>NC_088780.1:143948725-146448725 GCF_958450345.1 Calliphora vicina | reverse complement strand
CTATAAATCTTAAACTGCTGAGTTTCAGTTTTTTGTTTTTTTTTTTGTTTGTTTTGTTGGTTTTCTTATTTTTTATTTTTTTCTTCATAAAAACTAAAAGAGAATTTTAAAATATTTTTTAAGCAATTCATGCCTGAAGTAACGATTAGGCCTCAAAATTTAATACCTAAAATTGTTTTATTTTTTGTTTATATTTACCAACATTAGGGTGGTCTTTATTTGTCACTTTTTGGTGTTTTCATGACCACAAGATATAAAATTGTTCTGCGTTATCTACGTTAACTCGAATTTTGGTTATAACTTGGTTAAAAGTCGATGTTTAAAATTGTGTACATATATGATTGTGAGTGTCTTTAACATATATCTTACATCAGATAGGAGAGAAAATAGGTTTAAAAAAATACAAAGAAAATTCGAACTATATTTAGTTATAAATTAACTACTTTAAATAATTCTATGTCAAAATTAAAAAAAATCTTGAAAATTTTGCGAAAAATTACAGAAATTTGAATATTTTTGAACTTGCACGAGAACTTTGATACTCATGTCCTACACAAGCCAGCACAAACTTTTTGCGAAATTGTCTCCTCAAACAAACTAAACTTTCAGTTTTTTTCGGAAAATAGCACAATCTGGAACTTCTAAACGAATAGACCGATTTTAATAAAAAATTCCCACGGCTATAGAGGAGGTGTAGATAAGTTTAAGTTTTGTGCTCATAACACCTAGGAGGCGCCAAGCCACAATGCCAAAGTGGGGAACCTAGGGTATATCAAAAATTAAAAATGATGCCAATTTTTTTGTTTGCGATCCGATTTATAAGATTTTTATATATATAGAATCTACTAGACGAGATCTACAAAAACCATTGCTTTAGCTATATATTGTCTCTTATAGTTTACGAGTTATTCGCATTTGAAAAGTAAAATTTTATTTTATTTACCCACCTTGGTCTGGTTTTTTGCTAATAATGGATCTAATTCTTTCCCGATTTTCTTGAAATGTAATTTTTTGAATTAACAAGACATGTAAGAAAGAATTTTTGAACCTCTACTGAGTCAAAAGTTATGTACTCAAACTTAAAAAAAGAAGTCGTTTTTTTCGAAAGAAGTACTTAAATTAATTTAAAATTATACAGAAAATAAGAAAAAGATAAATAGTGTATTTATATTTTTCTGAATGACAACATTTCGGGAAATATTATAAAAGCAAAATAATATCAAAATTCGTATTATTGCGTGGTCCAGAGCCTTCCGAATTAGACCAATTTTTTTATATAAATTTCAAATTTAGACAACATTTTATCAAATCGCATAGCTGCTTTCAAAAAGTTAAGACCTGTTTTGTATGTCCCAATACGTTATTCAATATTGTGCAAAGGGATTTCATAGCCCCGAGCTTGATGCCTTCAATAAATCAAAAAATCTAAAAAATCCCAATTTTGGGATTTTTGGAAAGTTTTTTTTTGGGAATTGTGGGATTGTCATTAACAATTCACAAATATCTTTTTTACTTTTGTATTTGGATCGAAAGTTTTTATATAAGTGTAAAATTTCATTAAAAACGATTCATAAACAAAACGTTTATTGTAGTTTAAAAATTAAAATTTTCCAAAAAAAAAATCAGCTATAATTTTTTATTCCCATACTGAGGGAAAACCGGCAACTTAAAAATAAGAACTCGTCATATTAATTCAATAATGTTCATTATAATAGATTTCAATAGAAAAATTAAGTTGAAATACGATAAATCAATAATTTTCAACTTTAAATTAATATTTTTCCATATTGAAATAAAAAATTTCAACATTACTAGACTTTCGTTAATGTTTCTTATTGATTCAATATGGTTTTTATTGATTTTAAGTTGTTTTTTCTCTGGGTGCATATTTTTGAAAAAAGTCTTTTATAATTTTTTTAATTCTTAAAAATTTTGTACATTTTTTAAAAGAGAACATAATTTCCTACACGTTGATATATAATATGTATATCTTTTCTGTTCTGCTAGTCAAATTTATAGATTTAAAATCAAAAACAAACTGAAAATTTATAGAGATTTGCTGTATATTATAATATATTTTTGTCCACTGCATTGCCGATAACCTGCATTACCACACATGCGAGACAACTACAAGATGAAGCTAATTACTGCGAGTTATGTATTTGGAAGCCATTAATTTGACTAGCGGAAAAGAAAAGACAAACATATTACATAATTTTGATCTCTTTTCAAAAATGTACAAAATTTTTAAGAATTAAAAAAATTATAAAATACTTTTTTCAAAAATATGATAAAACAACACCTCCTCTATAGCCATGGAAAATTTTATTAAAATCGGGATATTCGTTAGAAGTTACAGATTTATTTCCACTTTTTTTCAGATCCCCCACTGTGCATCGTCAGCTTATTTTGTTTGCATACAATGTACATATAAATACATATAAATATAAATATATATATGTAGTATATAAAAGTGTGTGTATATGTATGGGTTTGTGTCATTTCCGTGTGGCCCTTAACTTTAGCAGTTTTAAATGTGAGGATACGAGAATATGTAACATTTACTTTACTTTTACTTTCCGTTTCCTTTTACATATTTAATGTGTATGAGTGAGAGAGAAAGAGAGTGAATGAAGAATGAGTGTGTGAGTAAGTGTGTTTATATGTATGAGTAACTGTATACATTTCCCTAAATGGTTTGTGATGACACAGATTTAAAGTTAATTTCTATTTGTTGTTGCTCCTGCTGTTGTTTTTTGTTGTTGTCCTTTTGTCTTTTGATAGTCAAGCAACATTTTATGGCACATTTTAACTCGAAACTGCAGTTTCATCGTGTACAAATAAAGTTCAAGGTTGTTGCTTGTCCATTATTTATTAGATTTGTACAAGTGTGTGAATACAAATTTGTGTGTTTCATAGTATCTGCTACAACTAAGAGAAAGTAAATACAACCAAAATTGGTTTCATGTAAATTCAATTGTAATAATGTTCAAACGGTTATTACAAAATTCATCAGGGTATTCGAATGATTTATTTTCAAAACAGCAGTGATCACAGATTATATTTAGTTTATAAATTATTCATCTTTATTGATAGAGAAAATTCATGCAGTTAAAAAGCTTAAAATGCTTAATGAATAAACACCTAATTTAGTGGGTCTTTCACAACTTGTGAAGGCCACAAGTTTTGATTATAAATTTAAGTTAAAATATGTTCCTATACATATGAAATTAAATTTTATAACAAGTCGGACTTGAACGACCATACTTACATTGAGTAAATGAGCAAAAACATTTTTCGTTGAAAATTTCAATTATTTATATTTGGAAGTGCGCCTTATATGAAGCTATGATCAATTATGGACTGATCGTCATGACATTAGGTCGTGTGATTTACATATGTCTATATGAAATATATTTCTGTTGAATGCTAAGTGGATAGTAAAAAGTTTAATTGATTTTCGGAAGTGAACCTTATATGAGAGCTATGATTAATTATGAACCGATCATCATAAAATTAGGTGACATGACTTCCGTACGTATAAAACTTATTTGTAGCGAAATATGTGTAGATACTTATACCTATTTCGGCTGAACATTTGTGTGGTGGCAAAGTGAAATAATGGATAGATTTGAACCAGTTTCTATAGACTTCATCTTTGGGCAGAAGATAATACATTAGCTAAATTCTATAGAAATATGTATCTTCGAAATTGCGACCTGTACTTTGCATAACAGTTTACATGGAAAGCCAGTCAACAAGCTAGACTGACGGACGGGCATCATTAAATCGACTCAGAAAGTGATTCTCTGTCGATCGGTATACTGTAAGATGGGTGTTAGACTAATACTTTTGGGAGTACCAAAATTTTGGACTTTTTCATATTAAAAATTTTTTATAAATTTTCTTAGTGTGACTAAGTCAGAACCAATGACTTGTGTTGAATAAAATATTAAGAAAATTTATACAAATTTTTTAGTATGAAAAAGTGCTATATTTTGGAAGGACGGAGTTTTAAAGTGAATTTTGAATATAATTGAGATATTGACTTGAAATTTTTTTTGTAAGACAAAAAATTAACTTATCTAAACAAAACAAGTAAGAAAGTATGGTCGGTCAAGCCCGACCATATAATACCCTACACCAAGTAAATGAGTAAAAATATTTTTCTTTTAAAATATCAATAATTTATATTTTCGAGTGATTTTCGGAAGTGGGCCTTATATGGGAGCTATGACCAATTATGGACCGATCACCATAAAATTAGGTCGTGTGATTTATGTCTATATTAAAGTTAACAATCTTGAATTTTGTGTGTATATCAACATTTTTATGCGATTTATGCACGTTAAAGTGATTTTCGGAAGCGGGTCTATATGGGAGCTATGACTAATTATGGACCGATCGTAACAAAATTTGGTGACATGAATTTTGTATATATAAAACTTATTTGGAGCGAAATTTGTGTAGATACATAGATATCCCCACTATGGTGGTGTAGGGTATAAAAATATAGCTCGGAATAAATGTGGATCAATTTGTTCCTAATATATGTATGCAATCCTATTAAAATTTTTATATAAATTTTAGTTTTAGAAACTCAATGAATATGTAATAAAATCTTTATTTATTAACAAACCTCAATGAAATCTTCAACGTTTTTTAAGTTTGTCATTCTAAATAACATGGTGGAAAAAAACTTGTCAAAAGGTCAAAGGCAATACCGCAATTCCTAAAAACTGGAGCTAAAATCCCAAAAATGGTATATTTTACAATTTTGCCTATAGGGTCCACATTTCCTTCGGGGCTTTGAAAATACTTTGGCCATAAATAGGGAACATATCAAGGTTTCCAAAGCTGCTGTTTGTTTTCTGATCCCAGCTTTGGGATTTTAGAACATGTGGCCCAAAGTTGAATTTTTCAAATTCCGAAAGGCGTAGGGGCGACAAATTCGAAGAATAGTACATGTTTTTTATATCAAAATGTTCTCCGTAGAGATACCTTACAGAAAAACATAAAATTGTTGTATGTTCTTAAAGAAAGTTTTTTTTTAATTAAAAAAGTGTTAAGTCACCTTTTCGCCCAAAAAACAGCAAAAATCAACTATTTTTTTGAATATTTAAATTAAAAATCGTTTATTTTTGGATCCATAATTGATATTGCTATGAAATATTTTGTATGTTATTCGTAATTTAGTTGTCTCACTAATAAAAAAATTCGATTCCATTTGGTCCAAAAGTACGACCCATATTTTTAAAAAAGCGGACCAAGGATGGCAAAATGCCTATAACTCGGAAAATATAAACATAAATAGTACACGCAAGCATGTTTTTTCAAGACCTAGCCGAGCGCTTTCCAAAAATATAAAATCTTTGAAATCTGATAAGAAGCAAAAAAAAATTGCACGTGTTTAAAAATTGAGCTCCCAAAGCGCCGCCCCTGGATTATTTGTATGGCCCATTTAAATATCTTAAACTCGAATACTCCTTGGCTACGCCTACGTCAAATTTTATCCCGATTGGACCAGCCGTTTAGAAATGTCAGATTTATTTCCAAACAATTTTGATTTTGTCCCACTGTTCTGTGGGAGAACTGGCAAAAAATCGTTAACTTCCAAACGAATAGCCCGATTTTAATAAAATTTCCCACGGCTATAGAAAGGCGTTGATAAGTTTAAGTTTTGAATTTGAGCATATATAACATTAAGGGGCCTCGAGTATATCAAAAATTAAAAATGATGCCAAATTTTTGTTTGCGATCCGATTTGAAAGATTTTTATATATGTATATGGAATCTACTAGATGAGATCTACAAAAAACATATCAACAAAACTTAAACTTATCAACACCATTTCTATAGACATGGGAAATTTTATTAAAATTCGTTTTGAAGTTAAAGATTTATTTCCACTTTTTTGACAGTTCCCCTGCTGTGAAGTGTTTGAATTTACAATTTTGCATTGTCAGTACATTGTAAGACAATAATATTGTCAGACATGTGACAATCGTGTGAACATGTTATCATTATCATATTATTGTAAGATAATTGTCAGATACATCTTATTGTCAGATGTGCGAAGTTTATGTTAAAAGGAGGATCCGTGTGGTTACACGAAAATAGAGGCACTGCGAAGTTTATCGGATGCTGGTTGCGTTGAGTATAAACTTCCCAAAGATATTTTATGACAAGAGGCTTTTATGTATAGCCAGCCTTCAACCGAACAGCTTTGCCTATTAACGATTTCAGACATAAATAGAGGAAACATTTCATCCACTCGATAAAATATATGTAATCTGTAAAATATGTATCTGTAATATATGAACATATTAATTAATTTTGTCCTTAACGAAATGAACAACCTACCAGATTATCATGTTCGTGGTGGAATCCTTCCATCTTATAACTTTATCTTCAACAGAAAAGTGTTATTTTTAAAGAACATTCCAGTTTTAATTTCTACGGTTCACGTTTAATAGCCCACTAAAGTTGAAGATGTCGTTTCCTGTTTAAATAACCAAGGTTTAGTATGGAATAACTTTAAAAACTCTTCATCACATTTTAAGAATTAGTTAGGTTTCTCTTTACAAATATTTTTAATATTTACTCATTTTTCTAGTACGATGATCTGTAAAAAGGGAAAAGGCTTTCTAAAGTCCTCAGATATCCTAGAAACACGCATGTGTTACCAATATACAACATAGATATTGATTTGTTGAATTTTTGTATATAAAGATTTATTTACATACATTTTTATTCATAAATATACACATTATTTTATACGCTTTCAGTTACAAATAACTACTAATAACTAATTATTACAATTTGTTAAACATTTTTCAAATACGCTATACACTTTATTCCTCAACAGCTAATTCCTTTAGACTTAATTAAGATAAAAAAACGACTGTCTCAATAAATTTTACATTTCTTTGGTGGATCCATGTTACATTTTGTCTTATTACACTTGAATATCCACGAAAACTCTCTGGAGTTTGATAATGGACCAATAACTCTAAACTTTCCGGGAGCATGAATGTCACCGTTGGCAAATGAGCTACGGAACATTGAGAGAATGTCTTCACACCACAGCTGGGCAAAACTAATGAAAAACAATTCACGGTTATTGTAAGGTAAGCGAGGCAGTGTATCATTTTTCTCCACATCGGTTTCAGTCAGTTTTCTCTTTTCCAACCAGCGAAGATAGGCGTCGTAAGCAATATTTATGCCACCATTATCGGCAATATTTTCCGACTGCAGATCACTTTTGGGCAAAAGTTTGCCATCGTAGGTATAGTTGTGATACTGATCCACGAAACATTTGCGTCTCGATTCGAATTCGTAAGCGGATTTTTCATCCCACCAGTTGAAGGCTTTGCCATTGGCATCATAGTTGCGACCCTCATCATCGAAACCATGAATCATTTCGTGGGCTATGAGATAACCCAAAGTGCCGTACTGTATGGCTTTGGGATATATAGGATCCCAAATGAAACGTGGCTGTAGCAGTGCAACTGGTATTTTGATTTGATTATCCAAAATATTATAGACGGGGGTGAAGGACAAAACCTGAGCATCTTCTTCAGTTTTCTTCTCCAATTTGTTTTCTCTTAAAGACTCGGCATGTTCAAGTATATTTTGTACATTCAGCACATAGTCGGAGAGATCTATGTCGAGGTTTTTAAAGAGCTCAATAAAGTTGTCATTGTCATAGGAGTTTATGGTTAAATTCATGTTATTCAATTTCTTGATGGCTTCTTGACGTGTAGCATTTGACATCCAAGGATAGTAATTGGTCTGCAAGTTATACCTAAATGTGCTCTTAATATCATCCCACAGTTCATATATATCAGCCTCAGATTCATTGCTGCGGTACTGGTTGTACATGGCATGATCAATAAATTTTCCAAAATATTTTTTCGTTTTGTCTATGCACTCTTGTTTCATATCGCCGAAGGTGATGTCGATCAGAAATTCATCCAAAAATATCCATAGAATGTAGTCCTCCACAAGTTCCATTTCGGTGGTATTGAAAACTTCATATAAACCCTCCAGATATGACTCGTCGTAGACATAAACTTGGTCTGGCAGATCTTTAGAGCCCAATACGATTTCTAAATATTCTTTAACATCAAATAAATGCTGATATTTATCAAACAAATCGGTGGTATTGTACAGGGTCAGAAGCTCTTCCACACTTTTGCCCTCACGCACATCTGTGGCGCCCTGTGATAAATTATTTTCGAATATCATCTCATTTTGGGCCGTTATTGAGGCATCTTCTGGTGCCATTTTCAAATACAATTGCAGAAATTTACGTATTCTATCTTGTTGTAGGGTATGCACCATATTTACCGCTCCCTGGGTCAGTTCAAATTCCGGCGGTCCAATATAGGCCATGGTTTTGGACTTATCTTTTAAATCGTCTAAAATGTAAAGCGAAAGTATAATAGGCTTTCCATATTTATTTTGAATTTTAGCCACCGTCGACCACCATTCGAAATCGGTTTCTTTTAATTGCTCCTCTGTTTTGAAAGCCGAGAAATCACCAAATTCTTTATAGATTTTAGTCAATGATTCGCGATACTTTGCACTGTCCACTTTGGCATTCAGACAAGAGGTATAGAAATCTTTGACCTTATCGGCCACACCACCAGTTCCACTTTTTTCCGTCAGTATCAACTCATTCAATTTTTTTTCAATGCCCTTGGTGAACATCTGAAATTTGTCGGTGTTTATGTTGCCACTATATTGAGCTGGATTAATTGAATGCCAGGTGCCACAGGAATACGTATAGAAATCATCACAGGGATCTGTTGTGTTTTTCATAAATGATTTAATGTCAGCAGTTTTTGAAAGCCTTACTAGTTTTTGGCCCCTTTCACTTTTAAAATCATCTACCGCACCACTCCCGCTTAAAGACCAACATATTAGAACAATGACACTACATATGCAGTGATTTGTTAATTTAAAATTCATTTTATGAATTAATAAATTTCAATTATTTTCAATCGTTTTTAATCCAGCACAACCGTTTCAAGAGAGTATTTAGTTCAGACTAAAGTATTTTAGTTTTGTTTTATTTTTTTTTTTTATTATTTTAATAATTATTTCTTCAAGCTGAATCTGTCTTATCGTTTATACTTATATGTGAGTGCTGTTTATATGATTTTATTTTTATAAAAACAAATGCTTTCTTATCAGCGGTCTTTCGCTCAAACATGTATTTTAATTATGTTTTCACTAGAAATAATTATTAACCATTAACCTTGTAAGGGCTAGCTAGAATTTTTCCTTATTTACAATGCACATTATAGTTTTTGGAGTTTTTATATAAGCCCTTGAAAAAAATGGATTTATTTAAAGTGATTGAATGTCATATTTTAAGCCTGAAACAGATTTCATTCAAAATGTAGTTTTTTTTAAATGAAACCAAAAACTCCGTTTGCTATTTTGTATAGTATCATATATATATATTTCTAATATTTAATACAATGCGTTTTTTTCTCGTAATCTTCTGTGAATATCCAGTGGTAACACTGTACTAATGCGACGTTCAGCTTTCGTCACATTCCAAATATAAACTGTTCTATTATGGGTTAGATTTTATACCCTTCATCTTCGTGAGAAGGGTATATATAAGTTTGTCATACCTTTTGTAATTTCCACAATAAAAATTATCGCCCAATAGCAATTTGTTCTGCACTTTCCAAAGTTATGGAGAGTATGATTAACTACCATCTTGTGAATTATTTAGAGTCCAACAATTTACTCAGCGACCGGCAGTATGGCTTTCGTAGAGGACGCTCTACGGGAGGCTTGCTAGCCTTCCTATCGGAAAAATGGTGTCGTTCCATACACCGTTTTGGCAAAAGTAAAAGTATACGAGTTGTTATAGATGGGATCTCATCAAACGAGTTCAAGATAAATTCAGGGGTACCGCAAGGCTCAGATCTTTCTCCTACTCTATTTCTTATTTTTCTAAATGACCTTCTACGTCAAACTTCCAACCTTATCTATTCTTTTGCAGATGACAGCAACATTTACCATTCATATTCATTCAGTTACAGACCAAGCCTGTCGGAGATTGGGGCAATGAGGCAAAATATGAATGATTCCCTTTATCGGGACCTTCTGACAATCTCTGAATGGGGTCGTGCGAATAGGTTCGCTTTCAACGCTCGCAAGACTCAGTGTTGCATGTTGACACACAAACGAACGACAGACCATGTCGCTTCATCTGCATTTATGGGTGATGTAAATATTCTTGAATCAGTCACTCTTGATGTTCTGGGCATGAGAATACAATGTGATGTCCGCTGGTTAAACACATTTTTCAAGTGTCGAAAGAAGCATTCAAGTGTCTCGGATTCCTGAAACGGTGTAGGAAATACTTCACTCCATCTGATCTCCTCACTATTTACACCACCTATATCCGACCGAAAATGGAATACAACTCCCATGTATGGGCCGGTACTTCAAAGTCTATTTTGGAGCTTCTCGACCGCGTACAGGAGAGGGCGAAGGTGATTATCGGTGACGGAAGGGTATCCAACTCTACTGATTCGCTGGAGCACCGTCGCAATGTGTTTCACTGTTCTATCGATACTACAATGGAATGTGTTCTGATGAAATTAGGGAACTTGTTCCTGATACCCGCAGATTTTTACGTAATACACGTTTTTCATCAAGAACACATAGAATTCGTTCTTTAGTGTTCTTTAGTGTTTCCTGTCATTTTCAATATAGGAAAGTTCTAATCTAATGTTCACAGACACTACTCCCTTTTTCCTCCCTCCCATAACCTATTTTCCTAGTTCCAACACAATGCTTTACATGAGTAGGGGTCATCCCCTGAGTGCTGATCCAGGAAGAAACAAAAAATATTCTGGATCCTTATAGATAGCGGAGTCGATTAAGCCATGTCTGTCCGTCTGTTGAAATCAATTTTCTGAAGACCACAGATATCTCCGGCATCCAAATCTTCAATAATTCTGTCAGACATGCTTTCGAGAAGCAAAATCAGCAAAATCGGTCCACAAATGGCTGATATATGAGGAAAAAACCTCAATTTTTTACCTATTTTTGACCTATATCTGGATTACTAAGTCATTAATATAGACAATATGGATATCTAATGATAGATATTTCAAAGACCTTTACAACGACGTATATAAGACCATATTAAGTTGGACCTACAATGGGTCAAAATCGAAAAAATATATTTTTTTACCCGAATTTTTTTTTTTCACCAAAAAAAAAATTAAAAAACAAAAAAAATCTATTTAAAATTTAAAAAAAAAATTTAATTTTAAAAAAATTTTAAATAACAATTCGAAAAAAAATTTTGTAAAAAAAAAAAAATTTTGGAAAAAAAAAAAAATTTTTACCTAAAAATATTTAAAATTTGTATTTTGAAGAATAATTTGGTGAAGGGTATATAAGATTCGACACAGCCGAATATAGCTCTATTACTTGTTTTTATTGTGGTAGTATGTAATTTTTTTTTAGTAATAAATCTAAATTTAGTTTTGAATCAGAATATTTTAAAGCAAAAAGTTTACGTTTTGTTCAGTTTCAATTTAAGGAAAATAATTCTTTAAATCGACATTAATTTTTACACCCAGCATCAAAAAAGATGGGGCTTATATTGATTTTGTATTTCCGTTTGTAACACATCATAATATTTGACACAGACCCACATTAGTATATACATATATTCTCGGTCCTCATGAGATTCTAAGACGATCTAGAATTTGTATCTTATTTTAATGTAAATAATATTTGGTTGCTAGATTTATTGATGAGAAAATCGCATTTTTTTTTTGTAATCCAGATATAGATATAGACCAAGGTTGTCCCGATAACACAGCCATTTGTAGCCGGGAGAATTCCAGATATATTGATGTATCAATCATGTTTGTAAGTTATTTGGGATCTACGGAAAGTTGATTTCAACATACAGAAGGAAATACTGACATGACTATATCGACATCGCTATCTATAACGATCCAGAATATATATACTTTTTGGGGTTGCAAATGAAAAATGTAGAAATTACAAAATTTTAAATTATGACCTATACAGCCCAATTATGAATAAAAAATTCCCCGGGAGTTTTTTCCCATTGAATTTACATAGGAAAAATGGGAAAAGGGAGAAAACTCCCGGGGAATTTTTATTCATAATTGGGCTGATAGTTTTTAATGTTAATGGGGATTAGAAAGATATACATATTTATCCAATAATTTGGTGGCATAAAACTGACGTCCATAAAATCGAATTCGAAAAATTAATATTGTACTAAAATTATGTTGGAACATTGAGCGATAGATAAGAATAAAATATGATGACTTAACTTGTGTAACCGTTTCTTTAATCATAAGGATCAAACATTTCTAAGTGTTTCATAAAAAATTTTGCAAGTGATGGCATTTTTGAAATAAAGGTTTTTCTCAAGAACCATTGAAAAATATATACAAATTTGTTTATTTGCATTTGAATTGCAATTCTTGTTCCCTCTGTTATCCCATATTTGTTGTAACAATTTACATACGTAAATCGCTATACAAGTTTATTTGCTTCATAAATTGACATAAATTTGGCATGTGTTTGAAAACATTTCATTTTGTTTTGACAGAAGGAAACAAATAAAAAAATATAAACTTAAAACTATAAAACTGTCTGCATAACCTTATATTTAAATATGAAATTACTTATTTGTTTTATGGCGGCTTTATAGCATTTAAAAGGGAAGTATGCACACAAAATTTATAATTCAGGATATATTTAAAAAAAAAAAACTTGAAAATATGAGAAAAGAAGATGAGATTATTTTTGTGAGCACATTTGTGCTCTTATGGATTAAGATATACAAAATGATTTTGAACACATTTTTTGGGGGGAATTTTAAATCCTTGCTAAGAAAGTATAAAGATATATCCAGTAAAAACTGAGCAATTACTTGCAATGCCATAATAACATACATTTCAATGACTACTACATATTGTGTACATTACTTAGAACTATTCGAATAATATATAATATACAGTGTAATATTTTCAAAAGTTTAACAAATACGCCAAAATCAAAACAAACTAAAGAGTATTCATTGTTATGGTATTGACAAAACAATTTATTGAAATAGAACATTCTTGTTTTTCAGTTAGATTATTCATGAGACTTCTAGAATTTGGCGATTTGTATGTAAATAGTGTATCGTAGGCGCTGTTATATTTAATTTGTGTGTAATATTGAATAAAGAGTTGTTACAGTTTTAAAACTAACGCTTTATTTTAAGGAAATAAACCACCGTTTTACTGGTAACGTTTCCAAAAAAACACTGGTAACAACTAGAGAAAGTAGCAGGTTCTTTTAATGTCACATATTTATGAACATACTGTTAATACATAGTTATGTGATTGTCTCTCCTACACAGCGTATAAAATGAAATGTTAAGTAACATATGAGTTCTCTTAATTTTTTGCGGTTGGGTGGTCAGTTTACTAACCACATTTTCTATAGTCTTAGATGACAGCCGTTCAGTAGTTTGAAAATTATAACAACTCTTTATTTATTTTAAAATGTACAACAGCAGAATTAAATAGTCACTCAATGTTTTTATTTATACACGTTTATAAATTCTCAGAAATACAGACACAATTTATAATGTACACGAATTTACTTGAAAAAAACACAAACACTTTAAGGCACTCAGTTGATGTTTATTCGAAAAGCGTCTCTGATAAACTCACTAACGACTGCAACCTCTGCCACTATTTATAACACTGCCATCTGCACTCTAGATTGCTCTTTAACTGTCAAAGTTCGAATATTCTAGATCATACGCCAACTGTGGTGTACTTTCTACAATGTTCTTTAACTGAATATTCGAATTCAAACAGCGTTGCCAACTTACGATCAATGGTCAACTGAAAGCTTTTATTTAATAATGCCCACAGATATGTTACAGTTTGCTATTACAGCACTGTTATTTGAAAGCATTATGCTACTTTTAAATCAGCCCTTAAAATCGTTATATTTGAATTCAAGTACAATTTCGTAACAATATTGTAAAAATCAGTTTTTTTAAGAGACTTTCACGCATTCATTAAAAAAAGCACAGAGTGTGTTTTGTTCATCGAATTCAGTGTTCGGTTGTTTGGTCAGAAAATTAGTCAAAAATATTCGATCATATATCATAGTTATTTTTAATCCCAACCGCCACGGTGGTTAGTAAACTAACCACTTCACTCCACAAAAAAACCTTGGAATGGGGCTGATTTTTTATGTTTCGATTAATTTTTTTTCTTACTTTTTATAATAAACTAACCTTGATTAAAGTAAAAATGCAATTGTTTTGATTTTAAACTTATACACAAAAAAAGAGTTAAAATGGGTTTGTCTTTGTCTAATTCTGTTATTTCAATACGTTTCTTATTCTTCTTAACATTTATTTTATTTTGCTTCACATAGACAAACTGGGAAGACAGTTAGGTTAGCTTGGGTTAACAGGCAGCTGCATGGTAGAGTCTGGAAAGATAGCAGCTTACTTGGGTCCAAAAAATAGGCCCCTTTGTGTTACTTGAAAATAGAGATTCCAGGTAGAAATGAAAAGATAGAATAAAGGAGTAGAAAAAGTAAAGAGGAAGGAGGTCAGAAGAAGAGAGATGAGGAGAATATTATGCACGAGTCAATTGAAGGATACTAGATCACTCCTTGGAGATTCCCGTGTTCGACTTGATTAGCCAATTGCTATTCCTAATAAAGACTAACTTCATGTTCGGAAGCTCAGAAATACTATTTAAGGAGTGATGTCTCAGAAACCTGTTGCGTAGAAATCCTAATGCCGGACAATGACAAAGAAGATGAAAAATGGTCTCATCCTCCTCTTCATTTTGACAGCTTCTACAGAAGTCGTTATAGGGCAGTCTAAGTCTCCTCGCATGGTTACCAAATATGCAGTGTCCGGTTATCTACATACTTAATTGTGATCGTGTCAGGCCAAAAATATATGTTTTCCGTCCTCTGTTTAGTCGGACAATATCATTACATTCCGGGGTTCACATCCTTGTCTGAGCGAGCTCATTGTAAAAGTTACTAATTTGTAGCTTGCAATTATTATAACAGAATCACGCATAGGAAGTATATGTCCGCGTCCGGCATCATGGAGCCTCTTTTCGCTAATATCTCCGTGTCCACATAACCACATGAGTACGACTGTTGAACCTTCTCGCCATCCCATTTAAGGATACCCGGCATTCCTGGACTAACTTCGATGTTGTGTACACACCTGTCAGAGATTTTACTGCGTCTTGACTATCAGTCCCCGCCTGATATTTTTTAATTGACGATATTTCAGCTTGAATAACGCCACATTAATTTGGAATTCTAAAAGATTCCCTAATTCCGAATACCTGAATATAGACACCTGCGCAAATTCGATTTCTCTTCCTAGAACTGTCCGTATAGACTGAGAGACTCGTGGTGTTATGTAAAGGTCGATCCATTAGTTTCGTGTTGTGCGCAATTGAGAAACTGAAGTTCCTCGATAAGAAGGGCCTGGAGATGCAATAATCAATGTTATCTGGAATATTCTATATATTTCCGATTATACTGGCGTGTCCGTATGGTTGCAGTCGTTCTTATGGCTCCTGTTATCAGGATTGTCATTCTCTTTAAAACCTTCTCGTATAGCATCTTCCACTTGGTGACAGTGTCGAATAGCCAACTTACATACCAATTCACTGTTCATTGAGAACGATTTTGTTCAAAAAAGTCACGGCACTGCTCATCTCTAACCCTATTTGACAATATAATCATGAGATATAGTCAACAAATTTGTGGCAAATTCAAGCGCAATTCTAATAGGAAGTAAATATGTGTGGAGGTGAAATAATGAACCGATTTCAATAGGCTTTCAAAGCTTTCATGTTTTAGTTAAGTTTGATAATGTTGTGATTTTGAGATCTTAATAAATGTAGAAATTTCCGATGATGAGCATCTCTGTTAAACATTATAAATTAATGATTTTGTTTATTTGAAATTTTTTCCATCAATATTTCTATTTATATAAACAATTTTTAAAAATTTTAGCTTGAAAATTAATTTATTCGAGTATTCGATTATATAATTGATTTCTGTTTTTAATCTAAACTGAAAAAAATTATCGATTATTCGAATAATTTTTCTTCGATTATTCGAATAATTTTTATTCGATTATTCGAATAATTTTTACACATTACTTGGAAATGAACTTGTGCTTGGTATGTCTTACTCTAAAATATAAATTTGTTTCTGTATCTTTAGGTTTAACCTAAAAAATTTATTATAAAAATCATAAAAATGTTTAATTTTGCAACAGAAATAATTGTTCACAGTTTTATTCTTTAGGGCTTACTTCTCTTTTGTTCATAAATATGTTTGTTTGTTACCAATATTATGCAAACATTTATTTAGCTTTTGGCATTTTTATTTTGATATGGCCCCACAATACGTGGTCATATATAAAAAAATAAAAAAAATAAAAAAAAATTCAAATGGAAATGGAAACAACACTCAGTGTCATTTTATAAGACACTTACAATGTCAATAGAAAAAGGTATTTAAATGGAAAATTTAGGCAATTTACACTTCCTTTATGTTGCAAACAAAATAAAAAAAAATAAAAGCAGACAAAAAGATATAAACACTTACAAACAAAAATATGCACCACTGAAGTGGATTAAAGAAATAATGAAAGGGAATAAATGTGGTGGGTGGCACGAGTAAAATATGAAAATAACCTTAACCTTTAGATAAACATTTAGAAAGGTCTACTTGGAATATTTACAAGAATGTGAACAAAGAAAACATTAAAATTATACAACATAAACGACAAACGTCAAAAAAAAAATAAAAAAAAACAACAAAAGTCAACAGCAAAAAAGTTTAAATTCATGAAATTATTTGTTTTATGAGCTTGACGATGTGTCTACCAGGGCGTATGTTGAATATTAAAATTAAAATATTAAATATTAATCATTTTATGGCCCTTGGTAAATTTGAGTTTTTAGCTTTTTATGTTGTTAATAATCACAAGTACATGATTTATTTGTCTTTCTCTTTGCAGCTATACCTATAGTTTATATACTGGCCATTGTACCTGGTCTTATGCCCTGGCATAGTGGTTATCGTTTTCTTTCATTTTGCCATGTTTTCGGTTCGGTGGCACCCTGGTGTGGCAGCTTTGTTTATCATCTCTTCATGAATATTGAACGTGGCGAAAATGTGTATTATAGATTGCTGAAATTGGACATGGTGGGAATATGGGTCAGTCAGAGTTTTGGTAAGTTTAATTGAAAATTTTGTGAATTTTATGCTGTTTTATAAATATCTGCATACCAATAAGCATTTCTGCTGGAATTCTTATTGAAAACAAGTTAGTCAATCATAATATTACCCAAAGTAATAATATTATGATTCAAAATAAATACCTTAATTATCATTAAAAGTTACTTTTGGGAATATACAATTTTATTTAAATCACACCTATCGCGAATGAATATTTCACATGAAATATGTTCCATTTTCCCATTTCTCGTTCAACAAATTTGTTCACGTGAAAAAATTCCCCATGTTGTGATATTTTTAGATGGAATTTTATAAACAATAACAGCTGTTACGAACAAAATTTAACTATTGTGAATGAAAAGTGCATGGGAATATCACGATATCAATTTTCCCTTAGAGGGAAATGGATATTTCATGGGAATATAAATTTCACATATTATTGCCGATAGGGGTGATATGTTTTAAAAGATATACAGCCCAATTATGAATAAAAATTTCCCGGGTGTTTTCTCGCTTTTCTCATTTTTCCTATTCAAATTCAATGGGAAAAAACTCCCGGTGAACAAACTCCCGCGGAATTTTTTATTCATAATTGGGCTGATTATACAAATAAAACTATAAAACGAATGAGAATTACACTCAAACTTTACTTGTAAAACTAGAATAGATTAGACAAACACCAACAATAAGCATTACGGCATTAGAAACATTTTATTTTGGAAATAATTCGATAGCTGTTGAACGTTTAGAATATTTTAATGAAATTGTGTTTGATATAAAAACTCACCACTAACACAAAATTATGGATTTCTATTAATATTTATGTTGCTAGCATGTTTATGTAAAAATCATTGAGTTTTATGAAGAAATCTTTGGATTTTATTAAGTGGTAAATATTATTTTTCTCCTTCAAAATAGTTTAATCTGACCTTAAAAGCTCGTGGTGAGTTTGTTTGTGTTTAAAAATTTACGAATTTACACAAACTTTTTCAAGATTTCAGCATTTATAAGTAAGAATTGTTGCGTTATTTGTTGGTATTCCATATTTTTATACAAACATTTTTATATTTAGAAAATTCACCTCATTTAAAAACTCACAACTAAAAAAAAATTTTAATTTTATGCAAATTTTCATGTTTTTTAGCATTTTTAAGTAATAACATTGGAATTATTTTGATTTTCAAAATTTATTGTTATATTTAGCAAATTAAAATCGTGGTGAGTTAAATACAAAAATTCACCACTAAACAAAATTACGAATTTAAAGAAAATTCAAAGATTATTTGTTTTATTGTTTTCATTAAAATAGTTCAATTTAGTAAAATGCGCTCGTGGTGAGTTTCTTTTTAAAACTCACCTCTAACAAAAATTTACGAATTTACACAAAATTTTCACATATATATCATGTTTAAGTAAAAATTCTGTTGTTTTTAGAGTTTCAGAAACTTTTGTTAAAAGCCGTTACCTCTAAAATAACCTTTCACCTCAAATGCCAATAACGCTAAGCTACTGTTACCGAAATAACAGCAATTACGCTAAAATAACGTCGCATATATAATCGTCAATACCGTTACCTCTAAATTGAAAACAATTTGAGAATGATTTGCTGTTCGGTGTAAGCAAGTCCGTACATGCTGTATTAAACTTATTTTCTTTTAATTTCATCATATTGCTAACTCAACGTTCGTTGCAATAAAGCTGAATCCATTAGATCGTTATAAATGATTTCAAAAAATGTCAAGAATATTCTACAAAGAAATGTTTGTGTATAAGAACAGTATTATCCAAAGAAAAATGTTGGTTTATAATAAAATTGTGTCATTATCAGTAAAACTGGAACAAATTATTCTTAATCCTTGCTACGCATGTAATTATTGCTGCGACAACTGGGGTTAATAGAATGTTGCACTTAGCTTAATAAAACTCCAATTATTATATGAAAAAATAACTACAAAAGTTTTGAAACTTGACCTCAATCTCAACAAATATTTTATTTAAGTTTATAACCTTTGACCTTCATTAACTCAAATGACAGACACGTGGTTTTAAGTAAAATTCAAATCCTCATTAAGATACTCATTACCAGCTACTCAATATTTCAACAGAATTCTTTAAGTTTTAAAATTCCTTGCAACTTTTAATTGTACAACTCTTCAAAGAAAATTTTTAATACCTCCAAAAGTTTTCTTCATATTTTGTTTTTTTGTGCAACATTAAAATTTATTTAATAATTCAAGTACCATAAATTTATATTTATGTAAGAGTAGATACATAAATCTTCTTTACTTTTTGTTCCTGTTATACTTTAATCCTCAAACCAAATTTATCTTTCAACTTGAAATACTGCAGCATGAAACACATGTGTCCACACGATTTACTGCTGCCATTTAAATAGATTATGGTCAATTGATGCTCTCTTTTTTCTATAAATATTAAATGGAAAATAATTCAATAAAAAGAAAATTTCAAAATGAACAAAAACAGAAAAGAAACTTCAAAGTAAAACGAAAACAAAAAAAGACCATCATGGTTGGGATTTAAATATTCATCAAATGCCAGTATTTTGTAGTTAAACCACAAAGTCTTTCAATGTCATTTAAGCAGGATGATAAGAATAGAATAAATTATTTATGTGTGTGCGAGTGTATGTGATGCTAATCAAGGCACATCCTTAGACTCAACCATCTATTTAAGTTATTTGAATATTTTATGGATTGTTAACAACATTTAATTTAGAAGACTCAGCGGGACACCACTTTGATACTTGTGAAAGAAAATACGATTCACATTGAAAATTTATTGCAGTTCTTAGAATTTGTCACAGTGACGAGACATCCTTGCGAAAACAAGTGGCCGGACCAACACTTACATTACAATTTATTTGCCACCCATTGTCATAAGTATTGTATAATGAGGATAGCGTAAGTGGTGCCGGAAATTAAAGGACATGTTGACAAAGGTTTTACTAAACATAGAGGATACATGAAAAGCTAATGAATAGTAATAATAATGGAGTTTGTGACCTTTGAACTTTTACCGCTTTACTTTAGTATCAATTTAATTCTAAGCTATGAATAGTACGGCTGTTTGCAACATTCATCATGTTTATAAAAATTTCCATGAGTAGAAACTTCTACTTATCAACAATGTTGATAACATGCTGTTATTAACATTGTTTATAAGTATGACAAAAATAACTGTTAAAGCAGCTAACGTTAACATTAAAGAAATAAAACATTCTAGTTGTGTCCCTTTGATAATGCATGAAACTACTAGAAGATGGCACTGTGTATATAAATAGTAACAACGAATTGCAGAGTTGATGTAGTTTATCACTGCATTACCAGTGTATCCTTGTACAATATTAAGTGAGTGTTTAAAGTGTGTATATTACAGAGATCGAAAATAACTCGTCCATATACCAAAAAACCCAAATAGTGATTTATATTTTTGTGATAAAAATAAATCACTGAAAATAACAGTTATAAAATGATTTTTATTTAAATGGTTTGGTATGACTTTTATTTGTTTTTTAATGGTTTGATGTGAGATAAACAATTCTATTATTCTTGTTCTTAATAACTGTTAATTTCTCTTTTATTTACATACAATGAAGTCTGAGTAACAGAAATGAGAATTTTTTTTAATTTGTTATTAATCTTTTGATAAATTTTATATATTTAAGCGTTGATTTGCATCAAATGCATTTTGCCATTTATTTTTCATGTTCACAAGCTGTCCTTTACGAAAAAATAAATTCTAAATCACTCATCCAGATTATTTGTGTTTGTTTCTTTTCTGTTTCTCTCAACCCCAAACCTAAAATGTTCTCGAATAAATCACTCTCTCAGTGATATATCACAAAAAATTACTTTTAAATGGCTGCGAATGAGAATTTACCATTGAAATGAAAGCGAACCCGTTATTTTCGGTCTCTGGTAAATTAAAAGAAAGTGACTATTTAAATTGTTGTGTTAATTTAAATAAATAAAAAGTTGTTACAATTTTTAAACTACTAATGGCTTTTATTTGCAAATAAAATAATACGGTTTATTTAAAGGAAATGTAACCATATCTTAGTTTTCCAGCAGTTTTTCTGATAGTAAAAGTATTCGTTTTGGACAGTAATTGTCACTAATTTCTTGGTAATTTGGCAAGTTTTGACTCAAATTAATGTATTTTTGGAATAATTTAACTAGTATGTGTTTTTTGTAATGCAAGTCACGACAATTGGTTACTTTACATATACCAGGTAATCTAGCATGAAGTTAATTGTCACTATACTGTATCAAAGTAATCTAAAGTGTAGTCATATTAATCTCTATTTTGGACTATACATTAGAAGGTAGTATTGGAGAGTCAATTGGCAGTTAGTGAACATTTTCTTGTAATCAGACAACAGATCGCAATATTAAGATGTTCTGCTAGAGTATTTTAAATTACGTTTTGCAATATTTTACATTTCTCGAACTAGGGACCACCATTCTCTTGTCTAGTTTGAGAACTGATAATTCAATCCGAGATTTAAAACTCTTTACGGCACTGGCAGTGAACTGGTATACTACTAAGAACCGACTATTAGACGGTCTCTTTGTAGCCTTGCATCTGATTGAGTTGTGTTCTAAGAACAGTTTTTTACACTGACTTTTAGGGATGAATTAGCATTCACCTATGACACATACAAGTTAAAATAACTACATAGTTAAATAGCTAGTCAAATAACCAGATCCGTAGTAAGTACGGCAACTAACTCTATGTAACCGGTATGCGAATGATATAATGTTTGGTGTAAGCATGTCCTTTCATGTCATGTTAAACTTATTTTCTTTTAATTTCACCATATTGATAAAAGACAGTCATTTGAGCGTTGCAAATGATATTAATACTGTCTATTTTGAGCTTTAATGTGAAGAATATTCTCCATTTGTGTACAATAGTACTTTCTATAGAAAATGTAATGTGTATAACATAATTTTCTATAGAAAATTTTTACTATAGCAAATGTTCTCATCATTTTCTATAGAAAATGTTGTTTATAACAGTATTTTCTATAGAATATTTTGTGTAGAAAATACTGTTTTTCTATGGAAAATGTTGTATACAAGATAATTTTCTATAGAAAATGTTGTGTATAACAGTATTTTCTATAGAAATATTATGTATCACAGTGTTTTTTATAGAAAATGTTGTTTATAACAGACTTTTTAGAAAATTTGTAGTATAGCTGTATTTTCTATAGAAAATGTTGTGTATAACATAATTTTCTATTGAACATTTTGTGTATAACAGTATTTTTTATAGAAAATTTTCGGTATAGCAGTATTTCCTATAGAAAGTGTTGTGTATAACATCATTTTCTATAGAAGATATTGTGCATAACTGTAATTTCTATAGAAAATTTTGTTTATACCAGTATTTTATAAAGAAAACGTAGTTTCTATACAACATTTGCTCCATATACGCTAAATACTTGAGTCTGGGTGAGTCTGTCTGGTCCTGCCTCTCCAGTAAACTGGAAAAATATAGCTTCCAAAATAAAAAGTATTAAACTATCCACCATTAGGGTGGCCCTTAATAAACGAAAGTTGGATTTTGGCCATTCTCACCCCCCAGTTTGGTGAACATTAGTAAAAAAAATCATCCTGAAAAAATTTTAGGTAAATCGGTTGGGGTTAAGGTTGGGGTGCCGCAAGCCCTCTGAAGTTTTGAGATGCATTTACAAGGGGAAAAAATGCATTTTTTTCAGTTTTTGTAAAAATTTTGCCATTAAAAAATTACTTTTGTAATTTAATTTAAAAGAATCGAAATGTGTACGTAATTGTCGTTCTAATGAGACATAAAAAACAGAAATTGGTCAAAAAATTTTAAAGTTATTAAAAATTCGCCAGGCCATTAACATGTCTCAGGCCACTAGAACAAGAAATGTAGGAACAAAATTAACATATTTTGAGAAATATTGAAATAAAAGCTCATTTTTACTTAAAATATGTCCATATTTACTTGTATATGAGTTTTTGTCTTCGTAGGATACCGTTAACCTATTCTTAGGTATGAACAAAAAAATAAAATTTTTTTAACGGCAGTTTCAAAACTCCATTTTCAAATTTTGTTAAACAAATTTCAGAATTTTTTGATCATCTCATTGGGATTTATTAAGAATATAATAGGGAATAAAAATTTGAAAAAATTATGAAAATATCTCTTATAGTTTTTCCGTACCTGCGATTTAAATTTTGAAATTTTCGAGAAAAACCAATTATTTGGCAATTTTTAGGCCAATGAGCTCTATTTCCTTACTCTTATGAATTTTAGGCCAAACTTATTCAGAATATTATAGAACAGATAATTCTAAATATACTCTGAAGCTTCTACTAAAATCGGAAGACGTTAATCCTTAAATCGTGAAGGTCAAAGGTCATATTTTTCAATATTTGGAATATCTCTTGGAAAGATTTCGAAATGTTCGAAATATTGTATTGTATTTCTGCTGTTTTTGTAAATACTAGGCTTTGTGTTATATTTTTGTTAAATTTCATTAAAATCGGCCCAAAAATAAACAACATTTCGAACATTTCGAAATCTTTCCAAAAGAAATTCCAAATATTGAAAAATTTTACTTTTGACCTTCACGATTTAAGGGTTATCGTTTTCCGATTTTAGTAAAAGTTTCAGAGTATATTTAGAATTATCTGGACTAGAATATTCTCAATAGGTTTTACTTAAAATTACAACTCAAAACAGCCCACAATTTATCTGCTGGCCAACGTATCTTGTAATCATTATAACCTTAATACAGTAGATATTCTTACTCGTATAACAAAATACCATCTATTGTTAGTACATACAACAACACTTTGGCTGGATGGGGCATTTATTAAAATGACAGACATAAATCGATAAATGCCAGGATTATATAAATTAATGAATACCTTAAGTACATTTTTTTTAATACTGCAAAACGGCAGCCGTAAAGTAGTATTATTTAGTGGCCTCTAGTTCTTAATTTATTTTTTTTTCTCCTCTTTAACATTGCGATATTTAATCTCTGGTATAATTTGTTATTTCTATGATGGCTGATGTTTGACACAGCAGTGCAATACTTATTATTATGAACAAAAAAATAAAATAAAATAAAAATTAATTAGAAACAATTTTATTTAGATACAAAAAGCTGTTATAGTGAGAGTGGATGCAAAATGAAAGGAAATGTAAAAGTAAAAGTGTAGAATTGTAAATAATGAAAAACATGATAAATATTAAAATGTTAATTATGCTTTGCTACTTAGTTTTGTAAAACAAATTTAACGAATTATAAATTTGTATAGTAATAAAGTTTATTTTATAAATACTACCATCTAAAAAATGTTGTATTTCCTTTGAGTATAATTCCTGCAGGTAATTAAGTTTTGTTTAGTATCCTTATTTTATATGTATAATTAACTAGGTAAAATTGTTTGCATTTGGCAATTGCCAGCATGTGTTACATTTTAGATTACTAGTATGTATTTTATATACATATGTTTGCTTTTATTTATTTACTCTGAAGGGAACAGTTTCAGAGTTGGTAGATAAACAAAATGATGTTGATTTAAAACAAAAGCCACATGATTTTAAACTATGAGTCTAAGAACAATTTTTCTGATTATAATTAAAATAATTTAATAATTTATATTTTATTAATCTATATATTTTATTTACCTTAACAACTCTTTATTTATTTAAATTTATACAACAACAGTTTTAAATAGTCACTCAGTGTTTTTATACACGTTTATAAATTCGCAGAAATACACAGAATACACACACTTTACAAGTATATACTGCTAATGCAGTTCATGTCTTTACTTAACGATGCTTCAAATTAGACTCATTCGTTTAGTGTTCTCACGGCCAATTTATATACGCTGCATTACCATCTAGAAAGCTCTATTTACAGATCTACAATGATCTTGAAACTAGAATATTCGAATTCTAGAGCTTTTGATGTTAATCATTAATCATTTAGTGTTGCCATACTTACAAACAATGCTAAACTCAAAGCTTTTGTTCAATGTTATACATATCGCACTGGTTCCTCTAAAGAGCGTCAACTCAAAATTTTTCGATTTTCACTTTTTGCAAGAAATCGATAGGCAGTGGTCATATGTACCCACTGTAAAAAATGTAAGAGATGAATAACACATGTCAGCTCAAGTCAAATTTTACTCCGATCGGACCAGTAGTTTAGAAATGCCAGATTTATTTCCAAAAAAAATTTTGATTCGGGGTTGTTAGCTATGACCTTTTCATATCTTTCTGGCAATATATATATTCCCAGCCAAAAGAACTGCTCATCGTTCTGCATCGATCGAAACAAATAGTAGTTCGACGGGGCATGGTCTGGACTATAAGGCGGTTGATGCAAAACTTCCGAATCACTTCATTCTAAATACTTTATAACAGGTATTAGCGCCATTAATATTTGGCTTTGGTGTCTATTCGGCTGGTTGGTCGGGCTTCACATACAATCACCCTTATCGTGGTTGGCATAAACGTAATACGCCTACGACAATTTCGTACTAGATTAAAGAAACAGTTTGCATTTTATCTTTAATCTAGTACAAAACAGTCGTAGTCGTAAGACGTCTATGCCAACCACGATAAGAGTGAATATGTTGAGCTTCGGGTTATTGCAAGTAATGATTCGGTGCAAAAATGATTTTATTTTATATCGTTCAAGCATAATTTCGGACGTGCAAAATCGTCTTTCAAGGTCTCTCTGCTTCAATTTGTATGGTACCCAAGTTACCTACTTTTGGATGAATACTGTAGCTCTTAAAAGTATTGAAATAGCTGATTGTGTAGCTCTCAGTGATTTTGCAAGCTCTTGTTGAGTTTTACAACAATATTTATGGAATAATGCCTCCAATTCTTGGTCTTTAAACATTTTTGACTTGCCAGGGCGATTTTTGTTTTCCGTATCAAAATCACTACTTCTGAACAGCACAAACTGTCTCTCGCACGTTGAAAGCAATGAAATACATTCACCATAAGCTTTGCTGAGCACTTTTTTTAATTAAGGAAGTAAAGCAAAACTTCCCGCATATGACGCTTAGTTGACACAAAATTCGGCATTTTCAAAGCAAACAACTTTGTTATTTACACTATAATGCTTAATAACCAAGTGAGAATAAATGACAGATAAAAAAACTTCAAAACGACATATAAGTTATTAAAAACAAAAACTGCATTCAAAAGATCTATTGTAAATCCCGCATTTTTAAGTCATATCATGGTGGGTATATAAAATTCGGCACAGACGAACATAACACTTCCACTTGTTTCATTTAACTTTAAACAAAGTACGCAATAAATCATTTATGTTTTATAAAATAGGACTTAGCATGTTTATACACTAAGCTAACATATACGTTTTTGATGTTAATATGTATAAATAAACGCACATTATCATACAAGAAACATTTTACTTGCATAAATTTATGCAAATATCATACATTATTTTGAACATTGTTTTTTTTCATTTTTGACATTTACTGTCACATTCTTGTCAGATTATAATGCGTTATTTACACTTATGCTGATAATTTGTTTACAAATAAATTACTTTTGCACCATTTACTACGTGAATCTGACAAAATAACATTATTTATAATGTACGAGTATAATGTCAACTTGCAACTGTCAAATTGTTTTTTTTTTGTTTAATGTCAAATTATCTCATTCAGTTGCATACAAAATGGCTAATAAATATTTCAAGTGACTTGAATTAGTCAACTTAAATATCCTTTGATTTAGAATAAAGCAACAAATATGAAAACAAATAAATACACCCTAGAAAATATCTTTTGTTTTGTCAAAGAATACTTTCTCTCAATATTCATTTCAAGCTGGGATGGAAATGTTGATATGATTGTAATATTTGCAAAACGTAAAACGCCCGCGACTTATTTGATACTTTCAATCAATTGTGAAGACAAATTTCTCTATTCCTTACAGAGAATATATAGGGACTATACGAAAAATGTTGGAAAAAAAATATTTTTGAATATTTAGTCTTCTGAATTCGATAATATTTGGACATACAAAATTTAAAGTTCTACAGAATTTTGTAATTCGAATTAGTTTGATTTTATATAGCTTAAAAATTTATGATCAAAATCAGCAACTTCTTGTGATACAATTAAAGCTTGTGAAGGAGTCAAACCCACAACTTCATTTCAATTTGCCACAAGATGGCTAAACGCATGTAATATTCCTTAGATTTACCCGTTACTAAATTATTCAATTTTCCTATATATGTACATACATATATACGATTTATGTATTTAATTATTGGTTATTGATTATTGCACTAATATCCACAACCATTATTATTATACAGCCTAACTAAAAAAGAAATGTTAAAGTTATTTTTTGTTAAAGTCTTTATTTTAAAATAGAACTATTGCTTTTTCGTACCATAAGAAATATTTTAAAAGAAAGCTTTCAAAACTTTTTCCAACTCATACATTCAAATAAATGATAATATTTTTCAATGAATGTAAATAAAAAAAGAAAATTAAAAAAATTAAAAAAAATAAATGTAAGTTCAAATAAAAAGCTTTTTTTTAAAATAATAAAACCACAATTTAAATTATATTTGAAATTTGTTTTATGGTATGAAAATAATGGTCAACTATATGAATTTAAAATAGACTTTAAGGCTTGTGTGGTTAGGCTGATAGTTTCCAGCCAATCAAATTCACTCTCCTTCCAACAAGAACCTTTCAGAGCCGGTATACCACCAAACCCTTCCATTATACTCAAGAAATTCGTGCGAGGACTCATAAAAGTTCTTGACTTTGGTATTGGTTTCTATGTCCACGGAAGTTTTAGAGCCATCCAAAATTTTAAATAATTTACGAACGTAAATCGCTTGCACTGTTTTTTTTGGTTTTTTAAAAAGTAGATTTTAACATTTTTGAACAACTTAATATTTAGTATGACCATAAAGAAACTGCTTACCAAGTATAAACAAATTTGGAACGGGTAGAGTCCTCTCTATGACAGTAGTTTTTATAGAGAATATTGTATTTTCTATTGAAAATCTTCTGTATAACAGTATTTTCTATAGAAAATCTACTGTATATCAGTATTTTTATTGTGTATAACAGTATTTTCTAGAAAAAGTTTTGTGTATAACAGTATTTATACCCTACACCACCATAGTGGGGAGGGTATTATGCGTTTGTGCAGATGTTTGTAACGCCCAAAAATATTAGTCTAACACCCACCTTAACCCTTAAATGCATGATTTTTACTTTTATTTTACTATAAAGTATCAAATATTTAGTTGATTTTTATTTATTATATTTCCTTTAGCTTTAGTTTGATTTAGAATCTGAATTAATATCAAGCTTATATTCGTTTAAAATTAAGTGGAACTGGAATGTAGACAATTGGCAACACTATGTATTAAAGGGTTAAAGTATATCGATCGACTTAGAATCACTTTCTGAGTCGATTAAACGATGTCCGTCCGTCCGTCTGGCTGGCTGGCTGTCCATGTAAACCTTGTGCGCAGAGTACAGGTCGCAATTTTGAAGATATTTCGATCAAATTTGGTACATATTATTTTTTCAGCCCAAGGACCAAGCCTATTGAAACTGGCTGAAATCAGTCTATTATTTCACCTAGCCCCCATACAAATGTCCTTCCGAAATTGGACTTTATCGGTCATAAATGTTTAATTTATAAATGTATCTCCACAGATTGCGCTCCAAATAAGTTTTATATACACAAAATTCATGTCACCAAATTGTGTTACGATCGGTCCATAATTAGTCATAGCTCCCATATAGACCCGCTTCCGAAAATCACTTTAACGTGCATAAATCGCTTAAAAATGTTGGTATACTCACAAAATTCAACATAGTAAACTTTCATATAGACATAAATCACGCGACGTAATTTCATGGTACTCGGTCCATAATTGGTCATAGCCCCCATATAAGGCCCACTTCCGAAAATCACTCAAAAATATAAATTATTGAAATTTTTAAAGAAAAATGTTTTTGCTCTTTTACTTAGTGTAGGGTATTATATGGTCGGGCTTGACCCACCATACTTTCTTACCTGTTTTCATATAAAATCTTGTGTATAACTGTATTTGCTATAGAATATACAGTATTTTTATTGATTATACTCTTTAGAAAGTATTGTGTACAACAGTATTTTCTATAGAAAATCTTGGGTATAACAGTATTTTCGACAGAAAATGTTGTGTATAACATTATGTTGTATGGAAAAACTTGTGTACAACAGTATTTTCTTGTATATAACTGTATTTTTAATATAAAATCTTATGTATAACAGATTTTTATTTTGTCCAACAGTATTTTCTATACTGTGCATACTAGGGTGGCCCTTAATAAACGAAAGTTGGATTTTGGCCATTCTCACCCCCCAGTTTGGTGAACATTAGTAAAAAAATCATCCTGAAACAATTTTAGGTAAATCGGTTGGGGTTAAGACGTGCCGCAAGCCCTCTGAAGTTTTGAGATGCATTTACAAGGGGAAAAAATTAATTTTTTTCAGTTTTTGTAAAAATTTTGCCATTAAAAAATTAAAATTCATAAGAGTAAGGAAATAGAGCTCATTGGCCTAAAAATTGCCAAATAATTGGTTTTTCTCGAAAATTTCAAAATTTAAATCGCAGGTACGGAAAAACTATAAGAGATATTTTCATAATTTTTTCACATTTTTATTCCCTATTATACTCTTAATAAATCCCAATGAGATGATCAAAAAATTCTGAAATTTGTTTAACAAAATTTTTAAAAATTTGAAAATGGAGTTTTGAAACTGCCGTTAAAAAAATTAATTTTTTTTGTTCATACCTAAGAATAGGTTAACGGTATCCTACGAAGACAAAAACTCATATACAAGTAAATATGGACATATTTTAAGTAAAAATGAGCTTTTATTTTAATATTTCTCAAAATATGTTAATTTTGTTCCAACATTTCTTGTTCTAGTGGCCTGAGACACGTTAATGGCCTGGCGAATTTTTAATAACTTTAAAATTTTTTAACCGATTTCTGTTTTTTATGTCTCATTAGAACGACAATTACGTACACATTTCGATTCTTTTAAATTGAATTACAAAAGTAATTTTTTAATGGCAAAATTTTTACAAAAACTGAAAAAAATGAATTTTTTCCCCTTGTAAATGCATCTCAAAACTTCAGAGGGCTTGCGGCACGTCTTAACCCCAACCGATTTACCTAAAATTTTTTCAGGATGATTTTTTTACTAATGTTCACCAAACTGGGGGGTGAGAATGGCCAAAATCCAACTTTCGTTTATTAAGGGCCACCCTAGTGCATACAGTGCTATACACCAGTATGTTCTATAGAATATATTTTGTATAAAAGTATATTTTAGAGAAAGTGTTGTGTATAACAGTACTTTCTTATGTATAACAGTATTTTTCATATAAAATCGTGTGCATAACAGTATTTTCTATAGAAAAACGTGTGTATTACAATATTTTTCATAGTAAAACTTGTTGACAACAGTATTTTCTATAGCAAATCTTGTGTATAACATTATTTTCTATAGAATATCATGAATATTATTTTAACATCAAACATAAATTTTAACATCAAACCCTTTTTTCAACAAAACAACTAAAAAAAAAAAAAACACTGCATGAATTGCCCCAAACTGAAGCTACTTATAAGTACAAAGATTTAGAAATTTTGGCTTTAGGGTTGAACACCTTAAATAGAATTCTTGTTTATTAGTCTCAAGCATTTTAGATTACATGTGAAATTGTAAATATGTAATATATAAGACTATACTTGATTTAAGATTTTTCACATAAAAATACTCTTAGGGGATTATTAGGAGATTAAAATATAAATGTGTTGAAGAAATGTTTTGTTAAAGTATTATTTATATAAAGGTTTTTAAAGCAACAATTTTCTTTAAATTACTTAGAAAGTTAGTTTTTAATACAGATTACGAAAACTAAGAATAATAAACTAAACATTGGCTCCTTTCCTTTTCTGCACAAATCAAACACTTTAAATTTTCGTTTCACTTAATAAAATACTTTAATTATTTTCTTCCTTTTTTTGTGTTTTTTTTTACAACAATAACAATACAGTTTTCTATGAGTTTGTATTTATTTCATGCATAAAATTTTACACTTAAATAACAACAATAGGAACTAACTACTTAACGACACTCAACAAAGTAAAACACTCAACCTTGAAATTGCAGAACAATCACCATCAATTCCATCCAGTTGAACTAGAAAAAATCGACTTGCTTCCTGCCTCCACTTAAAATATCTGCCCCCAACCAATCATAGTATATTATCATCTGTTTGGTTTGATCAATAAATAATACATTTTCTATGCGGATGCATTTGTGAGCCCAGCTGACATTCGAATGCCTCGGCGAATGCATCGAAATTGGCAAACATGGCACGTACACGAACTTCTTCGGGTGGATGCACATCGGTGGTGGCAACAATATGATGCCAAATTCTATTGATATCTGTGCACCATATTTGGGCCGAACTAATGAAAAATAATTGGCGAGCATTTATTGTGTCCATGTGGGGCAGATGTTCTGGCGTGTGATGGTGTTTGCTTAGCCACATCTCGTAGGCGGCATAGGCAATACGTATGCCAACATTGTCGGCAATATTTTCTCCCTGAGCCTGGGATTTTGGTAGCAATTTGCCACCAAATCTGTGCTGGCCATACTGTTGGCGTAGACATTCTTTGCGTGTGGCAAACACAGCACTGGCATTACGATCCCACCAATTGTTAAGATTTCCCTTGGCATCGTATTTACGTATGGTGTCATCAAAGCCATGAGCCATTTCATGGGCTATGATATAGCCCACAGTACCATATTTCAAAGCCTTGGGATACACGTCATCCCACATATAGCGAGGTTGTAAGAAAGCCACTGGCAATATCACTCGATTGTATTCCGCTGCATAGGCTGGTGTAAAACTAAGCATTTCATGTTCCTCCAATTTGGGAGGCTCTTGTACTTTCATTCTGAAATTTTGTCCCTTCAATAGCAAAACATTTTGCAGATTTTGAAAAAAGTCTCCTGAGGAAATGGTCAAAGAACTGAATTCCTTTTGAAAATCCACACCTACATAACCATTTATTTCGAAAGACATGGCTGAAAGTTTTTCCAAAGCCTTGTCTCTAGTGGTTTCAAGCATCCAGCCGGAAGAGGAAGACTGCAGTATATCCTCAAAAGATAATTTTAATTGTTGCCACATGGATTTTACCTCTTCAATTACATCGGGCTGTTGGGTCAGCAGTTGTTTATAGATCAGATGATCCAAATATTTAATAAAGTGTTTTTTGGTAATCTCAACACATTTTTCCTTTTGTTTGTCTAAGTTTTTTTGTGCATCCAGACGAAAATCTTGTATCAATTCCCACATTATATAATTGGCCAAGACATTAGGTGGTGTTTCCAATATTAGAATGCGTAAATTTCTTATATAGTTTTCCACATACTCGTAGACAGGCAAACGGTAGTCATAACCCAGCCAGGTCTTAACAAATTGTGTGAAATTAATGGCGGGACCATAGTTCTCTGTCATTTCATCCAGCAATCTTAAACGCGTTTTATCTTCCATGCCAAGACCCTCCATGGGATCAACCATACCGGAAGCTAATTTATGAGCAAAATCAGTAACTTCTTGTGATACAATTAAAGCTTGTGGAGCAGTCAAACCCAAAACTGACTCCATTTCAATTTGCCACATCATGGCTAAACGCAAGTAATATTCCTTAGATTTACCCGTTACTAAATCGTCCAGTTGTCCTATATATACACGATTTATTTCATTATTGGTTAAATCTGCACTAATATCCACACCTATTATTATCTTGCGGCCATATTTACGCAATATCTGGGCTATAGTTTCTAGCCAATCAAATTCACTCTCCTTCCAAGCAGAACCTTTCAGAGCCGGCATACCACCAAACTCTTCCATTATGCTCAATAAATTCTGACGATAGTTGTGTTTCGATTGACGGCGCTGCAAACAAGACTCATAAAAGTACTTGACTTTGGTATCGGTTTCTATGTCCCCCGATGTTTTAGCGCCATCCAAAATTTTAAATAATTTACGATCGTAGGCCTTGGTCAAAACACTGAATATACCCGTTTTGGGTTCATTAATGGCGGGATTAATTTTGGCCCAATTGCCGCAGGCATATTGATAGAAGTCTTTACAAGCATCCACTTCTGGTTTCATATAGTTACGCATTTCCGCCGATTTCGACAAACGCATTATTTGACGACCTGCTGCCGTATCGAATTTCGTGCCATTAAAGTTGACCGCGGAGGCTTGTATTGTTAATAAACTAAAGAGTATTGAACAAACACCAAGTCTAAGTTTATTTAAAAAGCCTTTCATTTTTTTGTTAGCCACTTCGCTTGCACTGATCCAACCAAACCCGCCTGTTTTAAAATTCAAACTAAACTATTGTGTATTGTTTTCGAAAGAAAGTTTTCATCTTTCTAAGAGTATTTTTGTATTATGTTCACAAAATATCAGGTCATTTTAAGGTTATCATCGGTTTCTTACTTAGGAACAGGGGAATAGACACACAAAATTATGTGTATGTGTTTGTTTCTGTCATTTCAAATACAATTGTAGTATTTTACTACATATTTTCGAAATTTAATCTTTCAATTCGAATGAATACGTCATTGTCAATGCCAATGACGTTTTACATTCATTTGTTTATTTTGAAGTTTAGGAAATAAATTAGAAAATAGTGATAGTGGATCCAGAACGATCATGATTAATCGTTTTAAATTGACTAGAACGGATTGAATAGGCAATGAAGAGAATGAAATACAGATTCGAGAGTTTGCAGTGGCTTATCATGTAAAAACATTGAGTTTTTTGTTGTTGTTTAATATGCTTGTCAAAATAATAAGGTCACAAATAGTTTTTATTCCGTTTAAGCAAAAATATAAAGTTTTTTGTCGCCCAAACGTTGTTCAGATAAAAATCATTTGATCTTATTTTATTATTGTTGGTTCGATTCATAAATCATAATGTCATATGAACATTTCTATAAATAAATTGATTTATAACATTATGTCCTCATCGCGAAAAATTCTCGCAATGACTTAAATGTTTCAAAAAATTTAGAAAACCTATAACAGCCTAATACTATGTTCAGACATGCATTCTTAATTGTCTCAATTTAATTGAATTTAGTGTTCACACATAGGTACTCAATTAGCATTTAGCCACAAGTCAAGCAAACATTATTCACTGGCCTCACTCTACGCCAGTATCTTCCTCTTCAATTTGAGAAAGATATAATTCACTTTATTTAACTATTTATTAAATTTGTTTAGAAAATTAAATAAACTTAAAAAAACTTAAAAACAGCTTCGCCAGACATTTTTTTACTTTTTCATTTGTTTGTTTACCTCTTTTACATTCGGCTTGCCATTGTACAGTATTTTTTCTTCTCACTGAACATACTTCTCAGTAAACATACTTGCGACAAGGGTCGCATTTCGAATTTTACGCAATTAGTGATACAATTAAATATTAATTGCGTAATTTATTAATTAAGTTCTTGTATGATAAATTGAGCTCAATTAAGGCCTTAATTATTTATCGTCTGCTAAAAGGCCTCTACTGTACTCAGACGAAGTACCACCCCTTAACATCTATCAGATTTGTCGAACATAGAGATGGAGGAAATTTTTTCGGGTGATCATGACGCCTACACTTTTTTTTACAAGACTCATTGACATTGACTTTTCGAGAGATCTGGGGTTATATGGGTGGTAGGATAAATTTTGGACCGATCCTCACAAAAGTAGAAAGATTTAGGTTCATATAAAACTTGTTTCTGTCCAATTTCAATGTTCAAGTCATTTTCTGAGGTGGACCTCGTATGGAGACTAGGGACAAATGTTGCCCGATTTTCGCCATACTTTAAACTATAATTTCAGAGTACTTATGCCCGTAATTTCAATAAATAGATATCTATTATTGCTTAGTTACTTATGGAGTAAAAATATTTGGTAATTTTTAGCCGTAGATATTGATTTAAAATTAATGTCAAGTATCTGCTGGGTAATTTACACCGTAGATATCTATTTGTTGAAATTACGGGCATTAGAACTAATTTGTGCAAAATTTTATGAGGATTGCCGCATAATCAACATATTTATGACTACATAAATAGTCTTTTGGGGAAACATTTGTATAGAAGCCAGGCGAATTCATGGACCGATATTGCTCATTTTCAATACCAAACAAACCATATCAACAGAGAGTATCTGTGGAAGCTAGCTGCTATCGGTTGGGGCCTATCAACAGACAGATTGATGGACAGACAGACGGACGGACATAGCTAGATCGTTTAGAATCTTATAAGGGCCCTGAATATATATACTAATGTCGATCTAAGACAAATATTTTCATGTGCAACAAACGGAATGACGAAATCCCCCCATCTTGTTTGATGGTGGGTATAAAAATTTTACTTTTTTTAAGAAAAAATACTGAAATTGATGGTAGTAATTTGTTATATGCTGGGCTTTAAATGACTCAGTACAGTGTTTGAGCCATTCAACACTAACTTTGGCCGACCACAAATTTTACTTTTATCGTAATTTTCACGATATTTTACATAATTTTGCACCACACAAAAAGAACGACATCATGTTTGTGCAATTTCTCGAATTGATGTTCGAAAATCCTCTAATCTAAACAGTATGAAATGTACCAGTGACCATATCATTTTTACAGGCATCATATCGAGCCCTTAGCGCCAAATTATCGTAAGCGACAAAACACAAATTTTAGTTTTCGATTATTTTGAAATTTATACATAAAATTAAAAATGTTATGAAGCGATATAATATAATTTCGTTCAAGCTATTTGTCTATTTTTCAAAAATATTTATAACTTTTGACAATTAAAAATTCATGGAATACTTTATTGAAAAATATGACAAAAAATGTTTTTTATTGAATTTTTGCATAGATACAAATTTTTCGAATTGAAATAAAATTGTTATTTATGAATAGTTTTTAATGAAATTTCACAGTTATGTAAAATTTTCTATTTAAAATGGAAAAATAAAAACGAATTTTGAAATTTATTATCAGCAATCCCGCAATTCCCAAAAAATTTTTGAAAAATCCCAAAAATGGAAATTTTTAGTTTTTTGGCTATAATATCCATACTAGGGTCTGAGTTATCGGAACTCTCAAAATAATTAAAAGCATATTGAGCCATCTAAAATCGGTTACTATATTTTGATATCGAATATGCGATTTGAGAATGTTTGCCCTAAATTTTAATTTTACATAAAAAATAGGTGTTTTTTGAATGGACCTGGTCCCATCGGTAAGAAAATTTTTTAATGTTTTTTTCAATTAAAATTTTTTATGAAAACTTAGCTTTCAGAAAGTATAAATTCCTTATACATACTTTTCGAATTTTTTTGCGATAACTTAAAAAGAAAAAAACTTATTTTTTCCCAAAAAAATTAGCGAAAAATAGGCTTTTTAAATTTTTTAAATTAAAATGCATATAACTTTGGACTTAGTCATTATTTTTAAACACTTCTTTTTCTATTTGACACATACATATGTTGTTAGTCTAATGAAGGAAAACTGGAGAAAATTGTAAAATATTTGGATACGCTGTTATCAAAAAACTGGACTTTTTTGATCCTAAGCTAAAAGAGATAATTGATAGCTACGGTCTTTTATAGCGCTCGATGAAAAGATTTTATATGTGTATTTTTTTGAAATCGGAACACAAACGAAGAAATAGGATCTTTTTAAAAATGTAACATACCCGAGGTGTCCTACATTGAGGACCTTTGGTCGCGCCCCTGGTGGTCCCATGAGGTCCACGTTCAGTACTTACTCCACAACACTTCTTCTTTGCGCATGTGAAATTTCATTCAAACCAATCTAACCATTTAGAAGTTACAGATTTTAAGATAAAATTCGTTTACTGTGAAATGTAAACATTGACTTACGATAAAATCTTACCCCCTATAATTTTGAAGTTATTAACAATTTTGATATTCTGAGAACGCTAAAACATCAGTCGGTCCATAAAATTTTAATTTTTGCAATAAAAAATTTTTTTTGAAAATGTCGCTTACAATAATTTGTTGCTAAGGGCTCGATATGTGTATTAATTTATTTTTGTGGTATTTTATTTTAAGTAGATTTATTTGATTATTTTGTGGCTTATCTTGTTTTTTCACTAATCCCTTCAATTCTAGTCTTAATATCTTTCTATATCAGTGGTCGGCACAAACAAAAAATACCACATAAAACGAATTTTCTGATTGTGCTTTTGATGCACAATCTTCAATTTGATTAGCTTTTGCACCAACCTAGACACACATTTTTATACATTATTGTAGTTTTATAGGTTTTGTATTTCTGTAAGATTTTTTGTTTTTTGGTTGATAGATGGTGTCATACTTTTAAATTTTAGACAATTCCATTGAACCGATTATTATTACGTTTTTGATAAAAAACCTGTAAATTTCAACTTAAAACGAACATATGTATAAGCAAAATATTTATAATCATCTTCATCAGACTTTAAGTTGTTTGGTGAGTGTTCATTAACTTTTCTGTAAATTTATCAATTGCTATAAACATCGAACAAAATTATAACGAATTTAATTATTTAGCCAATTAGATATAATATTTGTTTACTCATTGCCAAATATGCTTAAAATTTACAAATTTGTTCAAATGTATTTTGTGGAAATATGTATTTTATTTGCTTAAGTTTACAAAGAAGCTGAACAATATTTGTTTAGTGATTTACATAAATAATTTGATTAAATAAAATCAATATGTACATGTGCAAAAATATTTTGTAAACAAATTGACGTTGTTACAAGACAAACCTAAATAATACCCATGTATATTATTCATCCAAAAAAAATCCCTATATTTACATATGTATGTATGTAGATGAAGGTTAAAAAATTCAAGTATTTATGGATATGTAAAATAAAAGTTAACAAATACCGCAAATACAATAAATAAATTTGTAAATATATGATTTATTTGATCAATAAATAATACATTTCTTATGCGGATTCATCTGTGAGCCCAGCTGACATTCAAATGCCTCGGCGAATGCATCGAAATTGGCAAACATGGCACGTACACGAACCTCTTCGGGTGCATGAACATCGGTGTTGATAACAATATTATGAAAATAGCTATTGAGGTCGGAGCACCATACTTGGGCCGAGCTAATGAAAAATAATTGGCGAGCATTAATTGAGTCCATGTGTGGCAGATGTTCTGGCGTGTGATGGTGTTTGCTTAGCCACATCTCGTAGGCGTCATAGGCAATACGTATGCCAACATTGTCGGCAATATTTTCTGCCTGAGCCTGCGATTTTGGCAGTAGTATGCCACCAAATCTGTACTGGCCATATTGTTGTCGTAGACACTCTTTGCGTGTATCGAACACTGCACTGGCATTAGGATCCCACCAATTATTAAGATTTCCCTTGGCATCGTATTTACGTAAGGTGTCATCAAAGCCATGAACGATTTCATGGGCCATAATGTAGCCCATGGTGCCGTATTTCAAAGCCTTGGGATAGACATCATCCCACAGATAACGTGGCTGTAAAAAGGCCACCGGTAATGTCACTCGATTATATTCCGGCGCATAGGTTGGTGTAAAACTAAGCTTTTTGTGATCCTCTAATTTGGGAGGCTCTTGCAATTTCATTCTGAAATTATGTCCTCTCAGCAGTAAAACATTTTGGAGATTTTTAAAAAACTCATCTGAAGAAATGTTCAAAGAACTATAGTCCTTTTGAAAGTCCTCACTAACATAACCATTTATTTCATATGTGATGGCTGACAGTTTCTCCAAAGCTTTGAGTTTAGTAGTTTCAAGCATCCAGGAAGACTGTAATATGTCCTCAAAGGATAATTTCAATTGCTGCCACATAGTCTCCACCTCTTCAGTAATATCTGGCTGTTGAGTAAGCAGTTGTTTATAGATGAGATGATCGAAATATTTAATAAAGTGTTTCTTGGTAATTTCAACACATTTTTCCTTTTGTTTGTCCCTAGTCTGTTGAGCCTCTAATATAAAATCTTGTATCAACTCCCACATTATATAGTTGGCCAAGACCTTGCGTGGTGTTTTCAACACCAGACTGTGTAAATTTCGTATATAGTTTTCCACATACTCATAGACAGGCAGCTGATAGTCATAACCCAACCAGGTTTTAACAAATTGTGTGAAATTAATGGCAGGACCATAATTCTCCGTCATTTCCTCCAGCGACATTAAACGGGTTTTATTTTCTATATCTAAACCCTCCATGGGATCTATCATACCCGAAGCTAAATTCTGTGCAAAGTCGCTAACTTCCCGTGATAAATTATAGGCTTGTTCATGAGACAAACCCAAAACTGACACCATTTTCATTTGCCACACCAGATATAAACTGAAGTAATATTCTTTAGATTTAGCAGTTATTAATTCATCCGATTGCCCAATATACAAGCTATTTATTTCATTATTGTTTAAATCTGCATTTATATCCACACCTAATATTATTTGTTGACCATATTTACGCAAAATCAGGGCTATAGTTTCCAGCCAATCAAATTCACTCTCCTTCCAGTCATCACCTTTTAAAGCGGGCATACCACCAAATTCTTCCATTATGCTCAATATATGCTCAAGATTGTTATCTTTCAATTTACTGTGCAGCAAACAAGACTCATAAAAAGACTTTACTTTTAAAGCAGTTTCTGTGTCTCCGAACATTTCAGCTCCATCTAAAATTTTTAATATTTTACGATCGTAGGCCTTGGATAGAACATTAAATGTACCCGTTTTGGGTTCACGAATGGCTGGATTAATTTTGGCCCAATTGCCGCAAGCATATTGATAAAAATTTTTGCAAGCATCCACTTCTGGTTTCATATAAAGCCGCATTTCTGCCGATTTGGACAAACGCAATATTTGACGGCCTGCTGCTGTATCGAATTTCGTGCCATTATAACTAACCACCATGGCTGGTAATGTAATTAAGACAAAGAGTATTGCACACATACAAATTGTTGGCTTATTTAAAGAACTGTTCATTTTGTTAACACTGCGATCAAATGATCCTTACGCGTCTGTTTTAAAATTTGAACTAAACTGTTGTGTATTTGTTTACAAAAGATTATTTGTTTTATCTTCCTAAAAGTATGTTTGTTTATTTTGTCTAGATCATTTTAAAGGTTATCGTTATTGTTTTTGTTATTGAGGAGATCACTTGAGAGTTCTTCTCTCGCTATTCGAAAATGCAAATACAGACACGTTTTATTAATGTTGTTGATCGAAAATTCATTACGTCATTGTCAATGTGAATGACCAAGTCCAATTTATTGCAGGTGACTACAACAACGCAGATGATTTTTTATATAGGTTAGGATGACTAACTTTAGATAAAAACAAGTAAGAAAGTATGGTGGGTCAAGCCCGACCATATAATATCCTACACTATGTAAAAGAGCAAAAACATTTTTCTTTTAAAATTTCAATAATTTATATTTTTGAGTGATATTCGGAAGTGGGCCTTATATGGGGGCTATGACCAATTATGGACCGATCACCATGAAATTAGGTCGTGTGCTTTATGTCTCTATGAAAGTTTACTATGTGAGTATACCAACATTTTTAAATGATTTAAGCACGTTAAAGTGATTTTCGGAAGTGGGCCTTATATGGGGGCTACGGCCAATTATGGACCGATCACCATGAAATTAGGTCGTGAGATTTATGTATATATTAAAGTTAACTATGTTGAATTTTGTGTGTATACAAACATTTTTAAGCGATTTATGCACGTTAAAGTGATTTTCGGAAGCGGGTCTATATGGGAGCTATGACTAATTATGGACCGATCGTAACAAAATTTGGTGACATGAATTTTGTATATACAAAACTTATTTGGAGCGGAATTTGTGGAGATACATTTATAAATTAAACATTTATGACCGATAAAGTCCAATTTCGGAAGGACATTTGTATGGGGGCTAGGTGAAATAATGGACCGATTTCAGCCATTTTCAATAGGCTTGGTCCTTGGGCCGAAAAAATAATATGTACCAAATTTGATCGAAATATCTTCAAAATTGCGACCTGTACTCTGCGCACAAGGTTTACATGGACAGCCAAGCCAGCCAGACAGCCGACCAGACGGACGGACGGACATCGTTTAATCGACTCAGAAAGTGATTCTAAGTCGATCGGTATACTTTAAGGTGGGTGTTAGACTAATATTCCCCACTATGGTGGTGTAGGGTATAAAAAGTTAAAGACCTGTATAAATTTACTTTGTTAATGATACATTCATTTATTTTCGTATTTTCAATTTTAAAGAATAAATTATATTCAATAGGGATGATCCATTTCAAAGCGGGCAGCATTCGGATTTGTCATCTTTATTATTTAAAATTTTCTTAATTTTCAAGACGTTATATTTTTGGACCCGAAAAGGTCTCGAGACTAAAAGTCTATGATTGGATAAACATTTGTAATACATAATTGTCCAATTCACAATCGGTGTCGTAGCATTGTAAGTTGTATGGCAAAAACAACGATACAACTCTACGACACTGCTTGTGAATTGGACAAATAACTGTGGAAAATTTCGTGAGAAATCCGAAAAGTGCAGTTTTTTCGATAGAAGATAGTGTGCTGCACTATTATTCTGAGGGTTGCGGGTTCGATTCCCGTCAGAGACTCTGGGTGTATCTGCAGTTTGAGTTTGTTAAAAAAAATAATAATCAAAACCTAAACTTTAAACTTAAATATAAAACAATTAATAATTTACGCAATTTCAAATAGTATTGGCTTGTTTGCAAAATTCTTAAAAGTATTTTGGTAAAAGTTTATATTATTTGTTTTTTTTTTTTGTTTCTTGCAAAGTGAAACAATATTTGCTTGGGGATTTGCATAAATAATTTGATTAAATAAAATCAATATGTACATGTGCAAAATATTGTAAACAAATTGACGTTGTTACAAGAAAAACTTAAATAATATTTCCGTTTTTTTTTTCTTTTTAATCTATAAATACAAGTACATTAGCAATATGTATGTTGATGTAAAATGCCAATACCTTTGATCATAGTTTGTAATATGAGTAATAAATAAACCGCAAATTAACATATACATTTTTTAACGTACATTTATACGTACGAGAACTGTATATTTACATGGTTTATGTAACTGTTTAATATTTAAATTAAAATTTTATATTTAAATATAGCAGCAGATTACATCAAAAGATGTGATTTAGCTTATTTCACGCACTCTATAAAATATGAAATGTATATACTTATTTTACTTCAGTCAGGAATATAGAAATGTGCTTAAGTTTATGTATCTATGTCAGTGGTCGGCATTCGGAGTTCATGGAATATATGTAGATAATAATAACATGTTGTGCACTTTATTCTCTTTTGTAATTATGACTTTGGTTTCTTATTTAATAGTATTGGTAAGCATAGTTGACAGTCGTGTTGTTTACACGTAAAATAACCGATTATGTACGGTTCCTGGCAGCTATGAGTGTCTACCACCGATCTATTAATCTTATTGATTAAAATGTATCATCAGATGAAATAAAAAATGCATCATTAAGTCATTAAGCTTTTATTATGTTTATTAATATAAACAATTAAAAAGTATTATAAGAAGAAATAAAGTAACATGTATTTCACCATTATGAATTCCTATTACTCTGATGAACACGTGTGTAAATTCATGTTTTTAGGTTTATTAAGGGCCTGGTCCACTAAATGCGAACGCACATTTTCTTTCTTATTTTATATTGAATACCATACAAAAATACTAATTTATTTGTTTTCTTGATCACGAAAACATATGGGGAATGTATTCCATCGGTTTCTATGTGAGAGAGATGGTTTGTGCGATTCAGAAGTGGTGATTTTGACACTGACGAATTGGAGGCATTACTCCATGAAGATTGTTGTTAAACTCAACAAGAACTTGCAAAATCATTGGGAGCTACACAAGCAGCAGTATTCATACAAAATCAGGGAATTTTAGTAGCGTACGAATTGAAGCCGAGATGCCTTGAAAGACGATTTCGCATGTCTGTAATGATGTTTGAACGCTATAAAAGAAAATAATTTTTGCACCGAATCATTACTTGCGATGAAAAATGGATACATTGCGATAATTCAATCGTACGTGAGGCCCGGCCAACCAGCCGGATTCATGACGCTAAGGTTGTAGGTTGTAGCGAAGACACTCGAAGCTCTTCTCCTCCCCCAGCTGACCCGTCAACTACCAGTTGCTCGTCACCAGCATGGATTCCGTAAAATGCACAGTACCACCACAGCATTATCCGCCATAGTCACTCAGATCTCACAAGGCTTAAACCAGCAGAGGCCTTGTGAACGGATTATCCTAGTGGCACTTGACCTGTCGAAAGCCTTCGACACTGTCAGTCACGCCACACTCTTCCAGGACATCCTGCAGTCCACAATGCCCAACAACAAAGAGATGGATAGTGAACTATCTGAGTGGCAGGCAGTCGTTCGTGGAGTTTAGAGACAAACGCTCAAAACCCCGTAGAGTCAAACAAGGAGTTCCTCAGGGCGGGGTCCGGTCGCCACTCCTGTTTAACTTCTACCTCTCTAAACTTTCAGTGCCCCCACAGGGCGTAGAGATAATCTCGTATGCGGACGACTACACTATATTGGAAACAGGTCACAACGTTGATGAGCTTTGCGGTATGGTAAATGGTTATCTCAATGAAATCCACAATTTCTTCACTGCACGTAACCTGCAGTTATCACCAACGAAGTCATCGCCAACACTTTTCACCACCTGGACGAAGAAGGTAAAATTGAACTTAGGCATCATGGTCGACGGCGTACAGTGAACCACCCGAAAATCTTGGGTGTCACTTTTGATAGCCTTTTTACCTCCTCAGCACACGCCACTGCAATCACGCATAAACTGCGAAATAGGAACAAGGTCCTCAAAGCACTAGCCGGCAGTACTTGGGGTATGGACAAAGAAACCTTGCTTGCTACCTACAAGACGATTGGTCGGTCAGTGGTTAACTATGCTGCTCCAGTGTGGTCGCCTTCGTTGAGTGATACCCAGTGGAGAAATATTCAAAGCTGTCAAAACGCAGCCTTAAGGACCGTCACAAGCTGCCTTCAAATAACCTCCGAACACCACCTTCACGAGGAAACCAAGGTTCTACCTACTATTTTATTCTGTTGTTGTTGTTGTACATTCAAATAAATAAAGAGTTGTTACAATTTTTAAACTACTAAACGGCTTTTATTTGCAATCAAAAGTATCCGGTTTATTTAAAGGAAATAAACCAGCGTTTTGAAAAGGTTAAAACGTAACAATATATAAAATACTGCCTATACAAAATCACAGAGTTTTTGGTTTCATAAAAAAAAAATTTACTGCAATCTAAGTTTCAGGTTTGAAATATGACATTCATTCAAATTCAAAAACTTATGATGTGCCATGCAAATAATAGAAGGTTATGGTTAATAATTATGTTTTAGCGAAAGACCGCTGATAAGACACCAATTGTTTCTATAAAATAATATCAAATAAACCACACTTACATATATATAAGTATAAACGATAAGACAGACTCTGCTTGAATAAATAAGTTTTAAGAAAAGCAAAGCTAAAATACTTTAGTCTGAACTAAATACTCTCTTGAATCGGTGGTGGGGGTTTAAGAACAATTGAAAATAATTGAAATTTATTAATTCATAAAATGAATTTTAAATTAACAAATCACTGCATATGTAGTGTCATTGTTCTAATATGTTGGTCTTTAAGAGGCAGTAATGCGGAATATGATTTGAAAAATGAAAGGTCCAACAAAATATTAAAGTTATCAACAAGTGCCAACATTAAATTATATATGAATAATACGATAGATCCCTGTGATGATTTCTATACGTATTCCTGTGGCACCTGGCATTCAATTAATCCAGCTCAATATAGTGGCAACATAAACACCGACAAATTTCAGATGTTCACCAAGGGCATTGAAAAAAAACTGAATGAGTTTATACTGAAGGAAAAAAGTGGTACTGGTGGTGTGGCCGATAAGGTCAAAGATTTCTATACCTCTTGTCTGAATGCCAAAGTGGACAGTGCAAAATATCGCGAATCATTGACTAAAATCTATAAAGAATTTGGTGATTTCTCGGCTTTCAAAACAGAGGAGCAATTAAAAGAAACCGTTTTCGAATGGTGGTCGACGGTGGCTAAAATTCAAAATAAATATGGAAAGTCTATTATACTTTCGGTTTACTTTTTAGACGATTCAAAAAATAAGTCCAAAACCATGGCCTATATTCGACCCCCGGAATTTGAACTGACCCAGGGAGCAGTAAATATGGTGAACATCCTACAACAAGATGGAATAAGTAAATTTCTGCAATTGTACTTGAAAATGACTCCAGAAGATGCCGCAATAACGGCCCAAAATGTGATGATAATCGAAAATAATTTATCACAGGGCGCCACAGATGTGCGTGAGGGCAAAAGTGTGGAAGAGCTTCTGACCCTATACAATACCACCGATTTGTTTGAAAAATATCAGCATTTGTTTGATGTTAAAAAATATTTAGAAATCGTATTGGGCTCAAAAGATCTGCCAGACCAAATATATATCTACGACGAGTCATATCTGCAGGGTTTATATGATGTTTTCAATACCACTGATATCGAATTTGTGGAGGACTACATTCTATGGATATTTTTGGATGAATTTCTGATCGACATCACCTTCGGCGATATGAAACAAGAGTGCATAGGCATAACGAAAAAATATTTTGGAAAATTTATTGATCATGCCCTGTACAACCAGTACCGCAGCAATGAATCTGAGACTGAGATATATGAACTGTGGGATGATATTAAAAGCACATTTAGGGATAACTTGCAGACCAATTACTATCCTTGGATGTCAAATGCGACACGTCAAGGAGCCATCAAGAAATTGAACAACATGCATTTAACCATCAACTCCTATGATAATGAAAACTTTATTGAGCTCTTTAAAAACATCGACATAGATCTCTCCGATTATGTGCTGAATGTGCAAAATATACTTGAACATGCCGAGTCTTTAAGAGAAAACAAATTGGAGAAGAATACCGATATCCCCTTCTATAATATTTTGGATAATCAAATTGAAATCCCAGTTGCTCTGCTACAGCCACGTTTCATCTGGGATCCTCTCTATCCCAAAGCCATACAGTACGGCACTTTGGGTTATATCATAGCCCACGAAATGATTCATGGTTTCGATGATGAGAGTAGCCACTATGATGTTAATGACAAAGCCTTCAACTGGTGGGATGAGAAATCCACCTATGAATTCGAATCGAGACGCAAATGTTTCGTAGATCAGTATCACAACTATACCTATGATGGCAAACGTTTGCCCAAAAGTGATCTGCAGTCGGAAAATATTGCCGATAATGGTGGCATAAATATTGCTTACGACGCCTATGTTCGCTGGTTGAAAAAGAGAAAACTGACTGAAACCGATGTGGAGACAAATGATACCCTGCCTCGCTTACCTTACAATAATCGTGAATTGTTTTTCATTAGTTTTGCCCAGCTGTGGTGTGAAGACATACACCCAATGTTCCGTAGCTCCTTTGCCAACGATGACATACATGCTCCCGGAAAGTACAGAGTTATTGGTCCATTATCAAACTCCAGAGAGTTTTCGTGGATATTTAAGTGTAATAAGAAAAACTGTAACATGAATCCACCAAAGAAATGTAAAATTTATTGAGACAATCGTTTTTTTTAGCTTAATTAAGTCTAAAGAAATTAGCTGTACAGTAATAAAATGTATTGCATATTGAAAAAACTTTATCAATGGTTATTTGGTAATAAAAATGCTTGTTTGTTTTTAAAAGAATCCCACCATAAATTAATATTTATATAGTAAAATTCAACAAAGAGGGCTGAATTCGGCTGAATCATGAGCCATGAATATTGATATCACATTCGTGTTTAATTATTATGAAATACTTGTAAAGAGAAAATTAACTAATCCTTTCATACAATAACACATTTGTTAAAATCGGATGACGAATTATACCATACTAAACCTTGGAACCCTGGAATCTTTAATAGGTAAACCTGTTCGACCGAAGGTTGGCTATACAAAAAAGCTTTGCTAGACGTCAATGTTTATTACTGTCCAGAAATAATACTGTAACTTTAAGAAAAAAACTTATAAAGAAATTCCCGAAATTTCCCGACATACATTTTCCAGGAAATTCCAAAAAAATATTCCCTGGAAAATTGTCCCTATTAGGAACCTTAATCACAACAGATCTGAGTAGTTCTATATTTTGAAAAATTACCTAAATAAATAAGGGAATGGTTACATTGTCGTTTGGTTAATTTTTCACAAAGCTTTGGGGTGGTTAGTAGGGATTGCATTTAATAAAATATCGAATAATCGCAGTTATATTTTTCACATTGGGGGAATCCATAACAAAACGGACAGAAAACTGCTATTTTCGGATTTGACATCTTCGATTTTAATGAAATTTTCCACACATATTACTGTTCCTCAAATCAATGACTTTTTTATCGGAAAACCTTTCCATTTCAAAAATATCGCGATTTGAAGTCGACTACAAAAGTATTTATATTTTAAATGTTTGTCATACTGAGAAAACAGTTTAGGTTGTGATAACCGAATTTATTTATAATCAAATGATCCTAAGCTATTTGCAGCCTGCCTTTATATATGTAGCAATGTAGATAAAATTAACTAATAAATTATACATAAATTTATAATAATTTTATACAATTCTACATCACAGTGTTAACCTTTATAAAATATTCAGTATTACATTTGTATTAATGAGTGTGTAAGTATATTATCTGTATGTATGTATTTTCATGAAGGTCATAAAGGACTAGAAAACTATAAAATACAAAAAAATAAAAAAAATATATAAATAAATAAAAAATAAATATTCCAAAAAAAAACAAACAAATATAAACTTTGACATCGTAAACTTTTTTATATAAATAATTCGTTAACAACTACTTATACATAAACTCGTATACATAAGGATGACTCTTATTTTGGAAATTTGCGATTTTCAATGCTCCCAACGTCTAAAATTGTTCTTCGTCATCTTAAAATTATATGATGAACATTTTTAGCAAAATTGGATAACATTTAGAGGTTTGCACATTTTATTTGTTTTATGACATATTGCATTATTTGCAAACAAATTAAAAAAAAAATCCAATAAAAAAATAGTTTTTATAATTCATTTACCAATAGTAGTCTAATTACATATATAAAATACTAGCTATTACGCTAAAAAGTATGTGACTTTTTAATGTACTACATAAAAAATATTTTTAAGATGTAGTATTTCTACTACTTTTTTAAAAAATAGTATTTCTGCAAATGTTTAAAAAAGTAATACTTCTACTTCTTTTTCATAAGTAGTATTTCTACTCCTTTTTTAAAAAATGTAATATTTCTACTCCTTTTTAAAAAAATGTAGTATTTCTACTCCTGTTTTTTAAAAAAAGTAGTATTTCTACTCCTGTTTTTTTTTTAAAAAATGGAGTATTTCTACTCCTTTTTTAAAAAATGTAGTATTTCTACTCCTGTTTTAAAAAAGTAGTATTTCTACTCCTTTTATTAAAAAAGTAGTACTTCTAATCCTTTTTTTAAAAAAGTAGTATTTCTACTCCTTTTTTTAAAAAATTAGTATTTTAACTCCTTTTTTTTGAAGAAAAAAAGGAGTATTTCTACTCCTCTTTTAAAAAAGTAGTATTTCTACTCCTTTTTTAAAAATGAAGTATTTCTACTCCTGTTTTAAAAAAGTAGTATTTCTACTCCTTTTATTAAAAAAGTAGTACTTCTAATCCTTTTTTTAAAAAAGTAGTATTTCTACTCCTTTTTTTAAAAAATGTAGTATTTTAACTCCATTTTTTGGAAGAAAAAAAGTAGTATTTCTACTCCTCTTTTAAAAAAAGTAGTATTTCTACTCCTCTTTTAAAAAAGTAGTATTTCTACTCCTTTTTTAAAAATGAAGTATTTCAACTCCTTTTTTAAAAAAGTAGTATTTCTACTACTTTTTTTAAAAAAAAGAAGTATTTCTACTCCTTTTTTTAAGAAAAGTATTATTTTTAAAAATGCAGAAATACTACTTCTACTCGTTTTTTAAAAAAAAGTAGTATTTCTACTCCTTTTTTTAAAAATGTTGTATTTCTACTACTTTTTTTAAAAAGAAAGTAGTATTTCTACTCCTTTTTTAAAAAAAAGTAGTATTTTTACTCCTTTTTTTAAAAAAGTAGTATTTCTACTACTTTTTTTTAAAAAAGTAGTATTTCTACTCCTTTTTTTAAGAAAGGAGTATTTCTACTCCTTTTTTAAAAAAAAGTAGTATTTCTACTCCTTTTTTAAAAAATGTAGTATTTCAACCCTTTTTTTTGAAGAAAAAAAGTAGTATTTCTACTCCTCTTTTAAAAAAAGTAGTATTTCAACTCCTTTTTTAAAATAATTAGTAGTACTACTCCTTTTTATATCTTGTTTGCACAATATAATAGTATTAATTTTTTTTAATAAGTTTCTTAAGTAACATATCTTATTATAACTTTGTCAATTTTTAAATGAAAAAAAGTTAAAAATTGTGATGTTATTTGAAATATCTCCACATATTTATATTAATAGAATATAGAAAGTACATATAGTTGGAAAGACCTTTCGTTCGTTCGTACCTTTTCAATGTCGTTTAAAAATTTAAAATCGATTAAATAATGACTGAGTTAAGAATGTTTAAATTTGCGGGTCCAAAAAAATATACTTTTGCCTATTTCTCGAAAATTTGGGGTGTATTGGAACTTTTAAAACAGGTTTTGTAATACATTCTGCTAGACCTACAACATCTACTAGGTCATTCGCCAAGTAAGGCCCACTTCCGAAAATCACTTTAACGAGCATAAAAATCTTAAAAATACAACACAAATAAGCGATCCCACATCCGAAAAGCACTTTAAAGAGCAGAAATCTCTTCAAAATTTGTGCATGCAAATTAAATTTTACAGAAAGATGTTTCCTAATGAAATAAATTACACGACCTAATTTGCTGACGATCGGTACGTAATGTAGCACCCATATAAGAGCCATTTCCGAAATCACAATTTTAAGAGAAACATTTTTTTGCTCATTTACTTAGTGTAGGGTATCTTATGGTCGGACTCGACCGATTATACTTTGTTACTTGTGTTTATTGGATTTTTTTTGTCATAATTTTATTTTTAAATTTTTTTAAAATTTCGATATTTTGACCTAAAAAAGTGCAAAATATGTACCACCCTAGTATACATAAATATGTATGTGAGTGTGCAAATTTGTATTAGAGAGTGTGTAGGTTTTGTATCTACATATCGTCACCTAAAATGCAAAATAACGTAACATCACTTTCATAAGTTTATAAGAGAAGCAAAAAACGATATAAAATGAAAACTACTTGAGATATTGAAACAAAATTTTCAAATTTGAATTACAATGACTCTAGAAATATATTTTATGAAAAAAAAAATATATTTTTCAAAGCACACTTTGAGATATGTGGCTTACGTTTTTTTGAATTCTTATTTTCTGAAACAAAAAAACGTATCATCAATATAAATTTTTATGAAAAAATAAAAACTTAAATAAAAATATCATAGTAAGAATTGTTGTAAATTTCCCAATTATTGATAAATTCACTGACATTTATTGTTGGGGGATAAGCTAGTTCCTATGAGCTTTAGAAAAACTAAAGATATACAAATCAAGCCATAGAGTGAATGAGAATTACAGACACTCAAGCTTTATTTGTAAAAATATTAAAGCTTAAACAAAACTCCAACAATAAACAGTGAGTTTATCTTTTCTAACATTCCCATTGTAATAGAAAATTCAAAAAGTACCATTAGAAGAATGAAAAAGTACCTATAGTTCAGTTTTCACATTTTGGTACCTAAATATAATCCCTTATTTCTAACACTAACTTTACTCAGATACATATCAGCTAACTTTAATGTCGATAAGTGAAATAATTTAAAATATTAAAAAGGTACCATTAAAAGTACCAATTTCCCTTTTCCTCCTTGAACACCCCTCAAGTTTGAAATTTAAAAATATTCCATTTTGCAAAACTTGTTTATGCTACAGACATAAACAAGTTATGTGCCCAATAATAAATATGTTTTAAAAAAAGTACCAAACTGTTCACCCCGATTTGGCCTGAAATACACCATGGCACTCGAGTTCCAAATAACAACCTGTTAGTTAATTTTTGTATGAAACCAGGAACCAATGTTAAACAGATTATCAAAATCGGCTTAATAATTTGCAATAAAATGTATTTTCCAGATTTTATCCCCTTTTTGGTACCTTTTATTAATTAAAATAATTTTCTGTATCGTGGTGGGAGCTCATAGTAAAATATTCGAATGTCTATGTCAAATTATAGAAAATCATATTTTATGAAAAAGTACCAAAAATAAACACAATTTTTATCCCTTAAGGGTTCGAATTTCCAAAAAGTACCAAACTTATATTTTTTATTTTTTGATAATTTAAATTTTATTTATATGTTTATTGGTTTAAAAGATACATAGGGTGCCAAAAAAGTACCAAAATACAGTTTTTACCCGTTTTCTCCCCTAAAAGGTTCGAATTTCGAAAAAGTATGAAACACCTGTCAGCTTATTTTTTAAATGGAGTAACATGCAATTTCAAGTTTTTTTGTATCTTTATTAGTTTTGAAGATATAAGATTACCGGATTTACCCGTTTTTACCCTTTTTACCCCCTAAACGTTCGAATTTCCAAAAATCACTTCTTAGTGGATCGTTTTAGGGAGGGAGGAACCCACAGTTAAAATTTTATGATTCTAGCTTTAGTCGTTTGGGCTGTGGGATGATGAATCAGTCAGTCAGTCATTCAGTCAGTCAGTCAGTCAGTAACGTTACTCTTTTATATATATAGATGATGTAGTGAATCGTAATCAATAATAAAATCAATTTCGAATTTTTTGATGATACGTTGTTTTGCATTTTAGGTGACGATATTTACTATATGTATGTATATAGTTATGTACGTATATAAGGATGTATTTTATATAATAATTAGAGCGGAAGTTAAGGCTTTGAAAATGCCATTTTCAAAGTTTAAACGTGTAGTGTTTTTTTAAACTGTTTTTATTGTTAATATTTTTCTACAAATTTCTTTACTACGAGGTTTTATACACAAAACACACAAATAGTACTGAACTTACAAAAATAATAATAATATTTTTATCTCAAATACTGTTGCTTGTTTTGTTAATGTTATTATTTTTGCTTTCTATATTTTAGGTGCTCTTCCTTTGGTAACGGCCACCACGTTTTGTTTTACGAATAAATGGAAATGGTTGATTATAATGTCATATTGTGTTTTATCATTATGGGGCTTATATAAGGTACGTATGTATAGCTAATTTAATTAAATTTCACTTAAAATTACACACGATTACATAAACATTATCTGTGTTTATTACACAACATATGTGGCGTATGATTAATTTTTATTTAATTTTTTCAATGAGATATTTTGGTAATTTTAAATTCACATGTGATATTTAGTAAGTTCCCAGCAGTTCTTAGTGACTGTCTCCAACTAGTGATTTTACATATCACTTAGGGAGACAACTAGTTACATTAGTAGTTACGTAACTACTTACTGACCCTTTTTGATAATAATGAGATTGTCTGATAGCTGGTCCAAAGTAGTCAACGCCTTAGATTCATATACCGGTTACATAGAGTCAGTTACCTTACTAGCTTCCTAACTGGTTACTTGATCAGCAACGTAATTAGTTATTTTAATATGAACAAGTGCTAATTGACAAGATGTATTAACAAGGTAGCAGCGTAACTACAACAATTACAACAATACAAGAACAATAGTATTTTATTCAACACAAGTCACTTGTTCTGACTCAGTCACATTAAGAAAATTTATACAAATTCTTTAGTATGAAAAAGTGCAATATTTTTGAAGGACAGAGTTTTAAAGTGGCATATTTTTGAATCTAATTGAGATATTGACTTGAAATTTTTTTTGTAAAACCAAAAATTAACTTATCTAAACCCAACAATATAGCTCGGAATAAATGTGGATCAAATTGTTCCTAATATTTGCAATCCTATTAAAATTTTGATATAAATTTTAGTTTTAGAAACTCAATGAATATGTAATAAGTAATAAAATCCTTATTTATTAGCGAAACTCAATGAAATTTTCAGCGTTTTTTAAGTTTCTCATTCTAAATAACATGGTGGAAAAAAAAACTTGTCAAAAGGTCAAAGGCAATCCCGCAATTCCTAAAAATTGGAGCGAAAATACCAAAAATGGTATTTTTACAATTTTGCCTATAGGGTCCACATTTCCTTCGGGGCTGGGAAAATACTTTAGGGATAAATAGGGAACACATCAGGGTTTCCAAAACTGCTTTCCGTTTTCTGATCCCAGCTTTGGGATTTTAGAACATGTGGCCCAAAGTTGAAATTTTGATAAAAAAAATAGGTCAATTTCCAAAATGCGTAGGGCCGACATGTTCGAAAAATAGGACATGTTTTTTACACCAAAATGTTCTCCGTAAAGAAACATTATAGAAAATCATAAAATTGTTATATTTGCTTAAAGAAAGTTGTTTTTTAATAAAAAAAAAGGGTTAAGTCACCTTTTTGTCCAAAAAATAGCAAAAATATAAAATTTTTTGAATTTTTGAATTGAAAATCGGTTATTTTTGGATAAGTAATCGATATTGCTCTGAAGTCTTTTGTATGTTATTGGTAATTTAGTTGTCTAACTAGCACACGTAAGCATATTTTTTCAAGACCTAGCCGAGCGCTTTCCAAAAATATAAAATTCTTTGTAATCGGCTGGGAAACAAAAAAAATGGCACGTGTTTAAAAATTTTACATGTTGAAGGTACCTTACTTTGAGCCCCCATAGCGCCGCCCCTGGAGCATTTGTAGGGCCCATTTTAATAACATAAACTCGAATACTCCTTGGCTACGCCCAATTCAACCACTGTGCGCTGCCCCACCTGGTTAAATATGCCTTGCTAATTGACCTCAAATAGTCAGTTAAAAACTCATTTCAAAGACAGTCCAATAACCGACTGCTTGTAAACAAACCTTACTCCTAGAACTCTCTTATATATTACTTCTAGTGGAAACGTTTAAAGTGACTATACTCTAGATTACTTAGAGACACTTAAGTGAAAATTATCTTCACACTAGATTAAATGGGATGTCAGTTAAGCAAAAATAAAATAAGCTGTATGAGAATTATATCAAAACAAAAAGTAGTGTACAAAATAAATGTTTAAAGTGGCTACACCCTAGATTACTTAGAGACACTTAAGTGACTATTGATTTCACACTAGGTTACATGGGATCTATAAAGTTACCAATTGACTTATCTCTGCACTACAAGGAGGACATACATGCCAACTGACCCAAAATATATAAATTGTAGTCAGACAAATGATCAGATATTAATTACTGTCTGTTAGGGATACATTGAGTACTTGCTTAACTGCAGGGTTCTTTACAATTGGGTTGCCTTAAATATGAGCTTAGGACAAATTGTTCATATATTTTTTGTAGGATATGAAAATATAAAATAAACTAAAAAGCATTTATTACACTACTCGGCAGTCAAAAAGGGCTCCTAGTGCAAAACATATTTATACCCTACATTTAGCCAGCTGGTTCCTTTCGTTTGGGACCTATCGTGTTTGCAACAGACAGAGAGACAGACAGACTAGATTGTCTTAGACTCTTATCTGACTCTGGATCTGAGAAAAATATTCTGATGTATTACAAATGGAATAACAAAATCAATATGACCCACATATTTTTTGATAGTGGCTACAAAAATTATAACAGATTGATTGATTGACATAGAATTTTTCTAACCTTTAAAAAAGTAATATGCACGATATATTGAAATAACAATTTCGTTAAGGCACTTAATTTGTTTTCAAATGATTTCCTTTAACCATGTACTAAATAAAATGTAAACAAAGTATTTACAACAATTGTCATTTAAAATTTTATTTATTTACATTTATTTCCGTCTATGTCTCTTTATTCATGTGTATTATTTGTGCAATATTTATACAATGTTTGTTTTGTTTTATTTTTTTTTCATTTCTTTAGGCCTTAACAGCCAGTTCACCTTGGCAGCGACGTTTGTGTTTCGCCTTGCCCTTTACCATGCGATCGATTTTAACATTTTTCCGCACCATGGGTCTAGTGGGTGGCAATAGAGTTGCATTGGAACATGTTTACCTGCAGGTATGTAAAACTAAAAAAAAAACTTTATATTCACTGAATTTATTAACACCCCTTTTTTATTTATAAATAAATAAACTTTAATGTGGCATAAGCGACAGTTAACAATAAGTTGCAACTATATATCACTATATAGTTCACACATTCATGCAAGTTGCCAAGTTAAAAGTTTATTTTTCGTTTTATTTCCTCTTCTCTATTTTTTTGTTGCCATACAATTTATGATAGCTGCAATATTTTTAGTAAAAATTTTATCATTTAAAATGTTAAAATTTAAATTTTTCACAGATTTTTTTTAGGGGAGGAAACGAAAATTACCCTTTCCAGGTCATACTAAATTTGAAGTTGCTCAAAAGTTTTAAATTCGCTTTGATCTGTCTTTTAACGAGGTTCAAGGTTCAAATCTTATATAAGAATGGTTTAACATCTTTCGATTTCAATTGTATGTAACCAATTTTTAAAATATTGGTCTCATAGTAATGGTAATATAGACTAGTTTCAATATATTCCTTTTCTTTTGCAAAAATGATATTGTACCAATAAATCTCAAAAATTACATCTTCCAAAGGTTTTCCTCAATTATAGGGCATTGTGTGGTTAACAACACATACAAAATCCAGCGTGGTACCATGAGTAGATCTCGAGATAATATACATTTAGTAAACTTTTTCTAATATTTCGAAGAATAATCAAAAACCTTCAAAGATATTGTAATTAGTTGTCCGATTTTATTTAAACTCATGAAAAAATCGTTACCACCAAAATAAAATATATTTGAATTCATTTATTTACATATTTAAAACACGTATTTTGCTTAGGACAATTTAAAACAAATATTTAGTTTTATTTTATTTGATGCTGTTTTAACTTACAAAACACTTGTAAGAGTAAACAACGTCAAACAAATTTGTGCAAAAAAAAGTTAGTAAATATTTGCCATATATAAGACACATATAGGCAATTGCATGTTATGTACGTGACATTTGTACGCCTATATAAGAGTACCTGAAAAATAATTTGGTCCATATCGAGGGCCTATATTCAAAACCCTCTATCTTGAAAAGCACAACTTTTCAGGAGAGCCAAAAAACTGTTTTTTTTTCGCGTATTACTTGAGTTATTAAAATTCGGTATTCTACAATATTTTTTAAAACAACTACTGAATCTCACATATAATTGGTTTTTAAAATGTTGCATTATTGTGGACTTTATGATAGATAGACGGTTTTGCTTTTCAAAAATATTCAATGTGTATGTATGTAATGAGATAGAGGGTTTTGCACTTTAATAAATATGAATTATTTTGATTTATATATATAACTTAATTTATTTAAGATAGCGTCTAATAATACAATATTGTTACGAAATTGTACTTGAATTCAAATGTAACGATTTTAAGGGCTGATTTAAAAGTAGCAGAATGCTTTCAAATAGCAGTGCTGTAATAGAAAACTGTAACATATCTGTGGGCATTATTAACATTGAATAAAAGCTTTCAGTTGACCATTGATCGTAAGTTGGCAACGCTGTTTGCTGCGACCGTATATTCGAATTCGAATATTCAGTTAAAGAACATTGTAAAAAGTACACCACAGATAGCGTATGTATTAGAAACTTCTAGAAATCTAGAGTGCAGATGGCAATGTTATAAATAGTGGCAGATGTTGCAGTCGTTAGTGAGTTTATCAGAGACGCTATTCGTATAAACATCAACTGATTGCCTTAAAGTGTGCTGTATTTTTCAAGTGAATTCGTGTACATTATAAAGTGTCTGTATTTCTGAGAATTTATAAACGTGTATAAAAATACATTGAGTGACTATTTAATTCTGTGGTTGTTGTACATTTTAAATAAATAAAGAGTTGTTACAATTTTCAAACTACTAAACGGCTTTTATTTGCAATCAAAAGTACCCGGTTTATTAAAGGAAATAAACAAACGTTTTGAAAATGTTAAAATGTAACAATATTAAACAAAAAGTTATAGAAAAAATATTTTGAAGTACATGTAAAAATATGCGAAAATTTGCAAAACGTGAGAGGTGTTATGTTTTCTTTTAATATATTATACTAAACCAAATATTTTGCCTTTACAATCCGTCATATACGTGACATACCGTACGTGACAGATTTTTCTTTTATAATAAAACAATATACATATATTCTGTAAATATATGTATACAAAAACTAAAAAAAAAATAAATAGAAAATATGTATTAGCACAATTATGAATAAAAATTCCCCGGAAGTTTTTTTCCCTTTTCCCATTTTTCCTATTCAAATTCAATGGGAAAAAAACTCCAGCGGAATTTTTTATTCATAATTGGGCTGTATATATTCGTTTTCAATAAACAATTTGACAATAGCAAAAAACAATCAGAGTCAAATTCATTTCATAATACAAGCTAATTGGAGCCTAGTTTTCGCCACAATTTTAGCCTAAAACATTAAAAAAAAAAACTATTATTTTTGTCTTTAAAATGTTGTAATATGATCTAAATACTTTCACATAGTAACAACAATTCGACATTTTCGAAGCTAAAAAAAAAACAAAAACATCGTTCAAAAGATTGACATCTATTGTAAATCCTGCATTTTTATGTCATACACCCAATATATTTATTTTCGTGACTTAAAAATGTAAAGCGTACTTTCCTAAAACTCATAAATTTTTAAATTGAATTACTACAGCAGACCCTTCAATTATTCTAATGCCTGAACATTTTTATCGAAAAATCATTCTATAACAGCAGTTTAGATTTTAAAGCAGACTTAATGTTTGATATAATTGGGGGATTCAAACGGTCTCCTATTAGGTCGTATTGTCATAATGTCATAAAATATTTTTTTAGTTTAAATAATTTTTTGTTGGGTTTCAAACAAAAAAGTTATAAACTAATAAGACTTTTCTAACTATTGGTCAATTCACAAGGTCTCTTATCAGTCATATTGTCATAATGTCTTAATATATCTCGACTCGACAGCTCGGCTTAACCGACACTTAGGCATTCGGCGCAGGACTCTACTGGTTGGTTACGAGAACACAATAAACATAGCATACAGAGTACTATTATTTTAGGACACTTTTTACTTGAAAAACAATAAAAACCATTGTGAAATATTAGGACATTATGACAATATGACATGATAAGAGACCTTATGAATTGACCATATGTTTATTGGTTTGTCATAAAATAACACTTTTTTGTTTGCAGCACAACAAGAATTTGCTTAAACTAAAAAAATATTTTACGACATTATGACAATACGACCTAATAGCAGACCGTTTCAATCCCCCAAATGTGTTTAAAAATTAATACAACCAAAAATATGCCCCAAAACAGGAAATTTATTGTTTTAGTGCAAAATTTTAGAAACCGGTTGACCGAGTGATTAAAACATGTTAACCGAAAATCAACATTTTAAATTAACCGGTTCAGAAAAAACCGAAATTGCAAATTAGTAAAGAATTTAGTCTAATCTGGCAAACGTGAATACAAATTAAAATAACTGCAATATTTTTTTTACTAAATATTATTTAAATTGCTCTACAGCTTTACTAAATTATTAATTAAACTAATGCTTTAATAATGTAGAGATTTAAAGCAAATATAAATGGGTTTTTAAGAATTGTTATTTCGGTTAGAAAATAATCTACTGTATTTAGGAATTATTTCTATATATTTCAGTTATATTTTGTAGATTTTTTAATTTAATAAAAGATTAACACAGACTTGTTTTTTATTTAGTATTTCATACATTTTATTCATTCTTTTCATTGTTATAATTTAAAGTGGCTTGCTGTTTGGCTTGATGTTTGTGTGCAATTGTTTTCTTTTGTTATTTACTGAGTGAGGGTCTTTTCATTTCATTTTCTTTTCCTTAACAATACAAGGTTTTCCGACAGAGAAATAAAACACAAAAATTAAACAATGTAGGTTTATTGTTTCTGCAATATATACTTTTATACCTAGTATATAAAATAAAATACAATAAAATATATGTATAAAACACAAAATTTACTGTCTATTGAACGTAACCTTGTGCCTATTTATGGTTTCGATAGATGCTTCAGCATTCTATCCATCCATCCATTCATTCCATTGTTACTGCCAACCTGTGGATTAAATTGTAATAAAAAAGTGCGTTATTTTACATTTTAATGACCGTAAGGCATTTCCATCTCTCTACATCATACGTGCTGAGAATCCAAATGGTTTTACCATTTCTGTTTGTGGAAATCCCTGGAAATTTTCAGTTTATGTAGCAAAAATAAGTGGTAAATGTTATAAAGATTTTCACTGATAAAACATAAAGTTTCTATCCAATAAAATGTTTAAATTGATAGGGTAGAAAATGCATCCCAACTTGTCAATTGTCTAAATTACTTTAGAATGGAATTCTTTGAATTATTATAGAATAATTTTAATAATGAACTTGAGCCAAAATAAATTTACTTTCAAATTATCAACATTTTTGGTGAAAAAAAAAATTTGGTGAAACAAATTTTGGTAGAAAAAAAAATGATGAAAAATCGAGGTAGTCGCAGATTTTCTAACGGATGTATTGATGTATCAATATTGTGTATACGTTATTTAAGGGCTTCGGAAAGTTGATTTCAGCATACAGACGGGCATCGCTCTATCGACTCCGCTTTCTATAACGATCCGGAATTTATATATATACTTTATGCGATTGCAAAAGAAAAATGTAGAAATTACAAAGAGAATGACAAACTAATATATACCCATACTACTCATGTTGAAGGGACAAGGGCTCATGAAAAATTTCGATAGAGCAATGAGCAAGAATGGAACTACTTTTCAAAACCTTCATCGAAAATATTTTTCTCATCTATCCAAGAACTCAGTTTAAAGCAAATTCAAGCACAAAAGGCTATGGACCGCTATGGTTGGATATGGACCGATATTTATTTTTTGACAAAAAGATTAGAGATCATATTGTTACGTTTTAACCTTTTCAAAACGTTAGTTTATTTCCTTTAAATAAACCGGATACTTTTAATTGCAAATAAAAGCCGTTTAGTAGTTTGAAAATGGTAACAACTCATTATTTATTCAAATGTACAACAACAACAGAATTAAATAGTCACTCAATGTTTTTGTTATACACGTTTGTAAATTCTCAGAAATACAGACACTTTAAAATGTACACGAATTCACTTGAAAAATACAGCACACTTTAAGGCACTCAGTTGATGTTTATTCGAATAGCGTCTCTCTCACTCACTAACTACGGCAACCTCGTTAAAATCGTTATATTTGAATTCAAGTACAATTTCGTAACAATATATTGAGGCTCTTTTGATAATTTCAGATTTTTTGAATTTTTTTTATATAAAAACAAAGGGCCTGATTCAGAAACACGATAGGAAAACAATTTTTGTATGAAAATCACTCAGTTTTTATTGGGTATACATCTTAGAAATGCGGGATTTTTTTTCAAATTTGTAGCTTTTATTTTGAAGCATTTCTATAATATAAATTTATTCAAAGTCTTGGCCATTGTTAGCTGTGACATTTTACCATCTTTCTGGCAACATATGGATTCCGATCCAAAAAAAAAACTGCACATATTTTGAGGCCAAAAACGAATCAAGCCAATAAGAGAGAGCGTTCTGCATCGATCAAAACAAAAGGGTGAGAAAAATTTCCCAACTAATTCATTCTAAATACTTTTTAACAGGTATTGCAATATGAGGCCTGGCGTTGTCTTGATGGAATATTACGGTTTTATGTCTGTCCGCATAATTTGGGCCTTTTTCAGCCAATGCTCGCTTCAAAGGAATCAGTTGCGTTCGGTACAGGTTCTCTGTGATGGTCTGGTCAGTTTTCAGCAGCTCATAATGGAGAAGATCCTTTTGCATCCAAATACAGAGCATTACCTTAGCGCCCTGGATATTTGGCTTTGGTGTTGATTCGGCTGGTTGGCCGGGTTTCTTACGTTTCGGATTATCGTCATGGATCCATTTTTCATCGCATGTAATGATTCGGTGTAAAAATGATTTTCTTTTATAGCGTTCAAATATAATTTCGGACATGCAAAATCGTTTTTCAAGGTCTCTCGTTTTGAATGATTTTGCAAGCTCTTGTTGAGTTTGACAACAGCAATCATAGCGATCTTTGTCTTTCGTGTCAAAATCACTACTTCTGAACTGCACAAACCATTTCTCGCAAGTTGAAACCGATGGAACACAGTCACCATAAGCTTTGGTAAGCAATAGTTGTACTTTAGCGTCACTATATTCCAAATTAAAGATGCAAAAGAAACAAATATGACGCTTTGTTGGCATCGAAGCATAACAAAACTTTGTAGTTGACACTATAATGTCCAATAACTAAGTGAGAGCAGATGACAAATATGTACCCCTCAAAATGTCATATAAATTATTAAAACCAAAAGCCGCGTTCAAAAGACTAGCATAACCCGGTGCACTTTGCTACCCCTTCCCCTACCCAAGTAAAATTAAAAAAATATGAATGATTTCTGATACAAACTAACTACGTACAATGGTGCGAAAATAACACATGCAAAATATAACTAACTGATCCCACCCATTTTTAAATCTTTTGTGTAAAAAAATAACTCATATCAAGCTTTACTTTAACTTTCCTCTATAAGGGAGGGGTCATTCTTACTACGCTGATCACGCTTAGCTAAACTTCGTACAGGGATCAGGAATAAATTCGTTTTTAGCTAACCTCCGTAGAATGGTAATAAATTGATTGATACAGAGTTTAAATATTTTTAGAATAATAGTTCTCGAGATATTCAAAATTAATTATTTACATTGTGCCACGACAACTACTGCAATAAACTTGCAAGTATTACTTTGTATGGAAGGTGACGCACCTCCTTTTCCGACCCCTCCCATTTTGGTACCCCAGATATTCGAAATCAATATTTACTCTGTATGGGAGGTGCTACGCCCTCTAATCTAATTCCGTCTATATTCAGATAAACTCCGCACAGTAATAAGAAATTAATTCGTAAAAAGTTTAAACACTTTTACAATTATAGTTCTAAAGATATTCGAAATTAATTATTTACTTTGTATAAGGCCACGCCCACTATTCCAATCCCGAACAATTTCAGCGAAACTATGCAAAATTTAAATGAGCCATTTAGACTAAGTTTGGAGAATCTTGCAATTATAGTTCACAAAATATTTATAAATAACTATTTAATTTGTATGGGAGGTGACTTACCATTTGTTCCAACCCGTCCCATTTTTTTATTAAACTTCATGTCGTGATAAGAAATTGATTCGTATGAAGTATTTACCCCCATATTCATAAACAGTTTTTAAATTTGTCAAAGGTTTATAAAACAAATTTTGAATCGAAATTTTGTTTTATAAACCTTTGATAAATTTAAAAATAAATTGTTTATGCATATGGGAGTTAGAAAAAAAAAATAAACACCTTCAAAATATAGTTTATTAATTGACTTTGAATTACTAAAGTCTTCTTCTTTGTTTTCTATAACAACTCTCACTTAAAACAGAGCGAAATCAATACTGTTTAATTGTTTCTCTTATTTATTTACAACAAGAAATTGGGCAAACACGCATTTCTTTGTTTACATTTTAGCTTAAGGTTCACATGTGAGCGTAAAAGGGGTCTAAAGAAATCGACTTGCCTATTAATATTATGATGATGATGATACACCATCTATTGTAAATCCCGCATTTTTAAATTATAAGAGTCCTAATATTCGGCCAAAACAAACCAAAACTTTTCAAATATGCTATTAATTTCCTAGAAAAAAATAGTTATTGTAATTTTAAAGCATTTTAGGTGCCCTGAAACACCCACTTTACATTGAGGACTCCCTTAATCTTGTTTTTATATGTTGAACTGAAAAGTTTTTTTGAGGAAACAGTTTTTACAGGATGATTAGGCATTTTACAATGAAATATGAGTTTTCTCTATGCTGCGAGTATTCATTATATTCAAAACATGTTTCTCCTTTAATATACTATAATCTTGGTTTTTCCTTTAGAGTTTCGGCCTTACGATGATTTTTGTCTAGAACAATAATTATTAGATACGTTATTTTGAAAAACTCATATTTTCATTTTCGTTAAGTCTACCTTTTATACTCCAAACAAATGAGAACCTCCTATTGTACATTAAGCATAATCAAAATTTTGCTCAATTATGAAATATCAATCAACATAATTATAATCAATCACATAAGGTTTTTAATTTAATCAACAACTTTAACTAGCAAATTTGAATAGTACAATTTTTGCATTCCTTTCTAATCAGTCAAATAAATTTGGCGACAAAATTGCGAGCCTACAGACAGATCATGTTTAATCCGGCTATTAAAATCTATAGACTGGCAAAGTATTTAAGTACATTTACTTTAGAAAATAAATGATGAGTTCATGTTTAACGATTTATTCAAGGTCTAGCCACCAAATATATAACAAAAAATCCCTTTACAAACAATGAGCAAAAAAACAAAAAATAATACGAAAATGGTATTTTAATAGTAGCAGACTGGATAGTAAACATAAATTGCAATAATAAAAATAATGTTTTTATTTGAATAAGTAAAAAATTCTCCAAAATACAGTTTAGTAGAATTTATTTAATAAACAAAAACACTTGGACGTATGATTTATATCAATATTTTTGTTTAGTGTTCAAATATACATTATACGCCATCATGTTGTTTTGTTTTCATACAAAGTCAACCAACAGCACTATTTTAAATCACATCATCAATTCCCATGAAAAGTTGTAAATTTAATGACAAAAATTATTATCTGACATTTTCTAGAATTTACACATTTTTCTAACCCCTTTCACTGCCCAAAGTAGTTAATAATCCATGTTTTGTTTTTAATTTTCTTTACTTTCCTAAATAAATATTTATCCTTGAAATAGAAAAAAAAAACTGAAAATAAAACTTGACAAATGTGTACAACAAAATAACTGTACATTATGTATTCGATTACCATAAAGAATAATTAATTTTTTCCTTACTGAAAGCATCTCTAGTGGTAAATATAATTTGAATATTTTTGATTTTGAAAAATGCAAATGAGCAAAAACGAAGCATGTTCAAACATGCTTTCTACCTTTTTGTGTGGATTGTAAGCAACCGTTAATGACATGAAACTACACAAAATGAGAAAGAGCATAAAAACCTTATGACCTTATTTCAAAAGTTCGTTTTACGTTCGTTCGAGTGTGCTTGTGAAGGGGTTTTTGCAATATTGCGCCAGCGGTATTGTAAGGCCTTAATTAAGGCCATATTTGCAGACACAAGGCTACCCATGTCATTGAGAGCCATTCAAAATTTCAACTAAAATATCATTTAAACTATTGGGTGTATTTACAATAGATGGCGTATCTTTTGAACGTGTATTTTGTTTTTAATAACTTATATATCATTTTAAAGGATACATATCTGTGTCATTTATTCTCAATAACAAAATTTTTTTTTTGCTTCGAAAATGGTTGTTGCTTTACTTCTTTAATTTGGGAAAAATTTAAACTCTGCTGAAGCAAGCATTTTAAGAGTTCTATTATGGAAAATATTCTTAATGAAATCAGCATAATAACTTAAGGAAGGGTCATGCAACGTTTTATTTATTAATTTTTTTGACTCGGAGAAGCAAAATCCTTCTTGAACATCTACTGCGAGAAGACACAGTGGAATGAGAATCGCATATTTTAGAATGTGTAAATATGACTTTTAGAAGGCCTGCAAATCGAAGCCCTAACAATATTTCCCGCTGGGGTGCGCACTTATTTTTGAGTATATGTATGTTGTTAACACAATATGGTCTCTAATGATGTATGTGTTATGGCTGATTTATTACGTTACGGATATACGAAAATACTTAAAAAATACGAGGCAAAGAAGAAAAATTCTTTTAAAATTTCTTGTTGAAAACTTGAAAAGAGGGCAGTATGTGGACTAGTTGTTCATTTATTTAGAATCTCAAAGGTTAATTTCTTAGATTTTCAAAGGATTTTTTAGATTGCCAACGCTGCATACAATTATAATTGCACGTATAATAACCGTATGAGCAAAATTTTAGTTACAGGATGATCCATATGAAAGCAGACAGCAGTTGGATTAAATTCTTATTTTTTAAATTTTACTTTAAATTCTGAGAAGCTCAATTAAAATTGAGATTTGATTTGATAAGTTATAATTAATATCGTAATAAACTAGGACATAAACAAGTTGTATATAAACATAAATCTTTCTGCCAACTCTTGTGAGGATCGGTCCATAATTGACCCTGAGCCCCAATATAAATATGTTGTAAATTTTGATTGAAATCGGAAATGACAAATCCGAAAATAGCTAATTTATATCAGTTTTGGAATGGATTCTCACTTATTTAGAAAATAATGCTGTTTTATTTTTCGTTGTAAATATATTTGCAAACTGCATACATTCGGATTATTCATACATACATTAGGAAGGTGCAAATACAACGTCTTTATATTAATTTAAATGCTGTCTTTAAAAAGATTTTAAATTATATTAAAAAATTACAGCAAAATCTGCCGCAAAGGCTTGAACCGATTTTTTTAATTTTATTTTTAAGGAAGTCTAGCTATTATTTAGTTGGAAACATCGATTCCATTTGTATCCATACAAATAGTAACATCCTAATGTACATGCATGTATTTACATTTCTATGATTTATTTCCAAAATATTTGCTTAATATTTTAGTATAACTATATATGAACAAGCATATTTTAAATGTAGAATAACTGGGAGAATTTATTTCGAACATTTTTAAAATTATATTCATTTACTTAACAAAAAGGCCAACAACGATTATGGCACAAGTTTAGATAAAGAAGAATGTAATACATTTTTGAAAATAGTTATATTTTAGAGCATGGTATTAAAATTAATGAACTAATCTTAAATGAGTACTTAAATTGTACTTAAAAATTGATTTAAACAATTTTTTTTAATTTATAGAAGAAAATACGTCTATATAATATTTAAAGCAGAGATTGATTACAAACTCGTCCACATATGGGTATTTCTTGGGGTATCGAACGTACGTTCGTAAGCTTTGATGTCCAAAGAATATAGAAAATAAAAATTGTCCTAGCATTTTTTTGCGTTTCGATAGAATTTTGGTAGCTCTGTGTTTAGTGCAAAAGATGGATTTCATCGAGTTTAAGTTTTCATAATGATATGTAGTTATAAACATTTGGTAACGAACGTATGCAAAATAGAAACTTTGGCTGGCAGTAGTGAAATGTAAAAATCTGCGAAATGGAACGGAATATTTAAAAGCGATTAATTTATTTTAAAAGTGTATTAATGTAGGTATCTATCCGGTATTTACGCAACAAAATATCTCTATTGGTACTTTGTTTAAGTACCGGTCGCGAACGTACATTTTTCCATTTTTTTTTATTAGTATCACCATGCATTTTCCCATAAATATATTCAAATTTCCTTAGTAAATATGTTAGAAAGTTTCGTCGATCAAGCCCGACAATATAATACCCTACACTAAGTAACATTTTTCTTTTAAAAATTTAATAATTTATATTCGAGAGTGATTTTCGAATTGGGCCTTCTATGGGAGCTATGACCAATTATTTACCGATCACCATGAAATTAGGTCGTGTTTATTTATGTCTATATGAAAATTATTTATGTTGAATTTTATGTATATACCAAAATTTTTATGAGATTTATGATCGTTAAAGTGATTTACGGAAGAGTGACTAATGACTAATTATGGACCGATCATAATAAAATTTGGTGACATGAATTCGGCAAATATAGAACTTATTTGGAGCGAAACTTGGTTAGATACCTACATAAATTAAACATTAATGACCGATAAAGTCCAATTTCGAAGGACATTTGTATGGGGGCTAGGTGAAATAATGGACCGATTTCGGCCGTTTCAGTAGGCTTCGTCATTGTGTGTACCAAATTATATCGAAATATCTTCAATAAAACACGATGATTATCAACATTTTATTTTTCGATTCTGGTTGACTAATCGTAGGAAATGCCCATATTTAAGTTCACCAAATTACCACTTATTTTTTGGTAATAAAAAATAAATCCTTCAAAATAAATGATATAAAAATAATTTTCGATTACATTATTTGCTAGAGCATTTACTAGTTTTGTTCCCTTAGAACAATTTGTGACTAGTGATAAAGAACTTTATAAAAATACTAGCTCACCCGGCAAACGTTGTTCTGCCATAGCTCACACAAAGTTTGCAGACTCCCACTATAATAGTACTCCAGATATGCAATAATAAATATTTATTTCGTATGGGAGGAGCCACGCCCACTATATAGGTCAATTGTGAATCTAAACCATCCAGGGACCCACTCAAACACACACAAAAAATATCATCGAAATCGGCCCTGCCGTTAAGGAGGAGTTCAGTTACTAACACACACACACAGAAGAATTATATATAAAGAAGATTAAGAAAATTTACAAAAAAGGGCAAATGATAAAAAAGAGCCCCTGAAGCACACCGATTGCTCACCAAAGCTTATGGTGAATATATTCCGTCGGTTTTAACGTGCGAGACATGGTTTGTTCGGTTCAGAAGTGGTGATTTTAACACTGAAGACAAATAATGAAGATTGTTGTAAAAATCAACAAGAGCTTGCAAAATCTACTCAAGTAACAATTGCAAACGTTTGCGAGCAGCAGGTTTCATCCAAAAGCTGGTAAATTGGGTACCATACGAATTGAAACAGAGAAACCTTGATAGACGATATAGCATGTCCAAAATTATGTTTGAACGCTATAAAAGGAAATCATTTTTGCACCGAATCATTGCTTGCGATGAAAAATGGACCCATTACGATAAACAGAAGCTTAAGATGCAGACCTTGCCACGTCCGACTACTATATGTTTCGATCGATGCAGAACGCTCTCTCTGGGATACGCTTCACTTCAGAACCGAATATCCGAAATTGGATTGATTCGTTCTTGGCACCAATGGATGAGCTGTTCTTTTGGATCGGATTCCATATGCTGCCAGATAGTTGGGAAAAGGTCGTGGCTAACAACTGAACCTAAATCTTTTACGAACTTTTATGAGGATCGGTCCATAATTGACCCACCACATCGTGTTAAAGTGACAGGTCCCTTTCAAGAAACCAAACATGTGGCTATTTATATGTGTGTTCCTTTCCCCTAGGCCGTTAACAAATTTGTTATTACTAGGGGGCGGATTTTCATGCATTTATTATTGGAAAATATGCGCCTAAAATATGCTTCAAAAAAATCAAAATATGACCTAAAAATTTAAAAAATATGCACTTATATTTTTGTGCAGAAACATAAAATAATTAAGTATGGATTTCGAAATGTCTTAAAAATACACAACACTGTTGCCAGCAGTTAGAACTCTTTAAATTATACCAGGTATTAAACAATTAAAGTTCTAAAACTATTTTTAACATTACTTTTCTTCTAAAAAACGATGGATATTTATATTAATTGTAATATCTTGGTATAAATACTTGTTTAAACTTTAAAGCCAAGAGCTTCTATATTGTGACTTTCCCTTTAGAATCATCAATATTTTGATCGTGCTGTAAAGTAGCATCCAACCTTAATATTTATCTCGTCAATTGGTTAATTTATACATCCCATGTAATCTAGCATAAAGACAATTGTCACTTAAGTGTCCCTATGTAATCTATAGTGTAAGGACTTTAAACGTTAATTGTGTAATGTATTTGTCTCTAAGTTATCCAAAATCACTAGTTTACGACAGTCTCGTAGAACTGCTTGGAAATGACTGTCAGGAGCGGTTACTGTATATGTGAAGTTACAAAATCTTTCGATAACGAAATCTCTTATAAATCGAATGTGCAATGAAAACAAATATGAATGTTTTCGACACATTTAATGAATTTTTGATACTTAAAAAAACTAAACTTTTTTGAATAAAAGTGTTCTGAAATGATAATTTTCAATTACTGATAGAGAAATGAAAAACTTAATGCCAGTTTCTCGATACATTGTTTCGACAAAAAAATTTTTGTCGAAACAATGTATTGCCCATTAACGACAAAAAATTATATTTTTATTAAAAATTGGCATAATATGCATTTTGAAGTAAAATATAACAAAATATGCGTTATCAATAAAATATGCAAAAATATGCACTAACAAATCGATGCAATTTTGCAGCAAAATGTGCGATTCGGATAGATAATTAGTCTACATTGTATTTGGACGTTCGAGAAAAAACACGCATTTGCATATAAATCCGCCCCCTAGTTATTACCAATTGTACTGAAAATTGTATTACTTTTTCGTTTAAGTTATTTGGTCTATTTTGTTCTATATTTGTTATTTTTGAATTTTTATACTACTTGTTTTGTTTAAGTCATTTAAAACATTATTTAAAAAAAAAAAAAAAAATTCTTCAATTTCTTTATTTTTCTAGGATGTTGTTTCCATATTAGGCGGTGCAATTGGCGCTATGCGTATTCCAGAAAAATGGTTTCCAGGTTTGGTTGATTTCTATTTAAATTCCCACAATATAATGCATGTCTTAGTTGTCGTTGCTGTCTATTCAATGCATAAGGTAAGTTTTAAAAACACACAACAATTTTTAAGGTCTCATTTAATGAAACAAAACAGAAAATTTTTCATAAAAATTTGTTCTTTTGTTTTACAAAATAAAATCTTATTATCTATCACTAATAAATTAAATTTAAAACACAACGCTATTTTTATAGGCAACTGTTAAAGATTTCGAATGGATGGAGTCAACAAATTGTGATGCCTTTGTAAATGTCACTAGTAAAGTACTTGAAACTACCTTAAATACGAAAATAGAACTATGACCATTTGAATTCAATACCTTATTAAATTATTATAATCGTTTTTTATTTCTATTAAGTTTTAATAGTTGAAAATATTTCTAGACACTAAATAAAATAAATCTACTTAAAACTTAAGAACTAAAATTCTGTTTCAAATAATATTTAAAACAAAAAACAACCAAAAAAAATTGCAAAAATTCCAAAACATCAATAAAAAAAAAAACAAATGTTTTTATCTAAAACTAATAAATACAAACAAAAATTATTTTCTTCTTCTAAAAACTTAAACAGCATAATTTTCCTTCTTTTATTTTGGTCTTTTGAAATTAAAAAATTTTAGCAACTTTTTTCGAAGAAAAAAAAATAATAAAAAGATGAAAAAAATAAAACAAAATTAAACAATTTATTTAAGTAATCAACAACAGTAAGAATTACAATAATGAAAAGTTCTTAAATAATTTAAGTTAATTAAGCACCATTTTAAATAATAAATTACAGATTTTACAGTTACATTTATGACTAAATTAATGGTCATAAAATAAATATGCTACACGGAATGTACAATATGTATGTAACTTAAGAAATAATGGCATACTTTAGGGCGCTATACACAGCTTTATGTGCTGCCTGAAAAAGTAATTAGAAACCCTTTTCAAATCTAAAAATAACATTTTTATGATTATTTTATTACTGTCATACATGAAATTGTAAACTCTTTAAAAATACTACATAGTTTCTCCTAAACTACACTTTCAGTTATAAAATTTCCAAAAAAACAAAAGCAAAAAAAAACACACACTTAATTAAATAAACGATTAAATTTTAACAAAAGTACTTCAAGAAACAAATAAAATTCTCTACGACTGTGGTACTAAATATTAAGCTAATAATTATATAAATAAATAAATAAATGAATAATTAATTAATTAAAAAGATACAAAGTTTAACAAAGCAAAGAAAAATTATATAAAAATTAAAATTTAACAATGAACAAATTATAAAGCAAATGAAAATCAATACTAGTCTTATAGATTTAAACAACAACAACAACAAAAACATAAATACAAATTATAAAAATAATTAATTAATTAATTTAGTTCTAGTAGTTGCAATAACAATGAAACATTTTAGTCAAAAAATAATAAAAAAAAAATTAAATAAATAAATAGTTTATCAATTTAACGATAATAAAGAAACCTTAGAACAATATTAAATTAATTATAATAATGATAAACAACAACAAAAGTTTAGTAAATTTATATAGTAAACTAAAGCATAACGAATATAAATTCATTGAAAAATGTATGAAATTTTAAAATAAAATTTCTCCATGCTAAAAGAAAAACTCTCAATTATTGAAACATTAAGTATTAAAATCTGTTATCCTAAATAAATTACACAATCAGTTAGAAATGTATTTGTACTATTTTCACTAGAAATCACATTTCAAAGACAAGCTTTCAAGGTTTCTATTGGTCAATTCACAAGGTCTGTTATCATGTCATATTGTCATAATGTCCTAAAATTTTAAGACTCGGCGGCTCGGCTTAACCAACTCTTAGGCTTTGAGTGCAGGTCTCTGCTCTGTAGTAGTTTTAGGACATTTTTTGCTTGAAAGGCAATAACAACATTTTCAAAACATTGTGAAATATTAGGACATTATGACAATATGACATGATAGTAAACCTTGTAAATGACTTTGATAGACTTTTTATATTCGTGGTAAGTAAATAGTTTCCTGTACGCAAACAGTCAAGTACTCGTCAGATGTAGACGCAATATGTAGATGTAGACTCGTCGGATGTAGACCCAATATGTATTCGTGAGACATCACAATAGGTCATTAAGTACCCCAGCAGTTCTAGGAGACAGTACCGAACTAGTGATTTTACCCATCATTTAGGGTGGGAGCTAGTTACTTCAATAGCTAGTCATTTTAACATGACTAGTCATTTTAACACGGGCATGTCCTAGGCACAGGGTCAATTGTCTCTTTTTGATTACAATGGGACTGTCTAATAGCTGGTCCAAAGTAGGCAACGCATTGGATTCACAAATTGGTTACATAGCGTCAGTTACCTTGCTAGCTTTGTAACTGGTTACTTGATCAGCTACTTGACTAGTTATTTTAACACGTGTATGTCCTAAGCAGGGGGTCAATTGACCCTTTTGATTACAATGTGACTATCGGATAGCTGATCGAAAGTAGTCAACGCTTCTGGTGGGTAAAATAAAGTGCAGTACAAAAAAAAGTTTGAAGTGACTTCACCATAGGTTACTAAGAGGCACTAAAGTGACTATTGACTTCATGCTATGTTACATGGGATATCAGTATACTTAAGCAAAAATAAAAATAACCTGTATGAGAATTATATTAACACAATTTGTAAAAAACAGTTTGTACGAATTACTCACAAAAAGTTTAAAGTGACTACACTCTAGATTACTTAGAGACACTTAAGTGACAATTGTCTTCACGCTAGATTACTTGGGATGCATAAAGAAACCAATTGTCTTCTCTCTGCACTACAAAGTGCACACACGTGTCAAATGACCAAAATATATAAAATGGTGTCAGCCAAGTGATAAGACATTTGTGACAATTACAGTCTTTAAGGGATACATTGACTACTTGCTTAACTGCTGGTACCAGACTCAGATACCTCATCAAGGTGGGTTAGTTGGAAAATCGTTTCCTCCTTTTCCCTGTCCTTGCAGCTACGACAATGGTCGTTAAAGGTGAGTCCAATGCGACTTGCATGCTTGCCTAGCATCCAGTGCGCCGTTAATACTGCCAGCTACCTCGATATATCTATTCTATAACGGGTTCTCAGTTGCATAGTTCGATTTTCTTTAAAAGAAGGCCATATTGACTTGGTCATCCTACATGTATACATATATACTTAGAAATAAGAGAATGTTTGTAAACAAATATTTGGTTATCCATTACCGAAGATCATGGTAAAAAACGACAAGTAAGAGAACTGTATTCGACTGTGCCGAATCTTATATACCCTTCAACCAAATTATACTTCAAAATAAAAATTTTAAATATTTTTAGGTAAACAAAAATTTTTTTTCCAAAGGTGTTTTTTTTTAAATTTTTGGAAAAAAAAATTCGAATTGTTATTTAATTTTTTTTTTATAATTTAAAAAAAAAAATTTGGTGAAAAAAAATATCGGGTTAAAAAAAATTTTTTCCGATTTTTACCCATTGTAGGTCCAACTTACTATAGTCTTATATACATCGTTGCAAAGGACTTTGATATATCTATTATTAGATTGCCTATATTAATGACTTAGTAATCCAGATATAGATCTTAAATAGGTCAAAAATCGGGGTTGTCCTGGTTTTTTCCTCATATCTCAGCCATTTGTGGACCGATTTTGCAGATTTTAAATAGGAAACTTCTCGAAAGCTTATCTGACTGAATTATTGAAGATTTGGATCCCGAAGATATCTGGGGTCTTCAGAAAATTGATTTCAACAGCCAGACGGACAGGGCTTAATCGACTCCGCTATCTATAAGGATCCAGAATTTATATACTTTATAGGGTCGGAAAATTATATTGTGGAAATTACAATAAAAAGTATTTATTTTATTACAAGTAATTGCTTCTGTACATAATCCAAAATACTTTGCAAGATTCCGCATTTCTTTCTGTCTGTGTAATATATTTATTTAATTTTAAATTTACTTATTATCATTAAATCATTTCAGTATTTGGGGACTTTATAATGCTAAAATATTAATAAATTAAAATAAGTTATTCGTATGTTTCTTACAAAGATAGCTGCTATTGTTATTATTTAACTTGAACTTAATAAATGCTTTTGATAGTTCCATGCTAGGATTATTTAAATTTTTAAATTTTAAAATATTTCATTATATTTTTCTATATATTTCTACTTTAAAAAAAAACATAGTTTTCTAATAATAAATAATAATTTTTGTATTGTCCCCCTTATCATACTTATTCACCCCTATCGGCATTAACATGTGAAATTTATTTTCATTTCCCTCGAAGTGAAAACTGCTATTGTGATATTCCCATGAACTTTTCATTCACAATAGTGGATTTTGTTCGTAACAACGGTTTATTGTTTACAAAATTCCATCTAAAAACTTCGCAGCATGGGGAATTTTTTCACGTGAACAAAGTTGATGAATGAAAAATGGGAAAAGGGAACATATTTCATGTAAAATATTGATTTGCGATAGGGGTGATTATAAACATAATTTATTTAAATATTGCTTATGATTTCCCAGCTGGAAATTGCTGGATCAAGCTGACTTTCGCAGAAGCACTCACATGCCCTGAATTTATCATAATTTCTGTAAAATTTTAACAGGACAAAATCTACACGTAATATAGTACTGAAAATCTATAACATTTGCAACACCCAGATAAAAAATATAGTTGTACATGATGACTGCAATAATAACAGGATATTCATTAATATTGTGATAATTGTAATTATTTATATGGTTGCTGCAATCATGTGTGATTGTAAGGAATTCATGATGAATCATGATTGCCACAAACACATACTTAATTACTACAATCATATCGATATAGGATTACTACAATCAAATGAATCGTAACTGTAACATATTATGATTGCAGCAACCATGTAAATAATTACAGTGACCATAATATTGTTAATTTACAAATATATTTTATTTCTGGGTGCAGCTACAACTTGTCACTACTAAATATCGACAACCAAATTATTTTAAACATCTCATATTTCTCTAAAATTAAAAGAAGCAGTTGCAAAAATACACCATGCTTGAGGTATTTCCAGCTGGAATTTATTTAAGAAATGAAAACAAAAAAAAAAATACTTCATATTACGTATTTCTCACATTTTACCTCAGTAGTTTTAAGGAATTAAATATATACATATATGAACTAATAAGTAAAAAAGGAAAACTAAAATATCTCATACTAAAACCACCAAAAACACATCTACACTAGTTACTTCTCTTCAAAAATAAACAAGACAAAATGAAAAACTACCGAATTAATTAAAAATTTAAAATTGTATTTAACTTAAGAAACGTAAATGGTATAGACAACAACTAAATATTTAACTGGAAATGTGCTAATGAAAGGAATTAAGTAGAAATAATACTACAACATAGAAATAAAACCCATTTGTTTTGAGTAAACATTTCCATGAAAATGTTATAAAAAATTATGAATGAGTTTTAAAAATTACGAAAATTTTATTTAAAATGTAAAACAAAATATTATATGGGGTTTAATACAGTGAGTGACAAAAATTAAGTTTCGAAGGTGTAATAAATTATTGTAGTACCGTTCGGTACCGTTAATATAATTAATATTCATTAATTATAGTTTGGTATTTTAAGTCATTATTTTTAACAGACTGGTTTCGAAATACAACACGAAGAGAAAAAACATAGTTCGGCATGATTAGAGCAATTATACTGTATTCTTTGTAAGAATATATTGTCTCAAAAATATCTTTTAATGATAATATGATTACTATTGATCATAATATGATCATATTATGATCATGTATGAAAATGATATTACGACTATATTTGATCGTATTGTTACGAAATTGTACTTGAATTCAAATATAACGATTTTAACGGCTGATTTAAAGTTGCATAATGCTTTCAAATAGCAGTGCCCAAACTTTAACATATCTGTGGGCATTATTAACATTGAATAAAAGCTTGAAAAAAGTTGACCATTGATCGTAAGTATGGCAACGCTGTTTGCTGCGACCGTATATTCGAATTCGAATATTCAGTTAAAGAACATTGTAGAAAGTACACCACAGATGGCGTATGTATTAGACAGTTAAAGAGCAATTTAGAGTGCAGATGGCAGTGTTATAAATAGTGGCAGAGGTTGCAGTAGTGAGTGAGTTTATGAGAAGCTTTTCGAATAAACATCAACTGAGTGCCTGTGTGCTGCGTTTTTCAAGTGAATTCGTGTACATTATAAAGTGTGTCTGTATTTCTGCGAATTTATAAACTTGTATAAAAAAACATTGAGTGACAAACATTCTGTTGTTGTACATTTTTAAATAAATAAAGAGTTGTTACAATTTTTAAACTACTAAACGGCTTTTATTTGCAATCAAAAGTATCCGGTTTATTTAAAGGAAATAAACCAACGTTTTGAAAAGGTTAAAACGTAACAGTATTTTATGATACTAATAATGATCATAATATGTTTGGTCTACAATCCTCATAATATGTTGCTCTTAGATTATTTTTACCACAACCATGTTTTTTCCCTGCGTATAGATAAGAATTTCGAACACAACCGTTCAGGGCAACGACAAATTTAAGTCAGTGCTGATTTTACAAATTCGCTCAAGTTTTATAAATGGTGGCAGATTTGCTTAAAATATTAAACGATTTTGTTTACAATATTATTATTGGACGTCATAGGTTAGGTCAGGTTCCATGGGCAGCCACTCATCAAGCAGTTCACTTGTGTCCATTCAAAACTTATCTCATTGTGATACCCAAGAAGTAAACAGCAGGATACTTATACTACATCCGTTGTTTCCAATGTGATGCAACCAGATTCTCTGATGTCTCAGAATCGTCCTTGATAACTCATTTAAAAACAAGAGGAAGGTGGTTCCAAAAATACGTTTATTTGAGGGTCATAAAATCAAAAAGTTGGATATGGTAAAATACATTGGGAATACTGATATAGCGACTAGACTATGCCACTCTTTGGCGTTGTGGAGATCCTAAACTTGTTAAAATTATCGAAATGGATAAAATTGGAAGATTGTAAACCAAAAACGTAATCAGAAAATGTGTTCATTGTTTTAAAAATATTGTTCACCATAAATATATCTTGAACTAAAAGTGATAACCATGTGTGTTAAGCATATATATTGTAGATATATTACTATCTAAATAATATTTCTTGACATTTGGAACTGAATTTTTGGTGATTTCTTTATGGGTCAACCAAACTAAACTTGCTTTGTCAGTTTCCAAAATTGTATTACAGATGAAAACAGGCAGTTATGATTGCCCTCTGGTAACGCAACTGAAGTTAAGTTGCCATCCATAATCCACCCATTAAATTTTGTTGGCCCGAGATGAACAACTTTAGTGGTCCGCCCACTAGCCACCATCCCAACTACTAGCCCATGTAAATACAAAGCAACTCACTACTGACTATTTGAAATTTCATTCATTCACGAGTTATGATATTATTTCCAAAATCAAAAGTTTGTAAGTCACTGTGCAGTGGCGAATTATACATTGAGGCCAGATATTACGTTTTGTCAAACAAAAATAACAAATCATATGCCCGATAAAACAACATAATACATTAAACTAGCATGTATTTTGTTATTGTAAGAGTTAGGTTTTTGACAATTACGTCTCGTCTCTACCCTACTCTACTGAGTTTAAGATTTTATGTCACTCACTAAAACTTATTTCATATGATAAACTTTACAATTCCATTTATAGCTATATATATTTATTATTTTACACACATAGAAAGTTTTAAAACAGAACAAATTTTAATAGTTTATCTATCTCCTAAAATAAACACATAATTCAAATCTAACGAACATTATTTAAACCCATGATACAATAATTGTAGAAGGTAGAATCACTAGGGAGAGTTTTCAAATTTTGATTTTGATTTTTTTCATATTTTTATTGGTTTGACGTTACAAGAATTGTATAATTGAGACTTTATTTCCTACTGAGTGTACCTTATATTGTTGTGTCATGATTTAAACCATGACACAACAATATAAGGTAGACTCAGTAGGAAATACATGTAACATCAAACAAAGGAAAATATGAAAAAATCTAAATGTCTAAGAACAAACAAAAATTATTTCTAGTTTTGTTAAACAAAATTATTTTGAAACATTTGATTTAATAAAATTGTGGACAATAAATCTATAAAGTATCAAATATTTAGTTGATTTTTATTTATTATAATTCCTTTAGCTATAGTTTGATTTACAATTTCTTTAGCTGATACTTTTCGTAATCCATTTGATTTTGCTGAAGGAGAATATGAATTAGTATCAAGCTTATGTTAGTCTAAAATTAAGTGGAACTGGAATGTACACAATTGGCAAGAATATGCATTAAAGGGTTAAGATGCCAACAAAATATCTATCCGTCTGTATGTTGAAATCAACTTTCCGTAGCCCCCAAATAACTTACAAACATGATTGATATATCAATATATCGGGAATTCGGCTCGGTTGCTATTTTAAATCGAAAAAATCGGCCCACAAATGGCAGAGATATAAGGAAAAAACTGGGACAACCTCGATTTTTGGCCTATTTTTTATTTATATCCGGATTACTAGTCATTAATATAGACAATATTGATATCGAATGATAAATATTTCAAAGTCCATTGCAACGATGTATATAAAGCTTACAAAATCAAAATCGGAAAAAATATTTTTTAACCCGAATTTTCCAAAAAAAACAATTTTTTTAAATTTTGTTTATCTTACAATATTTAAAATTTTTATTTTGAAGTATAATTTGGTGAAGGGTATATTAGATTGGGCACAGCCGAATATAACTCCCTTACTTGTTTTGTTTCCCATCCTATTTCAAATATACATATAAATATTCTGAAAATAGGACAAGTTTTTTATACCAAAATGTTCTTCGTAAAGATACCTTACAGAAAAATATAAAATTGTTATATGTTATTAAAGAAAGTTATGTTTTAATAAAAAAAGAGTAAAGTCACCTTTTGGACCAAAAAAACAGCAAAAAATCTACTATTTTTGGAATTTTTTAATTGAAAATCGTTTATTTTTGAATCCATAATTGATATTGCTCTGAAGTCTTCTGTATATTATTGGTAATTTAGTTATGTAACTAACAAAAGAAATTCAATTCCAGTCGGTCCAAAAGTACGATCTATATTTTTAAAAAAGCTGACCAAGGTATGGTAAAATTTTCAATTTTGAAATGCCTATAACTCGGAAATTATAAGAGATAAATAGCGCACGCAAGACCTAGCCAAGCGATTTCCGAAAATATTAAAAATTTTACATGTCGATGGTACCCTAATTTGATCCCCCATAGCGCCGCCCCTGGAGCATATGTAGAGTCCATTTTAATAGCTTAAACTAGAATACTCCTTGTATACACTCATGTCATATATTATCCCGATCGGACCAGCCGTTTACAAATGCCAGATTTATTTCCAAAAAATTTTTAGTCTGCCCCACTGTGTACAGTTAGAATCAGGTTATCGAATATACTTAAAAACAGATTTAGTTTTGGCGGCACCAAAATCATTATCGACCTATGTTATGTTTATTTAACAACAAACCTTTTAAATGTATTAAATATCTCGAAATGAAGTGTTGAATCCACAGTTAGACGTCATAGAGATAAATATTGAAAACTCTTCCTAATGATTCTACCTTGTGTATTATTGTATCATGATTTAAACTAAAAATTCAATTTATTTGAATATAATTACAATATGTACATTTAATAGAAGTTTATGAAAAAAAAAATAAAACTACAAGAACCCCTGTATAACAACAGTTAAAATGTATAAACATACATACGATACATATAGAAAAATATATAACAAATTTGTATATTTTTTTAAAAACTATTTTCAAAATCTATTTAAAACTAAACTGGCAACAGCAACAACAAAACACGAAACCACAGAAATTAAATAAACTACACAAACTCACCCTAAACAAAAATAAAACACACAATTAGTTCAATGTCAAAACAAACGAAAATCAATTAAATTTAATAATGAATAAAAACAAACAAAATAAAGTAAAATAAAACTCCTAATAAATACTCAAAAGTACTCGTACTACAATATATTTTAAAATTGAAATTTTACTATAGGTTTTGACAAAAGCGTTGATTTATATTGTTAAATAAATGAAATTATTAATAATCCATACTCATGCAACAATGAAATGAATTATTCATTAACTTTATTTTTAATTTAATTTTATAGACCCAATTACATACAAACAATTACTTAATTAATAAAAAATATTGTTATTTATTACTACATACATACTTACATACCTATTAATGATTACTTATTTTGATTATAATTATGATGATGATAATGATAGTGATGATGATTAAGTTAATTATTAAGTATGTTGGTTGAATGATAATGATGCTTGTTTTTAGTAGCACTAAAGTGGAACAATTAAAATACAATTAATTATTTAAAACAATTTTAATAATGTTATGTAGACATTAAAGCATATAAATACTTACATAACAAAATAAAAATATAGAAAAATTATATATATTAAATTGACAAATATTATATTAATAATATAGAAATTATATGAAACGAATTGTAAAGCTAATAAACAAACATTAATGAATAAAACAAAGAAAGACATTTAATAAAAACAAAAGTTTTAGAAATACCAAAAAATATATATATTTAAAAATTTGAAAATTATAAATAAAATAAAAGAAATTGCAATAAATTAAAATAATTATAATATAAAAAGGAAATTCTAATAAAATTTTAAAACCAAATACAAAAAAAAATAAGCCACATGAGAGTTTTATTATGGTTAAACGGAAAACAAGGTATGGTATTGAAAACTAGTTAAACTGAGTTTAAACGTTAGTGCGATAACACTGTGGTACACTCAAAAATAACTTGCCGAATGACCTAGTACATGTTGTAGGTCTAGCAGAGTGTATTACAAAATATGCAATACACAATAGTAAAATTAAATAATTTTATAAAATTTTGGGACTTCATTTACCTTTCGTGATTTTCCACGAATAAAAATATAAAATTTGAATTAATGTAAAATTTTAACAATTAAAGATATCATAACAAAATTTTGAACCAATATAGACTCAAATGTCCTTAAATCAATGGCATTAGCATTTTTGAAATTTTTTATTTTCAAATACCGAAATTCCTAAAACGGGGAAAATAGGTTCCAAAAACAGAGTTTTTTAGAAAAGTGCCTAATGTGACGATATTTACCGTGTGATAGTAAAACTACTTAGTAGGTATTTAAGAAACATATGGGGTTATACAAGTATGAAGCTTTTTCGTGGATCGGTGCTTTGCCTTTTTATAATTTTTTACTCAAACCGAAATTTTTTTTTAAAAATTGTCCAAGTTTGGATAGGACTGGGGGGTGATATGTCCGCTTAAGTGAGCCAAATTTTTCTTTACACGCTTTTGCATTAAGTTATCTTTCCCGATCATATAAAAATTCTATATAGTCCCGAAGAAATTTTTTTTCTACAAAAGAAAAAATATATGGGCTTCTTTGGGAAAAAACGTAAAAAATACGGCCCTTCTTACAAGTTCCAACTTTGGAAGCCTATATCTTTTTATAGGGAAGAGATAACTGTTAGCAAGTTATTTTATTTTATTTAGAATTTTATCGCCAATATAGCTGAAATAAATTTCGGCCCTCCGTTCGAGCAAAATTTGCCTCTATTAGCGCTAGGAAGCTGAACGAACGTAAATCAACTCGAAAACACCTCAAACCATGCAAAATTTCGTAACAATATCTCCAATAGTTCCCAAGATACCGAATTATTTCCAAAAAAAAAAGTTTTTAAACCACTGTGCGGCGTTAATTGTAATTAAAACAAAAAGTTTTCAGAGAATTATCTTAATATTTTTTATTATGATAGGAGGATCTATGACAATTACGTATGAAACAAAATATCGGCCAAACGTTCGCCACGGCTTCGGTGGCATATCTCTATCCGATGGTCCATATTTTCAATTACTCTGAGACATAATTCAGGTTCAATGTCGTTAATGTGCCCAATTATCTCATCCTTTAGCATTGAATTGTTCCTGGCCTATTGACGTACACTTTTTCTTTTAAATCGGTTAAATAATGACTGAGTAAATAATGTTTAAATTTGCGGGTCCAAAAAAATATACTTTTGCCTATATCTCGAAAATTTGAGGATGTATTGGAACTTTTAAAACCGGTTTTGTAATACACTCTGCTAGACCTACAACATGTACTAGGTCATTCGCCAAGTTATTGCACAGTTATTGTACCACAGTGTTCTTAATTAGTTTTAAAACGTTGAAACGGTTTATTTGATTGAAACCAGAGTATGGAAATAAATAAATCGAAACGTTTGCTATCGTTTTGTTTTGTTCTTTGCAGTGAGTAAAACAAAAACCAAACATAAACAATAAGAATGATTGTTCCATTTTGTTTTGTATTGTTTTTGCTCATGAGCGCAAACTCTACATTAATATAAACGTACGCAGCTAGAAAAGAAAAGAGTAAGAATAATATTGAAACATTCTGATGAAAAACGTTTAACAAACGTTTGGTAATTGATTTACTCATTATAATAGAGAACACAGTACAAAAAAAAAACAAAACGAATAAAAAATACGTTTCTCTATCTGTTTTGTACTCAAATGCACGATTGTAACGGTAAATTAAATAATGCAGATGAGTGAAAAGCTAATCGTTTCGTTTTCTCTCTTTGTCACTTGAAAAGTTTTTGTTTTGTTTTTGCTCATGTACAAAAAAAAATTTGATTTGTTTTGTACATTTTTCAAACGTTTGCGAAATGTTTGGTTTGTTTTCGTACTCTGATTTAAACATTCTTGAAATTTGAAATTAACAAATTTTAAAAATATTGGGTGTATGACTTAAAAATGCGCGATTTTTTCATATTATTAGCTTTTATTTTGAAACATTTGTACAACATAAATTTATTCAAAGTAATGGCCATTTTTAACTATGACCATTTCCCATCTTTCTGGCAACATGTGGATGCCGCGCCAAAAGAACTGCAAATCTTTTGAGGCAAAGAACGAATCAAGCCAATTTCGGATACTCTGTAGTGAAGAGAGAGAGAGGTCATTCTGCATCGATCGAATCAAATACTAGTCGGACGAGGCAAAGTCTGGCATATATGGTGGGTGAAGCAAAACTTCCCAACCACTTCTTTCTAAATAGTTTTTAATAGGTATTACATCAAGTGGCCTAGCGTTGTCATGATGGAATATTTCGGTTTCATGTCTGGCCTCTTTTTCGGCTCATGCTCGGTTTAAACGAATCAGTTGTGTTTGCTACAGGTTTCCTGTGATGGTTTGGTTAGATTTCAGCAGCTCATAATAGATAGGACACTTTTGCATTCACCAAATACCGAACATTATCTTACCGCCATGGATATTTGACTTTGGTGACGATTCGACTGTGTGGCCAGGCTTCACATACGATCTCTAACGCTTCGGGTTATCGTAATGGACCCATCGCAAGTAATGATTCGGCGCAAAAATGATTTTCTTCTACAGCGTACACGCAGTATTTGAGACAAACGAAATCGTCTTTGAAGTTCTTTCGGCTTAAATTCGTATTGTACCCAATTTCCCTGTTTTTGGATGAATCCTGCTGCTTGCAAACATTTTGAAATTGCTGATTGAGTAGCTCCTAATGATTTTGCAAAATCTTGTTGAGTTTTACAACAATCTTCATGGAGTAATGCCCCAAATTCTTGGTCTTCAAACTATTTTGGCTGGCCTGGGCGATCTTTGTCTTCCGTGTCAAAATCTCCACTTTTGAACCGAACAAACCATCTCTCGTACGTTGAAACCTATTCAACACATTCACCATGTAACGACAGGTTTTTCCACCTTACGCTGGGGTAGAGCTCGCGGCTCCCAGGGTTCGTTACACAAATTTATTTTAAGCCAGGGGATTAAAAAGCCAGTTTCTTTTTCTTATAACGTTATAAATAGTACTTTATTTTATACACTAACACAACACTTTATTATGACGTTAGCCACCGACAGACGTAGTACACTGTTACGAAGAGGGGGGGCACGGCGATGACGGGGAAAGGCTTCCCGTAGTACTCTTTCACGGAGGTACGGAGATGACGGGGAAAGGCTTCCCGTAGTACTCTTTCACGGAGGTACGGCGATGACGGGGAAAGGCTTCCCGTAGTACACTCTCACGGAGGTACGGCGATGACAGGGAAAGGCTTCCCGTAGTACACTCTCACGGAGGTACGGCGATGACGGGGGAGGGCTTCCCGTATATACTCTCTACGTCTTAGGACGCAGGGATTCTCTCCGTTGACCGCGGCACCACCACGGGCGTCAACAAGAGGGAGTACCGGAGTGGGAAGATGATTGAGTAAGCTGAGCACGGGTATAACCACAGAATCCCACCAATACTCAATTACCACAGTTTTATTAGGTGGCAGAGGTATAACCCCTTCTCCGACTAATAAAACCTTTAGTAAATCTCACCAGAAAAAAATGCAAACTACGAGAGTGGGTATAACCGCTATTCTCGGAGTTTGAGATATTATTTAATTGTAAGAGGTATAACCCCTAAACAGCTAAATAAGATCTTACCTCTTCGCCGGCTGCTGGCTGACTGCCTGATTATTCACAAATACTCTCCTTTTATAGGGCAGATCAACCATGCATACATACACAATAGTTAATACACAGCGGTGTTACTGTCCCATGGTTGCAAATTAAGTGTACTGATATTTGTTTTGTTTTCCCTACTTACTACTAGGTGGCGTTACTTAAACTAAATACAATTAACGTTTAGACAAATTTGAATAATAACAAATAAAAACTAATGTGAGGCAAAAACAAGTGCCTACGACTTTTGCTCGTCACAACCATAAGCTTCGATGAGCAATAGGTGTGCTTCGGCGGCACTTTTTTTCAAACTAAAGAAGTAAAGCAAAACTTCCCGCATATGACGCTTTGTTGGCACAAAATTCTAAATTTTCAAAGCAAAAAATGCTTCTCCTTTACACTAAAATGTTCAATAACAAAGTGATTCTATTCAATTTCAACAATATTTTAGTAAACTTTTGAGAAAAAAAATTATTTTTTCAAGAAAACCGCAAAATTTAATTTGGAGGTACAAAAAAACTTTGCTAGATACGAAGATGGGTCAAAAAGTCCCAAAGCCTTTTTGAATGAAACACAGGCTTTTGGACGAAAATAAATTTTATTTTTCAACATAGTCTCCTTTGAGCTATATACACTACTTTGTCCAATGTTTTAAAACTTTGTTATCCCTTGCAAAAGTAGTACCTGTCGAGGTCATCAAAATCGGTGTTTTTGTGAGATTATTTCATCGTTGGAGACTAATCGCTTTCCGTCGAGAGATTTGTTCAGGCTTGAAAAAAAAAATAGTCACTCGGGGCTAAATCAGGAGAATATTTTGGAAGAGGGAGCATTTCGTAGCCTAATTCATGGAATTTTGCCATGGAAACTGCACATGTGTGTACCCTTTTGTACACAAACGCGGCAGACGTCTTTTGGAAAGCTTTCTCTTACCCAAGTGATCATTCGAAATTGAAAACACGGTGCCATGTGAGATGCATATGGCTTCCATAATATCTCTCACTTTCAATATCCGATCGACCAACACCAAAGCAACAAAGAAATTTAGTAAACCATTTTTTTACAATTGAATTGGATGGTGCAAAGTTCCTTTAGTATTTATCTAGCTTAGTGTTGATAAATACTAAGGGAAATGCTCAATAACCCGAAAAAATAATGCTCAATAAGCCGACGAAATTCTCTTTTTTTCCAATTTCTCCGCAAATAACGAGGTAGTCTGCTATCAATGGCTGTCAAACACAACCTAAATGAAGCAGCTTGTTCAAATTTTGACAGGTGTCAACTGACAGATACCTGTTGACAGGAGCAGTGTTTCCCTTTCAGTTAAGAGCCAGAAAATTAAAATTCAAGATTAAACTCGGAAGGATATAGGGAAACCCCTATCAGCATATTTTAAACATTTTCTATTTTAGAGCATAAAAATATATAAAAGCTTTATAATTGCCATAAGAATTTTTTTCTATGAAGCAATATCAGTAAAAGATATTGCTTTGATATTTTTTGAATTTTTTTTTATGAAATCGGTCATACATTAAATCCGATATTATGAAAAAAGTGTATAAACTATAAGAGATAAATATAACACGTTTTTTGTATGCCCAATCAAGGGCTTTAAGAATATATTAAAATCTTTGATTTTAAAGCATTTATATTATTGGTCATTATGGGAAGTGGGTGTTGCCCATCTCAAGGTCATGCATAGCATGATAATTGGCATATTAGTTATCATAAATATAAATCTCTACATGTTTCTGGCTAATTAGTTTAATACCACTAAATTAAACATACCTGACACTGTGGCCTAGTTTAAGTTATCCGATCTAATTTAAATTAGTTTCTATAGATACTGTTTTGTTGGGAAAACATAATAATAAATAATTAATTAGACAATGGGCAACCGTATCGTTATCATTTAAAACAATTATAATAAATAAGGAAATTCTAATAAATTTTAAAACCAATACAAACAAATACCTGCAACTACTTTTATTATGCCATTAAAATAACAAGGTATAGATAGTATTGATACATATATTCGAGTGTATGGTTAGTGAATTGTGGTAATAAACATTAACCCATAAACGCAACAACTTACTCAGCTTAATGGCGAGATAATTTAGGAATTACATTAGAATGAAGATACGCATATCTACAAAGAGAATATGATTCTCATTCCTAAAGCGATTTCGCTCACTGACTACCAAAATGCATTTGCATGAATTTGCAGCCATTTATTACGAAGTAAATATTATGTTTGTATTCTACTTTAAGCTCGATCAATATTTTGATGACAATCTAAAATCTGATTAACTTGATAAAGGTTCTACAGATTATAGCGTTAAACGAGTAATAATCCTAAAATATCCTCAATTATAATTTTAAGTTTTTAGTAAAAGCGTTAAAACTTCTAAAGACTAGTACCTGTTGTGTCAATATTTTGATTATTTTATGCGCATATTTTCCAATAATAAATGATTTGCATGTTATCACAGATGACAATGTTTTGATTTACTTCGATTATTTAGATTAGTTTCGTGTTCTTCACATGAAAAATTAGTTTCTGGATGAAATGCAATGTTATTGCCAATTAATTTTCTTGATTAGATTTTCATATAAAAATCTAATTTTACTACTAAGCTTATAATATTACTAAGATTACGTTTATCTTACTTAATATACTACTTATATGTAAATTCCCATTTGATTACCTCTTCAGAGGTAAATGCTCTCAAAGGGTTTAAATACCACTACTTGTTCATGGACGTACGTACGTACGTAGGTACTCGTACATGTATTAACTTGTATATAAAATTTTATTGAAGTAGAAATTGTGGTAATTTTATACATTTTACAATACGGGTATTTATTTAGTTTGTATGTGGTATGAGTACATTTTCCCGAGCACAGCCATTTATGTGTAGGTACCCAGCAGTTCTAGGAGACAGTCCCGAACTATTGATTTTATCCATCATTTAGGGTGACAACTAGTTACATAACTATCTACGTGACTAGTTATTTTAACACGGGCATATCCAATTGACCCTTTTTGATTACAATGAGACTGTCTGATAGCTAGTCCAAAGTAGTCAACGCATTGGATTCTCATACTGGTTGCACAGCGTCAGTTACCTTACTAGTTACTTTATCAGTTACATAAGTAGTTATTTTTACATGTACGGATGCTAATTGACCTCAAATAGTCAGATAAAAAGACATATCATAGACAGATCAATTAACTATTGCTTGTAAACAAACCTTCCTTGGGTAAGATATATTAATTGACTTCCTATATAAAGTGACTATTGACATCATGTTATGTTACACGAGATATTAGTATACTTAAGCAAAAATAAAAATGAATTGCATGAAAATAATATCAACACAATTTGTATAAAGCAGTTTGTACGAATTGCTCAAAAAACGTTTAAAGTGACTACACTCCAGATTACTTAGAGACACTTAAGTGACAATTGTCTCCACGCTAGATTACCTGGGATGTATAAAGTAACCAATTGTCTTCTCTCTGCACAGTGTACATATGTGTCAAATGACCCAAATGATAGGATATTAGTGACAATTACCGTCTATAAGGGATACATTGACTACTTGCTTAACTGCTGGGAATGTTCATATACATACATTACGTACCAGGGATGGCAAAAGAATTTTACAATTGTTATTTAAGATTTAAATTTTTCAGTTATTAATATAAATTTTCTAAAATTTTTACAAAAACCAAAAAGTATAAAATTTATATACATACATATTTATATTAAAATTAGGCAGTGTAGTTTTAATTAGTTATTTGAAGTAACACTTAAAAATGCGGAATTCACAACAAATGGCGTATCTTTTGAAGGCAGTTTTTGTCTTTAATAACTTATATGTCATATCTGTCATTTATTCTCAATTAGCAATTGATCATTATATTGGAAAGTACAACGTTTTTTATTTGCTTCGATAATGTAGAATGTTGTACCCCGCGTCATATGCGGGAATGCAGCTTGAACGCTATAAAATAAAATAATTTTTGCATCAAATCATTACTCTGTATTTGAAGGAAACAAAAGGATCCTATTATATTATGAGCTGCTGAAGTCAGACCAAACCATCACAGGGAACCTGTACCAATCGCAACTAATTCGTTTGAAGCGAGCATTGGCCGAAAAACGATAACACGAAGCGTAAGAGGGAACCTTTACCGAACGCAATTGATTCGTTTAAAGGGAAAATTTGCCGAAAATCGGCCAGATATAAAACAGTAATATTCCATCATGACAACGCTCGTTCACATGTTGCAATACCTGTTAAAAACTAAGTCATACACCCAATATAAGGTACGATATAATTAAAAACATGACAATCACTTGTTTCCTTAAAAAAAAAATATTAAAAATATTCTACGACAAACTTCCAACCCTATCTATTCTTTTATAGATGACAGCAACATTTGCCATTCATATTCACTCAGTTAAAAACCAAGACTGTCGGAGATTGGGGCAATGAGGCAAAACATGAATGATTCGGGATCGGGACCTTGTGGCCAATGTTTAAAAAACTAGACTACAAGTAGCAGTAGCAACGACAAAACATAAGTAGTCTAGTTAAAAAATTAATAAAAACTAGGAGTCAATCAATTACTACTACTACTGCTACCTTCACATTTTGGCAGCAGTAGCTGTAGTAGTACCAATAAAAGAAAAATTTAAAAGTAGCAGAGTAATTTATTTGCTACCTTAAAAAATAAAAAAGTTTTTGTGTAGCAGAGTCATTTGTTTTTTATTAATTCTGCTACTTTTAAAATTTAGTAGTAATAGAAGTAGCAGTTGAGGTAGTAGAAAAAGTAGCAGTTTAGGTAGCAATAAAAGAAGTCAAAAATAAATATATTCAGCCAAAAAGTATATTGTGTGTTGTTGTTGTGAATGTTCGGCTTTTTTGTTATACACACAGAAAACACGATCTTTCTGTTAGCTGAGACGATTAAAAACGAATAATTCATTCAAACACTCTCAAAACAAAAACAACACACAGTGTTTAATTTTGTAAATTTTGGTGTTATGACTGGAGATTTTCTTTTTTGACTACTTCTATTGCTACCTCAACTGCTGCTTCAACTGCTTACTTATAAATAATAAAAATTAAAACTCGATATAGAGCAGTAGCAATGATTTGTATGCTACTACTCCATTTACAATTCATGTTTTATTACTAATGCTCTGTTAAGAGTTTTATATTTTGAAGGTAGCATTAGTATTTAAAAAAACAAGAAAACGAAAAAAGACAAATGCTACTGCTACCGCTACATACACTTTTTTGAAGGAGTAGTTGTAGCAATTGTTAAAAATTTTTTAGTTATCGTAGCTTTTTAAACACTGCTTGTGGCAATCTCTGAATGGGGTGACAGAAATACGAACGACAGACTATGTTGCTTCATCTGTATTTATGGATGGTGTAAATATTGTGGAATCAGATGCTCTTGATGTTCTTGCCATGAGAATACAATGTGGTGTCCGCTGGTCTATACAGTGTCTCGGTTTTCTGAAACGGATCCTCACAGATCTCCTCACTATTTACGCCACCTATATCGGACCAAAAAAGGAATACAAATCTCATGTATGGGCCGCGTACAGTAAAGCTGGAGCACCAACGCAATGTGGGCTGTGTCTCACTGTTATATATGTACAACAATGGAATGTGATCTGATGAAATTACGGAACTTGTTCCTGATACCCGTAGATATTTACCTAATACACGTTTTGCATTAATAACACATCCCTTTATGGTCGATTAAAAATTCGTTCTTCAGCCGTACCGGAATGACAAAATCAATATAGCATTAAAAAAACTAAAATAGTACCAATTTTTCCATCCCCGATACGTACTAGTAAATACAATGTGAAAACCATAAAAGTAGTTGTATGGCATTTTACGACAAGAAACGAAAATACATGCAATTTATCATCATGATGTTGGTTTTTAGTTCACAAAAAAACAAAAATATTGTTAAATAAAATTTTACAGACACGTGTTAAACCATGCGTACGTATTTAGTATTCATAAATATTAATGTAGTGTGTAGGTACTTGTACAAATATGCATGTATGCATATAAAATTTATATAAAAGGATGTTGCATAAATTAACTATGAATATCATAAAACAAATTGAACAATTTAGCTAAATTAGTTGTAAAAACTAAATAAAATTCTCGCAATAATTTTCTAATATATAGTTTTTTTCCCCCAAAATGATTTTTATTTTAAATTTACATTCGCAGAACTAGTTTAAAGGAAATTTTATGACCAGGGCAAGTTTAAATATGCACAAAATATGCAAGCAAAAAAACTGTAAAATATGTACACGAATGTGCAGAAAAATACACGGATAAGAATAGGAAAAATATAAATTAATTGAAATAGGTATTTAGTTATTGTGAGATGATTTCATCGTTGGAGTCAAATCTCTTTCCATTGAAACATTTCTTTTGGTTTGGTAACAAAAAATAGCCACTCGGTCTAAATCCGAAGAATAGGGCGGAAGACGGAGAATTTCGTTACTTAATTCATGGATTTTTGCCATGGAAACAGCATGTGTGTGTAACCTGTTGTGCACCCGATTGTCAGCAAACGCCGCAGCCATCTTTCGGTAAGCTTTTTCATACATGATCATTCAAAATTGAAACCATGGAGCCATGTGAGATGCATATGGCTTCCACAATCTCTCGCCCTTTCAATCTCCGATCGGCCAACACCATATCGTGAATTTTTGTCAATTGTTTCAGGTGTAGAGACCTCAACCGGGCGCCCCGAATGTTCGGCATCTTCTATGCTTGTACGACCACAACGAAATTCAGTAAATCACTTTTTTACCATTGAAATTGATGGTGCAATTGATGGAAATTAAATTTTTTCCAATTTCTCCTCATGTGCTGTCAAACACAAACTAAATGACACAGCTTGTTCAAATTTTGAGAGGAGTAAACTGATGAAAAATAATTTTAATTTCAACAGACAACAAATCGACGGACATTGCTTGAAGGCCTTTAAGTATCATAAGGAACAAAACTTAAGTTATGGATTCTACAACCAATATTCGAGTGTTGTGGTGGATAAAAAAAAACTCAAAGGTTATATTTTCGTTAAAGAAATTATAGACGACGTGTGAAATATTCATATTTATGAAAGGTTCAGCCAAAAATTTATTTTATTCTAAAAAAAGTGTGAAATATACAAAAGCTTACATTTTAAGTTAAAATCTAGAAAAACTTGATCAAATTCCACTTATTTAGGACAGTTATTTAATCTGAACTAGTATTTCTAGTAGGGGTTATTAAACCGGTCTTTAATTAAAAATACAGGACTCAAAATGGTTTGCCAACCTATAAGGTATTAATATTCTACATCTTTATAGAGAGCGGAGTCGATAAAGTGTTACCCATTTGAACCTCCGTCCATGTATTGGTTGAAATAGGCTTTCTGAAGGTATTCTTCGGTACCAATATTTGGTATTAAATGATATCCCATGACTGTTCCGTCAGCCTGGCGTTGATGATGACGACTGTTTTTCTGCATTTTCCACCCATTAGAAAACCTTCGTATAACCTTTTCCAAGCCGATTAATACACCAGGTGTTAAACCACAATCAACGTAAAATTTCCTATTTTCAAAATAATTTATTCCTTTTCTAAAACATTCCAAAAACTCAACTTGTTATAGGAGAGCAAAATATTTAATTTAATTTAAACCATTTCAATTAATTTAAAATTTGTTTAATATTCAAATTCCAAGAATAAATATACCAAATTGCCAGATAGATATTTCATATACTACACATGTAGTATTTTTGTCAACATTTTTATTAATTGTAAATTACGCTATCGACCCTTTGTAAACTTTTGAATAGCATTTTGATTGCGTGACTTTAACGACAACAAAGAGCAAGTGCTAAAATTTCATACATACGTTATTATAGTCAGCGAAATATTTTCCAAATAACTATTAAGTATTAATTTGTATTTAGTTATCAATTATTAAAGAACCTAATAACAATTTCCAATGGGCGGTGTAGAAAATGACACCGCATTGAATGAATAAAGGTGGTGTGGCATGAACAATAAACTAAATTGTATAGACACGGTATGGCTGCATTAAATATTTATAATATTTACAATGCAACTTAGGTTAGTAGTTAGTTAAAAATATACTATATACAATGTACGAATGTGAAAGTGAAATGGTGAAAGACATTGGTAAATATTTATTACAAAAAACACTAGTGGGTTTATGCGTGTGTCTTTGTAAATTAAACAATTTATTTTTGCAATCAACACATAAATTGATAATGTTAATTTTAAAGGAGACCTTTAAGAATAATAAACTATATATCAATTTATATATATATATGAAATAGTAACGTTACTGAGTGACTACCTGATACTACATCGCCCAGCCCAAACGCCAAAAGGTATAAACATGAAATTTAGAATGTAGATCCACTAAAATAGGACTTTTGGAAATTCGAATTTTTAGGGGATAAAAACGGATAAATTCGATAACCTTATATATTCAAAACTAATATAGATACAACCAATATTTAAAATACATCTTTATCCACTTAGCAGATGGGAGAAATCAGGTAAAAACTGTACTATCCCAATTTGTATTCGATTTTTAGTATAAAAAACTCAAATATCTTAAATCGTGAATAACTTTGTAAATACTGCGATTTTAAGGAAAACTAGCTCAATCTGTGATCATTCATATTTTATACCAAAAATTGATTTTTGGTATAAAATTTAAGATTTTAGACTCAAATATCTTAAATCGTTAATAACTTTGTAAATACAGTGATTTTAAGGAAAACAAGCTCAGTCTGTGATCACTCATATTTTATACCAAAAATCGATTTTTAAAAGAAAAAAACTCAAATATCTTAAATCGTGAATAACTTAGTAAATACTGCGATTTTAAGGAAAACAAGCTCAATCTGTGATCACTCATATTTTATAACAAAAATCGATTTTTAGTATAAAAAACTAAAATATCTTAAATCGTTAATAACTTTGTAAATACAGTGATTTTAAGGAAAACAAGCTCAATCTGTGATCACTCATATTTTATACCAAAAATTGATTTTTAGAAGAAAAAACTCAAATATCTTAAATCGTTAATAACTTTGTAAATACTGCGTTTTTAAGGAAAATTAGCTCAATCTGTGATCACTCATATTTTATACCAAAAATCGACTTTTAAAAGAAAAAACTCAAATATCTTAAATCGTTAATAACTTTGTAAATACTGCGATTTTAAGGAAAACTAGCTCAATCTGTGACCACTCATATTTTATACCAAAAATCGATTTTTAGAAGAAAAAACTAAAATTTCTTAAATCGTTAATAACTTTGTAAATACAGTGATTTTAAGGAAAACAAGCTCAATCTGGGATCACTCATATTTTATACCAAAAATCGATTTTTAGTATAAATCGTTAATAACTTTGTCAATACTGTGATTTTAAGGAAAACAAGCTCAATCTGGGATCACTCATATTTTATACCAAAAATTGATTTTTAGAAGAAAAAACTAAAATTTCTTAAATCGTGAATACCTTTGTAAATACAGTGATTTTAAGGAAAACAAGCTCAATCTGTGATCTATATATATAAAAGAGTAACGTTACTGACTGACTGATTCATCATCGCACAGCCCAAACGCCTGAAGCTAGAATCATGAAATTTTAACTGTGGGTTCCTCCCTCCCCAAAACGATCCACTAAGAAGGGATTTTTGGAAATTCGAACGTTTAGGGGGTAAAAAAGGGTAAAAACGGGAAAATCCGGTAATTTTATATCTTCAAAACGAATAAAGATACAAAAAAACTCGAAATTGAATGTTACTCCATTTAAAAAATAAGCTGACAGGTGTTTCGTACTTTTTCGAAATTCGAACATTTTAGGGGAGAAAACGGGTAAAAACTGTATTTTGGTACTTTTTGGCACCCTATGTATCTTTTAAACCAATAAACATAGAAACAAATTTTAAATAGTATTCTTTACTTATCAAAAAATAAAAAATATAAGTTTGGTACTTTTTGGAAATTCGAACCCTTAAGGGATAAAAATTGTGTTTATTTTTGGTACTTTTTCATAAAATATGTTTTTCTATAATTTGACACAGACATACGAATATTTTATTATGAGCTCCCACCACGATAGAGAAATTTATTTGAATAAAATTTTACCACCGCAATGAGGATAGAAAAGGTACCAAAAAGGGGATAAAATCGGGAAAATACATTTTATTTGAAATTATTAATCCAATTTTGATAATTTTTTAACATTGGTTCCTGGATTCATACAAAAATTAACTAACAGGGTGTTATTTGGAACTCGAGTGAATAAAATAGGTGTATATTGGGCCAAATCCGGGTAAACATTTTGGTACTTTTTTTAAAACATATTTTTTCTTGGGCACATTAACACAGATTTCAATCGTTTGAGACATGTCTGTAGCATAAACAATTTTGGCAAAATGGAGTATTTTTAAATTTCAAGCTTTAGGGGTGTTCAAGGAGGAAAAGGGAAATTGGTACTTTTTTCCTAATGGTACTTTTTTAATATTTTAATTATAACACTTATAAACATTATAAAGTTAGCTGAAGTTAGTGTTAGGAATAGGGGATAAGATTTAGGTACCAAAATGTGTGAACTGAACTATACTTTTTAGTTCTTCTAATGGTACTTTTTTGAAATTTCTATAACAATGGACTTAGAAACATGAAATTAAACATATATGGTCCTAAGTGAGTGAGAATTCTAGGGGGAGACTTTTTGGTACTTTTTCTTTATTCGAATGGTCTTTTTGTAATTTCTTCACCAATGAACCTGGAAACATGAAATAAAGCTTATATGGAACCGAGTGAGTGGGAAACTACAAGTGGTTGCTTTTTGGTACTTTTTCTATATTCTAATGGTACTTTTTGAATTTTCTATAATATAATGGACCTAGAAATATGAAATTAGGCGTATATGGTCCCAAGTGAGTGAAAATTCAAGAGCATACTTCGTGGTACTTTTTCTTTATTCTCATGGGTACTTTTTTGAATTTCCTATAATAATGGACCTAGAGTTTCCAAAAAATCGAAGAATTTAAATTTTGTGATAATTTATTAAATATTATGTATTATAGAAACAAAATTAGTTGATAATATAGGAAATGATATACAAATCTAAAATTCAAACTTGACGGGTTATGGTTTAGTGAAGGCGAATTTAAAAGTTGTAATCAATGGTACTATTTCCTTATTGCAATGGTACTTTTTCAATATTTTATAATAATAAACCTAAAAATTTTAAATTAGGAACACATTTTGCATTTTCTATAATAATGGACCCAGAAATATGAAATTAGACATTTTCAATTAGATTCACAAAGTGAGACTTGATAGTACTATTTCTTTCTTCTTGGGGTGGCGAAGCGCACCGGGTCAGCTAGTCGTTAATAACTTTGTAAATAGAGTGATTTTAAGGAAAACAAGCTTAATCTGTGATCACTCATATTTTATACCAAAAATTTATTTTTACAAGAAAAACTCAAATATCTTAAATCGTTAATAACTTTGTAAATACTTCGATTTTAAGGAAAACAAGCTCAATCTGTGACCACTCATATTTTATACCAAACATTGATTTTTAATAACACTTATTCAAAACCAAACATTATTATTTTTTCAGTGTAAATACTAAAAAACACATCACTGCGAATGTTCGTATTGTATACAACACACTGCAACCCTGTTCTAATCAGAAATAAAATAAAAACACATTTTGACAGTTGCCGTCCAATTTAGGAAATCGGGAAAATTGGTTGAAAATCGAAAATTGTATTAAAAATATAAAAAAAAACAATCAATAATACTAGACTTGTAATAATAAATAAACTAAATTTTAGTAACGACAACATTAACAAACAAAAACTAAAACAAATGGTAATAAAAAAAGCAGCCACAATTAGATACAAGGAGCGATCAACGATCACTCTAGAATATCTAGGGCGAGAACTTATAAATAACAAGGGGAACAAGGTTATCGAAAGTTCAAAATGTTATTAAATGTATAGATAGTTATGGGTTTCTTAAGATACATAATTGCGTATTTATAAAGTAGTAAACATTTGTTTTCAGGTTTAATTAAAGCGCCAACCGGTTTTTTAACACTTCTGGAAATTATCTAATCTCTGAGCTACAAAAACAATTTGAATTCACTTTCTCAACTGGAATTTTTCATTAGACTGACAAAATGTTACCTGCCACTATATTTCGCCAAGTTTCCCGACACCACAATGGTCTCTGCAAGGGTCTCACAGAGTTGGTAGGCGGTACAAAAGCCTCCTCGTTTCCTCCCTCCACTTCTGTGATCAACTGTCTAAATCGATATGCTGCTGCTACTGGATTCATACGCATATCATTCTTGGATATTAATCAATATCGTAATTGGGATGTGGCCACTTTGCGTATGTATGCCGATAGCAAAAAACAATCCCTGCACATGAAAACACTAAAGGGCCGTGACATTTTACAAGGAGTCATCGATAAGAAACGCGTATCATTTATAGAACGTAAAAATGTTATTGTCGAAGATATCCGTGAGGCCAAGCACAAGGTGCAAGAGCGGATGCGGGAGAAAATGGAAGAGGTTTATGAAAAGGAAAATATTATGACCATACCCAATTTGTTGACCATGAGTCGTATGATTTTATCACCTTATATTGGCTATGTGATTGTGGATGGTCATTATGGTATGGCCATGAGTTTGTTGGCGGTAGCGGGTATAACAGATTTGGTAAGTATTTTTGTTATTTTATAGATTTAACGAAACCCGTTTTTGATTACATATTTTTTTTTTAAAACTTAATTTTTATGATTCCAGCTTGATGGGCAAATTGCCAGAAGATGGCCCAGTCAAGCCAGCAAGGCTGGCTCATTTTTAGATCCGGCTGCCGATAAAGTGTTGATGGGTTGTTTGGTAATTTCTATGGGTTATTGTGATCTACTGCCATTGTGGTTAGCTGGTGTTGTGCTGTCTCGTGATGTGTTCCTAATAGCTGCTGGTTTCGTTATACGTTATATTAGTTTGCCACCGCCAGTAAGTTGTATCTTAATATCAATACTTAGTAAATCCTAATTAGATATAAAACAAAACGCTCAACTTTTCTGTTTACAGCGTACCTTTTCTCGTTATTTTGATGCCACACATGTTACTGCTCAATTAGAGCCGACATTTATAAGTAAAGTTAATACTGGTGTGCAATTAGCAACTGTTGGCATCAGTTTAGGTGCTCCTGTTTGGCAATATATGGGTAAGTTTGTTATTGCTAAAAACTCAAATTTAATTTTCATGAAAACTATTACTTTTTTACAGATCATGTGGCTCTTCATGGTCTTTGGTATTTAACAGGTGCCACCACAGTAGCAGCTGCCTTAAGCTATATAGTTAATAAGAATACTTTTAAAATTTTAGCAAAAAATACCTCCCCCAAAAACTCCAACAAGACGTAAAAAGAAGCGGTATAAGTGAAAAAAACAACGATGAAACAAAGCTTCCGTTTTATAGACGCCTTAGCTCAAGCTACTAAGCTTTAACTACCAATATCCTTTGATAATATCAGTAATCATTTACCCCGCCTAAAGGGATTGTCCTTTTTTAATTCTTTAAGGAAAGTATATTTTTTGTTATTTTTTTTCATTTTATTAGTTTATATTTAATTATTGAAAGGAAATTTTTGTTTAATTTGAATTTAGTTTTAAAGTTTTCCATAGATTTTTTTTCTTTCCTTTTCGCTATTTTTTTTTTTTTTGTTTTTAATTATTTCTAAGGACTGAAATTTTCTTAAAGAAAACAAAATGACTATTGTAATAAAGTTTGCATATAAGATTAGTTGTTACACCTTGTTCATATCAATTACCACTAGTTTTCATTTTGTAACTTAAGAGCTCTCTTTTCCATCAGCCAGTAGTACAGAGGAGGACATACAAAACGTAACCAAAACCCAACTCTAGCCTGTAAATCACATATCAAGACATCGTTTTCTTCGTTCAACAAAGCCTCCAAAATTCGTTTTGCACAGGCATCCGCTGACATGCCTTGGGCAGTAGTGGCATCCATTTCTATTTTAATTAAAGAACAGCCATTATTTTAAAAGGTTCAAGTGAACTGAAGTAAAAAGAAAAAAACCGTTTCTACTTACTGCCATGCTGTTGGCCGGAAGAGGTTAAGGCATTTACCGACAGTTGTGTCTTAATGTAACCAGGACTCACGCATGTAACCCTTAAACCCTTACCGGCCACTTCGGCTCTTAGGGAATCAGAAAAGGCTTGAATAGCGTGTTTAGAGGCTGAATAGGCCGATCTATAGGGTAAGGCAAATTTGCCTTGTACCGAACTAACAAAACAAATATGACCCTTATGTCTTTTAACCATAGAAGGCAATATAGCTTTTGTTAAGGCCACAGAGCCAAAGTAATTGACCGTCATTACTTTTAAATCCACATCTAAGGCAGTCGTTAAGGCATCTGCTCTAACACTTATGCCACCATTATTAATGAGTATATCAATGCCATTATAAATATTAACTGCTTTTATAGCCAAGGCAGGTATAGCATTTAATTCGGCTAAATCTAAGGGTAAAACCGTTGGAGGATAAGCAGGACCCACCTAAAATTTACTTTATGAAATGAATGATTTTTAAATTAAAAATTTCCAACACAAACCACTTCTAATGACAATAAATCCTTTTTAACTCTCTCCAATTCCTCCACACGACGTGCCGCTAATATGACTTTACAGCCTGCCTTGTAGAAGGCATGAGCCAAAGCTTCTCCCAAGCCTGAACTGGCGCCAGTTATTAATACCACTTTACCGGGTAAACGTTTACGTTCCTTTGCTATCAAAGACCTCCTCCAGAGATTGAAAAACACCAAAGGTATGGCCACAGGCATACATATAGTACCCAAAATCCAATATAAAATATTCCAATCATTAGTGCCAGTCGGTGCTGTACATTTTCCCACTGTGTCGTACGTCATTTTATGCAACTTCACTACTGAACTTTGGTCTTTGTTTTATGTTAAGACAAACCAATGTAAACAAATATTTAGTCAAAGATAATAAATTTTTAGCTGTATGGTTACAGAAATCAATCGATGACATCTATTTCGGGGTATTGTTTACATTTGGTTGCCAAGTGATACCAAGTTTTAAAAAGCTATCTTAACCTCCAGCTGTGTTTTTATGGCGAATATCTAACACAAAGAAGAATATAGAAAAACAGCTGGCACCATTTCTCTGCCAGCTGTTGAGTGGTTACGCATTTGTAAATAAAATGTGAGTAGATTTCAAATCTATTGAAATTTATTAAAATTATTAACAAAAAATCGTTTTAAAATGTTTACAATAATACGAAAATGCCCTCCGCTCAAACGGCTGCCCATAAAAACCATCTGTCTGCAAGAAAATATTTTCAACAGTCTAATTATACCTGTCACCTATGTGCACACCACACCGGTATGTAAGACATTTTGGGAACGTGAGAAAAAGTCCGGTTACAAAACTTCTTTGCCGGTGCCTTCAAAGAAGAAGTTGATACTCGATGGTTTGAGAGAACTCAAAGAAGAAATTCATATGTGGAGCGAAGAAATGAAAGAGAAATTAGAATCAGATCCAATTCTAGTATATCGACCGGGTGAAACTGATATAGTTTTTAATTTTAAGGAGAAATCATCACTAGATAAATGGATAGTTACCACCGACATGGATCATAATGAGGGAAAAAGTACGGCAGCATTGGAATTAAGTAATTCGGGAGCTGGTCTCTTTCATGGAGAGGTCAATTCAGAACATGTTAAAGATGGTATTATAAAGAGGACAGGCTATGCAAATATTCGTACGAAACGAGTTAGGGTAAGTAAACTTTTCATTTTAAAGAAACAGCAAATTTTGAGTTTTTTTAACCAAAATATATTTGAAAATTTTCAAAGTTCATAGCTAAGTTATAGGCATAGTATCTTTCAATTGCATATCATGAATTATTGCAATTGAAAATCAGCCAAATCTGTTAAAAAATGGCTATGATACCTATAAGGCTACGAAAAAGTTGATTTTTTTAAATTGTTTTTACAAAGGTTTGTTTTATTATATCATAAATTCCATCAATTACATCATTCAAAAATTGCATTCTAGATTCAAATACAATTTTTAATATGGAAATGTTCTCCCTGTAAAATTTAATATTTTTTTAAATATGTAATCTTAAAAAGTGTTAAATTGACTAAACAACCATGTTAAAATTTGTATGTGACGGGAAGTCCTACTATTTTTAATATTGTTTATTTTTAACTCCAACACTTTTCTCCACGAGTTTTCGGAATTAGAAAACTCGCAGTTTGCAAAGCAACACTGCAATGCATAAGCGGTATTCACAATGTAGAGTACTTGGCCTGGTAAAAAAGCAGAAAAACTATTTATTGACAAACATTTCAATTTCTTTTGTATTTTGTTCTTAGTTTTTTGATATTGTGCTCTTGTACTACATTACCAGGCCAAGTACTCTACATTAGTGGTATTCACAATGTAGTTTATGAAGTCAGCCTATGTGTTTACAAATATGATCAAAATTGGAAGACCAATTTGTTTGTGATGTCTTATGGAATTCATGATATACTTAAGTGAAGAATATATAATATTCAGCACAGTTACAAATAAAATTTTCTAAATATGTATATTTTCTTATTCATGTTTTTATACCCCACAGAAATCATTTAAACGTGAGGCTACTTATGACTGGAGTCAATACAATATGTTGGTGTTAAAAATACGTGGTGATGGTCGTAGTTATTTAATTAACTTACATTGTGAGGGCTATTTCGATTTAATGTGGAATGATGTTTATCATTATGCCCTGTATACAAGAGGTGGACCACATTGGCAAATAGCAAAGGTAGCCATTAAAATTAAAAAATATATAAAAAAACATTACTTATTTCAAATTCCTTTAATTTATAGATCCCTTTTTCAAAGTTTTTCTACTCATCCAAGGGACGTGTACAAGATCGTCAACAGGAAATACAACTAAATCGTGTTACCCATTTTGGCTTTTCAGTGGCTGCCAAAAATGGTATGGATGGCCCATTTAATTTAGAAATCGATTATGTGGGTCTAGAATTTGATCCTAGTCATCGTGAGGAATTTGCCTATGAAATGTATAAAACGCCTAAATATATTGTAGCCACATAAGGCAAAAACTGAGCCACTAAATAGAAAATTTGTTTAATAAATTGTAATTTTTGTTTAATCTGATTTTAGATCAGATCAATTTTAGGTTTTTAATTTCATTATTTTATTTAGTAGCTTCCATTTATACATAAATGACCATTAAGGTTTGGTTATACCTATAAACTGAAGGAAAATCGTACACACTTTTCACATTGTTGCTCATCTATTAAGATGAGCAACAATGTGAAAAGTTCGTTGACGATTTGATCTAGCGGAACTCATTTACATCCCTAAATCACAAAATTCTTAAATATTTCCTAAAATAATTACATATTTGATCGTCAATTAGGATAGATATAATCTTTTTCGGAAAAGATTAGCAAAAAATTAAAAAAAAAATTGCATACGTTCAGAGTAGTAAATTTAAGCCGATCTGGTTGTGCCTCATATGTCTTCGAGGAATATACATTGTTGTGCACCTACCATTGATAATATCGTGTGTGTAAAATAAAACTTATACTTTTAACCAACAATATACCCAGCTTCATGTAAAATTGTACTAAACAAACAACAAATTTACTTACTTTGTATGATATTTGAAGAAGACATAACACTAACGTTAAATTAATTGATTTAATTTATTTTTGTGCACTTTACTAAAAATTGTATTTAACTTTTATAGTTTAAGGACAGTGGAAAACTTGTATATTATAGTTGCACATGTACTTTATATTACTTTTCTTTTAAAAACACTTTTTTCCACTCTGTACACTTTATTTTATAGTATTTAAACAATTTCTATTTATCATTAGAACTTTTACAAGGAACCGGTACCGTTATCAAATTTTTCGTAACAAAAACTAATAAAAAGCGCAAAAAATGACAGCTCAAGAAAAAGTGCTGTAAAGTAACAATAATGTAATTAGTGTTGTAAAGTGGTGTGAATTTAATAGCAATTAAATATATATTTGAATTTATGAACGTTAATTATCCTATCATTATGAAAAAAATATATTACATAAATAAAACTTTTTTTTAAAAAATGTTTAATTAAATGTAATTTTTTATATTATATTGACTTCGAATTTTATGTATTAGTTCCCCCTTTCGCTACAAATTTTAACTGGAAGTGTTAATAGATGTTTTAAGTTTATCATATGGTTGGTATTGATATCAATATTGACTGATATTAATATTAAGGTCCTACGTGTCCTGGTTTATCCGTTATACCAAATTAAATTTTTAGTCCTGGAAGCTTATCCTGAAGCGCCCAATGATTTTTTTTTAAATATTTTTTATTTTTATATTTCCCTAATATGTTTCTAAGCATTCTAAATAATTTCTATTACAAAATTATAGTTTTTACAAATTTTATATGCAAAAAATCGAAGGCACTTTTTTAAAAAAAAAATGTTGGATTCAAAAATCTATTTTCACACATTTTCAAATTGCTATCAATCGAACACGAATAGCGATAATTCAATAAAATAAATTGTAAACATCTCTAAATATATTCCAAAAATAGACTCAAAGACTATTTTTTAAAAATATTCATAATTGTCGAAGTTATGTGCAAAAATCTAAAATGTATCCATATGGATACAATGTAGCGAAAGGGTTAAATGATATAAATATTTATTTCATTTTGATATCTTTTTGAATTTTTTTTGGGCACAGTAAATATTTAAATTGCAGGTAAAATTTCCTAAAAAAATGTTATATATTTAAAAAATAATTTTATAATTATAAATTGATAACTAGATGAAAAATAAATAAATTTTCAATTCATGAATTATAAACATATGATTTTTTATATTTTATATTTTAATTTAGATTTTAATGCAGTAATGTACAATGAGTAAAAATACATTGAATACAAAGAAAAAAATTCAGGTTATCTCGTTTTTTGAAGTGATGAGCATAAGCGCCAAGTCCAATTTATCACAAGACCTGTAAGACCTTAAAAAAGTACTTTTATCTCGGCAAATACTTATTTTTTCATTTTGCTTTACGCACATAGAAAACGATGATAAATATATAAAAATTTGGCATAAATCAAGATCATCGAAACAGCTTGCATTTTAATATTTTGTTTTGGTGTTTATAGCTCTCATAATTATAAGTACAAAAATGTTAACATTTTTGCCTGCTCTCTTTTAGTTTACGAGTTATAGGCATTTAAAGTCAGTATATATAATAGTAAATTTCTCATGTATTTGGTAAATAATCTGATCATTATGAGTATCATTGAATAGTGCTTCAAAATACCTTTAATATGATATATAATATGGAACTGTTTATTAATATTGTGAACCAAAAATTCCTTTTTGAATTTATATGACAGTATTTCAGAAAATTTTGATATACAGAAAAAGTGATTTTAGCGAAGGCGGTGATCGATACACCCCAGAGTTTGAAGTCCCTTCGATTGGCCGAAGGCCGGCAATACAGAAAATATGAATAGTAACAGAAAAAAAATTATAAAAATATAAACTGTTGCGGGGATCTTGATTTGTTCCCAAAAAATTGTTAATTAATTATTTAACATAGCATTAATTAATTAATGCTGGATTGAAGCATAGAACCAAATTCAGAAAATCGTATGTTTACTTCATTATTCAATAATTGTCATGAATCGCTGGATGCAAAAAATTAAAATTCTTTTAAAAAAAATTTGCAAACCCATTATTGGCATCCCTTTTCTTACAGCTGTTCTTTTTCTATTTCGCTCTTTAAACGTCATATTTGAATTCTCTTAATTTTCGTTTTGTTTTTTTCCTTCATTCTTGGTAATTTTGTTTATTTTCGTTTTTATTAATTTTATTACATTGCTAATTAATCGTTTAAACCACAAAGTATACAGAGGCGTCACGAGACAGAAAATAATATAGTTCTATATTTGTTTCATTTTTAGTAACTGCCCTTTTCATTTTGTTTTAGTCTTAATTTTCTGCCGCAATAATTCAATTTCTTTCCGATTTAGTTTGATGCAATCATTTATTTTTGTAATATTTCACTTTTAATTGCCATTGTACATGTGGAGTTTATTTTGCAAATGTAAAAAACAACCAAGAATTTTGTTTCATTTAAATTTACACGTAAACAATACAAACATTTTTATAATTTTCCATTTTAAAAAATTTTGTGCCACAGACTACGAAAAAATTGTCTTACAAATTTATTTGTTTGTTTTGTTCACATTTCTTTGTATACCAAATTCGTGTTGTATATAGCGTTTTGCTTTAACACATCACTGATATTGTAGTACAAAATATATTGCTATCTCTTTTTATGAGAACTGCCCTAACATGTGATTTGGCGTTTTTTAAACGTCAAATTTGACACTTCTGTATATTCTGTGGTTTAAACGTAAAAGTTAAATAACAATAAATTGCAAGTTAAAAGAAACAAACTAGAATAACATTCACAAACAATCGCCACTAAGAAAAAAACTATCGTCACCAATCAGTCTTCCATTGGTGGTGATGTTGGCAGAACGTTTTTTTGCGTGATGATAAAAAATATCCACATTATACCAATCGAATATTAACGAAATAAGAAAAAAATACGCAAATTGTTTATACGTTGAGTTTGTTACAAGCTGCAACGTGGAACTAGAGTTGGTGAAGTACTTTTTATCTAACAGAGAATTGCTGATAAAAGAAATGGTAAGTTTTTTTATATTTAATGATAAACTATTTTTGTATAATTGGTTAGGTTTTTTTGGTGGTTAGTGAACTTCTGAAAAATGTTTAGTTTTATTATTTTTTAAATCATTTTAAGTTCAATCAACTTTTTGAAAATCCATTAATGCATGCACGCCACTAAAAATCTGTGAATGTTTTAATTTATGCATTTATTATTTAACATAAAACAAATGGGTAATATAGATTTTAAAATCAATAATGTGCAGTCACTACTAATGCACAGTGGTTTCAGGGAATGAATTTAAAACGTAAGCAGCAGTGGAACTCAATGATCTTAATAATAATAATAACAAACTGCTACAAAAAACCAATTTTGTCAGAACTTGAAAAGCGTTCTAGTGAATGTTTGTAGGCCTAGGTGAGGAGATAGAAAACCGTTTTCAATGATTTTGATACACCCTCAAAATTTTGAGTTATTTAAAAAAAAAGTTTTCGGGTAGGTTGTAGTACTTTAGTATATCTAACTCACACAATTTTTGACTGATTTCAGTTTTGGAATGGAAAGAATTAAGCTTTCATAAAATGTATATTCCAAGAAATTAGATAAGTTTTTATCAAAAGTTATTTTAATATCTATGTATTTTAGGTATAAAAACCTATTTGTTTTTGCACAGGTTTATGACAATTTTCTATAGAAAAAAAGAGACATTACTTGTTAAAATCGGTTTATATTAGAGAAAGTTATTAATTTTATTTAAAAAAAAATTCGAAAAAAGTTTGTAAATACATATTTATTTGTTTAGTTAACTGTTAATTGTTTTTACTAAAATCAAAAAAGTTGATAAATTTGGTTTGTTTTTTAGATATTCTTAACAAAAACAATACTTATATCTTACAAATGCATCAAAAATGTTCTTAATTTTAAAGCGTAAATCAGTTTTCTTTCCAAACCAGTTATAAAATTAAAATCGGACAAAAACTGACTGAGTTACTGGTGGATAAGTTGACGAACATCACTGAAAACGGGTTTTTTAGAATAAGCAGGCCTATAACCCACGCTATGTATTCATATTTAAAAATTATAAATTAAGAGTGAAATGTAAAATTGTACGCCAATGATTTATTTTTTGTATGTAATTATGACTTCCCGCCAAATTACCGCTAGAACTAATTTCTTTGGTATTAAATTATTCTCTTTAAGAACCACTGTTTACCAAAAAAAAAACTTGCATTTGAATCTTGAATAACCGTTTTTAAAATGTTTATATTTTCTATTCAAAACACAAACTCTACCGGTTCAGACTGCATTTTATTTTTAAATAACTTGCTCTTTAAGACTGGTTTTTGTGCTATAATAGCCTTCACTGTCTTTAAAGGTTTTGTGTCTTTGTCTCATTTGTTTGTACATATTTTTTATTTCTATTATATATGTACATACATCCATATGTATAAACAGATATATTTCTAGACAAGAGTTACACCCCTTAGTTTTTGTTGGTATCTCAGCATAAATGCGACTTGAAATGATAAAGAAAGTGTTTCTCAGCCAGTCAGGTTTATATGTACATATGTATGTAAGAGACACGTACTAGAAGACCTTGTGTGGAATTGTTAATAGTAAAACAGGCAGAAAAAAAAACAAAAATAAAAACGCTCTACAAAACCGGTAACAATTTATAATATGCATTGTTGTGGTTGGTTTATTGGTTTTCCTTTTAGTCTAAAAGTCTTAAAGAAAACATCAACATTTAGATGAGTTTTGATTGTGGTTACGTTGACACCTTTTGGTTGAGAAAATTTCAAAAATCCTCAAATATAAAATTCAATTTAAATTCAAATAAAATGGTGGGAAGGCAGGTAAGAAATATTCTATAAATATTGAAAAAGATATTGTTGTGGTTCTATTAAATAAAGTATGTAGTTGAATAATTAAATTGTGCTTTAGTTTTTGTAATAAACATTTTGCAGTTACATACGTATATACATAACATTTACATATAGATAGTATGTGTTATCTGTTAAAACAAGTGTTTTATTTGTTATCTTTAATTGCTATCTCTTTGAATGTTTTTTTTAATTAATTATTTTTGTTTTATTTTTAGGAAGAAACGTATCTTTATGACCCTGATTTGTTATTGAAATTGGATTTCCATCAAAGTCCTGCTAAATTTAATCCATTTATTTCTGCCGCTTGCCCAGGAGAATCTTGGCTAAAGGTTCGCCCTTTAAAGGATGGCGATTATGATCGTGGTTTCCTGCAGCTACTATCGCAGTTGACACATGTTGGTCCTGTCTCTAGAACGCAATTTTTAAGTGAGTTTTTTTATACCATTCACAAAATACATGTAAATCATTTGGTCAATTCACAAGGTATCTTATCAGTCTCGGCTTAACCGACTCTTAGGCGTTCGGCGCAGGTCTCACTGGTTCGTTACGATAACACAATAAACATAGCATACAGAAGTAGTATTATTCTGTGAATTGACCAATTGTGTTTTGTTGTTGTATCAGCCATAAAATTTGGGAGAGAGAGTGATCATTTTTACACTCGGTTGCGTATCTAGTTCTACCCTATGCCCTTCACCATGAGTGTTAAGGATATACATATATAAATTTGTCGTTCCGTTTGTAATTTCTACATTTTTCATTTGCGACGCTATAAAGTATATTTATTCTGAATCGTTATAGACAACGGAGTCGATATAGCCATGTCCGCCTGTATGTTGAAATCAACTTCCCCAGCCCTCAAATAACTTAGTCAAGACATAAACATCAAAAAAATAAATATGAATGCCAAAGAAAAAAATATTTTGGGGAGAATTTTTCGAAGTTTATAAAACAATGCCTTGCCTATGAATTTAAAAACCAATGCTACAATAAAATGGTAGAACAATTGAAAGAGGTGGGCCAAGAGCAAGAATGGTAAAAAATCAACGTTTTTCGAATACAGCAGGAACAGATAATGTTTTGGAGTCTTCGTTGTGGTATTACGATAAACTCAATTTTTGGAAGATCAGGAATGTTCCAAAGAAGAAAAATGTACCATCTTCTTTTAGAAGTTGAGTGTGTCCTAGTTCTCCATTGTTTTCTAGCAATTTCTTCATGCAAACACGTTTTTTTTTTGATCATTTTTCGTTTTTGTTTATCATTATTCATTACAAACTTTTCCACACAATTTTTGGTAAAAAATTAATTTTGTACCAGCATGCTGGAGTAATGTGTGATTCAAGCTTAATTGCACAATCACTTCATTGCTCAATAATGATGGTGTTGTGTATGGGCGCTATTACATACATGATTGATACAACAATGTATCCGCTATAGTACATGTTCAGTTGCTATATATGTATATTCGGGAAAATCGGCCCACAAAAGGCCTCGATTTTTTACCTAGTTTTGATCAATATCTGGATTACTAAGTCATTAACATAGACAATATGGATATTTTATTTATTTAAAGACATTTGAAACAACGTATATTATGCCATAGACATTCCAACTGAAACATTTGTTTCAGTCTTTATCTTAAAGTATACTTCGGTGAAGTGTATATTAGAATATAGTTCTCCTACTTGTTCAAGCTCAGAGTTTTAACAATTAATGTTACTTTTCCAGCTCGATTTTCACAAATGAAAGCCAGTGGTGACTACTTTGTGACTGTCATAGAAGATACACGCAAAAATGAAATTATTGGCGCTGCATCCTTGATTATAGAACGTAAATTTATACACAATTGTGCTATAGTAAGTATTTAAGAATCACATTTAAAAAAAAACGTAAATTAATTAAAAATCTATTTTTAGCGTGGTCGTTTGGAAGATGTGGTGGTAAATGATACCTATCGAGGCAAACAATTGGGTAAACTGTAAGTATTAATTTTTTAACATTTAAGTATCAATTTTTTAACATTAATTTTTCTTTCTTAAAGTATTGTAGTATCAGTTTCCCTGTTGGCCCAATATTTGGGTTGCTATAAAATGTCTTTGGATTGCAAGGATAAATTGATAAAATTCTATGAAACCTTGGGTTATGTTTTAATACCCGGCAACTCCAATTCCATGACCATACGTTATGATGAATCTCCCGCTGTTAAACAGAATTTAACAGCATTTAATGGCGCTGGCAGTGAAGCTTGTCAAACCGTGAGCCTCGATTTTAACTCTTGACAATTAGCCGCCAGTACTGCCGCTAAATCAAAACTTTAAAAATTGTTTTAATTATAAACAAATACAGCTGTAAATATGACCAAATAAAACGCCATCAAATGATTGTAAATACAGCTGCTATTTTTTTTAAGAAAAAGAACAAATAGTTTAACTTGATTTTTTTTTTTAATTTATTTGTTCTTTTTTATGTGCGTTTATAATTCTCTAAACAAAAAACAATTTAAAGTTCTGATTTCTCAAAGTTTTGTTAGAGAGAGAATATTTTCTAATATTTTCTCGGCTTTGGGGGCAGTGCTGGCAGTAGTTGCTTGGCTAGTAGAAATTAGTCGTAGTCAAGTGTTATCTGCTTAAGTACTTAACTTAATTCTAAAACCAACCACTATTTACTACATATTAAAAGTTTTCCAAATTATTTAAAAATTTCTTACAAAACCTCATAATTTTTTTCTTTTCTTTAATGCTGTCTTCAAATTTGTAAAAAAAAAACTACAGGTAGTTTGTATTTTACCTTTTAAAAGTACATTTATTAATTGAAAAAACATATATTTTTATTATTAGAGTTATTATGTATGTATTCTGTCATTATTATATGTTTGTATGTATAAAAATCATTATGAAATTAATTATTTTCAAGTCTTAAAATTAATAGTAACCATGTTTTTTTTCTGGATAGTAAACATAAACTTAGTAAGTACATGATTTAGAAAACAAAATCAAACAACGAAATTAGTTACTCTTTCGTCATTTTACATAAAATTAATTATACTCACACAAATGGCCACATTTGGGACACTTTGAGTGATTGGCAAAATAATCCATGACATGCTTTATGTGACCACCATGTGAACAACCTTGACACCAGGCATATAAACCTCTTACAATCAAACAGCATATAGAACATTTAGCCAAACGCATTGATTTACATTTCTGACAATACCAGCCCATACTGCCACCCAATGGTCGACCACAATCGCCACAATTTGTATGAACACCGGTTGATTTTTGATTCAAGTCACGAACGGATCTCAGCCATGATAAATTCATAATGGTACAGGCCTCATTCCACATTTGATAGCGATGCAATTGATCGATGTAGGTTTGAAACCAATGTTCCTGGAAGAATATAAAAAATAAAGTAGTAGAAATAAAGTAGCAAAGAAAGCTTTATTTAGAAATTGAAAATACAAAATTTAGTAAATCTTAAAAATACCCAGAATAACAATATTGAACTTATGACTGAAAAACAAGTAAGGGAGTTATATTTGAAGTGTCTATCATTAGATATCCAATCATAATATAAATAAAAAATGTTAGAAAATGCGCTCTTCATTCGGTCATTAGAGTTTAGACATCGCCAAACTTAAATTAGTTTTTTTATGTTTGAAGTATGACATAAATGTTAAATTTTACAATCAAAATGGCTTTAAATTTAATTTAAAGTATATATTATTTAGTCAAATTTTATATTAAAATATAATAATATATACCAAGCTAAAATAAAAATTTTTGGGCCAATTTCGAACTAATTTAGAATTATCGAAATTAGTGGAAATTATTACTTTTAGCTACTCTTTTGCATATGTTTTGGGATACTTTGGAATATTCGAACATAACTTTAAATATTTTAAGTTATTATGTTTAGCTACTTTTCATATAAAATATAAGATTTAAAGTCTAAAATTGCTCAATTTAATAATTTTATAACAATTAGAAATTTTCGAATTTTCAAAACTAGTGAAAACTATTATTTTTAATTAATTTCCACATAAAATGCAGTTTTTAATTTAAAAAAATTATCTTATTTAATAATGTTACGAAATTGCACTATGAATTTAACGGCCTGTGACATTCATCATGTTTATAAACATGTCCATCAGTAGAAGCCTCTACTTATCAACATAGTTATTAGCATTCTTTAAGTATGGCAACGCTAAATGTTTAAGCTGCTAACATTAACATTGAAGCTGCTGAAAACTCTATAAATAGAGCATTCTAGTTTTGTTCGTTAAGATAATTCATGAAGCTACTGAAAGGAAGATGGCACTATGTGTTAGTTGATCGTAGGCGTTGTTAGAATTAACATCAACTGCATTACCAGTGTATTGTTATACATTAAAAAGTGTGTAAAGCGAATGATTATTTAAACTGTTGTTGTGTAAATTTTAATAAAAAAAGAGTTGTTACAATTTTAAACTGCTTTTATTTGCAATCAAAAGAATACGATTTATTTAAAGGAAATTACCATCGTTTTTAAAAGGTAAAAACGTAACAAATAATTTTACCAAAAAAAATATGTTTTTGCTTATTTTTAAAAACTTTCAACAAACAGACTGTCGACTCTGTTATCTATTACTATCTATAACAAATATACTTTATGTGGATCGTAAATGAAAAATGTTGAAATTACAAACTTACCACTCATAGTCAAACTACTTACAATTAAATCTTCATCAATGGGTAAAAATTTACGATTCTCTCCCATAACAATCAAAATTGTTAAGGCTGTTTGAACATCACCGACATCATTTTGCAACATCAAGGCATCTGCCAAAAATTGATGAGGTTCCCACAATGGTATAGGAGGTATTGAGGAGATTTTTAAAACGGCCGGCAAATTTGGAGGCTAAATAAAACATCATATACAAATTAAACAATAAAAAAATATATATATCATTATACTTATTAAACCCACCGGTGTCTTATCACGATTTTTCGCTTTTATATCCAATTGAGGCCTGGCTGCCTTGACATCACAATGTAAAGCCGTTTCAGGCAATGACAAAGCTTTTGTAAAATCTGGTGGACCCACATAAATGAAACCATTACGCAGCGATTCAAAATTATCAAAAGTAATTTCAGATAAAATTAGCGACTCAGTAAGTATAACGGAGCCATACGGAGGATAAGTTTGTTTGCCGCCAGAACCACCACTATCTGTTAAATTATCATCATCTTGAGATTTTATGTCGATTTGATCATCGGAACCATTAACATTATTATTCTTATTGTGGTCCCATTTGGAGACATCAGTACTAACCACTTGGGCGGTACGACGAACATTTTGGGCGTTCTTTTGATTTGAAAACGAATTACGGTGTTCGTATTTTTGTTTATTCATGTCATTGGAAGCATAACAAATTTCTATGAAATTCCAAAGAGTGGTGGCATTGTGCTTGCCATGTTTGCGACACACATTTGCATTGTGTTTGCATATATCGGCCAGCTTTTTGCCAGTCAAAATTAATTCTTTGGCACAGCCTATAAAACATTCATGTTCCTTAATTGGTATGGAAGAGTTCTCGGGATCAATGTAGCCAATGAGCTAAAATGATATTTTAAATAAAAAATAGTTTGCTTAAAACATCAAAACTTACCGATGTATTTAATAAAAATCTACACATATCAGATTTACCAATATGAAACTGTTCCAAACCTGTTATGGACTTTTGTCTAGTACTATTAAAATCAAAAATAAAAATATTTAGTTATAAATTTTAGTGTTTTTTTTTCTTAAAACTCACAGCATAGCATTCGATTTAACGACTTGTGCCGCTGTTACAGGCATATAAAACTTCAACTTGTTGGCAAATGATATGTCTCCTTTACGTCCTAAACTAGCACCTTGCACATTAGCTTTTAGAGCTGGACGAGAAGCATCCTTAAAAGCATGTTTGTATATGGTAGAATCTTTACTGGTTGATAATAGACAATAAGGATCATTGCCTTTCCACGCTATGCCGGTTGTAACATCTGTGTGATCATTGAAGGAGGCGAAGGGTACAAATGGACGACGTATATCCCAAATGTGTATACTATAATCAACTACTAGAGAACAGCTGGCAATATGGAATCTAAAAAAATATATAATTTTATATGAGATTTTGGATTTGGTTAAGATGTTTTTAATTTAGATACTTACGTTTTTTCCGGACGCCATTTAACCCTGCCCACGACAGCTATTGTGTGTATTGTATGTTCCAGTGAGGCTTTGCCTTCCATATTCCAAATCTACAATTAGAAATTTCAAAATTTTTTAGGACAAAATCGAAACATTTGTTTTTTATGATATTATACCTTTATCTGTTTATCTCTACTACCAGTTGCTAACCAATTTTGTGTAGGATGCCAATCACAAGTATAAATTGGCTCCATATGGGCAGGAAATTGTAGCATACATTTCTCAGTTCTGAAATATATAAAAATCCAATAATTAGAATATGAATATATTTCTTTTAATAAAAAGTATGTGAGACTATACCTTCTCAAATCCCACAGTTGCACAGTACCATTTTCCAAAACAGCCGAAAATAGATTATTACTATGAGGACTGAATTTCACATCCCTTACCGACTCGGAATTACTATAAAACGTATTGCAGGCTTTTTCGGTACGTGTATCAAAACATTTAATAGTACCATCCTGAGAACCCGAAATAAGCGTATTCACTTCCGTGTTATGAAAAGTGACAGCATGGGCAGTACGTTCATGGTCATTATACACCAACCATTGTTTTTGTTTGCCAAATTTCGAAAGATCCCATACGGATACCACACCATTAGTGGCGGCTGTAGCCAAAATATTTGTATCCAAACTGCTCCAGGCTACATCATTGGAAGAATAGCTAAGGTTTTGATTTTTACCACCGCGCATATTACACACCTCGGTGAAGCCATCATTATTGATTGCAAAGACCTTGAGTACTGGAATATTTTTCAAAATATTAATCTTTATATGTTTATCAATTTTATTGTCTAGTACTTACGACTTCTTCCTGCTACAGCTATTTTATTGCAGTCTCTATTTAGCACTAACGCATTAGCATGGCCCTCTTGGCAAATGCGTAGCGAAACGGTGCCCGATTCTTCCAACATTTAAAGGCACTTGGAAAATACGTTTTTTATAGTTATTTTTTACTATTTAGTTTTAAATTTACATACCACAACATAGAATGCTTAAAAAAACGATAACAATAAACAAAAGTGCAATTTGTCGGATAAAACATATGTTTTTGATAACAATTTCCTCTCTTCCGTTATGCAGCTTGTCAAACATCATGAATTTCTCTTAAATTCTCTTTGAAATATTGTTTATCTGTTGCAGGGTTTACAGGTTTTGACATTATGGCCATAAATAAAAGTTAAGTGGCAACGTATTATCATGCATACAAAATAATTTATTCATTAAACTAGGAGTTAATTTTCATCTTATGTAGTTCTAGCAAGGTACGCAAGAAAATTTCATTGTTGTTTTTAATTTTTTTAAATAGTACACAATATGAAAAAGTGATTGTTTCGAAAGGCCTTTCCGGGCACTTTCAAATGACATCCCAATGACATCGAATGTTAAAAAGGTTCCCACTAGGGTTCTAGGGAAGTTCAAAAATTATTAAGCAGTTTAATTAGAATTTAGCCACTACCCTGTTGATTTTGATTTCAACTCTGTGTAGATAGATAAAATAAATTAAAAAAACAAAAATATGCTGTTCATATTTTAAAAAGTTTTAAAATATGAATAGCTTAGTTCACTAAGTTCATATTTTAGAGTATCCTATGGAAGTAAAAAGTGTTCATATTTTGGGGTGTTCATATTATCGCGAGTGTACTGTATTCGTCTTTTGGTAATTTATGAAAAGCCAACTTTTTTATTTAAATACAGACTAGATTTAAATTTATAAAATAGTAATCAACATTACAGATTAATTAATCTTGTATAATAAATTATTATTATCCCAAAATACCTCAATATAATAACTCAAGTTATCGGTAACCCTACGTATTTCTCATTTCTTTTTGTTCGTAAACACAACGTTTTCTTCTTTAATTACAGCGCCAATTCTTCCAATCTTAACATACTCTCTTTCGAATTTTTATCTGTACTTTATTTTGTTGAAAACATGATTTAATTGTTGTTAAATATATTGAAATTAATAGCAAATAAAATATTGGTAAGTGTTAAAATAAAAAAATGTTAATTAAGATGCGGAGGAGTAAGGAGATGAAAGTCAGCTGTTGCAGCTAACAGCGACAGCAAACTGTGGAAATTTTCTTTCTCAAATTTGCTTTTTTATTATTAAATATTTCATTTAATTGTTTGTTGTTCATTAACATTTTCTTGTGTTTTGTTTATTTTTCTTTTAAGTTACAAACGAGCAAATAGTAAAATAAACTACTTAAATGCTGCTTTAAATCAAAGCAGAGTGTGTTTGCAATTAAAATTTATACAAAAATAGGAACAATTATTAAGAGACCTCATGCCGGACATTAAAGTAACACCTTTGGGAGCTGGTCAAGATGTGGGACGCAGTTGTTTGCTTTTATCGATGGGCGGTAAAAATATCATGTTAGATTGTGGCATGCACATGGGCTACAATGATGAACGACGTTTTCCCGATTTTTCATATATTGTGCCTGACGGTCCCATCACCAGTCATATTGATTGTGTTATCATTTCTCATTTCCATTTGGGTAAGTAGTGGCTAATTACTTCTTTTTTCTAAAAACCTAAGTTGTATTATTGTCGTATCTATAGATCATTGTGGCGCTTTGCCTTATATGTCCGAAATGGTGGGCTATTCTGGTCCCATCTATATGACCCATCCTACTAAAGCCATAGCTCCCATTTTGCTTGAAGATATGCGTAAAGTGGCCGTAGAACGTAAGGGTGAATCGAATTTTTTCACCACTCAAATGATCAAGGATTGCATGAAAAAGGTGACTGCTGTGACCTTGCATCAAAGTGTTATGGTTGATAGTGAATTGGAGATCAAAGCTTATTATGCCGGCCATGTGTTGGGAGCCGCTATGTTCTGGATACGCGTTGGTTCACAATCTGTGGTCTATACGGGAGATTATAATATGACGCCCGATCGTCATTTGGGTGCTGCCTGGATAGATAAGTGCCGACCAGACTTGTTGATCTCTGAATCTACTTATGCCACCACCATACGAGACTCTAAACGTTGCCGTGAGCGTGATTTTTTGAAAAAGGTACACGAGTGTGTGGCTAAAGGTGGAAAAGTACTCATTCCTGTATTTGCCTTGGGTAGAGCCCAAGAATTGTGTATTTTATTGGAAACTTACTGGGAGCGCATGAACCTTAAGTATCCAATTTATTTTGCTGTGGGCCTAACCGAAAAGGCCAACACTTATTACAAGATGTTTATCACCTGGACAAATCAGAAAATTCGTAAAACCTTCGTCACCCGCAATATGTTTGATTTCAAACACATTAAACCATTTGACAAGACCTATATCGATAATCCTGGAGCCATGGTCGTCTTTGCTACCCCGGGTATGCTGCATGCCGGTTTGTCGCTGCAGATTTTTAAAAAGTGGGCTCCCAATGAAAACAATATGGTCATTATGCCTGGTTATTGTGTCCAGGGTACGGTGGGCAACAAAATTTTGAGCGGCGCCAAAAAAGTGGAGTTTGAGAATCGTCAGGTTGTGGATGTTAAAATGTCCGTGGAATATATGAGTTTTTCTGCTCATGCTGATGCTAAAGGTACATTTAGATTACTTTTAGTAATAATTTCTTATAATTTTAAATATTTATCTTATTAAAATATACCTACCACTATTTGTAATTTTTTATGATAAAAAAATGTATTTTTATAAAACATTTTCAGGCATTATGCAACTTATACAAAACTGTGAACCCAAAAATGTCATGCTCGTCCATGGTGAAGCTGAAAAGATGCAATTTTTACGCACAAAAATCCGCGAAGAATTCAACATTGAAACATACATGCCGGCCAATGGTGAAACTTCCGTTATTTCCACTCCCGTTAAAATACCAGTAGATGCCTCAGTCTCACTGCTCAAAGCGGAAACCCGTATTTACAATGCCCAACCACCCGATCCCAAACGTAGACGTTTAATACATGGCGTTCTAGTTATGAAAGATAATCGTATAATGCTACAAAATCTCACCGAAGCTTTAAAGGAAATTGGTATAAATCGTCATGTAATGCGTTTCACATCCAAAGTTAAAATGGACGATCCTGGTCCGAAAATACGTACGGGAGAGAAATTATTGGCCTTACTGCAGGAGAAACTAACCGGTTGGACGGTGACGATGCAGGAGAACTGTACAATTGTTGTTGAATCGGTGGAGATTAAAATCGAAGAAGATGAAAAGGATCTTAAACATAAAACTCTCTTGATAACATGGACTAATCAGGATGAAGATATTGGGGCATACATATTGAATATGTTGCAAAATATGTGTTAGTTAAAACAATTTCTTATTAAAATAAAACTATTACTACAATATAATTAATTTTCTACTATATTTCGAACGAATGAATGTTTAAATTTTGTAAAATATGACTGAAATAAATATGAAAATGTTATATTATATGGAAATTGTTTTTTTTAGGAACGTATTATATCATTCACCATGAGTACCATGGGTATTATAAGTTTGTCATTCTGTTTGGAATTTTCACATTTATATATTTTTGATCGTTATAGAGAGCGCAGTCGATACAGTCATATCTGTACTGTGTACATAGTACTGTTTCATTAGATATTTAAATTCTGGCAAATCGGCCCATAAATGGCTGAGATAGATATAAGCAAAAAAACCACGACTGCCTCGATTTTGGACCTATTTTTGATCTATAACTGGATATAGACAATATGGATATCTAATGGTAGATATTTCAAAGACCTTTGCAACGACATATGTAAGACATAGTAAGTTGGACCTACAATGGGTCAAAATCGGAAAAAATATTTTTTAACACGAATTTTTTTTCGCTAATTATTAAAAAATTGAAAAAGCAAATAAAAAAATTTTTAAATTTAAAATAAAAAAATTTAAAAAACAATTGGAAAAAAATAAATTTTGTTTACTTAAAAAAATTTAAAAATTTTATTTTGAAGTATCATTTAGTAAGGGTATATTAGATTCAGCACAGCCGAATAAAGCTCTCTTACTTGTTCAGCAATATATTTTTCTTCTATACTTTCAAGGGGTAAACATCATATAAAAATATTATTAGAGTCCGAAAATTATTATGCGAAGCCCGGATGAAGGCTTTCTACTCAGAATCTAATTATTATTTTAGGAGATATTTAAGATTCTAGTGATTTATAAATGTTAATGAGTCCCAAAATATAGTTATTTTAATTTTAGAGCATGTTTCAGCCCATTTTTACATTGTACACTCCAAAAATCTTGGTTTTTCATTACGAAAACTTTATGCAAAATATTGAAATAAAAATATAAAGATTATTATAAAAAGGACCTTTGGTCTGTTCAATAAAAAAAAACTGTTACAAATTATTGCAAATTTTTACACAAAAATTTTGTTTGAAAAACTGGAAAATTTATTAACAATTTGTGAAAATTCGTAATAGTCTTTTGTTATTGAACAGGCCACTTAAGTTTAAATAAATATCATTTTAAAGTTTAATAAAATGTTAAAATTAAATACAATAACTCACAAAATTTAAAACTATTAATTAATTTTATAAATTTTTATAACAAAAGTACCAATTGAAACAAAATGAAAACGAAACAATTTTATTAACTATTCTCGCTGTCAATTTCACGCCTCAAATCGTGTATAAACATAAAATGTCAAACGACACAGATGACACAAAGTTTAGTTGTCAAGAAAAATAAATTCGCATACGTCATGAAAAGTTTGTGAAAAATTAAGAATTTATACAAAAATATGAAAAATTTTACAATAAATTGCACATTAAATGAAACTTTAATTTGTAACATTTAAGTGTGGCTACAAATCGTACACGAAAATCAAGTTTGAAACGGAGAATATTGGATAAGAACATTTTGCTTCAGAGGTGATGGTGTAAAGAAAAATAGTGAAGAAGCAGAAAAGTAAAAAAGCAACAACGTACGAAGGGCGATCATAAAAACAAACGGGAAAAACAAAAGATTTTTTTGCATTTCACCAACAAAAACCAGCAGCTGTTAAAAAGAAAAATTGCGAAATTTTGTGGAAAAATATTAGCAGAAAAGAAAAAAAAATAGTTTAAAACGCAGCGATAAACATTTAGTTAAGTTTAATTTGTTTTGCTAAGTAGAAATTTGTAACAAAATATTTGGGCGACGAGCAAAGCACATGATGTGGTCGTTCTTCTCGCGCGACTCTTCCAAGGACTTTCCTTATGATATTGGCGAACCAGTGGCCGGCTTCGAAGCACATTCCATATGGACACTGCATAAGGCCAAACGTAAGGGGACGCTGGAAGAAGTGTCGGTTTTTGTGTTCGATTTGCGTAGTGGCTCAGATGCCAAGTGCGAGTTGGCGAAGGCCTCGTTGAAGAGATTGAAGACTCTTAGACATCCTAGTATATTACAATTTTTAGATTCATTAGAAACGGATAAAATGTTGTATGTGGCCACCGAGCTGGTTGAGCCCTTGGGAACACACATACAAAAACTATCCACAGATGGTCCGCAGAAGGACCTGTATTTGGCCTGGGGTATATTTCAAATAACGGTAAGTAGAGTAATTTAACAAATAAATATTTTTTGTGTAACCATGTATTTTTATTACAGAGAGCCTTATCTTTTCTTAATAATGATGGCAGTCTGAGACACAATAATGTTTCGGTGTGGTCTGTCTTTGTAAACTCCTCGGGAGAATGGAAATTGGGCAGCTTAGAGTATGTCTCACCAGCCGATGGTAATCCCATGCCACCTATTAAAGTGCCACCTTCTTTGGAGGTCTATGATCCCCCAGAGAAAAATGATCAATCTAAATTGAAAGCCGCTACAAAATGGTATACATTTTTATAGATTTTACTTAAAATTTTATTTTTACTATAATTTCCTATTACAGCTCTGCTGACATGTGGGGTTTAGGCTGCTTGGTATGGGAATCTTTTAATGGCCCTTTGCGTTCTCGCAGCAGTCTCAAAGATATCGATAATATACCCAAATCTCTGCAGTCTTTATACTGTGAACTTGTGGGCGCTTCTCCCTCGAACCGCCCTAATCCTGCAGATATTATAACTAGATGCCGTAAACCCGGTGGTTTTTTTAAAAATGATTTAGTGGACACTTTACTATTTTTGGAAGAAATTCAAATCAAAGATAAGGCAGAAAAGAATCGTTTCTTTTCGGGTTTAACTCTGCATTTGGACAATTTTCCTGGCAATGTGTGCAAGTAAGTTTTGTAATTGAGTGTGATAAGCTTGAATTATTTATTGTTTCTTTTTAAGACACAAAATTTTACCCCAACTGATAACAGCGTATGAGTATGGTGATGCTGGTTCAGCTGTATTGGCGCCTATGTTTAAGGTAGATGTGATAAGAAAATGAATTTATTACAAAAGTACCAACAAAGAATTTTACTTCAATATTTTGTTTATTGTTTTCTCTTTTTAGTTGGGAAAACTTTTGGATGAAGCTGAATATCAAAAACGTATTGTACCCTGTGTCGTTAAATTATTTGCCTCCACAGATCGTGTAACACGATCACGTCTTTTGCAACAATTAGACTTATTTATTGCCCATCTACAGCCACAAGTGGTGAATGAACAAATTTTTCCACAAGTAGCTCATGGATTTTTAGATACGAATGCCACCATACGAGAGCAAACTGTTAAAGTAAGTTTAACGAATTTACAAACTAATTCAATTAATAACACAATTTTTCAAACAGTCAATTATACATTTGGCTCCTAAATTAAATTATAATAATTTAAATGTTGAAGTATTACGCCATTTTGCACGATTACAAGCAAGAGATGACCAGGGTGGTATTCGAACTAATACTACAGTGTGTTTGGGTAAAATAGCACCACATTTGCATCCGCAGGTGAGTAAAAGTGATGACTGTTTTGCGTGTAAATTTCCATAAGGGGAATTATAAATAAAGCTGTAAATATTTTAATCTAATTACTGTAATATTTAATAAAAGGTACGACAACGCGTTTTGGTATCAGCCTTTATCAGAGCCATGCGAGATCCTTTTCCTCCTGCTCGTGTGGCCGGTGTTTTAGCCTTAGCAGCTACCCAACAATACTTCTTATTAAAGTAAGGTTATGACAACTATTTCTTTTTATAAATAATAATAAATTTTGATGGTTTATTTTATAACACTACAGTGAAGTAGCAAATCGTGTCTTACCTGCATTGTGTTCGCTTACTATAGATCCTGAAAAGTCAGTACGCGAGCCAGCCTTTAAAACTATACGTGGTTTTCTAGGAAAACTGGAAAAAGTTTCTGAAGATCCCAGTCTAAGAGAAACTATGGGTAAATAGCTATAAAATATAGCAAAAATTAGTTAAATATTATCTTTATTACAGAAGCAGATGTTCATACCGCCACGCCCTCAATTGGCAATGCAGCGGCCACTTGGGCGGGATGGGCTGTAACAGCAGTCACCTCGAAATTTTATCGTAGTCAAAGTGATTCCTCTAGACCACGACCTCCACTCACCGGACGTAATTTATCAAAGCCGGCTTCATTAGGTAAAATCTGCATAAATGTTAGACAATTTTCAAAAAATAATTTGAATCTTTTATTTAAATATTATAGAACAACCTTCTAGCAGTAGTTTATCAACGACCACCTCATCAGTAACGTCCATGACTTCATTGGAACATGAAAGTAATGATACATCAGCCTCGGCTTCTGATTATGGCAATAATGATTGGGACAATGAAAATTGGGGTGAAATGGATGTAAGTTTAATTTTTTGGTTTTAACATAGTAAATTATAAGAATTGAAACTTTAACTTATTGTTAGACATCACAGGATCCTAGTTCACCAATGGTTGGTTCACCCAATAATGGTCCCATAAATGCCTCTACAACATTAGCTGAAGTTAGGGATGGCTGGGATAATGAGGAATGGGGCAGTCTGGAAGAAGATCCGGTAATTTATTAAATATTTAGAAAGAAAACAACATTTTCTAATTAAATTTATTTTTTTTTAGGGCGAAGAAGAAGCTCAAGAGCAGGAGCAACAGCAGTTACAACAATTACGACAATCACCTTTAAGACCGCATCAACAACAATTACAACAACACCAATTAAATGAACTTATCGAACCCTTGGCCAAGCTCAACTCTCACAATACATCGCCCTCGAAACAGCCACAATTATCCACAACGTCAACGACGGCCACTTTATCAGCAACTTTACGACCAAACGATTTATCAACAAATTTGTCTTTGCTCAGCAATACTATCAATACATCACCAACACCATTCCTAAATTGCAACAATGTTAGTCCCCCACAAATGAAATCACCGCAACATCATGTTAATAATTCAACGAATAATGCTAACTGGAATAGCGATTCATGGGCTGATGGTGAATTTGAACCAATTGATGAACCAATGACGGGTAAGTCAATATTACTCTGTTTATTTCCTCCATTGCTTGATATTTATGTGGTATTTAAAGGTTTTCATTTGCTCTACCTTTCAAATTTAAATCACAAGTTATAATTTTTTAAACAGCACTGATCATATTGATGATATTTTACAATATTACTCTGTTTTTTCCTACATTGCTTGCTATTTATGTGGTATTTAAGGTTTTCATTTACTCTACCTTTCAAATTTAAATCACAAGTTATAATTTTTTAAACAGCACTGATCATATTAACGATATTTTGTTTTAAAAAAGATCTCATGTGTTCATTTCATTTTAATATACTCTTTCATTTATGTTTTATGTCTTTTTAACAATATGCTTTATAATTTTCATGTTAACATTGTAATTTTATTGGTATTTGTGTGTAATTTAACATTATATTTTATTATTTTGTAATGTATTTTATTTATATTTGTAACATTATAATTAAACAGAAATATGCATTTATATAAACATTTTATACTAACACTTTTACATTATGTATTAAATTGAGATTTGTTGGTAATTTTTGATAAGATTTAGCTCTTTAGTAAAATTATATATGGGCATTTCTATGATCCCGAACGCGACAACTGTACGCATTTGAAATCTAAATATTTTTTTTCTTATTAACATTTTTCGAGAAAGGTTTTTTCGATTAGTTGTTTTCAATATATTAGCAATAAACATGATAATCCGAAAGGGACAAAAAATAGAACTCGTTTTCGACAGTCTTTAGAAAACTGCCAAAATCAGCGAATAATTTTTTAAAGATTTTTTGTTTTAATTAAAATGGAATAACGTCGTTCTCAAAGATGGCGCCGCCAAAATCGCCAAAATTTCGGGATGTATTGGACGACGCTCTTGAATCGCATGGGACGTAGGCATTCATCCTGAAATGGGCGTAGAGCTCGGTTAATTACCCGAACAGAACAACCATTATGATAAAACAGTTTTAACATTTGCAGGTGTTGTTGAACGCTATATCCGTCCATTTTGATTTAACAAAACAAACTGGATAACTCCTGACTTCTGTAGAAGATGTCATGATGAAAACGAGGAGGAAACGGTTGAACAGCTCCTCTATCTGTGCCCTGCTCTATCGGGGACGTGGACTACGACAAAGCAGTCATTTTATACATGGCCTAGTGGATCTATCAAGAGTGGATGTTATGAAAGTGGTTTCGTATATACTCGTGCATCAGGTTGGTTCGGTATTGAACAACTTTCCGACATTAAATGACCTCTAGAGGATCTGAACGTGATCTTTTAGGGAATCACAAAGGGACCAATTCATGGACCCAAGTGAGCTGGTAATATTGGCTGCTTTTATAACATAACCTAACTGAATAAATGACAGCCAAGTCGACAGATGTAGCTTCAACAATATGGCCCCTATCAACGGTCAAAGTTCGAAAAAACTATTTTTAAAATTGGAATTATTTTTTAAAATTTTTTTTTTTTTTTTAAAACTTTAAATGGATTTGCAACCTTTAGACGAAACGTTCTTGACATTGGGAGCATTTAAAATCGAAAATCAAAAATAAAGGCCACTCTAGTGTATACTACTTAACAGTTTAGTTTTGAGGCATTGTCGAAGACATTTTAAAATGTGTAGAGTAAATGTTGTATGTAAATATTTCTGAAATTAGTTTTTATTCCTCAGATTCATCTCAATATGTAATTAATTATGTAAATATGCTATTCTATTACAAATTTGTTTATTTATTTGATTTGTATTATTAATTTACTAACTTCATTTAAACTTGTATTATTGTATATAATATATTGTGTTGTTTATAATTAACAAACATTTATTACATTTATGTACCCTTTAATAAACAAATGAATGAGCTTGCTTTACATTAAACATTTATTGTTACTATTATTCATATTCTTTCTAATCTATGAATTTCACTACAAATTTGAAAATTATAAAAACATTTTTAGGTAATTCAAAACTAGATGAAGCACGACGAAAACGCGAAGAAAAGAAATTACAACGTCAACGTGAATTAGAAGCACGACGTGCACAACGTAATAGTGGTCCAATGAAATTGGGCGCCAAAAAGCTTTAAAAACTAGCATTTAACTGTCATTTTAAAACAGTTAATTGTTCAGTTTTACTTTTGTAACTAAACTATAAATAATCATTAAATATTTTTGTTTTTTCGTCTATACATACATATATTTTTTTCTACATTAATATTTTTAGCTTAATTATGCAATATTTAATATAAACAAAATTAAAAAAACTATAAAAAAACAAGACAAAGAAGAAATAATAATAAATTGCATGCCAGAATAATATTTAACAAAAAAAAAAATAATAAAAAATCTACAAATGTTTAGGAAAAGTATAAATACTTTACGCATTGAATGCGATAACAAAAGAAAAACTAATTTAAATAACACTACAAAATGTCAAAATAAGTAAAAAAAAAATAAAGAAAATCTCCCCTTCTAAATTTTTTAAGCAATTTATAACATTAGCTTAACAAATTATTTTGTTTTAGAATAAAAACCGTATGATATAATAAACATAAAAAACAATATAAAAAACGATAAATGTATAATAATAAATAAAATATGATTCCAATATTCATTAGTATTTTGCAATTGTTGTAATTTATTTATTAGTTTTTTTCTTTTCCATTGCACAGCATTTCTGTTTATTTAGTAAAACTTTTATTTACAGTATTTGTTATACAGTTCTTTTAACATTTATTAAACCATTTAAATTTGTATTTATTTTAAAATATAATAAAATTACTCAAAAAAAAAGGAAACAGTTTATCTTGTTGTGTTTTCTTCTTATCTATTTGTAGATTTTATAAATATCAAATATTTTGTAAAGGAAATTAAAATCAACTTGAACTTATATAAAATAAAACAACAAAGAAGAATATAAAAGATATTATTTGTAATTAGGTCTTAAATAAAATTTATTATTACAAAAATACTAAATTAAGCTTATCAATTTCGAAATTGTAAACGAATCTAATTGATGATTTAAGTTATATATTTAATAAAACAAAAGAATATCTTTATCATACATTGTAAAAAATGAAATGAACTAATTAAATATACATAAATATGAAGAAAAAAAAAACAAAATCAACCAAACAACTAAGAAAAAGATAAAAATATTATTGTAAAAAATACCAGATTTATTTTTTAAACTTTTCCATGTTCAGAGCTGTTTAAAAAATATTTAGGGAATTCTTATTTTTTTTTGTTCTAATTTTTGAATTAAAAATATTATTTTATTACCAATTTCTTATTTTACAATGGTTTATTTATTTTTTTTTGTTTATTGTATTTAATTTTATAAATACATATTAGACATTTTGTATACGCCGTTTCATCCTGCAATTTCTTATTAATTGTTAAACTGTTTAATTTGAGAGATATATCTAGCCCAATCATACACATTCCGCGGAAGATTTCTCACTTTTCTCCTTTCTCCTATTGTGAATTTGGGTTTCCAAAATTTGTATAAACTATTTCAATGGGGAAGAACATTGTTATTGGCATAGAAAAAGTGTTGGTTATAAGCAGGAGCACATGAGTTCCATCGACGCAACCGATAATACCTGGAATATTGTGCTTCATATAGAAAGTCAGTGCAAATTTCCATTTTTCTCCACATTGGGCAATGAAAAGCTTAAACAATGTTAAAGTATGTTATACCATACTAAAAGTAAACTGAATTACATTACGTACACCACCAACTTTTTTGCAAAAAATCGTAAACACCCACAAAGTTTGACAACAGGTGGATCAACAAATTGCATTTTGGACGATTGGGAGTGCGTTGAAGTACATCAAATGATCAATAAAAACGTAATTATTATATAGTTTATATTTATAATAATTGTGGCAACTCAAGTGGATTCGACGCCTCCTAGCAAACCTATCACTTTATAATTGTTGAGCTTATATTTGTTCGTTCCCTCGGAATTTGTAATTGTAGGAATGTTTTCTCGAGAAAAGTTATTTCCGTCGTAAATAATTTCTTGAGAATATTTGTGATTGTGCTAATTATAGGAAGTTTATATAATTATAAGAATGTTGGTATTTTTGATAATATTTTTGTTAATCGTGGATTATTCGCTGAAATCTCTGCAATTAATAAATCGGGTCTTTACAATTTTCGAAATTTACTGACATCGTTAAATTGAAATAAGCACCCAGACAAGGCTGTCATAGTATTTCTTAATTTGTAAATATTTAGACCAACTTTGAATGTAGCCAAATTTAACTAATTATCCCGCTAACGAATTCTTTATAAAGGCAGCCAGTTACATCAGCTCTCCTGGGTCCTTAAATTGCTATATTTGTGATCCTCCCTAGATAAAGGCGATAAGTCGTGATAAGTCGTTTTTTCTCTGTGTGGAAAAAGTTTACTTTTCTAGTAGGTGGACTTAATACAAATTGACAATTTAGGTTCTTAAATAAATTGCAAATTCTAAGGTTAAATTTGTTTATATACTTATAATTTTAAAAAGTTCTCTTTCGAAACAAATTAATTTTTTCCCAGATTTAGCATATTAGAGCCTTATTTAATTTCGACCGATTTAAACCTTTAAAATCTTTGGACCAACATTGGACAACTAAATTATAAATCAACAAAATTTTATTGATGGCAACCGAACTTTAGTTGCGTTATCAGTTGCCTAGATCATATTACAGATGGCAACAGGCAGCTATAATTTCTGTTGCCAAATTAGCAATCAGAAATTTTTGGTTGCCATCCATAAACGACCCATGAGCGATGAACGAATTGTCGGGGGGACATTTGTATGCTGTTTTTCTGTAGCGAACGAGTGCTTTGAGTGGACGTTTTAAATGTTAAATTTCCACTCAAAGTACTCGTTCGCTATAGAAAAACAGCACATTAGTTTGTCAGCTTTATTTATCGTAATGTTTTTAATACATTTTGTAAATTTAGTAAATTTTATTATAATTTCGATATAGAAATCATTTTTCGATGCAATAGCATTTCTTGGTATTATTAAGATTGAAATGTTTTGCTGTACAATGAAATTAAATATTCAATAAAGAAAGAGGTATATTAGTGTACATTAGTCACTATTAGAACCCTATTATTTATTTGGATTATTATTGTAATTTGTATGCTTTGGTTATTTCGTTCTGAACGTATAAATAAAATACATGTTTGTATATACATATTTATGCGTAACAACATCAAATGAAAATCAATAAGTTTTCAAAAGTATTAAAAAAATACAAGTTTAAGGAGTATTAGTTGATTTTTTAATGATCGCAGGTCCAACAGTCATCTACTTTGTGTTCTCCTAATTTAAATTGTATATGCTTAGATTTTTTCAAGAAGAAACATAACATACATATGTAATTGTTTTATTATTACTGTATTCTTTAAATTTTTTAAAAACTGATTTCTTTTCACTTTAGTTCTTGAAATTCTTAATTCGAAAGAATATATTTTCGAATTCTTACCCAGAATTGGTTTATTATTCCCCCTCATCAGAATCAGAAACACGCAATTGATGGTGCAGAGTTCCCATAGAATTTATCAAGTTTAGCCTTTAGTTGAGTGATGTTTTTTCCGCAAAAAATATTGCTTTATATGCTGACGAAATTCACTTTTTTTCCAATTTCTCCTTATGTCACGAGGTAATCCGTAGCTTGTTCAAATTTTGACAGGAGTCAACTGACAGATGCCCATTCGATTTTCGACTGTAGTCGTAATAGATGATCGGACGAATTGTCATTTGGTATTATGGTGCACATTCGTTGCTTACAACATTAGACCTGCATAAAATTAATGAAAATATTTCAGTAATAAAATTACAAATACTTACATTTTCAAAAATTGTTTTAATTTTATTTGCAGTGTCGAAAGCAAAATTGTGTTCGTTGAAAAATTCGATGCACAACGAAATTTTCGACAGCGATGCCAACTTATAATACGAATTTTACATTCGATAGTCGATATTCGATAGCCAACGAATATCGTTTGTCGAATGCAACTCATAATAGGGGCCTTAGTAATGAAATTCTTTGATAGGAGGGGGTTAGTAAATTATTCAAAATCTTGGAATCTTTAAAGTCATTTTATAGGACTTATTTATTTTTTGCATTTGTTTTATTTTATTTTTTTTTTCAATTAATTTTGAAATCTGTACAGTTTATAAAAATAATAAAGTCTATTTATATAGAAGATAAAATTTTAAATCATCAAATAAAATCTAATAAGAAGAAACCAACAAACAAAAACTTCAAAACTTTTCCATACAAAAATAAAAATGTATTTTTACGAAAATAATTTAACAAAAATAAATAAAACAAAAAAAAATATTTTTATAGTCGAATTAAAATGAAATAAACCTCACAATCCCCTTCAACAACAAGTAAATGTTAAAATCAAATGTATAAAAACAAATTAATTTTTAAGGCTTTTTTTTAAATTGAGGTTACAAAATAAAAAAAAAAGAAAACAAAACTAAACTAAACAACCCGACAAAGAAAAATCATAAAAACTCGAGCACCATTTTACATTAGTTGCTTTCAAAATGTTTACTTTCTTAAATAAATTTTTCCAAATAATTTTCTTTCAGTTCAATTTAATGCACCCGAAATTACAGAATTTTTAAAAATTAATTTTTATTAAAACCAAACGAACAAACAAACCAAAAAAATAAAAAATATTTTTCGAATTTTAAATCAAATATTTAAAACATAAAAAAACAATGTATTTTTCTTAAAAGAAGATTTAAAATCGTCAGCAGAAAACAAACTAATAATCAGTGTGTTATTTAAACAATATAAAAACCAATAAAAAAAGAAACAGAAACAGAAAGAGACAATTTAAACGAATTAAAAATTTTTCATATTAAATTCAGCTCCAACTTCCTTAATGCTCCTTCTCTTTACTATAGTTGTCATTTTTAATTGTTATAAATATATGATAAACCAAAAAAAAAATACTTTAAATTTTTTCCATTTTACAAACAAGCAAAGAAAAGAATCTCATTGTCAGTTACATTTTTCCTCGATTACCACAACAAATAGAATTTGTACAAACAACCAAGATACACAACATCTTAAAAGAAAAGAACATTTTTGGTATATAGAAGAAGTCATTGAAACATCCTCGCTATAGAAACAGGACTTAATTTCCAATTGTATCCTGTAAATATTGAACCTCTAAATACAAAAAAAAAATTAAAACACAAAATGAATAACAAATATACATTTTTGGTATCCTGTATCTAAAAGAACACAACAAACAAATTAAATATTTAAAAGAAATTAATAAATGAATGAATGAGTAAACAAACACATATTATTTAAATTTAACTAACAAAAAACAAAGAAAAAACAAACAACTAAATTAATGTTTAGAAAATTTTTTAAGACTGCAACAAACAAGAAAAACAAAAATGAAATAAATTATATAAAAAACAAAGAATAAAACAAAATTCATTGAAGTGGTAATTTAGTAATTAAACGTAAAAAAAATAAATAAAAAAATACAAAAAATTTAAAAGAGTTATAATGTTTTTAAAGGGGGCGGGATTTATTGTGGTGAATTAGTAAAATGAGTAAATTAATTTGCGTAAACAAGATGCATGAAAAATACTAAGCATACAAAATCAAATGCGGAATGACACGAAGTACCCAACAAAAACTCTACTTACCTAGTAAACCAGCAAGTAATATTAGAGCTTAGCTATTAAGCCAGCAAGGAATTTAAAAAATTCATGCGTCTTCACCTCAAGAACATGTAGCATTTTGTGGGAATCGAACCAAGATGCACGATTGTTTTTTTTATTTGAAAGCTTCTTTCTCACTGCTCCATGTACGAGTTAATTTATCGTAAGTTAACAATGGTTTTAACATAAACATATAAATTAATATATCGTTACCTTAATATAGAAAGGAATAACTCGTGGTTTTTTACGACGAGATTTTTTTAATAAATATGATATATGAGCGGACCATTTATCGAAGTAAACGAAAATCGGGGCTTACAAAATAAATCAGGAGTTAGGACCTTTCTATATTATGTAATATGAACAAAAATTTAAAATTCTGCCAAACTCACTAGATAGTAGGGTATTCAATCGGTTAACCGTTAATCGGACATCCAATAATCATGGTATTTATAGACGGCAATACTGTATCATACTACAATTTCATCATCAAAACAAAATTTGATTAGATTTTCAAAAAATACAAATGATTTTTTTTATTTACTATTCAAAATTTGTTTACTTTTTATTTTCATATGTATCGGATATCGCACTTGATCAACAAGAGGGTATTAACTCAAAATTTCACTTTTTGCAAGAAATCAATTACATAACAACATTAATATCTATCTAATGTAAAAGTTTCGACGTATTCCGATTACTCTTTCATCTCGAAAACCACATTTTAGACGATTTTGGTTATAATGTAGTGACTACTTTTATATCAACAAAAAGGTATTATTTTGAGTTAATATAAAAGTTGAAATAGAAATATCGTATATTTTTATAAAAAATTTATTATTTTGATTTGAGCCGTTATTCAAGTTAAAAATAATCAAATTGTTTTATTTAAATTTGGTTGTATTTTGAGTTGATACTGTTTTGTTGATAAAATTTTTCACATTTTTTCAGAAAAATGGTATTAACTCAAAAAATAGATTTTTTTTTTGCAATAATTTGAAAAATTTAAGAGAAAAACAATGAAAATATATTTTCAAATTGAATTTGTTTACTATGATGTATTCGGATTTTCTAATTCTAAATATTTGTAATACTATCGTATAAACAAGAAATGTTTTTTCGAAACGATTTCTTGACATTACGATTGATTTCAATAATATTTTCAATTTGAAAAGTGTTAATACTCAGTATTGCCGTCTATAAATACCATAATGAGTATACAAAACTGACATATTTAATTTACATGTATTTGTCGGTTGAGAACATAATAATAGACGAGACTGAAGATACTACGGAAATAAGTTTTTATCAGAAATTAGTAAAAGTATTTCTAAAAAATCCAAAAAGGACTTCAATGGTATAATGGAGATTTTATATGCTTAGAAAAAAAACTAAAAAAAAACTTAGATATTGGATATTCTTTACTTTCGATTTCACTAAGATCTACAAACAGCGAGAGAGTGTTTTCCAAGTCGAGTTTTATTAAAACTAAAGAAAATTAATTACTTTTTGGTTGAATTGCTATGTTTTGTCTATTTTGTATTTAAGTACAGAAAATTCGTGGATATATTTTCAGTTTAAAATTTAAATAGAAATTATTCGGTTAATCGATTAATTTAAAATTAACCGATTAAATCTTAACCCCGATTAATTATTTGCTCGATTAACCGATTAAACCAGAATCCCGATTAATTGAATACCCTACTAGATAGCTGTGCTAAATGCAAAAGTTCATTACCAACCTGTATAAAAATAAAACAAGTAAGAGAGCTAGCTATATTCGGCTGTGCGGAATCTTATATACCCTTCAATAAAAATTTTAAATATTTTTAGGTAATCAAAATTTATTTTTTTTGCACTTTTTTAATTTTTTGTAAAAATTTTTTTTCGAATTGTTTTTAATTTTTTTTTTAATTTTAAATTTTTTTTGTTTTCTCAATTTTTTAATATTTAAAAAAAAATATTTTTTCCGATTTTGACCTATTGTAGGTCCTACTTTTTATATACGTCATTGCAAAGGTCTTTGAAGTATCTATCATTAGATATCCATATTGTCTATATTAATGTCTTAGTAATCCAGATATAGGTAAAAAATCTATGTTGTCCTGGTTTTTTCCTCATATCTCAGCCATTTGTGGACCGATTTTGCTGATTTTAAATAGCAAACTTCTCGAAAGCTCTCTGACAGAATTATTGAAAATTTGGATCCCGAAGATATCTGGGGTCTTCAGAAAATTGATTTCAACAGACATATAGACGTACATGGCTTAATCGGCTCCGCTATCTATAAGGATCCAGAATATAAATACTTTATACTTTTTTTTGTAATGCACTTTAGTTATTTTGTAGTTATTTTACGCACCAGAAGTAATATATTGAGAGGAAGGTTTTTAAAGTTAACTGACTCTATGTAACCGGTATGTGAATCAAATGCATTGACTATTTTGGACCAGTTATCAGACAGTCTTATTGGAATCCAAAATGGCCATGCAGAGGGTCATGCCTAACGTGACTAGTTAAAATAACTAGTCACGTAGCTAGTTATGTAAATAGTTGTCACCCTAAATAATAGGTAATATCACTAGTTTGGGACAGTCTCCTAGTACTGTTGGGGTGTGGTCTGCCAATTTGTTATCATTTAGATGTTGGTACACTTTTGCTAACCTAAGGATACAAATTGTTTTAATATTCAAATTTAATAACCATTATTACATATTTGTTTTTTTGAGTTATTAAGGATCCCTTAATAATGCACAGAAAAAATTATGACTAAAATATTTTCAAACAAATGCATGTTTGAAATCAGATTTGTATTTTATTATTTATTTTATTTGGTTTCATAAATATTTTAGTTGGTTTTAAATTTGATGGTTAACAATGCTAACAACTTTTTTTAATAATGAGAAACGTCTATTTGTTTTGTAAATATTTTAACATAATGTACTTAAAATCAAGCACTTTTTCATTTTGTGATACATTTTTATAATATTCAAAATAATAGACAACACTTGTACATAACAAAATATTTTCTTTATTAAAATTTTGTTTGAATTTTTTTATAAACTCAAACAATTTTTTAAATTATTGAAAAAATGTTTGTTTACTTTGAAACAAAAACAAATTTATAGTGAATTTTGACAAACAGCTGTAAAATAAAAATAAATTATACATATATTTTGAAAAAAAATATTTACATATGTACACAATTTTTAAGTTTTGGTCGTCATGAAACAGACTAGGAGTTCAAGGGCTCAATAACTCCTCACGTTTCAAGATTGGTAAGTATGTATGAACTTAAAATTCTTTATTATATCATTGTTAAACATTCCGGTATAATTGCAGACGTTGTTAGCTTCCTATGACAGAAATTTGGGAGAATACGACATAATTGGTAAGACGATTGATTTTCATTAAGATGAATGTGAAAACTGGTTTATCTTCCCACAGGTGAACAATATCCATATAACTTGGATTCCCGTTTGCTGGATAGTCCGTAAGTGGGAGAAACTAGTTCATATTTTATATGACAGTATTTTCTATAGAAAATATTGTGTATAACAGTATTTTCTTTAGAAACTATTATATATAACAGTATTTTCTTTAGAAAATATTGTATATAACAGTATTTTCTTTAGAAAATATTGTGTATAACAGTATTTTTATATAGAAAATATTGTCTATAGCTGTATTTTATATAGAAAATATTGTGTATAATAGTATTTTCTTTAGAAAATATTGTGTATAAAGTATTTTCTTTATAAACTATTGTGTATAAAGTATTTTCTTTATAAACTATTGTGTATAACAGTGTTTTTCTATAGAAAATATTGTGTATAACAGTATTTTATATAGAAAATATTGTTTATAATATTATATTATAATATATAATTAAAATATTTATTGATTTTGAATTTAAATGTTATTAATATTTTAATTGATTTAATAAAAAATATTGTTTGAATATCTAGTCAAAACCAATTATTTGTTTCTATGGTTTTATTAAAAATATTGTTTGATTTTATGTGGAATTTCATATAAATGTTTCATTGATAGCAGAGCTGTAAATGAATCATTCATTTTTGAATTAATTCGTGAATCATTCACACAAAAATATGAATTGAATGAAATTTGAATTAATTCAAATGAATTTGGTAAAAATGAATTGCAATTCGTTTCCAATTCATTTGAATTGAATTGATTTTGAATTAATTCAAATGAATTAGAAAAAAGAATTAGCAATTCATTTCCAATTCATTTGAATTGAATTGATTTTGAATTAATTCAAATGAATTAGAAAAAAGAATTAGCAATTCATTTCCAATTCATTTGAATTGAATTGATTTTGATTTAATTCAAATGAATTAGAAAAAAGAATTAGCAATTCATTTCCAATTCATTTGAATTGAATTGATTTTGATTTAATACAAATGAATTAGAAAAAAGAATTAGCCATTCATTTCCAACTCATTTGAATTGATTTTGTAAGTAAATCTACAGTAAGCATCACTGTCGTTTTGTTATTCAACTAATTTTTTATGTAAAAGACGTTTTGTATATCACCTAATATAGTCCAAAGACAAAAAATTCTTAGATTTAAACTTTAGCAATAATTATTTGTTTAAATATTTGTATATTGTGGAAAATTTCTTTTTTGAAAATTTTTCAATCGAATTTTAAAGATTCTAATGTCTTTGAGTCGTCAAAGATGGCTTTGATTATAGTTTATTGTTTGTGATTGAGAGTCAATATATTGTTTAAAGTTTCTTGTGATTGATCAAAAAATTAATATTGTTTTGTTTAACTATTAAAAATGTCATCAGCAAGTGATTTCTCAAATGATGATGAGTCGATGGATCCAACATATTCTATTCAACAAATAACCAGAAAACGATTGTTTGATGATACAAATGAAGACGGACCATCTTCCTTTAAAATCTCGCGCGTTGCTCTTGCAGATATGACGGATAGCAGCACATTATTAGAATCAACATCGTCAGAATCTACTAAATGCTCGCCTAGGAGTTTGCTTTTTGGACATTTTTTTTCAATTAAAACAAAGGTTTGAAATTTGCTTCTAAAATTATAAATTATTAAGTTTGACATTATTTCTACAGCGTAAGGAGACTATAAGTAAACTTAATAAAGGACAAGTCATGGCAAAGTGCAACAATTGCGATAAGATATTATCAGGCTCATTGAATGTGACATCAAATTTTATTCGCCATCTACGCACGCAACATAAAAAAATATATGATGAGTACGAGTTGATGATGAAAGTTGAAAAAAAAGCTCCAAAAACACAATCAGTATTTGACTTACTTGTCCTTAAGTTTATTGCTAAAAATATGCTACCTGTGTCACTTGTGGAGTCAAATTCATTTAAAGAATTGATGCATTTTGCAAATCCGACGTTAAAAGTTATGTGTAGGCCAACCGCAATGAAGCTAATGGACTCAACTTTTGACACCTTTAAGGCTAAAATCAAGGACATAATAAAAAGTGGAAGTTTTTTTTGTACCACAGCAGATATTTGGTCTACAAAGCACCGCAGCTTTTTTGGGTACACATGTCATTGGCTGAATGAAAAATTTGAAAGAAAGTCAATTTCGCTAACTTGCAAACGATTTGGAGGTACCCATTCTTTTGAATCGATTGGTCAAATTATAAACGACATTCATACCGAATACGGTCTTAATGTTAGCAACTTGGTAGCAACAACAACGGACAACGGATCGAATTTCGTTAAGGCCTTCAAAGAATTCGGCGTTCTCGGCGAAGAAACCAACGAAGACGAGGACAATATTCTGGATGAAGAATTAACAGATTCATCAAATCGTGCTTTGAAACTGGTTTTACCAAATCATATTCGATGCGCAACCCACACACTAAATTTAGTCGCGACAACTGATTTCAATATAATTATTAAATCACAGAACTTTATTTATGAAAAGCATAAGCAAGTAAGTCAAATCTTTATTTTGCCAAAATACTTTAACGGTTTTTCAGGTTTATTCTCAATTTTAAAATTGCTTTTGTGTTAGGTTTTGAGAAAGTGCAGCTTGCTGTGGGCGAAAGTTAACAGGCCTAAGTCATCGGAACAGATAGTGCGATCTTTGGGGACTCAGTTAAAATACCCTGTAGCAACAAGATGGAACTCTTTATACGATAGTATAAAAGACTTACTGTCCCATAAGTTCGAGCTCTACGATCTATGCCAAAAGTTAAATATTGAAATTTTTCTAGACAGTGATTTTGAATATTTAGAAGAGTACTTACAGCTTCTGCAACCAATAGCAGAGGCTATAGACTTTCTCCAAAAAGACGACGGCATGTTATTTGGTTATCTGTTGCCATCCTTAGCCACAATTCAAATAAAATTTGCCAAAATACAATTGAAAGATGGAAGTGGTTATCTGAAAAATATGGCTACAAAATTAATGGAGGCGACGAAAAAAAGATTTAACAATTTCTATAACTTAGATGCAACCGTCAAAACAGCAATTGTGGCATCTCTTCTTTGTCCACCAATTAAGTGTCTGTGGTTAAAAGCTTTGAACCCAAATTTTGATATTGGCACTGAAGCAGACATTATTCAAATGGCAAAGGATGCTGTTCAACAAATGTCTGATAAGGACATCACAACGTCAACCAATTCAGAGAGTAACATGTTAAATTACTTCGATTTTTCTATTTGTGGTAATTATCTAATCGCTTTGCAGAATAATTTTAAAAAACATTAACCATAATATTTTAACATTTATTACAGAAACTCCAGAAAATACAGTGTTACTCAATATTCCCGCGGAAGCGGAATTCGCAGCATATTTAGCAGATTCTTCAAAATCATTAAGTATGCTGCATAATTATCCGACGGTTAAAAAGGCTTTCTTTAAATTTAATACGCCGTTACCATCGTCAGCTGCTGTTGAAAGATTATTTTCGTACGCCTCTATTCTAAACATCCCTAAACGTGGATCTCTTTCAGATGATAATTTTGAAAAGTTATTGTTGTTGAAGGTGAATGATGCATTCTAATTAAATATAATTAGCCTTATTTTGTAACTAAAATAATAGCATAATTAGTTGATGCAATTAATTCCTTATATATGTAGCTCATTTAATATACATATGTACATACATATGTATGTATGTATCTGTTTAGCATATTTATGAAACACAATTGTTTTTTTGTTGAAGATAGTTTTATTTTTTTGAAATAAATATAACATAAATATTAGCAAAAAGTTTGTCGTTGGGTGGTCGTGGGTCACAAAATTTCAAAATTTATTAATTGCTTCTTGAATTTGATTGATTGCAACTCATTTTTGATTCATTCATTTGAATTGCTAATTCTTTTTTCTAATTCATTTGAATTAATTCAAAATCAATTCAAATGAATTGTAAATGATTTGCAATTCACTTTTAAAAATTCATTTGAATTAATTCAAAATCAATTCAATTCAAATGAATTGTAAATGAATTGCAACTCATTTTTACAAATTCATTTGAATTAATTCAAAATCAATTCAATTCAAATGAATTGGAAATGAATTGCAACTCATTTTTACAAATTCATTTGAATTGGAAATGAATTGAAATTCATTTCTGCCTAATTCGTTTGAATTGATTCAAATTTCATTCAATTCATTTTTTCAATTCAATGAATTAATTCAAAATTTAGCTAATTCATAATGAATTAAAATCAAAAATGAATGATTCATTTACAGCTCTGATTGATAGTTAAAATATTTTAATAAGAAAAAAAATTTTTTTTTTTCAATAAAATATTTACAAATTTTGTTGTTTGATTTTGTGATTTTTGTGATAGGTCCCATTTCAATAAAATATTCAATTGACTTTATGAATTTTGTGATTGGATTTGAATTTTTGTTTTTTCTGTGTGGGTGTCCCGAAATTAAATTTGTCAACCAAAAAAGAAAAAAATAAATAAAATTTTGACAAATGACAGACTGACCATACTGTTCTTTTCCGAACAGGCGACAAAATTTCCGCATTCGTGATCATATGAGTTTGCGAAATTACAATGAATAATAAGATAATTACGATCTATTTTACGCGATAACGAATGTTGTAATTCAGCTCCAGAATCTTAAGACGTGAAAGATGGATCTTACAATTTCGTATGCGTTGAATTCACTCATGTTCTGTGAACAGAAACCGAAATTGAATCGACATGATTTACTAGTTTTACTTTTGAATACACAAACCTGGGGCTGTCATAATCTCAAATAAGAAAATCAATTTTACTCGATGTCGAATGCAGAAATTCTGCCCTTATTTTAATGTTCAAAATCGTACGATTGGCTGAAAATCAATTTGTCAATTAAACGGTTTTTTAAATCGCCCATTTTTGAAATCACTCTACAGAACAGGGATGATTGTCTTCTAGGGAAACTAAAAAAATAAGAAAAGCAAATAAACAAAACAAAAGAAAAAATAAAGAGTTTGAAACCCATTTTTATGATTTCATATAAGACAAAATTACCATCTTACACTTATCTGCCGAGAAGACTTTTTCTGAGGAAGCAAAATAATGAAGTAAATCCACTTTCGATTAGAATGGAATTCTATGATAGGGTGGACATTTCTAGCGACAAGAATAGGAGATATGTAGTATCCACCTATTCTTCAATATCCAAACCTGGGATAAATTAGAGTTTGCAGAAGACCATTTACGTCCTTTTAATATTCATAAAGGTCCATTTGTTTTAATATGAGTATTTCAGGGGACTCCAATAAAAATTGTTTTTTAAAAAATGAGCAGTGGTGTGGGGACCACAAGCAGGGGACGGCATAGTTTATGCATGGTGGTTTGAGTGAGACGGTCCTTAATGCTGCGTTTTGGAATCTTTGAATGATTCTCCGGGTATCACTCAACGAAAATGACAACATTGGAGCAGCGTAAGCACCGACAACAGCTAAGTTGTTCGGTCTCAAACGTACTGCCTAAATATGACGTTTTCCCCATTCGTGTTCCAAAATCTTTGTTTTCCAGTGCCTTTAGTCTTTACAATTTTAATTTCTAGTAGTTTCAAAATATGTAAATGATAATTTTGAATTTCGATGTAGATTTCTAAGGGCTCTAAAATATGACCCTATTGCGTTGGATATATAATAGGATATATAGTCTAAATAAATACTCGTTTAAAAGCTAATTTAAAATTTTAATATTTCTAAAAGTGATTTTCAAAATAAGGGGTAAATAAAAAAGCACTAACATTTCCTCAAACTTAAGTCAAATGTAAAATATATTCAGTTCAATGCATTTAATTTCTTTTATTATTATTATTTATTTTTTGCTTAATCAAATCAACAAGAAAAAAACATGTTTATAAACCAATAATTCATTAATACAAATTGAAATTGACCCAATTTGCCAGTTGCATAAAAACAGCAACCAAATTGGTTTTTTTTCCGAAGGAGACTACTGCTGCTGTAGTCTGTAAAATTTGTAAATAATATTTACTATATGTAAGTAAGAGCTATAGTTCGAAATTTGTTTTCATATTTGTAGGAGTCCATATGTTTAATAGACAACACAAGAACAAAAACAATAAATAAACAAAAACATTTGTTTGCAACACGTGTGTTTTCTCAATTTGCACAATGTTTTGCAATGTTCAAACCTGTTTTCATTTACAATTTTTTTTAAGGGATTTTGTGTGTTCAAAACACAAAATTACAAAAAAAAAAATTTAAACGGAAAAAAATGTACTTTGACACAGATACGAGTGCTGGTTGGTACTCGTGCAATGATTTAACAGCAGTCAGCTTTTTGTACATTGTATCTTTCAGATACTCAATTGTTGTGGCATAATTTGTTTCATTCATTCACAAATACAGCACAACACACACATTTCTACAAATAAGTATAAGTATGTGTTAACTTTTTGTTTGTGCCACTACAACATGTTGCATGCTGCAACTTTTTTGTTTGGTGTCTTGTGCTTGTGTTTTTTTTTGTTGCTGAATTTACAACGTTTTATAAACAGCTGCTAAAGTTGGCGCGTGAACACTTGGTCGGTGCTAAGAGTTGTTGCAAAATGTATTTTGGTTTAGGTATATTTTTTTAAGGAATTAATTCATCATTTTAAGAATCAATGAAACGATTTACGTCATATTTCAGACCGAAACTGTTTTTTAATTTTTTTTTACATAAAAAACTGAAAACCAAGGTTGGCTACCGATAGATTTCAGTAAACTCAATTACGGACTGTTTTCATAATTTAGAATTTTTTATAGAATAACGGTTATGGTTTTTTCGATTATTTTGGTAACGCTTTTTAAGAGGTAACGGTAAACAACCTTGTTCAAAAACCATCAACTTGAAAATGATTTAAAATCAAAACCTTTCAAAAAGATCACAATTATGAACATTATTTTTTTAAAGAAATGGGTTTATTCAAAATTTTTCAAACCATATTTAATTCAGTAATTTTAACAAGCATTTATTTAACTTACAATGTTTGAACAAGTTTTCGTAGACCGGCTGAATTGTGGCATTTATGCATTAATGACAGTGCAATATTATCGTGACCTGGACCTGATGCTGCTGCCGACTCCGAATCTACCGACTCCTCAATAGCATACAGCAGCCATATCGTGTTTAAGTTCGTCAAATTTGTCTTGACAAAAGTACTGCTCGAAAATTCAGATTTATGTTTGAATCATTTTTAAAACTGTTAAAATAAAATAGTTTTATTTAAGTCCGATTTTTTAATTTCGAAAATTAAAATAATTAAAATTTTCATGAATTTTAAATTATTTTCAATTTAGTTTCAGAATATAAGCTTTTTAAGATATTTTCGAAAATTCGAATTTATATTCGAACTTTCGAAAAAAAAAATTTTAATTAATTTTACCACTTGTTACGACATTTTCGAATTTCGAAAAAAAAATAAAAATGTTCGGAAGAAAATTTAAAAATGTTTATGAATTTTGAAAGCACATTCAGTTTGTGAATATAAGCTTTTTAAGACACTCGAAACTCGAATTTGAGTTAAATAATTTGAACATATGTTCGGAATAATGGGTGTATGACTTAAAAATGGTATTTTTTTTTTAATTTTTAGTTTTTATTTTGAAACATTTGTACAATATAATTTTAATCAAAGTATTGGCCATTGTTAGCTATGAGCATTACCCATCTTTCTGGCAACAGGCCTAGAACGAATAAAGCCAATATCGGATACTCTGTTCCGATCGGACGGGAAACATCCGCTTTATAATCCATAATAAAGCGGATGAGGCAAAACATCCCAACCTCTTCATTCAAAATACTTTTTAACAGGTATTGCAACATGTGGCCGAGCGTTGTCATGATGGAATATTACGGTTTCATGTCTGGCCGCATATTCTGGGCATTTTTCGACAATTGTTTGGTACAGGTTCCCTGTGATGGTCTGTCCAGATTTCTGCAGCACTCTTTTGCTCTTTTGCCAAATACATATAATTAATTACGTTAGCGCCAGAAATATTTGGCTTTGGTTTCGATTCGTCTGGTTGGCCGGGCTTCACATACGATCTCTTACGCTTCGGGTTATTGTAATGGATCCATTTTTCATCGCAAGTAATGATTCGATGCAAAAATTATTTTATTTTATAGCGTTCAAGCATCATTGCAAAATCGTCTTTCAAGGTCTCTCGGCTTCAATTCGTATGGTACCCAATTTCCCTGCTTTTGGATGAAATTACTGCTTGAGTAGCTCCCATTGATTTTGCAAACTCTTGTTTGTAAAACAATCTTCATAGAGTAATGGCTCCAATTCTTTGTCTTCAAACTTTTTTGGCTGGCCACCACTTCTAAACCGCAAAAACCATCTCTCGCACGTTTAAACCGATGAACGGTGGGGCAGAATCAAAATTCAAAATTAGTGGGCGTTTAAGTTATTAAAATGGGCCCTTCAAATGATCTATAAGCGCTATAAGGGCTCAAATGAGGGTACCTTCGATATGTAAAATTTTTTAAACACGTGCCATATTTTTGTTTCCCATCCGATTTCAAATTGCTATTTATCTCAAAATTGAAATTTTAAAATTTTGCCATATTTTGTTCCACTTTTTTTAAAATATAGGACGTACTTTTGGACCGAATGTACTCACATTTTTTCTTATTAGTTAGGCAACTAAATTACAAATAATACACAAAAGATTTCAGTTATGGATCCAAAAATAAACGATTTTTCAATTTAAAAATTCAAAAAATAGTAGATTTTTGCTGTTTTTTGGGCGAAAAGATGACTTAACTCTTTTTCTTTCTGTTAAAAAATATAGCAATTTTATTAATGTTATGTTTCTCTGTAAGGTATCTTTACGGAGAACATTTTGGTATAAAAAACATGTCCTATTTTTCGAATATGTTGCCCCAACGGCCTTCGGAATTTGACCTATTTTTTATCAAAATTTCAACTTTGGGTCACATGTTCTAAAACCCCAAATCACAAACCAGAGGGAAGCTCTGGAATATGTACATTGATGTGATCCCTATCTATCCCCAAAGTATTTTCCCAGACCCGAAGGAAATGTGGACCGTATGGGCAAAATTGTAAAAAATACCATTTTTGGGATTTTCGCTCCAATTTTTAGGAATTCCCATTGACCTTTTGACAAGTTTTACAAACAAAATTTCAAGTCAATATCTCAATTAAAAAAAATAGAAGAATGTTTATTTAGATGATTTCGTAAAGAAGTATGTATTTACATATCAGAATACCAAAATACTTCTAAATAATCCAGATGGTATGAAGTAGTCATTGAGAAGTAAGCGGTTCAGTCATAGAGAAACATAGAGCGGAAACTAGAAAAAAACTCAAATAAAAAATTACTCAAAATCATCACACATACGAGTGTTGTTTTTGTTTTCACATAGTTTTGTCTACTAAAACATTCTCACCACTTAGGTTTCTGACAACTGAGTTAGGTCTTTGACAGGAGAGTTTCCGCTCTATGTCTATTCTCTATGGGTTCAGTAATTATTTATTTTCTACTTTCTATGTAGTATGCTTAGATTTTTTCGTGCTTGGAAGATAATTTTGGAATAATTAATTCATTAGCAGCTCTGAATATACTCGTACAAGAAGCTGCTGCAAATGAAAAAAAAAATAAAAAATATCAAACAAGAAAAGTTGCTATTTTATTGTTGCTGTTGTTCTTGTTGGGGGAATGCCTGTCTTTGGCACATGCGTACCCACAAACATGAGTCATTTAAATTATTTTTTTTGTTCAGTTTTAACCAAAATAGCTAAGAAAAAAATAGTTTGTTTTGGTTTTAATGGCATTATGAAGGAAAATAGCAGCAGCAGCAGTACAAGAAACAGCAAAAAACCGAGCTAAAAACGTTTCTGCTTTACAAAATATAATATTCGTATGAGCGTATGTATATTTTTGTTGTCGTACGTACAAAAAAACCATACGTACGTTTTTGTGGTTTTCATTTCATCCATTTCAGACGCGATCAGATCACCACATATGGAGCGTATGTAGCCATGATTATGTGCTTATGAACGCATGTCAAGTCAAAGTCTTCATTCTATATACGAACTTTTTCTGACTCTGGCTCTGGCTCTCTGTAGTATATTTTTATCTTTTTGCGGTTTGATATTGTAGTCATTTATGTAAATTTGTGTATTTTTTTTTTCTTTCTTAAATTTGTATGTTTTTGTAGGTTGGTTGGTCGTCGGTTTTTTGTTGTTTGCTGCTTCTAGTGTTTGTTGTTGCTGTTTGTTTTCTTAGTTTTTCTGGGTTTGGCTACTGATTAAACTTTTGGACTCTTGTTTATTTAACGATGATATCTTAACACCTTTATTTTGGGTTTTTATTTTATTTTATTTATTTTTTTTAAATGTTAAACATACACACAATTGTCAAAAGTATTTTGTTTGATTTTGTTCTTGTCTTGACTTGTCTTTTCTTGTCTGTTGTTTGTTTATTTTTGCTGTTTGGCCAGCAGTCCGTCCGTCGGTTTATCTCATATCGAACTATGAATGTGGTTAATTGACAAAACGGAAATTATGTATAGGCATAATCTATTGTACTCGCACTCGTATTGCAAAAGTTAAGTTTTTTTTTACTGTGGAAAGTTTGGGTAATTCTAGTTAACTTACTAACCCTTTAGTTGAGGGCTATATTAAATGATCATATCGTTTGTAACTAACTGTAAACTTGTCAAAAACGTCATATTTATTTTAATTGGATAGTAAGTTTTTCTAAAAACAGAGAACTGGCAAATATGATGTATGAAAATTTATTTTTAAAAATCATAAGGAGTGAGATCGAAAAAATCTTAACATATATAAATGTTAATAAAAAAGAAACCATTAAACCTACAGTTTTGATATTTTTTATTTGATTGCAATTATTATTACAAAAAATATTATGAACCTTTCCGGAAACACTTCCATTAAGGTTTTTATAGAGCTTTCTGTCACTTTGTTCGAACAGGTAGTCCATATCCGTTTATAATCTACCACATTTTTGGACACCTTTTTTTGCTCTTCAATTCTCTTTTACCAAGATCCCAATATCTCTCCACTGGCCTTAGCTACAGACTGTTTGGTGGATTTGCCTATCTTGGTTCCAATACCACATAATTGTTCTTGTACCACTCAAGACCGTGCTTACCATAGTTATAGGATGCCAAATCAGACCAAAAATAAGTGGACACAATAAGAAGTCTTATGAATCGGTATATAGTGCCGCTAAAGCGCACAGATTGTTCACCGAAGCCTATGGTGAATGTGTTCCATCGGTCTTTATGTGGGAGAGATGGTTTGTACGGTTCAGAATTGTTGATTTTAACACGGAAGATAAATATAGCCAAATAACCATAGTGCTAAGGTAATGCTGTGTATTTGGTGGGATTAAAAGGGTCCTATCTATTATGAGCTGCTGAAATCTGACAAGAAACCTGTACCAAACGCAACTGATTCGCTTGGACCGAGCATTGGCCGAAAAACGCCTAGAATATGTGGCCAGACATGAAACCGTAATATTCCATCATGACAACGCTAGGCCACATGTTGCAATACTTGATGGGAAATGCTAGGAAGATGGGAAATGCTCATAGCAATCTATATATATAAAAATGAAATGGTCCATGTATGTAATGGCATCACGTGAGAATGGCTAGAGCGATTTGGCTGATTTTTTTTATTCGATTCGAAATTTTGAGGAGATGGTTTGTAAAGAAAAAAATCTAAAAATTACGGGTAAAACTCGGAAATTTTTTTTTACTCCAGCCAACTGTACTGCTCCCTAAAGTATGCAGTACAATTTTGGACATATCATTTGCAAATAAATAAGAACAGGCAGGTGTATGTGGGTTGGAGAAACTTGAAGAACTAACATTAGTAAATAGCTACCGGGCGAAACCAAAAAACCGGTTTCCGGTTTAACCGAAAACGTGTGTTTTTGAAAAAACCTGTTTTGATTATTGTAATTTAAAAAAGCCGGTTAAACGGTTTCGGTTTTTGTCTTCAAAAAAACCGGTTAACCGGTTTATATTAAATTTTTATTTAATATGAAAAAGGGCTTCTTAAATTTATTTTTATTTGTAGACGCTAATAGGAAATGTGTTAAGAATTATGTACTAAATCTTCGGAAATTTAGCATTTTTTAAATTCTTATTCATTAGATATTTTATATCTTTTACGAAATATTGTCAAATGCTATAATTTTCTATAAAATAAATCAATATTTTTAAAAATGGTATCAAAGTTTTTCGGAAATATATTTGAAAATATATTTTATTAAAACCGGTTAACCGTCTTACAAAAACCGTTTTGATAAAAAACCGAAACCGGTGGAGTTTACAAAGATGGTAAAACCGGTTGACCGGTTTCCGGTTTTGGATACTCTAGTACAAATGTTTCAAAATAAAAGTTAAAAATTTAAAAATTTCCGCATTTTTAAGTCACACACCCAATAATAAAATTTACAAATAATTAATTATGTTTTAAATTTTGTTTTTTTGTTTCAATAAACAAAATTATTGAAATCAAAAATTACTATTTTTATAAATTAAACAATAATTATTTATAGAATATCGTTAACGTTATTTAGAGCAAGTTTTAATATAAATAAGGAAAAAAAAGAAAAATGTAAAATAAATTTTCACCAGGATCCGTGCCTGATTTAGAGGTAACGGTATTTACGAGTATTTCGGTAACGGTAATTGATGTTATTTCTGTAACGATAACTATTTTCGGGGTAACGGTAGCCAATCATGGCAGCAAGCAAATTACATATATAGAGAATGTTCACTTACATTACCAAATTCTTAAAAAAACAATTATCCTCGTCCCACTGTATTTTGCGTTCTATATTTTTAAAAAATTAAACACAAAATAAAACATACACTTATATTAAGAGCGGTCTTTTTGATCCATATTTGCGGTTGTCAACATATATTTTCAGTTAAATAAATAAATTTTAATACTTTTTTTTAGGTATTTTTTTATTGTTTGTTGACTTGTTTTTAAATTATGAAAGAATTCCCAAACAAAAAACTGAACAATTCTATACAATACTCGTACATACACCTTAAAATAAAAAGATTATCTACATTTTTCATCACATCAACAAGAAATAGACTGAAATCTAGCATTATTTTAAAGCAAACACATACAACAAGTACTAAGCATTTGAAAAACACACAAATATTTCATCTAATCTTTAAAGATCTATCTTGCTTGAAATGTGTGTGTTTTTCGTTTAGAGTCAAATATATAATTCACATAAAAATAAATAATTACTCATACGCCATGATGTCTAGTGGCAATAATGGGAGAAAAAAAAAATAAATACAAAAATAATTACGAAAATTATACACTGACAAAAATGATGTAAGAAAAGCTAAGTTTCATTTTATATTACGTTAATGGGGACGTGTGTAATTTCTACAGTGTAAATATATTGCTATCAAGTCAAATTCCAAATATCAAATATTAAAGTTCTTAAATTTGTATCTCAAAATTTTTCTTTAATAAATTCTGCTTAATGAAAATATTTCCTACAAATAAATTCTTTCCCATGTACTCTTCTCACCAGCATCTATGATTTCCAAAACTAAATAAGCAATTTTTTTAAATTACATTTTAAAATTTAATATTTCTTATAATTACATATTTATTTGCTGTTACTAGCAAGCATTTTTTTGTAATAACTTAACAAATGCAAACAAAACAAAAAAAAACTATTTAAAAAGCCGCCAGTTATTTTTTTCTCTAAACATTTTGCTGTTTTGTTTTCAAAATAATTCATAATAATGTGACAATTTGAAATGCAGGTGCAAAAATGAATAAAATTTAAACGAATATTAAAACATTAGAATATTTTGTGGCAAATGTTTAGTATTGTTTTTTTTTTTTATTATTTTTTGTTCAATGTTCATGCTCGTAGTAAATGTATGAATATGAATTGCAACAATATGAAACCCTCCCTCATAAATTTGAATTGTATTGTGATGTTGTTGGTTGTCGGGTGTTTTTATTTATTTTTTTTTTTGTTATCATGATATGCTGCATTAATTTTTGCTAATTTTTCTTACCAAATTAAAACCGCTCACTGAAAAAAATAAAATCATGAAAAATGTAAATTAGTTTTTTTGTGGCATGTTTCCCTAAATACAAACACCTTAGTTGAAATATCGATTTAAAAGAATTGTTTCATATTGAATTTTGAGAACTGTTAAATGTTCTAAAAATATTTGTTAAAGTTTCTGTTAAAAATATCAACATATACAGGCCTGTCACACATTTTGTTTGTAAAAATTTTAGAAAAAGAAATAATTACAAATAAATATCAATTCCACTTGGAAAACTGAAAGTGGTTTCATTCCGAAAGAAATTTTCGTTTTACTTTTTCTGAAGAAGCAAAATACGGAATTAATTCCACTTTCGATCGGAATCGAATTCTGTGACAGGCCTGATAACCAAAAACTCTGGGCCATAGTCACCTTTAGAATTTACAGAGGAGTTACGAAAACAACTCCTTGGTACAATTCTGAAACCAGTTCTTTAACTAATGATTTTGTTTGGAATTATCATTTTCGGATCTAGTAGGTATTACGGAAGCGTTAAGTAATATACACCCTTGTGTTTAGAACGGCTCCAGAACTAGTTCATTCATCAGCTATCGTTTATTACAGAAGAGATATATTTTGCAAAAATGTTTCGCTTACGATTCTTGAATCCCTTGAAGGGTTTCTTGAAAAGATTCGAGTCAGTTTTTTCTGTGAAGACGATATTTTTTTAACATACAATTTCAAATACATTGCAATTCTATCAAATATTCTATATTTATTAATAATTTGCATATCTAAACAACGTAATATTTTGTTATATCGGTACGCGATATAGCCATTTCAATCTGTCTGTTGAAACTTTCGAAAGCCCCCAAATAACTTACAATCATGATTGATACCTCAATATATAATTGTCAAATTCACAATCGGTGTCGTATCGTTGCATGGTTGTATGTCGTAATTTTATTTATTAATATTTTGTTTTTGTTTCGAAAAATTTATTTGAAAAATATTTATGGCATACAACGTTACAATGCTACGACACCGATTGTGAATTGGAAAAATGTGTAATTAGTTCTCCCAGCGTCCTTATTCAAATTGTTCCGAAATTGTATTTGAAATCAAATACATTTTTGTAACGGTTGGTTTAAGGTTGCATCATCTTTCTCAATCTTTCTATTTCTGGAGGCATCTAATTGTGGACAATGTTGTTTACCGGCCGATTAACAGCAGTTCGAGCCCTTAGCGCCAAATTATCGTAAGCGACAAAACACAAATTTTACAGGAGAAGGTTTTTTCGATTATTTTGAAAATTATACATAGAATTAAAAATTTTATGATGCGATATATTATAATTTCGATCAAGCTATTTGTCTATTTTTCAAAAATATTTATAACTTTTGACAATTACAAATTCATGGAATATTTTATTGAAAAATATGACAAAAAATGTTTTTTTTATTGAATTTTTGCATAGATACAAATTTTTCGAATTGAAATAATTGTTATTTATGAATAGTTTTTAACGAAATTTCACAGTTATGTGAAATTTTCTATTTAAAATGAAAAACTAAAAACGAATTTTGAAATTTATTGTCAGCAATCCCGCAATTCTCAAAAAAGTGTTGAAAAATCCTAAAAATGGAATTTTTAAGTTTTTTGGCTATAATATCCATACCAGGGTCGGAGTTATCGGAACCCTTTACAAAATAATTAAAAGCATATTGGGCCATCTAAAAGCGGTTACTATATTTTGATATCGAATAAGCGATTTGAGAATTTTTGCCCTAAATTTTAATTTTACATAAAAAATAGGTATTTTTTGAATGGACCTGGTCCCCTCAAACATTTTTAAATTTTTTTTTCATTTAAAATATTTTATGAAAACTTAGCTTTCAGAAAGTATAAATTCCTTATACATCCTCTTAGAAATTTTTTGCGGTAACTTAAAAAGAAAAAAGTTATTTTTTCCCAAAAAATTAGCGAAAAATCGGCATTTCAAAATGTTTTAAATTCAAATGCATATAACTTTGGATTTAGTCATTATTTTTAAACAGTTATTTTCTTATTTGCACATACGTATGTTGTTAGTCCAATGAAGGAAAACTGGAGAAAATCGGAAAATATTTGGACACGCTGTTATCAAAAAACTGGAGTAGGTTGGGTAAAAATTTTGAACATTTAATTTTCAAATGCGAATATCTCCTAAGCTATAAGAGACAATTGATAGCTACGACTAGGTATTTTGTAGCACTCGCTCGATTTTATGTGTGTAATTCTTTTGAAATCGGAACACAAACGACGAAATAGGATCATTTTAAAAATTTAATATAGCCGAGGTGTCCTACTTTGAGGACCCTTGGTCGCGGTCCTGGTGGGCAAATGAGGTCCACGATCAGAACTTAAACTCGAGAACACTTCTTCTTTGCGCATGTGAAATTTCATTCAAACCAATCTAACCACATAGAAGTTACAGATTTATTTCCCTCTTTTTTTTCTATACCACTATGTGTCGCTTACGATAAAATTCGTTTACTGTAAAATGTAAACATTGATTTACGATAAAATCTTACCCCCTATAATTTTGAATTTATTAATAATTTTGATATTCTGAGAACGCCATCAAATTTTAATTTTTGCAATAAAAAAAAATTGAAAATGTCGCTTACGATAATTTGGCGCTAAGGGCTCGATATCTAGCGGATTTTTTCCCGTTACCGCAAATTTTAAATATAGATTTAAGACAGGTTGATATATTTATAAAAAAAAACTATTTGCGTTTTTTAGATAAAAAAAAAAATATATAAATAATCTCCAAACATTACCGCGAATTGTGGGTGAACTTTTTTGACAACCGCGAAAAAGTAATATAATTTTTTTAAATAACTTTCCATGGTCTATAACTATGCTAGGGCCATTTTGATATTTGCTAAAAATTTAAAAAAGTTATAGCCCTAGTGTAACATACAACATTGAATAAAAACTTTAAGTGGATCATTGTAGAAATATAACTTTCATGATGCTACTTTAAGGAAGATGGCGCTGTGTATAAATACTGGCGGCGCTTGCAGTCTGTGATTTTGGAATTTTTAGCTTCCAATAGCTTCTAATTTAGGGGCCAATACCAAATTTAAAGTTTAAATACTGAGATGTTAAAATTAACCATCTTCTTTGGCAGATCTGAAACAACAAGGTCCACTACTAATTTTCAGTCCAAAAACAGAAAATATCCAAATAATACGATTTTTCTTTTGTTCGAATAAAACGGCTTTACTTTTCTTAAAACAGCACAGAGTGCCTTCATATTCCTGGCCCGATTTTGCATCATGCCACTTTGGAAAAAATGCCCTTGAGTGGAATTCAAACAATAATGTAAATTTTGTAACAAATCCAACCAACTGTTCAGAACTTCGGTCTGCGGAAAAGTATTGGGCTCTTGTAAAAAAAAGAAGAACACAGGAAAGGTATCCCAGGACATGTCCGATTTTAAAATTTAGATATATTTCAGGCTACTCGTATTTTAAAATTAAAGGTCCAACTTGCTATAGCCTAATATACATCGTTGCAATGGACTTTGAAATATCTATCATTAGATATCCATATTGTCTATCAGCCCAATTATGAAAAACAATTCCCCCGGAGTTTTTTCCCTTTTCTTTTTTTTAACATAGAATTTAAATAGGAATAATGAGAAAAGGGAAAAACTCCCGGGGAATTTTTTTTCATAATTGGGCTGATAGACAATATGGATATCTAATGATAGATATTTCAAAATCCATTGCAACGATGTATATCAGGCTATAGTAAGTTGGACCTACAATGGGTCAAAATCGGGAAAAATATTTTTTAACCCGAATTTTTTTTCATCAAAAAATTCTGTTTCCAAAAAATTTTTTAATTTTTTTTAGAAAACAATTTGTAAAAAAAAAAATTTAAAAAAATTTTAATTTTATTTAAATAAAAATATTTAAAAAATATTTTTATGTATAATTTGGTGAAGGGTACATAAGATTCGGCACAGCCGAATATAGCTTTCTTCCTTATTTTTTTCCTTAGAACCAATTAGTTCAGAGGATAGAATGAATTCTGGAAATAATGATGGCATCTTTATTGTTTCCTATTCATTAAAGAGATTTTTTTATACAATTTTAATACAAGTTGTTTATTCTTCTTTTGTGACGTGGTAAAGTTTCTGTGAAAATATATACAAATGTTTTCCCTTCCAGGACCAAAAATTAATATTATTATAATTATATATGCATAAATAGTTTATAAATTTATCACAGGTTTATCAAACAAAATTTCCATACAAAATTTGGTTTATAAAACTTTAATAAATTTATTAACTGTTTATACATATGGGGGTAAGTTTTTACCTGGATTTTTACCAGAAATTAAAACTCAATGATTCTTATTCCTTTGAAGTACTGGTTTTTATTTAGTATCACAATTTAAAAAGGGTGTTACATATAGGATGTTTTTAAATTATATCCACATATTTGAGTTAAATGTAGGAAAAATAATAATATCTAGTTCAGAATTTTAAATATTTAAAAATCTTCAAACAAACAACTATAAATCCTTCATATAGGAAATGTCATCTTAAGACATTTACAATTATAAATAAATGTGGCATGAGTTAAGAATCCGAAAAAACTCTTTTTAAATGTCATACCCTGTATAAAACATATATGAATTGGTTATGTGCCTGCATTTTATTTAGTTTTTTTTTCCGAAATGTTGCATGTTGTCTCATTGTATTTGTGTTTTATTTAACTTTTTCTGTTGTTGTCCCATGTTGCTGCTGTTGTTGTTATTAATATGCTACAATAATGAGTATTTATTTATTTTGAGGGTTATCTGATGCTGTTTGTTTTTTAACATTTATTTTTTAATTTTTGTATTTTTTTTTATAATTCCATGGCCATTGTGTGCAATATTGATTTTATTTAGAATTTCAATTTTTTTTTTTTTTTTTCAATATATTTTTTGTTTAATTTTTCAAGGAGTGGCAGTGCAATTTCTAAGTGTTTGGAAGTGTTATGGTTTCGATACCTACCCGCACATAAATACATTTGGTACTTTGTGTTATAATTTATTTCAAATATTCATATTTTTATCTTAACTTTAAGGGTAATCATGCATTTTTCATTTAGTGTTATTTCGAGGTTATGAAATGGGCTAAAAACAAAAACACTGTGAAAGTAATAAAACATACAATGTTGGAAAAACAGTAATATACTTGGTTAGGAGTTTGTTGTTTTATTAAGTGTTTGAAATTGGAATTAAATTCAACATTTAGGTAACTTTAACAAAGGTGTAAAATTAATAATTATTAAGATAATTAAAAATACATATATATACAGTATCGGTCAAAATATATTAGACTAAATTTGCAATGAAAGTTTTTATAGAAAGAAGAAAAGAAGAATATTTTTTATGCACTTGTTTGTCCATAATACCGTCAATTTTGTGTAAAGAGGTCCTAAGCTTTTACCAGAAAAGCAACCCCACAACACAACATGTTGTGTCCGCCTGCATTCTTAAATGTTACAGTACAGTATTTGGTATTTAGTCTGTAATTTACAGGTCGTCGAACTCTATACATTCTATTAGATACCACAAAGTTAAATTTAGATTCTTCGAAAAATAAAACGGTATTCCATTGTGCTACAGTCTCGAGCAAATTTAAGACGCGATTTACTATTTTTCTGCAACATTAATTTAGCCCAGCTAAAACTGATCTTCCATACTTAACTCTGGATTGAGTAAATCTATCACTTTAGAAGCTGACGTGTATGGAAATTTTTTTGAACTCTCTCACAATAACATAACCCATCGATCGATAAATATTTCGATGTTCAAATACAGAGTTTGGCCAAAAAACCATGGACGTTCTAAAAGTATCAAAAAAAATTGCAAGTGGCTGAAATTTAGTTCAAAAATAGAGAATAAAATATGTGATTAAAAAAAAAAATTGGTCATTCAAATTTCGGATTACATATACAGTAGAGTGTCCCTTAGAATTAAATTTTTTGAAATGTTGAAACGGTACCCGCTGAAAACTTTCGTAATGACCTAAAATACCACCAAAAATGTTTAGCTTGTTCTAAGAAGGGCAACCCGTGCCCACTTTCGATTTAGTTTTGAGGTGCATTTACAAGGGGAAAAAATGCATTTTTTCACTTTTTTCAATGTTTGCCATTAAGCAATTTAATTTAAAAGAATCGAAATGTGTACGTAATTGTCGTTCTAATGAGATATAAAAGACAAAAATTGGTTAAAAAATGTTAAAGTTATTAAAAAATCTCCAGGCCATTACGTGTCTCAGGCCACTAGAACAAGAAATGTAGGAATAAAATTAACATATTTTGAAAAATATTAAAACAAAACTTTATTCTTACTTAAAACATATCCATATTTACTTGTATATGAGTTTTTATCTTCATAGGATACAGTTAACCTATTCCCAGGTATAACCAAAAAAAAAATATTTTTTTTAACTCCAATTTCAAAAATGTTGTTAAACTAATTTCAGAATATTTTGATCATCACATGGGGATTTATTTACAACATAATAGGGAATAAAAATGTGAAAAAGTTTTTCGTACCTACGATATAAAAGAAAGATAGCGAAATATTATATATTTTTGGGCCGATTTTGATGAAACTTAAGAAAAATATAACATGAAGTCTAGTATTTACAATAACAGTACAAAAATGGAAATTAATCCTTAAGAGCACTTGGGGTTAAAATGACTGTGTTTTAAAAACACAAAATTTTATCAAAAACTGAAAAATGTGCATTTTTTTCCTAATTTTGACAATAATACAGTTTGACACAAATTAGATACAGGGTTAATTTTAAATTTGTTTTTTAATGTAATATTCATTAATATAAATAAATCTACATATTTCTAGAAGACAATGCAGAATGTTAACGAGTTTCACCTATTTATTCCATATAAATAGTAAAATTTAGCATATATCTGAACTTTGACCTCGATGCGCGTATAGAAATCGTTGTCCAATTTGGCTCAAATTTTCAGCACTTAACTTTTCAAATCTAAAAAAAATCGGCTGTCACTCTAGTATATACAGTGGTTGACAAAACAATGGAAACTTTTCCAAATATTTCATTAGTGGCCTAAAATCTGAAATAAGTTTTTAAAAATTTTTAACATTTTTTTAGTATTTTATTTGTATACTTTTATTAACTTAATTTAACAAACAACAAAGGACATAATTAATTAAATTCTAAAAATGAGAAAACAAAATTAAAAGATTTCTTTATTACGGCATTGGAAACTTAGGTATTATTTTAACAAATATGGTCTAAACTTTGCAATAATTCAATATTTTGTTGGGTATCCCTTATTTTTTATAACTGCTACACATCGACGATGCATTGAACCAATTAAAGAGTCAGTGGTCTCCTTTGAAATATTTTGCCATTCCCTTATAACCGCCTCCGATAAATCTTCCTTCCTGGTGTAATTTTGGGCCCTTATTTTACGATCTACAATTTTCCATAGATTTTCTATGGGATTGAGATCTGGCGATTGGGCAGGCCTCTTCAAAACACGTACCTGGTTGGATTGTAACCACTCGGTTACAACCCTAGAGGTGTGTTTCGGGTCGTTGTCGTGTTGGAATCTCCAAACTAGGGGCATATTTTCCTCAGCGTATGGATACATAACATCGTTTAATATGGTTCTGTATCCTATACCTGTCATGGTATCTTTTATAATATGAATTGGGTCCATGGCTTGCCCTGAAAAACATCCCCATACCATAATATTGCGATCGCCAAACTTTACAGTCTTATTTGTGTACTTTGGATCTAATCTTTTTCCCTTTGGTCGGTCGTCTTACAAATGTTCTCCCATCACAGCCTCTTACATTGTATTTGGATTCGTCGGAAAAGAGGACAGTACTCCATTTCTGTATCGACCAGTTTAAATGATCCCTGGCAAATTGTAGACGAGCAGAACGGTTCTTTTTAGAAATGAGTGGTTTTTTCACAGGACGATAGCAACCAAGAACATCCTCATTTGCCCTGCGACTAACTGTTCGGGTACTTATTTCTAATTTTAGGCTATTAACTACCTCTCAAGGAGTTATTTTTGGGAATTTCTTGAACTCTCTCGCTATTAAATTATCTTGTCTAGGAGTAGTCTTACGAGTTCTTCCACCTAAATGTTGAGTTTTTACAGAACCGGTCTCACGAAACCAGCTTTAAAATCGTTAATTATTTTATTTTTGAAGTCTTCAAAAATCTTAACTTTAGCCATTTTCGTTAACTTTGAAAAAAAAAAAATAAATTATGCGAAAAACTTAGAAATAGAAATTGTGAAAAATTACCAGAATTTAAAAATAAAATAAGATAACTGTAAACAGGATGGTTTTTACATCGTTCTTTTAAATATTATTTTCGTTTTACACTTCTTTCTTGCAGAAGTTTAAAAGTTTCCATTGTTTTGTCAGTAGCGAAATAGTGAATATTTTTAATTTTGTTCCCTTTTTTCAGAATATAATTAATAATGTTGTTTGTTTTTCAGTTAATTTATATAAATAAAACTATACAAGTAAAATACTAAAAAAAAATTTTTATTTTAAAAAAATATTTTAAATTTTGGCCTACATATGGAATATTTGGAAAAGTTTCCATTGTTTTGTCAACCACTGTATGTATATTCTGGATCGTTTGTTGAAATAACGTGCATATTTAAAATCGGCTCATAAATGGCTGAGATACATATAAGAAAAAAAACGTTGACTACCTCGATTTGTTCATCTATTTTCACCAACAATTATAGTTTTCCCTATAGAATCAATTTTTGTCCAATATATTTTGACCGACACTGTATGTCTCTATTAAGATCTAAATATATTTCAGATGTTAAGCCACAAACCATCATCTATAATAGATTTTTATTTTCAATTCTAAACAAATGCACTCTATTTACCCAACCGATATATAATTTTATGGAAATAAAAAAATGCATTGCAATTAATAGAAAAACCTTCACCTTGACTTAAAAATAAAATGCGACGCGTCGTATAAATTTATTTAAATTTCTTTTAACGATAAAAATGCAAAAAAAAACGAAAACAAAAACAAAACAAACCAATGGCATTTCCGTTTGTGCCATCATACAATTTACTTCAAAGGGAAACACGGCTGAAACACACAAACAACAAGTTTAGTGTAACAACAATAACAACAATCTGCTACATTTAACGGTTCTTGATTGTTCCGTGAAATTAATTAAAGTGTTAATGTTAATTTTAGTGAAATTCCATCATAGTTAAGTTAAGTTTTTGTGTAGACCTAGGTCCGGCATACAACTGTACAACAAATTGCTACAAATAATTTATTATTGTTTAGTGAAATATAAAATACATTAAAAATCACGTTTTTCCACTGAATTAAAAAGAAACAAAAATTATTGTATTTTAATTTAAGTCACATCGCATCTTACGTGCGATAACTCAATCGTATCAGGTATGAAATTATGGTACAGTTGAAGGTACTTTTTGAAACTATATTTATTAGAGTCGGATCGAATATTCGGTTTCGGATTTTGGCAAAAATCGGTTACATTTCGGTGAAGATTTGACCGAATACTTAAGGATTGAGATCGAAAAAACCTTAACACAAGTTTTTCCAAGTATTATTTGATTTTTTTTGATCAAGTTACCTTTGAAAAGTATGTCGGTTATTATTATTTTTAATGTCATTTAAAATGAGTGACGAGAAAAAAGTGCATACTAAAAGTATTAAATATTTTCAACAAAACCCAACTTGATCCTACAAATAGTTGGCCAAACAATCAAAGATCTGCCGTCAAACTGTTTCCAATGTTATTAAACAGTATCGGGAGAACTTTTCCGTTGATAGACAACCTGGTTCAGTTAGAAGGAATGGACCACATAATGTTTCTAAAGTCTGTAGGAAGAATTTTCAAAATAGCTCCCAACACATCCGGTAGGAAAGCAGTCCGGTTAGCTCAGTACTCGGACTATTTGGTACGAAAAGTTAAAGCCAATGCAGGTCTAAAATAAAATACGAGGCTCAAAATGATCCTGATAGGAACTCTGCTAAAAATTTAGAGGCCAAAAACACAGCACGGAAATTGAAATCAAATTTTATAAAATGGATGACGAAACGTATGTTCTGGAAAATTTCTGGCAGCTTCCGGGTCAATATTTTTATGTTGCTGATGCTCGAAGGAATGTTTTGAAAAAGTTTTTGTTACAAAGGGTTCTATAAATACCGAAATTTACATCAAGGAATGTTTACAAAAGAGGATGCTTCCATTCATAAGACTTCTTAGGGCCATTATTACAACTTGCCGTTATAGTTAAAGGTAACTTTAAGCAATAGAAAAAAAGTACCCTTAAAGGCAACTTTAACTATAACGGCAAGTTGTAATAATGGCCATTAATGTTCACTTATTTTTGGCCTGATTTGGCATCCTATAACTATTGTAAGCAAGGTCTTGAGTGGTACAAGAACAATAATGTGTACAAAGAGAGGCAAATCCTCCAAACTGCTCGGAGCTAAGGCCAGTGGAGAGATAATGGACTCTTGTTAAAAGAGAATTGAAGAGAGTAAAATCATTGGGAGCTACTCAAGCAGCAATTTCAAAACGTTTGCGAGCAGATGATGGATGAATCCTGATCCAAAAACAGGGAAATTGGGTACCATACGAATTGAAGGCGAGAGACCTTGAAAGAAGATTTTGCATGTCCGAAACGCTATAAAAGAAAACCATTTTTACACCGAATAATTACTTGCGATGAAAAATGGATCCATTATGATAATCCGAAGCGTAAGAGATCGTATGTGACGCCCGGCCAACTAGCCAAATCGACACAAAAGTAAAATATTCATGTCCGATATTGACTTGATTCGATATTGGCCGCAAAAGATGAGCAGTTATTTTGGCGCGGAATCCATATGTTGCTAGAAAGATGGGAAATGATCTTAGCTAACAATGGCCAATACTTTGATTAAATTTATATTGTTACGTTTTAACCTTTTTAAAATTTTGGTTTATTTCCTTTAAATAAACCGGATATTTTTGATTGCAAATAAAAGCCGTTTAGTAGTTTGAAAATTGTAACAACTATTTATTTAAAATGTACAACAACAGAATTAAAAGTCACTCAGTGTTTTCTTATATACGTTTATAAATTCGCAGAAATATAGACTCACTTTATAATGTACACGAATTCACTTGAAAAATACAGCACACTTTAAGGAACTCAGTTGATGTTATTTCGAATAGCATCTCTGATAAACTGACTAACGACTGCAACCTCTGGCACTGTTTATAACACTGTCATCTGCAATCTAGATTGTTCTTTAACTGTCAAAGCTTGTGTATTCGAAGCCTAGAGCTTTCTAATACACACGCCATTTCTGGTGAACTTTCTACAATGTTCTTTAACTGTCAAAACTGAATATTCGAATTCGAATATACGAGTCGCAGAAAACATTTAGCGTTGCCATTCTTACGATCAATGATCCCACAGATATGTTACAGTTTGAGAGGCACTGCTATTTGAAAGCATTATGCAACTTTAAATCAGCCGTTAAAATCGTTATATTTGAATTCAAGTACAATTTCGTAACAATATTGTGTAAATGCTTCAAAATAAAACCTGAAAATTTTAAAAAATCTCGCATTTTTATGTCATACACCCAATAAATAATTAACAATTTTAATTTTAGTATTCTGAGGTTAAAGAAATTAATATCGTAATATTTATTTTGATATCGAACAACAATTTAATTTTCCATCTCTGGAAACAAGCATGATTAATGATTTCTATTATTAATAAAAAAATTTAACATAAATTAATTATTGCTACAATTAAGGCCCTAAAAGTACCAATTGTTAAAATCGTTTCGTACAATTTCATAATATCATTTCACATCCCTGACGTGTATTATCAAAACCAGTAGAAATTAAAACAAAAACTAGGTTAAACTTAACACTCTCACACAATCACATGCAATCACACACTGCTATACTCCCTGACAAAATATCAATAGAATGAGTCAGTCATGTCTTACGATCATTATTCGTCGTCAGTCATAGAAGATTGAACGTACGAACAAACGTCTTCGAAATATTTTGTACTTTAAACGATTGACTGTTTTTGTTTTCTCTAAAACAAGACTTAAACAACTGTTCGTACAAAAGACTAAATACTAATTTGTATTGACAATAAAAATAGTAGTAAGTAGATAAATGATAAATGATCACTCACAAATACAGCACAGTGTAATGCATTGTTTATTCTGCTACTTTTTGTGCTTAGGGAAAATTTGTTTTTTTTGTTTTCTTTCTTCGATACGTCTTTATCAATTCTAGGAGACACTGGGAGCAGTTTAGCAGAAAAACATTTATAGTTTGAATTAAAAGTTCTCTATGCTTTTATTATGGCTTTTTAATCAAATGACGTCAAATGAGGTTTATTTTTTTTTTTATTTCAATTTCATTTTTAAACAAATGACGTCAAATTGTTTAATATAGATTTAATGAGCAATATTTTATAGTTTTAATTCATTATTATGAGTACTTCATAATAATAATTGAAATGATGTTGTGATTAAATTGTAGCCCAGCGAAATTTATGATTAAGGGTATGGAATTTTCGATTTTATGTATTTTTTTTTTATTTTCAAGCATATTTACAGTTATTAAAGCGACTTCTAAACGGTTAGTCCAATGGAATTTGACATGAGCAAAGAGGAAGTGTTGTCGAGTTAAAGTTTTGAATTTAGACCTTATGTGTCCATCAGGCCACCGCGGCCAGGGGTCCCCAAAGTAGAACACCTCGGTTATGTTGAATTTTAAAACGATCCTATTTTATCGTATATACCTCGTCATCAGTGTTGCCAATTTAGCCCTTTTTGGGCTAAATTTAGCCACAAACAAATTAATTTAGCCTTTAGCCATTTTTTTAGCCTTTTTTATTTTTATTTAGCCATATATATTTACTCTAATGAAAATTATATATTTACTCTAATGATCTGAAATTTTTGCTGTTGAAAATTAGTAAAATCAGTTTTTTAGCCTTTTTTTCTAAGTATTTAGCCCTTTTTGTTCACCATGAATTGGCAACACTGCTCGTCATAGCTCTCAGTTATTTGTTACACCTTACGAAATTAAATTTTCAACATTTGAAAATAAAAATTTCAACATTTTATACACCCTACTCCAGTTTTTTAATAGCAGCGGGTCCAAATTTGTACATATAATTGACTTGTGTGGGAATCAAACCAGCATGCTCAATTATTCTTTTGTGTTTGATAGTCCAGCTTCTTACTCACTGCTGCATGTACGAGTTATTTTATTGTAAGTTAGCAATGGTTTTAGCATAAATTATATATAAATTAATATAATACTAGCTGAACCCGGTCCGCGTTGCTGGCCCTTACAATAATTCTGTTTTATATTGCATCTCGATTTGAATATACAGTGTCGGATAAAAAAAAAAACACGGACTCCCCCGACCTGACATCGCACCCGAAACACTGGGGTGGTCATATGACAAAGTTGTAGCAGATATCTATAAGTACAGTGGCATGATTTGCCCTTAAAAAAAAGAAACGGATGTATTTAATGCAAATGGGATATTATATTTATGAATTCATCTTAAGGACATATATACGTTTCTTTTTTTATTTACTCGGGAGCAAACCACATACAAAACATGAATTTTCCAAATGTAAGTCAGCAATAGTCAACGATTGGCCTAATGCTTTGTCGTTGGAAATCTTTGGTATGCGTGAAATCATTACGTCTTCTGATTTTAATCTGCCACCGATGATTGTTGCCTCAATTAAATTTGGTGAACATTTTTTGATGGTCAATCGTGTTCCGTTGGATAATTTTGGCGCGTTTATGTTGCGGAGAAACATTATCTGTGATCCAACCTTCAATGTTTCAGTAGCATAATTGAGGCTTGTTCTTCGTTCATTACTGTGTCAATCGATTTGTATTTCATTGTTTCGCCAGTCAGTTTCAATTAATTCGCTCATTGAGCTTGTTGACATCATCATTTTTTGGTACCAAAATTGCACGTTCCCACAGCCAATCCGAATTTTTGTAGTTGGTTGTAAGACTTGTGAATACCTTGTCGACAACGGATTAAATATTCATTTGCATTTGGCAGAAGTTCGGCGGGAACGAAATCTGATTTCTGATAATCTGATCTGATAATATAAAAGCACTTTTATAGTACAATGTTAACAGCGGCCTACTTGTTTTATCGAACGATATGAAAATTTGGTATGTACCGGACATGTTACACCAAATCATTCGCTTCAGAGTACACCACTGTGAATTAAAATTTTTAGAATGATGTTAAGCAACGAAATTAAAATTAGCATTGTTTGATCGTTGAGAATGAAAAAAAGCATTTATTTCTCGAATGAAAAAATAAAAATAATTTTTTGACAATATTTTTTTTGGAATTTTTTTAACTTTTTTTTATTTGCAAAAGTTTGGCCACAATTACTGACCTTGAAATCATTAGCGGTATAGTGTAAAAATTGGATTTTACCACGCCCCTCCGCCCACAGACCGAAAATCAAAAATCTGAAGATAAAAATCGGTCCAGCCATATCTCCGGAACCACTAGTCGATTTTGTGCAAACTTCCCAACGTACCGTGAAATTTTGGTTGAAATCGGTCGACCCGTTTTTGGAGTTAGTGGTGACATCAAAATGTACATTTCTTTTTATATATAAGATGAACAAAAAATTTTCGTCCATAAACATCTCGCTTTTCAATCAAACACATGAAACCTTTGTACAATGTAAATTTATTCAAAGTATTAGCCATTGTTAGCTATGATTCCGAGGCAAAAAAACTGCTCATCTTTTGAGATCAAGAACGAATCAAGCCATTTCGGATGCCCTGTTCTGAAGTGAAGAGTATCTCAGAGAGAGAGAGGGCATTCTGCATCGATCGAAACATATAGTAGTCGCACGGGACAAGGTCTGGAAGGCGGGTGAGGCAAAACTTCCCAACCACTTCTTTCGAAAGAGTTTTTAACAGATATAGCAACATGTGGTCTAGCGTTGTCATGATGGAATATTACGGTTTCATGTCTGGCCGCATATTATGGGCGTTTTCAGCCACTGTTCGAATCAATCATATATGTTGCATTCGGTACAGGTTCCCTATGATGGTTTGGCCAGCTTTCAGCTGCTCATAACAGATAGTACCCTTTAGGTCCCACCAAATGCAGAACATTACCATAGCGCCATGTTTATTTGGTGTTAGTGTCGATTCGGCTGGTTGGCCGGACTTCACATACGATCTCGTACGCTTCGGGTTATCGTAATGGATCCATTTTTCATCGCAAGCAATGATTCGGTACAACAATTATATTGTTTTATAGCGTCCAAGCAGCATTTCGGACATGTAAAATCGGTTTTCAAGGTCTCTCAGCTTCAATTCGTATGGTACCCAATTTTCCTGCTTTTGGATGAATTCTGCTGCTTGCAAACGTTTGAGTAGCTCCCAATGATTATGCAAGCTATTGTTAAGTTTGACAAAAATGTTCATGACCTGGCGATTTTTGTCTTCCGTGTCAAAATCTCGACTTGTGAACCGAACAAACGATATTTCGCACGTTGAAACCGATAAATCACATTCGGTCTGCTTCAGCGGCACTTTTTTTTAAATTAAGGAAGTAAAGCAAAACTTCCCTCATATGAAGATATGAAAAACTTTGTTTTTTCTTGTTCGATATCGAATGTTAGTTTCTCTAAAAAGAGAATTTCAATCAAATTTACTCTATATCGAATGAGGTAATTCGGCCACTGTTTTTTTATCGACGCACTCCTTAATATAAATGAAGTAACATTAATTTATAATAATTGTTTATAATTTGATTACGAAAACCTTATATTCATATTAACAAAATGTTCATTGATTTACTTTAGCAGGGCAGGGCGTAACTAATGTTTTATATATTTAAAAAAAATAAATATAAAACCAAAATAAATATTATACATTTGTTATAAAATGCATGAGAATGTCTATTATTAAATATCATATAATTTATGCATCTAAAATACAAATTTTTAACTTTCAATAAAACAAACAAAAATATAATCTTATCGATATTTTCAATCTGTTTCAGTAATTAATTCATTTGCATAAATCTACAGATTTAGGTTTTGTTCAAATAATCGTAAATTTAATATTATTTTTTTAATTTTTTGTTGTTGTTGTTGTTAAGTATAAATTATTTCATATTTTTGCTATACATTATTAACAATAACAATATGTTTGTTTAAAAAAAAAATATAATTTTATTCAAAAATTTTATGTCATAAAAACCAACAACAACTCAGAGAAGTAAACTTAAGCCATGTAGATGGATGAGTCAGTCAGTAAAGATCTTCTGTGTGGTCTGCTGTTGATCAAATCCCTCCCGCTGCCAGAATTTTGTTGTTGTTTTTTTTTTCTTTTATTCAATCTGATTTATCACAAAACAGATTAGATTTGTTTAGGAATTTATTTATTTCAGTATTAACAAGATTTCAAAGTGAATTCTAAGTTTTTTATCGAGCAGGTTATACTAAATCCTTAAATTTAGCTGATCATTATGACCAGCTTTTTGTAAAAGTTAATTTAAATTTTTAAAAATGATTTTAATTGTCAAAAATAAAAATATAATCAAATAAAATCGGAATCATATTTGAACTTTGAACACAAATTAATTCCACCAATATTAATTTAATTCTTTATATACATAGTTTTACTTCTTAATGAATTGATTATATTACAGATACCTCTATATCTCAATGACCTTGGTTCATTGCAATATTTTCTTATTCTAAATTTAGAAATGACGTTTTTTTTAGTATTCGTTGGTCAGGTTTATTATCACTTTAAAAGTTTTTGCGCTTATCAGTTGACAACAGTTTAATAAGAATTGTCTTTTTTACAATGACTTGCTTGTTTACTTAAATTAATAACTATATGGGAAAAAGTTTCAGTTATCTTGCTTTGCGAAAATGTGGGAAATAAAATAAATTGTTTGTGAGCAATCACTATCACTAGATCTAAGTAGATCTAGTGATAGGATTTTTACAACATAATTTTTACAATTAATGAAAATGTAATAGTGCCAAAAATTCAACTATTATGTCATAAATTCCTTTAGTAATAGGACGACTCCACTGGGGATTTTATTTTTGAGTTTAATTGTTTTCTAATGTACAACAATTAACTCTAACAGCGCCTATTATAAACTCAAACTGACTGCAACTTGCTGTACATATTTATACAAACAGTGCCATATTCTAGAAGCTACATGAATTATCTAACAGACAAAATTAGAAGGTTCCATTTCTAGATCTTTCCGCAGCCTTAATGTTCATGTTAGCAACTTTTACAGTTAATGTTAGCGGCAATTTGCTGCCAAGTATCCACTTATGATAATTTATGCAAAAGCTGTTGGATGTGGAAATCTGTCTCGAAATAGTTAAATTCAAATTGATATTGCAATTTTGTAACAATATATAGTCAATATATTCGTTCAGAGTAGAGTTTCCTAAAACCGACAAATTGAAAACCTCGGTTTCGATAATATACAAAAAATACTATACATAATAACAAAATTGTAAGTTTAATTGTCAGGAAATATGATCAATATTTTTCTACCCTACACCACCATAGTGCACGCAGAGAAACAATATAATTGGGCATGGTTACTGTAACCATTTACATAGTGTTACAAGTTTTTTAACAATATTATAGTCACAGTAACTATTTACATGATTGTGGTAACCATAATATGGTTAATTAACGATTCACATGATTGTATCAACCATATATATGGTTACAGTAAACATATATATGTTTGTGGCAACCATATTTATGATGAAAAATGTTATCATAATATGTTGTTCTCAGAATTCTTCTTCATCATATGAATGATTGTCACAAACATATATTTGTTTACTGTAACCATATATATGGTTGATACAATCATGTGAATCGTTAATTAACCATATTATGGTTACCACAATCATGTAATTGGTTACTGTGACTATAATATAGTTAAAAAAACTTGTAACAATATTGAAATGGTTACAGTAACCATGCCCAACTATATTTATACCCTACACTACCATAGTGGGGAGGGTATTATGCGTTTGTGCAGATGTTTGTAACGCCCAAAAATATTAGTCTAACACCCACCTTAAAGTATACCGATCGACTTAGAATCACTTTCTGAGTCGATTAAACGATGTCCGTCCGTCCGTCCGTCTGGTTGGCTGGCTGGCTGGCTGGCTGGCTGGCTGGCTGGCTGGCTGGCTGGCTGGCTGGCTGGCTGGCTGGCTGGCTGGCTGGCTGGCTGGCTGGCTGGCTGGCTGGCTGGCTGGCTGGCTGGCTGGCTGTCCATGTAAACCTTGTGCGCAGAGTACAGGTCGCAATTTTGAAGATATTTCGATAAAATTTGGTACATATTACTTTTTCGGCACAAGGACCAAGCCTATTGAAACTGGCTGAAATCGGTCCATTATTTCACCTAGCCCCCATACAAATGTCCCCTCGAAATTGGACTTTATCGGGCATAAATGTTTAATTTATCTATGTATCTACACAAATTTCGCTCCAAATAAGTTTTATATATACAAAATTCATGTCACCAAATTTTGTTACGATCGGTCCATAATTAGTCATAGCTCCCATATAGACCCGCTTCGGAAAATCACTTTAACGTGCATAAATCGCTTAAAAATGTTGGTATACACACAAAATTCAACATAGTTAACTTTAATATAGACATAAATCACACGACCTAATTTTATGGTGATCGGTCCATAATTGGTCATAGCTCCCATATAAGGCCCACTTCCGAAAATCACTCAAAAATAAAAATTATTAAAATTTTAAAAGAAAAATATTTTTACTCATTTACTTGGTGTAGGGTATTATATGGTCGGGCTTGACCGACCATAAATTCTTACTTGTTTTTCTCTGCGTGTGGGGAGGGTATAATGCGTGTGTGCAGATGTAAACCTTGTGCTCAAAGTACAGGTCGCAATTTTGAAGATATTTCGATAAAATTTGGTACATATTATTTTTTCGGCCCAAGGACCAAGCCTATTGAAACTGACTGAAATCGGTCAATTATATCACCTAGCCCCCATACAAATGTCCTCTCGAAATTGGACTTTATCGGTCATAAATGTTTAATTTATATATGTATCTACACAAATTTCGCTCCAAATAATTTTTATATATACAAAATTCATGTCACCAAATTTTGTTACGATCGGTCCATAATTAGTCATAGCTCCCATATATAGACCCGCTTCCGAAAATCACTTTAACGTACATAAATCTCTTAAAAATGTTGGTATACACACAAAATTCAACATAAATAACTTTCATAAAGACATAAATCACACGACCTAATTTCATGGTGATCGGTCCATAACTGTAATAGCTTCCATATAAGGCCCATTTCCGAAAATCAGTCACAAATACATAAAATTATTGATATTTTAAAAGAAAAATGTTTTTGGAAAAACATTTAGTTAGTGTAGGGTATTATATGGTCGGGCAAGTGTTACTAGTTTTCTGGTAGGTTTTGTCGACTACAACAAGAATATTTTTTTGCAATTTGGTAAACACTCCCAAAGTCTTTCGCACCTTTATTTTAAGTTTTTCGTATGACTTAAAAATGCGGGATTTACGATAGATGGCGTTGTTAATAACTTATATGTCATTTTGAAGAGTGGCAAGGGTATATATAAGTTTGTCATTCCGTTTGTAATTTCTACAATTTTTATTTGCGATCATACAAAGTATATATATTCTGAATCGTTATAGATAGCGAAGTCGATATAGTCCGTCTGTGTGTTGAAATCAACTTTCTGAAGCCCCCAAATAACTTACATACACGAATGATATCTCCGAAATTCTTCCGGCTCGGTTGGTATTTAAAATCGAGAAAATCGGTCCACAAATGGCTGAGATATAAGGAAAAAACCAGGACAACCTCGATTTTTTGACCCATATCTGGATTACTAAATCATTAATATAGACAATATGGATATCTAATGATAGATATTTCAAAGACCTGTGCAACGACGTATATAATACCATAGTAAGTTGGACCTACAATGGGTCAAAATCGGAAAAAATATTTTTTAACCCGAATTTTTTTTTTTCACCAAAATATTTTTTCACTAAATATTAAAAAAAAAAAATTAAAAATTAAAAAAAAAAATTTTTTTAAAATAAAAAAAAAATTATAAAATTTAAAAAAAAAATTAAAAAACAAAATTTAAATTTTGTTTACCTAAAAATATTTAAAATTTTTATTTTAAAGTATAATTTGGTGAAGGGTATATAAGATTCGGCACAGCCGAATATAGCTCTCTTACTTGTTTATTCTCACTTAGTTATTGAACATTTTTTTACACTAAAAAGTCTTTTTTGCTTCGAAAATGTCGAATTTTGTACCACCAAAGCGTCACACAGAGCAATGGCTTCATACATTTTTTCCTATCCAAGTAAAAGTCTAGAAATTTGGTACATATTTTTTCTGAAACAAAAGAAGAACGTATGCCGAGTTTCAATAAAATCGGCCATGACCACCGCATACCGCCCATGCAATCCAAATGCAATACATTTTTGTATAAAAATTATAAGGAATGGTCGTCGAGCATTGAAATTTGGCACCGAGAATTATATGGACTAAATTAAGAAAAAAATTAAATTTCATCAAAATCGACCACGCCATACAATCCAAATAGATTTTTTCGCATAAAATTTTTCCGGAAAGTTTTGCTTTACTTCTTTAATTTGAGAAAAAAGTGCCGCTGAAGCACACTGATTGCTTACCAAAGCTAATGGTGAATGTGTTCCATCGGTTTCAACGTGCTAAAGGTGGTTTGTGTGGTTTAAAAGTGGTGATTTTGACACGGAAGACAAAGATCGCTCACGGCAGCAAACAAAATGTTTGATGACCAAGGCTTGGAGGCCTTACACCATGAAGACTCAATAAAAGCTTGCAAAATCATTGGGAGCTACTCAATCACGAATTTAAAAACGTTTGCAAGCAGCAGGATTCATCCAAAAGCAGGAACATTAGGTATCATTCGAATTGAAGCTGAGAGACATTGAAAGACGATTTTGTATATCTAAAATGCTGCTTGAATGCTAATCATTTACTTGAAAAATATATAAAAAATTAAAAGACCTTTTAGTTTTAATTGAACCAGCTTAATTGGATCTTCGTTGGGTTATACTATTAGGGGTTCCTCAAACACAGAATCCAAATCAAATATTTTTTTGCATCTCTTACATACTTGAGTACTGGCTGGAGGGCGTATTTAATTTTAAATAATTATATATTTTTCCATATACAAATACATGCAAATATGTTATTCTATACATTTTTAATTGTAATAAACTCTCAGATAATTCCTACATTAATGTTCCTTACATAAATGGTTACAATTTAATTAGTGTAATAAATCCCAAAGTTCATTAAACTTAAAATAATTAAATATTCCCTCCGTACTCATCAATCTCTTCTAAATCGCACTCAGGCAAAACCAGCCAGGCATATTTAACATTCACACTCGCCTCCGATCATTTCTGACTGTCCGTCTGTCAGACTGTCTACACCTGTTTCTTTTTTTTATTATTATTTTAATTTCATTTTTAATTCGTATATAAGTATTTTTAATAAATCAGAAGTAAATCTCTGTTGTAAAAAAGCAAAAAAATAAAAAGAAAATTATAAAAAAGATCATGTAACAATTAATACTCGTACTCGTAAGACGAATTCAGTTTTAGTCTTTCGAGAATGCACACTTTTCTTAAGTATTTGTTTTTTTTTTTTAGTTTTCGTAAAAAGGCATTTATTGCGTCGTAAAAAATTTCAAGTCCATTCACCATCATTGTTTTGTATGTTTGTATTTTAAAAGTTGGTAGAATAGAGAATATATATTTGTATGTATGTTCTTAGTATAGTTATAGTAAATAGTATTTATTTCAGAGTATTTACTTATATGTGAGTAAAATGATCATGCAATCAATAGCTATAGAAGTGTAATCTGTTGTCACGGCATTAAAGGAATTTCCGTTTTTCAAAATATATTTTAAATTATATATTTGTAATTTTAGTTGTTTGTTTTTATTTAAAAAGTGTTTATTATTATAATTAATTACATTGTATTGTAATATGTAGTATATGTAACAAATTTTCATAATAAAAGTCACGAGTATTTGTACACAAAATAATTTTAACAAAAAAACTTAAAGTTTCATAAGGACTGAAATTGAAAAAACCTTAACACACGTTTTTCATTAAAACATTTAACCAAAAACCCAACTTGGTCCTACAAAAAGTTGGCCAAACAATCAAAGGTCTGCCGTCAAACTGTTTCCAATGTTATTAAACAGTATCGGGAGAACTTGTCCGTTGATAGAAAACCTGGTTCAGGTAGAAGGAATGGTCCACATGATGTTTCTAAAGCCAATAAATAGAAAGCATTTTCATAACAGCTCCCAACACATCCGGTAGGTAAGAAGTCCGGTTAGCTCAGTACTCGGACTATTTGGTACGAAAAGTTAAAGCCAATGCAGGTTTAAAAACATACAAGTCTCAAAAAGTCTGACAGCAGCTCTGCTAAAAATTTAGAGGCCTGAAGTTGAAGTAAAATTTTATAATGGATGACAAAACGTATGTTCTGGACAATTTTTCGCAGCTACCGGGTCAATATTTTTATGTTGCTGATGCTCGAGGAAATGTTATAGGAAAGTTTAGGAACTGAAAGCAGTAAAATTTCCCAAACAATTCTTGGTATGACAGGCAATATGCAGCCAAACATTTGTTACAAAGGGCTCTATAAATACCGCAATTTACAGCAAGGATTTTTTACAAAAGAGGAGGCTTCCATTCATAAGACTTCTTAATGTGTCCACTTATTTTTGGCCTGATTTGGCATCCTGTCGCTATAGTAAGCAAGGACTTGTACAAGGTACAAAAAGAAAATGTGGTATTTACACCAAGAGAGGCAACTCCTCCAAACTGCCTGAAGCTAAGGCCAGTGGAGATCTTGGGCTCTTGTTAAAAGAGAATTGAAAAGCACAAAAAAGGTGCTCAAAAGTGTGGTAGATTTTAAACGGAGATGGACTACCTGTTCGAACAAAGATATAGAAAACACTATAAAAACCTTAATGGAGGGGTTCCGGAAAAGGTTCATAAATCACTAGTGATTAGAACTAAAAAAATATTTTTTTTGTAAGTTGTAATACACAGAGAAAACAGATTCGTGATAGCAACCGAATTTGTTGCCAATCGAATTATTCTATCTTAGTGACCGAATTTTACAGTTGTGTCTACAATATTTTGTAAGGGGTAACTAAAGTTTGGTTGCCTCAACTGAAATTCTTCTCTATCAACTGACATTCTGTTGTTAGAACTGAAATATTCTATGTGTGCAACCGAATCATTCGATTCGGTTGCACACTGTTTTCTGTGTTTCTGTTTTCTGTGTGTAATAATTTCAATCAAATAAAACAAATCAAAACTGTACGTTTAGTGGTTTCTTTTATATTAACATTTATGTATGTTAAGATTTTTTCGATCACACTCCTTATTCAAAGTTTTAAATTTAATTATCGCTGTTGTGTTGTCAAAACTATTCTGTAACATTAAGAAGCAAATTTAGATGGTTCAAAAAATCGACATTCTTGAATTTTTTTTCTTAGACCTTCTTTAGGCGGATACCTCTCAATAATGGACAAATTTCCGGCAACCGTAGTTGTCCACTATAGAGAATTTTCACTGTAATCGGTTTCATTCTCAAATATGGCAAAATTAAGAGGTCCACATAATTAATATTCTCTGATAACATTATTGACAATGATTTAAAAATTCCTTTTCTCAAATACCAAACACTTGAAAGATTTTAAATAGAGCTGTTTTAAAACAAAAATCTAATTAGGGCCAGGTTATCGCAAATTCGTTTTCATGATTAGATAAAGGAAGAATAGGACTATTCATATATATCACGTTTTGGTGAAAGTCGGCAATTTTACAAATTAAGAAATCTGAATATAAATAGTTATAGAGAAATGAGGGAATTAAATTGCAGAAAACCTTTTGGGTCTTTAAAGCTTTAGATGTCCTCTGCTTTAAAAATGTACACTCGTTAGTTTCATTATGTATAATTGATTCTATAAAAGTTTGAAAGTAAATTCGTCGGCCTGTACTCTACTATTTAGAAATATTTTAATATATTGATTTCATCAGATATCTGGTTACCTCGGAATATTTATTTCAAGCAACATAAAAAGAACTGTTTATGTTTGAGAAAGTTTAGAGAATTAGGTTTTTTATCAAATAAAAATAACATTAGTTTTATATCGTTTGACTTTGTGTACAAGCGAAGACCTAATGCATCTTCAATAATCCGAGATCTGGAGACCGACGCATTTTCTACATTTGTACTGGACTTCTGCACTTCATTGACGATCACACCTTGAGCGATCAAATACTATCTTAGGACGATACAAAACGTTATGATAATTACATTAGTGTTCTTAATATTCAACTATTCCATGTGTATTATACAGCCAGGGTGCCATTAATCGAATAATTTTTATTCAAATAAATAAAATTATTAAAAATCGACAAATAAATTTATTTTCAAATAAAATTTCTTTAAAATTAACTAAGAGCCTCATACAGATCAACAATAATTTCATAAACTATTTAAAAATGGATTATAAATAAAATTTTATATTTTATTATTATTTACAAATTATTGAAAATGTTCTCCTTTATAATATTGGATGTATGACATAAAAATGCGGGATTTCTTCAAATTTTAGCTTTTATTTTAAAACATTTGTACAATATAAATTTATTCAAAGTATTGGCCTTTTCCCATCTTTCTGGCAACATATGGATTCCCAGCCAAAATACCTGCTCATCTTTTGAGGCCAAGAACGTATTAAGCCAATATCGGATACTCTGTACTAGGGTATTCGAATTATTCGATTTTTCTTTTGTTCGAATAAAAGGAATAATTCGAATAAGAGATTTTAACTTGTTCGAATAATTCGATCACACGTTTAAAATTAATCGAATTATTCGAATAATTTAAATTTTTTTAAAAAAGTAAAGAATGAAGTTTTGATGTCGGTTTTTTAATATTTTATTGTTAAAGAAAAACAAAAAATAACGTTAAAGTTTGCAATTTAAGAATTGATGTTAAAAAACATTCGAAAACAAAGTCCATCATTAAATTTTCAACAGAAATATTCTGATCAGATTAACTCCCGAACAATCTACAAAACAATTGACTAGCAAACCATTTAGTTTTCGTTTTGGAGCTATGCTTTAAAAAATTTGAGCTAGTTGGACATGATCCTGAATTCAAATACAATATAAACTTATTAAGAACTTTTTATGTCGTTCATTAATTTGGGGTTTAAATTGAGTAACTAATTCTTTAGTAAATTAATTATTCACTATTTCTAAATTATTTATAACAAATTGTATTTTCCGTCAAGCTCTATCAACGTTGCCGAATCTTTGCTTAATAAAGTGGTCTTGGGGAATTACACAATAAAGGGAATCTGTCCAAAGTTTGATATCATTGTCAGTGAACGTGGCTAATATGAAGTCAGGCAGTGTATGATTGAGGCATTTACAAATACGCAAAAAGTTTATTACCATGTTAGACAAAGATGTTCAAAATCATGTACATATAATACGAACTCCATGCTTTTCTTGCAACAAAACGTTAGTTTGCAATATTTGTGTTTATCATTCGATTTATTTAATATTTTGCAACACTTACGTACACGGTTAATAACATCACTTATATACATATATTTTAAGATCATGGCCTTCGTCTATTTCAGTGTAATCATTATAAATGTTATCCTCAACATCACTTCGACGACCGTTTCAAAATCACATTCAACTCCACTTTAATCTAAGTTAAAATTTTGATTATTAATTGCGATTCTTCTAATATTTCTCCAGCTAATGCCCGTAATTTCAACAAATAGATATCTATCAGTTCCTAGTTACTTATGGAGTAAAAATATATGGTAATTTTTACCGGTAGATATTGATTTGAAATTAATGTCAAGTTACCTGTGAGGTAAATTTATCTGCTGGGTATTTTACACCGTAAATATCTATTTGTTGAAATTACGGGTATAAATAACAAATATTTTATTCCGTACCTTTTATTTTCATTGGTTCAAGCCCTAAGTAAAAAATTTTGAAAGATTTGTTTTTAGAATTGTTACTTCTTGCAGTAATATTTATATATTTATAGAAGGAGCTATCGGAACACTCATCTACAGTGATCGAAAGTCCCTTTGTCTTTAGTTATTTGTCGAATTTCCGAAAGAATACAATTTTTTGAGTCATTATTACTTATATAAATTTGGAATTATGAACAATTTTAAGCAATTTAATAAATTTAAATATATATAAACATTTATTCGATTATTCCACATAAAATTGTTCGAATTATTCATTATTCGAAAATGGTCATTTTTAAATTGTTCGAATAATTATTCGTAAGAAATTATTCGATTAATCGAACGATCATTAGTCGAATGAATACCCTACTCTGTACCAAAGTCAAGCGTATCCCAGAGAGAGCGTTCTGCTTCGATCGAAACACGGCACGGCCTGGACTATAAAGCGTCCGTTCGGTACAGGTTCCCTGTGATTTTCTGGTCAGATTTCAAGTAGTAGTAAATGTAATGAAATGTAAAGAACATTCTAAAATTATCTAAATATAAAACGGAAATTGCCTCTTATTACTTTAATGTTAGTTATATTTATCAATTAACTGCATTGCATACCTTTTAGGAAATTAATTATGAATTTACAATATTTCCTATCTAAATTCTCATTGTAAACATAAAACAAAACATTACACTCGTTTGAATAAAAACACATTCCAAGATACCAATAAATAACCCAGACAGACCAACCAACCAACCAGTCTAGTGAAAGCTCTCAAACAAATTAGTTTCACTCATTCCCCGTCAAAGGCAAATGTAAATTCTAATTTTTGATTGGTAGATGATCACGTCATTTAAGTGATTTTAAAACAACATGACTCACTTTCATTACACTGGGTTGGTAGGTAAATGAACTAAATGTGTATGTATTGTATTGTATGCAGTGGTGTGGAGTGGAATGGTAAGGAATCGGTCATAGATGATCGTAATTATTTTCTCAATTGTATTGGTGAATTATATTTTATTTCGTGAGTTTGCTAGATGGGAAAAGAGGGAAGGGAAGGCGAGTGGACTAAGTTGGTAAGGTTGGAAGGTTTAAATAGTACGTACGAGTACTCACTCACTTACAGTACATTTAGATTAAATATGCATGTCGTATGAGTTATGAATGGGTATCACAATGAATTTCAATTAATTGTAATTTGTTTATTCGTTGTGTTCGGTTTTTATTTTATTTTTGATTTTTATTTAAATGGGAATATAAAGAGATTTTTTGCAACTGATAAATCGTAAGCAAAGTATTAATTAGTCGGCAATTGCCAATAATTAGAATGAAGGTAGGGTTTGTTTTTTGGAGCGAACACTCAACTCAAACTTAAAGAAAAAAAATAAACAAAAATTTAAATATCATTTTTAAAATTTAATGATTTATGGAATTATACCAACATTTGTGTTTATTTTTTTTGTTCATTATTTGTTTTAAGCCGTTAGATCTTGTATAAAATATATGAAAAACCATAAATAACACTCGCCAAAACAGATTGTATGTCTGCTCTTTGAAATTAATGTCTTTCGGTAATAAAATAAAATATAAAACATTTACACAAATCATTTTTATAATCAGCCATAACACCAAAAAACAATACTCGTAATAATAATAATAAAAGTTAAAATTTATTATCTTTTTACCTGATCGATAACAACAACTTTGTTTTAACAGCGAAATGAAATGATTTTTTTTTTTCGTTGATGTTTTTTTTCTTTGTCTTAAATAAATGTCAATAACATGTCAAAAATATACAGAAAATATTTCACAAAAATTCTGTAAAGAAATGGCATAATATTAAAATCATTTTATGATCGCCTCAAAAGGAGGTGTCGTGTCGGATTTTTAAATAGTAGATCGCCGTCGTGCTAATTATGAACAGCAACATCAATGTCTTTCAGGCGACAATCAACCAATAAGATGTTGTTTTATTATGGTTTGCAATGTCAATGAATGTTTGTTTGAGTGACAGAGACTCCCTCTCTCTGATGACAGCCTCGAGTCTGCTGTCGGTCATTTGGCCAGCCAGCAGTAATAATTAAAACAATAGCATTGTCTTTTTATTGTTGTTAGTGAGTGAAAATAATTACTGCTGTTATTTTTTGAAATTGTTGTGCATTCTCAGCAAAATGTTTTACTTGTCTTGCGTGCTTAATGACAGGTAGGCGTGTAATGTTGTGATTCTCTTAATTAAATTAAAATGTTCTTATATATGTCAGGGTTTAGAAAGACTACATAGTTACTTTGAACTAAAGTACATTTTTGTAAAGGATGAACTAGAAACGTTTGCTATTTTAGAATATTTAATAACATCTCGTAAATAATTAAAAAAAAATAATCTCCATTATCATGTTAAAAGGTAAATTTGGCAAACTATTCTTCCTCCATGATTATGTTATTATTATTATGCTAAACATTAAAAATCGTTACATAATCTAGAAATAATTTCATAAACTATTGGCAGTATGACTTAAAAATGCGGGATTTTTTTAAAATTTTTAGATTTTATTTTGAAACATTAGTACAATATAAATTTATTCAAAGTATGGGTCATTGTCAGCCATATTTCTGACAACATATGGATTCCGAGCCAAAAGAACTGCTTATCTCTTGAGGACAAGAACGAACCAATAAAATATTGGATACTCTGTTTCAGAGTGAAGCGTATCCAAGAGAGAGAGAGAGATCGTTCTGCATCGATCGAAAGCAATAGTAGTTGGACGGGCCACGATCTGGACTATAAAGCGGGAGAGGCAAAAAAAAACAGATATTGCAACATGTGGCCGAGCGTTGTCAGGATGGAATATTACGGTTTCATGTCTGGCAGATCGTAATGGATAGGACCCTTTTGGTCCCACCAAATACAGAGCATTAAGCACTAAGGGCCATGGATATTTGACTGGTTGGCCGGGCTCCACATACGATCTCTTACGTTTCGGTTATCGTAGTGGATCCATTTTTCATCGCAAGTAATGATTCGGTGCCAAAAATTATTTTCTTTTATGGTGGCATACGTAAGAGATCGTATGTGGAGCCCGGCCAATCAGTCAAATATCCATGGCCCTTAGTGCTTAATGCTCTGTATTTGGTGGGACCAAAAGGGTCCTATCCATTACGATCTGCTGAAGTCTGGCAAGATAGGCACAGGGAACCTGTACCGAACGCAACTGATTCGTTTAAAGCGAGCATTGGCCAAAAAACTCCCAGAATATGCGGCCAGGCATGAAACCGTAATATTCCATCCTGACAACGCTCGGCCACATGTTGCAATATCTGTATTTTAAATATACAAAATCGTCGTTCAAGGTCTCTGAACTTCAATTCGTATAGAACTCAATATTCCTACTTTTGGATGAATTCAGCTGCTTGCAAACGTTTTGAAATTGCTTATTGAGTAGCTCCCAATGATTCTGCAAGCTCTTGTTGAGTTTCACAAAAATATTCAGGGAGTAATGCCTTCAATTCTTGGTCTTTAAACATTTTTGGCTCGCCTGGTCGATCTGTGTCTTTTGACAAAGATATGTACCCTGCAAAATGATATATAAGTTATTAAAAACAAAAACCGCGTTCAAAAGATACGCCATCTATTGTAAATCCCGCATTTTTAAGTCATACATCCTATAGAAAAATAATCGTATGTTGATTCTGCATGAATATAAAATAATAAATTCAGGTAAATCCGTATAAAATTTTACATTATTTCGACTTCTAGGGTTACTAAATTCCGTCTGCTTATATCTCTGCCATTTGTGGACCGATTTGTTTGATTTTAAATAGCAACCAATGTTGGACAATATTTATATATCAGTCATGTCTGTAAGTTATTTGGGAGTTTCGTAAAGTTTATTTCACGAAACTATTTATTGAAATTGCCACCAATGTTGGACTATAGCGGATATATTGATGTAATGCCCTGGTAATTAAAGTAATTTAAAACACTATTAGTGCCATTAATTTCTCTAAATATGAATATCCTTAGAAGTATCAATATTAGACCCCTTAATAATTTATTTAAGAACTTGAAATTAGTTTTAAGTCGAAATTTTCCTTCTTTAAAAATCTGTTCATGTCATATAGTGAAAATAGTTTTGCATGTGATAATAAAATTTGATAATAATCGAATGATTCAGCCACTTTCGTTTATTTGAATCGTAATTCATCTTTGTCAACTGACTATCTTGTTCTTAGAACCGAAAAAATCTATAAATACAATATAATTTAATCATTCGATTAACAACAAATTTTATCATAACAATAATTCTGAATATTGTTACTTTAAGAATAAAACATGTACAAAAAATTCGCAAAAATATCCCAACAAATTGTTCGCTAGTAAAGACCTTATCTTTCTTGGAAATTAATCTGGTTTACACATTTGAAAGACAGTTCATATTCTATCATAATAACATTTGTTGTCTGTGCCGCTAAAATATGAGATAAATCTACTCGTAGTTTTTTGGTTCAACCGAATCTTAGTGAATTTCCAAACCCTGAAAAACTAATGAACAATTTTAATGACCTGTGTTTAACTATTTTAATTACAATCCTATTCATTCATTCATTCGCTATTTCTTTCTCTCTCTTGCTTTCTTCCCTACATTTTCGTTCTCTAGCCATAAATAAGACTCTCTGTTTTGATTTTGAGCCTCTAATTGTAAACAAATAGTGTTTGCCAAAGTCATAAAAACAGCAACAATTGACAATTACAAATATTTAGGGCGTAAGGTGTTAATTGACTAAATGGCTGGCTGTCTGTCTGTCAAACTAATTGTTTGGCTTTGTAACCAAATCTCAGTGTAAAGAGGGCACAAGTATTGAAAATAAGATTTAATGAAAAAACTCAAGATTTGTGTTGTTTACAAACAAACCAAATTGTTTGTAAATGAGTGTGTGGGTATGGAATAGTTCAGGGTAACTAATGAACTACGAATTGTACTTTGTATTTATTTAGTTGACAAATTGTACCTGGCTCTTAATGTAGGAATGTCGTAACTCACTATTTTATTCGTGATTTTAAAACACCCACCTTAAAGTATACAGATCGACTGAGTCGATTATACGGTGTCCGTTATTTTTATAAAATTTGGTATATGCGTTTTTTCGATCAAGGGACGAAGCCTATTGAAGTTGGTTGCTATCAGTCCATTATTTCACTTAGCCCCCATACAAATGTTCTCCCAGAGTAGGACTTTATTGGTCATAAATGTTTAATTTGATATTTGACAGATATAAATAAGTAACCCAATTCTGTAAGAATCCGTTTATAATTAGTCGTAGCTACCACACAAAGTCCCCGGCAGAAAATAATTTTAACGGGAATAAATACAACAGGAATAAGTTTAATATAGAAATAAATCACGCGACCTAATTTCAAGGCGATCAGTCCATAATTTTTCATAGCTACACCACTTCAGAAATTGACTTTAACATAAATGAATTAAATATTTTGACATCCAAATAAAATTCAACACAAATAAGTGAATTCGCTCATTTTCACAAAATTGTATGTGTATGGCTTAAAAATGCGGATTTGTACAATATAAATTTATTCAAAGTAGTTTCGAAATCTTTCTGGCAACATATGGATTCCGAGCCAAAATAACTGCTCATCTTTTGAGGCCAAGAACGACTCAAGCCATTATCGGATACTCTCACGCAGAGAAAAAACATGGTTAGACATGGTTATGACAACTATACTATGTTCTCTGTAACAATATATTGTTGTCGTAAACATATAATTATTGTTTTAATTTAATTTCAACAATATTAAAGTTACTGCAAACGTTTATATTTTCATCGCAATTATAAATATGAATATGGTTTTCGAACAACTAAATAATGATTATTAGGTAAACATATTATTTCTATGTACAACCATTAAATGTTAATTTTATATACTCGTAGTCATAATATGTTTAAGATGTTAACAGAATATGTTTACAACAATTAAATAATAATAAATGTAGTCATAATATGTTTAACATGCAAACAAAATATGTTTACTTTTAATAGTCTGTTTTCCCACCATTTGTGAGTGTTGGTGTTTGTCTAAGCTATGTTATTTTTACAAGTAAATTTTGAGTGTCTGTAATTCCCATTCGCTCTATAGTTTTATTTGTATATTATCTTTAACTTTCCTAGAGCGAATAACAATAAATTTGATTTAATCAATAATATTTTAATTGAGAATTTAGTACTTTAAAAATAAAACCTATTCAAATTTTGTATTTCCAAAAAATAAATTTTAATAATAATATGATTATTTTGGATCATAATATGATTTAATTGTATCATAATATGATTTAATTGGGTCATAAATATGATGACTTTGGGTCATATTATGATTGATTTATATCATATGATTATTTCAAAATATATTATGATTGATTTTTATCATAATTTGATTATTTCAGAACATATTATGATATTTTATGATACTAATAATGATCATAATATGTTTTGGACTACAAGCAAAAATCTGAATATTATATTTTGCTCTTAGTTTATGGTTACCACAACCATGTTTTTTCTCTGCGTGCTGTTCCAAAGTGAAGCGTATCCCAGAGAGAGCGATCTGCAGCGATCGAAACAAATAGTAGTCGGGCGGGGCAAGGTCTAAACTATAATGCGGGCGAAGCTAAACTTTCCAACCACTTCATTCTAAATAGTTTTTATCAAGTGTTGTAACATGAGGCCGTGTGTCGACCTGATGTCTGGCCGCATATTATAGACGTTTTTTGGTAAATGCTCGCTTCAATCGAATCAGTTGAGTTTGGTACAAGTTCCCTGTGATGGTCTGGCCAGATTTTAGCAGCTCATAATAGATATGACGCTTTTGTTCCCACCAAATACAGAGAAATACCTTAGCGCCATGGATATTTGGTTTTTTTTGATGATTAGGCTAGTTGTCCGGGCTTTACATATCTTACGCTCCGGGTTATTGTAATGAATCCATTTTTCATCGCAAGGAATAATTCTATTGGATGAATCCTGTTGAAGTTGCTGTTTAAGTAGCTCACAATGATTTTGCAAGCTCTTGTGGAGTTTGACAACAATTTTCATGGCTGCTTTCTTCTTGGTCTTCAAACCATTTTGGCTGGCCTGGCCGATCTTTGTTTTCCGTGTCAAAGTCACCACTTCTGAACCATTTCTCGCACGTTGAAACCGATTGAACACATTCACCATAAGCTTTGGTGAGCAATCGTTGTGCTTCAGCTGCTCTTTCTTCAAGTTAAAGAATTAAAGAAAAACTTCCCGCATATGATGATGCTTGGTTGGCATAAAATTTCGACATTTTCGAAGCGAAAAAAACTTTGTTGTTTACACTATAATGTTCAATAACTAAATGAGAATAAATGACAGATATGTAGCCTTCAAAATGACAGCTAAGTTATTAATAGATACATCATCTATTGTAAATCATGCATTTTTAAGTCATACACCTAATAATTTATTTTAAAGTAAACTTTGGCAAGGGTTGGGTACATAAGATTCGACACAACCGAATATAGCACTCTTACTTGTTATACCCTTCACCTTCGTGAGAAGGGTATATACATATAAGTTTGTCATTCCATTTTTAATTTCCACAATATAATTTTCCGACCCTATAAAGTATATATATTCTGGAACCTTATAGATAGCGGAGTCGATTAAGTCATGTCCGTCTGTCTGTCTGTTGAAATCAATTTTCTGAAGACCCAAGATTTCTTCGGGATCCAAATCTTCAATAATTCTGTCAGCCATGCTTACCAGAAGTTTCCTATTTAAAATCAGCAAATTCGGTCCACAAATGTCTGAGATATGAGGACAAAACCAGGATAACCTCGATTTGTTAACTATTTTTGACCTATATCTGAATTACTAAGTCATTAATATAGACAATATGGATATCTAATGATAGATATTTCAAAGACCTTTGAAACGACGTATATAAGACCATAGTAAGTTGAACCTACAATGGGTCAAAATTGGAAAAACTATTTTTTAACCCGAATTTTTTTTCACCAAAAATTTTTTTTTTTAAATTAAAAAAAAATTTAAAATAAGAATTCGAAATTTTTTTTCAAAAAAATTAAAAAAACAACTTTGTATAAAAAAATAAATTTTGTTTACCTAAAAATATTTAAAATTTGTATTTTGAAGTATAATTTGGTGAAGGGTATATAAGATTCGTCACAGCCGAATATAGCTCTTTTACTTGTTTTTGGTTACTTCTCTGATTTTTTGTTGCTTTTCTGATATTTGTTTTGCTATAAAACTTTGGCCCACAAATTAATATTGAGTGCAAAAGAAAGATCATTGAAGTATTTGGAAGATTATGTCAGATAATTCATTTCGGTAATTCTTTTCATGTTTAAAATGTACTAAAAGTACCTCAAAATATATTCATATATAAATATTTACAACAAGTGTGTACTTTTTATTCTGGTAGCTCGGTGGTCTATTAGAATTTCTGATATTATATGATTTTTTTGCTTTCTTTAATTTGTTGTTATAAATATTTGTTTCATTTATTTATTTTTTTCTTCAATTTAACGAACGCGTGCTTAGTGTTATTAGTCATACTAAAAAAAAGGCGGCAGCCAAGAAGACTACTCGTATAAAGTTTTTGTTGTTACAATATGTATTTTATTTTCAATACGTTATTTTGTTTTTGTTTGTGTTGTTCCACAGTACAACAAACTTTTAGCTAACCGCGCATACAATGGAATGAGTGTTTGACACTTGTGATCATACACTGAAAGTGTTAATACGGAAAAATTTGTTTGTAAAAAAAAAGTGAAGTGAAATGAAACGAAAATAGTAACAAATTATCGCGAAAAATAAATAAATGCTTAGAAAACGGAACAAATAAGAATGTGAAATACATATATTTTGAGAAAAAAAAATACAAAACGGAAGTTTGAAATTTATTAAAATACATACATATGTATTTCTAATGCAAAACAAATTTATGATTAATAAAGTGTTAAAGAGAAAAAGTATGTTTATTTTAAATTAAAAGTTTTTTTTTAAATAAAAACCCCTAATATGTTTAAATGATAACGCAATATATTTTTTAATTTATATATATTTATAATATATATTAAAAAAGTTCAAATAACAAAAGTGAAATAAACAATCTAAATAAAAAAAATATTATTTCCTTGCATTAACTAACTAAACACCATTAAAAAAATACTTTTCAAAAAAGTTGAAAAATTCAAAATACATACCTACTTAAAGTTAAAATAATAAATTAATTATATTTATCTGGTGTGAAAAATTAACGGTCACTTAACTTTTGAAAACACCAAAAATTAAATACATTCTAAATTCATATTAAATTACCAAAAAAAAAAATACCCCAAAAAAAAATTGTATTGTATTTATTTTAAACATTCTACATTTATAGAGAGTGAGAGGGTTCTAAACCAAAACAAAAAAAAAATTGAAAATTGGTTTAAAAAATTTAAAAAAATTACTGACCCGTGTTAGTCATTCTCAATTAACTATAATATTTTCTGTTATTTTTTTTTTCATAAGGGTATAGTACAACAACAAAAATAACAATTATAACTCAAATAAAACAAAAATTATAGAAACAATATAAAGATCGAATTAAAAGTGCTCTACAACAAGTTATAAAATAAAATTTGAAAATAACTTCATTCTCCCTTCATTCTTAATTTGATTAAAAAAAACTTTATCGTTAAAATAATAAAATGTATCACAAAATATGTTGTATTCAGGGTTGTCATTCGAATAAAAATTATTCGAATAATCGAAATATTTTTATTCGAATAATAAAATTTTTCAGTTTAAAATAAAAAATTATTCCATTAATTATTATCAAATAATCGAGTACCCGAATATATTTATTTCAAAGCTAAAATTTATAAATTGGAAATGTTTATAACCAACGCTAAGGGAATACAAATATTCAGGGTTGTCATTCGAATAAAAATTATTCAAATAATCGAGAAAAATAAAATATTTTTATTCGAATAATACAATATTTCAGTTTAGAATAAAAAATTATTCCATTAATAATTGTCGAATAATCGAGTACCCGAATATATTTATTTTCAAGCTAAAATTTTATAAATTGGAAAAATTTATAACCAACGCTAAGGGGATACCCTATCGGAATGGAATTCTGCATTCCGATTGAAAGTGGAATAAATTCCGTATTTTGCTTCTTCAGAAAAAATTAAACGAACATTTCTTTGGGAATGAAACCTCTTTCAGTTTTCAAAGTGGAATTGATATTTGATTGTAATTTTTGGTTTTTTTTTTAATTTTTAATCAATTTCTGTACCAAAACCTTAAAATTTGTTTTAAAATGAAAAACGCTGTCAAATTTAAATCAGAAATACAGAATTATGAAATATTTTTGGAATTAATAAATTTCACGGAATCTGATGAACCTAACACGAAATCAATCGGAATAAAAACTACGGAATTGAAACCATTCCGAACGAAATGTGTGACAGGCCTGTATATATGCAGTTGATGTTAGGAAATAATGTTATGAGTTGGAGGAAAGAGGGTGTAGTGTTTGTGGACGTTTGACTTGTATTGATAAATATTATATACCGCCGGGAATACGTTGGCAGGTAGTAAATTCGACCAACAAATAATTTTCCCTGAATTTGTGAGAAGCGGTTTGAAAAGGGTAAAAATAGTTTAGAAGAAAAAAAAGTATTATTGAATGATAATATTTATTCATATAGGACATAGAATAAAATATACATAGAAGCGCTACTGAGAGACAAAGAACATAAGTTTTTTGTCAAAAACCTAAGTCTTGCAACAGCAGAATACATGTAAATCTAAGCTCCTTTTCTTGATTAAACGCTTATTGGCCAAGTTATTAACGATTTTAGATATTTTGTGTTTTTATATAAAAAAATCGATTTTTGTTAAGAAATATGAGTGATCACAGATCAATCTCCTTTTCTTGATTAAACGCTTATTCGCCAAGTTATTAGCGAATTTAGATATTTTGAGTTTTTATGTAAAAAATCGATTTTTGGTCAGAAATATGAGTGATCACAGATCGGGTTCCTTTTCTTGATTCAACGTTTATTGGCCAATTTATTATAGATTTAAGCTATTGTGAGTTTTTATATAATTAATCGAATTTTGGTCTGAAATATGATTGGTCACTGACCGATGTATTTTGCAGATGTATTTAATAAGTGGACGTGGACAACTTTTATTTATGTAAAAACTTTTGCGGACTATGTATAGAGAACATTAAAGAAATTAGTTAAATCGGTCCAGGCGTCCTGCGATTTTAGATATATCGAAAAAAAAATTGGTGTGATCAATTTTTCTTTCAGTAAAAATTTAAATTGGATTACTATGATCATTTAAACAAAAAATTAGCCAAATCGATGTAGTCGTTTTCCGATTTTAGATAAATCGAAAAAAAGTGGGCGTAAAAGTGTGCGTGATCAGTTTTTCATTCCGTAAAAACATAAGTTGGGCTATGACCAACATTTTTTTAAAAAAATGTGTCTAAATCGGTCCTGCCGTTCTCTACTGATGCAATTACCAATGAACGACATTTGATTTTTATTTATATAAATGAGTGCGAATGAAAGTGCGCGTATTAGGTATGAAATTACTTATGTCTGCTGAACGGCACCCCTGATAATATATGTAAAATAAGGATCAGCTGGTCACATTCCGAAGATGTTCTAAAGTATCGATGAACCGGATAACAGTTTCATGACCTATAAGATCAACCTTTGTACCCGGTCCAGAAGCTCTCGACTTGTTATTGCAGCTCCGGTTCATATGTAGGAATTATATTACATTTTTGGACGAATGAAGCTAGTGTATATAAAAAGAAGGTCGGAAGGGGAGAAATATGTCCGATACCATCTTAAGCAACCCAAGCATCTAAATGTTTCATTCGCAACATCGAATATATGACGATTCCAACGGACGACACACTGTCTTCTCGTATGTAGAATCAATCTGAAAATCCATCAGTTTCGTTACCAATACGAAGAATTGATTGTGGTGAAATCTCAAGACGTTTATGTGTCAATAGGCAACACTGAGTTTTGAGTGCCTAGAAATTAAATCGGTTCAATTCACCCCATTAAAGGGAAGGAGCAAGAACAGAGCCCTGGAGGACTCCAGAGCTCAATATGAAGTTCTCGGAGCAAACACCATCTATTACTACCAGGGATTATTTTAAATTTTTAGCTTTTCTTTTGAAACATTTGTACAATATTAATTTATTCAAATTATTGGCTATGAACTTTTTCCATCTTTCTGGCAACATATGAATTCCGCGCCAAACCAATATCGGATACTCTGTTATGAAAGAGAGAGCGTTCTGCATCGATCGAAACAAATGATAGTTGGACGGAGCATGGTCTTGATTCTAAAGCGAGACAAAACTGCCCAACCACTTCATTCTAAATACTTTTTAACAGGTATTGCAACATGTGGCCTAGCGTTGTCATGATGGAATATTACGGACCTTTTTGCTGCCACCAAATACAGACCAATTCGGCTGGTTGGTGGGGCTTCACATACGATCTCTTAATGGATCCACTTTTCATCGCAAGTAATGATTCGGAGCAAAAAATATTTTCTTTAATAGATTTCATGCATCATTTCGGACTTGCAAAATTAATTCATATACAGCCCAATTATGAATAAAAAATTCCGCGGGAGTTTTTTCCCATTGAATTTGAATAGGAAAAATGAGAAAAGGGAAAAAACTCACGGGGAATTTTTTCATAATTGGGCTGATAGTACCCAATTTATCTGCTTTTGAATGAAACCTGCTGCTCACAAACGTTTTGAAATTGCTGTTTGAGCAGCACCCAATGATTTTGCAAGCTCTACAATTTGTGCAAGTTTTACAATAATCTTAATGGAGTAATGCCTCCAATTGTTGGTCTTCAAGCATTTTTGGCTGGTCTGGGCGATCTCTGTCTTCCGTGTCAAACTCACCACTTCTGAGCCGCACAAATCATCTCTTGCTCTTTGAAACTGATGAAACTCATTCACCATAAGTTTTGGTGAGCAATCGGTGTTCGACATTCGAGGCACTATTAAATGGCAATATAAAAACAATCGTAAGAATCAAAGTCAAATCAGATGCCTCACATTACCAACTGCATAAATCACATGAATCGTGGTTATTCCTAAAATTAGACCGACCGCCCCAACAAACATTATTTATAAAATTGCGTGAATAATAGCCCACAATATTTTATATTTAAACAGTTTTTATTCTGAAATTTCCAGCTTAATTTAAAATTGGTTAGAAGGAAATTAAGATTTCTTTTATAAAGATAACTTTGTCATATATTATTTAGCATTAAAGGTGATCTTTAAAGTTAAAGTCTTAATACAATTTGCGAAACTTTAAAAATCCTGTTATTACATGTGTAAGACAACATTTTAAAGTTTAAGTTTAAAAATAGATCTTCTAATGATCTTAAAATTAGACTAATCCAAACTTGTTCGGAATTAGAGCGAAGAAACATTTTGTCATATGAAGTTTTGAATGGAGAGTGTTTCCTGTAGCAATATTGTATGTATTCTATGCAATAATGACAAAGAAATCAAGATATTACCCTTGCAATTAGATCAGTACAGGCGCGGATCCAGTTCGTTCTCTAGTGAGGTGAACAAATTAAAATATATTTTATCATTTTCTTTAAATAAAAATTTCTTTTACCGACTTTTGCTTTCATACAAAAGGTGGTTCCTTGGAAACTTAAATCTATTTAGAAAAGTTTTGAGAAGAAACTTGTTTATGATTGTAATTTCAGGTACATTTTAACCCATTAAGAGCCATTATTACAACTTCCCTTTATAGTTAAAGTTAACTTTAAGAGCATCTTTTTCTATTGCTTAAAGTTGCCTTTTACTATAAAGGTAAGTTGTAATAATGGCCCTAAAGCGGATAAACATTATATCCGAAACAATCAGACATGAACTTGTTTCAATTTTTTTTTTTACTCAAGCTTTTTTACTGGCGATATTTTGTGAGTCATAATATGATAGATTTACATATATTGTTTTTAATATAATCCAATAATCATTTGACCGGAATTCACTAAAAAAATTAAAACGTCTAGGATCTAAAAGCCCTACCATAATATACCATCTTATACATTAGCACTTTTTATCATGTCATACCTCACGAGATTTAGTTTTTTATGTTGTAACGAAATTGTTCTGCTTCCAGTTCGTAAATTCACTGGTCGAAGTCACATTGGGTTGAATAGACAGTAGAGTATGTCTGGAGTCTCATGGGGACCCTGACCAGTAGAGATTAATAATGTAGCTCCATCCCTACTTCTGTGTCTTCCAATGGGTGTTGGGGTGACATCTAAATATAAAATATTGCTAACGCGAAATTGATATTGTGTCTATGTGTTGAAACTAGGAAAACAGGTTATGGAAGTTCAGTTAGAGGGAGTAGTGTTTGTGGATATTCGATTTGCCCACATTGAAAGTGACGAGAAAAACTTCATTCAGCACGAAGATTATTCTACAAACAGAACAGAACCCTTCAATATCGTTTTATTGTACGTTGTATGTTGTGTTGATATTGTATGGTATGGTATTCAGGCAGCCGTCCAAAACCTTCGTCTCGTACAGCTCAGTTGGGTTCAATAATCGTTCCCTTTGTGATATTGTAACAGGTCTTCTGTCGTGGAAAGTTCTTCCCTGGTGAAAAAACTTCGAGTTCATAGAGCCATCACTGTGTTGACAATCATTGGCCGAGTGAGACGAGAGGCAGATTCAATTCTCGTGAGAACCAAAACTTGATTTCAAGTTGCAGAACAATTTCCCAGATTAGAATACATTAGAATGTAGTATCGATCGAACAGTGAAACACAATCCTCATTACGATGATGTTACATTGAATTAATGGAGTTGGATACCCTATTCTCTCCTCTCCAAAATAGACTTTGAAGCATCGGCGCATACATGAGAATTGTATTCCATTTCTGGTGAAATATTATAGGTGAAGTAAATAGTAAGGAGATTAGAGTCTGCTTCATTTGACACTTGAAAAATGTTTTTAGTCACAGGTGAACATTTTTGATCGATTCACAGTAAAAATTTGGGTTCCATAGGCGACGAAAGTCTGAGATCGAAGTAGTATCATTATTTCGGCGATTAGAATAAAATATTGGGAAACAATTGATAAGAATAATAATAGTAATAACAGTTTATATAAAAACAGTCTAATTTTAAATGTGAGTGTGTTCATGTGGTTTCTTTTTGAAATTAATAAAAAGTATTTTCTGAATAGTACAATTCGGTGAGTCATAATTAGAGTGTCCAAAAAACCGGCAAAATTAAGAAATCGGTTTCCGGTTTAACCGAAAAGGTGTTTTTTGAAAAAACCGGTTTTGATTTTTATCTTTTAAAAAAACCGATTAACCGGTTTCGGTTTTTGTCTTCAAAAAAACCGGTTAACCCGTTTATACTAAATTTTTATTCAATATGAAAAATACGCTACTTTAAAATTTTTGAATTCTTAAAGCAATATTGTCAAATGCTACAATTTTCTATATAATTAATCAATATTTTTAAAAATGGTATCAAAGTTTTTCAAAAATATGGTTAAATGAGCTTTTGAAAATATGTTTCATTTAAACCGGTTAAGAAAACCGAAATCGGTCGAGTTTATAAAGATGAAAAAACCGGTTGACCGGTTTTCGGTTTCGGTTTTGGATACTCTAGTCATAATGAAAATTTTTTTTTTAATTTTTCTTCCTTGAAACGGAATATAACTCCTGAAGAAATGGGATTTAGAAATATTTACTTATTTAATTCTGAATTTCCTTTTATATACATGACTATAGAATATTCAATAACCAAAACTGGAAAACGGTTAACCGATTTTTTCAGCTTGAAAAACCGACCGGTTTCGAATATTTCATATTTTCGAATAATTCGACATGACAGTTGTTTCTATCAGTTAACTGGGTTTTTATAATTAAAAACTTTTTTTACCAACGGAAATGTAATTTTTCGAATATGTAATCCACAAATTGGTTTTCTAAATAAATCATTTTTTGAATACTCTAGCCATATAGTTAGTGTATAGATAGAGGTTCCTGATGTAAGAACTCAATGAGATTTTTAAGTAAATCCTATTTATAACACAGTTCTGTCCAAGTTAACCCCTTAATTGTGTGCAGAGTACAGGGTGTAATAATCTGCTTCAGTCAACAAATTATCAACAACAAAACATAGTAGTTGTAGTATCGAAAAGACGACAGCAACAACAACAAAACTAAAAACATCACACTAGGCCAACAGCAGCAATAGTAATTGACGTCGACGACAACTATGACGGCGTTACAATCATTCTACACTCAACTAAACCGATCGATCGATCGATCGGTCTATCTACCGACCAAACGGCCAATATTCAAATTAACAACAAAATTTTCATATTGACCATCGAGTGTGTGTGTCGTGTCGTGTGTGTGTTTAATTTAGTTGTGGAACTAAAGTAAATACTTAAGCGGCGGCGGCGTCGGTGGCGACAATCCCAATTTCCAGCCATCTGAAGTAAAATAATAAAAACAACAACAACAACAACTATAATAAAGTAACAGAACTGAAATGAAATAAAGTTAAAAGACAACAAAAACGATCGTGTAATAACGACAGCGACGACAACAAATTATTGTGTATAACGTCGTTAATTCTTTTTGTTGTTGCTGTTTAATGTTGCTCGTTGCTGGTTAATGTTGTTGTTTTTGTTGCTGTAATTTTTCAGTTCCTTTTAGGAGTAGCGTAAGTAAATGCGAGTTTGTCATTTTGTGTTGTTTTGTTTTTGTTTGTTGCTGTTGTTGTTGTTGGTGAATTACCAGCGCGCGCATACTCGCGTGCATATTTCAAACCCAAAATAAACCTACCAATCAACCAGCCAGACACATTCAGCTAAAAGTCATTGCAACAGTGGTGGTCATATGTTTAAGAACATCAAAGCTAGGTATTGAAAAAGTGTGATTAAAATGAAAATTTTAAATGTTTTTTTATTGTTTACAAGATTTGTTTTTCAAATATTATATAGGTCCGTAGTTTGTTGTTTCAATTTAACAATTTAACTGAATCTAAAGAATCTATCGGATTCCATCATAACCATTCCGAACGGAATGTGTGTTAGTTCTGCTATTTTAAAGAGAAAATATTTGTTTTATAATAATGTCCATTAAAAAACTGCAAAACAATACGAATTGTTATTGTTGAAACATCAATTTATCAAAAAATTTATAATTTATGCAATGATTTTTGGCAACCATAACCTGGACCAGTATCATTGTAATTAACACTAAACAATACTATATCTGAGACCTATCAAAGAGTGTCTGAATGACCCTTTTTAAATTTAAAAGTGTTAGATATTCAGCCTATCTCTACCATCCAGGAACCAGCCACGTAATAGTGTAGCAGTTGACTTTCTTCTAGGAGTTCTAAACGTTCTTCCATAATGGCCCAAACATATAAAATACTTTTGTTTCAACTGCAACTGAAAGACATTTGTACATTGTGCTGAAGTTAGCTTGTCTGTATATAAATTCAAGTATTTAACTGCAGCTGTCAGTTGCAGTTAAACCGAAAACAATGCATGTATGTGGTTGGGCCTTAAAACATTGTCCATTTGTGGTCGTTTGGTCAGTGAATCTCACGATCCACTAGAGCAAATACGAAATGTTCGTAAGTCGTCTCTCAAAATCTAAGAAGTGGATCCTAATGGAATATTAACTATTCATGGCAACATTTTCGGCTTATTTCTATTTGATTTCGTCGAATTGATAGCTTTATAATTTTTTAAAGTTTTCTTGTTGTAGCATCCTGATAAGTTTTCTAAATTTGTAGGCACCATTGCGACAATACGGTTCTTAATATCTTGCAATTTGATGGTCCAATCGAAATTGGATGCAATACAAAGCAGTAAATGGAAGCAATACATACTACTGCTAAACTACTATTGCTACTCACAGTAGAAACTGTCAAGTTCATGTGAAGTGAAATCGATGTCTTCTGATCGTCAATGAAATTTGCACCAAGGTTAGTCCTATTGGATAGTATTTATGTCTTGAGTTACAAAACATTTATTTTGATATATATCCCACAGCGACCAAAAACCTCTTAAAGGAATGTACCTAAGCTTTCTTTTGAGCAATAAAAAAGGTCCCATTTTGAAAAAAGTTAGATTTTGCAAAAAAAAAGTCAAACATTTTATATCTTGAGTTACAAAATATTTATTTTGATATATATTCCTCTAAGCGAACAAAAAGGTCTTCTAGGAAAAGACCTAAGCTTTCTTTTGAGCAAAACTTTTAAGAAAAAAAGTCATCAAAGTTTTTGATTTTGCAAAAAAAAAGTATGTTTTGAGTACCAAACCTTTTTTTTTTGGTAGATATCTAACTCGCATCCCAGACCAAATAGGTCTTTCTTTTGAGAAAAAACGGCCAATTTTGGAAAAAAGTGAAAAAGTTTTTTATTTCGGGAAAAAAAATTCAAATTTTTTTTATTTTTTTTTTTTTTCGAAAGATTGAAGAAATAGATATCTAAACTATTTGGGACACATTTTTCTGTTTGGCGAAAATATCAAATTTTCGCCAAATAACTCAGAGAGTTCTCGACCGATCTTGTTGAAAAATTGTTTCTAAAATTACTATCCAATAGGACTAACCTTGGTGCAAATCTACCGATCGGAAGACATCAATTGCAAAAGTTGGTTCACTTGACATGAAATCGCCCATATATATATTTTCCCGTAGTTGCTTTTAGGAGCATAGGGCCTCAGTACGCCGAGATTCTTAGTAATTCATTTACACACAAATAAAATACATGGTTATGACAACTATGCTCTGTTTTACTCAGTCATAAATGTTTGTCGCACACGACTATATTGTTAAATACATTTTATTTCAATAATAACTTACAATGTTTTCGGTAATATTAAGTATTAATAGGAGGGTCAGGCGGCATGTATTGCTTGTGTATTGGGACATGTATTCGATACATATGGAATTCCATGTGTACGTCAAAATTCACGTTATACATACGATTAGCAATTTCCACGTTCAAACGTACATATGTAATTTCATGTGACATAACCTCTATTAGTTTATATGTTTGTTGTTTTTAACAATATATTTATTTAAAACATTTTTAAATCACAATAAATATATTTAATGCAATGAAACTTATTTTGTGATGATTTTTCTTATCCCTTTTATTGTTTAGTGTTTTTTATTTTGCAATCACACAGTGTTGTATTTCAAAATACAACACTGTTGTACACACGAAAATAGAACATGATCCAAATGCCAAAAATGTCACGAGTAATACACATGTATTTTACATACACATAGATTCATATGGATCACACGGTATGTATATGTTTACATGTGGAAAAATGTCTCAATACATGGCACAAAACACAAGCAATACATGCCGTCTGACCTCCCTTTAAGCAATTCTTTTAAAGCAACTTTTCAATGTATTTACATGTATTGCATTGTCCATTGGAATGGTAGTTGGAGCATAACGATTTACTGGAACTTGAATTAATTCTCAATGAATTCTTTAATGGCATGGTTAAGAAATAAAATTTTATTTGATTTTGAAAATTGTATTAAGAATTTATTATTACGAACTTTTGGTAGAACGCAGCAAAGAAACAGTTTTACAAAGGAGAATTTTAATGATTTCATACTGAAATCAATAAATACAGCGGATCATTCTGAAGTGCTTATAGTTGAACGGCATCTGACCAAATCCAACAATAACCCACTACTTTTTCGGATATTCTCAAAAAATATTAAATTACGTATCTCAAAATTATTTTAGATTTTCAGATGTTTTAGTTTTTTGATTTATATTTATCTGTAGGCTTTATCCCTTGCTTAAACTTTGTTCCAATTCAACCATTTCGGATTTGAAAATACAAAAAAAAATATTTTTTTTGAGACACTCCTCTAATTAAAACAGCTTTTGTTGCACAAAAATTCCAAGGAGTTATACAAGTAGTCAATGTATCCCTTTCAGACAGTAATTTTCACTACTGTAAATTTTATACATCCAGGGAAGTCTAAAGTGACAAATTACACTTTAGTGTCTCTAGGTAATCTAGGATGTAGTCACTTTAAACTTTTTTTGTACAATACTTTACAAGATAGTAATTTGCTATTAGATAGACAATTGTCATTCAGTGTGCTATTTTAAATTACCAACTACCCGTAAACATTTAATGCACACTGTACAACATACAATAATACAAAACAATCCTCAGAATGAATATATGTAAGAGAGTATGTGTGAGTGTCAGTGCCTGTGTGAGTGGTAGTGTGTGTGTGTGTATTTCGTATTTTTCGCCAGTCAAACAAACATTATTATTTCAGCTCAGTTTACTTAACTTACTACTACTAAATTCTACTCTACGCTAAACTCGCGGCGCACACACAACACAGTAAAAAAAGGTTTATCAAATTTCGGTTTACATTTCGTATTTTAATATGTTGCGGGCCCTGCTAACGTAAGGAAGTAAAAACAATAACAACAAAAACTAAATACTATCTAGTACAACAAAAAAAAGAAAATTTAAAACCAAAAACGAAAAAAAATATTAAAAATAAAGAAAATCCCTTAAATGATAAAAGTGACAAATTAGCTAAAGAAAAATATCAAAAAAAAAATTAACTAAAATTTATTTTTTAAAAAAAACCGAAAAATTATTTGAAATCACAAATGATCTAGATCTATAATAAATCAAAGTGCCTCAATATTTCTCTTTAAAAATGTGGAAGTTTTTACAATTTTACAGTTGTTTCACAAAGCCGATTGATTGGAGCTGATGTCAACGACCTTTTTCGTTTAAATCACAATTAATGCAATAAAGTTATAATTAACAAAAAACAACAACAACAACATATACATATTTCAAATTTGTGTAATTAAAAAAGTACAAAAAAAATAACAAAAGTTTAAAAAAAAAAATATTAAATGCTTTTTGAAAAAAGTTGTGGGTGTTAAAAATAATGCCATTTATTATTCTTAAAAGTGCCAAAAATGTAAGTGGTTTTTTTGTGTGTCATGATGATCAACGATCTGTTGAAAATGAAAAAAAAAACTTAACTAAAATACAACACAACACTGTTCGAAATTTTGTAAATGTTTGTTTAAATTTTTATAATTTTTATGGTGAAATTCTAAGAATTATAGTTGGCTTTGTTGTTATTATTGTTATTGTGCCTGTGATTAACAACATTGATAAGCCATCAAAAAGAAAAAAAAAAACAGTTTTGAAAAACGTCGTCGTCGTACCTACAAAATACCTGTGACATTGTGAAATTTTAGTTAAATTTTGCATCTCATAAAACAAATTATGTATTGTGTTCTGTTCTGTTTAGTTCGAAAAAAAAAACAAATCAGAAAAAGGTGTGACTTGAAAAATTAAAGTTTTTATTTTTCAAAAAAAAAAATTGGTTTAAGTTTTTTTTTGGGGGCTGTAAAAATTTTTAATGAAACTGAATTTGTACGATAAAAAAGTTCAAACGTAATTGTGGGGAGTTAAAAGAGAAGTGTTAATTTTAATAAAACTGTTACACAAATTCTATTAAATTTGTTTAAAAACCAAAATTGTTCCCTAGTTTTATAAGTCAACATCAGGAACTCATAGCAGACTTTTTTAAACAAAAAATGAATATATAGATTTATTTATTAATCTTCGAAATATAGAGACCAGAACTGTCTTGTAATTCGCACGACAGTATATCAAAATAATGGCGGTAACATTTTGTTAAACTCTGTAAACTTAAATTTAATTAAAATTAACATACATATTATTCAAAGCTGGCTACTAGGGTATTGATCGTTCGATTAATCGAATAATTTCTTACGAATAATTATTCAAACAATTTAAAAATGGCCATTTTCGAATAACGAATAATTCGAACAATTTTATGTAGAAAAATCGAATAAAACGAATAAATGTTCATATATATTTAAATTTATTAAATTGCTTAAAATTTTTCATAATTTCAAATTTAAATAAGTAATAATGACTCACAAAAATTGTAGTGTTTCTGAAATTCGACAAATAACTAAAGACAAGGGGACTTTCGATCACTGTAGATGAGTGTTCCGATAGCTCCTTCTATAAATATATAAATATTACTGCAAGAAGATACAATTCTAAAAACAAATCTTTCAAATTGATTAACTTAGGACTTGAACCAATGATAATAAAAGGTACGGAATAAAATATTTGTTATTTAGCTGGCGAAATATTAGAAGAATCACAATTAATAATCAAAATATTAAGTTAGATTAAAGTGGAATTGAATGTGACGGAGAATGTGATTTTGAAACGGTCGTCGAAAGTGATATTGAGGATGATTAGATTGAAATAGATGAAGGCCATGATCTTAAAATATATGTATAGAAGTGATGTTATCAATCATGCACTGCCTGACTTCAAATTAGCCACGTTCACTGACAATGATATCAAACTTTGGACAGATTCCCTTTATTGTGTAATTCCCCAAGACCACTTTATTAAGCAAAGATTCGGCAACGTTGATAGAGCTTGATGTATAATACAATTTGTTATAAATAATTTAGATAAAGTCAACAATTAATTTACTAAAGAATTAGTTACTCATTTTAAAACCCGAATTAATGAACGACATAAAAAAGTTCTTAATACGTTTATATTGTACTTGAATTCAGGATCATGTCCAACTAGCTCAAATTTTTTAAAGCATAGCTCCAAAACGAAAGCATTTGCTAGTCAATTGTTCGGGAGTTAATCTGATCAGAAAATTTCTGTTGAAAATATAATAATGGAATGAATATTTTTTAATGATCAATACTTGAATTTTTAACTTTAACGTTATTTTTTTGTTTTTCTTTAACAATAAAATATTAAAAAACCAACATCAAAACTTCATCTTTGCTTTTTTAAAAACAAATTAAATTATTCGAATAATTCGATTAATTTTCAACATGTGATCGAATTATTCGAACAAATTAAAATCTCTTATTTGAATTATTCGTTTTATTCGAACAAGAGAAAAATCGAATAATTCGAATACCCTACTGGCTACCAATTCAAAACGGTTAATAGGTAACGGTAACGCTAATTTGGATTATTTCGGTAACGACAATTATCTGTAACGGTAACTGTAGCTTTGCGCTAACGGTATTTGCTATGATTTCGATTGTTATTTCATTGATAATGTTTGTTCTATGCGTTCTATGTTTAAGTTTCGTTTAACGAAAAACAACACGGATCTGCAATGATTTTGTATACCCTGATTCTAAAGGTGGGTCACATATGGTAAATATTTGCTCAAAAAATCGTAACCACTTTTTTTAGTACAAATTTGTTTGACGTGTTTACTCTTACAAGTGTTTTGCAAGACCAAACAGCATCAAATAAAATAAAACAAAATTTTTTGTTTCGAATCATCCTAAGTAAAATAAGTTTTTGAAATAAATAAAAGAATTCAAATGTATTTTATTTAGTGGTTAAGTCTTTCTCGTCAAATATTTGTCATATGTTACCCTACCTTAACTGTATACCTATTTTTTTCAATGCTACGTATAGTTTTCTAGTAGTCTTGAGTAGTACATGAACGAACTAGTTCAATTGAACGATTCATTTGTTTGAACTAAATGAACTAAAGAGTGAGCCTGAATAAACTTATATGTACTTGTATTAAGTTAAATAAAACTTAAACCGTTCAATTAGGCTTTTTATCCCGGGAATTCCCGGGACAAATTTCCCGGGAATTTTGCCAATTTTTCACTACACGATTACCGGGATTTTTAGTCGGGATTCCCGGGAATTAAAAACTTTTTTTAAAAAAAATAAAGTGAAAAGTTTTTTACAGTTTTTCGTTTATAACTCCGCAATAATAGAGCGCTTATTATTGTTATTTATTTGGGGTTTTTCAAATGAACATTTAAAATAGCATATGGAAAACTGCACAATCTAAAAAAAGGTGAATAATCTTCAATGTCAAGATTGACCAAGATTCCAGAAAACACTAGTAGAACAAAGGTCCCTACTTTTTATGGAGGCACACCATTTGGTATTTTCAAGTATTGAATTGATTTTGGACATTTTGGTAACAATGACAGCTTTATAATGAGTGTGTTTTGCAGATGTTGTATTATTTTACCTTTGAATGTAATAATTTAGAAATTTTCCAGATCAACATCAATTTTATCTCTTAACTATCCAGTATTCATTCCTTTCACTAAAAATTTAATCATTCAAAGTTTTAAATAAATTCTGTTATTAATTAACTTCAAAATTAATTCAATTTAAATGAAGCTTTTGAAGGAAGCTAAATAATTAGATATTGGGAATGGATTTATGAAATGAAAGGCTGACATTTTTTAATTACGGATTAAAATTTTAGTGAATTAAGCTCAAATTGAATTAATTAATACGAAGCTCTATATAGTATAATGATTATAGCACTAAGTTTTTATATAAAATTTTGCTATAATATTCATAGTTTACAGTATTATTATATATTTCGGGTATAGCCGGGTACCCGGGAATGTAGAGAAAATTTTTACCGATTCCCGGGAATCAAAAAAGGTCGGGAAATTAAAAACCCTACGTTCAATATAAAAATTCTCAAAAAATACGTAAATTTATTCAAATATTGAGCAATTTCATTAAACATTAAAATATTAACATATCACATTTTCCAGATATTCTCCCATTAAAGATTTTATAGTTGCTTCCGTTACCTTTTGGACGAGGTGGTTCATTTACACTTAAAATCGAACATATCCTGGCATACCTTTCTCGTGTTCTTTAATTATTTTTTTTACAAGAGCCCAATACCACTGGCCGAAGTAGTGGACAGTTGGGTGGATTTGCCTACCGTGATACAAAATTTACATTATTGTTTTAATACCACTCCAGGACCTTTTTTTATAGTGACATGATGCCTAATCGGGTCAAAAATTTGAAGGCACTCTGCGATGTTTTAAGAAAGGTAAAAGCCGTTTTTGTAGAAACTCCGTAATATATATTTCTCTTCTTATCGTGCCTGATATTAAAAATGACTGGCTTCTTTTGCCACAACTGCAAATGGCTTGTCACACAAGAAACATCTTGGTGAATTTTGTTTGTTCATCATCATAAGCGATCGTGCATCAGCCATATACGATCTGGAATTTTCTGAACTGTATACGTCTTCAACCCAGCATTAGCTTTGACTCTGTGCAAAAAAGAATCAGAGCATTTAATTTTACGAATTGCTTTTCTGATAGAAAAGTTGTTCGATTTTTTTTTTTACTTTTTTTCTTTCTGATCCAGGTTTTCTTTCAACGTTCAAGTCTTCCTTATTCTGTTTAATGGCTTTTGAAACAGTGTGACGATGAATCGTCAAAACTTTTGCTATTTTTTAGGAAAAGTTTTAATTATTTTTTAACGTAATTTTTTGCGGCGACCATTTTGTTTTGTGTAAATGAATGATTTAGAAAAGATAATATCTAATATATATTTAAAAGCTAAAGTGATCAACAAATTAATAATTTGTTGGATCAAGGATAAGTTTTCGCTGGAATAATGTGTTTTTTATGACTCACTCTTTATGAGGGCCATCCTAAAATACTAGTTTTTAGTTTTTCTATACTCAAACCAGGAAACTTTCTTAAAAGAAAAGCATGTATCTAATGCTATTATCTCTGGAAACCAAAGGCGGGTTTAAAACATTTTGTTTTCCAACCGTCATGTTTTCTCTCAGAGACCACTTTTTCTTGATCCAGTTATCTACTGTCCCATAAACACATGAAACATGGAAATTTAGTGCAGACACTTTGTTGACCTAAGATGAATTGCAATAGTGATTCGGGTCTTAATCTCCAGACTTAGTGTTTTTCACTAAGTCTGTTATAAGCTTTCTCAACTATTTGAGTGTATATTAAACGCAAATGTAACAAAACACATTTAGGCCATTTGAGATATGAATTTATTAATATAAAATTCACTTTTTGGCTTTTGTGGTTAGGCTGTTAGCTTGTTTGCCCATTAAGCTAATGATAGTTTGTAAATGCCAACAAATCTATTATTTTTTAAATTATTATTTTAATGTTTATTATTAAAAATTCATGAAAACAAGCTGCTTTTGAACATATTTGCTTATTTTTAATCAGTACTTTACTTGTGCCTTGACTTTGTATATTTTTTGTCAAAAAAACCCCCGTTATCGATTTTTATAATATTACTCAGCATAATTTATTTTTGATATTAAGTCTGCATATTATTTTGCTATACTTTCTATTGCAAGATATTAAACAAAATTAATTTGAGTATTTAAAAATTAATTTTCCAAAAAATAAACAAAAATACATATAAAGTTTCTGGGATATCCTAACAAAACCCGTCGATTACCACTCACCAAATGTGCTAAAAATATGTAGTTGAATATTTAAGATAAAGTTAATTTGATTATGAAAAACTAAAACTTTTGTATATAATTTTTTTCTAAATGTACGATTTTACTATAAACGGAAATATTTGGATAAAAAAATTTTAAATCTAAATCATTGTTTGAAGTGGTATTTACAGCGTATGTGCAGTACACTAGAAGGAGAGTACTATTGGGGGTTTTCTAAAATAATATTTGGTCCAGTGATAGTGATGTTACTATAGACCAAAGGTTCGAAAGAATTAATTCTTAATTTCATTATCGAAATCAAAATAATTTTATCTCTTAACTATTCCGTTATTAAATTTATTCTGAATCTATTCATAGGCTTAATTCATTTGTACTGTAAATGTATTGAATTCAATCCTTTAAGAATTAATTCTATACAGAATTAATTTTTTATTGAATCATTAAAATTTTCTTGAATTCAAATCCATTACAAAACAGCTTTAAAAGTGTATTGAATGATTAAATTTTTCTTCAATTAAAATTTTTTATAAAAAATAATTTTTTTCCAATTCATTAATGATTAAAAGCAGAACAAAACCAAGACTGACCCCCATTAACACGAAGTCTGGTTATGTATTAACTATTTTTGTATGAAAATTGTCAGTATAACTGTTAATAGGATGAATGAAGAAAATACATTTTAATTCAATTTGTATAAGATTTGAATTAACAAAAATTTTATCATTCAAAGTTTGAATGAATTCTGTTATGAATTAATTCAATGGTGAATGAATTATATTTAAAAAAAAATCCTTTGAATGAAGCTAAAGAATTATATGTTGGTAATGGATTTATGGAATGCATGGCTAACATTTTTTAATTCTGAATGAAGATTTTAGTGAATGAAGCTCAGATTTAATTAATTCGAAGCTCTGCATGTATAATCTTATCCCCTATATTTTTGATGTTATTAACAATTTTGATATTCTGAGAACGCTAAAACATCAGTCGGTCCATAAAATTTTAATTTCTGCAATAAAACAAAAATTTTAAAAATGTCGCTTACGATAATTTGGCACTAAGGGCTCGATATGCTATGAGCAAATATCAGTGCAAATCAAAAAATCCATCCATCGATTAAAATTTAAAAATTTTGTGTTTTTGCAGATTAGTCCAATTATTAGGTTCGGTTCTGAAAAGAGGTTTAGGTCAGACTCTAATGTTTTTCATTATATTAAAAAAATAATTCATTTTTGATTTTTAATTCACCATAAATTAAAAGATATCGATGCATTAAAAATAATATTCAACTTCCATTCATATTTTGGGCAAAATTAATGCATTGCTAAATGATTCAAAGATTTATTCAATAATGAATCACTCTTTTGCAGTTCTGCTACCAAATATTACATAGTATGATTAAAAGTAATAGCATGTCATTACCATGTCATTTTGCTGGGAAAACTGTCAGTACGATAAAAAATAACTACAGATTGAGAAAATGAGGTTTAGTATGCTTTGGTAGTTTCCTAAAAATTCACGATTTATTTTGTATTAACAACTATTAACAAGAGTAGACCTGCCTCGTAATTCTTATTTTAATCTTATAAATACTTTTATACACACAATTACATGTATATAATTTATCGTTCTCTTAATAATAGATTACTTAATAACCTAGAGCTTCTTAATTGCAACTATCTTGTTACAAACCAATTAAACAACTTTATAAACAAACTTGCATTTAATAAAATATAATTTTTTTTTATTTCAAAACCACACACAATTTTTTTTCTTTCCACTCACACAAACACACTCTGAAATATTGTCAGATTTAGAAATTTCTTTATTATTAAAAACTGAGATGAGTCATTTTTGATTATTTTGCGTAGACATTCGTTTTTATAAATTGTTTAACGTGAAATTTCAAAACCACAATATTGTTCACTTACGCACGATGATGATATAATAAAGACACACATTTTCAAAACAGAAAGAGCTAACGAACGAACGACCGAGTATTTACTTATTTATTTAAATTCGTAATAATAATTAGCATAATGTCATTGTATCCAATTTAATAATCTCACATTGTCTGTCTTCAATCGTCATTGTATCTAGTAGATATTTGTTGTAGTATTTTCTGAATATCACTCATTGTATGGCCGTTTATCATAAATTTTACAAATGTTTTGGTATTAAATGATCATTTTGTATTTAATTCAATTAAAATATTATATCAAGCGATTAAGTAGCTTGAATTTAAATTTCATATACTGATTATTGAAATTTTTAAGTGGGCGTGGCAATAATAATAGATTAAGGTGTTATAAGCTGTTAAAGTCAGATTAAAGATTTTTGGGGCAAATATTTTAAGTTTTGTAGAGACTTACAAACAATTAATTTAAACATAGATTTTTGTTAATCCATAATTCAAGTTTATTTCTAATTTTAGATAATACTTAATACATTGTTTAATTTGAATGTTGGTATGTATTTATAATACAATGACCTCTTTTGAGTTTTTAATTTAATTTTGTCTAAATGTTAAAAATATCAATGGTACTTTGTTGTATTAAATAAATACTTCACGCAATATTGTGGTTTTGAATAAATAGAAAAAAAGTAAAATTTACATATTTGTCATACATATTTTATTATAAGGAAATTCCATAGAAAAGTATTTCATTTGAATTTTTGCCATTACGTAGAAATTGGCTTAAAATAGTAAGGATATTTATGATTTTATATTAAAAAAATATATAAAATACGTAATTATTATTATAGATTAAACAAGCGGACTTATTAAGATCATTACAAACATTTACAACTTTCGAACATTTGATTTACTAAATTTCAATTTATTATAAAAATATATTCTAAATTTTATTTATCCCTCTTCATTTATTTTCAGTTTAAAATAGTCTAAACCAAAATGCAAAATACCAATAATAATAAAAACTACTATTATTACAATAATAATAGCAATAACAATAGCAGCAGCAGCAACAACAATAATAATAATCAAAATGTTGTCAGCAATAATATGTTGCAACAGCAACAGTTGCATCAGCAACAACAAATACGTGTTTCGACATGGGTACACGATACAAATCGTAATCAAAATCAATATCAAACACAGATAATACAGCAACAACAACAGCAGCCGCAACAATGCATGCAACAGCAACAGCTGCAATATCAAAACTATACACCGTCACCGCCACAGCAACAGACACAAATATCTGCAGCAGCAACAACAACGATCTCTCCCTTACCCTCAATGAATTATTATTCTAATCATAATCATCAATTGTTGCAACAGCAACAATCACAAACACTTGTCTCGTGTATGCAACAGCAGCAGCAGCAGCCGCATACACAATCACGACAACATTTGCAACAACAGAATATTAAGCTTTTACAACAATCACAATCCCAACACCAACAATCATTACAGCATCCTCAACAAGTACTGACACCCGCGCCCTCTCCCATTACACCTAATGCCAATATTTTAAGACAACAGCAACAACAACAACAACTGCAGCAATCTCAACCTCATTTGACAGCCCAGCAGCGATTACATCAACTACAACAACAACATGCTCAACATCTGCAACAACAGCAACAGCATCCACAACAAAGCAGGGTAAGTGAAATTGATTTTGTTATATCGTATTTATGTAAACAGTTTTATAAAGGAATCAATTCATTGATTTGTTTAAATTTATTTAAAACAAGTAGGGCCGTTCCTTACTAATTTGGAATAAAGTTTTCTGTATTTCTTGTGTGAATACCGAAATTTTTGAACAAAAATGCGCGTAGAAATTTGTATGAGGGCTAGGACCGATTCAATCAGCAATTTCAAAACATTTGCAAGCAGCAGGATTCATCCATAAGCTGAGAGAACAAAATGATGCTTAAACGCTATAAAAGAAAATACTTGCGATGAAAAATTGATTAATTACAATTACCCGAAGCGTAAGAGATCGTATGTGAAACCCGGCCAAGCCGAATCGAGACCAAAGCCAAATATCCATGGCGCTAAGGTAATGCTCTGTATTTGGTGGGACCATAAGGCTCCTATCTATTATGAGCTGCTGAAATCTGGCCAGACTATCACAGGGAACTTGTACCGAACTGATTCGTTTGAAGAGCATTGTCCGAAAAACTCCCAGAATATGCGACCAGACATGAAACCGTAACATTCAATCATGACAACGCTCGGCCACATGTTACAATACCTGTTAACCTTTATGTTTTTTTATGGAATGTTTTGCATTTTCAAAATGCTGTACCTCTGAATTCGATATTCGGATCGACTTGAAATTTCTTGATATCCTTGCCAAATTGTCCCAAGTTTGGTTAGGATAAAGCCCATTTACAAAGTTGCACCCTTACGTCAACAGGATACATACCTGGGTATCCATTGTAAAACGCATGCAAATATAATGATAAAATTGAAAAGTATATTATTTTTTTAACGTTTTTGATAACAGCGGGACCACATATATCCCGATATTCTCCATTTTTCCTTTATTGGACTAACAACAAATGTATATGTCAAACAAAAAAAGAGTTATTTAAAAATCGTGACTGATTCCAAAATTTCAAAGAAGATGTATTAGGAATTTATACTGTTTGAAAAGCTAACTTTACACTAAATATTTTAAATGAAATAAATTCAAAAATTGTTGATACGGAGGGGACCAGGTCCATTCAAATAACACCTATTTTTTATGTAAAATTCAACTTTAGGCAAAAAAATCAAATTGCTTAGTCGATATCAAAATAAAGTAACCTATTTTAGATGGCCAAATATGTTCTGATGAGGATATTATAGCAAACAAACTAAAAAATCCCATTTTTAGGATTTTTCAAATTTTTGGGAATTACGGGATTCCTGATTATAAATTTCAAAATTAGTTTTTATTTTTCTATATCTACTAGAAAAGTCTATATAACTGTAAAATTTCATTGAAATTTATTAAAAAATAAAAAATTAATTTTAATTTAAAAAATTTGTATCTTTGCAAAACAAAAACAAACACTTTTTTCAAAAAACAATGACTAAATGTAAGGGTAAAACTGGTTTTTATTAAATTTTTGAACCTTTTGTCTATTTCTAAGAAAATAAAAAAAAATAATACAGATATTCCAACAAACGAGTTAGATATTAGCATTTTTATGTTAACGGCATGCCATTCACCATACAAAACGTATGAACATACCCAGGTATGTTGCTGTTGACGTACGTAAAGCAGTTCTGCTGCTGACATAAAGGTTAAATAGTATTTGGAATGATATGGTTGGGAAGTTTTGCCTCACCCGCTTTATATTCCAGACCTTGGAAGAGAGTATCCAATATTGGCTTGATTAGTTCGTTGAAATTACTTTATAATACCATAAAAAGTTTGTTTTTCAATTGAAAATTTTGATTTTTTTAATTTAACTAAAATTAGTTCTAAAAGAAAAAACCAAAAGTGGAGAATAATATTCTCTATTCGGTTTTCGTTTACGTTTTCACCAGCAGTTTATTTATATTTAAAATTTGTAGTGGTTATTGTAACAGCTACAACAAGGTCAAGGAATTGAGCAACACATTCTACACATTCCAACCTCAACTGCGCAGGAACTACTCTGGTTTTCTGCGGCAGGTTCTTCTCTATGTCTGCTATAGGCCTTGGTATCCTGCGACAGCTACAACAAGGTCAAGGAATTGAGCTACTTTTGCTGGGTTAGTTCATAAATCAATTAGACGAAGTGATGGTTCGACAGCGCTTTTGGACACAGTCTTTGGGTGGACCAGTGGTGGGTACATTCAAACCTAAATTGTGCAGGAACTACTCTGATTTTCTGCGGCTGGTTCTTCTCTATGTCTGCTATAGGCCTTGGTATCCTGACCGAGGATACTTGGTTGATCCTGTTTGCAAAACATTTCTCGAGCTTCCTCTAAATCAAACTACTGCCCAAAATTTGCAATGACACAATTTCCATCCATTACTATAGATCAGTGACAAATTTTAAAAAAATATTATTTTTTGAGAAATTTGTTTTTTACCTCGACCTTCTTCGATCTAGGACTTTTGGAACATTGAATATCATAAACCCAACATTGTCTTTAACTCGTCATATATTGATTTTTACACATATATTTGGTTGGGACCTACCTCAAAAGCTCAAAGTTCATCCCCTAGCCGTTTGTTTAACCGCTCCAGATTTATGCTCATTCATTAGGTCCTTATTGAACTTTGTGATCAATTTGGAAATATATTTCTTGATCACATGTAATATGAAATAGTTTGAATTTATTTAATCTACTTGTATTTTCCTCTCCGTTGCAAACTAACAAACAAATCAATTTTAAAAACTCAAAGGAATATTAAAAGCTGTTCCACTTTTTTCGACGCTCTCCTTGTGTTAAAAAATTTAAAAATAAGAAATTTTTATATAAAGCCTAGAAAATGTATATCCAATATGATAAATAATGTTCCAATGTCACAAAGATAAAATACCCCAGTTTTGACGACGATATTTCTTCCCGATCAGCCATGTAATGCTCCAGATCTATTTTTGTAAAGTTATAAAATTGATTGTTGGAAAGATTCCATATCGGATAAATGTATTTTAAGCAAATAACTGTTAAATTTGAATACTATCTCAGCATTTTGTCTTGGATTGAGAAATCCTGCTATCGCATTTTCAGCTCTCCTTTAATGTTATTGTTCTCCTTGTTATTTTTTTTTTTATAAATATCAATTGTTTTTGTTTACATGTTTAAATTTCATTTTGTTTATTATTTAGTATTTACAAAAACACACCTCTCTTGCTCTTTATTTATTTGTTTGTTTGTTGTTGCTGAATGTTCGTGTTTTGTTGTTGTTGCTGCCATTAAACAATTAACAAGACAAGAAGAAAATGCACAATTTGTTGACAGTGCGTGTGTAAATTGTTCATTCGTTCTACTCGTCGCTATCATGCTGTCTTCTGATTTGTTGCATTCATTTCTTCTCATTCTTATTGGAGGTGGAGTCTTCTACTTCATCTTTGTATTTTTGTTTTTCAATTTCTTATTACGTTTATAAATATTTTGAGAGGGGTTTTGTTGTTATTTTGAAATATTTATATCTGTTGGATTCTGTGTGTTTGTGATTCTGTGATGAGATGATGTTTTTTATTTTTATTTTGTGCTCTCATAGGTGATCTTAATCCCTGATGTCATTTTGTGGTTGATGGCAGATTTATGGCAAAAACATATATTTTTTTGTTTTAAAAGTTAGAAAATTTTATAGGTAGTAGGTATTTCGATTGCGTCAATCGTTTGATACAGCAATCGTTTTAAGAAAATTCAAATATGTAGTACAACTAAAACAAAAAAACTTTTAAAATCAATTAGGTTCTTTAAACTAATTATTCTATTGACATGACATTTTATTTTCAACATAAATTGATTTTCTCTGTAAAATTCTTCCTTTTTTAATTGCAAAATGCTTTTAAAATGTTTTTATTTTTTATGAAATTTTTGTTGAGTATTTATTTTATTTATACATTGTTTTTATTATTTACAAACACTATTTAATTGTAAAAATATATTTCCCGGAATTCATATAAACTTCTCTCGAAGTGTAAATTAGAGTTACGTGTTCGGTTCTAACTAGGTATGCCAATCCCGATAATCCCTGAATTTTTTGGGATTTACGAATACTGATTTTTGATATCTTGGGAGCTTTATGAAGCTCCCATATTACTTTAAAAACTAAAATTCGTCGTATTTATAATACTAAAACTAAGCAGGTCTCCTCTACATATTGAATAATAAATATACCGAACACCGATAATACGGTGCTACGATGGAAAAAAACTTGGAAAACGGCCTAGCGTGGGTTATAGGTCTTGTTGAGTACACTACAAATTCTCTCTAAAAAGTTCAGAAACACCCTCAAATTCAGAAGTTATTCTGAAAAAACCGTTTTCAGTGATGTTCGTCGACTTATCGCTTAGTCAGTTTTTGTCCGACTTTAAATTTTTTAACGGGTTTGGAAAAAAACTGATTACTCTTTAAAATGACGTTCATTTTTTGATACATTTTTAAGTTATAAGCAGGAAAACCAAAATATGCAAATGCATATTTTTTCTGGAGAGTCTAATGAGCACATGGATAAGATATTTACACGTTTCAGAATTATTTAAGAATTTTGGCATCGATTTGTTAGTGCATATTTTTGCATATTTACCCTTAAATGCATTTTTTTGCATATATTCGTTTTAAGAGCATATTTATGTCATATTTTGCGTTTTTAGAGCATATTTTACTGTTTAATAGCATATTTTGACTTTATCAAAAACAAATTTTGTCTTACTTATTTTTCGCTGTTGCGTTACAGGTTTTTACTTCCTTTGTTTAAAATTCAAAATTGAAAAATAGATTGCTTTTTTTAATATAAAATAAGCACTTTTTTAATAATAGCGCCATCTAAATATCAAATTTTAGTTCTAATTCAAACTTAACAGTTCTAAGTGTTAATGAAATATTGTCTTTTAAATTTGCTCCTATAACATCAGTTGATGTCGAAAGAACATTTTCTATGTATAAAAATGTTTTCAGATCCAATAGACAACGATTTTTATTTGAAAATTTAAGTTAATATTTTGTAATTTATTGCATAATAACCTTAATTGAAGAAGTGACTTTATATTTATATAAAATATCATCAAAAAATACCTTTCGAGGCCTTTTCATAGCTTATTGTTTTTATGTTGTATTTATTTTTTGTTTTACTTGTTTTAGTTTATGTTATTTTTGTTTATTTTATGTTACTTTACCTATTTAGAAATGAATTGTATTGATTTTTTTAAATAAAAGTATATTTTTTGGTTAAAAATTATGTAAAAGTTTGTTTTTTAAGAGCATATTTTTTAAATTTTAAGAGCATATTTTAAAGTTTTTACTGCATATTTAAAGCGCTTAAAACGCTTTTTTAGGGCATATTTCCGGTTTCCCTGGTTATAAGTATTGTTTTTCTTAAGAATATCTAAAAGAAAAACAAAAATTAACAACTTTTTTGATTTTGGTCGCTTTTTATGTTTATTTTGATATGAAAGTTTATAAAAATTTATACCAACATATATAGAAAATTTAGTTCTTAACAAAACATGGTTTTAATTATTCAAATCGGATGAAAATTATAAAAGTTATTCAACTCTTAATTAACACCATTTTTAGTATTTTCTCCCCCAGCGCATATAAATAAAAATAAACAAAAAACTGTAGAAAAAAAAATATTTGTAAAATTTTGAATTTACAAGGTAAATTTTTTGCAAATATAAACCGATTTTAACAAGTAATATCTTATTTTTCCCATATAAAGTTGTCTTTAAAACACTGTGCAAAAAAGAATAGGTTTTCATAGAAAAAAATTAAATTAACTATTGTTGAATATAAAAATTACGAAAAAAAATAAAGCGAAACTTTTTATAAAAACTTACGGAATTTTTCTTGATATACATTTTGTGCTTACATTTTATGAAATATTAATTCTTTGTCTATCCATAATAGTTTAAAATTTTGAAATCGGTCTAAAAATGTGTGAGTTATAGGTACTAAAGTACTACGACCTACCCTAAAACAGTTTTTTCAAAATATCTCAATATTTTGAGGGTGTTTCAAAATCTTTGAAAACGGTTTTAGTATGTCCTCACCTAGGCCTACAACCCCCATTAGGTCGCTTTTCAAGTTCTGACAAAAAGTGTCATTTTGTAGCAGAGTGTAATTATTCATCGGTTTTTTCTTTGAGAACTAATTTCAGCAGAAAAAACTTAGAACTAAAAACAAGCTTTTTTAAATTTGGATAGTAGATGACAGTAGAAAACAAGACTTTATATCCTTATAATTCATCCACCTAATTCTTCAAATTGTTCTAGCATTAATTAGCTTTGAAAAATACGATTTTCTACAGACATATTACGCTATTCTTTTATTTATTTATCTTCAATTTATATAACCAAGCCTTAGGAGCCATTAATGGCTAGTATAATAATTTGCAATTTCATTTAAAAGAAGCGAAATGTGTACGTAATTGTCGTTCTAATGAGATATAAAAAAACAGAAATTGTTTAAAAAATGTTCAAGTTATTAAAAATTCGTGCCTCAGCCCACTAGAACAAGAAATGTAGGAACAAAGTTAACATATTTTGAGAAATATTAAAATAGAGGCTCATTTTTACTTAAAATTTATACATATTTACTTGTATATGAGTTTTTGACTTCGTAGGATGACGTGAACTTATTCGCAGGTATGACCAAAAAAAATTTAATTTAAAATTACCGTTAAATTTTTAAAAATTTTATTTTTTTTAGAATTTTTTGATCATTACATTGGGATTTATTGAGAATATAATAGGGAATAAAAATATGAAAAAATTATGTCAATCACCCCTATAGCGAATCAATATTTCAAATGAAATATTTTTCCTTTTTTCGTTCATCAAATTGGTTCATGTGAAAAAATTTCCCTTGTGAAAGTTCAAAATTACCTATTGTGAATGAAAAGTTCATGGGAATATCACAATAACAATTTTCACTTCGAGGGAAATGAATATTTCATGGTAACATAAATTTCACATGTTATTGCCGATAGGGGTGAATATCTTCTACAGTTTTTCCGTAGTTGCGATTTAAATTTTGCGATTTTCGGGGAAAAACTAATTTGTTGGCCATATTTTGGCGAATGATAACAATTTCCTTACTGTTATGAATTTTAAGTAAAACCTATACCGAATATTATAGGCCATATAGTTATAAATATACTCTAAAAGTTTTACAACGTTAACCCTTAAATCGTGAAGGTCAAAGTTGCACTGTTGTAAATTTATGACCTTAAGGTATATTTTTGCAACTTTCATTAAAATCGCGACAAAAATGTATAATATTTCGCTATAATTCATTTAGATATTCCAAATATTGCAAAATTTTACCTGTTTTTACCCCATCGATCTCATACTTTTGTCAATTTTTTTTTGTATCGTAACATCACACAAAACTGCCCTTAGTTTTTGAAAAATCGAAAATAAAAAAATTTTTTAGAGTTGCATTTTTTTTCCTCGCATAATTTTACCACAGTTTTTACTAAAAATTGTGTAATTACACTCTGCTACAAAATGACACTTTTTGTCAGAACTTGAAAAGCCACTTAGTGGAGGTTGTAGGCCTACACCCAGCGAAAAAATGAACACATCCGTGTACAATTTGACACCATTCGGTGTCAATAGTGTATCAACCCCGTATGTGTACAAATTGTAAACGAACGGTGTCAATTTGACAACGAAAAAATTACACCATTCCGTAGCCGATTTGACATCATTCATTGTCGATTTGACAACGTTCGTGTACGATTTTATAACAGACCTTTGACAATTTGTCACCGTTTGTGTACGATTTGACAACAAAAATTATCGACTTGATACCGTTTGTGTACGATTTGACACCTGACAATTTTTCCTTTCTATTTTTTTTGGTAATTAATATAAATAACAATTTCTTTATTTTTTAGATTTTTTTAATACAATACATATGTATAAAACATAAATATAAAATAAATATAAAAACTATAAATTTCCATTTGGAGTTGTATGTCGTCACTGGATTTGGTGGTCTTCTTTGCCTGGATCTCCACTGACTTCACTGCCTGGATCTTCATCTGCATCAACACAAATTCGCAATCAAACACAATTACACTTTCTTTTATATTTTGGTTCTTAAACCATTTATTTGCATCACTATTACCCTTTATTATTTATTAAAATATTTTAAATTTTTTAATGTAAATAAAATTAAAACACACTTATGAAAAGCAACTTTCGTTGAAATGCGTCGCAAATAATTTAACAATATTGCGTTGTCGATTCGTACCCGTTTGTTTACAAATTGTAAACGTACGGTGTCGAAAAAAAGTGACACCGTATGGTGTCAAAATAACACCAACCGTTGTCGATTTTGCAACGTCGTTTTTCCCTCAGTGTAGGTGAGGACATACTAAAACCGTTTTCAAAGATTTTGAAACGCCCTCAAAATTTTTAGTTTTTTTGAAAAAACTGTTTTAGGGTAGGTCGTAGTACTTTAGTACCTCTAACTCACACATTATTAGACCGATTTCAAAATTTTAAACAATTATAGTTAGGTAAAGAATTAAGCTTTCATAAAATGTATGTATAAGATCTATATTCCTAGAAATTGTTTAAGTTTTTATAAATAGTTTGGCTTTCTTTTTTATTTTTTCTTAATTTTTCAAATTCAACAATAGTTATTTTAATTTTTGTCTATGAAACCCTATTTTTTGCACAGTTTTTTATAGACAATTTTATGTAGACAAAAACAAGATATTAGTTGTTAAAATCGGTTTATACTTGCAAAAGTTATTAAACTTTTTGACACAATTTCTAATGTACCCAGCAAGCCCTATAACCTACGCTAGGTCGTTTTCCAAGTTTTTTTTTCATCGTAGCACCGTGTTATCCATACGTACAAAAATATTGGACAAAATGTCATACAATAATTGCCTATGATCAAAAAAATATAAAAATAGCAGATGGGGAGAATTGGATTCAGTTATAAGAAAAATAATACCAGTTGAAGATCACATAGCATTGCATTTTTTATGCTTGTTACTGTATATTCACAACTGAAATCAGCCAAAGATGTGCCTAATTCTCACTTCAGGACTCATTTTCACTTCCAAATTAATATATTTATGCAATGCGACAGAATCTTTTGCACTATGGGTTTAAGTTAATGAAATATTTGCAAATAAATCTACATTTAACTTAAAATATTCCAAGTGCATCATGAAATATCATTAAACTTAATATGTAAACAAAAAAACAAATAACATTTAGTTTAACAAAAAGTAGTAGTGTCCATGAACTTTTTGTTTTGATTTAATTTAATTATTGTTGTTGATTTTTTTTATTTTGTTATTGTTTGTGCTATCCTCCCAACAACTGTTTTTATTTTCGCTTGTTTTGTTGCTGTTAATTTAATATTATATTAATTTATAACAAATTAACAGCTTTAAGTAGCATCTGATATAAAAAAATCGTTTAATGGTTTTAGTTCTTTATTTTATTTTACTTTAATTTGTTTTGTTTATTATTGTTGTTGTGTGTGATGGTTTATAAATATTTTTTAATTTAATTTTTTTACTCCACCAGACAGTTGATTATAATCATGGAAATCTGTGTAATTTTTATTTGTTCAACGTCATCATCATCAAAAACATTCATTAATTTTATTACATTTTTATTTAATTTGTTGTAGTTGTTTTTTTTTGCCAAACACAGCAATAATTCAAAGTCTTTAAAATGTATACGAATTAAAAAATAAAAAAAAAAATAAGGAAAACAAACAAATAATCAGGGCATTTTTTGATATGAAAGCAAATAAAAAATGTAAAAGTATTTGAATAATTTATGAAAATTTTATTTTCTTTGACAATTATCTCTTAAAATTTCATAAAACAGGAATTATTTGAACTACTATTACCGCTATTTTGAAGTAATTTAATTAAACAGCTTAAGTTTATTCAGCTTAGTTCCACTATAACTGAATACTCTACTGTTTTGGATTTATTCTTTGTTGCAAAAGTATTGCTAAATCTGTCTTTATTATAAAAATATTGCAATTTTATTTATTGTCTTTAGTACATATTTTTTATTGTCTTTGTATGTATTTGGCCGATCACTTTAATTGGAAACATATTTATTTAATTTATTACTCAAATGTCTTCCTTTGAAATAATTTCAAACAAAGATGATTCTTTTTGCATGTATAATTGAATTTCTAAATTATTCAAATTGCGTTATTGCAATTTATGTCACAAAATTAATGATAAAAATTCAGATTATCAAGAAAAAAAATGTTTTCTTTGTTTTTTCTAAGTTTACGTTTTTTGCTACATGTGACATGTTGCAACATCTAGTGATAGTCAGGCTAGACCATCTGAGATGAGCAGACTCAACAAATTTACCTATATGAGTGATTAACAATAAGAAAGCGTTATACCAAATAAACGATCGATTCAGAAAATGTTAAACGAAAATTTCTTTCGGAATGGAACCACTTTCTTTTTACAAAGTGGAATTGATATTTGTTTGTAATTATTTGTTTTTCTAAAATTTGTAATCAATTTTTGTAACAAAAACTTCAAATTTGTTTTAATCTAAAAAACGCTGCACAGTGGTATGAGAATAAAAAAAGAGGGAAATAAATCTGTAACTTCTAAACCCTTACGCCGATTTGAATGAAATTTCACATGCGAAAAGAGGAAGTGCAGTCGAGTTTAAGTTTTGAATTTGGACCTGATGACCCCACCAGGAGCGGGACCAGGGGTTCCCAAAGTAGGACACCTCGGTATGTTAAATTTTTAAAATGATCGTTTGTGTTCCGATTTAAAAAACATTACACATACAGAATCTCCTCGTCGAGCACTACATAAAACCGCTATCAATTATCTCTTACAGCTTAGGAGATATTCGCATTTGAAAATTTAATTTTCAACATTTTTACCCACCGTGACCGTGGTGGCCGCGGTTCCAAATATTCTCCGATTTTATCCATTTTTCTTTTATAGGATTAACAATAGATCTATATATCAAATAAAGAAAAAAGTGTTTAAAAATCATGACTGGGTCCAAAGTTACATGAATATAAAAAAATAAAATAGGCGATTTTTCGCAATTTTTTTGGGAAAAAAGTACTTTTATTCTTTTTAAGTTATCTAAAAATTTTCTAAGAGGATGTATAATGAATGTATACTTTTTGAAAAGCTAACTTTACGCCAAATATTCTAAATGCAAAAAACATTTATAATTTTTGATACCGACGGGATCGGGTCCATTCAAATAATGCCTATTTTTTATGTGAAATTCAACTTTAGCGCAAAAATTCTCAAATCGCATACTCGATATCAAAATATAGTAACCTATTTTAGATGGCCCAATAAGTTCTTAATTATTTTGTAAAGGTTTCCGATAACCCCGCCCCTATTATGGATATTATAGCCAAAAAACGAAAAAATCCCATTTTTGGGATTTTTCAAGATTTTGTTGGGAATTGCTGGATACTTGATTACAAATTTCAAACTTTGTTTTTATTTTTCCATTTAAATAGAAAAATCTACATAACTGTGAAATTTCATTAAAAAATATTTATAAATAAAAATTTTATTTCAATTTGAAAAATTTCTATCTATGCAAAATTCAATAAAAAGCATTTTTTGTCATATTTTTCAAAAAAGTATTCCATGAACTTTTTAATAGTCAAAAGTTATATACATTTTTGAAAAGTAAACAAAATCCTCTATTCATTGATATATAACATGTCTACCTTATGTTTTTTACGTGTCAAATAAATTAGGGGAAAACTAAACAACTCGCTGAGAATTTACCTAAAATTTAATTATAAATATTAAAAATACGTTCTTGAATATGGAATAATTTTAACTCCCCAAATATTTAAATTCGAAACTAGTGTGTTCTGTCGCCATTTTCGAATACTTCTGTTGACATAATAACTATAATTTCTGCAATTAATTATTGCTTGACATCTTAACTTTACGATACAAGTTGTTTTATGGTTAATTTCAATCATTTGCAAAAATTAATTATGAGATGCATACACCTTATATAATCCACTGTGCATCGATCAAAAAATTAAAACTTAGACCCACTGTACAAAAAAAAACTGGACTATAAGTTTATTCTACAAAAATGATCTACTCAACATGGCCTTTCAGAATTATTGGGTAGCTATTCTGTTCCAAAAATGTTGTTGGCCAGTGTAATCCAAAAAAATTAAAAATTTTACATTTTAATAAACTTAATTATTGAAATCAAAAATTTATATTTTCATAAATTAAAATTATTTACATAAAAGTGATAAAGGTATTTAGAGGTAATTTTAGAACCTTCACATTAAATACAAAATGTATCTAGGCAATGTTTCTAGCAACAATGTTGCTACTTTCAATCAAACACGTGAATTAGCTTATAGGCCACTTTTTTCAATTAATGAAAAACAAAAAAGTATTAGAAATATTTTTTAACTGAAATGTCCACATGATAAGAGTGAAGAGTGAATGAACACACTTTAGCTCTCTTCACATACCTATATATACTTCCAAACACATGTTTCGACTGTCTTAAGACCCCAACAATCCAAGAAAATCATAAAGTGTCGTCTCTAAACAAACATTTCACATGAACATAAATATAATCAATAATAAATTATTTACGATACATTTTCGATGTACAAGTATTGATAAAAAAAATTAAATAAAATAATACACACGATTTATAAAATACAACCAAAATCATAAAAAAACTAAAAAAAAATGTATGCAAATATTTGACCAAAAAATATTTATAAATTTTTGTTTAAGCGTGAGAACTGACAAATTTACATCACGGTATCAAAAAGCGAAATTGTTTTGAAAAAGTATTCAAATGAAATTTAAATACAGCAGACAACAAGCAAAATGTTTATTAAATTCAAAATGCAAACCACAGATACATAATTTTAAAATTGAATATAAATTTAAATGATGAGGGTTAAATAATGTTTTTTTCTCTTTATTGTTGTTAATTTATGTTTTTATTTTATTTTTTTTTTTTGGTTTCATCTGAAAAGTTTATATAATTGATATTAATTTAATTAGGCTAAAAAACTTTAATTTATTTTATGAAGACAATGAAAATGACTGGATGAAAATATTTATTATGTGATACATATGTATATGATAATATGAAAATGTATTAAAGTGACTTGAAGCTTTAAAATTAAAACGTTGTTAGAATTAATTATTCAGATAGAACCCTAAAGGGAAGAGAACTGTCAAAGAAGTAGTTATGTAACTGGTTCCTTTCCCCCAGGTAACGATATTTTAGCTGTAACGGTTATTGCAGTTATAAATACAAGGTCCGACCAATAAATTTTGATAGAGGAGACCAAAAAAAGACACACGTGTATCGGCGTTTTAAAAGTTTTCATATGGATTTCAGTTGAGGGGGGGTTTAAAGTTTCCCAACTCTGGCACATTCTTATTGTTAATCGACATCGGTCGGACCTTGTAATTTTGGAAAAAAATTGATTTTGTTTTATAGTGTTTTCGAAGAAGTCTGGTCCAATGATGCCACCAGCCCTAAATTTTCTTCAAGTAGTGAAGGGTTGTGGATGAATTTGTTTTTCGATAATCAAATGTGGATCAGCTAAGTCATCAAGGTGAAAATGTTCTTGATCCTTTAGAATGAAAACAAATTTTCAACTTAGCTGCCAAACTTTCATAATTTTTTATATATTGTTCAATAATGAAAGCGCATTATTTTCTCTAGTAATGCTCAATTGTTACTAAACCAAACTGTCAGTTGTCAAACACTTTCCTGAACAAATTGCGACATCGAACAGACGTCTAAAGTCCAATGTATTGCGTGCTTCTTAATTATGTAGAAAGATGTATGTATTTGTTATCAGAAATATTAATACTTTAAGGGTACAACTGATAATTGTAATACCAAATACATTTACCCCCATATTCATCATAAATTTTTAAATAATTAAACAGTATTTCCATTCAAAATTTTGTTTAATAAACCTTTGATAAATTTAAAAATTAATAACTTAAAATTATTTAATTTCATATTATATGGGGTGTATGACTTAAAAATGCGATATTTTTTTAAATTTTTTAATTTGTACAATACACATTTATTCAAAATATTGGCCATTGTTAGCTCTGACTTTTTCCCATTTTTCTGGCCACATATGGATTCCGAGAGAACTTTTCATCGTTTGAGTCCAAGAACGAATCAAGCCAATGACGGATACTCTGTTCCAAAGTGAAGCGTATCACAGAGAACATTCTGCATAGATCGAAACAAATAATATTCGGTTGGGGGCAAAACTTCCCAACTACTTCATTGTAAATAGTTTTTAACAGGTATTGCAACAAGTGGCCGAGCGTTGTCATAATGGAATATTACGGTTTCATGTCTGGCTGAATCTTCTGGACGTGTTCATTACGTAGGGTACAGATTCCCTGTGATGGTCTGGCTAGATTTCATCAGCTCATAATAGATAGGACCCTTTTGCTACCACCAAATACAGAGAATTACCTTAGCGCCATGGATATTTGGCTTTGGTGTCGATTCGGCTGGTTGACCGGGTTTCACATACCATCTCTTACCTTCGGATTATTGTAATGTATACAAGTAATGATTCGGTACAAAAACGATTATCTTTTGTAGCGACCAAGCATCATTTCGGACATTCAAAATCATCTTTCAAGGTATCTCAGCTTCAATTCGTATTGTACCCAATTTATCTGCTTTTGAATGAATCCTGCTGCTCTCATATGTTTTGAAATTATTACTTGAGAATCTCCCAATGATTTTGAAAACTCATGTTGAATATTACAGCATTCTTCATGGAATAATGCCTCCAATTCTTGGTCTTGAAAGTTTTTTTTTGACTGGCCCGGGCGATCTTTGTCTTCCGTGTCCAAAATCAGCACTTCTGAACCGCACAAACAATCTCTCGCATGTTAAAATCGGTGGAACACATTCACCATAAGCTTCGGTGAGCAATCGGTGTGACTCAACGACACGTTTTTTTCAAATTAAAGAAGTAAAGCAAAACTTCCCGCATTTGACGCTTTGTTGGTACAAAATTCGACATTTCCAATCAAAAAAAAACGTAAATTGTTGTATTGCTTTCGAAAATGTTCTGGCTTTAACGTCGCCCCCTTATATAATCACCCTTATCGTGGTTGGCGGATGTGTTTTACGGCTATGACTGTTTCGTACTAGATTAAAGGAACAGGTTACATTTTATCTTTAATCTAGTACGAAACTGTCATAGGTGTGGGACGCTTTAAGGTCCTATTATAAACCAGTGATCGTCATAAAGAGAACGTGGATTATAACAGAATGTTATTCACTTTTTTCTCTATTGAATACGGTCCGGCTTTTAATTGTGATATTCGTTTATTATTTGAACTTCGTCAATATTCTCATTGTTTAAAGGTTAATAAACTATCATGGGCGGCTTTTGGTGATCATGAGCGCTGATCACTGTTTTAAACACACTGTATATTACATAAAATTTACAATTTATTAATAAATTTTAAATTATTTAATATTAGAATGAATGATTGAATTTCGAATAAACAGTGACATGTTGTTATCCATTATTATGTGAAATGATTTACAGGATTTAGAATTATCTGCATGTAAGATATAGATAAGAAAAGAAATCTCCAGATCAGATGATGAAATCTGGGTTGGAACAATGAAATTGAAAAATAAAACTGATAAGCAAAGATTATTTTTAGTAGTTTTACAAACATTTTCTTTAATACCCTCGTATGTTCAATTTCAATCGTAATTATTTGCTAAGCTAATTGACCATTGATAACACTCTAATTTGCATTCAAATCATAAACAACATCTTAATCCCCTAGTGATCTCAGTATATTTAGGGAAATATTCCAATTTTAATCAAATTAAACTCAAGTGTGATTAATTTGTAAGAAGATTCACACTTGAGTAAATATGAAAATTATAATAAAACTAAATCACATGTTAAATATTTAACTGTCCAATGAAATAAACTGCTCTAAAAATAAACATTATTCCATAAAAATTAAGGCGACTGTAAACTTTTTCTTTATTTGCATACAACTGATAAAATAGACTTGTCAAGGAATTTATAAAAAAATAGAACTTAAAACATTTGCTATTAGTCACTTGATATACAAACCTTTGTACTTTTTGTTTTAACCAAACACGTAAATTACAAATAAAATTTCAAACCATTTTTTTTTCTAAATTTAAAATTGTTTTGTGAGTTGTGGTAATAATTATTTGTTCTGGTGCTCGACTATAATTATAAATCTTAGAAATCACATGATCATGGTTTTTTTTTCTTCCACTTACATTTAAGTAATTTAATATAGATGTGTAATATTAGGCTGCTTCAAAATAGCATGAAGTAAATAATAATTTAAGATACAGCTTGTAACTCCCCTTTGTTTAGTTTATAGTAAAAAACTCATTCTGCATTATCGGTCCCGAAGTTTGGAAATGCCTTTGAAAGGGAAACAGAGGTAGTTTCTCTTTTAGTTATAAATATTAATAATTTTAAAAGGACACTAGTTCGAAATCCTCTGTTCTGAATGTTTTGGGAATACGCAACAATTTGATGAATATAACAATAGTTGCGGTCGAGTTTTAATAAAACAATTTCAAAATATACAGTTCGTTAAAAGTACGTTCTAAATTTTTAAAGGACATCTGTTTCGTATTAAAGGAAACTTTTTTGTATGTTGGAGATTTTTCATAAAGTGATTAAGGTATTTATAGACGGCAATACAGAGTATTAACGCTTTTCAAATTTAAAATATTATTGAAATCATTCGGTATTTCAAGAAATCAAAGGAAATATTGGCCGTATGACTTAAAAATACGGAATTTAAAATAGATGGCGTATCTTTTGATTTCAATAACTTATATGTCATTTTGAAGGGTACATATCTGTCATTTATTCTCACTTAGTTATTAAACCTTATAGTGTAAACAACAAAGTTTTTTTTTGCTTCGAAAATGTCGAATTTTGTGCCAACAAAGCGTTATATGATTTACTTCTTTAATTTAAAAAAAACCAACCGTTTGCTCACCAAAGCTTATGGTGAATGAGTTCCATCGGTTTCAACGTGCGATAGATGGTTTGTGCAGTTCAGAAGTGGTGATTTTTACACGAAAGACAAATGTCGCCCAGTCCAGCCAAAAAAGTTTGAAGACCAAGAATTGGAGGCATTACATCATGAATATCGCTGTAAAACTCAACAAGAGCTTGCAAAATCATTGGGAGCTACTCAAGCAGCAATTTAAAAACGTGTGCAAGCAGCAGGATTCATCCAAAAACAGGGAAATTGGGTATCATACGAATTGAAGCCGAGAGACCTTGAGATACGATTTTGCATGTTTTAAAAGAAAATCATTTTGCATCCATTACAATAATCCGAAGCGTAAGAGATCGTATGTGTAGCCCGGCCAACCAGCCGAATCAATACTAAAGCCAAATATCGATTGTGCTTAGGTAATTCTTTGTATTTGGTGGCAGCAAATAGTTACGTCTCTAACTATTATGAGCCGTTGAAATCATCACAGGGAAACTGTACAGAAAGCAACTTATTCGATTGAATCAAGCCTCATCCGCTTTATAGTCCAGACCGTGCTCCATTGGACTACTATTTGTTACGATCGATGCAGAATGCTCTCTCTGGGATACGCTTCACTTTGGAACAGAGAATCCATTTATTGCCAAGGTTTAATATTAGGCACAATTTTTATCTAAGTGCTTTTCTCCAGTTTTGGGAAAATCCACTAATCTGTATACATTTATAAGAGTAACGTTCTGAGTTACTGACCAACCGATTCATCATCGATCAGGCCAAACGGCTCTTTTTGTAAATTTGAACTTTTTGGGGGTGAAAATCTGTCTATTCTTTTTTTGGTAAACATGTTGGTACTTTTTGAATCAGAATTTGTTCCTTGGCAAATAAATGCTGACTTGTAACCATTTGAGTCATATATTTATGGAGTATTTTGCACATTTAAAGGGGGAAACGTATTAATAAATCTAAAATACATAAGAACCATATATACTGGTGCATATTCCTATAAACGCACACTACTTTTTTTTTAAAAAGATTGTAAAAATTAAACATGAACATATTTAGGGGGCTACAAATTTGTTTATTAAATCAGTTAAGACTTGTTTACAAAAAAATTCATTTGTACTTTATTTATTTTGTTTTACTTAATTTTCGGGATTAACAGCCAATTTTAAGGGTATTTTCCTATAAACGCACTTTAATTTATGGGCCACTGTAGCATTATTAATAATGTGTGGTTGGTCCTTTGTTATGGATTGTTTCAAAAATACGGTCTGGCATTGATTCCACTAATTTTTTAAGCAGATTGGAATCAATTTCCTCCCAGACTTGTTTAATTCTTAGTTTCTGCTCTGTCACAGTCATTATGCTTTCATTCTGGGCATTATTTGCATAAACTTTACGGGCCATGTATCCCCACAAGTTCACCATTCGGTTTAAGTCCGGACTACAAGCCGGCCAGTCCAACAGAGGAATGATATGTTCATTAAACCAAGATTTCGATTGCTTAGAAACATGGATTGCAGCATTATCTTGTTGGAATATGCAATCTTCATCCATTTTTTCATCCATAAATGAGAGAAAAGCATCTTCCAACAGTTCGTTATAAATCGCACTATTCATTTTTGTCGGAAAACATATTTTCGACTTGCCAACTACAGAAAACGCTGCCCAAACCATAACTCTGCCACCACCGAAATTACGTTTTGACATCCGAACATCGTTTGATCTCAAATCGTGCCAATAGCATGAGTATGAGTCAGGACCGTCAAAATGAAATTTTTTTTCGTCAGAGAAAATTACTTTTTTCCACTCCATTTCATATATTTTCTTGCGAATTTTAGACGATTTTCTTTATGGTGCCTTTTTAGCATTGGTTTACATTTCGGCTTTTTCCATTTTATGTTTTTATCGTTTCGTAAAATGTGTGCAACGTGTTTGGAAGTCACTGGAAGATTCAATTTATTCTTTATTTGTGTGGAATTCAATTTGTTGCGGGTTGCTCCTTGTTTTATTAGATTAAGTTGTCTTCTTGTTAGTTTTGTATTTCAATTTGTAGGTTTGCGAACTTCATAATTTTGACCTTTCTTCAAGAAATTTCGCACCACACTTTCCGAACGATCGATTTTACGTCCAATTTCTCTATTGGAACATCCTTGGTCGTGAAAAATTTTAATTTGAATCTTTTCTTGATCAGACAAAAAAGTTCCCTTGAGCATCTTTAAAAGTGATGAAATTTATTGATTCAAATAGAAAAAGTTGCAGTAAATTGAGATGTTACTATTAGAAACGTACCTTTGGTTGAAAAAAAAAAACTAAAATTGATAATACTTTATTTTTGGTAACTTTTTTAAAAACAAATTTCACGTCTGCGTTTATACGAATCTTCCACTTAAACTAGCACCAAGAACATTTGATCGCATAATTAAGGCAAACAACAAGAATAAGAAAAAAAACGTGTTTACTTTCAAAAAGTACCGTTAAGTTGTCTCTCATTAAAAAAGTTAAATTTTGCTTTTGGATGAGATCAACAAAGATATAACAAAAATACAGAAAAAAATTAAGTGCGTTTATAGTAATATGCACCAGTGTATTTCAAATTGTATTTTAGTGCTCCTTTTTTTAATCCGATGGTACCTTTTTATTCTTCTAAATCATGGAATTAAGTTCATCTGATCCAGGAATCTAGACTTTTTTGTTACGGTTACGGTTAAATACATATTTCAATTCAATTTTTGTATGGACCAGCCTAATAAAATGTTCATACCTTTTTATTTATTTAGCTTGATGTTTTTATTAAAAAATTAACTAATTTATTTTTTAATTTTATTTTCAGGTAAGTGACGTTTTCCTATTTTATTTACTTATCACAGCTTTAACAATGTAACAAAGTAAGTAAATGTGTATAATTCTAAAAGTTAATATTTTAAATATTCTAAAAATTTAGTTGTTTAGTAAATTTTAAAATAAATTTTCCCAGATTTATTCAAGAGTTTTTTGCAATATTAATTAAATCTAGTCCTCAGATGCCTGACAAACTTTATTTAACCAAAAATTTAAAAATTGAGTCACAAATTTATTTAGAAACTCTTTTAAGCAAGACTTAGGATCTGATTCAAAAATTTTTATATAAAATTCCTCAGTTTTCAAATAATTTTTTAGTGTTTTTCATAAACCAATTTTAATATTGTTTTTCTATCATATTATCAAGTCAAGCCATTAGTCATTGGAAGATTAGTAACACCAAGAAAAATTTAGTCCTTGAATAATCACATAACTATACAACTTCATAATCTAAAAATCATATAAATCCTACTTAATTCACCTTGGCATATCTTTTGACTTGATTAGCTAATGTTAAAGTGTTAAATTCATAACATTAAATTCGATAAAATATAAATTTTAATTTGAATACCCCCCTAAACCAATCAACATTATTTAATCTTAATCAATATTATAAATCTAGGCAACCAGACAGACAGACGTATTAGATCTAAATGTTCTCAATTTAAGAAAATCACACAAAAGTTCACACACATCAATTTGGTTAAACATTGATTCTCTTATATGGCACAATCTCAATCACTGGGGGTGGTAGAATTATTATTTTATTTTGTTTTATATTTATTTTATTCTTCCTTTGTATTTATTTGTCTTATAACTTTAAATGGCAATACAGTAGTAGTATTTTCTATACAATACAATGATTTATTTCATTATTATTTTTTTTGCTTTTGTTCCAAAGTAGCCTCTGGTGAAGACCGCAGAGACTCAACATGAAAATGTAATTTCAATTGCAATTGCTGTAGAAGCAGAGTTTGTAAGTAGTGGATTCATGTAACTGACCGATACAAGTTTAAACTAAAGTTAAATTTAGTTTAAATTTCATTTCATTAAAAATACAAATATTTATTAAACTTGTTTTAATGAGTTTTTTTAGATGAGCTAAAGTTTAGTTAATTAAAGCCAGAATAGATATTGATTTAGTCAACTATTACCACATCATTTATATGTGGTTTAAAGCTGGTTTAAAGGCATTTTAAAGGGTCAATAAAATACTTATAAATCAATAATACTTTGAATACTTTTTGAAGAACAAATGCTTTTAGAACCTTAAGAAATCTCGAATTAAAACAAAAAAGTATTCAAAAATGTGTTACATTTAAAAATGACTAAAATATTCTTCTGGAATATTCCTTTTTTCAATTTGTTTTCCAATTTATTTAAGATTTAGTCCAGTATTTGTACTTTGCGATATACAGTATTGGCCATAACTAAAGCACCCCTTCAAGGATATACTATAAAAAATTTTAGTTAATTTTTTGTTGCAAATCCTTTGTTTTGGATGGCACAAGAACATCTCTTGGCATAGAAGATAATATGTTTTTATGGCGATTTTCAATATTCCTTCCCAGGCTATTTTAACGGCATGAAATAAATCGTGAAAATTTCCGATCCTTATTTAAACAATTTTCACGATTTATTTTCATATTAACAATGTGCCACAAGTTCTCAATAGGACTGAGATCGGGACATTGACCAGGCCAATGAAGAACTTGAATCTTATTGCTGTGTAGCCAAGTCTTACAAACTTTGGAGGGGTGCTTAGGATCGTTATTCTGTTGGAAGCTCCCTATAATTGGCATCTCTTGACTGGCATAAGGCAACATTACAGCTTTCAATACATCACGGTATATGAACCGATCCATAATCCCATAAATTTTATGATTTGGCCCAAATCCTTGACCAGAAAAGCAACCCTAGACCATTACATTGCCTCCTCCATGTTTAATTGTTCCTTTGCAATACTTAGGATTCTGTCTTCCTCCTTTTCTTCTGCGTACACGCCTTATTCCAGCGGAACTTTTTAAGTTGTATTTGGATTCAGCAGGGAACAGTACTGTCTTTAATTTTTGGACACTCCAGTCGATGTGGGCTTTGGCAATTTCAATGTAGCTTTCTTGTTCTTAGCTGATAGAAATGTTTTTTTTGCTGGTCGTCAGCTGAATAATCGGGCTTCTACTACTTTTCTACATATTGTTCTTTCGCTAACACATAATCTTAAACTTGTTCGTACTTAAATAGCTGATGCTGTAGGATCTTTTTGTATTGCTTTTTTGATCAAGGAATCATAATATCGTGTTTTTTTTCGCGAAAGACCTCCAGAATGCACCGGAAATTTTCGACCAGTCTTAAAAAATTTTGAAACGAGCCTGGAAATAACTGATCTGTTAATTGAATATTTTTTACTAAATTCATGTAGTGATAAGCCCGTCTTCCAGTCTTCAATAACTTTAATTTTAAATTTACTGGAGTACTTGTTCCTTGTCATTGTTTTTTTCACAATAAACTGTATAAAACTTAAATTTTGCACACTACGTCTTCCTATATTTTTATCTTTTGGAATTTTTAAGTCCATTCATTGTGATTCCCGATAAATCACATTGCAAATATGCAGTACCGAGTCAAATTTTTAAACATCTTATAAGAGGGTGCTTTTGTTTTGTCCGTTGCGTTTTGAGTTTTTATATGATTTATCATTTTAAATCAATTTTTAATAAAATGATCTTTTACTAAATGAATATTAAATGAACATTAACAATATTAGTTAATAAAATATATACAAAATACATCCCAAAAAAGCCGTTTTTATCAAAAAAATTATGATTTGAAAAAATCCATTGAGGGGGTGCTTTAGTTATGGCCAATACTGTATTACACAAGATTAACTCCACAACTTTAACTCGAAACAACATTCGAAAATATCTTAAACTAATCGTCAATCTTCTAGTCAAATTCCCTCTTAAACCATCTTTAAACGTTTCAATATAGCGTTTAAACTATGTTTATGGCTTTTGCGTTTTTTCTTATCCTTCTCCTCTTTTCTGAGTCGGAAAATTTTACCCTTTTTGTCAATTAAAGAAATTGGTAATTAAGTTTTGTTAGATCCGAAATAAGAGTGATCACAGATCTTAATTGATAATTCTAGATTACTTAAGTTAAATTAAACATAAACGTTTAGTCAGATATATGTATGTATTAGATTAAATTCTTAAGTATTAAAAAAGCTATTGTCGATTTAAGATTTTCATAAGAAAAATTTTTCAAAGTTTTAGCTTTTATTTTGAAACATTTGTACAATACAAATTTATTCAAAGTATTGAACCTATGAACTTTTCCCATCTTTCTGGCAACATATGGTTTCCGAGCCAAAATGATTTCTCATCTTTTGAGGCCAAGAACGACTCAAACCAATTTCGGATACTCTGTTCTAAAGTGAAGCGTATCCCAGATAGAGCGTTCAGCATCGATGGAAACAAATAGTAGTCGGATGGGGCACGGTCTGGACTATAAGGCGGGTGAGGCAAATCTTCCCAAACACTTATTTCTAAATGGTTTTTAAAAGGTATTGCAACATTTAGCCGTGCATTATTTTGATGAAATATTACGGTGTCATGTCTGGCCGCATATTCTGGCTGTTTTTCGGCAAATCTTCGCTCCAAACGAATAAGTTGTGTTCGATACAGGTCACCTGTGGACTGGTTAGGTCACCTGTGGACTGGTTAGATTTCAGCAGCTCATAATAGATAGAACACTTTTGCTCCCACCAAATACAGAGTATTAACTTAACGCCCTGGATATTTGTCTTTGGTATCATTTCGAATGGTTGACCAGGCTTCACATACCATCTCTTACGATTCGGGTTATCGTAATTGATCCATTTTTCATTGCAAGTTATGATTCGGTTCAAAAATTACTTTATTTTAAAGCGTTCAAGCTTAATTTCGGACATTTCAAGGTCTCTTAGTGAATTTAGATGAATTCTGCAGCTCACAAACGTTTTGAAATTGCTGATTGAGTAGCTCCCAGTGATTTTGTAAGCTCTTGTTTAGTTTGACAACAATCTTCATGAAGTAATGCCTCCAATTCTTGATTAAAGAAGTAAAGCCAAACTTCTCGCATATGACGCTTTGTTGGTACAAAATTCGACATTTTAATGTTTAATAACTAATGTGCTGTTTTTCGATAGCGAACGATTGCTTTGAGTGGACGTTTTACATGTATTTTGTTTTTGTTACAATAACAAAACACATGTTAAATTTCCATTCAAAGCACACGTTCGCTATCGAAAAACAGCACATAAGTATAAGAAACAAAAATCGCCTTCAAAAGATACGCCTTCTATTTTAAATCCCGCTCGTTTTTCAATTGAAAATTATGGAAAATGGAAATTTAGATATCACAGGTGAAGCAATTTTAAGATTAAATTTTTCATATTATTCAGATTAAGCCCAACTTCTTAATTAAATGCTTATTAATAAAGTTATTGACGATTTATTTCCCATCTTCCCTCTTTGGTCTTATATATTGCTGCTGAATGAAAACCTATATGCGTCAACACCTAAATGCGTCACTGATTTACAGATGTCCAGTTTAAACTGCTTACAAATTAGATTAACAGCGTTTAAACCTACATTGATACATACATAAATCTAAATCATAAGCAATTGTTGATTGTCTTTTAACTGCTGGTTAAACTAGGAATGTAATGTTAGGCTAAATGAAGCATTTATGGATTTTTTGTTTAAATTGAAACTAAATTGTGAATTAGTTTAAAATAACAAGAGATTACTTAACCCTTACCCCGATTAACTAAACTTTAACTGCGTCTTAATTCAAAAAGTTTTTTAAATGATAAACTTTACCACAATGCAAAAATAATGAGAAATGTTTGGGTGAAATTTTTCAATATTAAAACCTGCATTTAGTGACAACTAAATGTCGGTTTAAAGATTATTAAAAACCGTTTTATCTATGTATGTTTAGTTTAGTGTTGAATTCATTACATTCCACCTCTGACTTTTTTGCTCTATGCAATCTCAATTGTAATTGTGTTCTGCCATGAATTATTGCAATTTAATTTTTGTTGTAGAAAAACAACAAAACAATCTAAAAAATCATGGCAATTCTCGCAGCAAGCAACAACAAAGTAATACAAATTTCGCGCTGATTTTACTATTGCCTGCTTTTTAAAGGTTAGACAAATAAATAAAAACAAATCGCAATAAAAAAAAATAAAATTGATTTTATTGACTTTAAAGTTTTTTAATAAAATTTATTACATTTTAATTGTTTAACTATTTGAAAAAATAATTTTTCAAAACCCAATTAAATTCACGACTGACTAAATGGCACAAGATAAGAAATTGTTCTTAATTTTCAATTTCCAACCACCCTCTAATGAAACAAAAAAGTATTTATCCAAAAATTCACACTATTCCCGCAGGCTCTATAAAAGTGCAATTTTTAAAATGTTTGTAACTTTTTGCTCCGCCACAATTACCAAACAGCCCACTAGCAGAGTGAGAGAGTGAAGGGAAAATTAATGGTTGTTTGGTAATTTCCTGTCATTTTACAATATATGGAAAAACAATGTGGCTTTATTTTGCCATGATTCTTTTTTCTTTTGCCTTTTCAATCATGTTGTAATAAAATATTACCCACAAATATTGGTTGTATCCGTTTGTCTATTTACAAATATTTACTTTGATTTGATCAAATATTTACGAGTGCACGAGTACAAATATTTCCCCCCTCATAAGTAAATATTTGAACTTGTTTTATGTTTAAGAAATATATCTAGCAAATCATTAACAATTGCGCCAGAAATTCCCATAAAAATATTAAAAATAATTTGATAACTGTTTTAAAACAAGGTCGACATGAGGAGAGCCTTATGATTTTTTTATTGCAGGAAATATTAGAGACTGTTTTCAAATTACAGATCGATGGAATTGTTTTCTTTATTGTAAAAAAATAACATTTTAGCCGATTAAATGTTTCTTAACTAAGCTATTGATAATTTTACATTCATATTACAATAATAATTGATCAGAAATATGAGTGATAACAGATTCAGACTCTCTTGCCGTCTGAATCTGTTATCTGTTAATGTTTTAAAACTAAAAATATATTTACTTTGAGAACTTTTATTGATTAAACGCTTAAGGTATTTATAGACGGCAATACTGAGTACTAACACTTTTCAAATTTAAAATAATATTGAAATCAGTCGGTATTTCAAAAATCATTTCGAAAAAACATTTATTGTTTATACGATAGTATTAAATTTTTTTATTTCTTTGTTGATTGATATTTTTCTGAAAATTTTATTTTTATTTTATATTTTCTTGACATTTTTATTTTCCTTATTTGTTTTTATAAATACATATCCGATACATATGAAAATAAAAAGTTTTTGAATTGTTTTAAACAAATTTTCAATACCGACCGTAAATCAAAAAAATCATTTGTATTTTTTGAAAATCTAATACAAATTTTGTTTAGACGATGAAATTGTATTATGATACTTGAGTTTTTGACAAATATTAATACTCAGTATTGCCGTCTATAAATACCTTTAATAACAAAAACTTATTTGAAATTTCTCATTTTGTTGAGCTTTTTAAACAAAATTCGGTTTTTGCTCAAAATTGTTTGGATCACAAGGACTCAAACCAAAAAAATTACTCAAAAAAGTTACACATACGAGTGTTGTTTTTGTTTTCACATAGTTTTTTTTACTAATACATTCTCACCACTTAGGTTTTTGACAACTGAGTTAGGACTTTGACAGGAGAGTTTCCGCTCTATGTGTTTTCTCTATGGCAAGGACTTTTGAACAGATTGAGTGATATGGTGATATTAACAAAAGGGGGCCTAATTAAAAAAAAAAATGAACTGACAATTGATTTTTAAAATTTTTATAGAAATAACTCAGGTTTCAAAAGTTGATATTTTAGGTGAGTTTTTTAGATTGAGGATCTTTTGACCTTTAAACGAAAATTTTATTTATTAACCATTTTTTGCCATTTAAACGCAAGGTATTTGCTTGAAACTCTTTTGACGTATAAACATAGTTACTGATAATTATATCTGTGGACTTTTGACAAAACAACTTAAGTTTAATTTTTAAATTTTTCAGGAGTGCGCAAAAACTGACAATTATTTTATTATTTGACCTTAACGAATTTCGAGAGCGTTTTTTAATTCTTTCAGGCAAATAATAAAGTTCTTCAAGGTCAAATAATAATCGATCAATTCAACAGGTACTCCTGACAAATTTTAAAATTAAACTTATGTTGTTTTGTCAGAAGTGAGTGATCATAGATTTAGGCCATTTATACAAGTGATCGCTGATCACAGATTGACGCACTGTTGTCAATTCAAAGTTATTGAAAATTTTCGTCAGAAATTTAAATATCACAGATTGAAGCCGTTTTGAGGCAGATTCGATTTTTAATCAGAAATATAGGTGATCACATATTAAGCTAATTTTCCTAATTAAACGCTTATTAATAAAGTTATTGTCGATTTTTGATCTTTAGAGTTTTTTCATACTAAAAACTAATTTTTTGAGTTTTTCTGATTTGTGATTAAAAATTATAGGGTCCAATTGCCAATTAAACGCTTATAAACAAAATTATTGACGATTTTAGTAAGCACAGATTAAATCATCAAATTATATCATAAATATGCGGCCTTTACAATAAATGGTGTATCTTCTGCACGCGGATTTTGTTTTTAATAACTTATATGACATTTTGCAGGGTACATATCTGTCATTTATTCTCTCTTAGTAAACAACAACGTTTTTTTTTGCTACTTATGTCGAATTTTGTGACAACAAAGCGTCATATGCGGGAAGTTTTGCTTTACTTCTTTAATTTGAACAAAATGCAGCTAAAGAACACAGATTGCTCAGCAAAGCTTATGGTGAATGTGTTATATCGGTTTCAACGTGTGAGAGATGATTTGTACAGATCAGAAGTAGTGATTTTGACACGGAAGGCAGGCCAGCCAAAAAGGATTGAAGGCCAAGAATTGAAGGCATTACTCCATGAAGATTGTTGTCAAACTCAACTCAAGAGCTTGCTAATTCATTGGGAGCTACTCAATCAGCAATTTCAAAACGTTTGCAAGTACCAGGATTCATCCAAAAGCAGGGAAATTGAGTAACATACGAATTGAAGCCGAGAGACCTTGAAAAACGATATTGCATGTCCGAAATGATGCTTGAAGCGAGCATTGGTCGAAAAACGCCCCGAATATGCGGTTAGACATGAAACTGTAATATTCCATCATGACATCACTCGACCACATGTTGCAATACCTGTTAAAAACTATTTAGAATGAAGTGGTTGGGAAGTTTTGCCTTACCCGCTTTATAGTCCAGACCGTGACCCGTCCGGCTACAATTTGTATCGATCGAAGTAGAACATTCTCTCTGGGATACGCTTCACTTTGGACTAGAGTATCCGATATTGCCTTGATTCGTTCTTGTCTTCAAAAGATGAACAGTTCATTTGGCTCGCAATCCAGAATGATCATAGCTAACAATGGCCAATACATTGAATAAAATGTTTCAAAATAAAAGCTAGAAATTTGAAAAAAAAAATCCCTCATCATACGCCCAATATAAAAATAAATTTTGAGTCAATAAGTGATTACAGATGGAGAATCCTTTGCCTTTTACATGCTTCAAAAATTTGTATTGAAATTTAATATGAGTGATCACAGATTCAAGTCCTTTTGCAATTTAAGATTTTGAGTTTTTAATTTTGACCACTCATTGTTATAAATATTTGTGATTACAGACTAAATAAGGCCGTTTCAATGCTTAGTCTGCTTTTACACAGGGCAAGTTTTCTTGCGCAAGTCTAGAGTTTATAGGAGAGAGAGGCAAGAAGAAAGAAGAGGGGTACACACTTGCTTGTACTGGCAAGTCTCTTCAATTCTCTTTTGTTTTCTCATTTTCATTATGGCGTCTATTAGGTTTTGACATACAAAATTGAACACAGACTTGCTGTGTGTAAACGGTCGAGCAAGTTTAAAAGGGAATCGAAGAGACTTGCTTCAAGTAAACTTGCTGTGTGTAAAAGCAGACTTATCAACATAGATATCGACAATTTATTGACAATTTCAGTCAGACATTTACATTTAACAGATCGAAGCCATTTTAAGACTGATTATTGTAAAGTGATCACAGATTATGCTCATTTTATTAAAAAAAAATTGACAAATTAGATTTTATGAGTTTTTTATAAAAAAAAAAATTTACTATTGGGCAAAACTTTGAGTGATCACAAATTAAGGTCCAACATTTCTGAATTTAATATCAAAAATAGATTTTTGGACAAAAATATGATGATCATACCTTTTAGAAACCCAGGTTTCACCGTTCCTTTGTGCACAGTTTAACATATTCAACACTTGTCTGTAGTGTGCAACAAACAATAAAATTTGAACAAAACTGTTTTTTTTTGTAAATATATAATGTTTTACCACCCCAAATATTTGTGTGCAAAAAAAAAATTAAGAAAAATAAAAATGACAAACGAAAATTTATGGATTAATCTCTGTCAAAATGAGACAAATGCAAGCAGAGGGGGGAGAAACATCGTCTTTATGGGCATAAAAGAACACACAAATTTAAACACTTGGCGTTTATTAGTGGCAGGATATATCAAAGATACACAAATATAGAGACACAAATACCAGTAAGTATATATTTATAAAATACTTAATTTTATAATGTACTTAAGGATACATACACACAACGCACAACATTCCTTAATGACGCTACCACAATTAGGCAACATATTCAAAATCCCAGCCATACCAATTCAATTCCCTTCAATACAATTCAATTTCATACAAATTGTCTCCGTTCCTTGTCTGTGTTGAGCAGAGCTGAATGGGGTTTGAGTTTAGATCAATTTACTTCCTATAAGAGCACTTTCCCTTATCAACCTTTTGACTCGTTTACAATTATAAATGTTTTCTCTTGTTTCTCTGTTTGTTATTGTTGTTGTTGCTATTGAGATAGTGATTATATCGAGGGTCTTCATATTAATATTGCTGCTGCTGCTGTTGTTGTTTTTTAGTTGTTATTATTATCCTCTTTGGCAACCTACCTGCTCGTTTTTATTGTTGAGGAATTTTTATTATGAATTCGAATTTCTTTTTACTGATGATGTTTCTGAACAACTTGTGTCCCAGTCAGTAAATGCGATTCAATGGGATTGTTAATGGATTTTTGTGTTAATGGCATTTCATGCTTTTTACAAATTTTGTTCGTAGTTCTGAAATAAATATAAAAATATTGTACATAATGAATCCTTTAAGAACGACACTTGGCTGCCTGTTTGCCACTAAATTGTATTCGATTCCATTCATTGCAATTTTTCCTCTACCTGTCGTTTAGAGAGCAGCAATATTCGTTGCTTGTCAAGAGTCGTCTTGTTTGCGTTCTTATTGTCTTGACAATATTGTATAATTTTATCTTGTTTTATAAATATTTTGTTGCGGTCATTGGATTTTTGTTCGCATTCCATTTGGTATTTATTTTAATATTTTTTTTAATATAGATTTTTTATAATTTAGCTCTTATGGTGTTGGGAACAATATGTGAATGACTTCATTAGGAGGTGGCTTTTTGGATGCCTTCAAGGATATTTTGTTAAGGAATTTAAAATATTTAAAATAGTTTGTAAAACATGTTTGAGAGTAAAGTTCATTTTGATTTTTTTTAATCTATTGGCATTATGACTTACAATAGATGGCGTATCTTCTGAACTCAATTTTTGTTTTTAATAAGTTATATGTCATTTTAAAGGCTACATATCTGTCATTTATTCTCTCTTAGTTATTGAACATTAGTGTAAACATAAAGTTTTTTTTGCTTCGAAAATTTCGAATTTTGTACCAACAAAGCGTCATATGCGGGAAGTTTTGCTTTACTTCTTTAATTTAAATAATAGTGGCGCTTTGCTCACCAAAGCTTATGGTGAATGTGTTCCATCAGTTTCAACGGTGGTGTGTGCGGTTCAGAAGTGGCTATTTTAACACGAAAGACAAAGATCGCTAAATCCATCCAAAAAAAGTTTGAAGACCAAGAATTGGAGGAATTACACCATGAAGATTGTTGTAAAACTCTACAAGAGCTTGCAAAATCATTGGGATCTACTCAAGCAGGTTTCAACGTTGGTTTGTGAGGTTCAGAAGTGGTGATTTTGACACGGAAGACAAAGATCGCTAAGGCCAGCCAAAAAAGTTTGAAAACCAGCCAAAAAAAGTTTGAGGACCAAGAATTGGAATTTTACACCATGAAGATCGCTGTAAAACTCAACAAGAGTTTCCAAAATCATTGGGAGCTACTCAAGCAGCAATTTCAAAACGTTTGCGAGCAGCAGGATTCTTCCAAAAGCAGGGAAATTGGGTACCATACCTTGTGACCTTGAACGCTATAAAAGAAAATCATTTTTGCACCGAATCATTACTTGCGATGAAAAATGGATACATTACGATAGAGATCGTAGAGAAGAGATCGTATCTGAAGCCCAATCAACCAGTCGAATTGACACTACAGCCAAATATCCATGGTACTAAGGTAATCTCTGTATTTGGTGGGAGCAAAAGGGTCTTATCTTTTATGAGCTGTTGAATTTTGACCAGACCAGGGAACATGTACCGAAGGCATCTAATTCGTTTGAAGAGATCATTGACCGAAAAACACACAGAATTTGCGGCCAGACATGAAACCCAACCACTTCATTCTAAATAGTTTTCAACATGTTGCAATACCTGTTGAAAACTATTTAGAATGAAGTGTTTGGGAAGTTTTGCCTCACGCGCTTTATAGTCCAGATCATGGCCCGTCCGACTACTATTTGTTTCGATCGATACAGAACGCTCTCTCTGGGATACGCTTCACTTCAGAACAGAGTATCCGATATTGGCTTGATTCGCTCTTGGCATCAAAAGATTAGCAGTTTTTTTTGGCTAGGAATCCATATGTTGCCAGAAAAATGGGAAAAGGTCATAGCTAACAATGAAATTTATATTGTTCAAGATAAAAGCTAAAAATTTGAAAAAAGCTAGAATTTTTAAGTCATGCACCCAATAAAAACTGAGTGATTTTCTTACAACAATTGTTTTCCTTTCATGTTTCTGAATCAGGTCCTTAGTTTTTGTATGAAAAAACTCAAAAAAATACTGAAATTATCAAAAGAGTCTCAATCTACGATCACTAATAACTTTTGGAGAAAATGAAAATCAATTGTTTACTCAGATTATCAATATGACTTCTATTTTTTTTTTTACGTAAAATGAAGTTTTATATTTAAACTTGAACCGTAATTGTCTTTAACTTTGTTGATATGTGCTTCATTGAAAACTGTGATCACTCGATATAATCGGCAAATAATGACCACCTTGGATCATTATAAACGAATTTAGTGCTTTAATTTGGCTGAAATATTAACTTCTTTATGGAAATGCCAAATTATGTACAATTATGTATGTGCAATCTGCAAATTTAAAAGTCCTTTTTGCATACTTATTTTGCATTCGGCCCCACTATTCCATGGTTTTAACATCAAATCACAAATTGCTACTAACCACTCTACTCTGCATGTCTCCATTAATCCTAGAGAATTTCGCACTTTACTCGTAATTTATATATTTTTTTTAATTTATTTACTTCATTTAATAATATTAACGCAAAAATTCTTAAGTTTAAGTATCAGATCATAAAATTTTAACGTATACTACTGATTTATACATAAACATTTAACACCACTTTATATGTGGCACAGTCAGTCGGATCTCTTCTAATACACACAGTTTCTTCCATACGGGGTCATGAATTTATTTACATACAAATGTAATAAATAATTAAAGTTTAACTGAAAAAAAAATTAAAAGAAAAGCAACGCAACGCACATAAAATCCACAATTAACTACAAAAACAATTAAATCAGCGCCAAACAACAATAAAAACAAAAGTGCGATCATAAAAATAAAATGCGAGAAAAAATGCATCAAAACAATAATAAAGAAATTTCAAGAACAACCACAACAGCAACAACAGCAGCATCCACTAAAACACTAAAAACAATCTAATAGCAACAACAAGCACAACGATAACTGTGGCAACAAATGCAGCACACGTTCATCACAGATAATTACAAAGATGATGAGATGAGTTGAGTTTATGGTACAAGTAGTAAATAGTTGTTGGTTGGTTGGCACAACAACGAGAAACTGGAATAAGAAATGGAAAAAATGCAGCAGTAAGTTGTAGTTGCTGTTGCAATGCTGTATGCCACAATGACATTTGCAATCAACACCATGAAATCCCCAAAGTCAATCCACACACACAGACAGAAAAAATCTTGATTTTGCAAATGCCATTATATGCTGGTACTAAAATATTGTACAAATGTTTTAAAATGCTGAATGATTTATTTGGTACCATCGGCCATCTTGTGTCATGAACAGAAGAGTTTTTTTTAATCAAACAGTTCATAGAAAGTTTTCAATATCAATTGCTTTCAATATTCCGTTTACAATAGCCGAGTTCACTGTTAAGTGCTAATGGTCTTGCATCATTGCAAATGCAAAATTTTATAGGTTTTTGTGTGTATTTTGTTATTGGATTACTGTCAAATTTTGCAATTGCAATGATGCAAGATCATTCACACCTAAGAACTCCGCTAATATGATTTTCTATAGGTATAGCAAAACTTGGTTATAACACAGTGTTTCAAATGGTAGGGTCAGTGATCGTCTCGTATTCTGTTTACCGAGAAAAGTTGTATCGGTAAAAAAATGTTATAAAGTGCCGGCGTTTTTCTGGGACAGGTCTAGGAGAGATATATCGATTTGAAGTTAGCAAGTATCATTTGTTGTGACTTTTTCATGCATTTTGACCATAATGTCCTAATATCTCAAAGTGATCTTCAGCAAAGTTGTTAAGCTCGCGAATGAATCTTAAAATCCCATGTGATGAAAGATTAAAAACAGCCAATTAACTAATAAATTTCTATATGACCCCAACGGGGGAAATTCACAGATTATATGCCCTGAGCTTTCGTCGTGCAACCCAGACAATCCACACATATTCAGAACGTATTGACGCTGATCCAGGTCAACCATTTCGAGGGTGTTAAAAACTAAAATTTTTTTCTTTGTTTTTTCCTTTTTTATATTAAAACTTTTCGGTTTTGAGGGGGAATTTCCTTCTGGATCCGCCTCTGATAAATTAAGTATCTCAAAATAGCCATTATCGAGCAATAGTAGCTTCTGAAATTTACTCCTGGAGTGCGATATAAATCGCTTAGCGTTTCTGTTCTGACCAATGGCGAACAAACTCCAACCGAACTCAGGATCCGGTGTTTTCTCTGAGAAAAAATATACGAAAATACACCTAGACCCTTATTGGTCAAACAATCAGCCGGTTCATTACTAGAATGTTCCTTTTGGCCCAGTATTAGTTCGTTTAGAGTAATACAGATCATGACTACTCGCGAATTTATATCATACGCCTATAAGGACATGACTATATACATATCATTCTACTCTTCGCTCGAACAGAGATGTTTCCGTCCAATAAAAGTACGCTACCGTCACCCCACCCCATTGATCAAACCAACTATCCGTTCGCTACTAGAGTGGTCCTCGTGGTCCGGTTCCTGCAGAATGCTAAACTGTTGTGCCTAATTAGTTCATTCAGAGATGTAATGCAGACTACAACAACTCTCGACCTTGTCTCACAAGACGTTAAGGACATAAGCGAAGCCTGGCTATTCTAAAGCACAAGATCTTTCTCCTCAAATAAAGATAGCGAATGAAATTTTGAAAAAATTTTCTTCAAATACCCGCACGGAATTTACCATTTACCTATTTGGATCCGCGTGTAAACCATACTTGATCAGCCTCTTCGTGCCACCAATTCCGGATGAACCACTGGTCCCAATTCCATATTAAGACATATGTATGTAGTTTCCCATGGAAATGAACGTTTACAAATTTGGTCCACAAATACACGCTCGGGTTTCACCATTTACTTACGAATTTGGATCCGTATGTGGATTATACTTGATGAGCCTATCCTTGCCTATTCATGTGAAAAACCAATAGAACCCTGATATTAGAGTAATTCTCAAAAATTTTGAGAATATGTCCCAAGTCACCGTCTTTTAATCCAGCTATGCTTGATAAGCGAATTGCGACTTTTCTATCTCTTGATATAATAATAAACAAAGTTTGATATTGATTGAACCAATGGTACCCTTAAACAATGGTACAATTAAGGACAAAAATGTCCAATTTTTGATTTGATTGGTACAAATAATATTTCACACAAACAAAAAAATCTTAAAGTCTTTAAATGCTCGCACAACATTTTTAAAATTTTCTACCATATTTGCAAAATAAATAATAAAAAAAAATCAGAAAACAAATGCAGCATACAAATGAATCAAGGCACAAAAGCACCTCTTTTCAATAAAGTACTCAAACGTACACACAAACTATCACACAACGTTGTAGGGGACTAGCAAGTTGAAGATTTTACACTTTTTTTCATACGATTTTGGAAAAAACCCCGATGAGTCATCATCATCATCATCGGTATTCATGTTGTGTATACACAACGACAACAAAACAAACATGCATCTCAATTGTATGAATTGAATAAAAAAAAATTAAATAAAACTAAGCCAACAACAACAACAATAAATAAACTCATGTAAATACAAAAACAAAACAAACAAAAAATGTTGTCAAACACTGTTCAGGTGTGCGCGCCAAATTCTTATAGTAAAAAATCCACCACTCACTCACTGCAACAGCAATACAAACAAGTGTTACCTATACTTTACTCTCTCTGTACAAAACAAAGAAAATCTATAAACAATTTGAGTGATAATTTTACAACACTCTCTTTGCTGCACATAACATGTCTCAAGAGAAATTTACACAAATGGCAAACAAGAAAATTCTCGCAACTAAAATAAAAACTAATTTTATATCATAGTGTTTTAGTTTATATTTATTTATTTAGCCATGTTAGAAAAAATAATATTTCTAGCATGTTAGTAAATTGCAAAGCCTATCACATGTTTTTCTCTGACATTCTCTCATTCTTCAATTGTAGTTAGTGTGTGTGCACGTTTTGTGTGTTTTGTTTTGTTAGATTTTTCCTCTTGCTTTCTTATTTTATAAATTTTGCCATGTCATTTTGACATTTAGTGCATAATATTATTTTCTTATTCCATTTTATTATACTTTGTATTCGTTTCTTTGTGTGATTTTTCCATACATCTGTGACGGAGCACACGTTCACTTTAACAAAGTTGCCGTATTTATTTTATAGACCTGAATACAAAGTATCTTATAAATACATGCAAAGTATCTGGTGGTTTGTAAATGTATCTACAAACTAAATAAATATTTATATTTAAATACATACATATGTATTTTAGATACATTAAGTCCAATTTTCATGATTTCTGGTTATTTCTTGACTGACATTACTTTACATTACGAAAGTGTTGGTATATCTTATTGCTTTTTCTTTCATTTCTCTTTGCTGTTTCGTTTCTATTGTTATAAAGTATGGCATCTTTGTAAAATGTGGGTTTTTTGTGATGGAAGTGTAAATAAAGAAAAAAATTCCAGAAAGTGTTAATTGGACTATTGTCATTGGTCGACTCGAATTGTGCTCTAAAACACATAAGGTAACATGTCATAAAGTGCATTTTGCATACCATTTTCTTTAGAAAACATCTGTTTTATATTGCATCTCGATCTCGATTTTAATATACAGTGTCGGAAAAAGTCGGTAATCCAACCTTCAATGTTAATACATGTGGTGGCATTTTGGCTGGTTCCAATGAATTCAAAAATTCAGTAGGAGAATTTACGACTTGTTCTTCGTTCATTACAGTGTCAATGGATTTGTATTTTATTGTTTAGCCAGACACTTTCAATTGTATTTGGTCATCGAGCTTGTTAACATCATAATTTTTTGATTAAAAGTAGATTTGATACTGAAATTTCTTATTCATGCACCTAATATGCAAGAGTAAACAAAATTGTTTATCACAGACCGAAAATCAAAAATCTGACTATACACTGTTACCCAAAAAGCTTTTCTGAAGATTCCGTGAACATTTTATCAAATTCGGTCCAGCCATTTTTGAGTCCATACGGAACATACACACATCTATTTTTATGAAATATATAATGTAAAAATTGGATTTTTACGCGCCCCTCAGCCCACAGACCGAATATTTAAAATCTGACAGTGTTACCCGCTGGGCTATTCTGAAGATTCCCTGAAAATTTTATCAAAATCGGTCCAGCGGTTTTTTTATATATATATGGCATTAGCGGTATAATGTAAAAAATTGATTTTGCCACACCCCTCCGCCCACAGATCGAAAATCAAAAATCTGACTTTAGAGTGTTACCCGCTAGGCTATTCTGAATATTCCCTGCATATTTTATTAAAATTAGTACAGCCGTTTTTGAGTTCATTCGGAACATACATCCATTTTTATATATATGTATAGATGAAAACTGTTTGTATGAGAAAATTCGAAAATCTTCTTAACAAAAGCACTGAATGGACCTAATGTAATATTTTAGGTGTCTAAAACCATATTCAGGAAATTTCCTTTCCAATGATACCAGTTTGGAGCTAATCGGTTGGATGGTCTCAGAGTCTATAACGGACATAGGTAGAAACATTTTTTGTATTTTATATATATAGATAGATAGATTCAAATATTTTATATTTAACATTTTTATTTAGTGCCAAATTGATGTCTCAAAAGTGCCAAATGATATGAATAGTTGCAGTGCCTTTTATACACTTATTTTATATGCACAGAGAAAACAGATTCGTGATAGCAACCGAATTTGTTGCCAATCGAATGATTCTGCCTTAGTGACCGAATTTTACAGTTGTGGTTACAAAATTTTAGAAGGGGTAACAAAGGATTGGTTTCTTCAACTGAAATTCTTCTTTATCAACTGACTTTCTGTTGATAGGACCGAAAAATTCTATGTGTACAACCGAATCATTCGATTGGCAACAAATTCGGTTGCTATCATGAATCTGTTTTCTCTGTGTGGTAGAATATTTTTTTGGCAATAAACTGCCGATATAGTACATCTGATATACAGCGATGATGATCCCTTCATTTATTGGTACGAAACCAATAAATATTTTGTACAATGTGCACTAGATGGATTCTATTCAGTGTATATTTTGAAATTGCTATGAAATGTATTTTTTTTTTTTCATTTTCAACTTAGGCGCCAAATATTTTCAAAATGTTGTTTGTCTTAAAGCTAAATTTTGTTTGCAATTTTGTACCAGTTATAATCAGGGAAACCGATTATATATTCAACATACATATATCCTTAACAGACAAACATATAACATACATATGTTAAATATTCAATATAAAATTTACGATACAGCATTGGAATTCGAAAGCCGTACCAACAACGGCAGTTATAAACGGACTTTAAAATTGAAAAAAATAAAAACTGTAAGTAAAATATTTGAACCAAAAATAGGTATCAAATAAAGCTAAAAAGTCAGGAATCCAATAATGTTATATGTTTTGCCCCATAGAATAAACATAGAAAGGAAGGTGAGAGTAATAGCAATGGAAAAAAAATTAAGCTCTTTTCGTACATACGAGTGCTACAATAACAAAATATATGACAATACATTTTCATCAATTATGTTTTTGGCAACAGACTTAGGTTTTTGGTTTTCAGTTGTTTTCCCCTTTCATCAATGTTTTCCCCTTGATTCAATAATAAAATTTTTAAAATTAAAATTTTTTATGAATGAATTTTTTTTTTTTCAAACAAATTTCATTAATTTTGAAATCAGATTTTTTAAATCCATTTATCATTTGAAGTCCAATTAAATGCAAAATTATAAATCGGTAGTTTCAAAAACTCTACAAGACTTCGTACAACTACTCCAAGACAAAGTAATTTAATAGCAAATGAGCTTAAGAAATTCCTAAAAATTACTCCCCGAAGGATATCAATAATCTAATATTTCCACTATTAGTTCTTGTAAGGCAAATGAGCCCGGTCTTGGTTGCTATCGCCCAGCGATAATCCTCATATTTCTAGAAAACCGTACTGATCGTATATAATTGAAAAAAACATATAAACTGGTTAATATATGAATAAGACTGTCGAGTTTGGCTGTGGCAATATTATGGTGGTGGGGGATGCTTTCAGGGCAATTTAGGTCTAATCACCAGACCTCAATCCCATAGAGAACCTTTGGGGACTTGCGGTTATAAGGAAATGGCCAAATATTTGAAAGAACATAAACATGATATCGTTGTGCTACTATTATAATTAAATTATGGTTAAGTACACAGAGAAAACAGATTCGTGATAGCAACCGAATTTATTGCCAATCGAATGATTCGGTTGCACATATAGAATTTTTCAATTCTATCACCAGAAAGTCAGTTGATAATGAAGAATTTCGGTTGAAGCTACCAAACTTTTGTTATGCCTTCTAAAATATTGTAGCCATAACTGTAAAATCATTCGATTGGTAACAAATTCGGTTGCTATTACGAATCGGTTTTCTTTGTGTAAGATCATATAATGACTTTTTATAATGATACATATGTATATATATAGTCATATATAATTAGAGATGCTAATAGGGACTGATTTTTGAAAATCCCCGGGTTGGGGATTTGGGTTCGGGCTTGGGATTTTCGGGAAATCTGAATACCGAAAATTATAAGATAGAATTATAATTTGGTTTCGATATAGTTATTTGGGTTTTCTACATTTATTAATAATATCTTTTAGCCTTTGAGCAACCAAAATATTTTCATCTGAGATAAAATCAATATCGTTTGAAGATTGATTTTTTTAGATAACTTACACAAATAGGTAAAGAATTGATTTTCCACAGGCCCACTCAAGGAAAACTAAAAATACCGCTTTCTTTTATTAACTATGTTTTCGCAGGCGTTGAGCTTAACAACTTTGGAGAACATCACTTTGCGATATTCGGGCATGTAGAATGTCAAAATACATGAAAAAGGCACACAAAAATTACAATTTCCCCTATTTATTTATGAAAAACGGGATTTGGAAAATCCCGGGATTTAAAATTAAAAAATCCCGTGCTTCGGGGTTTAAGAAATCCCGAAAACCCCGGGATTTTCGGGAACGGGATTTCCCGTTTGGCATATCTATAAATAATATTATAGCAATATAAGAACCCTTATATAGTTTGCGATAAAATGTAATAAAATTGCAGTGCTTTTCCTGGGCAGCATTTAGTACTGGTTCACACACGTCAAGTTCACTTAAACTAGTCTTGAGTTTGTTAAACAAACACAAACTGCGAAGCGTTTTGCTTGTCTGCAGATACACCCAAAGTCTCTGATGGGAATCGAACCCGCAACCCTCAGATTGTGATCAGTTGTGATGCTCTGGTCGCAAATGATTTCTTAGTATATATCTGGTGAGCAATTTAAAATAACCGGATTGAATATATGACATTTGAAACCACATTATTTCCCAATGTAGGGTGACCGTAAGTATTATTTCTTTTCATATTCCAATTGACTGTCACAACAAATGTAGCGAACGAAATAAACCAGCAAAACGTAGACAACAATAAACACAACTACAAAGGCAAAAACAAAAACAAAACCAATATACACCCATACACTAATCCACATCTCACACATAGATACTACGTAAACAACAGATGATGGGAGAATGGAATGGTTCGAGAGGCAGTGAGAAACGTGAGAAGAGTCAAAACAAAATATACAATTGTGTGTGAATTTCTACATTTGTGTAGTATTGTTTTTGTAGCTATAATATGTACAAATGTACATGTTGTTGTTATTGTTGTTGTTTTCGTATAATTATTTGAATGTGTAGTAGATGAATGAAGATAGAAACGTAGAAACGTAGAAACGTAGAAACGAAGTTTATGGAATTTAGTTATTTTTTGATTTTCAGTTAAGATCCAAACGACCGACGTAGACGCGCTTGAAAAAAACCCCCCAAAAAATATCTGATATATATTATTTTCTATATAGAAAAACAGCCAGAAAAAGCCAACAAATCCCAGAAAATTTCATATGAGAAAAGTGAGTGTTACAAAAAGAGCATGATGATAAAATAACAAAGAAGAAAACGAAAATATTAATGAAAGCAAGAAATAACGAAACGATTACGACAACTTTAAGACTTTAAACTAAAAGTGTGACGTGATTCCAGTGAAATAACAACAGAAAATATTAATAAATATTAAAAGGTTTTCTGTTTTTTTAATAATTTGTGTTAAAGTTGATAAATAAATTGCGTTTTAAATAAACCAGCGAGCGTAACTTACATTCCTTTACATTAAACACGAATTTTATAGAAAATTAAATTATTTTCATTGAATTTTGTGTAAAAAAAAATAAAAAAAATTAAAAAAAAATCTGTGTGCCTAAAGTTCAAGTACGTTCATTATTTTCTTTTGTTTTTTTTGTGAAACAAAGTGTAGAAAAGTAGTGTCTGCTGTTTTTTTGTTGTATTTTTTCCTTTTTATTTAATCTAATCATCACATTGAGTAGACAACAACGTCGTTAATTGAGGGGTGGTGAATACGGGTGCATAATACAAAAACAATAACAACAACTGCGGTTATTTTATTGAGAAATAAAAAATAAAAAAAGAAAGAAACAAAGTACCTATTTACAAGGTGTTGAATGTCTGTGAATTGGGAATTTTTAGCGAACATTGAACGTAGTCGTAGATACAAATGTTGTTGTAAAATCAACAACAAATATTTTACTGATATTTATTGCAAATGATTGCGAAACTTTTTAAAAGCCGTCCAGAAAACAAATAACACAACAAGAACAACAAAGGGGATTTAGAAATTAACACATTACAGCGTTGATCTGTTTGCTACAATTGTACTTTTTTTGGTACCAAATATTCAAACCTTAAAATGGCTGTGATACATTATTTAGTTCTTTTGTTTGTTCTATAGAAAATTGGCTGTATTAAAGCGTTTTCTATAGAAAAATGTGTGAATAACTCGATAAAAACTGTGGTGTATAACAGTTTTTTCTGTAGAAAATTCTGTGTTTCTTTAGAAAGTTTTGTGTATAACAGTTTTTCTATAGAAAATAATGTGTATAACAGTTTTTTCAGTTTTTTTGATAAAAAATCTTGTGTTTTTCTAAACAAAAAAATTGTGTATAACAGTTTCTTTCTATAAAAAATAATATGTATGTATAACGATAAGAAATTTTATTTATAAAAGTTTTCTCTAGAGAAAATTGTGTTTCTTTAGACATTTTTCTGTATAACAGTTTTTTTATAGAAAGTTTAGTGTTTCTTCCATAAAATGTTTCAGTTTACAGTTTCTTTCTATAGAAAATAATATGTATAACATATTTTTCGATAAAAAATTTAGTTTATAACATTTTTTTCTATAGAAAATTCTGTGTATAATAGTATTTTTCTATAGAAATAATGTACATATATAACAGTTTTTTCAATAGAAAATTTTCTGTATAACCGTTTTTTCTATAACAAATAATGTGTATAACAGTTTTTGCAATAGAATATTTAGTGTTTTTTCCATAAAATGTTTGTGCATAACAGTTTTCTCTATAGAAAATAATGTGTATGACAGTTTTTTTTATAGAAAACATTGTTATACGCAGTTTTTCCAATAGAAAATCATGTATATAACAGTTTTTGTCGATAAAAAATGTAACAGTTTTTTCTATAGATAATAATGTGCACATCGGTTTTTTCTTAGAAATTTTTGTGTTTTTTCTATAGAAAACTTTCTGTATAACAGTTTTTTCTATTGAGAATAATGTGTATAACAGTTTTTCGATAAACAATTTTGTATATAACAGTTTATTCTATAGAAAAATTTAGTGTTTTTACCATAAAATGATTGTATATAACAGGTTTATCTATAGAAAATAATGTGTATAACAGTTTTTTTCGATAAAAGTTGTGTTTATAACTGTCTTTTTTATAGAAAACACTTTTATACACATTCTTTTTTAAATAAAAATTTGGCTACAATAAACAATTTTTCAATTTCGATGGTACAAAATGTAGCTTTCATTTGCCTGCCCTGATACAGTGGGTTTTTCAGTATAAAAAGAGAAATTTGCAAAGTTTAAATGCATGTGTAGTAGGCATGTGTGGGTTTGTGTGAGAGAATGTATAATTAACCCTTATATGTTTTGTATTGTTCATTATTTGTTTTCATTCACATTGGCATTTTGACATGTATTGTCACATTTAACTGTCATTGTAGTTGCCGCAGCCATTGTTGTGCATGTTTTCTTTTGTTTTTATTATTATTGTTTATTTCCTAAGTGAGCAACTGTTGAGGTGAAAAAACGTGAAATAAACAATTTTTTTTTTTTGCGTTGCCTTCCTTGTGCTTTTTTGCAAATTCCTTTTCAAAGCATATTCTTTAACATAATTTTGTGTTTTATAAACAAATTGCAAAATTTCTTAATTTGTTACTAAAAAAACCCGAAATAAAACAGTGTTTTTAAATAATAAATAAATTGCCAAAATCCATGCAATTTAATGAAATAGAAAGTGTATTTTGTTAAAACAAAATTCAGTGAAGTGTAACACGTTGCTTTAATCCAAAAATAAGAAATGAAAAAAACCTAAAATCACTATTTTAAACCAAATCGTTACTTCAAAACAGGGTGTGTCATTTAAGAAATTCAAAAATAAATAAATTAGTTTAAAACAAATAAGAAAAAACGACATTTAACCCAAAAAAAATATAAATAATTAAAACAAAGTCTTACATTCCATATTATTTTTGTTAAATTCCTACTTTTCCCCCTCTTTCTACTACCAATAACAATAATAAAAACCACAAAACATACTCGTCCAACACAATACAAAAATGAAAGTTAAAGTGGATCCCAAAACAAATATTTCCAAACTTAAAGATAAACTAACATCTTCGACCTCGTTAGCGGTTATAAATTCGTCAAAAACGGATTTAGATGAACAGGAAAACGACGAACAACAATTAACAACAACATTAGGTGATTTAAAACAATCTTCTTCCTCTCTTACTGTCAACAGCAAGACAAGACAAGCACAATCACAAGTCGTCGTCGAAGAAGAAGAAGAAGACGAACAAGAAATAGTAGAAACTTTTGACATTTTACCTCATTTATCAACAACGCGCAATAATAATCTTATCGTAAGTATTTTAACTTAAATTCAAAATAAACAAAAACACAAACAAATTAAACCTTCTCTTCTCCAAACCCCCTAAACAATTTCGTTAAATTTTTGTCTTTCTATTCAAGTAATTAGTTTTAATTTTATTTATTTATTTTATTTTTTCTTTGCTTTACAAAAAAAGGCGCAAAAAATTATTATACTCATTCGTATTGTTTAGAATTTTTAAATTAAGACAGCCGTTCTTAAACTGTTTTTAGGGAGAGTCATTGTTTTTAATACGCCATTAAAATTTTAAATTAAAATAATATAACATTTCTTGAGCTTTGCAAATAAAAAAGAATCCAGTATTTAGAAAATGATTCCCTATACCAGGGCAACATTTTGTTTGAAAAGAAAATTACATAGAATCCCAAAACGTATTTGAATTTAAAATGTTTCCAAATCAAAATTCCAAATTTCATCTTATTTTCATAGCAAAATTTGCAAATTTATTGTTGAGCCTACTTCTACTCCTGTTTCCAAAACAATTTGACATTTTCGGAGACTTGGAATATGGAAAGTTGTAGGCAATTTGGTGGGATTATGCACTTCGTTAAACAATTACAGTTTTACTACCATACCAAATACATATTTCCATAGTTCCTAGTCAGCTTGAATTCATGTTTGCAAACCAATGGAAACTTAGGTTTAATTTTTACAAAAATTGTCTGGCTCTTTTAGTGACTCAGTATTTGGATCTATTTATTACTGCATAACAGCGACGATGCATTGAACCTACTAAAGAATCAATCGTCTCCTTTGAAATATTTTGTCATTCCCTTATAACTGCATCCGGAAATGCTTCCTTCGTTGTACAATTTTGAGTCCGTATTTTGCGATAACAATTTCCCATAGGCCACTTAAAACACGTACCTCTTTGGCTTGTAACAACTCGGTTAAAGATGTAAATCCTAAGGGAAGGTTTACTTTGAGACTGATCCTACTCGGTTACAAACCTAGAGGTGTGTTTGGGATCATTGTCGTGCTGGAATCTCTAAACTAGCGGTATATTTTCCTCTGCGTATGGATACATAATCACCCCTATCGGCAATAACATGTGAAATTTTGTTCCCATGAAATATTCATTTCCCTCGAAGGGAAAATTGCCATCGGGAATATCATGATGAACTTTACATTCACAATAATTGATTTTGTTCGTAACAGCTGTTTATTGTTTACAAAATTCCATCTAAAAATTTCACAACAAGGGGAATTTTTTTCACGTAAACAAAGTTGATGAACGAAAAAAGGAAAAGGGAAAATATTTCATGTGAAATGTTGATTCGCGATAGAGGTGAATATCGTTTAAAATAGTCCCATAACTAGTCCCACACTAAAACATTGCCACCGCCAAACTTGACTGTTTATTTGGTTACTTGGGGACCAATCTCTTTCTCCTCGGCCGTCTTACAAATGTTCTTCCATCAATGCCTATTAAATTGTATTTGGATTCATCTCGACCTGTTTAAATATTCTTTGGCAAATTGCAAAAATCAATATAACTCGAAAATTAAAAATTGGTCACAAAAATTATGTTCAACTAAATTGAAATAAATTTTATTCTCCTCAAATTGAAAACAAATAAATGCAGATTAGTCTTGTAATTGTAAGTTTTATATAACATTTTCCAGATTATTTTACAAAATATTGTAAAAAGCAGGATAATTAAAATTTTGGCGCCAACTTGTAAAAACATACATTTTTTCACTACCCTGTATTTTACAAAACAAAAATACGTGTGTTTGCAATTAAAGTAATTTATTCTTCTATACATTTTTAAGAATTTAATTAAAAATAATTGTAGTCTGAATTATTTTCTTCTTATAAAACACTTTATTACAAAGAAAATAAATTTATTATTTTAAATTCATCTTATACTAAAAACTAGTTTTTGAAATTTCTTTGTTATAACTTTCTATATAATTCCCTTGACGTTACTCCCTTTTAGCCTGCCATAACTAAGAAATTAATTGTTAATGTCTGTTATAATTAACTAAAAAAAAACACAATTTTTTCCTTGTATTTGTTTTATTAATTATTTTATTTCCATTTTTATTGTTATTTTTTTGCAATTTTTTTTTCTACGTTTTTATCTATGGAATTTCAATTTACACTTTCATATAAATTTTTTACTAGTTTGTGTTTTCCTCCTCTTTTAATCTGTCGCCCTCTCTGTGGCCTTTGTGTACATAGTATCTTGTATCTCCTTTTTTTATTTCGTATTTTTTTTTTCATTATCATTTTCATCGTGTTTGTTTTGTTGTGGTTTTTATTGCAGTTTTATTTTGTATTGTGTTGGGTTATGTGTTAGTGTTTTTGTGTTGTTTCTTTTTAGTTTATATTTCTCCAATTGGAATTTGTTAACATAACAACACAGCAATTCATTGTTGTAAATTTTTCTTCTTCTATCATGTGTTTGATTTGACGTTTGTTTGGTGTAAAAAGAGAATAAGGGGAGAGAATATTAAAGATAGTTTATATCATGCTATAAGTATTTTTTTATTTTTCTGTATTTTAAATGTGCATTTGTATAGCGTGGATTTAAGGATTTCCGTTTTGTCAAAAGTCACATGTTTGTTAATTCAATTCACATCCATGTGGAAGGTTATCACTGGTAAATTACCAATTCGCAGAAGAAAAACTTTTGAATTATCTATAAACCTATTGCAAATGTTGTGAAATCTTGTGTGTTCGTAGAAAATATATTTTTTTTTTTTAAATATAACTCCATTTTTTTAATATTAAATGCTGTATTAGATCTCAAATTTATTAAATAATACATAAATACATATAATATTTATTGGTCTGTTCTCTTTAAATTTTAAGTCCATTTCAAGAAATTACGAAATTGTCTGTAATTTGTTATTTAAAGCCAAATAATGATTCAATTATCCTTCTGATAGAAAATTTATTAACTTTAAAAGCTTCAGATACAAGTTATCACACAATATAAGTAAAGTTTCTAAATGAATTTGCTTCCAACTGCAGAAAAATATTTAAAATACAATCAAAAATCGAAACAGTAGATCCTTTGATAAAAGTAAATGTCAACTGGACTTTTTCTATAGAAAAGTTTGTGTCAACTGGACTTTTTCTATAGAAAAGTTTGTGTCAACTGGACTTTTTCTATAGAAAAGTTTGTGTCAACTGGACTTTTTCTATAGAAAAGTTTGTGTCAACTGGACTTTTTCTATAGAAAAGTTTGTGTCAACTGGACTTTTTCTATAGAAAAGTTTGTGTCAACTGGACTTTTTCTATAGAAAAGTTTGTGTCAACTGGATTTGATTGACTTCAAAGATATTTAAATCAATGGCTTAATAACTTTTGCCATTTTCCTTATTTTCTGAAATTCGTAAAAACGGAAATCAATTTCCAATATAAAATGTAATTATTATAAAAATCTTATTTATACTTTGAATATTCCATTGATTTAGTACAAATTATTCTAAGAATTCTAAATTTAAAGGAAAATCCAAAAGAATATTGTTGTCAAGAAGACAATTGAAAATGGCATGGTTAAGCTTCAAACAATTTAAAATTTATTATTATGATATTTTCCATCTGTTACTGAACAAATTTTGTCTGGCAATAATGATTTTTCAATTGGTTTTTTAAATTAACCCTAAAATAAGCAAAGATACTAAAATGACGTTTAGATATTCTTTTAAATGGAAGAAATTCTAATTATGTTTTCAATAACAAATTTAATTTAACAAGAAATTTAAACAATTTGTTATAGGTATACTAAGTAAATTTTGACCTTTGAAGACCCCTTTCAACTTAGTAGGGTTAATGACTTTCCTCACTCTTCTTTATTGTTTGAATTGCCAAATAGTTTTTACTTTCTTTTAAGATTGGTAATAAATTCATTTCAAGCACAAATTATGTACAATTTCATTTTCATTTTAAAATAAATTCCCAGAAAAACGGCGGCAAAAGCACGCAAGTTTTTTTTTGGATTTTGACAAAACGCCCAAAAATTCGGATAAAGTGTGTAGGGGAATTTTCATATAAACCAAAAAAAAAGGACATAAAAACTATGAAAATTATAACAAGTAGTAAAAACCCAATGACGTCAACTTGAAACACACACAACATTTAATAAAGAACGTATGTATTAAAATAAGTTATTCTACTACGAGTATTTTCATTTTACTTTTTATAACTTAATATAAAAGTTTATATAAAAAAATGTATGACGAAATTTAAACTGGTTTTAAATTTAGAGCGATTGTGAAATAAACAAAAAAAAATCAAACAAATATTTGTTGTTTTAATTCATTGCTTATTTTGGTTGTTTTGTAGTCAATGAATACACTGCATATTAAATAATTTATTTATTTAAAAGACTTAATAACATGTCTGAACATGACCGAAATATGCAAAATAACGCAGACAACAAAAAAGGAGAAGAAACTGTAAACACCCGAAATAAAGTGAAAACAAAAAAATATTTTTATTCCAATTATTTATCTATTTTTAACAACGCGTCGCAATAGTGGCACTCTCTAACAACAACAAACAATGTGTTTGTTATTGGTCACAGTGAGTCTCTGAAGTATGTGGACAGATGTTAAGCGATGTGCGCAGTATTAAAAGGTTTTTTTTTCATAATTGTAGACTAAAAAGTTTGAAAAATCAACATTTGTTAGAAAAATAGACAATCAATGTACCAATTCTTTAAACTATTGCTCAGTTTTAATTAAAAATATGACCAAAATCTACCATTATTAACTATTTTACTGGTAGGGTTAAAGGTCAATTTATTTAATAAACAATTATAAGTATTTATGCAAAGCTTTAGAAATATATTTGTAAATTTTTATAATTAATATTTAAAGAGTAATAACGGATGTTAATTAACCTTTTAATGTCATTGTACAAAAATGACCCCGGAATAAATTTTGCATAATTTTGAAGTATTTAATTTTCTATTCCTGACACCGGAAAAGAAAGTTTGATCAATGTTAGGTTAATTAATGTGAGCTACCAGTTTCCAATAAATTCTAGTTCAAAAGAGATGCATGAGGCATTACCAATTTAAATAGCCGTCATAAAAAAAGCTCAATTGAGGAGTTTTATCTTTTCCTTGAGAAAATAAAACTCATTTGAGGTGTTTTATTTTTCCCGTGACAAATTAAACTAATTTTATATAAATTGACACATAAAGCTTGCTGCTGGTCAGATCATTACAATTTGTAAAGCACCTTGCATTGCAATTGAATAAATTGTTAATAAAATAAAATCAAGTCGGATTTTAATTTGTTTTTGTTTGATTCTTATTATCAAATGGTTGTTTTTTTGTTTTATTAAACAAATAAATTACTACAAACATTATACCATATAGACTCAATAAAGAAAGATACAGAAAAAAGGTAGAAAATAAACGAAAAGAGTTTTATTTTCTGATGGGAAAAATAAAACTCCTCAAATGAGTTTGTTTTTGACTGAAAAAATAAAACACCTTAAATGAGTTTTTTTCTGACGGCTATTTAAAACTCTTTTTTAAGAGTTTTATGCTAAGTTTTATTTTTACGATGAAAAATAACTGTTAACTGTAGAGTTAAGATCATTTTTTAACCCTTCGTTAGTCGCAACTGATCTGGTTGATACAAGCAAAAATTTGTTATTGTAAATTTTTTTAAATACCCTAAATTTTAAGCTATTTTTTGATAAAAATATATTTTTATTGAAATTTTATTTTGATAACTCTTTTAAATACTTTAAATTTAATATTGTTTTTTATGTTTACGAAATAAAAAGTGACGAGATTATTTTCAAACGCGGCTTCTTCTTTATAGATATCAGTTTGAAACATTGCGACTAGTCTCAATTGAAAATGATTGCGACTAACGGAGAGTTAATATCACAATATATTCTGAATGAGCACATCAAAACGAATCTATTGGTATGTAATAGTAGAGGCCTCCATTGCCTCCAATATATAGAGTTTTTGATTTCCTTGTCTGTAAAATACCGTTATTCTATAAATAGTTCTAAATTATAAAAATACCATTTTTTGCTTTACATAATTGAATTTCCATAATTAAATTATGTTTAATTACACTGTCCAACAGCATTTTTGGAACATAATAGCGACCCTATAATTCTGAAAGGGCATATTGAGTAGAGCATTTTTGTAGAATAAACTTATAGTCCACCTGGTCGGAATTTTTTTTACAGTGTGTCAAAGTTTTAATTTTTTGATCGAAGGGAGCAGTAAACTAACTGAAAAAAATGTTGTAAGTTAATATCTGAGAGAATTCTTATGGTCAGAGTTATATTATGGAATTTTATGGGGATCATTTTTGTGGAAGATCTTAACCCTTTAGCTCCTCTCTTTAGGGGTCAATTTGTAATTTTTTTGAGAAAATCAAATAAAGTCCTTTCGAAAAGGACATTTATGGATTCAAATATTCTATGAAAATGTTTGCCGGAAAATTTCAGTGGGGGTCACCAAAGATACCAAAGTTGTAATTTTTTTGAGAAAATCAAATAAAGTCCTTTCGAAAAGGACATTTATGGATTCAAATATTCTAAGAAAATGTTTGCCGGAAAATTTCAGTGGGGGTCACCAAAGATACCAAAGTTGTAAATAAAGCTGATTACGCATAATTCGCAAGATTACACGCCACCTTGGGTCTCACATTTTTTAAAAAAATCACAAAAAAATCTATTTATGATCCGAATGAGCTGATATTTAAAATATAAATAGTCCTAGAGAAGATCTACAAAAAAATTTATGTTTATTTATTTATTTTTTTTTAAATTTGTTCCATCTGTTTTTAGTTTTTTAGATATGTCGGGCCTACGGTGGTTCGAAATTGTTTTTTAAAACATCACCAATATTTGATGTTTTTGAAAATTGCTTCAATTATTCAACAAAATGTTAAGCAATAACTTAAGTTATATCAAATCACATTATAAAATATAAAAAACTAATCTAAAGATACATACAATATGAACTGGAATAAATAAGGCTTCTTAAGCAAATAAAAAAACAGTTTGTATTTGTATTTGAAATTGATTTATCTTTGTATTTAAACACGTGTCATTTAATTAACCCGCTGTGTCAATTCCTTTAACAGATTTTACCTTCACATCTAGAACTTAAACTACTGATGTCATACAATCCCAGATATACACACTCCCCACAAACATACATAAATATTATGTTAAATATACAATAACAACAACTGCAATAGCAGCAGCAACAACAACAAAACATAACAATGTCAAGGTCATTTTGGATACAAACACAACTCCAGCAAAATATTTCATTTCATGAACAAAACCATTAAAAACATAAACGACACGACAAAATGTTAAATAAACAAACTAAACAAAATTAACAACAATCTTTCAACATTATAATGCGAGAAGTATACAACAATACAACAATAACAACAAAAAGTGTCAATACTGAAAATAAAATGTGGCAGGCAGATTTCATTTAAATACAAGTAAAAATAATTTATGTAGATGACAAGTGACAAAAGTCACGATTACATGACAAAAATGCATAGAAAATTTTTAGCAACATTTCATATATAGAAGTGACATTAGAAAAAAAAAAAATAAATAAAAATTAGAGATAAACGAATGTAATAAACACTACTTTTAAAAATATGAACCGAAATAAAAGACCAGCGGCCAAATTACCGCACTCGTGATCGAATGAACTATCGTATCGAAAAATGATTTCGATATCGTAATTATAACAAAATGTACTAAATTTCATGTTCGATATCGAATGCCGTAATCTCAAATCAGAAAATTACGATCGAATTTACTAGATATCGAATGCGGTAATTCGGCCACAGGTCCACCATTTGTGAGGGGAGGGGTGTAAATAAAGTTAAATTGATTTTAAAATGTGGCCAGCTTAAAAAATTTGCACAAATATAAAAGGACGTTTATTATCAATAACACAGGGCAACAAAATCGAAAAAATTTTAGAGGCTTTTAAACCACTAAACCAAATATGGTCCAAGATTTTTGTGAATTTTTTTTTTGGAATTTTTTTGTGAATTTTTTTTTTCCACATAATTTATGATAACTCAAAAATGGTTAGTTCGATATTATTAAAATAAACTTAGAAAAGTTCAAATTTACATAACCTTTAATCTGTTTATATATTGAGTTGTAATCGGCTCAGTAGTTTCGCAGTTATAATAACAAATTGAAGCAAAAAATATATTTTTTACGTGAAAATAACAAATTTTTGTGTTTTAAAAAATTCATGAAAAATCGAAAACGGCAGTACTTGTTTAGGTTTATTGCTTTATCGCAAATTTACATATAATAGCAACAAAATGAGATATCGATCAGAAAAAATCGCTGGATTCCTTTCGAATTTATTCACCATTAAGTGAATTCGCTCATTTTCACAAAATTTAACTTTTTTGTTTGATATACATAAAATTGAGTAGTTAATGTTCTTCTTTCGATTGATTGAAATTTGAAAACATTTTCCCCATGCTATGTACAAATTTTCACATATATATTGCGTTTTAATTGGCTCAATAGTTTGGGAGTTATAATAACAAATTGAAGCAAAAAACATATTTTTTACGTGAAAATAGCAAATTTTTTTGGTTTTGAAAAAATCATGAAAAATCGAAAACGGCAGAACTTGTTCAGGTTTATTGCTTTATCGTAAAGCCATTGACTATAAAAATCGATGGATTATTTTCGAATTTATTCACAACCCTTTTTGAGTTATCATAAATTATGTTGAGAAACATCTAAAAAAATTCACAATTTTTGAAAAAATATTTAATAAAAAAATCTATTTTATCATTTTTGTTAGTGAAGCCTTTTTTTGCAATTGACCTGTGTAATATATACTTTTTTTATACCCTTCACCTTCGTGAGAAGGGTATATATAAGTTTGTCATTCCGTTTGTAATTTCTACATTTTTCATTTCCGACCCTATAAAGTATATACATATATTCTGGATCCTTATAGATAGCGGAGTCGATTAAGCCATGTCCGTCTGTCTGTCTGTCTGTTGAAATCAATTTTCTAAAGACCCCAGATATCTTCGGGATCCAAATCTTCAATAATTCTGTCAGACATGCTTTAGAGAAGTTTGCTATTTAAAATCAGCAAAATCGGTCCATAAATAACGGAGATATGAGCAAAAAACCGGGACAACCTCGATTTTTTACCTATTTTTGATCTATATCTGGATTACTAAGTCATTAATATAGACAATATGGATATCTAATGATAGATATTTCAAAGTCCATTGCAACGATGTAGATAACGCTATAATAAGTTGGGCCTACAGTGGGTCAAAATTGGGAAAAATATTTTTTAACCCGAATTTTTTTTCATCAAAAATTTTTTTTGTCATACATATTTTTTTCCAAAAAAAAAAATAAAAATTAAAAAAAAAAAAATTTTTTTAAAATTTAGAAAAAACTTTTTTTAAAAAAAATTAAAAAACAATTTCAAAAAAAAAAAATTTTGAAAAACAATTAAAATTTTGTTTACCTAAAAATATTTAAAAAAAATTATTTTAAAGTATAATTTGGTGAAGGGTATATAAGATTCGGCACAGCCGAATATAGCACTCTTACTTGTTAAATATAAAAATGTGGTTTTTGAGTTATAGGCCTTTAAATTTTATAACTTAAGAATTGAACTATTGTAAGAAATGAGATTTTCTCTTAAAATTTTAAAGGACAAATCTTTATATTTCGAACTTTATTGTTGAACAGTGTATAGTTTCAAAGTTTTGTGTTCCCTTTTGTGAACTTTTTAAATTTTTACGACAGCATACTTTTGGACAGGAAAGGGATTCAAGTCGAAAAGTCTATGATTTAACATAAACTTGCGATAAATAATAACTGTGATACATTTTGTTAAAACCGAAAATAAGAAATTCGAAAAGTGTTGTTTTCTGTCCGGGATGGATTCTCCCATATTGCTTATTAAAATTCATATGATATTTAAATAAATTAAAACAAATTTTTTAAATCTTAAAACCACTTTTATTAATAGATATGTATATTTCAAGTGTCCACATCATAACAGTAGTTTCGAAATTATATATTTATTACCAAATATTTTCAAATTGTTGCCACTGTAAGCATAAATCTGTATTGCTACTTGTAGGGGGTCTTCAAAGAAGACATTGATAAATAAATTTAAAAATACATACAATAATATTGGACAATAAATAATCACTAATCAAATCCTCCCACACACAAATCGAAAAATAATCGCAAATATACGATTAAAATAAATAATTATTGCTTGCAAATTTAAATTACAACACACAGATGACTGCATGTATCTGCATTTTTACACTTTCAACCTCTCTAACTGCTATAAATATTCATAATTACTTGCATATAATATTTCATTTCATTTTATTAAGAATTATTAAATACAGAAAAATAAAATTAAAATGAATTTCTTGTTGACGCCAAGTTGAATGACTCTTTCATGCTGGCTGCACACACAATCTTTCATGTCATCTAACACTCGGACAAATACGACAAAATTTCAGAATAATAATTTATTTGCAGAGCCTGCCTTGCTTTAATTAGCATGTTTTGATTGGAGCTGGAGAGCAAAATAACACCTACTTTCGGTCTTTAGACCTTAAATAATGTGAACAACTGTTTTGCACGCTAAATAGTTGTTTTACTACTTGTATCATAAAACATTTTTGGGCATTTAGTGTTATATTTTTGCATTAAATTTAAAATAATATTTTGATGCCATAATGACATCATTTCCATAGTATTATGGCGTTGTAGTGTTTTGTTTTTTTGATACAAATAACAGATTTGTGGTTGTAGTTCAGGTAGTTAAATGGTTTTTTGTTATGATAACGCGCAAATATTTTAAATAGATTTTATTTGTTCTTTTCTTCAAAGATACAGTTTGTGCCAAAAATCTGTGGATTTTGTTTAAATCTAAGTGGTATTTGTTTGGGAAGTATTTGAAAATACTAATTTAAAGCACACTCTATAAAGGATGAAAAATCTTGTATGAGTTATTCTACTTCGACACCTTTAAGTTACTTTTGTATTGTATAATGTTCTAAACAATTTTGGCTTTGTGTATTGGCACAGTGGGCCATTTTAAAACTCAGTCCTTCAAAAATATTGCGTTTTTTCATATTTTAGTATAAAATGTGACTAAGTCAGAACCATTGACTTGTTGTTGAATGAAATATTAAGAAAATTTATACAAAAATAATATAAAAAACTGCAATATTTTTGAAGGGCTGAGTTTTCGAGTGGCATATTTTTTATCTAATTGAGATATTGACTTTTTCCCCCAAAAATAATATTTTTTTACAATTTTGCCCATAGGGTCCACATTTCCTTCGAGGCTGAGAAAATACTTTGGGGTTAAATGGGAAACACATCAAGATTTCCAAAGCTGCTTTCCGTTTTCTGATCCCAGCTTAGGGATTTTAGTTGTTGAAAGTTTTAAATTTTGACATATTCGAAAAAAGGACATGTTTCTTACACCAGTAAAAAAACCTTACAGAAAAACATAAAATTGTTATATGTTCTTAAAGAAATAGAAAAAATCTACTATTTTTGATATTGATATTGCTCTGAAATCTTTTGTATATTAATGGTAATTTAGTTGTCTAGCTAACAAAAAGAATTCGAGTCCATTGGGTTCAAAAGTACGTCCTACATTTTTGTCCAAATTACCCTACTTTGAGCCCTCATAGCGCCGGTCCTGGAGCATTTGTAGGGCCCAATTATATCCCGATCGGACTAGCCGGTGAGAAATGACAGATTTATTTCCAAAAAATTTTGATTCTGCCCCACTGTGCAATATTCTTTCAGTTCGACCTCTAAAAAACAGTTACGCAATAAATGCCATTAACGGTACTCAAATAAAACTTCCCAACCACTTCATTCTAAATACTTTTAAACAGGTATTGGAACGTGTGGCTGTCCGTTGTTATGATAGAATATTACGGTTTCATGTCTGGCCTAATATTCAGGATGATTTTCGGCAAATGCTCGAATTAGATACGTTCGGTAAAGGTTCCCTGTGATGGTCGGGCCAGATTTCAGAAGCTCTTAATAGATAAGACCCTTTTGGTCCCGCCAAATACAGAACATTACCTTAACGTCATGGATATTTGGCTTTGGAGTCGACTCGGCTGCTTGGCTGGGCTTCAAATACGATCTCTTGCGCTTCGGGTTATCGTAATGATTCCGTGCAAAAATGATTTTCTTTTATAGAGTTCATGCATCATTCGGAAATGCAAAATCGTCTTTCAATTCGTATGGTAAACAATTTGGAAGAATCCTGCTGCTTGAAAACGTTTTCAAATTGCTGATTGAGTAGCTTCCAATGATTTTGCAAGATCTTGTTGAGTTTGACAACAACCTTCATGGAGTAATGCCCCCAATTCATGGTCTTCCAACTCTCGCACGTTGAAACCGAGCATCAGCAGTTCTTTTTTATACCCTTCACCTTCGTGAGAAAGGTATATATAAGTTTGTCATTCCGTTTGTAACTTCTACATCTTTCATTTCCGACCCTATAAAGTACATATATTCTAGATCCTTACAGATAGCGGAGTCGATTAAGCCATATACGTCTGTCTGTCTGTCTGTCTGTCTGTCTGTCTGTCTGTCTGTCTGTCTGTCTGTCTGTCTGTCTGTCTGTCTGTCTGTCTGTCTGTCTGTCTGTCTGTCTGTCTGTCTGTCTGTCTGTCTGTCTGTCTGTCTGTCTGTCTGTCTGTCTGTCTGTCTGTCTGTCTGTCTGTCTGTCTGTCTGTCTGTCTGTCTGTCTGTCTGTCTGTCTGTCTGTCTGTCTGTCTGTCTGTCTGTCTGTCTGTCTGTCTGTCTGTCTGTCTGTCTGTCTGTCTGTCTGTCTGTCTGTCTGTCTGTCTGTCTGTCTGTCTGTCTGTCTGTCTGTCTGTCTGTCTGTCTGTCTGTCTGTCTGTCTGTCTGTCTGTCTGTCTGTCTGTCTGTCTGTCTGTCTGTCTGTCTGTCTGTCTGTCTGTCTGTCTGTCTGTCTGTCTGTCTGTCTGTCTGTCTGTCTGTCTGTCTGTCTGTCTGTCTGTCTGTCTGTCTGTCTGTCTGTCTGTCTGTCTGTCTGTCTGTCTGTCTGTCTGTCTGTCTGTCTGTCTGTCTGTCTGTCTGTCTGTCTGTCTGTCTGTCTGTCTGTCTGTCTGTCTGTCTGTCTGTCTGTCTGTCTGTCTGTCTGTCTGTCTGTCTGTCTGTCTGTCTGTCTGTCTGTCTGTCTGTCTGTCTGTCTGTCTGTCTGTCTGTCTGTCTGTCTGTCTGTCTGTCTGTCTGTCTGTCTGTCTGTCTGTCTGTCTGTCTGTCTGTCTGTCTGTCTGTCTGTCCATCTGTCTGTTGAAATCAATTTTCTGAAGACCTCTGATATCTTCGGGATCCAAATCTTCAATAATTCTGTCAGACATGCTTTCGAGAAGTTTGGTATTAAAATCAGCAAAATCGGTCCACAGATGGCTGAGATATGAGGAAAAAACCAGGACAACCTCGATGTTTGACCTATGTATATCTGGATTACTAAGTCATTAATATAGACAATATGGATATCTAATGATAGATATTTCAAAGACCTTTGCCGAAGTATATAATTTTTCATCAAAAAATTTTTTTTCATAAATTATTTTTCCAAAAAATTTTTTTTTAAAAATTAAAAAAAAGTTTAAAAAAAAATTTAAAAAAATTAAAAACAATTTGGAAAAAAAAAATTAATTTAAAAACAATTTAAAAAAAAATTTAATTTTGTTTAAGTAAAAATATTTTTATGCATAATTTGGAAAAGGTATATGAGATTGAAATAAAATAATCGAATAAAAAATATTTATTTTTTCTTCGATTATTCGAATAATTTTTATGGATTTCATTGCCAAAAGCTACAATATTTGATAAAAAATACTTGCTGTTGAGTTAATCTAAAACAAAATAAACATAGTAGATGTTCTCGATTAAGTTCTATATTTTACTCGCCATAAATTTTACATTAATATTGCCTGCGCATCTGTTCTTCTACAATTTCGAACTTCCAAAATTTAAAATAAAGTTCACATAACGTTTTTAACTGTCACATTTCATTTTATAATTCCTTTTTTTAATCTTTTAAGTACATACATAATAGGTATGTATTAATAAACTGCCCAAAAATTTGCTTTAATTTCTGTAAAACAACTAAAGTTCAATAATCCAGAAAAACAAAAAATAACCCATAAGGATGAAAGTTTTCCACGAACTGCGTGCGGTTGTGCGTATCGAATAAGGTTTCGCAAAATAAATAAACAAAAATTCCCAAGAATTTATTGCAAACAAAATCACAAAAAAAAAACATAAGCTGTGAAATTCCACATAATAAGAATGTATGTATGATTATAGTCGTAATGGGTACACTTCCACAATCGGAAAAGGCTTGATAACTTTGAAAAGCTAAAAGGCCTGTGGAATGTTGGTTGTTTAAGCGATAAAGCCACTCCTACCACACAACACAACTACTAAAATGTAAAACCAGTATAAAAACACAAATCTCTTAAAACCAAAAAAAAAATACTCTTTTGAGTAAATTGTTTAAATAAATTATCTAATTAAACGATTAAACTTTTAAAAGCTCTTTTACTCATACAACAAATTGAGCCATTTTATCGTGTTTCTTAGAGAGATTTCTATGGCTCCACTCCATATCGATGTTTGTTTTCAAATAAACACTTGTTTGTTGTTTTTCACGTTTCATGTTTCTCCGCTTAACTTGGAGGTAACAACTGGTCCCTAGTGGGGACCAAAACAAACTACTGCCAACCACATCACCTCCCCCTACTTAACATGGCTTAAATATTGTTATTGTTTAACCAATTCTTGGTAAAATGCGTATGAGTCATCATCGTCATCGCCAGCCATCATCAAGCTGTTGGTGTTGTTGCTGCTGCTGCTTTAGCTTTTGGCGTACGTTTGTCGTTTTATTGATGTTGTTGGGCTTTTTTGAATTTCATTCATGAATGAGAATTGACTGAATGAATTTGTATATTTTTTTTGTTTGTTTGTAGTTTCTGGTACTTGGTTGTTGGATTGGCTGGCATAGATATGACACAACCAGTATCTTGTAGAATAAATTGTAGATCGTTTGTTTGTTGAATGACTTGTCATTTTGTGACTTGTTACATTTTGTGCCCAGCGTTTAGTTCAGTTCAGGTGTTGGGAGGTATGATTTTTCCCAGCAGTTCTAGGAGACTTTACCTATCATTTAGGATGACAACTAGTTACATAAATAGCTACGTGACTTGTTATTTTAACATGCACGTGTCCTATTCAGGGGGTAAATTGACCCTACATAGATTGCAAATAGACTGTCTAATAGCTGGTCCAAAGTATACAATGCATTGGATTCATATAACGGTTATATAAAGTCAGTAACCGTACTAGCTACCAAACTGGTTACTTGATCAGCTACATAACCATTTATTTTACCATAAAAAGACATCTCATAGACAGTCCAATAACCGATTGCTTGCTCAATTAGCTCTAAATTGATTAGAAATAGACTGTCAAATAGCTGGTCCGAAGTTGTCAACACATTGGATTCACACACCGGTTTCATAGACTCAGTAACCTTACTAGATACCTAACTGGTTAGTGGTTCAGCTATATTACTAGTTATCTTAACATGTACGAGTGCTAATTAACCTCAAATATTCAGTAGCTCATAGACTGTCCAATAGCCGATTGCTTGTAAACAAACCTTTCTCCGACAACTCTCCAAACGATTACTTTTGATGGGTAAAATAATTGCTATCTAAAGTGCAGTACAAAATAAACGTTCAAAGTGGCTACTTAGAGACACTAAAGTGGCAATTGACTTCACGCTAGTTTACATGGGATGTCAGTAAGCAAAAAGTAAATAAAATATATCAACAGAATTGGAAAAAACCAGTAGTAACTATACAAATGTTTAAAGTTACTATACTCTAGATTTTTTAGAGACACTTAAGTAATAATTGACTTCACGCTAGATTACCTGGGATGTAGAAAGTAACCAATTGATGTCTCTCTGCTCTACAAAGAGCATATACGTGTCTAAAGCCCAAAATATATCAATTGAATTTTTCCAAGTGATCAGACATTAGTGATAATTACTGTATATAAGGTAAACATTGACTGCTTACATAATGTTGGGTTTTACTAAATCAAGAAAAAGTGATCGTTTTGGGTCTTTCAAATATCTTTGTTTGACAGAAATATGAATGAGTGATCATTACAAGGGTTTTAGAAAATTTTATGGAGAATTATTGATTTTTTCATTTGTTTTCAATCTGTATTATCTATCTAACAAAAATTGCTTGCATAAACCTATTCAATAAACCCACTTATTTCAATGAATTCATAGCTTTCCAGTTCTGTTAAAAAATTTGTTTAGCAAAATAATTATTTGCTTTTTTAAATAACATTCATACAGTAACAACAATTATATAAAATAGTGAATTTCTTTTAGTTGCTTATTAAATATTTACTTTTGCTATCTGTTAAATAAACAATTTATTAGTTTTTTTCTCATAAAATTTTACCATATTTGGCCAATTTTCTATATTGTTGCCAATATTGACAATTGTATTCATCTTCGTAGACAATCGCACACGATGTGGTTAGTGGTGGGGCAACAATGATGGCCTTAGTTGCATGCTGCAGCACTTAGCTGACTGACATTCAGAGAGTTCTCCTCCATTTAGCCAACATTGTTTTTTTTTTTTTGTTTTTTTTTACTTCATTATCAACATTGTATTTTATTTTTTGGAATTTTCTATATGTATTGTATGCAAAGCTGCCAGATGTTCGATAATTTTGTAATCGAGAAATTTTCACAAATTTTGTTAAACTACTACCGGTATGTCGCGAATTACGCGAGTAATGTTAGCTTCCAAGTCTAAAATCATAGCTGGTATATCGACAAAGACTTTTGACTTCACTTAAACCCAAAGAAAAAATCCAGAGGTGTGATATCACACGCTCTATCCAGCCAGTTGACAGGTCCGGAAAGCGAAATTATCTGCTGGCCTCGGAAGGTCGAACGACATATGGTTTACATCAATATTTTATTTTTTTTTAAAACAAACACAAACTGCGAAGCGTTTTGCTTGTCTGCAGCTACACCCAGAGTCTCTGGCGGGAATCGAACCCGCAACCCTCAGATTAATAGTTCAGTACACTATCGACTGATCAATCGGAGCACCCAATATGTTGCTCGAACTGTAAGAAAAACATGTCTAAAAGAACGCTGATTTTCGTAATACTGCTGAATAATTTGGAGATATTGCTGCGGTATGAGCCTTTCCATTATGAATTGTTAAACAGTATTGAATAAAAATAAGATGACAGTATGCAACCAGTTAAATAGGATCTGAGAAAAAACCTCTGAATGAATCAGAATTTATCTAATAAATAAACATTTGTATGCCAGTCATTACAAAACTACTTCTAAATAGTGCTGATGGTATATAGTAGACATTACAAACAGAGTTAATTGGTAATGAATAATGCCATTACCAAGTTTTTGGTGGGTTAATATTTATATATTAAAATAAAATTCGTCACATTTAAAGTAAAATTCATCCACTTTGTTAATTTTATACCAAAAATTCCCAAAAACCCCTATAAATCGTCCAATCTGGCAGCTATTATTATTGTTGTATGTCCTTAATGTTTAAGGTTCTTTTTTTTATTAATTTATATTTCTGCTCTTGTCTCTAGTCTGTAAACATTGCAAAAAAAAAGCTGTATTTTTTTATTTTATTCAGAAATATTGGCACCCGTTCATACACGTTTTTGCGTTATAAATAGTGTGGTGGTGGCGTTTAAATGTCATTTAGTTTTTCTCTGTATTGATATTGTTGCTGTATTCTTTTTTATTTCATTTGATTTTTGTATAATTTTAAGGGAATTTCCGTTTTTGCTTATTTGTTATTATACAAATACATAGTAGTAGTAAATTGTGGCTTTTATATATTTAATTTTTTTTTTTGTTTTGTTTAAGTTACTCGTACCATTATAATTTATTATTAAGTTTAAATGATTTTTGGGAAGGTTGGTTGGCTTTTCTTAGAAAACGATTTTATTGAAATGTTTTTTGTTTGTTTTAAAGTGGAAAGAAAGATGTTTGTTTAATGAATTTTGTATTTTTATTGTATTTAAATTAATGTTAATAAATTTTTTTTTTTTAAATTATTTTAATATTTGTTAAAGAAATTGTTTAAAAGGTTAGTGCCATCTTTATTAAACAAATTTAAATATTTTGAACAAATAAATATCTACTTGCATATTTGTTTAAACTAAAACAGGAATTGATCTTCAACTGATCAGTTGCGTTCTGTACAGGTTCCCTGTGATGGTCTGGCCAGATTTCACCAGCTCATAATAGATAGGGCCCCTTTGGTCCCACCAAATACAGATTGGCCGGGCTTCACATACGATATCTTCTGCTTCGGATTATCGTAATGGATCCATTTTTTATCGCAAGTAATGATTCGGTGCTAAAATTATTATTATTATCTCTCGGCTTCAATACCAATTTCCCTGGTTTTGTATGAATCCTGCTGCTCGCAAATGTTTTGAAATTTATGCTTTCGGCTGTGCCGAATCTTATATAGCTGGCTTAACATGCAAAGGCTCTAAGTCCACTTTTTTTAGAAATTGAGATTTTAATGTAGTAATGTACAATAAGTAAAAATACATTGATAACAAAGAAAAAAATTGGAGTTATCTCGCTTTTGGTTGTTGTTTTGTAGTGATGAGCAAAAGCGCTTAGTCCAATTTATCACAAGAAAAAGCTCTAAGTCCTTATAAAAAGTACATTTTAACCATTTCTGTCAAATTGTTTAATGACGTGTATTAAAACAAGTAAGAAAAAATGGTCGGTCAAGCCCAACCATTTAATACCCTACACTAAGTAAATGAGCAAAATTATTTTTCTTTTAAAATTTAAAAAAGTTATTTTCGGAAGAGGGTCTTATTTGGGAGCTATGACTAATTATAGACCGATCGCCATCAAAGTTATTTGCATTGAATTTTATGTGTATTCCAACATTTTTAAGAGATTTATACTCGTTAAAGTGATTTTGGAAAGCGGCCCTATATGGGAGCTATGACTAATTATAAATCGATCGGCATGAAATTAGGTGACATGATTTCCATAGTATAAAGTATATCGGGAGGACATTTGTATGTGAGCTAGGGGAAAAATGGACCAATTTCAGCTAGTTTAAAAATTTTTTTTTTCTAAATTGTTTTTTTTTCAAGTTTTTAAAATTTTTTTAAAATTATTAGTGAAAAACAAGTAGTAGAGCTATATTCGGCTGTGCCGAATCTTTTTTTTAAATTTTTTTTTTAATTTTTAAAAAAGAATTTATGACAAAAAAAAATTTGTTTAGAATATATTTTTCCTGATTTTGACCCATTGTAAGTCCAACTTACCATAGCCTTATATACATCGTTGCAATGGAGTTTGAAATTTCTATCATTAGATACCCATATTATATAAAGCTAGTAAATAAGAAATAAAAGACAAGTTCTAAGAAAAAGACCTAAGTCCATAAAAAATATAAACTAAGCAATAGAAAAAGCTCTAAGTCCAAAAAACCTTTTATCTCGGCAAATACTTATTTTAAAAAAATACAAAAAAAATTGCGTTTACAGAATTCAAAAATATTTACCCAAAAAAAAGTTTGAATGTTTTTTGTCTCTCCTGTAAAATATTAAAATATGGACTTAGAGCCTTTGCATGTTAAACCAAATTGTACTTTAAACTAAACATTTTAAATATTACTGGCGCGGATCCAGTGGGGGTGAAATATGAATTCCCCTCCTCCCCAAGAAAACCGAAAAGTTTTCATATTAAGATGAAAAAAAAAAAATGTAGAACAAATATTAATTTTTGGGGGCTACAGAAAGTTGATTTCAACATATACTGAATTAGATCCTCGGTATACAACAAAAACGTTCAAACATGGTGGTGGAAATATTATGATATGGGGATGCTTCTCTTGGTATGGCGTTGGCCCAATTTACTGGATTAAGGAAAATATGGATAAGCACCTGTACGTGAATATTTTGGAAAATGTTATGAAGCCACATGCAGAATGGAGTATGCCCTTAAAATGGGTATGCCAACAAGATAACAACCCAAAGCACACTTCAGGTCTTGCGAAAATGTGGTTTTCAGATAACAAAATTGATATTATGAAGTGGCCCTCGCAATCGCCTGACTTAAATCCTATCGAAAACCTATGGAAAATAGTCAAAGATAAACTTGGACCTGAAAAAGTGAAAAACAAGGAAGAATTATGGCAAAAAATTCAGGAAATCTGGTACGCTATTCCTCGTTCTACATGCGAACGATTGGTAAATTCAATGCCAAAAAGATGTGATGCTGTTATCAAAAATAATGGTTATGCAACACAATATTAGGAAAACGATGCGTTTTTAAGATGTTCTTTAATTTTTATAAGTATTAGACTGATTGATTCTATTTTAATGTCTCGTATCTCATTTAGTTTTTTTATATTTGTCATAGTTTTTAACATAAGAATATGTTCATTTTTTATTTTAGTTTTATTTATTTGTTGTGTACACCATAGGCATTAATATATACTGAAATAATTTAAATTTTTTAACTAAATTCTGTAGTTTTAATGATTTACTTAAATTTATATGTAGTGATTCTATTGTATTGTCCATCACTGTAGATCCAGGCAGCATTTAAATACTCCTTGAAAAGTTTTAGATCTAATCCTAATGAACTTGGATAAATTTTTCATCGTTAAATTATTTATTTCTTAAGACCAGGTTTTACCGGTTTGAGCAATTGTCACAAATTTCTTCTAGGAATAATGAAAAAAAGCGAAAAGTCGCCTTGAATTTAAAAAGTTTAACAAGAAGGAATCGGGTTATAGCCTAAACCTAATCTAAAGTTTACCCTATTGGGCATTACCGTATGAATTCCATTAGATTTTGAATGTGTTAAATAGGTTTTGTCCCTAAGAATAGTTGCAGCATAGCGGAACGTTTTATTGGGAGCGACAGGGTGTTGAGTTTAATTATTTCTGTCGAAGCTGTGGAATTTGGAACGACGATAAGACCATGGAATACTCCTTTGATCACTGAACCGTATTGTCAAGTAAACAAATGTTATTCATGGGATCGGAGCGATCTACGTTAAACTGTCTGACCTAATAGAAATTGATATTATGAGTTTTATAACGAGATTGGGGTAGACCAATTGTTGCAATGTGAGTTAGGTTTGAGTTTGACAACCAGCCTTAACTGACTTAATTAGATTCTGAGATACTTTTGTTATGATTTGCTATTGTCAATATCTTACATATCATATTTACTTTTGAAATTTAATTTATATACGATTGTAATTGGTGCAGGGTATCATATGTTTTCAATGATACCACTTCGCTCCTTTTTTTGTACAAAATTAAAATGTGGTGTTAAATTGTAATTGATTTTAAAAATTTACAGAATTTCATTTGAAGTCCATTTGGTCCATTTTGTTGCTTACATTTTTGTAACATGCTCTTTTTTATGTATTACCTTAAAATTTCTACCGAACTTCTAATTGAAATATTAGAAACCTTTTATGATTTTATAAAATTCTACTAATTTGTTGACAATTATTTTTAACAACAAATTTTTTCCAAAAATACCCTCTAAATAATATTTTGTTGACTGTTAAATTAACAAATTAATTAATTAATTAATTCCACGTATTGCGAAACAAAATATGAAGCGTTAACGACATTTCAATGTCATTTTATGGCCAATTTTAAACATTCTGATAACAACCATCTACAACAACGCAAATTTACGTTTTCGACAACGGAAATGTGCAAATAATTAAAAAAAATATACAAACAACAAAGAAAACAAATAAAAAAAAATATTACTTGTATAAAGTGTAAACGCAATTTCCGTTAAAAAAGGATTTACCATTAAAAAAACGGAAAACTTAAATTATGAATAAGAAAATTTAAATTGAAAAAAAAAATAAATAAATAAAACTATATAAACCGAATAAAACATGAATGAATGAAATATTTTTAGACATTTACATCAACCTTTTGTACTTATTTTGTTTCAAAAATCCTGATAAGAATTCTGAACACAATATACACAAACAACAATTAATTACTTTGACTTAGCAGACAGCCTATGTTGGTGACGCCTTCCTTTTTTGCACTCCCTCCCCTGTCTACTACTTTCATTTGGATTTTTATCAGTTGAATGAAAGTGCATTATTATTATTATTATGTAGATCATTTTTATATGAAATTTAAATTTAGTCATATTTACGAGCTGTAGACAAATAAGGAAGTTTATGCGTTACGAGTATTTGCAAGAATTATACGGAATCGTTTGAAATCATTGTTATTTTATAATATTTACTTAGTTTTGTTTTCGCCATAATAGATAACTTGTGCTAGAGTTAGACATTTGGGTACCTATGTCTTAATTTAACCCTTAATGGGTTAAATACATATCTACAGTATCTATTACACTAGCTTATTATACCCACCATCAAAATTTATGGGGGTATATTGTCATTCCGTTTATAACACATGGAAATATTCATCGCAGGCCCACAGATGTGTATACATTCTGGGTCCTTATGATATTCTAAGATGATCTAGCTATGTCCGTCCGTCTGTGTGCTTAAAACACGATCGAGTCCAAACGAAAGGATGGCTATTTGGTTTGTTTGTTATTGAAAATGGTCAATATAAGGTCCATGATTTCACCTTGCCCCCATACAAATTTCACCCCACCCCCCTTGGAATTCTGCTTGAGCCGTAAATATGTAGATTATGCGGAAATCCTGACAAAATTTTGCACAAATTAGTTCTAAACTACAATGGCACACAGGGCCAATTAAGGGTTAAATGAAACTATCATAAATTTTTAACTATAATACTCCCATAAATATTTAATGTTACTTTTTTTCAATTGACGTAACATTTGTTTTGTTTTTTTAAATAAAAAACAAACATTCTGTTATCGGTTTTTAAGAAATGTTGTACTTCCGATTTTAGCCATTCATCATTCATATAAACGAATATATTTTTAAGCATTATAAATGTAGGATTCTTTAGAAAAATAAAACGAGTAATGAACAGCCTGATATTATGAGTATTATTTAAAATAATTTCTTTTGAATTTCAAATTGCATACACAGTTTTTATCAACAAATTTTGTTAATAACAATACTATAATACACTAGTATTATCACATTATAAATAATCTTTACAATAACACACATGTTCATTTAAGTTTTTTTGTTTTATTTTTTTTTTCATTTTATTAAGTATTACTCTACAACTGATTAGAAATTATTTTTAGTTTTTTTTTTTTGTTACAAAGGCCGACTGTTTGAAAATGTACACAATAAATAGAAAAAAAAGTAGAAAAACTGTAAACAAATATTATTAACATTTGTTTAACCCATTTAATGCGTGAATTTTATTAACCGTTTGAGATAAGGGTGGTACCTATTTTGCACAAACCAAACAACTTAACTATTTTGAATGGAAAAACCTAAAAATTTTTATACTTATTTTCAAAAATTAAGGTAAAATTTTATACAAAAATACATTTGTTTTGTATAAAATTTGACTGCCATTTGCAGTTGTGGCAAAAGAATCATTTGTGACATTTTTTTTTTTTTTTTTTTAAATCAATTTCTTTATTTGCAATCTATCCTAGAACATTAAGCAAATTTGATGGGTATAATTAAATTCACATAAGTTATTGATTACCAGTGTAATCAATAGCATTATCTATACATGTATGAATTTTACATGTATTTACATAAATAAAAATGTATGTTATAAAGTAAATAATATAAAAAAGTATTTAAGTAAATATATACATATGTACAAATATATACATTAATATAGTTTATTATCTAAATGGGAGATCTAAAATATGAACTCTTCTTAATCTTCTAATACTATCACTTTCATCTAACAATGAGATGGCCAATGGATTAACGTGATCACTTAACCTTTGAAGATATCTGTTACTAATTTTTTTTATTTCTTCATTAATGTATGGAATATCTAAATCTTTGTGTATTGCGTTGTTTGTAATATACCATGGCGCTGCGACAATCATTCGAAGTGTTTTTGATTGAAATCTCTGTAAAATTTCTATATTTGAGTTACTTGTTGTACCCCAGAGTTGAATACCATACGTCCATATCGGTTTTATAATACATTTATAAAGAAGTAATTTATTCTCTAGACTAAGTTCAGATTTTGGACCAAAAAGCCAATACATTTTCTTAATTTTCTTATCTAATTGAGATCGTTTAGATTTTACGTGCTCCCTCCACGTCAGCCGCCTATCTAAATGCATTCCTAAATATTTAGCATGGTTACTTTTTGGAATTTGAGTCCCATTCATAAGTATTGCTGGGCAATCATCACGTCTTAGGGTGAAAGTTACATGGGTAGACTTTTGCTCATTTACTTTTATATTCCAATTATTTAACCACGTCTGCAGTTCGTCAATCTGGGTTTGAATTAAATTTGATGCTTCTGTTGTCGACGGACTTATTGCTAAGAAAGCGGTATCGTCAGCATAAGTAGCCACCGTTACTTCATCCATACAAGGCATATCAGAAGTAAATATGGTATACAACATCGGACCTAGTACACTTCCTTGAGGTATTCCGGCTTCGATTTTGCAAAAATTTGAAATTTCATTGTTTACTTTAACATAAAAGTAACGTTGATCTAAAAATGATTTCAGTACTAAATAGTATGGTGCTGGCAAAATTGTTTTAATTTTATAAAGCAACCCATAGTGCCAGACTCTGTCAAATGCCTGTTGTATATCTAAAAATACAGCTGAACAGTACTTTTTTTCCTCCAGTGCTTTCATAATTTCATTTACCAGTCGGTGACACTGTTCCGGTGTACCGTGTTTGTGGCGAAAGCCAAACTGGTGATCAGGTATTATAGATTTTTTTTCTAAGATGGGCAATAACCGTTTAAGGAATAATTTCTCAAATATTTTTGAAAATGTTGATAGTAGACTTATAGGTCTGTATGATGTCACGCAATTCTCAGGTTTATGTGTTTTATGTATCATAATAATTTCGGCACATTTCCATTGAATAGGGAAATGCTGAAGCCTCAAGATAGAATTGAATATTAGCGTCAGAAAAATAATTCCTTTTTTTGGTAAATTTTTTAGTACAAAAGGATCAATTTTATCATATCCTGCTGATTTTTTATTATTTAGCTTCGCAATTTCCTGCCTTACTTCCGACGGTGAATAGTGTTTTATTGGCAAGTGCATTTGACAAGCAACATCCAAAAATGACTTAATTTGCGTATCATTTTGGTTAAACTGAAAAGGTTTGAATGTGTTTTCTAAATGGGTTGAAAAAGCTGTGGCCTTATCCTTGTCTGTTCTATTCCAGTGCCCGTTTATATCTTTGATTGGAATATTTCGTTTAACAGGTCGTTTTAGGTATTTAGTTGCCCTCCAAAGGTTATGTTCACTTTTTTGTGCATTTACTTTTAATTTATTTAGATAATTTCCAATTTCTTTGTTTTTGTGCTCGGATAGTCTTTCCTTCAAAAGTTTAGTTGCTAAGTTGAGAATTGTTTTATCTCTCGGATTTCGGGAACGCTGCCATATTCGTCGTAGTTGCCTCTTCTTTCTGATGAGATCCCTTATCTCGTGGGAAACGTATACATTGGACCCATTAGATATATATGGTATAGGAGATGGTTGTGACATATATGCAGACTCATGAATTAAATTAGTAAAGTTTTCAACAGAACTCTCTAATTCCTTAGGAGTTTTAATTGAAACTCCCAAATTAAGATTTTTCTCAATCCAATAACAGAAAGATTTTAAGTCTGTTTTAGGTGATAATAATTTAACATTTTTATCAACCATTTCAACTACTGAATTAAGATTTATTACCAACGCTGTATGATCTGAGTCAAGGTCATCATCATTCAGTATATCTAACGATGTTCTTGAAATGCCATTAAATACAGCGAAATCCAAGAGATCTGGAATTTTATTGGGATCAGATGGCCAGTACGTAGGTCTGCCTGACGATAATATGGAAAAACGATTTTTTGAAATACATTTATACAGTTCTCGACCTTTCGGATTTGTTAACCTAGAACCCCACCAGGGATGTTTAGCATTGAAATCTCCAGCCACTAAAAAACGATGACCAATTTGGTTAAAAAAGTTTTCAAAATCTTGACATTTAACATTATGCCTGGGCGGAATATATATTGAATATATAGGTATAATATTGTTGTTGCAATTTATTTTAACACCTGCTGCTTGAATAAATGGTTTTCTAATCTCTTCAGCTATTTCATAACGAATGGTTGTTTTTATAAGTATAGCTGCTCCAGCGTGACATCTTTCATCAGGATGATTTGCTGTAATTAAATCATATCCTCTAATTTTAAAATGTGATTTTTTGTTTAGATGGCTTTCGGAAATTAAAAATATATCGATATATTTTGTTTTAAGAAAATGTTCAATTTCATTAAATTTTTGAGAAATACCGTTGGCATTCCATACTGCTATTCTAATGTTTATTTGCATAATTTGCTTATTAAAAGGGACAACATATTCATGAGTTGGCTAAACATATTTTCAATATTTTTTAATGCAGTTGTTTCATTTTCCTGTGTTTTATTATTTTGCTGTAATACTTCAGAATATGTTGCATTTGCAGGGATATTATTATAATTTCTTTGAGAATTAGTCTGTTGAAATTCCGACGAGTTGGTGACGAAATGTGGTTGGCGATAATTTCGAATATTGTTATTTATTTTTTGTCTTAACGACTTATACACTTGGCATCCTTTATAGTTAGCGGTGTGATTTTGCAGGCAATGGACACATTTGGGTGATGCATCTCTAGATTTTTGGCATTCGGCGGTTGGATGATCCATTCCGCATTTTACACAAACAAATGGTTTTTTACAGTACGATTTTGTATGACCAAATTCTTGACAACGGTGGCATTGTACAATGTCATTTGTTTTGCGTTGAGGCTCTATTTTAACAACAGCATTATTAATATATCTTACTTCATATATTTTATTATTGTCTGGGGAAGGATCCAAATCGACGAAAAACATTGGTAATGGTTGTTTTGTTACTCGGCTTCTAACATTAGTAACGCATCTGACTTGATGACCCAAAGTTAAGAGATCAGCTTTAATATCTGCAGTCGATGTTGTATGGTGAAGACCTTTGAGAACTACTCTATAAGCACGTTCATTCTTAAGCTGATAAGTATGAAAACAAATTTTGTTAGTATCTAAATACTTTATAAGTTTCCTATAGGACTCTATTGTTTTAACTAAAAGTTTTATTTGACCATCTCGTAAGGATTTGTAATTAAAATCTCTATTAGGAATAACACTAGCAAAACAAAGCATCATTTTACTTATATTATCTACACATGGTATAAATATAGGTGGTGGTTTTGGGGTTCTTTCCTCTGGTGGTTGGGCTTCAGCTTCAGGTTCTTCATCAAGTGCATCAAATTTGTTGTTAGAAGTACTAGGTTCTTCATGTCTTGGCTTCTTTTGCATGTCTAAGCTAATTGTTGTTTTCTTACGTTTACTGCTATTCATCACTTGCCAGTTCATAACACTGTCTTCACTGCTATCACTTTCAGAATTCATTCTATGTATATTGCTTTACTTGTTTTTTGCAATTCGAATTGAATTGTTTTTGTTAGCAAATAAATGTGTTAATTTTTGTTTTTGCTTTTTTAAAAACGAGTTTATTTTTCAATGCGTAAACGCAATGTAATTGTTTTTGGTAAATATTAATGTTTTAATTTTTGAAACTTATAATTTTTTTTAAACTGAGGAATAATATCAAGCGCACAGAATACGTCTGGTCACTTACACTGATCAATCGCGACTATTTGTGACATTTGAGAATTTTTATATGGAAGGATTTAAGATTTATTTAAATTAATACAAGTATAAGTTTATTCTGACTCACCCTTCAGATCCAGTCTTAATTTTATAATTTATTTGACTTTTTTTTAATTATTAAATTTCTTTCTTTCTTTTCAGGTAAGTGTTCCTAATTTAAATTTGCCACAATTTGTAAGTAATTACAATATTAATAAAGTATATTTTAATGTAAATGAAATGAAATTTCTTAGTGAAGCCAAGAGTTATAAAAAAAATTAAAAAAAATGTAAAAGTCCGAGTAAATTGTTAATTGTACAATTGTGAATTTACGAGACTACACTATGTATGAACAACTTTCAATACCATTTTAAAATTAAGTGATTCTTATAACAATTATTATATAGAACAAAATGGTTTGCAGATTTTGAACAAACTTAACCTTAAAAACTAAAGGTTTACTGCTAAAGTTTTCAAAGGCAATATATTACTTTTTGCTCTTTGCAATTCTGTTGGAGATATCAACTAGAATAAAATAAATTCCCTAGACTCGAACCCAGAGGACTAAGTTTTACAAAAGCAATTTCAAAACATTATACCTCAGATCAATGAAACCGAAAAGTTTATCAAAATTAAACAACTTTAACCAAACCATCTTAAAGCTCAAAGATAATTTTTTTTACTGCTTTATTTTTATAAATTAAAACGAAATATGCCAGGAAAATTTTTAGAAATAGTTTTAAAATATCTTGCTACAATACAAAAACAACAGCAATTTTTGTTTGTATAATTCCTTCTAAACTGTCAAAAAAAAAAAAATTCACAAAAACCCACGTTTTTAAACGAAATAGTTTTTTTAACACTTTCAAATATTTTACGCACATAATTTTTCACATATAAAATAAAAAATTTTAAAATGTTTGTAAATACATTTTTGACATTTCAAATGGGAAAACATGAGTAGAGCAAAAAAATAGCCAGCTGGCGTAACGCTGCTGGTTTGAATATGCCTTGCTTAGAACTAATTTGTTCAAAATTTTGGACCCATTTTCAATACCAAACAAACCTTATCAAGAGACAGTACTTAAGGAGACAGCTAGCTCCTTATCGTGTTTTCAACAGACAGTCTGACGGAAGGACATAGGAAATATATACTTTTGATGATTTGCAATGAATATTTCGATGTGTTACAAACGGAACGACGAAATCAATATAACCACTTTTATATAAAAATTGCAAATACATATATATCGAGTCATAACAGCAAAAAAGACGTAAGCGCCAAAAAACAAATTTTACAGGGGAAGGTCTTTTTAAATATCCTTGGTTGAAGTCTAAGTATTACCGTGAAATTGAGTATGTATGCACAGTTACTTCTTAACTATATATTGCATTTATTTTATTTCATATATTTCCAAGATAACGGGTATTTATGTCGCTTACGTCTTTTTCGCTGGCAGTTACACCCTTCCAATTTTATTAAAAACACAATTTAAAGTTTAAATTTTTTTATATTGTTCAAATTATATTCATTTACACAAATTCAAATTAACGTTTTTAACCTTAAAAGACTAATATTAATTAATTTGTTAAAACTAATAAAGACGTAAGCGCCACTTCTTGTTCACAAAATATGTAGAAAAAGCAATAAATTGTACTTACGTCTAAATTGTTTTTGCTGTAATATCATAACGGTACATTATTTATGAGATGATGCGAATGATCGAGAACTATCGATATTTATCAAAAAACGAAAATTGATAATCATGGTGATTACGTATTTTTGGAGGTTATGGCTCGATATTATTATATAGAAATTAATTTGACTTTAAAACAAGTAAGAAAGTTGTAAGAGTAAATGAGCAAAAACATTTTTTTTTAATTTCAATAATTTATTAATTTATAAATTTATTATTAAGCCAGCAAGTATAATTGGAGCAAAGCGATAACTACTTATTATTTGACTGAAACTCTACTTACCGTTGTTCGAGATTTTTAAAAAATTCAGGGGTCAAGCTTACAAATGTACTTACAATCAGTTGAGAAATAAGTAGTAAATTCACAACAAGAATATGTAGCTAAAAAAAAAACACAAAAAATATTGCCTTGTGTGGGGATCGAACAGTCACATTATTTGCTTGTGTTTGATAGTCAAGCTGCTAACTCACTGCTCCATGTACGAGTCATTTTATTGGAAGTTAACAATAGTTTTAACATCAACATATAAATGAGTATGATATGAACAAAAAAATTAATGGCTTTGACAGGTGGCGAACCACTAACCTCCCGTTTTCCAGTCAAACACACTAGATAGCTGTGCTAAATGCAAAAGTTCATTACCAGCCTGTATAAAAATAAGTACTTATTCTAGTAAATAAAATAATGTGCTGGGTAACCACCACTCCTTACAAAAGAATGCATGAAATAACTAGTTGTCATTACAAAAATTCACAAAATTTTTGCTGGGTATGGATCGATCGCCATGAAATTAGGTCGTGTTATTTATGTCTATATAAAACTTATTTCTGTTGAATTTTATGTGCATACCAACATTTTTAAGATATTTATGATCGTTAAAGTGATTTTCGGAAGAGGGCATTATATGGGACCTATGACTAATTATGTACTGGTCATCATAGACATTACTTCCGTGTATATAAAACTTATTTGGAGTGAAATTAGTGTAGATACCTATATAAATTTAAAGAGTTATTACCGATAAAGTCCAATTTCGGGAGGACATTTGTATGGTTTGAAATAGGCTTGGTCTGAAAGAAATGTATGTAGCAAATTTGATCGAAAATGGACAGCCAGACACACAGACGAACATTGTTTAATCTAACCAGATTCTGAGTGATTCTGAGTCAATCGGTATATTTTAAGGTGGGTGTTAGACTAATAAAAGGGTATAAATACCCAGCACTATTCGAGAAAACCCACATCACTAATTTGTACAATAAGAATCTAAAAATACCGCAAGAATTAATAAAGAAGTAAATTGCATACAATTATTATAATTACACATTTAAAAATTAAAAATGTGATTAAAATGAGAACACGAATAATCCAGATCTTTTATTTAAAAATACATTAATTTATATACAATATCATTATATATAATACTATAGAAAGTACTGAATACCACAAATTCAAAATAATAAAAAAATGTTATTTGTTGCACACATTTTATTTAAAAATAGTAAAACCATATTTGAATTACATCTGAGCATAAGGTTTGAGAATAATTTGAGATTAAAAGTATTTCTCAAATTTAGAATAAATTACCCATTTTTGTTAAGCAGGCTATTATTCTAAAATATTTAACAAACCATTGAATTAATGTTGGTAATAGCAACTAGTTATCACATGCATTACTTTGTAATGAGTGGTCGTCACCCAGCACATTATTTTATTTAGTAGAGTAGGTAGTTATTTTTATACAGGTTTGTAATGAACTTTTGCATTTAGCACAGCTTTATTTATTTAGATTTAAAATTCATAAAAGTATGTCGTGAAAGTTTTGAATTAACAGCAAATGTTCTGTTTAGTTCCATGACCAGTCACGGGTGTGAAGTTATAATCTAGTCGACAAGTGCCAGTTAAAGTGACAGGTAACTTTCATACAAAGTGGTAGATCTAGAACCACTCATATAACAATTTCCGTGTGAGTGACCATTTCCCCAATGTTATCCTGATAATTTTTTACAGAATGCTTTTTTTTCAACAAAAATATAAATCTGAGTCGAAGCTGACTGTGGCCTGGCTATTCTGCCAAAAAAAGATTCTAACCAATAATTATTATATTTTGTGTGAATAGGGGTTTTACTGTATTATTTATTTGTAACAGAAATAACTACCTCGTCCATACTCTTTTTTATTGTTTTAAAAAAAAAATACAATGTGGTTTTTGCTGGAATCACATTACACACATTTGCCACAAAGTCAATTACAAAAATATAACAAATGTGGACAGGGACATTTGTATAAAAGTCAGAGAGGGGGGGGGGGGCTACAGTAAAAAAAAGAAAGATAAATGAATGCAAGAACGTACGAACATGAGTTTGATAAAATTTTATAAACTAAAAAAACAACAGCAGAATAGAACCGAACCAAACAGAACCAAATACACCTCATACACCTAAAATATAGTAATTTGTGTATTTATGTGTTTGATTAAAATTGGCGACAGTATGGAACCGGTCAAACACTTGGACTACTTGGTCTAGCTTCAAAAAAAAAATAATTCAAACTAAAAGGAAAACAGTTACACAAATACAGACATCAAAATTGACATAAACAAATAAAAATTTATTATTTTTTTTTTAGAAAAAAGTCTACAGCACGATTGTGTTTATACTTTAGATAGATAATAAAATCGGACAAATGAGTTCAAATAAAGTTACAATATCTTTTTATAATTTTTTTCTTCTAAATACTTAAGCATTATTATTTATATTACTTTTGTAATCTTTTTTTTATATAATTTTACTTTTCTTTTATGCTAAAAGGCATTAGAAATAATTAATATTATTTTTTTCTCATTATTACGACATTATTTTTTTAGGGTAAGAGGGCTGTTCCTAATATTTACTGCTTATTCAAATATTTGCCTAATTATTTATTTACTTATTTAAATAATTTATTATCGTTATGGCTGTGTTATCAATACGTGCATATAAATTCGTTTTAATTCTTTCTGTCTTTTAATTTTAGGAGTGCGCTCCATTTTTCGCCCAAATGTTGTCTTTTTGATAAAAAAAAATAACTCGTAAAAAAATATTTAAAGTTCCTTTTTTTTTATCAAAAATATTATTTCAAATTATTGATAATGATTATAGTATGTGAATTTATTTGCAAACAAAGGTTGGTTTTAAAAATCGCAAAATGTATTTTACCCAGCAGTATGGTAATTTTGCCAGTTTTAAAAAGTGTTTGATTGTGAAACGATTGCAAAATACTGCAAATAAATGCAGTTAAATAAATTAAGAATATGTTTTAATATCTTTGTAAAAGCTGGAATTAAGGTGTGTCTTTATGGGACTTAAAATAAAGTTTTCTGAAACAATTAAACAATCCAGTATCAGTAAAGATTTGTGTACCCTACACCACCATAAAAAGTTATAGCTACCATATAAGGCCCGCTTCCAAAAATCACCTTAACGAGCATAAATCTCTTAAAAATATTGGCATCAACATAAAATTCAACAGAAATATGTTTCAGACAGACATAAATCATACGTCCTTATTTCCTGACGATCGGTCTATAATTTGTCATAGCTCCCAATAAGGCCAAGTTCCGAAAATCATTCATGAAAATAAATTATTGACCGACCATACTTTCCTACTTGTTTCAGTTGTATTTCCAAATATTTTCTAGAGGAATTATTTTTATTAATTTTCAATCTAGTTGAAAATGACGTACCTAATTGTTTCTTTGTGAATTGTTTGCCATATTGAAAATATCATATCAAGTTTTGAAAATTTGATTTCATAGTATATTCAGCAACCACTAATTCGTACCTGTTGTCCTATTAGTTCGAGTTCGAGAGGATTACTCGGCAACTCGATTTGAAAATAAAAATATACGAATTTGTAGGTTAAAAACATTGCAATTCAAACATGTTTTCTTTGGTATCAAATTACGATAATATTCCCTATTCATATTCACCGACTCAATTAAGTATTTTATAACAAATTTTAATTTTTAAAAATTTATTTCTGTTTTTTAATTGTTTACCATAACCTATATGTCATTTGATCTCTTTTTAAGAGTGTTTAGCAACCTCAAATCTAACATTCCAGCAATTTTACAAGTAGTCTATGTATCCCTTTTATACAGTACTTTCCTCTAATATCTAATTACACTCAGGTCTCGTTTTATGCGATAGATGCGTTCCAAAAAAAATCGCATAAATTGAATTCGCATAGAATGATACTCTAGCTTCATATAAAAACTAATGATTCGTTCCAAAATTTTGAAAAACCGCATAAATTCAATTTTAATTAAAAAACCAAAGCAAAATCGCATAAAAAAATCAACAAAACTATATTTATTTCATTTACTTAAACAGTAAATCAAAAACACTTTAAAAAAAATTAAAATATAATATTAATTCATTAATCACAGAAAATGATCCAAAAATTAAGCTAAAACATTTTTTAAGGAATTTCTGTAAATATGTATGATCAATCTGATATGTATGATCAAACTGAATAATTGTCGTTTAGGAATTGGTTCAACGTCATATTGTCAAATATCATTTTCATCACTAGAATTTAAAAAAAAACATCTAAAATTTTAAAATCTGAAAAATTCCAAAAAAAAAAGTTAATTTAAAAACCGCATACATTTGAATCCGCTTAAAACGAGACCTGAGTGTACTTGGTTGACTCCAATTTTGGATTTTTGACACATATGTGTTTTTGTAATGCAAATAAAAGTCATTGGTTACTTTATACATCCCTGGTAATATAGCGTGAAGTCGATTGTCGGTATCAGTGTCAAAACCAATAGTTTTTAATTCGATAGATTTTCATCACATAATCGATTGTTCTCAAATTATTTTCAAATCATTCGGGGTTGTCATTGAAACCAATCGTTGTCGGAATCGGTTTTCAAAACGAGAGAAGAAGTACATTGGTCTCGTGAAATCGTAAATTATCGACCTAGAATTAAATTGTTTATCGATTAAACAAAAAATTACATTGGATTTCATAAGTCAAATTTAGCTTTTTTGTCGTTTTCAAAACCGATTCCGACAATGATTGGATTCAATGACAACCCCGATAGTGTCATTTTGTAATCCCAAGTTTAAACTTTATAATCTACATAGAGTCAAATGACCTCCGCCTTCACATAGCTAATTATGTACCCAATGGTAAAATCACTAGCTCGGGACAGTCACCCAGGACTGATATATGTTTATTAAAACAACTTAAAATCATAAAAAAATTATATTATCTGACATTTTGGATTTTTCTTTTAAATTTTACAGCCTAAGGAAAAAATTCTAGTTAAATTCGAATGGAGATATTGAACGCTGTAATTTCTCTGAATATTGAAAATTACAGAAAATTTCTGACATAAAAAAAAAAATTCCATACAAAATGACAATACGGATGAAAAAGTAGCAACTTTAGACGTACAATAGACTGCAAAAAGTAAACAGAACGCCTAACTTACAAATTTGACAAGACATTCTTTCTCAAGTGTCATACGTTTGAGAGCGATTTGAAAAACCTTTGAAAATATGAGCTTATTGTTATGATGTACATAGTTACCCCCATATTCTCAATCTCTGGTTATTTTTTATCGTGACGATAAACTGACAGTTCTCATACAAAAAAAATGTTAATTGGAGGTTTATCGTTACGAAAAACGATAACCAGATATTGAGAAAATGGGGGTTAGAGTATCCAAAATCGAAAACCGGGTTTTTTAACTTTTCGGTTTTTTGACAAAATATATTTTCTAAAGCTCATTCAAACATATTTAAGAAAAACTCTGATACCATTTTAAAAAATATTGATTTATTTTATAGAAAATTATAGCATTTGACAATATTTCGTAAAAAATATAAACTAATTGTATAAAGATAGAGCCTTAAGAATTCAAAAATGCTACATTTTCGAAGGTTTAGTACTCAAATAAAAATAAATTTAAGGAGATCTTTTTCATATTAAATAAAAATTTAATATAAACCGATTAACCGGTTTTTTTAAGACAAAAACCAAAAACACACTTTTTTGGTTAAAACGGTTTTTTTTGGACATTCTAGATGTAATATTACGGTTTCATGGCTGGCCGCATATTGTGGGCCTTATTCGCTTCAAACGAATCAGTTGCATTTGGTACAGGTTCCCTGTGATAGTCTGGTCAGATTTCAGCAGCTCATAATAGATAGAACATGGGCCGGTCTTCACATACGATCTCTTACACTTGAGGTTATCGTAATGGATCCATTTTTCATCGCAAGTAATGATTCGGTGCAAAATTGATTATCTTTTATAGCATTCAAGCATCATTTCGGACATGCAAAATCCATATTTTCTCTGCTTTTGGATGAATCCTGCTACTTGCAAACGTTTTGAAATTGCTGTTTGAATAGCTCCCAATGATTTTGCGAACTCTTGTTGAGTTTGACAACAATCTTCATGAAGTAGTGTCTCCAATTCTTGGTCTTAAAACTTTTTTTTTTGGTTGGCCTGGGCGATCTATGTCTTCCGTGTCAAAATCACCACTTCTACATCCAAAAGCACATCATTTTATTTTCAATAGGAAAAAGTATAAGATCACTAACAAGCAAATTTAATGCATTTACAATTCTTTTGAGATTTTATACTCAATATTGCTTGTCTTATATAAACGATTACATTTTTCATAATGTGAACACCCCTTTTAAGAAAATTATCTTCTGTTGTTATTAAGCGTTACATATTTATTTTATTTAAGTCTTAATAAAATTTAGGCCAACCTGTCAGCATCAAGACCTTCTATTTGATCATCGAAACTTTAGAGATTTTGTTTTAAGCTAATTGTTTGTATATATTTATCCTCCAAATAAAATTGTATTTGCTTTTTTAATATAAACAATCCACAATAACTTCTAACCCCTAAATATCCGTTTATGTTTGCAAAAACCTTGATATCTAGCTTTTTATGTTCTTCTATTGAGAATAATGACCTTGTGGTGGCAGGAAACTTAAAATTTAACAGCAACCAAAAATATTTATATAGTTTTTTAATCTTATCATCATCAAATTAAACAAAAAAGATGAGAGTTAAAAATAAAATACACATTTAAGGGGATTTACCAAAAGACTCCAAATATAAATAAACATAAATGTCACGAGACTTGAAATAATACTTTTTTTTTCAAAATTTATTACAGAAAAACTAATAGAACTAATAAATAAATGATGTTTAACAAGTGCAATATTAATTAAAATTTATTTAAATAACCATTAAGAAAACGAATTTATTGAAAAAGTTAGCAGGAAAGGCATACAAAGAAAACAATGCCAAATGCATACAAATGTTTTTAAATATATTTTTTATTTTATGTTATTTATAAACAAATGGAAAAATAAGCAAATTTTATATATAAAAAAAACACATAAAAATAATAAGGAAATTCCTATAGCAAAAACCGCAAAATTTACACTCGTTATTTGTTCTCTTGCTCTCTGTCTCTTGCTAAACTCTCATTGAATTATATCTTTATTAAATATTTACCAAAGAGAGTTGTTTTTTTCCTTATGTGAGCAAAGTATCTTATAGTTTGTGGTGTTTTGCGCTCATTTGAGTAAAATATCTGATAGATTTGAGTGAAATTTTCACTCATTGTGTTAAACAGTTTGAGCATTTTATATAAATACAAAATTTATGACGATGACGCATTCAGTCTAAACAAGTCTATACAACAAACTACTACACATTATTATTTATTTATTGAAATTCAAAAGAAAAATATCAATTTAAAGCGTCGTATAAGAAGAAAAAATATATATTTTCAAACACAAACCAGAAATTGCATTAAGAAAAAAATTACGTAAAATACTATAAAAAAAACTCAACATTTTTTTAATAATTTAAAAAACCGGAAAATTAAGAAAAAAATTTATTGCAAACCTTAAAAAAAATCGTAAATAATTTTGAAGAAAAAAAATCAAAAGAAAAGAATTTAAAAACCCAAACTAAAATTGTGCTGTGCTCTAAACTGATTTATTGGTTTGACAATAAACCAATTTGTTTATATTTACTTGTTTTTGTTGCTGAATTTGCGGCCCCCATCAACAAAATAAAAACAAAATCAACAAAATCATGTATTTCTTGAGAAATTTACATTGAATCATCACTTAAATTTACGTTTTTCGCGTATTTTTCTTCACACGTTGTTGTCTTTTTTAGAGACTACGACAAATGTTTTTGTTTTGATTACGATTTTGTTTATGTGATATATAAACTGTTTAGAAGAAAAAGAAAACACTAATTTGTTAAAAAAAAGTATTTTAAATTAAGCAACCCCCCGTTTACACAAAAGTATTCCTTTTCATAAACCTAATTTATTTAAATAGAATAAGACATTTAACAGAAAATAAATCAAAATGACTTTAGACAACTATAATATATTTAGTGATGAATATCTCAATTTACCATTTAATATGCCGCTATCGCCATTGCCAAAAGTGGTAAGTTAATATTTTTTATTTTTTTATATTTTATTATATGAAATGTGTTTTTTTTTAATATTTCCGGTGGTTTACCTAAAATATTAGCTTTGGTTTATAAATAAAAATACTTTTGTTTTTTTCTATATACAAAATTAATTTTGCAAAATGGTTTTGGAATTTCTTTTGGATATATGTAGTATATCTACCTATACATATACATAATTAAATATGTTGGTTTTATAAAATAAAAATAAATCAATTAAAAGCATTTTTGAATTCCGTAAATATTGTTTTATAAATTTGTTTATTATCATAAACTGATCCGAACATATTTACAAAAATTTGACTACCATGCTACTACTCCCACATATAAAGTAACATCACACAAAATTGATCTCCATTGATTTTTTTTCTTGAAAACTGGATTTTTATTGTAATTTTTTAGCTTTGTCTAGAATTTTCGGAAACTTTTTAGAAACTTGCAGACTTTTGCATATGCACTCATTATTCACCGGAGTTTCTTAATGTACATGTCAAATATAAGATAGATTTTTCTGTACTATTGCCAATCTGCTGACTTTGTCCGGCCAACAGCAGTCAAACTTTATAAGAAACTCAGATGCATACGTCGGCAAGGACCCAGATGAGGATCCAGGATGGTAAAAAATTGAAATCCCCCCTCCAGAACCGAAAAGTTTTAATATAAAAAACAGTAAAAAAGAAAAATGTAAAATAAATTTTACTTTATTTACACCACCTCCTCCCCCCCATCAAAGGTTACCCTGGATCCTTGTCTGAAGAACCTGAATACCAAAACTAAAGTATCTTCCAATCGTCCAGCTATTTCCACTTCTATAAGAGCTTAAAGCTAAACACATAATTATTATTATTATTAACTCCTGTGCAAAAATTGTGTAGTTCACAATTAATCAATGAAAGTTTGAGCTTAGATTTGTTTTTAAGAACATTTTGCAACGATTTTTTTTGGAAAATTTCTTCTTTAAAATTTGAAATAACTAATTTATTAAGTATATTAATTAAAAATACGGGATTTTCTTTTATTTTTAAACATTTATACAGTATAAATTTATTCAAAGTATTGGCCAGTGTTAGCTATGACCTTTTCCCATATTTCTGGCAACATATGGATTACGAGCCAAAAGAATGAGTCCAAGAACGAAGCAAGCCAATTTCGGATACTCTGTACTGAAGTGAAGCGTATCCCAGAGAGAGCGTTCTGCATCGATCGAAGCAAATAGTAGTGGGATAGGGCAAGGTCTTGACTATAAAAAGGGTGAGACAAAACTTCCCAACCACTTTATTATAAGTAGCTTTTAACAGGTATTGCATAATGTAGCCGAGCGTTCTCATGATGGAATATTACGGTTTCATGTCTGATCGCATATTCTGGTCGTTTTCAACCAATGATCGCTTCAAACGATCAGTTGCTTTCGGTACAGGTTCCCTGTGATGGTAAATTTCAGCAGCTCATAATAGATAGGACCCTTTTGGTCTCAACAGATACAGGGCATTACCTTAGCACCATGAATATTTGGCTTTCGTGTCGATTCAGCTGATTGGTCGCGCTTTTCATATACGATCTCTTACACTTCGGGTTATCGTAATGGATCCATTTTTCATCGCAAGTAATGATATTTTATAGCGTTGAAGCAGCATTTCAGACATACAAAATCTCACAGTCTCTCAGCTTCAATTCCTATGGTATTCAATTTCCCTGCTTTCGGATGAATACTACAGCTTGCAAACTTTTTGAAATTGCTGATTGAGTAGCTCGAAATAATTTTGTAATCTCTTGTTAAGTTTGATAACAATCTTCATCCAGTAATGCCTTCAATTCTTGATCTTCAAACTGTTTTAGCTGGTCTGGGCGATTTTTGACTTCAGTGTCATAATCACCACTTCTGAACCGCACAAACCATCTCTCGCACATTGAAACCGACGAAACACATTCACCATAAGCTTCGTTGTGCTTCAACGGCACTTTTTCAAATTAAACAAGTAAAGCAAAACTTCCCGCAAATTTGGCAAACAAAAACTTTATTGTTTGCACTTTCTTTAACGATAATTGAGTAGGAAATTCATTAAGCGAGAGAATATTGCTCAGTCCTAGAGCCAAGAAAAGCATAAGGAATACAAATGCAACAAATACTAAATCTTAAGAATCAAATTAAGCTATACACTAATACCCCGGTTTGCGTCGCTAATTGGGCCTGGAGAAATGCGACGCAAACCTAAACGAAGCACGATTTTTCATACATTTGTATTGATTTTCATTTAATTGGTGCACAAATTTTCATATTAAGGACGCAAATCGAAGTACTGACGACGCAACTTCGAAACCATGCGACGCAAACTGAAACAAAAACGATGCAAATCGATGCGCTAACGACACAACTTCGAAATCACAGATATTTTAAAATGACGCAACTTCGCAGAACGAAGCGACGCAAACCGGGGTATTTGTGTATTTGTAATTCAATAAATATTACCATGCATTTGAATATAAAACCTGTATATTTTACATAAAATTACATCCCACAACCACAATTATTTACTAAACTGTATTTGTCTTTAACATAATTAAGAAAAGTTCAAAATTTCTTATTTATATTTCCTTCAAACTTTTCAAAACTAGCACAAAGCCAAATTTATTGGTTCATATAACAAATTTTTGGTATAAATGTAAGCATAATTAAAAATTTATTTATACCTGAAACTTAAAATTTCTTAAGGCTTTATTTTTGTATACTAAAATATATGGTGTACGGTGAAAAAAAGCCTTTTAAATAATATTAAAAAAAACCCACACGAAAACTCTCAACTTAAATTATATTTCAAGTAAAAATCATTTCAAAACCTACACTACTTCACACACTATTATCAAAAGACACCAACAACACCGGCCGGGTACCAGAAAATAGAGTATGAATACAATCACAACTACAACAATAATAACAACAACAAAAAACCGCTAAAAACGAAACAAGTACTTAAATAAGTTGGTTGGTATTTATACCCTACACCACCATAGTGGGGAGGGTATTATGCGTTTGTGCAGATGTTTGTAACGCCCAAAAATATTAGTCTAACACCCACCTTAAAGTATACCGATCGACTTAGAATCACTTTCTGAGTCGATTAAGCGATGTCCGTCCGTCCGTCCGTCCGTCCGTCCGTCTGGTTGGCTGGCTGGCTGGCTGGCTGGCTGGCTGTCCATGTAAACCTTGTGCGCAGAGTACAGGTCGCAATTTTGAAGATATTTCGATGAAATTTGATACATATTATTTTTTCGGCTCAAGGACCAAGCCTATTGAAACTGGCTGAAATCGGTCCATTATTTCACCTAGCCCCCATACAAATGTCCTCCCGAAATTGGACTTTATCGGTCATAAATGTTTAATTTATATATGTATCTCCACAAATTCCACTCCAAATAAGTTTTATATACACAAAATTCATGTCACCAAATTTTGTTACAATCGGTCCATAATTAGTCATAGCTCCCATATAGACCCGCTTCCGAAAATCACTTTAACGTGCATAAATCGCTTAAAAATGTTGTTAAACACACAAAATTCAACATAGTTAACTTCAATATACACATAAATCACACGACCTAATTTCATGGTGATCGGTCCATAATTGGTCATAGCCCCCATATAAGGCCCACTTCCGAAAATCACTCAAAAATATAAATTATTGAAATTTTAAAAGAAATTTTTTTTTGCTCTTTTACTTAGTGTAGGGTATTATATGGTCGGGCTTGACCGACCATACTTTCTTACTTGTTTTTCTTTGTGTTTTGCAAAAGTACTCGTACTATTTTTACCATGTAGGGTTAAGATAAGAAGAAAAAACAGTATTTTTAGAGTTTTTTAAAAAAAAAAAATAATAAAAGAAAGTTGTTTTGTCGTATTTAAAGTGGGTGTTTTTTTTATTATATATTTTTGGAAAATTAATGTGGTGGTTTTAAAAATTAATATAATTTAAACACAAATATAGGCGTCCAAAAAAATGAGGTCATGTAAAGTACTTGAAATTGAAAAAACAATTTTTGAGTTTTTTTTTATTTTAAATATGTATTAAAACAAATCTTAACCAAAAAATACACCCTTTATTTGAAATTTAAGCTTTAAATGGCTGCATGAATAATAATGTATGTGTTTGTTAAGCTTTTCTAATGACTTTTTAATTCCTGTTAAATATCTTTTTATTGTATTTGTGTGCAATAAAGAATTCTACTTTGTATTTTTTTTATGATTTCCTTTTTTAATATTTTTAAATAAATAATATAAGAAGCAAATCTTGCCAATTGGGGGAAGTAGGCTAAGGTGAATATTTCAATTTATATTTCTTTTTCAAAATATTGTCATTATTTTAATATGAAAAACACTTCTCTGCCCTTCCCCTGTTTTCAAATATCAGCAATGACCTTCCCTTTTTTTTAACTTAAAACCGCCATCATTAAAGAACCTGCAAAAGGTTAAAACAAACGCTAAACAATTAGATACTTATGAAATGCATAAAACACAAAGCAACTGAAATAAAAATAATTTGGCTTTTGGCTTAAAATTCACCAAACAAAAAAAAAAACACTATATCAAATGTCTAAACTGACATAAAGGGTTAAAATACATTTTTTATAATACGTTTTTTATGCGTTATTTTTTTTATATATATTTTTTTTTTTTGTTAACCACTTATTTAAAACGAAAAACTGAACTCTAAAGTCATCAATCCTTAAAATAAAGTCACGAAAGTGGCACGTGTACAAACATATTTACATACACACGTATAATTTTCAACAAAAATTTAAAAATATTTTTCAATGCACTTATATATTTAACATGTCGTAAATATCGTACAAAGAAATTTTGTATATTTTCTTTCCTTTCATTTTGTTTTATTTTTGACTGGTTGGGCGTTAAGTTATTTATTTGGTTAAAAAAAAAGAACCAAACAAAAAAAATAAAGAAATAATCACATATAAAAGTACCATTTACAAAAAGAACATATGATAATGAATATATTTTTTTATTTTGTTCAAGTCATGTAGTGTTTTTGCGATAAAATATTTTTGAAATGCATTTATTTTGTAGTTGAAATAAAAGGGGGATTTTTTTTTAGAATTAAATATGTATGTTTTATACCCTGTTGGGGTTAAAGATAAAATGAAATTAGTGAAAGAATGATGTGTTTGAATTTTTAATAATATTATGGCTGGTACGACTGCTATTATACCCTCCAGCATAATTTGTTTAGTGTGTTCTTTTTTGTTCAAAAACAAATAATTTTAAAGTTAGGTGCTAAAAAGAGATTCTTTCATCCATCACTTTTGTAATTTAACTATCGGGTGTATGACTTAAATGCGTTTTTTTTTCAAATTTTTAACTTTTTGAAACATTGGTTCATTCAAAGTATTGGTCATTGTTAGCCACGACCTTTTCCCATCTTTCTGGCAACATATAGATTCCCTGCCAAAAGAACTGCTTATCTTTTGAGACCAGGAACGAATAAAGCCAATTTCGAATATTATGTTCCAAAGTAAAGTGTATCCCAGAGAAAGCGTTCTGTATCGATCGAAACAAATTGTAGTCAGACGGGGCATGGTCTGTACTACAAAGCGGGTGTGGCAAAACTTCCCAATTACTTTTTAAATAATTTTTAACAGATATTGCAACATGGGTCCGAACGAATCAGTTGCTAGTTCGATACATGTTCCTTTTGATGGTCTGGTCAGATTTCAGCAGCCATAATAGATAGGACCCCTTTGCTCCCACTAAATACTTTGCTTTGGTGTCGATTCGGCTGGTTGACCGGGCTTCACATACGATCTCTTACTTCCCAACCACTTCATTCAAAATACTTTTTAACAGGTATTGCAGCATGTGTCCTAGCGTTATCATAATGGAATATTACGGTTTCATGTCTGGCCGCATATTCTGGGCGTTTTTTCGGTCAATGCTCGCTCCAAACGAATCAGTTTCCTGTAATGGTCTGACCTGATTTTTTCAGCGGCTCATAATTTTGCTCCCACTAAATACAGAGAAATACCTTAGCGCCATGGATATTTGGCTTTGGTGTCGATTGGGCAGGTTGGCCGCACTTCACATACGATCTATTACGCTTCGGGTTATCGTAATGGATCCATTTTTCATCGCATGTAATGATTCAATGCAAAAATGATTTTCTTTTTTAGCAATCAAACATCATTTCGGACATGCAAAATCGTCTTTTTGAATGAATCCTGCTGCAAATTTTTTGAAATTGCTGCTTGAGTAGCTCCCAATGATTTTGCAAGCTCTTATTGAGTTTTACAGCAAACATGCTTGGCTGGCCTGGGCGATTTTTGTCTTACGTGTCAAAATCTCCACTTCTCCACCGCACAAACCTTCTCTCGCACATTGAAACCGATGGAAAACATTCACCATAAGCTTTGGTGAGCAATCGGTGTGCTTCAGCGGAACTTTTTTTTCAAATTAAAGAAGTAAAGCAAAACTTCCCGCATATGACGATTCGTTGGTAAAAATTCGACATTTTCGAAGAAAAAAAAACTTTGTTGTTTACACTATAATGTTGAATAACTAAGTGAAAATAAATGACAAATATATAAATATTACATATAAGTTATTAAAAACAAATATCGCGTTGAAAAGATACAATAAAATTTATTCACAACCAACTTTTGAGAAAAACATTTATTATAATTATTTAGATGTTTCTGATATAGGTATTATATTGGACCGATCCTTGCAAAAGTTTGTAGGAATATAAATCTTGTTCATGACCAAATTCACAGCGATATTAATTATAAGCCTTGTATGGAGACTAGGGACTACTATTGCCCGATTTTGCGCGTACTTTACAGTATAATTTCAGAGTTCTTAGAACTAATTTGTTAAATTTCACCAGGATTGTCGCATAATCAACATATTTATGACATTTGTATGGGTAGTCCCCATGCAAATGAAATCATGGACTCATAATCAAACCTTATCAACAAAGATTATATGTAGTAAATTCAGCCAGCTACTTAATTCGGAATTTATATGAGCTAAAAAAACCTTCTAATTAAGAAATAGTTTAATGTAATTGTTTTATTTTATCAAATTATCTAAAAATTTGTTTACAAACAGTATTAAATAAAAATAAACTATTTCAAAACTTAACGAAAACAAAATTTAATTATGGAAAAAAGTAAACGTTTACCAAAAACAAAACTATTTTATTTTAAGTCAGACATTAAAAGAATAAATATTGGCAAAAAGAAAAAATGAAAAAAATGAATTTCTTTTAACGTTTAAGGGCAAAAACGAAATGGTAAAAACAGTCGCCAAAATAAAGAAATAAAAACAATATTTTTATCTGTTTTCTAGAAATTTCACGTCATAGATAAGAAAAGCCAAACAAGCAAAATATAATGAACAAAATATGATAAAATTCCTAGCCGTACTAGTTCAAATAAAAAAAAAACAGTTCTAAATGGATTTTATATAGCATATTTAAAGTTCATTTGGACTTTTGTTCCACAACAACAATTATTCAAAGAATTTTATAAAATATCTAAGGTTTAAGGACTTGGCATAAATGAAATCTTATTTCCATTTCCGCTCGACTACATTTACCTCCCAAATACTGTCACCATTATAAATTAAGAAGATCCTGTAGACTGAATTATTACTGCCCGATATTTTTTTTTTACTCCTACAGTTTACCGAAATTCATAAAATATAGAAAATCAAATTAATTTTAAATCAAAACAATTTCCTTTATAAATCTAAAAACTAATGGAAATATACATATGTAATTCCAACCATAAAAAACGATTGTTACATATCATTGAAAATATATTTGTTTCATGTGCTATTTGTCAAATATTTGTTTCTTTTTCCTTAATTTAAAAAGTGAAATTCTTTTATAAAACTTGCATTTTCATTTCATTTCCCTTGAAATTTTATTTATTTGTTTTCTTTCCTACACATTTCTTTAGACAAATAAAACTAAAATAAATAAAAATAATAATGAAAAAAGGGGTTGAATATTTGATGTTGCCATTTAGCTGCATTGTTGTGTGGTGTGTCTGTGTGAATTTAAACAACTCTGTCTTTTTATTGCATTTGACTGTCCCTTTTCACCGAAAAAGTAAAACAAACAAAAAGAAGAAGAGGGAAAAATAGTTTATTCGTGTCCTTGTTGTTGCTGTCAAGTGAATGAAGTTTTTGTTATTGTTATTGTTGTAATGGTTGGCGTTTGTCGCTATTGTTAAACAGTGTCGCGACAAAATGCATTTAAATAAATTAATTTGTATTTCTTTGGTTGGGTTGTGCAAAAAAAAACATAAACTAAAGGAAACTTTATTTATATTTTCAATGCGAGTGAAAAGCAGTGATGTTGAAATGCAGTCGCGTCAGTTGTCTCGCAATATTAAACAAAAACAACAACGAAAGTAAAGTAAAGTATTTCTCTTTATTTCATTATTTATTGTTTTTGTTGTTGCAATTTGTGGGGTATGATTTTAGGGGGGCTTTTATTTTGTACTGCGAAATAAAAGTTTGCGTGTTTTCATGATTTTTTTTTCAGTTTTTTTTTTGCTAAAATTTATTGTGGTTTTGTCTACCCCAGTCAGTCAGCCGGCCAACTTTAGTATGTTTTAAAAATGGGCGTGTTTTTTTGGTGTAAAAGTAGAGTTTTTTTTAAAAAAAAAGAATTTTGTGTTTTGTTTTAACACATTGAAGATTAATGTTAGTGTTTTTATTTTAAGAAATATTTGCTCCTTAAAGAATATTTTTGTATTATTTCAAGAATCGAGAGTATTTTGATAAAAATGTTTAAAGTTGACACATTTCAAAGTCAATGATTTATGCATGATTTATGTAAGGAGTGTAGTTTTTAGGAAGACAATTTGTTTTATTTTTTTTTTTTTGGAAAATCACCAGACAAATAATTCAGTTACACAATAAAATATTTTCCTAAAAATGGTTGGACCACAAAATCTGTTTATGAGGATGATCAAAGTTTTCTTTGTTTAAAGATACCATTCCGAAATAAATTTGTTCTAGCTTTGGGAATTTATGAACTGGATTAAAGTACCAAAAGTTCCTGATTTGTCACATACATATTTGTTCCAAACCAAAAATAAGCAATAAAATATTTTTATTATTTTTTTCACAAAATTTTGAATTTTTTTTCTAAATTTCTAAACGTCCAAAAACATACATTACAAAGTAATGACTTAAAATGATAATATAATTACTATTCACTACTTATACATTGGCATTTCAACTCATTATTTGAACATACTAATGTTCATTTGAGGCCACAAATAGGTAGTAAATTCTGAATTTCCTAAACAATTACTTATATATCAGATCATATGGCAGGCATTACCAAACTGCCTTTAAGTAATGCAGATGGTATGAAGTAGTCACTTATGTGATTATCAAATATCTTACCCACTAATCCATTTGACAATCATATAACATTTATAAAATAATTTCAACAAGTTTTAATTCAGAATATTCATAGTATATTGTTTTATACATTTTTAATTTAAAATGTCTTGTTTTGTTAATATTTTTCTAACTATTTATTTTCTTTTATTTTTTTAGGTAAGTGTACAAAATTCTATTCTATATTCTTCAAATGTAAGTAAATTTTAAAATTCATATTGGAAAGCAATACTCTTGAAATATTCAAACAATATGGAAACATTTTCTAAACAAATTAAAAAAAAAAATTTAAATGAATTTCTTAAGACAATGAAAGACAAATTGTGATTAAATTATGAATTATTATACTTAAAATAATAAAAAAAACTGTTGCCACTTTAAACTAAAACTGTTCCCAGTTAATTTTAACAGTTTTGAACACAAAAACTTAAAAATAATTTAATAGATCTGTTAGTTTTTTTTTTTAATTTAAACACATTTTCATAAGAAAACTAACAATTTTCATTTAAGCAAAAACTCTTCCCACCCCCTACAAAAGGAAATCTGGTCAAATATTTTAATTTTTATGTAGAAATTTAGGCATTAGTAAAAACTTTTATGTTTCGTGCAAAAATTAAACTATTCCCACTTTATATTAAAACTATTCCCAGTCAGTTTTAACAGTTTTGAACACAAAAACTTTATAATTTTCTAATAGATCTGTTATTTTTTATTAATATTAACTTTTTGTAAAAAATACAAACTCTTCCCACTCCCTAAAAAAGGAAATCTGGTCAAAAATTTAAATTTTTATATATAAATTAAGGCATTTGTAAACAAACTGTTCCCACTTTATATTAAAACTGTTCCCAATGAGTTTTAACGGTTTTTAACTCAAAAACTTTATAATTTTCTAATAGATCTGTTAATTATTTTAATTTAAACTTTTTTAAAAGAAAAACAAACTGTTCCCATTTAAACAAAAACTCTTCCCACCCCCAAAAAAGATATGCGGTAAAATATTAAATTTGTTAAGGCTTTTCTTAAATTGGTATGTATTGTGTAAAAATCTCACTGTTCCAAGTCTTTTATAAAACTGTTCTCAGTATGATTTCACCATTTTAAGAGAAATCACTTATTAGTTTTCAAATAAAATAGCTGTACATCAAGAAATAATACATTTCACATAAAAAAACACTTTTGGAAAAATTCTTCCCAATTTAAACATTAAAATTTCTTAAGCTTAACAACAGACATTAATATTTTTATTTGAAAATAATCATTAAGATTAGTAGTAGTTATTTCTTCGCTTCTTTAAAATAAAAATTCCTTTCGGAAAACATTTTGATTAAGCTTGAAATCAAAAGCTTTATTTAAGAGCATTATTCTATACAATTACCAATGTGGGAATGAATACCCAAACATCTCTAGTGATGCTGATGCAAATTTCAATGGCTTTCATATACAAAAATGTAGGCATTTTAATTTCATAAAAACGTTTGCTATGTATGTATTTAAAAATTGTTTCCACAAAGACATCAATTTCATTAATTAATATTGTTATAGAAAATTTTATGATTGACACAACTTACACTATGGATAATTACTAAGCCACAAAACAAAATATTACAAATTGAAATAATTTGGCTGACCACATACATTGTAATTAAATTACACTGTATGTCCTTTAGCTTTTCTCCTCACATAATGTGACAAATTGCTTTTGGACAGTTTATAACCGAAACACTGCATACAATTTTTGTCAATCTTTACTAAATTTAAAAAACAACCATAAACTATGTACGTATCTATCTATCTATATAATTTAAGTAAATTGAAAATTTGTTCATTCCCTGTCATCATGCAACCTGTAATTTTGCAATTTGTATGGTATTTCCTTTGAAAAGGACACATGCAACACAACACACAAACAAAAACAACGAAAATCCTTAATAAAAAGGATTTTAATTTTAGGTGAAATAGAGCCAATATGGCAAGAAGAAAGCATGTCTTAAAATATAAAAATGTTGCCAAAATCAAATTAGATTATGGACAAGGAAATACACCAATGTATAGTACACAGACACATTTAGAAAGTTAAAAATTGTTTCAAAATATTTCATATTGTTAGTAAGTTTTGAACGAATGTGAACAAACAAACGAATGAGCGAATTTGCGAATTTGCCACATGCAGCACAAAGCTATCAACCTCAATTTGTGTTGCCTCATACATACCAACATACATTTTACGCCATTCAGTCAGTCATATTGCAGTCGTTAGTTTTTGTTTTTGTAGTTTTTGGCCAAACTCTCTGTAGTAGCCACTTTAAAAACTGAATTCTCTATTGGTCATGGTCAGCAGTTAGACAAACTGAACAAATTTTATATTTATTTATTATAAAATAAAATTGTACACACACAAAACTAATAGAACTGTGAAAAATACTTCAAATAACTTTTTTTTTTGCTCTCTTCTCAGTTTTTGCTTTTGTTTTATTCAATATTTTCCTTTCACTTGGCAGCTTAAGCCAAAAACTAACAAAAACAAATAACGAAATAAAACCGTAAAGAATAATAAAAGGTTGCATGTTGTGTTGTATACCAGCGCAAAGAGAAAAACCTAAAAGCCAACAAAAATTCCCAAATGAGGTATAACAACTAAAACTACAACAACAACACTAACAATAATAATAATAAAATAAAACTACAGCTGCATGGCAACAAATTCTTGATGAAATCAAAGAAACTAAATACATATTTTGGAAATTTAGTTTGTTTCAATTTAACTAACCGGCCCTCATGGCGTATGAGTTTTATTTATTATTTGTTTAATGTGCGCTAGTTTCTTCAACAAACCTTATTTTCTATAATAATTTTTATTATAAATATGTAAATTTTTATATTAAAACAAATATTTAATATATTTCTTTGTTTTATGCAAATGTACAGGGGAAATTTTTCCAAATTAATATGTCACAATACAAAAAAAAAATCTTTTTTATTTTTTAGTATTTCATTAATTTGATTTACTTATGTTAACAACAAAAAATAAGAACACGATTAATTAAATTCTGTAAATAGAAAGTAAACTAAAAAGTTTTCATTATCATGGTACCTATATTGACAAAACAATGGAAACTTAGGTTTAATTTTTTACAAAAATTGTCTGGCCCGAATTGGAAATTCATTGCTTTTTATTAAAAAGTGAATCAGAAAAACCTTATACACACAATTCCAGCCAAAAATTATCCTAGGTCAAACAAATTAGTCTTGTTTTAATCACTAAATCATTAATTTTCAACTGTTATTTCGGTCAAAATGGTCACCGAAAAAAGTACGTGAAAAAATAATTAAAACTTTTCAATAAAATCCAATATGAACTTTCAAAAAAAATAGCAAAAGATCCGAAGGTTCATCGTCATACTGTTTCCAAACACGGCTTTTATCTTTCTTAAAACAGCACAAAATGCCTTCATATTTCTGGCCCGATTTGGCATCATAACACTATGGAAAAATGGCCCTTGAGTGGTATTCAAACAATAATGCAAATCCACCCAACTGTCCAGAACTTCGGCGTGTGGAAAGGCTCTTGTAAAAAAAGAATTAAAGAACACAGATAAGGTGTCCCAGTAGATGTCCGATTTTAAGCTTAAGTGGACCACCTTGTCTAAAAATGTAACGGAAACCATGTAAACTTAGGTTTAATTTTTACAAAAATTGTCTGGCTCGTTTATTTATATTCCTAGTTTTTTATTCACTACTTCACAGCCATTCCCTTCGTGGTATAATTTGAGCATGTATTTTGCGATCTACAATTTTCCATAGGTTTTTTAACAAGGGTTTTCAATTATTGTAGTTTTATTTTATCGAATAAAAGTTTATAATTTTTTTTATTATTCAAGTAATCGATTAATTTAAAAATTTTTCTCGATTATTCGAACGAATAACAAATAAAAATTATTATTTGAATAATTTTGTAAAATATAAGTGGTTATTTACAATATAAAAAATAAAATTAAAATTTTAACTTGAAAATAAGCATATTCGACAATTATCAATCGATTTTTTTTTTCAAAATTGTACAATTTTATTATTTCGAATAAAAAATGTATTTTTTTTCTCGATTATTCGAATAATTTTTATTCGAATGACAACCCTAGAAGTGTGTTTGGTGCTCCAAACTAAGGGCATATTTTCCTCAGCGTATGGATACATAGCATCGTTTATAATCGAGTATTCGATTAATCGACAATTATCAATCGAATATTTTTTTTTTCAAAATTGAACAATTTTATTATTTCGAATAAAAAATTTATTTTTTTCTCGATTATTCGAATGACAACCCTAGAAGTGTGTTTGGTGCTGGAATCTCCAAAATAAGGGCACCTTATCTTATCCTCAGCGTATGTATACATAACATCGTTTACAATGGATCTGTATCAAATTTCAGTCATAATATATTTTTGATTGGACCCATACTACAATATTATCACCTCCAACCTTGATTATCTTATTTCCGTCCTGAGAGTAATTTTTACTATTTTCTTATAATCTTTTGCTATTGAATTATTTTGTGTAAAAACGCAACCTGACTCACAAAATTCTGAAAATAAAATAAATATTGAAGTATCGGTAAAAGAAGTTTCTTTTTATATCGTTCTCTTACATATTCTTTATGTTTTAGTTTTCTTTCTTGTAGAAGTAAAAAAGTTTCCATTGTTTGGCAAATGTTTCAAAGAAATGAAGCTTTAATACTTAAAAACACTATTTTAATAAAAAACCTAATCAATTTGAATTTATCTGAGAAATATACATTTATATTTGGTAAAAGATTATGGACCTGATTCGGAATCACGAAAGGAAAACAATTTTCAAATTTTTGTATGAAAAACACTCAAAAATTATTTAAAAACTGAGTGATTTTCATAACAAAATTTTAAAATTGTTTTCCTTTTGTGTTTCTGAATCAGGCCCTATGTTTTTCAAAACTGAAATTAGGGAATATAATTTTTCAAAAAAAATGTCCATTGTATTTTCACTCACTTTATATATCCTTTTGTTTACATTTAACTTTGTGTCAAAGGCTGACAGATGATTTGGCCTAAAATATAGTTTAAATTAGTTTTAAACTTGAAAATTTAATTTAAAATCGGCTTTGAAATACTAATAAAATAAAAAAACAATTGCCTTTAACAATTATTTACTCTATTACCCCTGGAATGTCCTTTAACATTTATAAAACTAGAACTTGCATGTACAATTTTAATTTTTTTATTTTTTAGTATTTTCAATTACAAACATATTTATTTCAAGACCAAGTCTGAATTTTTGCAATTGTTAATGCACAATTTAAGCTGTAAATAAAAAATAAATCCAACTCTAGACATTTCTAAAGTCAACGTCATGGTAGACTTGATTAGCCATTTATTTCATTTTATTTTATTTATTTAATTAACAAAACCCAACAAAATGGCATGCAATATTTAGTTTATTTGTTTAAAGTATTTTAAACTCATTAAAATGAGAACTACTTACTTACATACATACGTTATTTTATCAGCAGACACACAAATTTACAAAAAAAAGCATTTTCAATTGTAAAAAAAGGTCCCTGACATTTTCTTTAAATGAATTTATCAAACTAAATTTTATAAAAGCAAAAAACCAAAAAAAATATGATTTCCTATAAAGTTAAACAAAAGATAAATTAAAATTTACAAAAATTCGAAAATTTTTCAAAAGCAAGAAAGGGTGGGTGGCTGAGCGAAAGAGAGGCGTAAAAGCACAAATCACTGATTGAGGGAGTGAGTTGTTGAGATTTACCATATAAAACAACACAACTTCAAATGAAAAAAATCTTTAATTTTACTTGACCAAAAATGGTTAAAGCGTGAACATACATATATATATACAAATAAATAATAAAAAAAAATATACTAAACATACACATTTTCTGTATTATTTTTTTAAGTTTTTTTTGTTAATTTTTTATTGAGTGCTGTGTTGTAGCCGGTCGTTAGTGGAGCCATGAATACAAAAACAAAACACAAAGATTCAATACAAATTGTTGTTGCCAATATGGCGTTAAATATAAAAAAACCTAACTATACGACAATAATAAACGGCGGCGTTAATGTATTTATATGCTTTAAAGTCTGTCTGTCCGTCCATCCATCCATTCGCTCATCCGTCCAAACCTTTACCAAACTGAAAAATCGTTGAGTTTTTTTTTTTTATTTTGTACTCGTTCGTTCGTATGTGGCGTGCAATTCTCAAAGTCATTGACTTACTTGGTTGCCTTAATTTTATTTTAACAAAAATGGTTTTCGGTTTTTATTTATATAGTTTTTTGTTGTTTGTTTTATTTTTCGCAAAAATTAAACAAAAATAAAATTCTAAAATCTAGTCACGTTACGACAGAGTCTTGAAAAAAAACTCTAATTGAAATTAGCTAAATACTCGTACTTACTTGTTCATACCTACATACGTAAAGTGTTTGCAAATTTTAATTTAATTAAGCTTATCTAGATTTTTAAATAATTGGGTTTGTTTTTCAAAAAGATTATAATGTGAATAAACTTTAACGAATGTATGACTTAAAAATGCGGCATTTTTCAAATTTTTAGCTTTTATTTTGGAACATTTGTACAATATAAATTTATTCAAAGTATTGGCCATTGTTAGCTATGACATTTTCCCATATTTCTGGCAACATATGGATACCGAACCAAAAGAACTGCTCATCTTTAGAGGCCAAGAATGAATCAAGCCTATATCGGATACTCTGTTTCCAAGTGAAGCGTATCCCAGAGAGAACGTTATGCATCGATCGAAACAACAAGTAGACTAAAAAACCTCTTCATTCTAAATACTTTTTAAGAGGTATTGTAACATGTGGTCGAGCTTTGTCATGACGGAATATTACAGATTCATGTCTGGCCGTATAGTCTGGGAGTTTTGCTCGCTTCAAACGAATCAGTTGCATTCAGTACAGGTTCTCTGTGATGGTCTGCTCAGATTTCATATTACCATTTTGAATATTTGGCTTTGGTATTCGGGGTTGTCATAGAATCCAATCATTGTCGGAATCGGTTTTGAAAACGACAATGAAATTTTTTGTTTAATCGATAAAGAATTTAGTTCTAGATGAAATATAAAACTAATAACTTTCGATTTCACAAGACCAGTGTACTATTTCTGTCGTTTTCAAAACCAATTCCGACAATGATTGGATTCTATGACAACCCCGATTGATTCGGATGGTTGGCCAAGTTTCACATACGATCTCTTACGCTTCGGGTTATCGTAATTGATCCATATTTATTACAAGTAATGATCCATCCGAATTAAAAATGCGTCTCCATTTTTAATAGTAAACACTTAAAAAAGTTGAGTGCTTTTTCACACACGTCAAGTTTACTTGAGCAAGTCTTTAGTTTGTAGAAGATAGAGAAAGAAAAAGAGGAAATTCTTTACAATCTCCTCTCTTATCTCACTACAAACACAAGACTTGCACAAGTAAGCTTGACGTGTGTGAACCAGCGCTTAACTACACTTTCAGCATAAATGCAGTTATCGATAAAATGCCGCCATTTAAAGTGTTACCATTGAAAATTAATACGCCACAAATTGCCAGACCAGGCAAAACAAAAATCACATAATATTATTACTGCAAACAATATTAAATGAATTATTAATTTTAACAAATCAACAAAATAAATAGTTTATACTTAAACAACACATTTAAAATTCTTAATTAAATTAAATAAAATGTATTGACTTTGATAAAAAAAAAATAAAACAAAAATTACCTTGACTGACAAAATTTGCCATAAATTAAATAAACAATAATACATTAAACCGATTAATATAAAAAAATAACACATAAACGTATAAAAAAAAAATCAAAAAAACGTCAAAGAAAATACTTCAAAACGCAGTAATGCATACTCACTCACTCATTCATTCTCTCACACAAACATTAAAGAAATTACTTTTCAAAGCAGTTTTGTATATTTTTTTCTTCTGTTGGCTTTATTTGACAACGGTCATAAATTATATTTCATTGAAAGGATAGTATGAAAGAATCTCAAAAAAAGCTTGTTTTACCACCTTATTAATCAAATTAAGGCAGCTTGGATTTGAGGGAGTGTTTCCATTAAATACATTTGAAAATTAAATTAATTTCAGGACATTCATGTTTTCATATTTAAATACATTTGTATGAGATTGAAAGTTATGTAAAATTTACTTATGTACATTAAAGTTAAAGCCAATGAACTTTTAGTTGCCGTGTTTTTTTTTAACATTTCTTAATTATAAAAAACTAAATGAAAACCATTATGAAATATTATTGCTTAAATAAATGTTTGTAATTTATAGTTTAAACATGCTTATTTCTTAATTCAATTATTTACTTCAGGAAACTTTTGCATTTCCAATTACATATTATTGCCAATAATAAGCGAAAATGCACTTGACATCACTACTGCATATTGTACAGAGATGCCACAATATGGTTTTCTCTTAAACCCAAGATAAAGAAAATTTGTAAATTATTTAACTGACATATTCTTTATTTGATTTAAATTAGATTTCTACACAGAGAAAACAGATTCGTAATAGCAAACGAATTTGTTGCCAATCGAATAAATCGGTAAGACACATAGAATTTTTCGGTTATAGCAACAGAAAATAAAGATTAAACTTTTGTTAACACTTCTAAAATTTTGTACTCACAACTGTAAAATTTAAGGATTGACAACAAATTCGGTTGCTACTACGAATGTGTATAAAAATATTTAACTTCAAAATCAACGATGTGGAAAAGCTGAATACCAAAAAGTATGATTCGTTTAGTAAAAACAATTACAGGTATTTTTTTTCATAGTAGGCCATTTTCAAAATACAGGAATAAATTGGTATGACTTTAACAAAAAACAAACATTAGCTAGTTATTTATCTGGAAATATAAAATATTGGATTACTGAAAAGTTAAATAAATCAAAATATTTAAAAAAAAAAAAGTTTCCCATAAAAGCCTTGAAATTTCCCCACTTAAATCTAAATAATACTGTCTACATGGCATCTCTTGGCATATATTATCAATTTTATTTAAAGTTTAACCCAAAGGTCAATTAAAACTAAGTGCCGTAAAAGAAATTTTCCAAAAGCAACAACTGTCTAAAGACTTTAGGACTGACGTACTAAACTAACAACATTAGCTTTTTTGTTTAATAAATAAGAAAATTGATAATAAAAAAAGACAATATTACTAAAAATAGAAGAACAAAGTGTAAAGTAAACAATATGCTACTTCTCTATAGATTAAAGTAAACAAAAACTAATAACCTAAATAAAAATTGAATTAATAAAATACAGATTCTTCTAAAATTTAAAGACATAATCGTCTTTAATTGAAATATGTATTTTGCCATTCCCTTATTACCGCACCTGATAAAGCTTCCTTCGTGGTATAATTTTATTATTATTTGAATTGGAGCCATAGCTTCACTCTAATAAATTTTCATGTAAATTTCCTACATTAATAGTAGGAAACTTTTCTCCTTCTATAATTAGGGTAAAAATATATGTTGTGTGTAAATTCAAATATTTTTTTTATAATAAATGATTTTTGTTTGTTTTTAGAAATAAAATTTTGACAATTTGTATATTAAACGTTTGAATTACTTTACACACTTTATGTGTAAAACTTCAATTTATGCACAATATATGTAATTTTAAATATAAAATGCTTATTATATTATAAAAATTTAAAATAAAACATTTTGTTTGTATTTTTGCTGAAAAAAGTATGTAATTGATTTTGATAAACATATTGTGCTTAAATTTACGCATATTGTGTAAGTTTACATAAAAACTTACTTACTTTATAGTAGTAGATTTACATGCATTTTTTAGAGTGTTGCAATAGCAACCAAGGCCAAGGTCGAGAACTAATTTCAAATTTTATATTATTGCTAATCTCCCGGTTAGTAGCAAAATCAAGAGGTTGAGTTTTGATTTTTGTTAAATTTTTGAAACTGCTAATTTATTATTTGTATATTTATCACAGATAATTGTTTGCTTCAATCCAGCATAAAATAGGTTAGTTGATCTAGCTATGTCTGTCCGTCGGTCTGTCTGTTGAAAACACGATAGAGACCAAACGAAAGGAGCTAGCTGACTGAAAAATATTCGCTGTTGATAAGATTTGTTTGGTATTGAAAAATTTATTATATTTTAATAGAAAACCTAGAAAATTTTAATTTATGTTAGAAATATCCATAAATATATTTGGTGAAAGGTCAAGTTTTTGAACACTGAAATTACGAAATATACAGGCCTGTCACACATTTTTCTCGGAATGTTTTCAATTCCGTAGTTTTTATTCGGATCGATTTCGTTTTAGGTTCTTCAGATTCAGTTTAACTTATTAATTCAAAAAATATTTAATAATTCTATATTTCTGATTATAATTTAACAACGTTTTTAATATTAAAGCAAAAGTGAAGTTTTTGGTACAGAAATTTATTAAAATTTTTAGAAAAACAAAGAAATATCAAGTCCACTTTGACAACTGAAAGTGGTTTCATTCCGAAAGAAATTTTCGTTTCGGAATTAATTCCTCTTTCAATCGGAATGTAATTCTGTGACTAGGCCTAATAATTTTCAAAAAGAGTTGCCATTGTATTGTCACTTACGGTATAAACATAAAGTACAAATTAATGTAAATATTTAAATCGAATCAAAAAGTTGTGGACGTTGGCTTTAAATGACACTGATATCATTCTTCTAGCTTAATTTAAATCAAAAACTAGAGGAGCATGAATTCACAATGTTAACCTACTTTTAAGAACTCAAAGATACTAAAATAAAAAGATAAATTAAGTATTTAATTAATATTAAACAATTAGTTAGTTCAAACAACTAATTAAATTGCACATGTTCACAAAAATACTGCAAAACAATTTCATAGTACTAAATTTTCCAACTCTGAGGCACGCATACTTAGAAGCTACTTAAAATGTCGTCTATGCAGTCTTTATACTCGCACGTACACTCACAGAAATTCAACAACTGACGTGTTGTGCTATTTTTAAAAATTTGAGTATTTTTTTGTTTTTGGTTTTATTTCGTATGAATATTGTGTCGTTTTTATTGTATATACTGCTGCTACTGTTGTTGTATTTGTTTTTGTTATAATTTAAAAAAATGTTGTTGCTTTTTTTGTTGTCACATTAACAGCAACAGCAATAACAACGTTTGGTGACGTAATTGATTTATTTTGCTTTTTAGTGTTTAATAAAATACTACAATTGTGATAGCACGAATTTCAAATTTAGATAGATATTGTTTGTTGTTTATAGAACACAACAGAAAAATGTGCAAATTTTGTATATTTGTATGTACAATGTACCTACATACATATTTCTTTAAGGGATTTTGTTTATTTTTGCGATAGAATAGAATTAATTAATTACAAACAATTTACAAAAGAGTAAAAATAGTAATTAATAGTAAAATAGTGAGTAATGAATAACGACTAATGTATGCACAACTACTTTTAGAGTTTTATTCTAAAATAATGCTAAATAAATTTAATAATAACTTTGTCCTTATGAACGTTGGGTTCAAGAACCCCAGGAGAAATATTTAGTACACATAATTTTACTTTATATACAACTAAAGCTATTTATTATATATTTTTATTTAAAATGTAAAGTAATTAAATGTATGTATTTGTTTATTTTGAAACAAAACCTTCAAGTTCATTATACGCCTGCCTCCCTGCATATTTGTACACCGCGCAAAATGTTCAGTGTCAATTAAAATGAACATACAGCTATTTAAAATTCTAAAAAAAAAACTTTAATAAATTACATACAATCAAATTGTCTTTATTTCGCAAAACAAAAAAAATATGTAAGTAAGCGGCCAATTTACAAAAATTAAATCTGTAATTGTTTAAAAATAAAGTTAAATTAAAACCAACAATTCAAATTTGACAAGTTCAAGTTTGAATTAAACTACGTGTATTAAACACATTTAATTTTGTTTGTAACTATGATATGTTTTGTTGCTGCTGCTATTTTTTTTTTTTTGCAAATTTATCAACATCTGTTGGCAAAACAACAAAAATTCTTTAACATTAACATTTAACAATTATTTTTTTTTTGTTATTTGTAAATTAACAATTGTTGTAAGTTTGTTTTAATGCGCAACAATGTTTTGTTGTTTAATGTATTTTTTTGCAATTTAAAAATTCAACAACATTTTTTTATTTTGCCTCAATAATTTCAAAATAATAATGATTTTTTTCCTTGAATAAAACAAATTGAAAAGAAAAAACACATTTTAAATTAACAACAGTTGCAGTAATAATTAAGTGTTAATTTGTAATTGATAACGAACAAAGAAAGCGTTGTCTATAAACAGGCTTAAATTTGTATGCCAAATGTGTATATTTTTATTGTTTTAAGGTATATTTTGTCCTCAACAGTTGGTTTTTTTTAAATTTAATTGTTCAGTTTGTTTATTGTTAAATTTTTGTAGGTGTAAAAATAAACTGCAATAAATTTTTCCATTTTTGAAAATAAAAATAAATTTTATTATGTAGAATTTCATAGAAATACAGCTTTGTCGATATAATTTTGTCACTCCGTTTGTAATTTCTACATTTTTCATTTGCAACCCCATAATGTATATTAGGGTGGGTAAATTTTTTTGACTACTATAGCGTATAGCAAATTCCTAATCTACGGAAAATTCTAAGAACTTTTCCAGAAGAAACCATGGTTCTAAAATCAAAATCGAGCTTCCGGTTTTTTCGAGAAGATTTGGAGCTCAAGACCTCTTTTGCTAGGAGACCTCGGGTATGTACAATTTTAAAAATAATAATATTTCTTCGTTTGTGTTCCGATTTCAAAAAATTACATATATATAGAATCTTCTCGTCGAGTACTACATATAACATCTCGTAGCTATCAATTATCTCATTTTTAACATTTTTACCCACCCTACTCCAGTTTATTGATGACCGCGGTTTCAAATATTTTTATTTTTAATTTATAGGACTAACAAGAAATGTATACAGTGGTGGCCAGGAATTTAAGACAAAAATTGTTAGCTAAATTCCACGTGATTGTCAATTATTTTGACAAATATGTATGCATGAGGATTGTTTTAAAACACAAGTGTGTTTTATTCGACTGTGTCAATTCATACATATTCACCACGAACACATAACATTTTTCTACAACTTGACCAAAAAAAAATTTTTTTAAATAAACATATTTTCTCACATTTATATCATTATATTTTTATTATTATAAAATATTCGGACCAAATTTCGTATTTTTAGTTCCATTAGTTTCGGTCATATCATGTTATTAACAGCGGATGTTCGCTGAAGTGGGTCAACGTATTTCCACATATCTTTGTCCATATATGTTTTACCGATTTTTCCAAACATTTTTCAGAAACTAGAAACATTAATAATAAATTTCATACTCTTAGAGGTCCTTTTATTTTGGCTGTATCGCACTTAAAATTCAGTTGATGAAAAAAATTCAAATATTTGTCTTAAATTGGTGGCCACCACTGTATATAACATAAAGAAAAAATTGATTAAAAATAATGACTGAGTCCAAAGTTATGCTTAAATTTCAAAAAATTAAAAAAGGCGATTTTTCGTTATTTTTTGGGAAAAAGGTGCTTTTATTCTTTTTAAGTTATCTAAACAAATTTCTAAGAAGATGTATAAAGAATATATAGCTACGTGATGTTATATGTAGTACTCGACGAGAAGATTCTATATATATGTAATTTTTTTGAAATCGGAACACAAACGAAGAAATATTATTATTTTTAAAATTGAACATACCCGAGGTCACCTAGCAAAAAAGGTCTTGAGCTCCAAATCTTCTCGTAAAAAACCGGAAGCTCGATTTTGATTTTAGAACCATGGTTTCTTCTGAAAAAGTTCATAGAATTTTCCGTAGATTACGAATTTGCTATACGCTTTACCACGTTTTTTGGGCCCGAACAAATTGACCCACCCTAATGTATATACATATATCTTGGATCATTATAGGTATGTTCGTCTATACATATGTGTGTTGAAATCAACTATTACATACATGATTCATATATCAATATATTCGCTATAGTCCCGGTTTCGATGGTATTTAAAATCGAGAAAATCGACCCACAAATGGCAGAGATATAAGCAAACAACCACAAGTACCTAGATTTTTTTTACCTATTTTTTATCTATATCAGGATTTCTAATTCATTAATATAGTCAATATGGAGATCTAATGGGTAAACTATTTTTTATCCCAAGTTATTTTCAATAAAAAAAAATGTTTAATAATTTTTTTACAATAACATTATTTTACTATAAATTTTTACTAATTTTACTAATGAAATTTCCAAAAAAAATATGTTTTTCATTAAAAAATATTTTCACTTTATCTTAAGATTTGGCGTAAATTCTTCAACTAAATTGTATGCTTCTTTTAGAGCATATTTTTGTTTGCCCTGGTCTTAACTCAAAATAGGTGGTCGGCATAAAGAGAACATATTATATGAATTATGGAGTTTCTTTCTCTTTTGTAATCGAACCAGCTATTGATTGTGATTTTCGTTTTTCATTTGATAATTGTTATGAAGATTTGTGTTGTTTACAGGAAGATTTGGCAAAAATTGTTTTATAAACTTTTATTTATCTTATTCATTCAAATATATTATTTATATTTGTTTATAAATCATGCCAATTCCCATTGTTTGTGTTTTTTGTTTTTTTTTTTTGTTTATAAAACCATTAAAATTTAGCAGTGAAAGTTATTAAAACAATATTTAAGCTAAAGTGTTTACAAAGTGTGTATATTTATCTTAGGGGGTAATAAATAACATCCTATTTATATTATTATTGTTTGCAAATAAATATAACAAATCCTTAAAGTTGGCATACAAAATATTAATAATTAATTTGCAAATGTTGATCAAATTTGAACATATGAATTAAACTGGCTGCCAAGTGATGAAGAGTCAAGTGTTTGAGCTGTCATCGACAGGAGTGTTTTCAAGTCTATTTACTTCGTAACCTAAAATTTTCCACCCTGTATATTAAAATGGCAATAATACTGCAAATTGTAAGAGATTATTACAAATGTCCTATTGAAATTTCCGAATTTTAAAAGTCATTAACAGTAATTGAGTGATTAACCAAGGTTAAAAACCGATACCGATTAAATATAGTTTAAAGTGGATCACAATTGTCGATGCCAAAATTATTGGCTCCTGCAAATACCAATAATAAAAAAATATTTCCCTTGATGCCGATATAAATTGAGTAAGTTTTAGTTTTTGCTGATTTCTGGAGAAGCTCTGTCATGACTAAATTTATAATATCTGGCCAAAGTTTCAACAAAAAGATAAATTTATGTTATTATGTATTTAAAAATACAAAGTTGTACAACGAAACAGTCTAATTGAATACAGTCATCAAACTAATATTCAAATTTTCTACACCATCCAAACCCAAACATATTTACTTATACATACTCGCTTAATTGCGTCCTCACATTTAAAATGTTGCTCTTATGCATTTGTCTTAATTAATTAAACAAATTTCTACATCATGATTAATATAAACTATTTTTTATAATTTATAAATGTATAATTTTTATTTTTTATTTTCAAAATGTGTGTATGATAACTATTTAACAAAAAAAAAATAAAAAAAAACTTTTGAACAGATGTTTAATATTTTTTCACACAAAAACCAACTTGTATAAATGCCAAACTAAAAACCAAACATATTTCAAATGTCTAAAATATTCTAACAATAATTATAGTTGTTTTTGTTGTTGATTTTTGATGAGCGTATACGCTATAAAATGACATAATTGTTTTATATTAAAAATCCCCAGATAGTCTAATAAATTCGCTCACACTCTTTGTAGCATTTACTATGTGTTTTCAGATATTTAGAGTGCTTTATGTTCATTTATTGAAAATGTGTAGTAATTCTTATTTTTAAAAATTTGCCAGTTTAATTACTTCAACTTAATGTTTTGCTTCTGAAAATAAAATAATATACATAATTTCAGTGACCATAATATTGTTAAAAAAAACTATTAAAAATGTTGGTATGGTTATGATAAACATGTACAACAATATTTTTACTCTGTATATTTTCCTCTGATTTTATTTAAACCAATTTATATCATTGCTGTTTCGAGTATATGTGAACTGATCATAGAGCGAGCCAAAATCGGATAGTCTGTTCCAAAGTGAAGTGTATCGCAGAGAGAGCGATCTGCATTGATCGAAACAAATAGTAGTCAGACCCGTATAGTCGGGGCACTGGTCCATAAAGCGGGTGAGGCAAAACTTCCCAACCACTTCATTCTAAATACTTTTTAACTGGTATTTCAACATGTGACCGGGTACCGTCATGATGGAATATTACGGTTTCATGTCTGGCCGCATATTCTGAGCGTTTTTCGACCAATGTTCGCTTCAAACGAATCAGTTGAGTTAGGTATGGTCTGGCCAGATTCTAGCAGCACATAATAGAAAGAACCCTTTTGCTACCACAAAATACAGAGAATTACCTTAGCGCCATGGATATTTAGATTTGGTGTCGATTCGACTTGTTGGCCGGGCTTCACATACGATTTCTTACGCTTCGAGTTATGCTTTTGAATGAATCTTGCTGCTATTAAACGTTTTGAAATTGCTGATTGAGTAGCCTCCCAATGATCTTTCAAGCTCTTGTTGAGTTTGACTACAATCTTCATGGAGTAATGCCTCCAATTCTGGGTGTTCAAACTTTTTCGGCTGGCCTGGGCAATCTCTGTCTTCCCTGTCAAAATCAACACTTCTGAACCGCACACACCATCTCTCGCACGTTGAAACCAATGGACACATTCTTCATAAGCTTTGGTGAGCAATCGGTGTACCTCAGCGACACTTTTTTCGAATGAAAGAAGTAAAGCAAAACTTCCCGCATATAATGCTTTGTTGGCACAAAATTCGACATTTTCGATGCAAAATTGAACTATGTTGTTTACACTATAATATAGTGAGAACAAATTACAGATATATACCCTTCAAAATGACATATAAGTTATTAAAAAACCGCGTTCAAAAGATACGCCAACTATTGTAAATTCCGCATTTAAAATTAGTAAGGAAATAGCGAATGTTCTTAGAGAATTATAATAGAGGAACTTTTACAAACTAAAAAATCGTTCGCTAAAATAACAATCGATACGTTCCTACTTGCCTGTATCATGCAAATACCTATTAAAATCTTTGTTCTTAGAATTTTACTAACGCTTCAAAATGGTTTAATATTTTATTATGGTTGCAGCAATTAAATTTTTTTAATGTATTTAACATACAAATATTAATTACAAACAAACAATTCATGTGATGACTATAAAAATGTGATAAAACTGCGTTTTTTTTAACAAAAACAATAAATAAATACTAAAAACAAAAGTACAGTTGAGAAAACAAATTTTATTTAACAACAATAACAAATAAGAATCTTTGAAAAAGAAAATGCCGCCTTTTATTGAAAGCTAAAATGTTTGCAAAACAACAGAAAATTCTATATATTTAACGACCCACTTAATTTTTGAGGTAATTTTTTTTTTTGTTTAACAATATAATTAGCAAAGAATAATAACAAAGTAAAGAAAAAGTCTTTAAAATAAAGGCAAAATTATTTCAAATATACATACTATACTACATAACATTTTCAAAATCGTATACAACTTGTCATGTTTAGCGTTTATCAAAGGTTTTCATTTGTTTGTTAGTTATTTTTTTCTTCATGTGTATTTTTTTTCTCACTGTACAATTTAAACACCTGTTCTTTTTTATTATGAATTATTTTCATTATGGCAGATTTCTTGAAAATCTTAAAAATTTCTTTTAATTCGCCAGAATACAATAATAATAATAATAAAAACAAACTGTTCGCTGTTCATGTTAAACAGATTAAGGAAATTTTAATGATAAACCATCAACATTTAAAATAAATTAAAAAAAAAAAAACACAAAAAAGAGAAATAAATAAGACAATACTCGTACAATTTATAAATACGATAAACGCGAGTATAAAATTGGCAAGCATTTGAAAACGGAAAATACTATAAAGCAAAAAATTAAGCAAATTTAACAAAAAACTGTTTATCTAAAAATATACATATGGTGAGAAAAGAAAAACTATTTTAAAATTAAATTTATAATAATTGAGTGCAGTCGAATTTGCAAGTTTGCTATAGGCGAAAGCGAGATGATAAGTTTCAGTGCAATTGTATCTTTTTGTATTTCAAAAGTTCAATAGACAAAATATGTAGACCTACTGTCCATATAAATGTTTGCAAAACATCTTCATACAGGAAATAATCCTTGAATAATGAGTAAAGCCAAAGAGTAACTAAAATATGGCAACATCTTAACTAACAATTATTTGTCTTTGTTTATTTTCCTTTTTACTGTCTTGCTTGCTCTATTATTTTAATTTCGCCATTTTGAAATGAAGAGAGTAAAAAATCTAAACCTTTTGAGTGTTTAAAAGACTTAGCACCATTTTCTAAAGCTCTGCTTATCGGTTTTCGTAGCGATATACTTCCTAATACGGTTGTCAGAAAAATGGTTAACAACCATATGTTTCAACATCAGTTCACATGGTTGTATTAACCATTTTCTGAACATTTTTCTGTAAGATCTGACAACCGTGTACCCGACTTTTAACATAATTATTGCTGATATATATAATTTAGAAAATGAGAAGATATAAACCAAATATTCTCTTAACTGTTTGTAGGGCGCATAATAAAAATACAAACATTTCGCACAGGGAATTGAAAAAAGTCAGACACACAGAGAGAAAAAATTTAAAATGTTTAAAAAAAGCACACAAGTGCATAAAAGAGAGCATGTTGTAAAAATACAATACAAAACTAAAGAGTTAAAAGAACAAAATGTCACATTTGCCGTTCATGTTATTTGTAAGTTTATAATCTATTGTATATTCAACAAAATTATAATTTTATTAATTAAAAATTTTACATAAATGTGTGTTTATTTTGTTCTTAAAATGTGTAGGCAGCAAGTTTTTTATTCTATTTCACAAAATTATTTTGAAAAAAAATGTTCTCTTGAGTTTAGAAAAACTAAAATGCTTTAATTATAACAAAAACAACCAAATACAGAATCTTGTGTGTGGACGACGACAACGACTACTATGGCTATGATAAATAAATAGATGCTGATGTTTCTGCTGCGACTACTAGTCAATGATCATGATCATGTAGATATTTTGAATTTTAAATTTTGCACAGAATTTATAGAAAAAAAATATACGAAAAAAAAGAACGAAACGAAATCTCAAACTAAAAGAAAATTTTTTCTTGTGAGTGTAATTTAGTCACAAACGAGTAACGAGCCACTGCGGTAATATTTAACGGGTGTTGAAAAAGAAATTAAATAAATAATAAAAAAAATTTAAACGAAATATAAAAAATAACGAAAACGAAAAAAATATTTTTTATAGCAAAAAAAAAAAATTAACTAAAATCGTGAATTTTAGGCAAATACCCGACTTTAAAACAAATATTTACAGGCGGTGGATCTGTTTCAAATCAATTTAAAGAAAAAAATCAATTTCAATAAAAAATTTCAATATTACAACGAATATAATAACGACAAAATAAAAAGAATATATAAATGAAATAATTATAAATATCATAACCTCATAACCACGAAATTACGAAATTAAAAAAGGAAAACATCTGCAAGAGAACATAGAGAGCGAGAGAGCTGTTTAGAGATTTTTAAGATTTAAAAAAATTGTGGTTCAGCGTGGGATTTTGAAAATTACTAATAGAGTTTCATTTACATACTACCATTGAAAACAAATTATAATTAAATTTACACCATTATATAACAATTTCAATTGTTTTACATTTGTAATAACAAAAAAAAAACAGAAAATAATCAAACGAATAACGACACCTTTAATGAAAAGCTCTCATAACTGAGTATATTCAAAACAAACAACGACATTTTTAAAAAAGAGAGAGAAAAAAAGAGTTGACTCAAAATAAATATAAAATCGTTTTGAAAAAAAAACAAAAATAATAACGAAAAAACACGTGAAACAATTATAAATATTAAAAAAAAAACAAAATATGCAAATATTAATAATTTCAATATAAACAAAAATTTATAGCTGAAATTTATTTGATTGAAAAAACACATAAAAAATATATTTTTTTATAAAATTTGAATAAAATTTTCCCTAAAAATTAATTAATTTTATATATTTGCACTCAAATAACAACAAAGTTGTTTAAATTAACTTACAATTTTCACAAAAACTATTTATTTTATAAAAAAAATATACTTGATTATTTAATTGAGATAATACCCAATTAACAGAATTTGTTAATTAGCCAAATATATCAAACAACTTTTGTAAAAAAAAAAACTGATTAATTTTACAAAGTTTTTTTTTAGTTTATTTATTCTTAATCATTTATCATTTTATCGATAATTGTAAAATTAAATTTTTCATGAATTTTATTTCGTCATTTCGTTTTTACAGTTAATTTAACCCTTTATCAGCAAATATTTGTTTTATATCAATCAATTGTTTGCTTGCACAAATTAAATTTTATGATTTCTAAAAGTTTGACATATTTCTGGTGTAAATTGATAAATTAATTCAATTTAATTAGCAATTGTTGGTAATTGTGATTAAATAGTTTTTATAATAAATTTTTAAATTTTAAAGTTCTTTTATTTTGAACTAGAATCATTTTTAACCAATATTTTAAGAGTAAATAAACTATTAGTAAAAGAATTGTTAATAATTTTGTTTATATCTAAAAATTAAATTTTATATTATTTAATTTAAATTTAGCATAAAAACACTTTAAACTATTATTACATATTGTTATTACTGTTTTACTTAAATGTTTAATATTTTCAATTATTTGTTAAACTTGTTGATTAAACTTAATATAAAAATATAGAAAAAAAAACATATTAAAAATATTAAAACAAAAACATTTTATTGTTTTACATTTAAAATATAATTATCAATAATAATAAAAAGAATTTAAATAATATATTATGATCACGTGGATTTTGAAAACTTTACAGTTGGTCGAAGGCGACCAAATTTTGGAGAGTCTCAAAACTAAACCACAATTTCAAATAACAAAAGTGTTCACAAATCACAACAAACTGCTTGTTATAAAACCACCTGAAAAAGACTGTCAAAATATTTGATAAAGATATTTCAATAACGATTTAATAACGACGACATTTTTCTCTAAACGATTTAAACGAACACCATTAATAACGAACATTTTCAATAATTTATAAACACAAACCAACCAAACATTAAACGAAATAGAGCAAATACGTGCCATAGAATTAACATTATCAAACGAATTTAAAACAAAATATACTGTATATAAAACAAAATATAATTTATAATATTGTTTATTTTTTGGAAAACTTAAAACAAGTTTTGCATAAAGTTAAATTAAAACAAAGGATTTTTAAGATATTTTATAAACAATTTAAAGATTTTTATCTTTACAAACAAAGAAAAACAAAATTGACTGTTTTTGTAATTTTTTAAGTTTTTAGGTTTAAACTAAGAAACAAAAAAAGCTTAAGCTAAAAATCTTTTCCAAGAAAAGTTTATAGATATTTTTTTTTTCTTTTTTTAATTATTTATTAAATAGTTATTAATTTTATACAAAACTTAAGACATACAATTAATTTAACAAAATAACAAAAAGACGCTAAATATTTTATAAAATTTATAGAATTTATTCATAATTATTAGTTAAACAATTAATTGTTCACTAAACTAGTCATTTACTTTATATTTAAATATATAAAAACACACAAAAAACACTACTACTATCCGCCCTTTATTTATAACAAAACAAAAAAATAAGCTTTAAAAATATTAATTTGTTATCATAGTTTTCTAAGTATTGTGTTTTACTAAAATTTAGCTATATGAAAAATTTAAATATTAAACAATACCACCAAGCGTATCATCCATATGAAATACCAGCAAACACTCATCAGCACCAGCCACAATTTACAAATCCCTATAATAATACTGCAGTAGCAACAACAACACCTACTAACCAAAGATTTAATTTTAGTAATTCTTATAATTTACCACCAACAACATCAACCACAAATTCGGCTGGTTGTAAAACCTTACAAAACTCTATTAACAATCGTAATAATAATAATCAAAATCTACCATTATCAACATCAGCAATATCATCATCTCCACCTACGCTTGGCGGTTACTTGGCAAATCAACAACAGCAACGTTTACAACAACAACAGCAGCATCATCAACAATTGCAACAACACTTTAATCAACGTACCCAAACAGCCCAACAAATCAATATGTTGAGTTTAAATCAAACAAACACTTTTAATTATAATTTTCATTTCAATGCCAACAATAACAACAACAACAACCACAACAACAACACCAGCCACAATCTTAATATAAATAATAACAATAATAGCAGCAACACCAAATATAACCACAATAACAGTGCTCTCTCTCGTCCACAAAGACCAAACTCTCTAAATATCTCTGCAATGGCTTCATTAGCAACACCTTCTTACTCTTGTTCTTCGACGGCTTCAATGAGCAATGAGCCCTCCTCATGTCATTCAGCTCCAACAACAGGTGGCTACAATTTTACTCCGAATCATTTTTACAACAATCAACGTGAAAATTTATTTAATTTTCCCATAAGTCAGCAGCAGCAGCAGCAACAGCAGCATCATCAACAACTGCAACAACACCATAATAATCATAATTATAATGTACAACAACAGCAACACAATTACAATAATTATCAAACTAATCAACAGCAACAACAGCAATTGCAACAATTTCAGTTATTACAGCAACAATTAAAACAACAACAATTGCATATCAATAATAATAATAGTAGCAATAGCAATAATTGTAATTTAACCACGCCTGCTGTATCATCATCTGCCTCATTGTGCAGCAGCAGTGCTACTACTTCTAGCTGTTCTCCCTGTACAAATAGTTCAAATAATGCTCTAGCTACTGCTACAACTGCTGTCGCTGCTGTCAATTCAAATACAGATCAATCGAATACTAATAATAATTGCGATAAACTTACTATGGATGCCTGCGAAATTGCCAATTTCCTTGCCAATGAGCTATTTATGCAACAGGTATAATTTGTTTATTTTCAATTTTTATTTCAAATAATTTTCAAAATGGAATTAGCATTTACCATTACATGTTATAATCATAGTATCACTATGATTATAACATGTTTAAGCTACGTTTCCGCATACACCGTAATCGGCACCGAAAACGAAATTTGCCGAAATACATTTGCACCGAAAAAAAATTCGTTTTAGAAATCGGCAACGAAAATTGGGAACGAAACGGCACCGATCATTAAAGAAAAACCTGTCATTTGGGGCCGGAATGAAAACAACTTCAAGTAGGTTGTTTTCGGTGCTGTAGGAACGAAATTATTTTAATTATTTTTTTATTTAAAATTTAAAGAAAATCAAAATGAATAAAAAAATAAAAAAATTTTCTTTATTGAAAGAGGAAAAAATATTAGATTTTGTCAAAAATAATGAAATTCTATTTAATGTGCGACATCCAAAATTAAAAAATAATTTCGTTTCTGTTTTATGCCGCTACGCACCCAACTGAAACGAAAACAATTCAGAAACGAGATGGTGACGAACACCAACATTTTTCAGTTTTCGTTATCGGTGTATTCAAATAAAAAGTTTTCGGGTTATTCGAAAATTTCGGTTTCAGCCTGAAAACAATGTTAGCCAACCGTTTTTTAATATATCAGGAATTACACCAAAGAGCACAGCAAAAAAACAAATTTTTAACAAGGTTGGCCACCGATTCGAAACAGTAAAAAGTTAACGGTAACACTAATTTCGATTATTTCGGTAACGATGACTTAGTGGTAACAGTATTGCATGTTATATCGGTATTTAATTGATAACGGTAACTTCAATAAAATAAGTTGACAAAGTTGGTATTCTACTACATATATGGTTACGTTTTTACCTTTTAAAAACGGTGGTTTATTTCCTTTAAATAAACCGTAATCTTTTGATTGCATATAAAAGCAGTTTAGAAGATCTGTAACAACTCTTTATTTATTTAAATTTATATAACAATTTAAATAGTCACTCTCTGGTAATGATGTTAGTTCTAACAGCGTCTATGATAAACAAAGCAGACTGCAACCGTTTTGACTACATATTTATATACCGTGCCATTTATATGCAGCAGTTTCATGAATTATCTTAACGGACAAAACTAGAATGTTCTATTTCTAGAGCTTTTAGCAGCTTCAATTTAATATTGCCATACTTACAAACAATGTTAATAACTGGGTGTTATCCATCTACAGATGGAAATGTTTATAAATATGATGAATGTTTCCAGCAGCCGTTAAATTCAAATTGATAGTGAAATTTCGTAACAATATTTTTAATTCTGAAGATTTATTGAAATCTCAAATATTAAATTAAAAAAAAATATTTTTATAATTTCAAATTATTTATAGAATATCGGCAACGGTATTTACGATTATATAGGTAACGGCATTTTAGTGATAACGGTAATTGCAGTTATTTCGGTAACGGTAGTTGAGCTGAAAAATATTTTAGAAGTAACGATAGCCAACTTTGATTAGGTCTTCTTATTTTTACCAAATCTAGTACCTATGACATTTTTATTTTTTTAATTTCGAAAACATCGATTTAAATTTATAAAAATCAAAAATATTTACTATGTCAGAAATACTTTAGATATAAGCTAAAATCGGTACTTAAAAAATCAGGGGGCTAATTCTCTATTATTTGACTGCTATTTTAACTATTGACCAATATTTAGTTGGTAAAAATTGCTAGTAAAATTAGCTCCGGAAGAGAAATATTTCATAATACAATAGATTTCTTTCTTAAAATCTACAATTTACGTTTCTTAATATATATAATATTCCTGTCTAATATAAACTATGATGCAATTTAATTTTTTTTTTCGATATCATCTACATATATTTCTCAAAACATAATTTTCTAATTTATGTGCAATTTAAATCATTAAAAATCAAAAATTTATGCACCTGAGCATAATTTTTTTATATTTTTTTCCACATTTAAAAAAACAACAACACTGACGAAATTTTAAATACGATTTTCTTTGCAGACCTTTTGGCTTCTCTACACAATTAATGTTTCACAAAAAAATTATATATTCTCACAACACAATGGGATTTTTTTCCTAAAATATTAAATTGTATATTTATGTATGTAGTATGTATGATATGCAATTTAAAATAAAGACTTGTCACATTCGAAATTTAATGGGTCACACCTACACGTGAGATAGATATTATTTTGTTACGTATGCAACGAAATCATTTGTTTAATAAGTGATTCAAAGAGAATAGTAGTTGGAAAATGAAAGTGGTGGCTAATGAGGAAAATATTTTTCAGCGCTAATGAGGTGGATTTAAAAACTTGTTTGTAAAAATAAAACATATTTTTTCTTAAATATATTTTTTTTAAAATACTTTTTACGGTATTGTCATCTTTGTTTAGAGCAATTTAAAGCTTTTACTTATTATTTTTCCCAAGTTTACCAAAAATGTTCCATAATTTTTTTCTCTTAGTTTAACAATTAAAAATGTTTACATAAATAATAGATTTTAATAAACACACAGAAATAAAAGTACTTATGAACTTTAAAGTTTATTTACATTTGAATTGTATATACAATTTTTTTTTTTTTGCCAGTGTATTGTAGTATTTATCAAAAAGAATATGTGTTTTTCAGCTATTTAACTAATTTGTTTAAATTTATTTATTTTCATTGTTATTTTTTCTGAAGAAAAATAAAAAAAAAATTAAGAAAAAAAACAATGAAAAATACAAAACAAAATGAAGAAAAAAAATTCGCGCACACGTTGTCCATGTTTTATTTTTAAAGATGAACTCGTTCAAGTATAGTACTTTTCAACAACAATAAAAACAACAACAAATACAACATATGTATATGTACTAGTACATATAGTTTGTCATTTTGTTGTTTTTGTTATTGTAATGAAACAAAGAAACGATTTTAATTAATACTAATTAAACGCACTTGTTTGTTCTTTAGTTTTTTCTCAATTAAACAAACAAAATTAAGGAGTGAGATCGAAAAATTCTTAACATACATATATGTTTATAAAAAAGAAACCACTAAACTTACAGCTTTAATTTTTTTTTTATTTGATTGAAATTATTATTACAATTTACAAAAAAAATTATTTTTATAGTTTTAATCACTAGTGATGAAATTTTGAACCTTTTTCGGAAACCCTTCCATTAACGTTTTTATAGTGCTTTCTGTCACTTTGCTCGAACATGTAGTCCATCTCCGTTTAAAATCTACCACACTTTTGGACACCTTTTTTGTACTCTTCAATTCTCTTTTAACAAGAGCCCAATATCTCTCCACTGGCCTTAGCTCCGGGCAGTTTGGAGGATTTGCCTCTCTTGGTACAAATACCACATTATTGTTCTTGTACCACTCAAGGGCTTGTTTGCCATAGTGACAGGATGCCAAGTCAGGCCAAAAATAAGTGGACACATTATGAAGTCTTATGAATGGAAGCAGCCTTTTTTGTAAACATTCCTTGATGTAAATTTCGGTATTTATAGAGCCCGTTGTAACAAATGAGTGGCTTCTTTTGCCGCAACTGCATATTGCTTGCCATACCAAGAACTTTCTGGGAAATTTTGTCTGCTTTTGGGTCCTAAACTTTTCTTCAACATTCCCTCGAGCATCAGCAACATAAAATTTTTGACCTGGAAGTTGCGAAAAATCTGCCAGAACATACGTTTCGTCATCCATTATGCAGCAAGAATATTTTTTTATAAAACTTGACTTCAATTTCCGTGCTCTGTTTTTGGCCTCTAAATTTTTAGTAGCGTTCCTGTCAGGAACTTTTTGAGCCTTGTATGTTTTTAAACCTGCATTAGCTTTAACTTTTCGTACCAAATAGTCCGAGCACTGAGCTAACCGGGCTGCTTTCCTACCGGATGTGTTGGGAGCTCTTTTGAAAATGCGTTCTATTTTTTTGGCTTTAGAAACATCATGTGGACCATTCCTTCTACCTGAACCAGGTTTTCTATCAACTGACAAGTTCTCCCGGTACTGTTTAATAACATTGGAAACAGTTTGACGGCAGACCTTTGTATGCTTGGCCAACTTTTTGTAAGACCAAGTTGGGTTTTGTTGAAAATATTTAATAATTTCAGTACGCACTTTTTTCTGGTCACTCATTTTAATCAGATTAACAAAAAAATTAATATAATTGACATTACACATAATAACTGACATGTTTTTCAAAGGTAACTTGATCAAAAAAAAATTCAAATAATACTTGGGTTAAAAAATGTAATGAAAAACGTGTGTTAAGAATTTTTCGATCTCACTCCTTATCTAAATAAATAAAAAATAGTTTTGTGACAAATAATTTCGAACTATTAGAAACAAAAAGGTTCTTATTAGGAAGTCTCTCTTTAACAATAGACTTTTTAATTTGAAACCGATTCTCACAAAAGTTGGTAGACAGATTTAGGTTCATATAACTAAAACTTGTTTATGTCCAATTTCATCACGATATTAATTATTATAAGACAATTACGAATGATCAAGTAATTGAGGGGGAGCTTGTATGGGGACTAGGAACAAATGTTGCCTTATTTTCGCCATAATTTATTTACAATATAATTTCAGTTTACTTAGAACTAATTTTTTTTCCCTAATTCGATTTGAAGGGAAATCTTTTCGTATTACAATGTATTTAGAACACATTTTCATTTTCGGATTGAGTTAAGCAGTAACCCATGATTGCCGCATAATGAACATAATTATGACTGCTTAAACAGTATTCTGGGAGCATTTGTCTTGGGAGCTAGGTGAAATCATGGACCGATATTGCGCATTTTAAATACCAATCAAACCTTATCAACAGCGAGTATTTGTGGAAAATTTCAGCCAGCTAGCTACTTTATTTTGGGCCCTATCGTAGCTAGATCGTCTTAGAATTTCATAAGGACTCAGAAAATGTATACTTTTGTGGGTTTGCAATGATATATGTATAAACGCATAGTTTTCGTAAAAAGCACCAAAATGAAATATTACATTAGCGGACTTCAGTATCAAGTGCGAATGGTCTATCAACATTGCGAATGCAATATTTTAAAGCTTTTTCTTCGTATTTTGTATTTGATTTTTTGCATTTACAATGTTTGCATCCACACTTAATACTGAACTCCGATATTGTTTAAATTGTATTTCAATGTTTCAAATTCTTATCAAACATAATAAAATTTCATACAAATATGTGCAACCAAAATATTTGATTATTGAGTATTTTTAATATGCATCAATTAAATTATCTTTAAATACATAAATTAAACTATTTACGATTTCACTACACACATTTTACCCCTATATTGTGATTAAACTTATGGATTTGAAATCCCAATTCAAGGCTGTTTTTAGAATTATGTAAGGAAGAGGGATTTTTAAGTTTAAACGCTTTAGTTTTTTTTTTAAACATGTTTCTCCTAAAAAAATTAAAAAATTAACAATACAATGGAAACTTTTCCAAATATTTAAATAATATGTCAAAAACAAGTTTATACTTTTATTTACATACATACATATATTTTTGCGTATTTTGCGATTTACAATTTCCACAGGTTTTCTATGGGACTGAGATCTGTATTAAAAACACGTACCTCATTGGATTGTAACCACTCGGTAACAACGAGTGGGATCCTGGCCCTGTATTTTATTTTTCAAGCTGATTTTGAAATAATGTTTAAATTAAACTTGAGGTGTTTTTTCAATTCTAAAAAATATTATGCGAAAAGTAAAGACAGAGAAATTGTTTAACAATAATTTTATGACAAAGCTTAGGCCAAAAAAAGATAGAGAGCGAGTATTTGATCTTAAAAAAAAAAAAATATTTACAAATTTCCAAAATCCAACAAAAGGAAAATAGGTCAAGAAACGCCTTCCGAATGAATATTAAATATGTAGCTTACTTACATTTTCGATTTTAATTTTTATTTTCAACATACATATTTACATAAACATATAAATACATATGTAAATATGTATGTGTATATCTTAAAAACAAAACTTAATTTTATTTTAACAACTTTTCGTTACAGCTCGTTTCAATGGAATGCATGCAAACAGGTGTACCCACTCTGACCACACCCACCCTAACACCTACAACGCTCAAGAGTATAGAGGAATCGTTTATACAGTTAACTAGCGAGCCAATGAATGCACCATATCAGGCAGGATTTATACCACCACCATTGGGTTCTTACAATGCTACAACAACGAATACGATAAACAACAATAGCAATAACAATAACAACAACAGCAATAGTACATTGACAGCGACTACAACATCAGTTGCCGGTATATCACCAAATGCGGCATTGAATAATGTCTATTTGGGTGACATTAGTGCCGGGGCCAGTTTGCCCGACTATGGAAATATGACAGAATCGGAAAATTCTCAGGGATCATGGACGGGCAATCATTTAAATGAAGAGAATTCTATGGCCACAACAGATACTTGTAAGTGTCTATTAAGACAATTCTTTTAATTAATAAAATTTCTAATAATGTTTGTTTTATTTCACCATATTACAGCAAGTGCCGCCACAGATACGATTTCATTTCAAAATGGCCTTAATGGTTTGGGTGTGAATACCTTGAATAATTCCAATTCTTCAACAACAAATGATTTTACCACAGTCAATTTGGCTGCCTTAGCTGTGGCGACGGCGGCTGCCAAAATATCTGGCAATCACAACAATAATACCTCATCAAGTGCCACTACAACAGCTACCCCTACTCGACGTGGTGGCGGACGTCGTCCAGCCACTAACAGTAATATATCACCAGAAGAAGAGGAGAAGAGACGTATACGGCGAGAACGTAATAAATTGGCAGCCGCCAGATGTCGCAAGCGTAGAGTGGACCAAACTAATGAACTGACCGATGAGGTGCAACTGTTGGAGAAGAAACGAGAAGAGTTGCAAAAGCAAATCGAGTCATTGAATGGTACGAAGCAAGATTTAGAATTTCTTTTAGAAGCACACCGTCCTACCTGTCAAAGAGTTGTGGCAACAGATATTTTATCCGTCAATGCATTCGAGGGTCTGATGCCTTCAGCAACATCGACGGTCAATGATAATATTACTGGCATGGATACCAGTTTGGCTACAACTGCTAGAAGTATTTCTCCTTTGGACTTGAAACCAGTATTGAGTGATCAATTATTAGCTCAAATTAAGGCTGAACCTTTGGATTCAGCCCTAGACTCAAACTCATCCTTAGATCAAGATGGTCCACCCTCGTCAAAAAGATATATTTTATCCAACAATAATCCCATGATACCACCGCCTTTACCAAATGTTGCCACACTGTCAGCTTCTTTGGCGGCCGCATCGGCTTCACTAAACACACCCATTGTAACAACGGCTCCCGTTAGCTTTGGTTCCATGTACTCCAACAATCCATCACTTAGTGCTCCATTAACAAAACCCAATTCGAAACAACGTCCCAATTCATTGCCAACAGTACCACGAAATTTGGCTCAAAATTTAGGCTTAAATGTCAATGACAACAAGCCGCCTACAGATATCAATGGCGTAGCCATACAGACGCCATCGACGGGTATGTTCAACTTTGATTCTCTCATGGATGGTGGTACTGGTCTAACGCCGGTTTCCGGCCCTCTAGTACCCAATTGTTCCTCACAAAACAAACATCCCTTGGAACTGGTGACACCTACAAGTGAACCCTCTAAGTTGGTAAGTTTATAACAATAAATGCATAAAGAGCGTGCGTCAAAAGAGAATAAGAGCATAGAAACCTGAGAGATGAGGAGAGAGTGCAAACGAAGCTGGTCTTAAAAAATTAATTAAACTTTAAACTATTAAGAGATAAATGAATGAAAAATTTAATTCTTAAAGAAAAACTACTACTTTTTAAAAGTATGTGTATTTTTGTAACAAAACAAACAAGAAAAGAAAATTTTACTACTATATGTTTTAAAATAAAATTAAAAGATAAAGAAATGTTTTTTTTTTTATTTTTATGTATGTACTATTATTAAGCAAATTTCCTAGATACTTTTAATTCAAATTTTATAAAAATTTTCTTAAATTTGTAATAATATAGTGAACACGAATTGGAAACCAATCCAAGAAATCTTTAAAAGTTTAAAAAACGTTTATTTAGTATTTAATTTTTTAACTTCTTTATCAAAAAAAAAAAAAAAAACAAAAAGCATTATCTAACAAGAACAATTTCATTTTTTTACCACATATATTTTTTATGCTGTATTATTATTTTTAATTATTTGTAACTTAAAAGCAAGTAAATCATAAAAATTGTTTGTTAATACAAAATATGTATCTTATTTTATTTTTTTCATATCAATTGCAATAAATGTTGTTTTTCAATGAAATTAACAAACAAAATAATGATGACTTAAGTTTTGTTTGCTGTTATTATTGTTTCAATTTCCGTTTATTATCTTTTCGTATTCATATTATTTTTTATTTTCTTAATTTTTTTCTATGTGCAATTATTAAAAATTATTTATTTAATAAAAAAAACTAAATTAAACTACAAAAACATCCAATACAAAACATGGTTTTAATTAATTAATATATTTAAGTAAAAAAAAAATAATTAAAAAAGCCAGGCGTTGTGATATTTATAAATAATATATAAAAACTGTAAACAAAAATATTTTAAATCCACAATTATTTTGCTTTTTATAATATGTTTTTCTTAAAAAATGGCCTTTTAAAATCTAAACAAGAAACAAATAAATTACTTTAATATATGTAAATCGTAAAAATCATTGATAATGACAGCCTTATATAATTTTTAATTGTTCATATTAACATAAAGATTTGTATATATATTTTGCTTACATCTAAAAACAAATATATTCATATATTGGAATTTGTAATGCTTAAAACTAAATTTAAAAAAAAATATATAAAAAACTAAAAGAAAAAAATGGAAATGTAGGAAATGTAAAATAAAAACAAATCAACAAAGCAATTTCTATCTCTGAAAACAAGTGGTAAAATGTTTAGCTTTACTCAACTATACTAACATGATAAACAAAATAATATTATTATTGAAATGAATAGAATCATATTTTTTAAAAGAATTATATTTAAAAGTAATATAATAAACAAAATGAGAATGTCCAAAAAATAAAAATTTAACAAATTTTAAAGTGAAAATTGTTTAATTAAAAATGATAAATAGCAATAATAACAGTTTTAAAACAAACACCAAATGATTTCAAAATGAAAAAACGATTTGAAAATAAAACACTAAAAACTACACATAGAAACATGTATACACATTTATTTGCATTTGAACTCAAGGTAAGTACAAACAATTTTCTATTTTAATATAAAAACTTGTTTTATTACCTTAAAATATATAAAAAATATGTTCTAGCTTATTTAAATTTAACACCATTTCAACTATTCCCTCTGGCAATACCGTATAGTATTTGTGTAATTTTTCACGGTTGGCAATGCCATGTTTAAGGCTAAAATTAGCGCCATCTATTGGGCGGCCATATGTAAATTTTGCCATACAAAAACATGATGATCAATAGATGGCGCTGTTTTTACATTAATACAGGGTTGCTCATTTTGGTAAATTATTATAAAAACGGGATGGATTAAAACAGTTACAACTTAATTTTTCTTAATTTTTTTTTATGTGCAATTATTAAAAATTATTTATTTAATAAAAAAAAAACTAAATTCAACTACAATAACATCCAATACAAAACATGGTTTTAATTAATTAATATATTTAAGTAAAAAAAATAATTAAAAAAGCCAGGCGCTGTGCTATTTATAAATAATAACATCCAATACAAAACATGGTTTTAATTAATTAATATATTTAAGTAAAAAAAATAATTAAAAAGCCAGGCGCTTTGATATTTATAAATAATATATAAAAACTGTAAACAAAAATATTTTAAATCCACAATTATTTAAAATGTTATTATTTTGGGGATTTTGATTTTAAAGTCTGTGAAAATAATTACAAAATGTAAATAATTCAGATTAGCTGGAAAATTATTCATTACGAGTAATATTCGGATACATAGATAAGATTTTTTTTGATATTTCGTTTATTATTCGACAAAAAATTTTATGTTTTCATCCTGTTCCGAAAACTTTTTTTTTTAATCGAAACAAGACACTCCCAACTTTCATTTTATTAAAAAACAGCTTGTGGGAAAGTGGGGCTACATTTTTTTTCCATGGAAAATCAAAAATAAAATAATTTTTAGAGACTTATAGATTTGGGCATATCTCTTAACGGTTTATGATATCCCCATAATTTTTTTTTTATTTATGGAGAAATGTTATATTTTTCAAATATGTATACATATATAAACCACTGAATTGCGTGAAAATATACATAGTAAATTTTTGCTAACACCCTTTACTTCAATTTTTTAAAAATAAAATGAAATTTTTCTTAAAACTATAAGTGTACATTTCATCTTTAAACATTTCTCTACAAAACTGCATCATTTGATTTTTGAAATTGAGTGTTTGCAAAATTTACTTTTTGACACCAAAATCCCTCGGCGCGCCGTGTAATTAGCGAACAAATATTTTGAATATCAAGAAATTTATTTTTCAAAATGATTTCTTGACAAACCTATTGACAATACTCTGTGTATAGTATTGCCGTCTGTAAATACCTTTAGAAACATCGTCAAATTTATTTGACTTCATACAGACAGAATCACAATATCAGTGCTATTCTGTTAAGCCTAGATTATAAACTAAATAAAGTTCATCTGAAAAATTAATTATTAAATAGCTAACACCTTTATCATAAAATAACATATAAATTAAATAAAAGGCTCTGCTTGATTATCATCTCTTTCACTTTGGGGGTCATATACATAATTTAAATGCACTTAAATGCAGACATACGACTAACTTGCTTACTCACACATTTTAATTGATAACTAAATTTTAATACCTACAACTGTATTCAATTTATAAAAATTTCACGAATGTTTTTTTTTTTTTTTGCAAAGCCAAAAATTTTAATTCGAGAGTTATTCATACTTTGGTTCATTCTGTAATAACGAAAAGAATGAATTCTATATGTATGTATGTAAGTTCATACCATAATATATACAATACTTAAGTATGGATGTATGTATGTAAATATGTATGAAAAACCGGTATGTATTATACAATTTTCATTAAAAACATCCTCATGAATATAACAAACCTAAAATTATGAAAGCGTTACGACTTTTAGAACACACTACAAATTTATTTAAAAATTAAGCAATACTTACTTTGACATTTAACAAACAAGATTTTTTTTTAGTAAATTTGGATTATCTAATTTCGATAATTTTCGAAATCATATAACCAGACATTCAATATTAGGTTCAAAATCGTTGTCGTAATCGTTTCTAATTTTATAAATAGCTCAATTTCTGGTCTTACAATATGTACCGATTTTTAAAATTCAATCATCGTTTATAAATTGTAATGTATTTCCAAAAATAATAAAGAAAAAACAACAAAACAAATTCCCTACATTTGCAGTAACTTTATACTCGTGTATTTCTTTTTTTACATTTCAGTCAGAAAGTTAAACGGACAACGATAACACCAAAAAAACAAAACATCTTAACAGTAACAAAGCAAAAAACAAAAAAAAATAAAAATACGTTTTCAGAATACTTAACAAATGTATTAAACTGAGTATTCAAGTTCAAGGGGCTTCTTTAACATAAAGGAATTAAGAAAAATTAAAAAGAAACAAAATGTTCCGTCGTGCTGTAACAAGAATTTTAGGAATAGGTGGTCGGCAATTAAAAGTTTCACCCAATAATGTTGTTCTAATTACTGGCTGTGATTCCGGATTAGGGTATGTACATATACATTGAAATATATGTAGGAAATTAGTTAAAATTTTCATTTGGATACATACAAATGATCTGTGTTAAATTTTAGTTCGATATCGACATTTGTAAGACAGTTGTGTAGCATAAAATTCGGTACGGCGATCTGTATATATATTATGATTATTTATGTCGAATTTTAACCAAATAAAGGTATTTATAAGAGATTTATGCGCATTTAAGTGACTTCAGGGAGATTACTTTATACAAACAAATTATCGTTTTGTAATTTATTTTTACATATAACTTATTTTTGCTGAGTTTTGTATGGATACTGCTATTCTATAGGTATTTATGTATTACAGAGCCATTTTGCGAAGAAATCATTGATCGATTCTTACCATTTTCAACGGAGATTGTAATTTTATCATAGGAACAATGAGTCCAAAATTGCAGGGTATTATCTGCAATATATTTATAGAAAATAACAAAAAAATACTTTTTTGGAGGTTGATTCTACTTGAGCGATTTTTACCATTTACAATACCAAACATTTCCGATCAACAAAGAATATTTGGGGAAAATATCATCCTCCTATGCCATTATCGAGCCAACAAAAGACACACGGGCGAACATAGCTAGATCGTCTTAGAAATTTATAAGTTCCAAGAATATATATACCGTTTCGTTCTACAATCAATATTTCGAAAAGTTAGGTACGGAATGTCAATAAATTATACCACCGGGTTTAAAAATCCAAATTTAAAAATAAATTATTAACAAAAATAGAAAATTAATACAGGAAAATTAACATTTATAGTAACATTAAAACTTCTAGGGACTTTCATATTTAGAGCAAATACTAAAATGGCAAGAATAGCTTTTTATATTACTATGAATGAAATAAAAAATAAAAAAATGTGATTTGAAAAAGTTCTCTTTCGAAATGAATTTCCAAATTTAACTTAAAGCACAGCACGTTCACATTGATCAAATATTTGACGAAAAAACATAACCACTATTTTAAATAAATGTATAATTTGATCTTAGATAATTTTTATAAGAGCAAATGATGTATCGATTACGAAATATTCAGCCTTATCCTGTAAGGCGTTGGTGTTTTATGCCCTCGCCAGCTTCGTACTAGATTAAATAAACAGGTTACATTTTATCTATTATTTAGTATGAAACAATACCATATACGATAAGGCTGATTGATTTTTTAGTTATAACGTTTTATCGTCAAATATTTCAACATTGTGACAACATTTGTGAGTATGACCTTTTAAATTTCTTAATAAAAATATATAAATTATTGAATATTGACCAATTATTTGAAAAATTTTACGGGTTTTTGGCTTAAATAAGTACAAAAAAAAATTCCCGGGAATTGAATAGATTTTATTAATATATCCTGCATTTTAAATTAAAAATTATACCATAATCTTATTATATTTCAAAGGTTCTCTCTTGCTTTATACTGCCATTCCCTTAATATGACGGTAATTTCGGCCTGCCACAATGTTAACTCAGATGGAGCTAAAATGCTACAACATCTTAATGATCCTAAGCGTATGATAACAATAGAATTGGATTTACTGAAACCGGAAACCATAACAAATACACAGCAGTGTCTACGAGATATATTGACGAATCACAATGATTATCAATTCACGGCATTGGTTAACAATGCCGGCGTCATGTGTTTTGGTGAATTTGAATGGCAAACATGGTCGCAAATTGAAATGCAAATAAATGTTAATTTATTGGGTACCATGAGATTAACAAGAGAATTGATGCCATTGGTTAGGCAACATCAGGCACGTATTATTAATGTAACTAGCCATTGTGGGCTACAGGTGAGAATCAAACAAATATATTTCCATTTCTATAAATAAAACATCTGTCTCTATTCTACCAAACTCTGAAAGGCCTTGCCGTCTACATCTCCGTATGCTGCTTCCAAAGCTGGTTTACGATTTTGGACCGACTCTTTGCGCATTGAAATGCAATCTTATGGTGTGGAGGTGGTGAACTTTATTCCCGGTTCCTTTGTTATGTCCAGTAATATATCCGCCAGACAACAAGATCATGCCAAATTAATGTTTAATAATTTCAACCGAGAACAACGCGAATTTTATGGTACATACTTTAAACGTTTCAATGATTATTTGAATATAATTTCCGGTTTTAAGCCGGCAAATAGTATGAATGATACCAAGTTACTCGAAAAATTTAAAGATGCATTAACTAACACCCAACCAAAAGCTTTGTATATACATGAACCATGGCGGTGAGTTTGGTTTTTGCTAAATTTATGATAATAATCACACAATAATTTGTGTTCTTTTTAGATACAAAATATATCGTTTGTTATTCTCGATTTGTCCTGCTCCTCTGGTCGATTGGTTAAGTATTAAATTTTGTGCAATGCCAACTTATCAACAAGTTCAACAGGAAAGTAATTGAAAAAATAAAGTGATTTTTTATAGTTGTTTAATATTTTATAGAATATATTTGCATTTGATATAAATATTTAATAGTTTTGTTGTAAAATTAAATTAGTTTAATAACATGATAATTAAAATAAAAATGGAAAAATTATAGGGGAAGAAAGAAAATTGTTTTATAAAATTTACAAAAACATCGAATGACGCCAAAAAACATCATAATGAGTGAAATAGTTTAAAGCCATTTGCACATAAATACTCGTAGTGCTAGTGATTATGAACGTGGTCCAAGACAAGATTTCAAATGATATATGTTATAAATATTATAGTACTTATACATATATATTTGACTTAGATTTAAAGTTCTTTAATATCCAGTCGTTTAACTTTGAACGACTTTAACGAAACTAAACTACCGATATACAAATTTCCCTTTTCAAAATATATTTTATTCATGAAACAATTTTATAGACCAATTAAATATGTTTTCTAAAAATATATCATGAAGACCGATATTGCCCATTGTCAATACCAAACAAACCCTATCAACAGAGATAATTTGTGGAAAAGCTAGCTACTTTCGGTTGGGCCTTATCATATTTTCAACAGACGGACGAACTTAGCTAGTTCGTCTTAGAATCTTATCAGTACCCAGAATATATATGATGTGTTACAAACGGAATGAGAAAATTAATATACCCCATCTTTTTTGATGGTGGGTTTGATATATATGTTTGATATAAAAATAAATAAAAATTGTGTGATTTACCTCCGTATTCTAAACTTTATTACAATAAAGCAATTTTAACAAAATAGAAAATTTATATATAAAAATTTGTATTAAAAAATGTTATCATTGTCATAATGTTCAGATTACGGATATTAGTATAAACATATTTTCCCAATTCACAATTGGTGTCGTAGAGTTGTATGTCCTAATTTTTTTTTAGTAATGTTTTGTTTTTGTTTCGAAAAATTTGTTTGAAAAATATTTATGACATACAATGCTACAACACTACGACATCAATTGTGAATTGGGCAATTGTATAATTAATTCAAATACAAATTTGAAAATTATCTATAACTACTTAATCAATAGCACATACATTAACGAGCATTTAATTGCAATAAATTTAGAACAAAACTCAAGTTCAGTGCCTACAAGTTGGTCAATTTAACAAAAATTCAGCTTTAGTTTTGAAAGTTTAAAAAATTAATTAATTTTTAGCCAAAAACGTACAAAATGTTAAATATCAAACTTCGAAAACAAAAATTAAATATGATGCAATTAAAGGGGAAGGGAGAACAAAAAGACATTAATTCTTATTAAATTTTAACTTATTTTTCATGTGAAACATGCAATTTATTACTCATAATGCTTAGGCTTAGGATTGGGATTATTCCATGCATCGTCTACGGAATCCTGAGAACCACCGCGACCAAAAGCAGCCATCAAATAAATGAGTACAACAAATGCCAAAATACCGCTAAGAACCAAAAACCAAGTACGTCTCCAAGGTGGCCTAGAGGAGGGTGCATAAAAACGCCTAGACCAACGCGAAAATATTTCTGCTGGTGTACGTCTAGCATACTTATTTTCATCACGATCTGCACCACCAATTGGAGATTGGCGGGGTAACAAGGGTCGACGACTGCTAGCTGTTAGTTTTAAATTGATTTTTCTTTAACAGGAACCAAATAAAAATAGTTTAAAATTGACAAAAACATACCATGAATATCAGCGTTTGAGGGTGGATTAAATGCATCCATAAGTAAAACGGAATGTGGACTATCTTGTTTCATGGTGGTGTTTGGAAACCCACCATTCGTCTTAGAACGTTCCAAAGTATTATTTTGGTTAATATTGCTGCTATTGCTATGATGTATCTTAGTCATACTACTCGTAGCCACTGCGGCAGGTGATGATTGTATTGTTTTTGAAGAAAAGTTGTTGGAAACATTTTTTTGATTCGGTGCTGACTCTTCATTCAACTGAAATACAGTAAGTTTCAAGTAATTACAATAAATAAATACCCATTAACTTTAAAATTACCAATGCTAATCCCAATCCATTGCGACCCCAATTAGCCTGTACCAATTGTTGCTTTAAAGCATCTGCTACCGGAGAGACCAAATTTGATGTGGGGAATATTTCAGTTTCACACACAGGACATTGATGCCCGCGGGGAGCAGTGTTTGTAGGCAACGCCGATTGTCTAGCATTTAAACAATCCCAGTGGAAAACATCTGAGAAAAATAATTAATATAATAAATGTTCCAATGAAAGTTAAAAAAGAAAACTCACGATAACACACTAAACGCACACATTCTCCTTCTTCCAAACCAGTTGAACACAATGTACAATTTGATACGTAGTCACTATCTCTAAGCCATTGCAAATATGATTGTACTATGCACTATTTGAAAATAAAGACAAAAGGAAACCTAGATTTTATGTTTCTTTTTTTTTAAATAATTTGGAATACCTTTGGGTGGCTTTGTACCATACAGTGTTCACAAACATTTACGCGATGTTCAAAACAAAATTGATTCGTCACTTGACGTTTGGGACATTTGCACAAACCCATTGTTTAAACACTTCTGTTTTCGTAGATTTTATTTTATTTATTTTAAATGTTAGGAAATATTATTTAAAGCAATATTTTTCACCTAATTAATGCAATTAATTAACTTATTTTCTTATAAATTCATAAATTTCTGCATTTTTTTTCTGTCGTCGTTTTAAGAAATTTCGTATGTCAATTTGTACTTTTTTTCATATTGGAAAAAAAGTGACAGGCCACGTCAAGATGAGTTAATTCAGGCGTTTTTACACTACATAAAATGGATTTTTAAACCGTTATATTAATTTAAAAATTATTTTTATTTATACATTTTGTACATACACATTGGTTATAAAATAAATAAAAAATATATATTTGTATGTAATTGTGGTTTCAAACCCAAATCAAAGAATGCGATAAAATATATTTTCTTACCGAAACACATTATGTAAACTAAGTCGTTTAACAAATTTTATTATCTTTCTAATCCAACCATTCTTTCATATAATGACATTTTGTGGGTGTTACATCACCACATTTAGAACAGTTTTTAATTACAGGACAAATGCCACACGGCATTTGCACAAGCCCTGGAGGAGGTAAAGGTGAATTTATGGCTCTATAAACAAATACACTATCTGACATGAGAATTCGCTCAGCATTACCATCATATACGACAGTTTTTAAAATTGTTTCCAAGTCATCTTCGTCTAAATTCACCTAAAATCAAAATCATTTGTTTTATGAAAAAACCAAATACATTAGCATAAAATCTCACCTTACTTATACCCAAGTCGGATATGAACTTGTGTACTTCTTTAACTGTACAACATGACAATTGCTTAAATGCCAAAGGGCCCTCACCTTTTTTCAAAGCATTTTCACGTTTCATTTGTAAAAACCGCAAACATTGCTGATTTAAAACATCAACAAACTCTGCTTCAAAGTCTTGATCTTGATACCAAGCACCTCCGGTAACTGAACGATCTGGTTCCAAGTTATATAACATATACACTTTCTTTTTGCTGGCCTGTAAATATAGCAGTGTATGTTAATTTAAGGATTTTATCAAACACATTATGATGGTATCTTACATTCACAGACTTTACTGCTTTGATGAGCTTTTTAGTTTCCAAATTTTTTAATATTTTATTTAACTGTGTCATATTTAAATTTGATTGTATGCGTATATCACGTATCCATATACCTTTATTGCTACCCTCTTCGATGATACCATAAACAATTTTCTCTTCGTTATCGGCATCTTTCGGTAATACACTCTTCTTGGGGTCTTTTGATCGGTAAAAGAGTTTATCGCCTTTTTTCAAGATTTCTATTGATCCCTGTTTCAATAGTTTATTAAGTCCTTCAACTCGAGTTGCTGGTGGAACATCGGGTAATCCTTTTTCTAAATCATCATTATTTGCTCCTGCAGGAATACCTTGTATTAAAGCCAATATCTGATGTGAAATATCATCGGACGACATGATGATTTTGAGTAAACTAATATAAATATTATATAGTGTTTATAAAAAATATTAAATTTCGAATAAAAATAAATTTGTAAATACGACTTACCTTCCTTTTACCTTATGTTTATATCAGTTGTGTAAAACCGACCTAAAATAGAACATGTTTTTAATAAAGTGTCAAAATTAATAAAGAAAACAAATGAAAAAAAATAACAAGAACAAGCACACTTCGGCATTTTTTTAAATAAACTCTATTTTAAGAATAAATTTATTACAATTTTGTAATAATGTTGGCTACAAACGATGAAGTTAATGGCACTGATTTTTACGAAGTTAATAAAAATAATTTTCAACAAATAAAACGCAAAGCAACTAAGGTAAATAATATAAACAATTTCAGCACGTACTTCACTACACACCAGGGATGGAAATGGAAAATATTTGTCAGTATCAAAACAAATAGTACTTTTTTCATCATCAGAGTACTAAAATTAAAATTCTTTTATCATTTTCATATCAGCGTAATTCTGTGGTACAAATTGTTTTAATAGAAAATACCGTTATAAACAACTTTTTGTATAGAAAATATAGTTATACAAGAAATTGTGTATGGAAAATACAGGTACACATACACATAATTGCTAAAATTACTATATAATAAACCGAATTGCAAATTTTATTGGGTTCTAATAAAACATACAATAAGCGAGTTCTTACGTTTGCATGACTGTCTTACAAATGGCGAAATTAAGAGAAAAATATAGAAAATAATATTTCGACATAATAAGACATTCTTACATATGTATAACAGCGAATAATTCTATACGCTACTTTTGAGTGTAAAATGTACAATTTTCCAACCCTGTTATATACGGTTAGATTAAGATAAAGCTATTGCAGTTGCCAGATCATTAAAATAATGAAATGATTGGGAAAATTCATTCAAACAAAATCATGTATTCTTCAGAGTTGAAATACATATAAATTATATGGATTAACAAAATACGAAAGGATAGTGTAGTGTCAAATATAAAACTAATTTTTTTTTCTTTTCTTCTAGATTGGTTATGCTGATGGTGTTAATGATGGTCGTGAAAGTGTCTTCCAAAGTGGATTTGACCAAGGATATAAAGATGGACTACGAACTAGTTTCGATTTAGAAAAATTCCGATTTTTCTTTAAAAACTTAAATACAGATAAAATAAACAGTAAGGAATTGCTTAAAGAAAAAGAGGAATATGAGAAACTTGCACTAATGGAATCGAAATCTCAACAGCATTTCAAATACCTTAGTCACACAGATGAAAGCTTAGATCTTGTATCCCAAAAGCAAAGTGAGCATGTTGATGAAATAATTCAAAAAATTGCACAAAAATTGCCAAGAACAACTGTTTTATTAAATGTGCAATCGAGTACAGATGTTATGTAAAAATTTAACTTAAGATCTTGTTTGTTTTATTAAATTATAAATGTAATTTTATATAATATTGTAGATTTATAAATAAAGACCTTCGGGAGTGCCCTCTTTTTTACGGTACAAAACACTTTCTTTCGATTTTTTAAAGTCTTCGTTAGTAACTTTCATGCGCCGTTCACGTAAAGCCATTAAACCAGCTTCAGTACATATAGCTTTGATGTCGGCACCAGATAAATCATCCTTGGCCATGATCAATTCGCTTAGATTGACATCTTCGGCTAAGGTCATACGCGATGTATGTATATTGAAAATGCGACGTTTGGTTTTTTCATCGGGCAGGGGAAATTCTATCTTACGATCTATACGACCTGGACGAATAAGAGCAGGATCCAATGTTTCTATACGATTCGTGGCCATAATAACCTATAAAATATGTATTATTACTAATTTCCAATAAATGAATGTATAAAAAATATTATTCTTACCTTGACATCGCCTCTGGAATCAAAACCATCCAATTGATTCAACAATTCCAACATAGTTCTTTGAATTTCTCTCTCACCGCCAGAATTGGAATCATAACGTTTTGTGCCAACTGCATCGATTTCATCAATGAATACAATGGAAGGAGCATGTTCTTCTGCAACACGGAAAAGTTCTCTTACCAATTTTGGACCATCGCCTAAATATTTTTGAATCAATTCAGAGCCCACAACTCGCAAGAACGTAGCAGAAGTCTGATTAGCAACTGCCTTTGCCAAAAGTGTTTTGCCTGTTCCGGGAGGTCCATACAAAATAACACCCTTGGGAGGTTTTATACCCATTTCTTCATAATACTCAGGATGTGTCAGTGGCAGCTCTACTGATTCTTTAATTTCCTGAATTTGTGTATCCAAGCCTCCAATATCAGCATATGTTTCTTGAGGAGCTTTCTCTAACTTCATTACGGTCACCATGGGATCTGTGTCATCACTGAGTACACCGACTACAGCATGAACTTTGTGATTTAATAGCACTGAGCAACCAGGCTCGAGCTGATCTTTGTCCACAAAGGACAATATGCTGACATAATGTTCTGAGCCCACACTGGTCGATACTATGGCATGATTGTCGTCGATAATCTCCTCCAAATTACCAACTGACATGGGTGTGCCTCTCAAATCGTCAACCTTGGAACGTTCTTCTTCATTTTTCTCATCTTGTGGCTTGAGACGTTCTTGGTTGCGTATGAATTCTTCCTCCATCATCAGATAATCCTTGATGCGTTCCAATTTTAATAGCTTCAACCGGCATCGCGTGTGAGGTGTGACTTGGGGCAATTTCATAGCCGCATCGGGACCCTTTGCACGCTTCTTCTTTTTGCCCACACGAGTTGGAATTGGAGGCTCGTACTTCTTCTTTTTGTCTTTGTCATCTTTTTTATCTCCAGAACCTCCTTGAGCCGATTGATTTTGACCCTAAAAATTTAACAATAAAAATATTTACGCAATAGTGTAATTAATTATTGTTTGGTAATAATTCAATATGTATTTACCATTTCTTCTTTGAATATATGAAACAATTATTATTGATAAATTACAATTTATTTTACTTTTCTGCTGTTTTGCAAAAAAATGACAAGACAATCGTATTTTCCAAAAAATTTGTTTGTCATGGCAGATGCCACGGCTGTATAATGTAGTAGTATATTTGCTGAGTGCATTTTTCAAACCAGAGTTTGAAAAAAACCGTATACGTACAGTACGTTTGAAGAACATATAATATAATGTGGGAATACTACTCAAACACTGCGTGATAATGTGCAGAATATGAAAGATATCGTAAACAAATTTTAAATAAGTTTTCATGTAACCAATATCTATGAATTCAGCTGGACAGTTTTATTCGACAGTTTTTTTCAAGTGAAGACCAACAGAGTTGTAAACAAATTTACTACATTATCCCAAGAAATGTTTGTATTGAAAATTATGGTAACCCTTTTTTAATTTCAACAACTTTCAACAATTTACTTGCATGTGTAAATGTAGGGTAATGTAGTAATTAGGGATGGAAAAGTTGATAGTACTCCTGAGCGTAGTACTCCTGAGACTAAATTTTATACAAAGAACAAACTGAAATGTGATTTAAATTACGAAACTTATTTTCAATTATTTTTTTATTAAATTAGAACCAATGACGAAAATTGTTGATTCAATTATGTACTGACATTGTAGGTAATTATATTATTTTATCTTTTCGAATAATTTGTACAATATCTACTAAAGGTATTTATAGACGGCTATACTGAGTATTAACACTTTTCAAATTTAAAATATTATTGAAATCAGTCGATATTTCAAAAAACATTTATTGTTTACACGATAGTATTACAAATATTTTATTTCTTTGTTGATTGATATTTTTCTGAAAATTTTATTTTTATTTTATATTTTCTTGACATTTTTATTTGCCTCATTTGTTTTTATAAATACATACCCGATACATATGAAAATAAAAAGTTTTTGAATTGAATTTTCAATACCGACCGTAAATCAAAAAAATCATTTGTATTTTTTGAAAATCTAATACAAATTTTGTTTAGACGATGAAATTGTATTATGATACTTGAGTTTTTGACAAATATTAATACTCAGTATTGCCGTCTATAAATACCTTAAAAATATTTTTAAAATAAATTTCGTTTTTGATTAATAAATGTAATTGATTCCAGTATTATAGCATTCCATAATTGATCTTCAGAATAACAGTATGTATATTTTATATTTATGTATTTCATTTATTTGAATTATCAGTATAACACTATTTTCTATAAAAAATCTTCAGTATAAAATTATTTTATTATTATTATTTATTATTATAAATTATAAACAATTTTAAATAAAGATTTTTTTCTTGAGTAAACAATTTTTTATTAGACGATTTCAACACAAGACTACGCTATATGAAAGTAATTAAATGATCTATTGTATTACTCTGAAATTCCAAAAAGTACTATTTAAAATTTTAATTTTCCATCCCTGGTAGTAATATATTGTAGTCAATTGTCATTTTGACATATACCTGTCTATTGTGATTTATACTTTGGTGTTTTCTTTTTCTTGTAAACGGAACCTGCCAACGCATAAAAAATGGTTTTGCTTGATAATTCTTCGGTAATTTTATTGTTTTCTATATAAAATAATCGAATTTATAAATCTTCCTTAAATTTTAGTTTATAATACGTTTGCAGAAGCTTGCAAATTCAGCAAAAACAGATTCTTCATTCACTGTAACTTTTAAAAGATGTAAGTACTATATATATAATGTAACATACAATGACCAATTCTATACGCAATTGTCCTTTTTTGAATGTAAACATGAAGTAACAAATTATGGCCTAACTCAGCACTTTTTTTAATTTCTCAGTGATATAAAAATATTTGAGAGTACTCTAATATAGAAGTTATAGGCCATAGAATAAACACATCATAGGTATGTTATAGGCCGTTGAAATCACATTTCTCTTAGAAACTCAAATTTTCAGAAAAATATTTACATATTAGCCGGTTTTCGACTTAAAATAATGTACATATTTTCGTGATCGGATAATTATTAAAGACGATATACCTATGAGATTTTTATAATATGATTACTGTTAATAATTACTTTTTTGTATAACCAGCCTTCAGTCGGCCCAAGGACATTCAACCCTGAATATGTACATAATTACATATTTTTTAAGAACCTTTATTAATACAGCAGAGAAACAAGCTGATCGGTTGAAAATCGGCGGCTAGTCGCTAGATTAGGGCCTAGAGCTGACACATATGTATATTTAATTTATCCCTACATACGGGACTTATAATAACAAAATACATACAAGACAAAAATATAGCCCAGTTCACGGAAAAGTTTGCCCACTTCAGGAAAAGTAAATAATTTTGAAGAATTTAGGCAAGAAACAACATGAAATTTTAAATGATGGACATAACGAAAATATTAAATGCTTTATGAAAAAGCAAGTGTTTCATAAAGTTTCGGTTTAAAATGCAATTTGAGTCGATACAAATATGTATATGTTTTCGAATGTTCAAAATGTTGCTTATGTTAAATTTATTCTTTAGACAATGGTCATGACAAACCTAAGCCACGCGAAGGAAAACCAGCACTACCTGAGCCTGAAGAATACATGTGTCTGATGAGAGCTCAATCAAAATCTAAAAAGGTATTTACATATTTTTTGTCTACAAACAAAACTTAATTATTTGTATTTGTTTAAAATTTTATTTATGAAGCTTTCCACTGTGGTTAAACATGAGGATGTTCCCAAAATGATGACCATGTATGCTCAATTCATGAAAAGTAGTATGGATGGCTTGAAACGTGTTAAAAAGGTTAAAAGTAAAGCCAAAGCCGCTAAGGGCTAATATGAAAATACAATTTTAACACGTATTCGATTCCTTCTGATTGATTTACTTTAAACTAGCATTTAACGTTATTTTTTTAAATATTCTAGAATCATATAAGAAACAGAAATAAATAAAACAAAGGATATTTGTTACAATGATTTTAAAAAATGTTACTAAAACATAATGGTATTATTTGAAAATTGTTTGCGATATTAACACAATATGACATGTATATTTTTAATTACAAACTAACTACACAACATTTATACTTAAATAGAGAAAAAATTATAAAAGTAAAAACCCATGAAATTAGGTTCGCGGATTTGCTTATACTCGTTTTTCAACTAAACCCTTTTTCTTTAATTGACGTAAAGCACATTTCGCAGCAGTGCACTTAGCTATTCGATAGTTTCTACCAATTCCACGATAAGTGCCTTTGCAAAATACTTCGACCGTAACTCGAACTCGACGGCCGTCCGCTAGCTTTTCAGGTTTGCTAAAAGGTAATAAAAAAGACAAATAAATTCATAATTAAAAATAGTTTTTAAAAGATATATTCAGTCTTACCCGAATTTTGCAGTTTCAGGCTCTAATTCTAATAATTCTCTTATTGGCGATTTTGGCACAGAATTGCTAAATAGTTCTATTTCAGGACGCATCATATTGTAGTAAACTAGCCATACAGCATCTAGGGACATATTTGAGTCTAAGAATATGGCTCCTGCTACCGATTCAAACACATCACCTAAGGCCTTTGGTACCTCAACATCTTCAGCATCATCGCATTCCTCTTCGGACAACAAATAATACTAAAATTCAATGTAAATTGTGTTTAAAAAACGTAGATAAGTCTGAAAAATATAATGAACTCTCACCTCTTCACTTATACTATGACCATTTTCAGTTTGTATTCGCACAAAACGATCAATAACTTCGTTGAGGCCTGGCGACAAATGTCTGAAGTATTTGTGAAAGCCATGTCTAACTGCTAATGACGCAAATATGGTATTGTTGACCAATGCTGATCGTAGATCTGTTAACGCTCCCGGTGAATGTTGTCTAGGGTCTTCATATAAATGACGAGTTATCAAATAATCCAACACTGCATCACCCAAAAATTCGAGACGTTGATAACAATCCGTCAATCTATTTGGTGTGTAAGAAGCATGTGTCATGGCTTGCAATAAATAAGATCTGTCTCGAAATTTATAACCCAAATTTTTCTCGAATTCATCATAACCCTCCAGTAAGGCGTCAAGCTCTTTTTCAGCATTTGGTGTATAGTGCAACAGTGGAGATTTTGGTGGAGTCCATGAACCATAAACGGTTATCATTCCATCTTTATCGGGCAAAGTATTACCTGACTCTCTTGCTTTATCAGAATTATATGGTACACGTTCGTATGGAATAACTCGAATACCCAACCAAGCCATAAATAGTAAGGCTCCTCTTAGACCACACTCAATAAGATATGCACCTATTAGAGCCTCAACACAATCGGCTACAGATTTATCTGTAAATTAAAGAGAATGACAAATACATTCCCGTGTTAATATATGCCCTTTTTTATTACCTGTGATTTAAATTTCGCGGTTATCGGACAAACTTATTTTTCTTTGTTTCATTTTAATGTTATGAATTTTAAATAAAGCCTATTTAGAATATTGGACTTTAATATATTTTAAAATATACCCTGAAAGTTTTACTAAAATCGTACAACTTAAACATTTTATCGTGAAGGTAAAAAAAAACTACAAAAAGAAACATCAAAATGCATATATATTTTTGATCCGATTTTTATAAAACTTGGGAAAAATATACAATAAGACCGAAAAAATCTAAATTAATCCTTAAATTCACTTGGGGTTAAAATTACCTCAATCTTTTATAACATGAAAGACACGAGCCGTTAACGTTCTCCTATCATCCTAATATTTATCAGTACGCATTTCTACAATCCATAGCACAATTATAGATGGGATCGGTCTGTACTTTGATATTTTTTTCGGCCATACAATCTAGGACCACTCTAATGTACATTTATAAGTGAATTAATATTCCTATCATAATTTCGAATGGTTTAAAAAAGGTTTGATCGATCAGGGTTTAATATCTTGTGATACTAAATCCAATGAGGAACTTTAATAATATATTCACATACCTGGAATACTGTGTTGTGATACTAAATTATATGGTATGAAACAAGAAAACTCAAAAGGAACGTGATTCGGATCATCCCAATCGTGATTCGCTGTTGTTATGTTGCCACCGTTTCCTTCACCAACATCCTGATCCTAAAAATAACAAACAAAAAACATTAAGTGAGAAGTATACAATAACAATAAAATACATTTATGTATATATTTTTTTATAATCGTACCGAAAAATTGCAACCCCACTCGTCAGCCTTCTTACGAACCAATTCACAGATTTCAGCATTTGTCAGCTTTTTAATATTGACTAAATCAACTAAACTCCAATAGTGTGGAGGTATTTTGGCTTCTATTAAAGCTTTTTCTAATTCTTTGGGTACGTAATAACACGGTGGCAGCCAATTATCGCTGGGCTCAAATTTAGTAGCAATCATATACTCGCCCAATAGTTTTCGCCTGCCCAAGCGATAGAGATTTAAATTAGCCACTTGTTTTGAGCGCAAATGACTCAACTTTCCTTCGTGAACATTTTCATACGTAATATACAAATAGGTGGTAATGGCATATTTTAAAAAAGAATCACCTATAGTTTCCAGTCTTTCTAAATTTATACCATCATTTGCATTTGACATAGTAAGGGCTTGTAGTATAATACTAGGACTAGGCCCAGCATGTGTAGACAAGTCGGGTTGATAATCGAAACTAAAGTTCTCTACAGGAAAATGTTTCAAATTCTTGCTATATTCGTTTGAGGAATCTTGCATTTGTTTTTCTTTGATATACTCCTTTCCCTGACTTTCAAAGTCGATACGAATTAGTTTCTTTCCTGTTTCTGACAAAATTAGTTTTGGAGAGTCATTAAAGCTGTCAAACAGATCTCCACATCCATCAATTGTATACAACTCTTCGGGGTGATTGCTTAACCATTTCAAATTAAAAGAGTATAGCTGATCAACATTCAAGGCTTGATTAAGAGCTTGATCATTCGACAGAAACTTCATAAAGTCATAATCGGTTGCGTAAGGTATAAATTGCTTAAAAGTGTCTAAACACAATTCTAATGTATTTTTATCTTTGTTCGATTCTTTGATTTTTACGGGCAATTTTATATTGCGATCATACTCAACCAACATACCTGAATTTCGTATGTCGTATATTAATTGTTTAGTTGATTTTTCAAATTGTTCTATAGATTGTTTTAAATTCTCTGAAATTTCGTGTTTAATATCCAGAAAATTGTAACCCACTTGAAGATTTTTAGTTTCCTGATAATCCCGATCATTGGCTTTTGTCGCTTGTATAATTGAAAGTTGTTTATTAAGTTTTTCTATATCCTGCTCGGTTTCTATAGTTTCAGCTTCATTCTTTGAGGTTATAACTATGTCATCTTCATCGGTGGACTCTGTGTCATCAATCATTTCAACATCACTGTCAAAACATGATTCGGCATATGATATATCTGAGTCATAGTAGGCAAAGGCAGGTTCTTGTTTCTTCGCTTTAGGTTTTTTGATTGGTGGCATATCATCTTTTTCATCCAACTGTATGTCGGTGAAGGTTGGGGATGTTGCTCTAGCTGCATTTTCATCTAAAATTGTGGAAGACAAATAAAGTGTTTTATTAACTCGTAACACATCGAAATTAAAAAAAGAAAATAATAAGTGAATCAAAAGGTATCATACATAATTTGTGTCCGTTTAACGCTTGTTAAAATTACTCTTGATATCTAGAGCAATTTTGCAAAATTGTATATAACATACATATTTACTAGGGTTGTCAAATATTCGAGTTTATCGTTTTTATTATTCGACGAATCGATTAATTATCCTAATTAAATTACAGATACTTTAACCTTTCCCATGTATTGGTAGCAACAAGGTTTTTGTTATTAAGTTCGGTTTCATAATATTCTGATAGTGGTGTATTAATCCAAAGGCGATTGAAAATATTAACGTATAAACTATTGGTCTAGTTTCATTGCGATAGTTTTGTCCAAATTTTTTTTTAAATTATAAACTATTTTTTTTTATTCGATTAATGTATAAGTATTGATCAAATAATTGTTTCTTCTAAATTGAAAATATTATTCATTCGAACAAAAATATTTGTTTCCTCAATTATTTACCTATTAATTAATTAATTATTATGTATATTATATTATATGTACATATATAAATAAACTTACTAATTTTGTAGGATACTGAAATTAAATCGTTTAAAACTTCATCGTAGTCCTCATCATCCGTATCAGAGTCATAAAATCTATAATCCAAATTGTTAGCCATTTCATTAGACCATGTTCCTATTTCAACAAAACCAGGCACATCGTCAGGATTGCTTTCTTCGTCCATAGAAGTCTTATCTTGTTTGTCCGATTTTAATAAATCGTCGAGAACTTCTGGATCATTTGGCGTAGCCTTTTTACTCTTATCTTTTTGACCGAAATTTTCACCATCTGATTGTTCCCCGTCATTATCATCATCAGTGTTTTTGAGTTTGTTGGCTTTCGTTTTCTTCAAAACGTCACTTAAACACCAGCCGAAATCCAACATAGGCCAATCTTTATCTTCAGATAATTCAATTTGTCCTAAAGCCATATCTTTTACAACTTTCTTGCGTATGTCATCAGCCAACAGCAGACCGTTTATTCTGTACAAAATACAAGGTAGGCACACTGCAGTACGCCATAACGAGGCAGGAAATGGATGCACAGTACACAATTCTGGCACAAGTATTTGCTTCAATTCCAAATTTTCCCGTTTAGCTCTTTTAGTTGCCTCAGAACTTGTTGGCAAAGCTACACCCTTACGATTGACGTAGCGAGGTGTAAGGAAGTTTAATCTTGCACTGGTGTGGTCCACATCTAGCAACGGTTGTTTTGGATGAATTTTCAAGCCGTATTTTAAATAATAGTAATGCATAAATGTGCGATATTTCTTGCTGGGAAACATGCTTAAGGGAGACAGTTGGTGACATATTTCAGCTACATAGAAGTAGTGAGGCTGGTCCTGATTGCGATACCAGGGCATTACAACAGCATCATTGAACCTGTCTGCTGAGAATTCTTTAGCATGACGTTCTTCTTCGGGCACAGGGGTGGGCATCATATTGGCGTTCTGTTCTATTATCTCTAAAAATTTCCAATCAATAGTCTTGTCATCATCTACCGTTTTGACCGTGGGCACTATAAAGACACAATTTTCGGTAGACTCTGGATCGAAAAGCATTAAAAACTTTTTCAAACGCAACACTTTGGTAAATGTGTAATTAATAAACGTGTTAATGCAAGAAATTTGCTTTTCAGTTAGTACCACACGTTGCGGATGTAAAACTAAAGAAACCTTAACTTCTCCCGAACGAGTAAATATAGGAAACGAACTAACTTTAGGTATTTTCTTGAGAGTTAAAATGCCAAAACCTTGCAACGCATCTTCTGGTGGGTATATTTTGCGACCTCTAGTGTTTTGTTCTTCCGGTATGGGACATTGTAGAGTGAGATCCAGTAAGTACAAGTAACATGGTACACCAGCAACAGGTCGACAGTCGCAAAACTCTGAAGCAATCTTAAAATATTTAAACAAAAAAAATTTGTTAAGTTCTTGTTTGCATTTGGAAAGAAAAACTTACTCTTTTATAATAGTATTGCCTTCTTTTAGTTGTACCCGGTCTTGGTTCAGAATTTTCCATTACTATTTTTTCATCTTGTTCTTCTAATTCGAAGTTTTCCCAATCCATTTCAATTGCTCTGAACCCTTCCTTGCCTATAGGCTGTAAGTTATCATCTAATTCTCCAGATTTGTGTAACTCAATGCAGGCCTGTAATGCAGCCATTCTACGAGCTAAAATATGTGTAGGCATTGGTAAGCCAACAATATCATATTTTAACGGTGAATTAATTGGCAATCTTAAGGTGTACTGGTACATTGTTATATTATTACGCTTGGTGTGGGCACAACGCCATAGTGGTGTTAGTTTAGTAAACGTATCGCTAGGTAATTTGGCACAGTATTTATTTACTAATGCTATTGAATTACTTAAATCTACAGATGCGCCCGTTAGTAGACGAACCAATGGTTTATACGGTTTAATGCATTTGTTAAAAATGTCGGCTTCTCTATGTTCATTTTCTGGAGGCTCTATGTTGGCGCATTTATGAAGAAGCATCTGAAAATTAATTATTTTAATTCATAATAGTACACATATGATTTTTCTAATTACCTTTTCAATTTCCCTATATTCTGCCATTTGCTGAACAATTGTATTTGTTGTATTATCCATATTTTCAAACTGCTTGATTTCAAATATAGATTGACTATTTTCTCCGTCAGATTCATCGAACTCGCTGAGCAAACAAACGAATTTTTTCTTTTCCTTCGCTTTTTGAACAGAATTTGAGGATTGATCGATTTTATTGGTCTTAATTTCCAAGTTTTTCAGATCTTCATCAATATAAAACATTGTATAATCATCATTCGTTTTCGATGAACTTGTAGGTTCAGAATTATGTTTTTCGCAATGAGATTCGGCCATGTTACTATTACTTTCATTTATTTCTTCTATGTCAATCACTTTATGAGTATCGCATGCTTTTATCACAGATTTATTGGAATTAAAGCTTTCATTTAAACTAATGGAATCATTTAAAGTGTTGTTATCACCTTCATTCAATACTGTTTTGTTAGAGTTCTTATCATTAGCGGTGGTGTCATAACTATTTTCGACATCGTTATTAACTATGTTGTGCTCTTGTATGTCTTCTATAGCTAGAGTTTCATCCTTGATTTCTTTCAATATTAAATCACTGCTAATTGTAGAAGGTTTCGATGGATGTTTGTTAGTTATCACCTCTGGATTTAATATTTTTATTGTACCTTTAATGGAACCATATACAAACTTTTTTTTCGTAGAAATGCCATTAATTTTATCGTCTTCGTCTCCGTCTTCGTCGTCATCATCTTCTTGGCCTTTTTCCGAATTATCTGAATCGGTTATACAATTGTCTTCATCCTCTTCTAAACTGCATACTAAACGATGACTTCTGTCTTTGATTTGTTCATTTGTGGTCGCTAGATTTGTTAAATCTTTCCAGTCAGACGCGACTAATACTATATGATACGCTGGTACCGCTCTAGCTCTTCCCTTACATTGAACATAACTACGGTATGTAGAGGGAGCATCCCATCTAACTACCAAATTACATTTAGGTACATCTATTCCCTCTTCCAGAACAGATGTACCAATTAACACGTTGCAATCATGCATGCGAAAACGTTTTAAAACTTCCTCTTGTCTTCGATGCTCTGCCTCGGCTTCTTTTGGTTCGGTTATTGGGTCGGCTACTCGGTCCGTGGTAAATTGGCATTTAATAAATTTCAATTCGGGATCATGTCTACTCATTTCGGCCAACAATTCAAAAAGTACTCGGGCTATGTAATTTGAATTGCAAAATATTATAGAACACAGAGTGTCAGCGGCATCATGATGATCACGATGATGACGTCGAAATGGTCGTCTCTTGGGACGATTATGATTATGTCCACCAGATTGACGACGATTTATGTTAGATAATGGTTGAGCTTTATTTGAAGTAGTTGTGTCATCAGACTTATTGGTATTGCTTACAGGTTTACTATCCACTTCTGTGCCAGAGTTTAATTTTTCGTTTGTCATTTTCATGTGAAATTCAGGTTTAACAATCGAATCGAGATTTTCAACTATTGATCGGGACTCTAGCTGTTGTTTTTCAACAGCTTGCTCAACTGAATGACATTTGGTTTCCAGAATACGAGTAAGTTTTTGAAAATCCATTGAATCTAATTCTAAACTTATGCGCTTCATTGTATCATTTTTACTTATATTGTCATCTGGCTTAAACAATCTTAAAACTTCCAACAGTCTCAACACCTTTGGGCTCGAATAATTTTCTACGCAGTCTTTATGATTATTCTTAAATTTTCGAAAATTTTGCTCACATAGAGCATGAACTTCTAAGAGAGCTGTATTTACTAGACATAAAAGAATATAGTGGCGTTCGTGTGGAGTTTTTATCTTTTGCTTCTCTATGCGTTGATACATATTGAATGCGACCCTATCGGCGGACCATGGACCCATTTCTAATAAAACTTGTAGCATAATATCTAAAAATTCAAGTGGTTCTTTTTTAGGATCTGGTATGTCTTTTAATTCTTCTAGAAACTCATCAGTACTATAAATTTCAAACGGGTCGTAACGATGATCAGTAAGAAACGCTTTGCGAGTCAATAGAATGTCCTGTAGTAAAGAGCACAATTCACTTTGTTTGTAAGGCGCACATTGGACAATGAATTCAAAGGGTTTGGCGCAATATCTGTAAAATTATGGTAAATTAAATATTATTTATAAAAAATTAATTGGCGGAGGTGAAATTTTTGTTACTGTATATGCATTTTATTATACTAACCTTAATACTGTAACTATATCGCTAGCAGTTTCCGTTTTACATTGCACTGTATTTTCCAAAGTATTAAGCATTGCTGAAAGTTCTGCTAAAGCACAACCGGCACTATGTAGAGGACCAGCCAAACCCAATACCTTTGGCATGTACTTCAGCTCTTGGGGTATATAAAAATTCTTAAAAATCGCTATAATATCGCATTGTACATTATCCTGATGACAGTCTTCCAAAACCAATAAATTTATGTTTTTCATTTGTATTTTATCCTCATTTAACAAATTCAAACAGGTTTTGGGATGTAAGATATAAACATGATAACCCTCTGGTAGTTCAATACTTGGTGCTGCAGAAGGTTCCTGATATACTCTCAAATCCGTTAAATGCTGCAACATGGTGAACATAGCTGGAGCTTTATTGACACTTAAATAAATACTTATTTTAGATTTCTCCGAACGTGTTTCACGGCCTAGTTCTTGCATTAACTTAAGAGAGATAAATTCTTTGGAAGACTTATGGCCCAAACATATCATCGTGTTTCGTTCAAAGGCGGCTGCCAAAAGTTCGACTTGATAGTCTCGAGGACTAAAAACCGCTGTATGTAAGTTATCACACCAATGAAAAGACATGGTGGATAAGAGAGGTTACTGCAAAAATTAAATCAGACTAGTTAGTATAATAAAATCAAAATAAGAAAGGGGAATACTAAGTTTTTTTGTTTTAACACAGCGGCTGTTTGATTTTGCAAAAAACTTTTATCTGCAAAATGTGACAGAATGAATGTAAACAAAAAGCATATTTTATTTATACACTCCTCGAAATAAGTATATGGTACAATTAAATAGAGTATTTTTATATGTAAACCAGGGAGTCAGTAATTATTCCTGATAGATAGGTAACTGAGTGTCAAAAACCTAAGTATGTTGTCAAAAACCTAATTCATGAGAATGTATTGCATGTATTATGTTTTTGTATCACCCGTATGTGTGAAAAGAGAGTAATTTTTTACTCTATCCTTCCGTACTATGCGTCTATTCTATGCCCTTCACCTTCTTGAGAAGGGTAAATATAAGTTTGTCATTCCGTTTGTAATTTCTACATTTTTCATTTCCGACCCTATAAAGTATATATATTCTGGATCCTTATAGATAGCGGAGTCGATTAAGCCATGCCCGTCTGTCTGTTGAAATCAATTTTCTGAAGACCCCAGATATCTTAGGGACCCAAATCTTCAATAATTCTGTCAGACATGCTTTCGAGAAGTTTCCTATTTAAAATCAGCAAAATCGGTCCACAAATGGCTGAGATATGAGGAAAAAACCAGGACAAACTCGATTTTGACCTATTTATGATCTATATCTGGATTATTAAGTCATTAATATAGACAATATGGATATCTAATGATAGATATTTCAAAGACCTTCGTAACGACGTGTATAAGACCATAGTAAGTTGGACCTACAATGGGTCAAAATAGGAACAAATATTTTTTAACCCGAATTTTTTTTTCAGCAAAAAATTTTTTTTTTAAATTTAAAAAAAACAATTCGAAAAAAAAAAATTTCCAAAAAAATGAAAAAACAACTTTGGAAAGAAATAAATTTTGGTTACCTAAAAATATTTAAAATTTTTATCTTGAAGTATAATTTGGTGAGGGTGAAGTATATAAGTATATAATAGAGCTCTCTTACTTGTTTTTGGTTGAAATAGTCACCATTAGAAACTAGTTTCAAGAAGCAGATGAGGAATTTTTACTGTTTCCATGATTAATTTATAGAATTAGATTTAGTTGCATGATTTTAGAAAAAGATTAATTTCCAAAATGTTGCTACAAAACGCAATATTATATTATTTCCACCATTCCCAGTACATTTGTAGAATTCCTAGATGATTCATTATACATATTGCCAACTTAAATGCATGAGTATTGGTTGCTTTATCGAATTACATGTTTTGCTTCTACGATAGTGAAGTGTTCATAACCACTACACTCGTTCCAAAAGTAGTTATTTTGAAAATTTTTCATGTTTTATATTTTTAAAAATTTTCTGGCAAACATTAAATGAAATTTCGATCCTAATTTAGTTTATTTTACTCATTTTAATTGGATTTCCAATAAATCTATCAGATTTAAAAAAGGATTTTTGTATTTTATTTATTTTTTGAAATTCATAGTAATATAAAAAGTCCCTTTGGACCAAAATAACTTATATTACATAGTTAAATTACCTGAATAAGTATACATTAAAAAAAATATAAATCAAATAAAATCTTATTCGATTTCACTTAAATTTAAAAATACAGATCACAATGGCTCCCCAATCACGAAATAAAATATATTGTTATAAAAGTTATTATCCCATAAATAGCAGCAAGATGAACTTAAATTTAACACTAGTCAAATAAAGCAATTATATAAAAAAGAGAAGTAGTTGAAAATGTGTATGCTACATTCAAAAGCCACCAAAATGTTTCAGTGTTTTCAAATAATGTACTCCGTATTCTAGGTATTACAACCTGAGGATTTCTTGTGGAACGAGAAAATGATAATTCAGAGCGGCAATCCACTTTTAATCACCCTATAGAAATCGAATTCCGAAGTGATATGAAATCTCTAAAAGAACAACCTAAAAATGTTCTTACATATCCAGAAATATGCATAAGTCTTAGGACATTATAAACATAACGCACAATCATATTCACAATACGATTCAATCTTTGGATGTTATAGGACATGGTACCAGAAATAACTTCCAGTCCATAGCAAATATTGGCATCAAAAGGGCATAGGCCAATTTCCGTTTAATGGCATGAGTTAGGTACATATTGCATGAGTAAAATCTTCTAAGAATACCAACAATTCTACCATATAAATATTCTCAATTGAATAAATAAAAAAATAAAATACGAAATCTTAATTGGATTATGACATAATAGGTGTGTTCGCGTACTTTCCAGTAAAAAATATCCAGTAACTTTATTTTAGAGAGTAAAAATAAATTACTCTCAATCTAAAAAAATATCCAAAAAAGTACGCGAACAACAATTTGTAAAAATAAGTTGTATTTTATTATAAATCAATTTAAAACGTTTGTTTTTTGTTATTTTACTTCTTTTCTTTGCAAAACTTGTAAATTGTATTTATTTTCAACTTTTTAGTTCTGTTTACATTTGCAACCACATGTTTTAAACACAATTTTATGTTGATATTTTTTACTGGACAAAAAATTTCCAGTAAAAAAATATCATGTTCTCTATCTACGAACTATCACTTTTAACCAGTGATGTTCAAAAATAAAAATGAAGATATTTGGTGAGAGAGCTACCCAGCAAACATAATGTCAAACACTTCAAATAATAACAAAATGAAGAAAGTTTAAATTTAGAATTTTTGTCAAATAAAACCAATTTATTAAATGAATATAATTTAAATTTTAAGGAAATGAAAGAATATACATTATACGGCCGAAATACTCTCAAATTTTTTATTTATTTTTAACTTTGTTTTTTTGTGTTCAATTGTAATTGAAACGCGTGTGTTTGCTATGCTTCATCCAAAAACCAACCAACAACAATGCTTATTGAATTTCTGAAAAAATGAGACATTTATTACGCTCTTTAAAAGAGCGTAACAAATGTGTTTAAATTTTTTAAACAATTGTTGTATGGGATGAACATCACTGCTTTTAACACTCTCTTGCTCTCTCGTTACAAGTTTTTAAAAGTATACGAACGGAATCCCGTAACTTCCAGTAATAATTTGTACAAATTATTACAAATTAAATTTTATGTGAAAATACTATGAATATGATTGGCTGTTTCTGGACATGGCTCTTCTTAGGCGTAAGCCGTAATTTCATATAATTTCAGAGCTAAATTAAGTAATTTAGGTGCAATCTGAATGGGCTATTTCATATACTATATATGTATGTATTTTGAATTAAAAATAAAAAAATGTGTGAAATATAGAAAACAATTAATAATTTTATTGATTGTAGATTATTATCAAAATCTACAAAACTGTTTAAGTATGTAAACATATAGATTTTATTCTACTTGAACGAGATTTAAAGTTATTCAAACGAGTGTAAATGGGGTATAAGTAAAATTGATAGATATTTTTAATTGTTTTAAAAAAAAGTTGCATTCATACAAATTTGCTTGTATTTGCACATCTTCTTCTACTTGTTCATTTAAATTATAATATTTAGGAGTTTTTTAACTTATTTATCGCATAAATTCAAAAACCTTAGAGCCAAATATTGTTGATCAATAACTTTTGAGAAGAATTCAAGGTTAGCTTAATTGTTGAGAATTAAAAAAGTTTAAAAGTCATACAGTAAAATCATTCCCAAAGAATTAATTATTTATTCAATTAATTCATAATAAAATTATATCAACCTTTAACTAATTCAATTACATATGTATTTGTTAACACAAATCTAGACGACATTAGTAATTAGTTCTTAATAATACATACCAAAAACTAAATAATATTCAATTCAAGAAATTTGAACCATATACTTATTTCGAGGAGTATTTAGTACTATTTTTAAGGCAGCTGATTTTGACAGCAATCTTAAATTTTCAGGTCACTCTTAAAATGATGTTGGCAATAAGCTAGTAGTACAAAAACAACATCCTTTTTGTTTTTGTACATGAAAATAGTTCTGTCAATTTCAGCCTGATTTTGTTGGGTTTAGATTTTTTGCACCAACAAACACTAGCACGAGACACGAACATAAAATTAACTGGGCTTTCGACGCCATCTTGTTAAGCTGGTTAATATTGGAAAAATATTGCGGCTTTTTAAAAATATATAAAAATAATTACAATAATAAATACCTTTTAACCACAAAGTATATATTCTGTGCTTTTAACTCGAAGATGAGACGTTCTAAGGCACCATCTGTTTTAAATAAAGCAAAACGTGTGAGTGATTCCAATGATTACAGTAATGAGACTGAAGTAGGTGGCCATGATTCAGATCCCGAGGATGAACAATATAACTGGGGTTCTCGTACTCATAATGGTGAAATTAAACCCAACAGATTTGAAAACAAACGAATTTTTAATATAGTATGGCGTGATATATCTACTAAAAAACATAAAACTTGGAAAGGAGATGGAACGCTGGAGGTAAATAATTTGATAGTAAAGGCCATTTTGAAAGATGAAACAGGCAAATACTTGGGATGTTCAACAAAATTTAACAAAAACGACATAGCTCCAGACTTTCAGATGGTAATCGGAGGCAAAGAAATTGAAATACAAAATGAAATCACGGAAGAAGACGAATTGCATGAACTTCGTAAGAGACAAGTTCTAAATCGAAACTGGGGTGAGGAGTGGATATCTCCTAAAGAGCTGACTGAGGAAGATAAGAAACCGAAAGGAAGTTTTAAATTTAAACCTATTTTAATGTTAAAGCCTCCAGAAGTACCCTTAAGTGTCAATTTAAAATCCAACTGGGAAACGAAAGAAACGCAAAAACAAAATACTTCTTTCGGTATCAACAAATCTGACATTTGTTCATCTAGCCAAATTAATTTAAAAACTCCTCCAAGTACTGGTTTATGTAGAGAATTTATTTGCTTTGTAAGACCCTCTGAATTGCAACAATTCCTTCTTCTAAAGGCAGTAGAATACTATACCTCGGTAAAATCTTGTTTAACTCTGGAAAAAATACAATCACTTGATATAGATCACATTCTAAAACACATTTGCAACCATCCTTCATTTATCAACCATAAATCTACCACAAATGAATTAATGCGCTATCTAATACCCACCTTACCCGATTGGTCCGAAATGGGTCCTTTTGATTCGGGTAAATTGGAATTTGTCCAGTATTTTTTATCCGATTTAACAAAGTTTAAGCCTCAACATTGCATAATTCTTGCAATAAATTCAAATGTCTTAAATATGCTACAAGGTTTATGTGATTTCATGAATATAAAGTGTTTACGGTTAAATACAAATCTCTCCAAAGACGACAAATCACGAGTTATAGATGAATTTTGTTCATCAGAAAAGGACTTAACTCAAGTTTTACTAGTAAATTCTCAAGAAGTAATGAAAACTTTTGATTTGTCTACTTACTGCAACAAACTTATAATTTTTGAGGAATTTTCCAAAAATATTAACATATCAAATTTACTGCATAAATACAAAGAAATGAGTGTATATTATTTGGTCACTGCATTTTCTATTGAAGAATTATTACTGCTTGATACATATAATAACAATAATAGAGAAAACTTGTTGGAACTAATAGATGAATTGGTTAATATATCAAATATGGACAATGATTGCTGTTATCTACATTCGAAAATTGAATGTAACTGCTTTGAAAGTACTGATGAATGTGTTAATGCTAATAATATATTCATAAAGAATTGGCAACATTTTAAAATTCCATTTGATGTGCAACTTTTAAAGGTAATAAAGGTATTTATAGACGGCAATACTGAGTATTAACACTTTTCAAATTTAAAATATTGAAATCAGTCGGTATTTGAAAAAATCGTTTCAAAAAAACATTTATTGTTTACAAATATTTTATTTCTTTGTTGATTGATATTTTTCTGAAAATTTTTATTTTATATTTTCTTGACATTTTTATTTGCCTTTGTTTTTATAAATACATACCCGATACATATGAAAATAAAAAGTTTTTGAATTGTATTAAACAAATTTTTTGAAAATCTAATACAAATTTTGTTTAGACGATGAAATTGTATTATGATACTTGAGTTTTTGACAAATATTAATACTCAGTATTGCCGTCTATAAATACCTTAAATAATATTTAAACATGAGAATTTAATAATAAAATTTATTTAAATTTTCAGATTTCTTCTTTGGAAAACTCGGCGGAAAATATTGTTTCAATTTTTTGTAGAAATCTTCATTTATAATAAAAATAATTAAACTTTAATAATAAGGGTTATTCGAGTTTCAATTTCACTATATTTTGGAATGTACAATGGATTGAACGTGGGTTGGTTTATTATCCTTATTTATAATTATTTGAACATACATACTTTTAAGAATTACAGCCTTGGACTCTGAGAATAATTTTGAAAATTATTTAGAGTTATTTAATACATATACAACAATGCTCTTCAATCATTATATTTCTCTACTTCAAAAAAAATGTTGGCTCATAATATTTTTATGTTTGCTAATTTTTTTTCATATATGGATTAAAGAAAAAATCAAAATTCCCAATAAATCTTAAATTAATCCCGGCAGCATAAAATCGCAAAAAATTTATGGTATGGTAGCTCTGTTTTAACCGTAAATAAAAAATTGTTTATACAGTACTGCATCATTAACAATACCACCATTTTTTATGTGACATTTACTTGGTACACAAAAATATTTTTCTATCGCGGCGTTTATTTAGAAAATCTTTCAAAATTTTTAAATCCGACTATAAAAAAATGGTGAAGAGCACACCAAAAGAAACTGGCTTTGTAGTGGAAAAAATTGTTGACAAACGAATTACTCCGGAGGGTAAAGTTGAATATTTTATCAAGTGGCGCGGTTATCCTAACACGGATAACACTTGGGAGCCGGAAGAGAATTGCGATTGTCCAAAACTAATGCAGAAGTTCGAAGAATCCAGAGCCAAATCTAAGAAACGTGGTGAAAAGAAACCTAAGGTAGAGGAAATACAAAAATCCCGGGGTTATGAAAGGGGTTTACCCATAGAACAAATTGTGGGAGCCACTGATACAAAAGGTGACATTTTCTACTTGGTGAAATGGCAGTTTTGTGATGAATTCGATTTAGTACCCGGTGCGGAGTTGAAGCAAAAGAATCCAGAGTTTATAATCGACTTTTATGAGAAACGCTCTATTTATCAACGAAATATAAATGACCGTCTACTAGGTGTGCCGGATGAATTAAGAATCTTAAATGCAGATGGAAATATGGGCTTATCAAGCGTACCAACTATAGCGGATGCGGCTGCAGACACAGTAGATATTACCATGCAACAAGATTTAAATGAAAGTGGAAACAGTGTCGACAGCAATGCGGTTTCGTATTCTATACCAGTACCGGGTGTTGGTAACATTGCCATTGACGTGCCCATTATACAACCTGTTGTATAAATATGTTCGTATGATTGAAATGGACATTTTTTCTTTTAATTTCTAATTCTTAAGTTTGGAAATCCCAAAAAGCTTGTATGATAAAAAATAAAAAAAAATATTGGCATGTATTTTTTGATTTACTATATTTCTTTATCTAAATTGCAGGCACCTAATGCTTTTGTCCTAAAAAGCTTAATAAAATGTCTGGCAGAGTTCAAGATATCGGGCATAACTAATATTTGTCCATCACTTCTTTTAACTTTCCTTTGTATACCCATTTTATTTGCCCATGCTACTAGAACTTCAGATATGTTGTCTGTAGGATTTTCTAAACCCATCAGTGAAACATACTCAAAGCGTTCATGACGATTCAGCCAAAATAGTAGATAATCCGCTATTAGATCCTCTCCAACCAAATGATCCGGCAGACATCCAACTAATGCCAATTTCATACCCATTTCGTCACTGCTAATGCGGGGTTCCAAAATTCCAGGCGTATCTATCATGTACATTAAAGGGTCTTCACTTATTTTGATTTTTTCCATTACTGAGCGAGTGACACCTGCTATACCACCTACTTGGGCTACTCCTTTTTTCTTTAGGTGACGATTTCGAAGAACATTTAGTAGAGAACTTTTGCCCACATTCGGTACGCCAATGATCATCACACAATAATCTTTCTCACCTTCTCTGTTATATCGTCCGGAATTCGAGATCAGTTCATTAGCTAAAGGCATTAATTTTCGCATTCCAGTACATTGTTGATCTTTGCAGTTTGTGAATACAATATGTTCCAAACGCTCTTGTTGCTGTAGAGCCCTGGTTATATACTTTTGATCTCTGGATGATATTAAATCTTTCTTATTTAGAACTAGTATGTGAGGTTTTACTCCGCCCGCTATTGTTTGCTGGAATTCCGGATTTCGACCGGAAAACGGTATACGTGCATCATGTACTTCCAAAATGCAATCCACCGACTTTAATTTCTGTTGCATTTGCTTTAAGCCTTTACCCATATGTCCAGGGAACCATCGTATGGCTTGTTTTGTGACTAATTTATAACTTTGTCTAAAGCTCATTGTAATGAAATACAATTTTAATTGATAATTTGCAAATAATTTAATTCTTTCAATGAACACTATTAAATAATAATTTGTTATGATTGTATATACGAGGGCTGCCAGATGAACTATTTGTATGTCGCAGATGATATTGTAAAAAAAATACTTTTGCTCAACGTGTGCTGGAGCAAAACCATTTTTATATGTATTGGTTCTTTCGTAGTAGTGAGAAATAGCCCTATAAATAATACACACATGTAAAATATAGCCCATAAAGAACTAGGACCAAAAGTCATTCAAATATATTGAAAAAACATGGTATATTTAACATTAGGTGTCCTAGGGCTGTACCAGCGGAGTAGTCTTAAAACTACTCCATGGACCATCCCAGTGGATTAGTTTTGCAAACGTGTAAACACAAAAATAAGCCGTTAAACTACAAAATTTTATTTAACAATGAGATATTGCATACATATGGGGGTCTTCAAACCAATCAGTCCCATAAGAAAATCACGGTGTGTGCGTTATTGTGTTTGACGTGAATTGAACAATCTGGCAGCATTTTATTATATCTGGACAATCTGTCAAAAATTTTCTTGTATTTTTTCTTATTGTTTTTGTTACCATTAAACCGTGGAGTGAGTAATAAATACAATTGTATGCCAAAAAAGCACAAAAAGGGAAGATAAAAAGAAAACTAACTAAAAAAAATAGCAAAATCATTAAATATAAAAAAATAAATTAATAGAAAATGTCTCATCAAACTGGTATTAAAGGCAAGTATTTGAAATTAAATTTAACAAAGAAAAATTAATTTTATGGCAAATATCTTATGGACCCCCCGTTTATTTTCTATGCAGCCAATGAAAAACTATTGAAAGTTTTTGGAAAAGCTAAAAATGGAAAATTACGTGTCATCAAAGTGTCTATTGAAAATGGTAAAATTCTTTTTTTTTAACAGTATAATAAATTATGAAATGTTCTATTCTACATTTGTACTTTTAGAGGAATTATCTTGCTCAACCACCGCAGATGTAAAAAAAGACTGGGAAAAAGATTTTGATAAACTTGTTGCTCCTCTAATTGAAGACAATGTACCATGCTATATTTTATACCGTTTGGATAATAAAACATCGTTAGGTTATGCCTGGCTGTTGCTCAGTTGGGTACCTGATACTGCTTCCATACGCCAGAAAATGGTTTATGCTTCCACTAAAGCAACGCTCAAACAAGAATTCGGTTCAGCTCATATCACTGAAGAAATACATGCCACCTCAAAAGACGAAACTACGTTAGAGGGTTACCAAAAGCATAAAAAAGCCTTTGCCGCTCCAGCTCCTCTAACTACACGTGAAGAAGAGATGGCTGAATTACGAAAAACTGAAGTAAACACTGAAATAAATACTGATACTCGCCATCAAACACTGGGTGGCATATCATGTCCCTTGTCGGATGCCACAAAACTAGCTGTTCGAGATTTACTTAGCGGATCCTATGATTATTTGCAATTTCGCATTGATTTAGAGGCCGAACAGATACATGTTTCGCATGCTGCGGTCGTACCATTAACAGAACTTCCAAAACAAATACCCGATGATCATGCTCGTTACCATTTGTATTTATTTAAACATACTCATGAAGGTGATTATTTAGAATCGTTTGTCTTCATTTACTCCATGCCCGGTTACAATTGTTCCGTAAGGGAACGAATGATGTATTCTAGCTGTAAACAGCCATTTTTGGAAACCTTACACTCATTTGGTCTAGAAATAGTTAAAAAGGTAGTGTCATTTTAGATTATTATTTCCAAAAAAAAAAAAAAAATTATACTTTTCTTTACATTTTTAGCTTGAAATTGACACAGGTTCTGAACTAACCGAAGAATTTCTGCAAGATGAATTACATCCTAAAAAAATGCTCCACCGACCAGCTTTTGCCAAACCAAAAGGGCCTCCCAATCGTGGTGCTAAGCGATTAACTAAACCCCAAGAACAATCAACATAAACGTATTAATTTAGCATTTTGAATTAGATATTTTTTATTTTGCTTTTTTAGTTAATGGTATTGTAAAATATCAGAAGAAATTTTTTATATAATTTCTTTCCAGACTGCTTATGCTATTTACATACATATATTTCAGAATGCTTTTCTTAGCCTTGAAATTGAAGTATTTTTTTATTCATAATTTTGTGTGCATTATTTTTTATAAGAAAATTTAACAAAGTTTTTTTTCGTATATTATTATTTTATTTTTTATTTTATTGCAAATCGAAATTGGATATTTATTTTAGCTATATAAATATATGTTTCTTTAATAAAATCATAAAACTATAATCCTTTAAATTGTGTATTTTAATTTGTTTATGTATGAACAACTTTTTACATTGTAGTAAAAAATATGTTTTTGTTTCATTGTGAAAAAATGTTTTCTGATAACTTTAATGTGAAATAAAACAATAGATTTATATTCGACTGTGCCGAATCTTATATACCTTTCACCGAAATATACATACTTTAATATAAAGACTGAAAATAATTTCTGTTAAAAAAATTTGGTTAAAAAACGAGTTAACATTGTAATTTGGATATAGATAAAAACAAAAAAATTTAACAAAATCGAGATAGTCGTGGGTTTTTGCTATATTATATCTCTGCTATTTGTGGGCCGATTTGGGAAGATAAAGATTGAAAACAATTTCTGTTTAAAAAAATTTGATGGATAAAAAATTTTTGTTTAAAAAAACGAGTTAACATTGTAATCTAGATATAGATAAAAAGAATAGGACAAATTCAGGTAGTCGTGGTTTTTTGTTTATATCTCAGCTATGTATGTGTGGGCCGATTTTACCTTATTTTTATTCATTTATTCAAGTAATATTGAAAGGGAGATGATGAAAAAAATGAAAAATTTACAAAAGCTAAAAAATGTTTTTTTGGATGATAGAAAGAAATTGGTCCTAAATAAAAAGTAGTAAAATTTTAAGTTGACAAAATATATTTTCAGGAATTTTTTTACTAGAGAACACCAAATTTTGTAATAACTGAAGAATTTGCATTCATGATCTTAATAAAATAAATAATCGAGTTAGCAAATACAGTCCAATTGGTGTTATCATAACTCAAGTAAAAACAGTGTGATCAGTTTAAGTTCTATACATACACATCTGCTCAAAATAATAGATACACCTAATTGGAAAAAATTTAAATGGCGGTAACATTGAAAATTTCCTCGCAAGCGTTAAGAATACATCATATTATTAAAATTTCTATCTGGCAATGTCATGTCAGTCAAAAATCTGGCAACTATTTGCTTTCATGTTGATTTTTAAAAACGAATTTATTTGAATTACAAAAAATTATTTGCTCATAAAAATAGATACACATCAGTAATTTGTAATTTTTTTATATACAATTTTTTTTTGTGCAATTTTTTGTTCCTATTTACGTGAAACAGTAAGTATAATTTAAATTTTAGCAACAATTTTATAAAAAATAGGACTCTTTTGAAGAAAATGGGACGAAATCATCATTGTACCGAAGATGAGAAAAAAATTGTTCAAACGATGAGAAATCAAGGAAAATCATTACGGGAAATAGCAAAGAGCATAGGAAGATCTTTACATTTTGTCCAAAATGCTTTATCTAAAAAACAAAAAAGAGAAACTCGTGGTAGACCAAAGAAAACCAGTCCAGAAACAGATAGGCGGATCGTCCTTATGGTTAAAAAAGACCCTTTCATATCATCGAAAGCTATTTCTGCGGAGCTATGTAACGAAATCAGTCCACAAACAGTTCGTCGTCGTCTTTTACAAGCTAAATTGCCGGGAAGAATTGCCAGAAAAGTGCCACTAATGCGCCAAAAAAATATCAAGACAAGATTAGAATTTGCTAAAGAGCACTTACAATGGTCCGGGTGTGAAGGCGAAAAAAAATGGAGAAATATTTTATGGAGCGACGAAACAAAAATAAATTTGTTTGGAAACGACTGCCAAAGAAATGTACGCCGACCAAAAGGAAAAGAATTCCACGTTAAATTTACAAAAAAGACGGTAAAACATGGCGGGGGAAACATAATGGTTTGGGGTTGCTTTTCATGGAATGGTGTTGGTCCGATATTCCGAATAGAAGATACCATGAATGCTAGTGGGTATAGAGACATATTGGAAAACGTAATGCTTCCATATGCATCGGAAAATATGCCATTAATATGGACATTCCAGCAGGACAACGACCCAAAACATAGTTCAAGATTAGTTAAAAACTGGTTCTTGGAGAATAACGTACCTGTTTTAAGCTGGCCCAGCCAATCCCCTGATTTAAACCCAATAGAAAACTTGTGGAGTGAATTAAAGATAAGGCTTTCGAAGGAAGTTTTCAAAAATAAAGACGATTTATGGGAGAAAACGCAAAAAATATGGTACGAGATTCCATTGGAGAAGTGTCAGAACTTGATATCCAGTATGCCCGGAAGAGTGTAGAAAGTTTTACAAAACAAAGGTGGATATACTGGATACTAGCTTTACTTTAATAATAAACTAATTTTTTTAAGATAAAATTTATTAGCTTTTGTTTAATAAGAATTTTTAAAAATGTATCTATTATTATGAGCACCAAATTTTTCGAAATTTAAGAAATTTAATTTACTTTATAATATTTATTATTAATTATGAAATATTTTGTTTTTGTTTTTTACTCTCCTTTTAACTATAAATAAAAATCGACTGAATTTTTTTTATAATTTTACAATATACCATTATTTTTTTTCGTTTTTAAAAAATAAATTTTGGTGTATCTATTATTTTGAGCAGATGTGTACATAAAATGGATATAAGGCTTGAACCGCTGTTTCCCTTTTCTGACCTTTCCAGTATTAAAAATTCTATGAAAAATATGATTTTACTTTATTATTCTAAAAAACTAATAAAAAATAAATAGTCCATTATTTATTTAACATTTTCTAATGTAATTTTTTCACCAACTTTTGCATCGTGAGATTTCAAAAGTTCGGGTGTAGGTTCATCTTTTTCGGCTGCCAGCTAATAGTTAAAATAGAATAGTTAACACAGCATAATAAAAGAATTAAAAAAAAAATACCTTATAAGATTCAGCAATGGCATCATCGCGATTTGCACGCCATTTATATTGCCAGTAACGAACCTCTTCCATTGAAGTGCCCGACAAATTTAAAATTAACAAAGATGCGGCTCCACCTACACCACCTAAAACTCCACCAATAATGCCACCAGCGGTCATACCTCTCAGACCCATATTAAATTTGTACATGGCACCTGATAAAGTGCCAGCAGCCAAATATTCATAAATAGAAGATTTTTCTCTATAAACAGACACTAAAGTAATAATACCACTAGAATGGAAAGAACAAGTCTAGGTTATAAACTTCTTTTAACTATTTATATTAATATCGGCTTACTAGTAGGAAGTGGTAAATAAAGCAACGCGCCAACCCCATTTAAAACCTCCCCTGGCAAAATTCATTGTAAATTCATCTTGTAGTTTCCTCTGGTCACAAAATAAAAAATGATCATTAAAATTAATTTTTCTTATATCAAACTTCAGCTTACCTTGGCATCCAAATGAGATCTAAAAGCTGTAGCTTGATTATTTTCCATAAAATTCATGTATGCCTGACGTGATTGTATAATACCGCCATAGATGGCACCCACTAAGAAACCCAAGAAACCGGCTTGATATATTGAATTTAACTCGGTCGAAATGGCCCCAAATTCACTGTAAATGCATGTCTCATCAACAAAATCGAATTAGGACCGTTTTTATAAAACTTACTCCACTTGGAATACTTCTTTGACTCTTTCCCAACCACTTTCATTTGAAGGCGGCCGTTGCACAAACGATTTGTATGTTCTGGTGTCTTTGGAAACCTTGTCATGTTCATCAGAGTGCAGAGGTAATATTCCTGCTATTAACCATTTTCCTGTGCTTCGTAAAAAACTCATTTTTATTGATGCCCTTGATGTGGAAAATTTTTGTAAACACGCCGAATGAGTTTTCAAACTAAATGACCAAACAGACAGCTGTTGGGAAAACAAACGCACAGCTGACATAAAAGCTAGTGATGGGCAAATACGTACACCAAGTACATACAAATGGGAAGTTAAAAGTACCCAATACAAATTTTAATTACAACACAAATCAATAACAAAATTTGGAATTTAACTATATCCGATATATTGAAGAATCAATCATGTTTGTAAGTTATTGGGGGTTTCGAAAAGTTGATTCCAACAGTCTAACCGACATAGCAATATGGACTCCGCTATATATAACGATCCAGTATATACTTTATGGGTTCACAAATGAAAAATGTGGAAACTACATTTCAAATACCTTTTCAACGTCTTATAAACGCCATAGAAATTTGGACTCCAATTATCATGAAAACAAAAAAATTTAAAGATATTTTTTTTCCCATATAAAACTATCGGTTTGTCGCCGTGATTTAGAAAATAATACCCTATACATGAAAATCGTCACCTAAAATGCAAAATAACGTAACATCACTTTTCAAAAGTTTATAGGAGAAGGAAAAAACAATATAAAATGAAAACTACTTGAGATATTGAAACAAAATTTTCAAATCTGAATTACAAGACATTAGAAATATATATTATAAAAAACAACTAATATTTGCAAAGCACACTTTAAGATATGTGGCTTACATTAGTAGTGTTCGCGTACTTGATAATTTGTACAAATTATCACTGGGAGTTACGGGATTATGTTCGTTTACTTTTAACATCTTGTAACGAGTGAGCAAGATAGTGTTGAAAGTGACAGTTCGTAGATAGAGAACATGATACTTTTTACTGGACCAGTAAAAAATATGTTTAAAACGTATGGTTGCAAATGTAAACAAAACTAAAAAGTTAATACAATTTACAAGTTTGCTAAGAAAAGATGTAAAATAATACAAAACAAACGTTTTGAATTAATTTATAATAAAATACAACATATTTTTACAAATTGTTGCGTACTTTTTTGTAATTTTTCAGATTGACCCCCAGTAACACGAAGTCTGGTTATGTTTTAACTAATAGTTATACTGACAGTTTTCATACAAAAATAATTTTAACCGACAATATAACTATTAGTTAAGGCATAACCAGACTTCGTGTTAATGGGGGTGAGAGTAATTTATTTTTACTCTCTAAAATAAAGTTACTGGATATTTTTTACTGGAAAGTACGCGAACACACCTATTATTTTCTGAAACAAAAAAACGTATCATCAATATAAAATTTTATGAAAAAATAAAAACTTAAATAAAAATATTTTTTTATTTTAAATAGAAGCAGTTTATATGTACATTTTTAAATTTTTTGTTTTTATTTTAGTTACTCTGGGTTGTCATAGAATCCAATCATTGTCGGAATCGGTTTTGAAAACGAGAAAAAAGGTACATTTGTCTTATGAAATCCAATGTATTTTTTTGTTTAATCGATAAAGAATTTAATTCTATATCGAATATAAAACCGATAACTCTCGATTTAACAAGACCAATATACTTTTTCTGTCGTTTTCAAAACCGATTCCGACAATGATTGGATCCTATGACAACCCCGACTAACTACTTTTTTAAACTAAAAAATTTACTTCATTAAATTTTCATAAAGACTGCAAAAACTATTAAATTGCAACAAATTTATTCAAAAACAAGGAAGAGAGTTATATCCAGCTGTGCCGAATCGTATATACCCTTCACCAAATTATACTTCAAATAAAATTTTTAAAAATAGGTAAACAAAATTAATTTTTTTTTTTTTTTTTTAATTTTTTGGAAAATATTTTTTTTTTTTTTTTAATTTTTTTAATATTTAGCAAAAAAAAAAAAACTTTTGGTGAAAAAAAATTCGGGTTAAAAGACCCATTGTTCAAGACCCATTGTAGGTCGAACTTACTATGGTCTTATATAGGGTGAATTCCAAAATGTATGTATGCAATGCAACCTTAAAAAGTCGCAACCCTGTAAACTTTAAAACTTTTTCATATCGCAAAATGTATGAAAAAGTAAAAACAGGCATTATGATAAGTTTTTTTAACTACGCGTTTGCATGCTTTGTCTTGATAAAGATATAACTGCATTGCATACATACATTTTGGAATTCACCCATACTTCGTTGCAAAGGTCTTTGAAATATCTATCATTAGATATCCATATTGTCTATATTAATGACTTAGTAATCCAGATATAGGTAAAAAATCGAGCAAAAATCGACGTTGTCCTGGTTTTTTCCTTATATTTCATCCATTTCTGGGCCGATTTTCTCGATTTTAAATAGCAACCGAGCCGGAAGAATTCCGGAGGTATTGATTTATGAATCGTGTATGTAAGTTATTTGGGGGCTTCGGATAGGTATAAAAATTAGTATACTACCTAAAATAATGTAAAAACGATTTATTGATTAATTACTCAAAGCGTATACGTTATTTTGTTTAAGAAAATCATGTACTTGATGATACTTTAGTTTCAATTTTGGTTATAACTTGGTTATTCTTTGGTAAAAGTTTAAAATTTTATACACATATGTAATATGATGTAGTGAATCGTAATCAATAATAACATCTACTTCAAATTTTTTGATGATACGTTGTTTTGCATTTTAGGTAACGATATATACTTTTGTTTAATTTTGTTATTAAAATGTACTGTGCATTTGACTTTTTTCGAAAACAATTTAAAATATCTTCCACAATGCATATAACAATAAATGTATTTCACCAATGAAAAAATGTCCATACAAGATTTGTTTTACAAACCTTTGATAAATTTAAAAATTGATTTAAATGACACGCTAATGTTTAAATTATGAATGCTTTACCTGCATAAACTACTTCATTGTCATATAATTTTTTGCTGGGTTAATATTAAATCACAACAGCGATATGTCGCGAGTAAACAATTATTAGAAAAATGTACAATTTACAATAGGAGTTTATTAAATCAATTAAAGCAATAATAAAAAAGTAAATTTGTTTATAACATAATGGTTGTTCTATTTTCTATAATAAAGCCAATTAATGGATACAAACAAAATAAGTAATTTTTACTACATACATAATAGTGGAGGGGAGTTTTTAAAACTTATATAAATGCACATTTTTCAAAATTCATCTTTGTTCAAGAGAACACAAAACCTTGATTAACAATGGCCGCCTTCCTTGAGCTTACTGACCAATGTATCAACATCGGGCACGACAGCGCCAGCCTTGCGGACTGGAGGATCCTCTACGGAAATGACTTCAATGCGTGGTGTAATATCAACACCCAAGTCCCCAGCGGATACCTTTTTTAAGGGCTTCTTCTTGGCCTTCATGATATTGGGTAGAGTGGCATAACGTGGGGTGTTCAAACGCAAATCTGCACTTAAAACTGCGGGAGTTTTGGTCTTAATTGTCTCAAGACCGCCATCAATTTCGCGGACAATTGTCAAACCATCACCAGTTTTTTCAATTTTGTTACAGAAAGTGCCCTGAGGCCAGTCAAGAACAGCCGCGGTCATTTGGGCAGTTTGATTGCAATCGTCATCGATGGCTTGTTTGCCCAAAATAACCAAATCAGCTTTCTCGTCCAAAGCCAACTTAGCTAGAATCTTGGAAACGTGAATAGGTTGCAACAAATCATAATCCTTGCCGGTAATCTCGACGTGAATGCCACGATCAGCGCCCATTGCCAAAGCTGTACGAATGACTTCTTGCGATTGAGTGGGTCCAATTGATACAGCAACTACTTCGTTGGCCAACTTCTTTTCCTTCATTTTAACAGCCTCCTCGATGGCGATTTCATCGAAAGGATTCATAGAGTGTTTAACACCTTGGGTGACAACGCCAGTTTTTTCTGGATTGACGCGCACCTAAATAACCAAAACAATTCATTTTTTATTCTTGAACGGGTAACGCATCACATCATCTCTGATGGTGATTACGCAAAAAATGTGATAAGAAACAAAAACACTCGCTAACTATATTTTGTCCACCATATGTGTGCGAACGTAGTGAGAGCTACATTTCTTCTTACCTTAACGGCATAATCAACCACACGCTTAACACCAACCAAAACGCGAGACATTTTCTAAGTTATCTTCCCAGAAGGCACCTACAAAACAACTACAACAATATTCCAATTTATTCCTTAATTGCTAAAAAAAAAAAAGAGCAACGCAAAAAACGAACCTGCTACAAAGAGTGTTGAAAAACTGGCAATAAAAAGTTGAATAAAAATTTGACAAGTCCAAAGGTTGTAAAAGAAGAAGAACGATCATAACATACTGCATTGCCTACGACGGTGTTGCCAGATAATTACCTAGAGATGAAATCTGTCAATAATTGACAAATTTTTATCATAACAATTAATTACGTTTGTTGTCAAGACAAAGTTGTCTCAGTAAAAATACAGTGCAATGGTTTTGACTAAAGATTAATCACATTTTATAGATAAGCGTAAACATTAACCTACATCTAACTTATTTTTTAAAATTCATAGCCGAGTTTTTGTATATTTTTTCGGGATGTTTCCCCTCCAATGGATTTCCTAATTGCTGCTGAACACTTCCTACGGTGTCCCTTCTATTTGTATACCCTACACCGCCATAGTGGAGAGGGTATATGGGATTTGTGCAGATGTTTGTAACGTCCAACACCAACCTCAAAGTATACCGATCGGCCCAAGGACCAAGCCTATTGAAACTCGCTGAAATCGGTCAATTATCAGCCCAATTATGAAAAAAAAAAATTCCACGGGAGTTTTTTTAACATAGAATTTGAATAGGAAAAATGATAAAAGGGAAAAACTCCCGGGGAATTTTTTTTTCATAATTGGGCTGTATTACTCCTAGGCCCCATACAAATGTCTTCCCGAAATTGGACTTCATCGGTCATATATGTTAAATTTATAGAGATATCTACACAAGCTTTGCCCCAAATATATATGTATACGGAATTCATGTCACCAAATTTTATGAACGGTCCATAATTAGTCATAGCTCCCATATCAACCCGCTTCCGAAAATCACTTTAAAGTGTATAAATCCCCTAAAAATTTTGGTATACACAAAATTAAACATAAATAATTTTCAAGAAGTTATACGGGAATACAAAATTTCCCAATTACATATAATAAATTTACTGACATTTATTGTTGGGGGATAAGCTAGTTCCTATGCGCATTTCACTGGTTGCTTAGGCAGATCATCAGGAAACCTTTTCCCAAAAGGCTTTAGATAAACTAAATATATTATACAAATCAAACCAGAGAGTGAACGAGAATTTCAGACACTCCAGCTTTATTTGCTTAAACAAAACACCAACAATAAACATTGAGTTTATCTTTTCTTACATTCCCTCTTTTTCATATAGACATAAATCACACGATCTGATTTCGTTATCAGTCCATAACTGCTCATAGCTCCCATATAAGGCCCACTTCCGAAAATTACCCATGAATTAAATTATTGAAATTTTAAAAGAAAAATGGTTTTGATCATTTATTTAGTGCAGGGAATTATATGGTCGGGCAAGGTACAAGCCCGATCACTCGATTTGGATAAATTTAATTCTTCTCCAATTTCGTGATAACTATTTCCATTTTTCAATTCATCAATTATAAGTTTCGAATATAGTCGATATTGGCTTCCCGCGCACCTTTATACATTTTGAAAGCTTTATTTTTCAACAATTTAAGAAAATAATGTAAATTAAATTGCCAAAAAAGAAAAATTAACCAAAAATAACGGAACTTTTTATACCGTATGAATTAATAATGGTCAAATTAGAAGATCAGCATTTTTAAGTACTTAAAGATGTAAAAAGACTGCATTCAAAAGAAACAGTATTTTAAACTTTATTCGACATTGCATATTTTGGTACTTCTTTTCAGAATCATAATTAACAAAAACTTTATGTAATGATTTAAATTTTTTTTTATTTTACCACAGTACGAATTAATAGTGGTTAGAATATCGTACATCCAGTTCAAAAGATTAGATGTTGTAGATGTGTTACAAACGGAATGACGAAATCAATATAGCCCATATATTTTTGGTGGTGGATATAAAAATAGAAAGTAATAGTAAGTAAATTGCATTAAAATCAAAATAATAACAAAGAACATAGAAAGAAAACAAGTGTCAAAAAACAACTGTTGTTGTAAATATTGTAAAAAAAATTTTGTCACTTCGAGTTTTATTAACGAAAAGATTTCACTTAAATTAGTTGAAATTCAACAATAGCTTTAAAATTAAATAAAAATCGAAATTATATAAATATTAATAATGTCACAACCATTAGTGATGAGAATAATGGCTTTGTCCATTAACACAGCCATACGTGCTGGTTCAATTATACGAGATGTCATGCAAAAGGGTAATTTGGGCATAGTTGAAAAGGTTAGTTGCTGTATCACTTTCTCATATCTTATCTGATTAAGATTAAACATCTACAATTAATGTACTTATTATTGTAGGGAAAAGATGACTTGCAAACTGAAGCCGATCGCTCGGCACAACGTAGTATTATCGCATCACTGAGTAAACAATTTCCTACAATAAAAATAATTGGCGAAGAAGGAGGTTCCGATTTAAATGTTTGCAATGACTGGTTGGTATCAGAGTATGATCAAGAATTACTTAAGCAAAACTGTCCCGAACAATTTCGGGATGCTAACGACGACGATTTTGTAGTATGGGTTGATCCGCTTGATGGCACATCTGAATATACCCAAGGATTCTTGGATCATGTCACAGTTTTAATAGGAATTTCCATTAAAAATTCAGCTGTTGGCGGTATAATACATCAGCCTTATTATAAAAACGCCAATGGTGAATTAGGACGCACTATTTGGGGCTTAAAAGGTCTTGGTACTGGGGGATTTGAACCGACTGTAGCTCCAGCAGATCAATTTATTATTACTACGACACGTTCACATTCCAATGCCATAGTTCAAGCCGCCCTAGATGCTCTCTCTCCCACAGATGTTATTAAAGTTGGTGGAGCTGGCTTTAAAGTTTTACAGCTGTTGGAAGGTAAAGCTCATGCATATGTCTTTGCTAGCCCTGGTTGTAAAAAATGGGATACATGTGCCCCAGAGGCTGTATTAGAAGCTCAGGGAGGATGTTTAACCGATATGCTTGGTGAACACTATTCATATGCGAGTGATGTTGAACATCCAAACAAGAGGGGTGTTTTAGCAACAATTGGTAAAGTGTCACATAGTGATATTATTGCTAAATTACCAGCATCAGTCTTAGAGGAAATGCGCAGTAAATAGTAAATAAATACTTTTGTTATATTTATTTATGTCAAGGATAATTCTTCTGTAATTACTTTCCACAAAGCATTTAACATATAAGAAAATAAATGTTTAATAATAAACTACTATCAACGATTTTTCTTATACTATCTTACGATAAGTCGAAAAGATAACTCAATAAAAATATTTTTCATTACTTATTTTTTGCCCAAACATTTATAATTTTAATTAATATTGAAAAATTACATTTTCTAGTTGATAATAATCACAGGTTATTTAAAATTTGTGTTTTTGTTCATTACAAAATTCTATTAGGAATCTGTCTAAAGCATTTGATTTATTGTTTAATAAACTTGGAAGTAGATATAAGTTTTCAATGTCGGCTTGTCGACTAATTTGGTCATATCTACATATGTGATCGTAGGCAATTTGTATATGTCAATGGCTTATCTTCTGACTTAAAATTTGTAAGGTCTGGTGATCCGCAGGGTTCTGTGATTGACCCTATTTTATTTACTTCTTTCTGAATGATTTATTTGAATCGCCCGGAATTGATTTATTTGACTTCAATTAAAATTATGTAGCTTGAGATTGTTAGTAGATTGCAGTACCTAGGGGTAATAATTGATGACAGGATATCATTTAAACCAAATCTTGATAACGTCTGTACTGGAGTCTATCTGACACTACGTAGGCTATATCACCTGAATCTGTACCCACATTTACAAGTTAAGCGGACTGTTGAACATACCTTATGTCACAAGTTAATTATTGTGTTGAGGTTTATTCGGGTTGACGAATAAGCCTATTTTTAGCAGAAACGCATTCTACGGAAAATTCTAAAAAATTTTCCCCAAGAAACCATAGGTCTAAAATGAAATCCTATCTTGCGCATTTCGACTTTTATCCAATGATATTTCAGTATATTATATATTATACTGAAATATCATTGGATAAAAGTAGAAATGCGCAAGATAGGATTTCATTTTAGACCTATGGTTTCTTGAGGAAACTTTCTTAGAATTTTGCGTAGATTGCGTTTCTGCTATACGATTTTTTACTTTTTTATCGTCCATACAATTCGACCCGCCGTAATGTACATAGAGAATTTTAAATAGAGACGATATACAACAAATTATATGTGATAATACAACAATATAGATTGATTAGCATGTATTTTGTTGTTGCAAGAGTTAGTTTTTTGACAATTACGTCTCGTCTCTAATATGCTACCTTCTTGAGTTTATACATTTTGTTTTCTGGCCAATGCTAAACGAGCACAATTAAAATTTTATTCTTGTATTTGGGAAAACAAAATTCTTATCCATGAATATAAACATGTGCATGTCTGTAAAAGTTGCTTGTTCAACACCCAGCTTATTCCGAAAGTGAAATGATAATAAAAGACAACGATAATAAGTGACAATTGACAGGAGAATCGACTTATATGTAGCCAACAAGTTTCATTTAAACATGTCCTAAATGCAGTCATGTGTTGAGGCAGCGAAGAAGCTTTCGAACGGAATGACCCGAGTTAACTCGTCCAAAGGCTTTCAACTCAACAACCACTGCTATTACTACAAAAACTAAAGTCGAACAGTTGCACTGATCGTCTTATATATAGCCAACGGCTTTTCTCCGGAAGTGTGCGGATGCAATGAAGAAGTCGAGCGTTCTTTAGAAAAATATGAAATAAACAAGAGTGTTGACAGATATCCCTTGTTGAATTATATGATGTTTTGTGCTTGTATTTCTAAACTCGTGTTTCCACAATTCATCTGTTCAGATTGTATCGAATCTCATCGATAGATTTAGTACCACGAGTATCCATATTTTTACAATGCTTCATCTGGTGAAACTTGAGTGCAAATTTTAGAAAAAAAAAACCTTTTTCAATCGCTGATTTAAACTATGTATAAATATATATAACTTCCATATCTATTATTATATTTATATCAATTTTCCATTCAAAGTAATAATAAAAAGTCGTAATAGGGTCACACATGACAAATATTTGACGAAAAAGACGTAACCACTAATAAAAATAAAATAAAATTTTCTTATTTATTTCCTTTTACTTAGTACAATTCAAAACAAATACATATGTATTTAGTTTTATTTTATGATGTTTGATCTTACAAAACACTTGTAAGAGTAAACAACGGCAAAAAAAATGTGTGCTAAATAAAGTGGTTACGTCTTTTTCGTTAAATATTTGCCATGTGTGACCCTACCTTAAGAAAACAGTTGAAATAAGAATATAAAGGTCCCGCCAAATGTATTTGTATAAAAAAAACAAAAGTTCTTAACAAGTTCACGATTTTATTTTAAAAAAATAGCATATAAAAGATGGAATTTTTGAACATAAAAAACCAAACATAAATAAATTAATAAAAAAAATATACATACACTGGATATCGATTAAAGAAATGTTAAGAAATATTAATGAATTCTAACATAAATGAATCTATATATTTTTTTAAAGAAATGCCTTGTTGATGAATTATTTAAAAAGGAAATAATAAAAAATAATAATAAATACACATGTAAAACTAATTACTAATCGTACTACTACTACTATTTGCTAGGGAAGAGGTATTTAAAATACGATTACGTTTGGCTTTGGCCATTTTACATTGATTAACGGTGGCTGCAAACCGTAACGATTTCAAAGACTCAACAAAACAATCCTGAAACGGAGCTACATTTATAAACATAAGTGTTTTTGAATTGCCGCCCAATGATGGCATTAGGAGATGAGTGAGTTTCGAATTGCGATATGGTATATGATCCTGTTTTTGTAATAGGGCCAATATAACATTTGTCAGTTCAGACAAAGATCTGTTAATATTTTTTGTTTCATTCATTCGAGTGCTGGTTTTGGGTGACTCAGAACCAGCCAAATCAACCAGATTAATTGAGCCAATAGAAATTTCTTGTCTTTCGGCATGTCTACCAATCAATTCAATCTTAGTCACCGCATGCGAACGTGATGATCTTTCATTACCCACCGTGGCAGCAGTGGCACGATTCATTTTTGCTATATCCATTAGTTGGCGCAAACGCGATGCTGTCTCCACCGTCTCTTGTGTAATATTTGATACGTAAATATCGTTTTTATTATTTTTAGCCATACGGATTTCCATATCCTTTTGTTCGTTGCTCAACAAATCGTATAAAACTTCATTGTATATTTCCAAAAATGTTACTTTGATTTCGTATTCCCAGCCTAAATGACGGTAGTTTTTAATGGAATCAAATAGCAGATCAACCGTTCGCGGTATAACACCCGGATTACTAGATATACCATCCATAGTATATGTTTTACCACTACCAGTTTGTCCATATGCAAAAATACAAATATTGTAACCGTCCAAAGCGGACTGTATTAGAGGTGATACCATTTCGAAAATGGATTGCTGAGCGGAGACAGGATGAAATACTTGATCAAAACTGAACGTATGAGCGTTAGTTTTATTTTTATCGTAATTGACGATTTCGACCGTAGCTTCGTCCAGATAATTCCAACCACATAATTGTTTTTCCAGTTCGCAATCTAGTGGTGGACGTACCCTACAGAATACCCGAATATTACCGCGCAAATCCATAACTGTGTTGTGCAGTTCCTTACGTTCCATGTTTGATCGAAACAGCTGTTCTTTGCATACTTCAATCTCTTCCAAAAGAGCTGAATTTTTTTCTGCCAAATCTGTGGAACGTTCACGTAATTCAAACACTTCCGTACTTATTTCAGCATGTTCTTGTTTTAATTTCTGAAAGTTTATTTAAAAAAGCTCAATTGTTTAATATTTTTTTTCTTTACAATTTTTTTATATCTTAATATAAGCTATATTTAATTGCTTGATTATATCTGATCAATTTACTTTTTTAAAAATTTAAAATATGTAGTTGTGAAACCCCTCTTAGTTGTTTTTATTAGAAGAGTCTAATAACATTTCTTTCCTTTTGCCATATTAATATCTTGCCACCAGAGACCGAAAATCACAAAATGGCTTGTATATTGTTATTAAAAACAAAACTCTCAAAATAACAGTTATAACAGTTTTCTAAGCTTTGGTGAGATAAACAATTTCCATTGGGGTTGATTACTATTGTTATTCTCATTTATTTGTGTTAATATTTAACAAATTATAGAAAGAATATGATGTAATGCAGTCTGATATGGGTGGAAAAAGTAGCAGAATTGTGAAAATTTGTTCAGTTTAGATTGTGAAATTAATAATTTGAATTTGCAGATTTTTAGAAAAATTTTTGATTTTTTGATCTTTGGAAATTTATGATTTTTTGTAAAAGATTAGATTTTTTGTAAATTATATTTATTTTTTTTTGTAAATTTTACGATATTTAATAAAATTTTAGATTTTTTGTAAAATTTAAAATTTTACATTCATTGATGAATTTTTGCCATTAAAAATTATAACCTGAACGTTATGAAAAAAAATAATAAATGACTTTTCTTGACAGTTTGTGTTTTTTAATTTTCTGTTTATCTCAACCACTCTCCTAAAAAATTGTTATCTTATTAATCATTCTAACAGTAACATAGGTCGTAATCTTAAAAATTATAAGTCGGAATTAAAAATTTAACCAAAATATATGTTGTAGTTTTATTTAAATACAACTTAGTGTTAGCAAAAATATTGTCATATTTCAGTCAAAATTTTAAGACTTACAGTAGTGCTAACTTTAAGTTAAGTTTTTATTGTTAATGGCCCTCAGTAATACAACACAAATAACCGATTTTTAAATGGTAAAGGTTGCCAATTTACCATTGAAATTAGTGAATGGTAAATCGATTACGATTATGGTCGAAAATCGCTTTTCAGGGTCTAAAAACGATTATTTCGTGACCGATTATATACTCCGATTTTTATGCTGAAATCGATTATTGATACCGATTAATCGAAATAGAAATAAAATTACGGAATTTTTAGTATTGTCTACGTTTTTTGCTTTCATTAAAATTTGCAATATGTTAATCTTCAGCTGACATCGGAAAATATTCACGGAGGACCTCATTTTTTAATGCGAAATTTTTTTAAAACTTAAGAAATTTTTATAAAAAGTGCTAGGAAATTGTTTCCATAAATGTTTGCCCATACGGTTTATAAAATGAGCACCTCAACATAAAGGAGTTATAACACTCTTCCAAAATATGATTTTAATACGTAATATGGGTCATTTGCTATAGTTTCCAAAAATGCAGGTCGATTATTAAAAAATCGATTATTGGGTTCGAGCTTTTCATACCATCATACCATTCACTAATTGAAATAATATAAGAATACCCGATATTCTCTATCTCTGCTTACCACTAATGTTTCTAATCGATTTTTAAAACTTATGGCTATGTTAACTACATTGTTGGATTCGCATTTGTATAATTTGTGACGGTAACTGTTTTTTCAAACCGAATCATCTTGTACAGAATGGTTTTCAATCTAAAATTAGTTTCTATTATATTAATAATATATAAGATCTCGTATTTGAGGTATGATATTCTAAACTTGATTCTTATTTTTACATAAACTATTATTTTTGGGTTTCGGGGTTTTCCTCAAATACCAGCTGAAACCAGATTTGTTGTCTAATCGATAATTCTATTTTGTTGCCATGACAATTAAAATTGTATTTTAGATAATTTAACAAAATAAACATCAAAGTACTCACATTATAAACCTTTGTCAATTTATCCAGTTCCTCTGTAGTTTTACTTAGGCTAGCTTCAGCTGATTCAATCTGTTCTCGTTGCAATTTAACTTGACCTTCTAAGCATCCTTTTATTGTTTGTGTATGTTTTAATTCATTTTGAGTGGTAATAAGCTGATTTTGTGTATCTTCTAACTGCTCAGGCAGGCTCTCTAAAGTTCCGAATTGTTCGCATTTATCTTCGAACTTCTCCTTTAGGGCCTTGTATTTTTCGAGCAAATCATTGTAACGGGCTTTAAAATCATACGGAGGAATACGTTTATTAATGGGTTTTCCTGCACCCGTTGTCGAAACAGATGTGGCCGAGCTTGTAGCAGCCGCAGTTGTTTTCTTTGCACCACTTGCCTGTGCCGTGGTACGTACTGCTACTGGTCTAGCTGTTTGTCCAACTGTACGTTTTACTGTGTTATTTGTGTTGGTTCCGCCAATTGTATTATTATTGTTTGATGCTATACGTGGGGGCCTATTGGAATTGGCACCGGTTGTGGTTGTAGACATAAGACGAGATGCTTTGGCGGGAATAGGAGCTAAAGTAGAGTCCATACGTTTCATGGGTCTCATATCACGTATATCGCACGCTGAGCGACTTCGTCTTAATTTCGCTCGAGCATGAGTATTTGTTCTTACAGCTTCAGGTGATGCAGCACGTTCTAAATGACAAAACAATAATAAATTCTTTAATTTTAATAATTTAAATTACAGAGTACGCTTACCTCTTGGATTGGTAACATTTTGTACATTAGTTAAATCTCTTGTTAATGGTTGAAATGTGTACAACGATGCTGTGCTGTTACTTAGTAGTTGTGAACCTTTACTTCCAAATCCTGTTGTTTTTATTCTATCCATTGGTAATATAGTTTTTGTTAGTGGCATCGGCCGTTTCAAAGCCGATGGTTTTGGTAATCTTGATTCCATGTTTTATTAACAGTTTGTATTTGCACAAAATTGTGTAATTTGATAATTTTTTAACAAAATAACAGAATTTGCGCGCTTTCTGTGATGGAATTATCAGTAAATTGCTTTATAATTAACACTTCTATGCCAACAAAATCGTACAAAATTATTGAAATTTCACAGTATTTATTATTTCAAGTTTATTTTATAAAAATTCACAATGGAGCATAAAAACTATTTTAAATTTATTTTTTTTACAAATTTATAGTAGCTAAATTATTTGCACAAAATCAGTTACAGCGTTCAATTTCAATTGGACGCTTCTCTTTTCGAATGCACAATTTCGAACTTAGGAAGTGTTCAGTATATAAATGTGTCAATTGCCACTTTGGAATGAATTCGAATGAAAATGTAGCGCAGCCATATCATTTTTCTAGGAAAAATACGTTTCTAATATTGCTTTATTTGACTAGTGTTAAATTTAAGTTCATCTTGCTGCTATTTATGGGATAATCTCTATTATAAAAATATATTTTATTTCATGGCTGGTGAGCCAATATGATAAGTATTTTTAAGTTTAAGTGAAATCGAATAAGATTTTATTTGAATATAATTTTTTTTGAATGTATATTTATTCAGGCTATTACTACGTTTATACGTAGCCTATTCGCAAATAAAAATTATTTGCAATTACTTACTACGTTTATACGTAGCCTATTCGCAAATAAAAATTATTTGCAATTAACTAACTCACTGTTTATATTTCACATTAGTTACGGAAAATTCTTGTTTTTATGAGATGCCGGATGGTAAAATGTAATTATTTGGTAGCTCTTTCATTACCCTAGGTCTCCACGTAGCAATATTTATTGCTGCAATTGTCAAATTTGATTGCGTCAATGAAATTTGCGAGTGTAGACTGCAAATTGCCATATGTAGCAATCCATTGCGCAATGATTGCTCTGCTGATTGTCTGAGCAATTATTGCTAAGCAATAAGCTGTCAGTTCAGTTGTCATTAATGTAAAATTTCTTCTTTCTATGATTCGATGCGATTAATTCATCCATATTTAATTTATTTAAGAACCAAAACAAACAAAAAAACAAAGAAATTAGTGAAAAAATCATTTAACGTAAAATAAACCACAGTTTTTCATAGAACTTCTCGCTTTGAAAATTTTGTATTTGTGACGAACGTTTTCTCCACCTAAAACAATCAGCAATTACTTTGCTGTTGCTCTGCCGACGTTATTGCTTGAGCTTAGCAATAAAAATTGCTACGTGGAGACTTAGGGTTAAATAAAATATGATACATTATTTATTTTTTTAAATGTAAAAATTATAGAATCTTGTCCGTCTTGCAATCCAATTAATTCAAAAACGCAATGAAATATTTAAAAAACATCTTAATAAACTAAAAGCGTTAAAACATATGGCAATGCTTAATATCTTATTTCCAAATAGTGTCGTTAATCAGGAATTGTTTTCGTGAGTTAGCTTTTCGCAAATAAAAAATTAATTCACTGTTTATGCGGCAAATTTTTCTAAATGCAATATTTTTATTTGCGAATAAGCCGTGCGTATAAACGTAGTAATAAATAACACTACAAACTTAAAATATTAATAAATTAATAATAAAAAAATGGCTCCCCAAACAAAAAAATACTCAAAATAATCACATATACGAGTGTTGTTTTTGTTTTCACATAGTTTTTTCTACTAATACATTCTCACGACTTAGATTTCAGACAACTGAGTTAGGTCTTTGACAGGAGAGTTTCCGCTCTATGTCTGGTTTGCCGAAGTTAGTTTAAAAAATATTTAACTAAAAACTTACATCTGGCAACATCATTAAGCTTGTTTGTTTCTTTTTATTACAACCCTGTGCGTAAGGCAAATGATGCAACTGTACAAAAATGCAACTCTGTAGAAAGTTATTAATTTTTTCTTTTTGTTGTGAAATCTTCCCAAAAATTTTAGGAAAACAATTAATTTTAATAAAAATAAAAAAGTAAGCATTATAATAATAAGACAAATAATAATATTTAGTAAAACAATATATTACAAAGTGTGCTATATATTTATTAGAATAATGACCTCTCTGCATTGTTATTTACACAAATAAGGTCGTCTTTGTTTTTCGGATACGCCAATTAAAGTAGAATGAGTAAAACAAAAAATGAAATGCTAGAGACAACTAATAAGTCGCAATAAATTTGATATAAAAACAAAAGTGGAAACAAACCTATTAAATACGTCATCTGCAGTATTCTTTTTTCATTTACTAATTTGTCTTGTATTATTGTGATTAATAATATAGTGTTTAATTCCATAAACCCCTATTAATTAAAAAAAGGATATTGCTAAAATGTTATTATTTACAGTGTTTTTGCAAAAATGGCGCAATTTTTTTTATTTGCAAAAATATAGTTATTAATGATGATGCCTTTTGATTACTTTCGTTTGTCTATTATAAGGCAATTTGCATATATTTCTTTTGGAATAGCTTATAGTCACGTACGCACGAAAAATAACATTGAAATTAATTAAATACTTTTGCTGGCGATTCCCTTGCTTTAAAATAGTAACCTCTCGGTGCCGCCCACTTCTCATTCTAATTGCCGGCAACTAGTGCTTTAATGGCTGTGTATGCCTCCCTTGACTGCGATTAGAAAGTCTATGTTAGACAAATGTTGATATTATTAGTCACATTTTTAACATAGAGTAGACAATGTATGAATATGCACTTTGTACGTTAGATTTTGTTTTATTATAAAATGAACTAATTTAATGACGTACATTTGTTTACAGCTCGTTAATAAATTATTTATTAGCAATAATCTCGTGTATATAAAATATACACTGTCTACAAAAAAGTTATGTTATTTAATTAAATGTTCTCATTTTTAGAGTTTGATGAAATGTTCTGAATACATTATTCAATTTTAGACCGACTTGAAAAATTCTCGAATCTCGACTTGAAAAATCATAAAATTGGGCTAAGTAATTATATTATTCTGTGCATTACTACCTATATCAATGCTATTTTTTTTTATTTCATATAACCGAGTCTGAAAGGTTAATTATAGTTAAACAATATAACTAAATAAACAATATAACTAATAAAAATATAAAAAGGTACAAATTATAAATAAAAATGTAATTATGTATAATAATTTAAGCTTAAAATTAATTAACAATTACAAGAAGTTAAACTATTATGTTAAATATGTATTTATACAGGACAATAAAAAATAAAAATCTAAACTTTTACTAATTCATCCCTTTTCAATACTGTTAATGCAATTTATATCATTAATAATCAACAAGAAAATAACTGAGATAGGGAATCAAAAATAATTAAGAACAAACATTTTTGTAGCGTTTTTGAAACTTGTATGTCTAATTTGTGATGGAAAGGCCTATAAACTATACTATTTAATCTTTCAATTATATTTTTACTGTAACTCTAAGATTAAGATATGTATCATTATATGACAAACTAAATAATATTGAAATAAATTGATTCATATTGATACGTTGAAATACATATTATATTTTAGTCGCCATTTGACGACCATCATGGACTTTTCTAGCATGCTCAGTAAGAGTGAGCCACACCAACGTACTATTATACACTTGGATATGGATTATTTTTATGCTCAAGTTGAAGAACTGCGTGATCCATCCTTGCGTACAAAACCGTTGGGAGTACAACAGAAAAATATTGTTGTCACGTGCAACTATAATGCACGAGCACACGGCATAAAAAAGCTAATGTTGGTCGCTGAAGCGAAACGTTTATGTCCAGACTTAGTACTGGTAAATGGGGAAGATTTAACACCATACCGGCAGATGTCACAGAAAATATTTGAATTGTTACTTAATTATACTCCTTTTGTGGAAAAATTAGGTTTCGATGAGAATTTCATGGACGTCTCTTCACTGGTGGAAAAGCGAGAACAACAAAAACAACAACAACGGGACCAAGATTCCGACGATATAGATTTACCACCAGTCATAGGTCACATATATCCCTCAGATGGAACCACATTAAATGCCTGCAGCTGTGGTTGCGCCCAGCGTTTAGCGTTGGGCACACAAATCGCTCAAGAAATACGACATGATCTTGTGGATAAATTGGGAGTTACTTGCTGTGCCGGAGTATCGTATAACAAACTTTTGGCCAAATTAGTTGGCTCTCAATACAAACCGAATCAACAAACTGTACTTGTCTCATCGCATGCCGAACAATTTATGCGTGAATTGGGCCAATTAAATCGGGTAACCGGCATTGGACAAAAAACCGAATCTCTTCTGCTCGAAAGTGGGGTGGCAAATGTCGAAGAACTACAAAGTTGTGAATTGGATTTTTTGCGTAAAAAATTTGGTTATGAAACTGCAATCAAACTAAAAGATCTGGCCTTTGGTCGCGACACAAGTGGAGTACGTCCAACTGGTAAACCAAAAAGTATTGGTTTAGAAGATTCTTGTAAACCTATATCAGTTAGAACGGATGTCGAAGAACGCTTTCGTATGTTATTGATGAGATTAATGGAACAGGTAAGTTTACAAAATAAAAAAATCAACTTTGTATAAGTTTATTAAATTTAATTTTTACCTCAAGGTCGCTGAAGATGGGCGTATTCCAATTTGTTTAAAAGTTATTTTGCGTAAATTCGATGCTCAGAAGAAGAGTAGCCATCGCGAAACTAAACAAGCTAATATACTCCCGTCTCTCTTTAAGTCAACTTCTTGTACGGACACCGGGGGCCCAAAAGTCATGTTAGCGGAAGGTGCTCAAGAAAAACTGTTGAAAATCATTATGCGTTTATTTGAACGTGTCGTAGATATGAATAAACCTTTCAATATAACCTTAATAGGTTTAGCATTTTCAAAGTTCCAACAACGTAAAGTTGGATCATCGTCCATAGCAAATTTTCTTATCAAGAAAACAGATTTAGAAGTGCAATCGATAACATCTCTAACAAATACAGATGTTGTTGAGGCCAATCCGGAGGGATCGTCATCGTCAACACACTCTACTTCCCCAATGCTCAGTAATGATGAGGCATTTCGTTCGTCGCCTACAACTTTCCAACCAAGTGATCAATTTTATCGTAGAAGAACTACGGCTGCTTCCCCCATCCCTATGTTGATCGATAACGGTTCAGAATCGGGAGCTACAAATTCGGACTTTTCCGACTTTTCGGAAACTGAAGTGGAGCCTTCACCGAAAAAGAGCCGTATTAGTCGTTTGATAATGAATAAACGGCGTTGTTTTGGTAGTTCTGCCATTTACAATTCTACGGGCGATACAGCTGCTGAGGTTGCTTCGCCGAGTAAATTACGTGTGTGCGATTTACGATTAAATTCGAGGGATAGTGATCGTGATTTTCCGATGAGTCCATGCTCGGTTACGGCGACATCGACGACAACATCATCCTTATCATCATTAACGACAAGCGCAGCCACCAGTGAAACTACTACACCATCAACATCGCACTCAATTACTACCACTGCCACTGGTTGTAATAATTTGCAACGTTTTTGTCCTGTCCAACCTCCACCTTCAACTCTTTTAAGTCGCATTGACCGTTTGGAGGATTTTCGTGCAAACGCATTAATTTTTGCCCGTAGACATTCACTAGCATCTTCATCAGCCACCATTTCACCAATGCCATCTCCTATGGACGATTGCGTTGACACACAAACACTGCCAGTTGCTTTATCACCGCCACAGTTGGAAATACTCGAAAATGATACCATAAATGTAGAGAAATTATCAACAACCATCACTGGTAATCTTTCAAACATTCCCTGCCCTGCTGGGGTTGATCCTCAGGTTTTTAATGAGTTGCCGGTAGATGTACAAAACGAACTGATAGCATCATGGCGTTCCTCTTTGGCGGCAGCAGCAGCAGCTGTAGCCAATGGAAATATGTCTCCTCTAAATTCATCACAAAGCAGTGGATCGCAGTCAATATCTCAAACACAAACTACTGCAAATACGACTGCGAAAGCTGGTGGTAGTGGTGTCAATACTAATGGTGCTCAAAAAAATACCCTTTATAGGTATTTTTTGCGTAATAAGTGATTTAATACGCAAACAAGTTTATTTATTCTCAATAAGGGCTGGCTGTCGTTTTCGTACTTTATTTAATTGAATTTTTTTTTATCAATGCGAAAGTTAATTTTAAAAATGAGATTTTGTTATTGTGTTTTTATTCATTCTTTTTAAGTAGATTTAATACATACATACTGTTTTTTTCACTGGAATTGTTTTTTTTTATTACATATAACTTTAGTTTTCTTCCAGTACTTACTACTCAGATTTGTCGGTTTTACACGAAAGCGTCCCCTTACTCAAAATTTCAATATAATTTGTGGTTATTCTGACTAACTCTGACTATTTCTGACTAAAAGCTTTTAATCTGACTAGTACTGGAAGAAAGCTATTATAAACGTTTTAACTGAGATTTGAATAATATCGAAAATCGATCACTGTCATGAAATGTGAAAAATATCTTAACGTTGATTAATAATTTTATTTTTATTAATGTAGTGTTTTAAAAATGTTTATACCAATAAAGTTTCAAATTATATAACATACAAATATTGAAGAAAATTTAAATGATTGTTTGATTAATGTAACAGAAATAAATGCATAAATGAAAAATTATAAAAAAGGGTTCTTAGATGAGTGACCATAACATATATTACTAGGGTATAAAGGAAAGAACTATACGAATTTGAGCATAATTCACTAAAATCTTAATTAAGGATTTAAAACTTCTGCAAATCATTGCATAAAACAATTACCAACATAACATATTTTTTATATTCATTTGAATAGGATTCATTCATTCTTGAATTAATTCATAGTAACATCCATTCAACATTTGAATGATTAAATTTTGCTTAATTCAAATATAATATAAATTGAATGAAAATATGTACATATTTGTTCTTCATTCAGTTTTATTTTGCTTTTAATCATTTACAAAATTAATTGAAAGAAATTTACTTAAGCCTTTTTGTAATAGATTTGATTTGAAGAAAAACTGAATCAAGCGTGTTTGTTTGATCAGTTGGAAGCGCCTCGGCAACAAAGGCAATTTATTTTGGTTATAAATACATTGGTTTTTCGAAGGATTTTTCAGTTACTCACCTGATTTTATGTAATATGTACATTAGGATGCATCGATTTTTTTCACGAAAAATCGTATAGCAGAAACGCGTTCTACGGAAAATTCTAAGAAATGTTCACCAAGAAACCATAGGTCTAAAATCAAATCCTATCTTGCGCATTTCGTCTTCTATCCAATAATATTTCAGTACATATTTTTTTTTAATAGTTTTTTTTATTGGATAAAAGACGAAATGCACAAGATAGGATTTGATATTAGACCTATGGTTTCTTGAGGAAACTTTCTTATGTACATAATTTAATGTATTTTACTGGATTACAAAATTTTAATTTTTTTTATTATTTTTAATTTAAAATAAATATTTTTTGACAACAACAATTATAAAGAAAGTTTGACAATATCGCATATTTGCAAAAATTGTTTTATATTTATATTTTATTTTAATAATAACTGCGGACATACTTCAAAATATAATTTTTAAATAAGGGAACTATCCTCACACTTGCAAAAAAAAATTATGAAATTATTTATATAATTTTTCAGAGAAAAAAAAGTTTGGTTTATTTTAGAAATTGGTGTTGGTGCGTGATGTTTTTGATTCCAAATGACCTAAAAAAATGATTTTCATTACTTATACAACATATGCCAAAAATTTCGCCAAAATTAGTTATATGCCTAATGTACATATTTAAATAAATAACAATGCATGTATGGACACTAGGGTGGAGCGATAATGTATGAAATTTTTATTTGTTTTCAACGGCATATCGATATAAAGTTGACTTTTAATGAGTAAGTTGAACGAACGAAAGATTACTTACCAGTTTTGATGTTTTGAGGTGCCCCAACACAACATTTTTTTGTTTCAGAAAACAACGATTCAAAGAAATGTAAGCCACATATCTTAAAGTGTGCTTTGAAAAAATTAGTTTTTTTATAAAATATATTTCTAGTGTCATTGTAATTCAGATTTGAAAATTTTGTTTCAATATCTCAAGTAATTATTACTACTGATTTACACTAACATACACTTAACTAAGACCCATTTCACATTAGGCAATTTAGTTCCGCAAGTCTTTTGCCCAACAATATATACACTTTTCTTCTCCTTAACCCAACTTACTTCTGACATGTAACACAAGAGACTTGCGCAACTAAATTGCATAATGTGAAAGAGTGTAATATTAACAAACAAAGAAGCTAAGAGCAGTAATGCGAGGAAAACCCGAACCAATAAGTCCACCAAAAAGAAGAATTACTAGCAGAATATGTGAGGAAATGGGTAGACGGATTAACGGCGCCCGATAAAAATAACGGCAAGCAGATTTTGAAGAAAACTTGTTACCGTCTTCTCTTTAAAGAGTCGAAGCCAAGGTAGAACGGCAATTGTAAAATATCAAATAGATACTGCAGAAGCAAGGCCAATAAAGCAGGCGCCCAGTGAAGTGAAGGAGTTGCAACGGTATAATCGAAACATCTTCTAGTCCTTGTAGCTCGCCCGTGGTTTTAGTAAAGAAGAATGACGGCAGGACCAGATTTTGCGTTGATTATAGAAAACAGAACGACGTAACCAAGAAGGAATGCTACCCGCTACCTAGAATTGGCGACACCCTGGATACACTAGCTGGAACAAAATGGTTCTCCACATTGGACTTGCAATGTGGTTATTGGCAAGTAGAGATTTCGGACAAAGACGAAGAGAAAATCGCCTTTAGCGCGGGTGTTGGCAGTTTTATGTGATGCCATTTGGACTCTGCATAAATGGAACGAGTGTTTAAAGGACTTCATTGGAAGACATGCTTGGTGTACCTCGATGACATAAATGTCATGGTGAAGACTTTCGATGAACACCTGGAAAACCTTGAAGAATTCCTTAAACGAATATCAGAGGCTGGACTCAAACTTAGTGCAAAGAAATGTGCATTATTTCAGAAAAAATTAAGTATTTAGGGCATCGCGTAACAGCAGACGGCATTCAGCAGAAAAATGAATTGCTCAGTTTTCTAGGCCTTTGTTCTAGATAGTGATGTTAGCGGATACGGAATAAGTTAGAAAAAATCATATATTCCTGTGGGTACTACTAGTATTTCAGAGTAGAATTAAAATTTGTGAAAAAAATGTTTGTTTATAACAATCATGTTGGAACCGATTTGATTTTAACATACAGACGGAAATATTAGAATTCAAAATATAAATATTGGGCCAATTGGGCCTTAATATGGTTACGGCACTTTTTTGATTTATTGTAGATATCACAATCGTATAAAAAACTATTATTGTCTTACCTTATTTTATTGTAAGTTTATAATATAACTACAATTTAAAACAAAAGTTTAATTTGTTATCCATTTATTTTATTTACATAAATTCCTAGTACTTTTTTTTAATTAGATAAACTAGTATATATATTTTCTAGTTTTAATAGTGTAGAAATCTTATTTTAATAACCAAAGCTAATTCTTTATAGTGACTGAAATAATCATAAAGTTAATATATAACTTGATACAAGTAATAATACAATGCATAAAAATAATTATTAATAAAACTTCTGGGTCGATTATGGATGGCAACCGAACTAAAGTTGCGTTGTCAGTTTCCACAATACAGCGATCACAAATTTGCGGTTGCCCTCTCACAAAGCAACTGAAGTTCGGTTGACATCCATAATCGACCCATTTAATTTAAAAAGATGTGGTTAATGTATTTACAATTGCAGCCAGTGTGAAATTCTTTTCAGAATTTGTTTGGCAGAATTTTTAGTATTTAATTTTCTAATAAAAATAAAATGTTTATCCAAATACTTTAATAAACTCAATGAATTTGGAAAGAAAGTAAAATAATAATGTTATGAAAAATGGTATGAATTGTATAATAAAAAATGGGTAAATAGCAGACACACAATGTGAGAAACGAAATGATAAATTGGTGGTCGATTTGTTTAAAATAAATAATAAGTAAATTAAGAATACATATAAAAATTATAAATGTAAATAAAAATCTTAGTTATGTGTAATAGAAAAAGTTATATAATTAGTTTAAAATATAAATTTAGTTACTGTCTTTTTGTTTTTGTGTAATCTGTTCCATTATTAAAGAAAAATCTAATGGCTCAGCCAACCGACTTTAATGAAATACTTACGTAATGAACTCTCAACTGGCGACAGATTGTTGGAAGCTACTGGTGCACCACTTAACAATAGCGTTTTAAGCGACAGATAAGTTGTGGGTGGCAAGTTAAATACTTTACATAGTTGTTGTTCATTGCTCGATAAAAGATGTATGCCTAATGGTTGAGTTAAATGTTTTAATTCGTCCAGTTGCGAACGCAAAATACTACTCATCGGCATAGCTGGTGATGCTATTGACAGTTGTCCTCTTTGGCCGTTTGAATTGTTTTGTGTGGGATTGTTGTTTTCTTGCATTTGTGGCAGCCTTTCCACGTTTTGATTTGTTAGTACGACATCGTTTATCTGCAACTGTGGTGCGTTCTTCGCTGACCCGGTAAGCAATTGCTGGAGGTGGGGTTGCTGATTCTGATTGGTATTCGTTTGTGTTTTCATCAACGTTGTTAGGTTGGTTGTTAATAGACCGGCAGTCGGTGTTATGGTTGAATTGATCGCCGTTGCCATAGTCGTCGTCATCGTCGTATGTGCCGGTGATCCCCGATAGCTATCCAAGTAATTTCTGTTGAGCGATGATCCGACGTAGGAGATCTGGTCGCCTGTGTGGTGCATGTTTTTTGGTGCGATGGAATTTGAATTTTCGCTTCCGTTTGGCATTTCGCTAAAATAATAAATAAGTAATTAATTGAAAATTCTTAACATTTTTGGATATATCTCGTTTTAACAAAGACTTACAGTTTTCGTTGGCTGTGCTGAGGGGAGTGCAAGGAATACTCTGGCTGCCGATGATTTCCAGTGCTGTGATGCATATTGTCCTGTAGTAAAACATTGTCTTATACATCCATTCAAATGTTCGCCATTTGGTGTGCTGATAATACATGAAAGCTGAATATCGCAAAAAAGGTAAATAAAAAATTAGTATTTTTTTTTTTCGAAATTTGTACAACAAAAAAGTGAATTCTATATTGAGTGTTGTGCAATAAAATAAATGCAGTAATATTGCATCACTGCTGCATCATTGCTTTTGTGCCAAACATTTTTTAATGCAAATTGTTGGCAGTGATGCCACAAACTTTTGCAACCAATTTAGTTTACAGTTGCAAAAGTTTGCACTGATGCCACAGTGACGTACAAATTTACTGCATTAACGAACGTACCAAGAACCATAACCAAAGTTTTCAAATATAATTTTTTTAAACAAATATGTTCCATACCACATCAATTAGTTTCAATATAAACTATTTATATACGAATAATAATAATAATAATAACAGAAGTTGTAATTTTTGAGTGTGAACTAAAATAGAGCCTAGTATTTATGTTGAAATGTGTGAAAATACGAGGTTTATTCAAAAGGAGTCGAATTGATAACTCATAGCCAATTTAAAAAGAAGTATGAGGGCTATATTCGGCTGTTTCAAATTGTATATACGGTTCACTAAAGTATTCATTAACAAAATGATTAAAACTATTTTTGGTGTGAAAAAAATTATTAGTGAAAAAAAAAAATGTTTCCTGATTTTGTAGGTCCGAATTTCTATGGCGTTATATATGTCTTTGGAAAGGTCTTTGAAATGTGAATCATTAGATATCCACATTGTCTATATCGATGACTTAGCAATCCAAATTAGTGTTGGATTTTTTCTTATATCTTAGCCATTAGCACATACTTGTAAAACATAAATGCCGATTGGATTTGAAGGGGATATTGGAGAAAATAATTAATTTAATGATGACGACCATTGCTGTCGGTATTCCAAACAAAGCACATTTAATTCAATTTCATTTAATCACACCATTTTATTTATTTAATTGTTATGTTTTTGGACCTCAAAACTCTTTGACTCTATTTTAATTCACACGAAATTCAAAAAAATTTCAATTACTTTCACATTTAAATATTATTATATATGTAGTGTTATAGATAATATTATTATTATTATTCGTATATGATTGATTTATATTAAAATTAATTAAATAGAACATAGTTTGCTTAAATACATTTTTGTAAATTTTTTATATTTGAAATCGTTAGTCATGTGGCTATATTTTATAGCACACCACTTTAATTTGAATTTACAAGAAATTTACTAATTTTTAATTACCACACGATATTCAAAAGCCTTTGTGTATTAACAGTTATATAAATTTATAATTAAAACTAAGGTGTATCTACAAATATTTACGTATATCTCTATTAAATATTAAATTAACCTAACAGGACTACTTTCTATAACCAATTCCATGTACTCTTTTTAAATTAAGGTTTTTATATCTTTTACATAATATTATAGAATATAGTAAAATATAATCTTTTTCAAATGGATTCCTTTATAAATAGTTCTCTTTCGAAACAAAGTACTATTTTTGTCCCAGATTTAACTTAGTCGGACTTTTTAAATCTTTTAATACAAATATGAATTATGGAATTTTGACAGGTTATATGAACAAATTTTACTAATTTTTGGTACAATTTAGTACTAAAAATTTACGGGAAATTCTCTGGAATGAACAATTTTTTTTTAATATTTCAGGGGAATGGAAAAAGTCCGGGAAATTAGGAAACTTAATCGGCAATAAAAAATATTTAAATTTGTATGGTTGAATACCATGTAATTCAATAAAAGTGTAGAGATACCCTCATATTTCATATTAGCAATTCGCATACATAGTAAAATAAACACTTACAGTCTTTCCATGTCCATAAGGACCAGTTGAACGATTAGCCGCCATAGCAGCATGCTGCTCAAAGTGACGACACTCATCAATTTTTGTCAAGCCGTTGTAACGGTAACGGCACAGCTCCGACAAACGTATACGTAGTTCCTTTTCCCGTTCTAAAGAGTTCAACAAACGCTCATACTCGTTGGCAGTATAGAACTGGGCAAACACACGAAAGCGGTCACGGAAATCTTTTTGTTCACGGGAAAGGCCAGGATACTGAGCATAGTTTCGATTGCGAAAGAAATTCGCAACTAATTGATAGTCGCGCACTAAACGTTTACGACGCACTCTTTCCCTTAGACGCCTAGTGTAGAGATCAACATGAGCCAATTTAAGTAAGTAGTCCGCCTCAGTATCATCAGTGTTAAGTGACATTGTCGATATCAATTGTTCAGCCGTAAAGTCATATTCACGTTCGAAACTATCACGATTCGGCATATAACCCAGCTGGGCAGCCTCTTCTGCGGTTATATCCAACGGTGGTAGGCGTTGCATTGCTGTTGCGCCTAAAGGTCCGTTATCCTCGGAGGTATGATCAATCAACGTGGGTCTTTGTGCTTGAGCTGGGGTCCAGGTATGGCGGCCTATGGTGCCGTTAACAAATTTGTTAACATATTCTTCTTTGGCGTCTTCAGCTGATTTTGTTTCAATATGTTTGCTAACATCTTCCCAATTTCCATAGCCATATTGTTCAATAGCATCTAATAACCGTATTTCTTCTCTAGCTGTCCAAGCACCTTTACCTCGAAATACCGACAAAATAGCGGTACCAGTGTCCATAAATTGATAAGCATGATTATTTTGATGAGAACCTATTTCAGCACCAGCAGCGAAACACTTTAAAGAAAATGTAATAAAAACAAAGAAAAAAAAATATAAACAAATTCTCTTGGTAATAAATGTCAAAATAATGACAAAAAGTTCATTTCTCTTTTAAGAAATTCATTTTGAATTTCACAATTTTATTCTCATCTCTTTTTGACTCATAAATATGTACATACAAAAATAAAGCCCCTTTTTCCCTTTCCAGTGACAAAAAAAAATAAAATAACCACAACCATTTTTTACTTACTTGTAGACACAAATCGAAATTTTCACATTCTGCACAATGAACACGAATGCCCTGTATATCATCCTGGCAGTTTGTACAATTATATTTTGTAAATAAATCTGCAATTGTAGTCATTTTAATTAAATAATATTCACTAATTTTCTTAAAACTATGTGTTAATTTAGATGAATTCTAGAAAAAAATGATTCTTACGCACCCGCCATATTGGCTTTTTCGTGTTGATGAACAGTGATGCTAATACAGCTGTTTTCTGTATTTTGGTGTTGTTGTTTGAGTTGGAGCGTTTTTTAAATCGCTAATTCAACGCCTTGTTTACATTTATGTTTCCAATGATATAAAATTTGGTGAGAAGAAATTGTTTTGATCAAAATAAGTACGTAGTTTTCAACATGTTTTTTAAATCACGCCATAAATCAAGATCATCGAAACAGATTGCATTCTTTTCAAATCAGTAGAAATTTAGAAAAAAACCAAAAACTAGCCAAACGATGGAGATTTTTCATATATGTATACATACACCAAAGCTTGCAATATCCGAAAATGTTTACATAAATATGTGATTCGCACCCGATACAACTACATCTGTAAAACTACATTTTAAAAATATCTGTCTATATATATATAATTTCAGTTTTCGGTGCGCTTCGGTACACCTGTCGTAGTAAAATAAAAAATATATAGCTTATTGAAGCTTCCCAGTAAGGATCTATCTAAGTTCCAAATTTCAATATAATCGGTTCAGCCGTTTAGGCGTGATGCTCAAACAAACCAACAAACTTACAAAGACATTTATATATTTATATAGATTTAAACAAATTTCTTTGTTTTGTTTAAAGAGTTTTTGGGTATTTCTTTTAAGCATTTTGCTAATGAACACATACTAGAGTTCTATATTTTAAACAAAATGTCGATATATCGATTTTTAAAAGTCTACTTTACAACCTTCGAATGGTTTAATTTTTTGGTTTTGTCGATTTTAACATATCTTACACTGGATCTACAACCGATATGAAATGCTTAACATTAACACTAACATGATGTTAGTTGTAGGTATAGACTCATCATGTTGGCGTTTTTCTCATGTTTTAACATGGTTGTTAAACCATATGTTTTAACAACTCTTTAATGACATGAAATGACGTTTAAGCTTGACAGCAATCATTTTGTTGCTTTTTCATTCTAAAATTACAAACATGAGCAACATTACTATAATAAAGTTTTCGAGGAGTTATCTATAGAAAACATTTATTTACGCCGATAATGATGCCTTACACCCCAGAAATGCTGTTAAAACATGATATAAAAGAGTTGTTAAAACACATGGTTTAACAACCGTGTTAAAACATTGAAAAAACTCTAAAATTATATGTCTATACCTAACACTAACATCATGATACTGTTACAATTAATTTTTTTTTTAAATTAAATAGAGTAGACTTTTTTGAGATAACGTTATCGACTTTTTCCGACCAAACTTTCGATTTCGTCCTTTCATCAAAAAGTCGATTGTTCAAATAATCGACAATAGAACCCTAATTTTTAGCTGCAAAAACTGCACAGATGTTCATTAGTGTCTGGCAGCTTTATTAATACAAAAACAAAACACAAAAAATATTTGCGATTTTTTATTCAGAAAATAGTAAAAATATTTTAAAAATATACAAAAAGTGTCTATAAATTATAAAAATATTAAATAATTTTTAGTGTACAATAAAGCTTACAAATTAATCGTACTCCACTGTATAAATGGTCAATACGGGAACAATTATGATATGTTAATTAAATTAACAACTTAACTTTTGTGAAAACTTCCCGTACTAATTTTTGAAAAAGAATTTCTTTTAAAAAAAATGTCAAGAAAATGAAATACTTTATTAATTTCAATAATATTTCTTTGTAAAACAAAGAAATATATATATAAAACTAATTCCATTTTACACGGTTAGCTAAGAGGTAGGTGGGTGGTAAAAGAAAAAAACTGTATACAGTGATTTTCCGTATAAAAAAATAATAACTTTGATAAACTTTATAAATAAGTGACAATATGAAATCATCAAAACATCGTACAGCGCGTCTCTCGAGTTTGGCGGAAGATATGGGTATGACAATACCAGATGAGACACCATATCGTGCGAGACTACACCATCTATTTGCCCAAATTGAGAAGGAGTTTGAAATGTTGTATTTGGAAAACCTTAGCTGTAAGTAAAAGTATTAATAATTTTATAATGTACCCCAACGAGACTGTTATTTTTACGAAATAGTACAAGAGAAGTTAGACAATTACACCAATAAAGATTCTATACAATCATATGAACGTTCAACCTCAACGAATCCCAGTGGCGGTGGAACTAATGCCGCCTCAGCGGTTATACCCGTATCTGGACATGATGATGCAGATAATGCGACGGGACCAACATCCGCTTCGGGCAGCAAAAGCTTAAAATCCAAGTTCACCTCTAGTGGAGGTAAAGTTAAAGCTAGTCATAAAATTAAGGCCCAAACTAGTCGTATTGTATCGAGCTTTAAGGCTCAATCGGTAGTGAGTACGGTAATGCGAGAATTCTGCGGCCATAAGGATGGTGTTTGGCAAGTGGCTGCTAAAGTTGGACAACCTATAATAGGTACTGCATCAGCAGATCACACCGCTTGCATATGGGGCATAGAGAGTGGTCGTTGTTTGTTGCAGTATACGGGACATGTTGGATCGGTCAATTCGATTAAATTCCATCAAAATCGTGACTTAGTATTGACCGGTAGTGGCGATGGTACGGCGCATATATGGCAGGCCGCTGTAAATTGGGAAGTTTCAAAGTAAGTTAAAACAGGTATTTAAATTTATTTATTTAAAGTATTTTATTTATTGAAAGTATCATACAATATTAAATTTATAACATTCAATGATTCAATAGTGTGGACTACTAGGCCACTATATTATTTTTTACAAATTTAGCTTTTAGTGACATTTTCCCTTTTTAAAAATTTAAATTTTTTCCAAACCATTTCGTTTTTCACCAAAAATTTATTTAAGAAAAAATTGTTCACCAAAAATTTATTTAAGAAAAAAAATTTTGAATCGAAAAATAGTTTTCTGGTATTTTTTGTTTAAATTATTAACCCTTTAATATGAGTTTTGCATTCCGTTTGTAATTTCTACAATTTTTATTTCCGACCCCATAAAGTATATACATTAGACCGAGTCGAAATCGTATAGCAGTAACGCAATCAACGGAAAATTCTAAGAAAAACTATTAAAAAAATATGTATTGAAATATCATTGGATAAAAGACGAAATTCGCAAGATAGGATTTCATTTTAGACCTATGGAAAATTTCTTAGAATTTTCCGTAGAATGCGTTTCTGCTATACGATTTTTCTGGATTGTTGTATATAGCGGAGTCGATATAGAAATGCCCGCTACAATTTTTTTTTTCATCCTAATTTATTTTCACAAAATTTTTTTTGTACAAACAATTTTTTTCACCAACATTTTTATCTTAAGTATGCATTGGATATTTATGATTATACACAGGTGAATATACCTTAGGAGAACAGGAACTAACACAAAACTTGTTTCGTGAATAGTTCCAAAGTGATAGGGTTCTAGTTTAAACTCTTTATATGTATGTACCTGTCACTTTAACATGGCGTTGTCCCTGGAGGGGATAAGTTGACACCATTTAAGCACTCTGTGATATGTCACGGAACTAATCAAAAGCATTCGTTTTTTTGATATTTTAATACTGGTCATTTTGGTCATACTGGTCATTTTATTAAAATACTTTTACCAGATTTTTTGAAAAATTCATTGATAAAAAATGTAGTTCACAAATTATAAATTGTACAAGTCAAGTGATAGTCATCTTTAATCATATCACGAGGCTTGTTCGTTTAAAACAATTGACACAAATTTACCGCAGGGCAGCTCTCTTGCGTGTTTTTAAATAAAACTTGCAGTTTTCTTATGGCATGTCAGCAATTTCTGAAAAGATTTTGTGAAAATCTAGAAAACTGTGCAACATTTATCTAATTTCGATTTAAGAACTTATTGTTGCTAAGGAACGATATGTGGATGGAAATAAAGTTGTTTTAAATACGTGTACATTTTGGATTATCTATGATAAACATTATTACAATTCATTACCATAGCATAATATAATAAACAACTTTATTTCTAACTGCAGGAAGGGACATTCATCTGAAGAAGAACTTGATGACAGCGATGGTCAAGCGGAAGATCGAGATCGTGTGGATACATTGCGTACACCACTGTGTGAATTTACAGGTCCAGGCGGTCATTTATCCGTTGTTGTTGCCGCAGACTGGTTACCTAATATGGATCAAATAATAACAGGTAGTTGGGATCGTACTGCTATTTTATGGGATGTGGAAACGAGAGAACCTTTACAGCCTTTAACAGGACATGATCACGAATTGACTCATGTTTCATCACATCCTACGCAGAGATTAGTAGTAACAGCTTCTAGAGATTCAACATTTCGCCTATGGGACTTTCGAGATCCTATACCGGGTGTTTCCGTATTTCAGGGACACACAGAGTAAGTCAACAACTAATGAATGAAATGAAAAAGTTCGTTTGAAATTTATATTTCCAAAATTCTTTAAAAGGAGTGTAACATCAACTGTTTTTACCAAAGATGATAAAGTAGTATCGGGATCTGATGATCGCACTGTTAAAGTTTGGGAATTACGAAATATGCGTTCTGCTTTAACAACTATACGTACTGATGCTTCAGTAAATCGTTTGGCGGTGTCCAGCGGTGGTATTATAGCAATTCCACATGACAATAGACAAATTCGTTTATTTGATTTGAATGGCCAAAGAGTGGCACGCTTGCCACGCACTAGTAGACAGGTGAGTTAAACAAATATGTACATTTGTTTATGTAAAATATTAAAAAAAAAAATACTTTTAAAATCAAATAATTTTTCTTTTAGGGTCATAGACGTATGGTATCGTCAGTGGCATGGGCTGAAGAACCATTACTAAACTGTGATCTCTTTTCATGTGGTTTTGATCGTAGAGTATTTGGGTGGTCCATAATTTTACCAAAGGATAATTGAAAACTAATAAAATCTTCCCAATTGAAATAATATCATGCTACATTAATTTTTCCAATTTTGTTACTGTTTATTTGTTACAAAAAACTCTGTGGAAAAAACAAAAACAAAACTGTTAATATTTTCTATAAATATTTTACCAAAATCGATCAATTTTGCACTAATACTCATGATTTTTCGATGTTATATATATTTTTTTTTTCGAATAAACACATAACTCCCTCCATTGTCACAAATTTACTATATTACTACTTATTATACATTTTCATGCCAAATTATGGGAGATCATAATTAGTAAATAATTTTTTTCTTATTATAGTCAAAATATCAATCATACATATATATACATTAGGGTGGCCCCGTTTGTATGGAGAAAAAATAAGGTATCGATGTTCCCGCCTAAAATGAAAATTTGATTCATTCTAAGACTACGTTTTGAAATTTTTTCGTCCTGGGGTCAATATTTGGCGAGCTGGATCAAAGGATAAAAAGGTCCTTTTTTGAGGTTTTTTACATTTTTTCCATATTTCTTCCAAAGGAAGTATATGTAAATTTGGTATCATATGAAAGGTCTTTGAGAGACGCATTGAATTAGTTAAAAGAAATTTAAAAAAAAAAAAATTTAATTAAAAAATTTTAAAAATTTTCGACTAAATTTTAGTTTTTTTTAATTTTTTCATAGAATTTATTCAAATACATAGATGAAATTTCTTGATCATAAACATCATGTAATTTCACCGAAATGGTTTTTCTCGTTTTTTAAAATTCAATCCAGTTCAATGTTTATTCAAATTTGTTTAAACCTAATTTCATCCCTATCTGACAATCTCTGTACTCAATTCATAGTATATGTATGGGCATCAAAATAACTCAAATTTTATAAGCTTTCCATCGATGTATAAATTCTTATACTTTTCTTTTGTTACACTACGAATATTTAAATTTAAGCTAAAACATTTACTATACATCGCGCTATAATGATTATTTTAATGTTATTCCTTTGGAATGTTGTTGTTAATTTTAAGTAACATGTGAAAAACTGCTTAACAGATAGGGATGAAATTGGGTTTAAACAAATTTGAATAAACATTGAACTGGACTGAATTTTAAAAAACGAGAAAAACCATTTCGGTGAAATTACATGATGTTTATGATCAAGAAATTTCATCTATGTATTTGAATAAATTCTATGAAAAAATTAAAAAAAACTAAAATTTTGTCGAAAATTTTTAAAATTTTTTAATTAAATTTTTTTTTTTTAAATTTCTTTTAACCAATTGAATGCGTCTCTCAAAGACCTTTCATATGATACCAAATTTACATATACTTCCTTTGGAAGAAATATGGAAAAAATGTGAAAAACCCCAAAAAAGGACCTTTTTATCCTTCGATCCAGCTCGCCAAATATTGACCCCAGGACGAAAAAAATTCAAAACGTAGTCTTAGAATGAATCAAATTTTCATTTTAGGTGGGAACATCCGCAACTTAAATTTTGGGGCCACCCTAATATACATACGTACGTGTTTAGTATTCATGTTATAACATGCATTCGTAGTTTATTAAGTATATTTTTAAAAATTGTTAATCATTTAAAAAAAAATAATAATAAGAGAATAAACTATTTAATTACTACGTACATATTACTATTACAACTAAAAAAACTAACACATTTTAAATGTTGCTTATTGAACACTCTAAACAAATGGAATTTTAGAAATGAATGTCATATTTACATACATATGTTATTATACGTATTGTGGTTTTATTAGAAAATCCTAACTTTTATTAATGAAAAAAATAATAAATACACATCTATATTAAAACAAACCGTTTGAGTACTTAATTAATGAAAATATCAGACTACTTACTACTTGCCATAAAATATGAATACATTTTTAATAATTAATTAATGCAATAAACAGACCTGAGACACCTGCATTAAAGAGGCTAATGCATTGAAAATTTTTCCACATTAAAATGAAATCAATTATCACTAACTTTAACAAATACACACAGTTACTAAAGTATACGTACGATCGACGTTTTGGGATTTTTTTTAAAAATCTATATAAATAAAAATACAAGGCCTGACTCATTCATTCACTCACTCATTACTGATAAGTCAGTGAATGATTGAGTCAGGTTCTCAAATTATTTTCAAATCATTATGAATAACGTGCTGTTTTTCTATAGCGAACGAGTACTTTGTGTGAAAATTTATGTGTTTTGTTTCTATAGCGAACGAATGCTTTGAGTGGACCTTTTATATGTATTTTGTTTTTGTTACAATAACAAAACACATGTTAAATTTTCACTCAAAGTACTCGTTCGCTATAGAAAAACAGCACATAAAAAATCAATTTTTGTTCAGAAATATGAGTGATTACAGATCGAGCTCCTTTTCTTGATTAAACGTTTATTGGCCAAGTTACTAACGATTTCAGATATATGTACAGAATATCTGAAATCGTGTTTTGTACATAAATATGAGTGATCACAGATCGAGCTCCTTTTCTTGATTAAACGCTTATTGGCCAAGTTATTAGCGAATTTAGATATTTTGAGATTTTATATAAAAAATTGGTTTTTTTTCAGAAATATGAGTGATCACAGATCGAGCTGCTTTTCTTGATTAAACGCTTCTTGGCCAAGTTATTAACGAATTTAGATATTTTGAGTTTTTATATAAAAAATCGATTTTTTGTTAGAAATATGAGTGATCACAGATCGAGCTCCTTTTCTTGATTAAACGATTGTTGGTCAAGTTACTGACGATTTTTGATATTGTGAGTTTTTATATAAAAAATCGAGTTTTTGTCAGAAATATGAGTGATCACAGATCGAGCTCTTTTTCTTGATTAAACGCTTATTGACCAAGTTATTAGCGAATTTAGATGTTTTTTTGTTAAGAATTAGTGTGCTGATCACAGATCGAGCTCGTTTTCTTGATTAAACGCTTATTGGCCAATTATTAATGATTTAAGATATTGTGAGTTTTTATAGAAGTAATCTAATTTTGGTCTGAAATATGAGTGATCACAGATCGATGTATTTTGCAAATGTATTTAATAAGTGGGCGTATTAGTGGACGTGGACAATTTTTATTTCTGTAAAAACTTTTGCGGACTATTGCGAAGATTAAAAAAAAATTAGCCAAATCGGCCAGGTGTCCTGCGATTTTGGATATATTGGGGTGGTCAATTTTTCTTTCAGTAAAAACTTAAATTGGATTACTATGAACATTTAAACAAAAAATTAGCCGATTTCCGATAAATCTTAAAAAGTGGGCGTGGTCAATTTTTCATTCCGTAAGAACCTATGTTGGACTATGACCAACATTTAAAAAAAATTGTCTAAATCGGTCCGGCCGTTCTCAACTGATGCAATTACCAACGAACGAAACGTTTGACATTTGAGAAGGGGTTTGATTTCAAATCATTTCAAACCGCCGTTGCTGCTGTTATTTTGAAAAACCAGAAAACCCAACTCCTTTTACCAGGTTATTTAAAATAAACACACTTTTTAAGTTTGCTCCTTAATTTACTTTTTCATAATTATAAACAGTCTTATTTATAAAACAATTATAGGAAAGGTCTGCGAAAAGTACTTAGTGTAAAACATTAAAAATAACGATTAAAAAATTGGGTATAAAACTAAAAAAATACTAATGTTATGAATAATTTAACTCCCTAGACATGTAATAGTATCATTATTAGTAAAAAATACTTTAACCAAACGTTGACAACTGGTGGGTAACGCCAACAAACGGTTCAATGTAGTCGATGAAGATGACGAGGAAGAGGAGTTATACGAACTAGATTCGCTAAAATAATAAAAACAGTTATGTTAAAGATATGATATAATTTCAAAAATGAAAACATTACCTCATGGGTGTTAATTTTTTAACATCCCATACTCTTAAACTGCCATCACGACAACCTGAGGCTAAATGTCTGCCATTCGAACTCCAAGCTATGCTGGTAATCATGGCTGTATGATCTTTAAGTTCGTTTAGCTGTGAACCGGCTGCTAAATCGAATATACGGATTTTAGACTCTTCGCCACCGGCTGCCAACATTTTACCATCGGGACTAAAGCAAATACTACTAACTGGTTGTTTGCAATCAGAAAATACACGCATCAGCTTCCCACTAGTAACACACCATAAACGCACCGAGGAATCTGCAGAGCCAGTGGCAATATAATTACCATTAGGATGAAAAGCCAAACACTAAAAATATTAACGTTTAATATAGATTTTCATAGGATTAAAAATGTTATGTTGTTTACTTCAACATCTTGTGTGTGCCCGACGTAGGTTATTAGGGGAAATTCTTTTTCTAAAGACCACAGTCGCGCTGTTAAATCTTTAGAACCTGTCGCCACATACATTCCCACTGGACTTTCATCCATACACCATATTGGGTAACGGTGACCTCTATATATTCCACCACAATTTAAATTCTCAGCTCGCCAACAACGCATACAACCGTCTTTTGAACTACTATATATAAGAGGGTAATGTGTAGAAAATTTTATGTCTGTTATACCCGCACTATGACCACGTAAACTCACACCTCCATAGGAATTGCTAAAAAAGGATAATATTTTAAGCTTTGTTTATTGTTGGCAGAACAGTACTTACTATGAGTTGTCCATATATTTCTTTTGATAATATTTTTCTTGAAAATATTCCTTTTGGAGATCTTTGGTTGCATGCTGACACTTTATATCTTCTTCGATTTCATCCTCATCTTCCTCAACAAAATTATTCATTTCCCAACTGCAGTGCGAGGAGGAAAAACGTTCATATAGACTTCTACCCCGCATTGAGTGTTGATTCATTTGCCATAATTGTATAAGAGAATTATTAAAACCAGCCACTAAATGACATTCCTGAGGATCTAATGCTGCAGATGTAAGACTACAAAAAAAAGGAATAACAATAAGTTAACCTTATTTCAAGATACTTGATTTACTTACCCTTGACTTTTATCGGCAATTCTAACAATACGAGGAAACTCAAGAGAATTTTTAAAAATTTGTTCCCTTGAATCTTTGATTGTTTTTAAACATTGCTTAACATTACGAATAGTATCTCTTACATTGGAGGTAGCACCACCTTCTAAGGAATCTCCTTCTGATTTTATTGTACTTTCAGGTTGCTCTTCTGGTGGTCTTTTATTCGACGAATGCGTCTTCTCTGTGGATGAATGCGTTTTTATTTTAAGTGTAGGGGCTAATTCACTATCATCTTCGTCCTCTAGATGATCTTCTGGTGATATAAAGATTGTTTCTTCTGTATGCTGACGAATTTCATGGTCCATTATGTGGACATGTATCCATGTGTTGAGTAAATTCAATATCAAAACATGTCCCCTTTTCTCTAAAAATCTTCGCAGTATATTTACCACTGCTTCGCAGGTATGAATTTCATGTTTGGCAGAACGGAATTGTGCCACATCAGGATCTAATTCCAAAGTATCTAATTTTTGGCAAGCGGAGATTTTTTGTATTAATTTCATAAAATAATCCTGCTCCGGATCTTCTTCGGCGTAAGCTTCCCTGGCAAAACGTATATTTAAATGTTGCCAACCAGAATCCAAATTAACATCGTTGGACGGCAGTGAACAACCATTAATTTTGGTGGCAAAAGGAGCTTCGTACGTTTCGACGGGTGCCACTAAGTGTGAATATTTGCGCAAAAAGTCTACGGCTGCCTTTGTTTCGCGACCCTTTATTAATTCTATGTACAAGTGTGCCAACAAGGGGGCATAAAAACGCTTCAATTCCCCTCGTACTTCTTCTGTTTGAGATTCTATAAATTGAGAAAATCTACGGGAAAAATAAAAACAATTATTGAATTTACAATGAAATTTATAGCACAATATCCGAATGCTATTTTTTGTTTACCTTGAAAATTGTTGATCCACCATATTATAGTTGTTGGTTAAACACAAGACATTGGAGAAGACAAATGAGTTGCCGCCATGCAAATCTGAATCAAGCATTTTTTGCAAAACAAAGTTTTTTCTATTTTGCAACAACACCAATTCGGATTTGCGAAATTTTTCACTTCCCTGAAATAGGACATAAAATACACAAAAATTAAATAACTTTTATCTAAATGCATTTTTCCATTTTTACTTGCCACAAAATTTTTTTGCTTCAGGTACATGCCCACAGCCGTGCGCAAAATGTCGGTTTTAGATTTTTTTGACTTGTTGCCACTACACAATGGACTAGATGCATGATGATTACTTGGAACACTCATTTGTTGATAGTTTTTTTAATACTTTGTCGTTTTTTTTTTTATTTATTTTTGTTTATAATAGTTTTTCGCACGAATTCCGTCTGTTCTACACAAAAACAGAGATAGTCTATTAGTTTAAAATTGCTACCGCCAGATGGTGCGATACTAGTTTTTACAGATGTTTTTAGAAATCGTGTGTGTGTGATAAAAACAGGCAAAAAACTGGGGAAATATGAAAGAAAAATGGAGTATTCGTTATATGATAATGTCGATAGCACCGCTTCCGGCCAAGGCGAATTCATACAAGGTGGTGTCAGTTCTACAAAAACAACGATTGGTCTTAACAAATGTCAAAAAACCAAAATGAAAAATTAAACAAATAAGTATTTAAACTTAATATAGTGTAGATAATTGATTAGTGAGGGCTTTAATTATTTATGTAAACAATACATTTTTTGTTAATAAGCTTAGAATATATAGATATATAAATATAAAAACAAGCTTTGACAGTTGTTAGAACCAAAAAGCGAAAAAAAAATTATCAGCTGTTTGACTGACTCCACCTTGTATAAATTCGCCTTGCTTCCGGTGCATTTATAACTTGTTTTGATAATTGAACTGTTAATTTACGTGTATTTGTTGTGGCGAAAAATATAACAAACCCAAAAGCAAAAACAACAACAGGCAACTATGACAGTTCAATTAACTTTTAACAAAAATAAAGTACCAGTTGTTTTTGTACATGTTGTAGTTCTGTCGTCTCCTTCTATAAATTCGCCTAGGCACCATTCATAATTTTTTTCTTAAATTTGTTTAAGGTTCGAGCCAGGGCACACTTAGAAAGGTGATTGCATCACTACAACAAAAATAATTAGTGAATTCGCCTGTATTTATTTCAATTCGCTTTCACCTTGTTAAATACGCCTTGGTTCGAGATGTCAAATTCATTATTGTTGCGAATCAAGGCGTATTTATTTATTAAATGCACCTTGGTTGCGAATACTACAATCAAGATTAATTGATCCTTAAGCTGTCAAATTCACAAATTCACGTAACACTGCAGCCACACGATCAAGTTTTTCTGATAGTCTTTTACATATACTGTTTGTCAAAATTTATAAAAATTGAAAGCTGTGACGTAGGCAGCACGCAACTTGAAAACAATTTTAGTACAAATTGGGAAAAAACCTGTAATCAGCTGTTTTCTTGAAAGAAAAATTGAAAACCAACTTGAATGAGAAATTGAATGCAAGTTCGTTTCAATTCTTAAAAGTGTGAGTGTATTAGTAAAAAAGTGTGAGTGTATTAAAACTTGAAAGGCAAAACTTGATCCAAGGCAAAGTAAATTAATAAAGTAGCGACAGTACTACAACAAATACAACATTTACAAAAACCACAAGCAATTTTGTTTTTGGTTTAAGGTCTGAGCTGTCAAAGTTGCCTGTTGTTGTTTTTGCTTTTGGGCTTGTTGTATTTTTCGCCACAACAACCACAAGTGAATTGACAGATCAGACCAAAGTAAAAAAAATAGTCAGCTGTTCTACTGAGTCTACTTTATTAATTTACTTTGATCCAAGGCGTATTTAACAAGGTGACAGAAGTGGCGAATTGAAATAAATACAGGCGAATTCACTTATTTTTTATATATATAGTTTGACATACGGGCGTACGGGCGAATATTTTTTATATATGTAGTTTGACATTTGTGCGTACTATTTCTATAATCAGCTGTGCTGCCGATGGCACCTTATTAAATGCACCTTGACTTGATCGTGTAACCCCCAAGTAAAAGAAACAAGAACAACATGGAGTCTTTGACAGCACATACAACATAAACAAATTGCAAGCGGCTTTTGTAATGTTGTACTCAAGGCGAATTAATACAAGGTGGTGTTAGTTCTACAAAAACAACGATTGGTCTTAACAAATGTCAAAAAACCAAAATGAAAAATTTAACAAATAAGTATTTAAACTTAATATAGTGTAGATAATTGAATAGTGAGGGCTTTACTTATTTATGTAAACAATAAATATTTTGTTAATAAGCTTAGAGTATGTATGTATTTAAATATAAAAACAAGATTTGACAATTGTTAGAACCAAAATGCGAAAAAAAAAAATTATCAGCTGTTTGACTGACTCCACCTTGTATAAATTCGCCTTGGTTGTACTTGTAGTAGAATCGACACCAGCAAGGCGTACAAGGTGCATTTAATAAGGTGCCATCGGCAGCACAGCTGATTATAGAAATAGCACGCCCAAATGTCAAACTACATATATAAAAAATATCCGCCCGTTCGCCCGTATGTCAAACTCTATATATAAAAAATAAGTGAATTCGCCTGTATTTATTTCAATTCGCCACTGCTGTCACCTTGTTACAGCAGTGGCGAATTCGCAGTGGCGAATTGAAATAAATACAGGCGAATTCACTTATTTTTTATATATAGAGTTCAAATCAATCACTATTCCGAGATTACAAAATACTTGTCATGATAAATTATTAGGTATAGTCGCTATTAGTGTTATTGCATCGTTACCCCCTGTCTATACTTTACAAATATTTATCATAACAATTAATGACGTTTGTTGTCAAGACAAAGTTGTCTGAGCCAAAGCACTAACAATTGTGTCATAACGAAGCAATAATACTAATAAATGGGGACTATTCCTGATAATTTTGTATCTTGACAACCATTTTGACGTTTATCATGATACAAATTAGGTATAGACAGGGGGTTATGACAAAATTGTTAGTGCTTCAGCACAGACAACATTGTCTTGACAACAAACGTCAATAATTGTTATAATAAATATTTGTCAAGAATAGACAATGGATATGAATTTAGTGCTTTTTTATTTTCAGTAGTACATACATACTATAAAATACGACTGAGGGTATTGTTTAATTAGTGACTAGTGTTGCCATCCTAGGACCTTTATCGCCCAATTTGATTTGGGTGAATTTTTTTTTTTTTTATATTTAGACTCTAAATTTTAGAGCAATCATCAAAAAAGTCGTCTTTTCCAGATTATCCAGTAATAAACATCTTATGCACTCACATAAAAAATTAAATAAATATCAACTAAATTTTATACATAACATCCGAAATTTGTAGGACCTTAAGTTGCGAACAAATATAAAATTATACCACTATGTTCAGCATACAAATCTGAATTTTTGCTAAAAATTAGGTTTATATCTGGAGTGGTGCCCATAAACTAGAGTTTAGGACCATATTTTTGCGGTTCATAGTTCAGAATTAAAGCCAAGTGGGCTTTAGTAAAATGTTGTTGAGGAGTTTTGGGGATACATAAACGTTAACTGGGGATGAGTACAGACAAAATACTGACAACACTGAGATACTAAAATCAGCTGTTTACTAAATTTATTTATTTCAGTTGTTGATAAAATTTCCTCGATAGCGGTTACATTTCATTAATGTGTTACTATTTAACTAAACTTAAAGATACTAAAAGCATTACGAATTTAATTTATTAAAACAAATTTAATAGCGTAAAAATGTCGTCGGAAAAATATCTGAATGAATTCTGTGATATTATTGATACTTATGGTGGACGCGATAAGGTAACGTGAAAAATAACATTGAACCAAAGAACTCTTCCCTACATACTCGTGCCATTCCCTACATACATATGTACATATTTAGAGAATTATAAACAAAGCAATTACACTTAATTGATTTCAACTAAATTATAACCATCAATTGATGGTGGGTGCAAATAAAAAAGGAAAAAATATGCATTGTTGGCAAGTTTTTATTTGTCTATTAAACTGTTACCAATAAAACAAAAAACAAAAACTATTGAAATAACTGGAAGTTGTTTAGTAACATTAGGTTGGCTCGTTCGTTGGTTTGAGCGTTGATAAACAACAGGTTTTTATTTATTTTGTTTGATTATATTATATGTATCGCTTTTGTTAAGAAAATGTTACCTATTAGTCCGTATGAACGATCGCTATGTAGGTTTGAGTTGTACGTATGATGAAAGAACAATAAATGAACTCATATGTATATAAAAACCAAATACGCGCTCGTTGTTTCAACAAGAAATGGACCTTGAATTATAATTTCTTTAAAAATAACAAATAAATTTAGTGCAACCATGCTAAAATTTCGAACATTTAAAATCAATTGTAATGATTTATTTTTTTTTTGTACTTAAGTTTTCGATAGTTGGCAATGATTTAGGCAAGATAATGTATTTCCGGATTTAAATTTTTGTTTTAACAGTCGAAACAATATGCAGTAATATTTCTGTGACAACAAGGAAAAAGTTCGTAAGTCAAGTTATGCATAAATTATTTTATTACATTTATGAAATCTTTAGGGTACTGCCACACGTTCAATATACATATATTGTGATATTTGGATCGCGATCTGGATTTAACAATATTAGGCTATTCTGCGATCCATCAATACTGCTACACGTTCAATAAGTACCGCGATACTGGATCGCGGTCAATATATGTATATTGAACGTGTAGTAGTACTTAACTCCATACAGTGTCAAATTGGTATAACAATCCGACCAGTACGTTAAATGATATTTATAATTAAAAATTAAATTTATTACGGTTTAGTATTGCAGTTGAAACTTTCAAATGCTCTCAGGTTGGTACTTTTTCCTCGTTATTTGTCATCAAAGTAACAGAAATATGGATATTTAAACAATCTGCGAGTTAGTTTTTGAAATGTATTTTTGTTTATTTATACAACCAAAGTAGACAACCGCTTTGAAACGGTACCGATAAATAGCAGTTATTTCGATAACTGTATTTTAAAGATAACGGTAATTTCATCCAGAATTAAATTATTAATAAAATTTACAATTACCTATATTTTAAATTAAATTTAAATACACTCAAATCAAAATCTTGTATTTTTACAAGCTTCTATGTTTGTTTATTTGTTTGTACCTATATTTTAGGTCAAAATTAGTAACTGAATTTTGAACCAGTTCTCGTGGCCCGAATAGTCGGAAATATGGCACTAACATAATACAGACAATGCTGTATTATGTTCGAAAATTTCGAAATTAAATTCGAAGTTTTGTTCAAAAAATTCTTAAAGCTGATAAAATAATCTCTAGATCATGCATAACCCTGATGACAATGCAATACATATTATGTTCGAAAATTCGAATATATGTATGTTCAAACATTTTTGAAAGCTATTAAAAAAAATTCTAAATCATGAGGATTCTCAAAAAAAATTTGAGGCCAATTTCAAAAATTTCCCAATTTTGAAGTTATAATTTTACTTTTCACGATAACGATATTTTAGCGATAATTTAAGTTATATCGGTAACAGTAGTTCAGCTGAAAGGGTATTTTAGGGATAACAGTAGCCAACATTGTTACAATATAATATCGTTAACCTAGCGTTTACACATGCAAGTAACAGTTGCAAAAACTCAACACATTCATACTTTTGAACTAACACAATTGTGTAAATTTACACATGCATAGTAATTGTGTTAGAACAAACGTATAAATGTGTTCAGTTACTTGCACTGTTACTTGCATGTGTAAACGCCAGGTACATGTACTCACCCAAATGACAAGAATATACAGTGTGTGAAAATACAACGTAAACTTGTTTTAAAAACTATATTCCGTAAAGTTTTCAAAAACATGACCTTTTATCAAATATGTATGGATATTTCTAAGATTTTTTTTATATTATTTATTTTCAACAACCTAGCCTTATTGGCCATAACCGGTTATAAAATTCTACTAGGTTTTCTTTTCATTAATGCCAAATGGGCTTATCGTGAAAAACCTCGTACTGCCAGTTTTCGAGATATTTCCACATTTATGTTTTCACTAAAAACTTATTTTTTTAATAGCTTTATCTCAGTAACCTGGGAAGTCCTACTATTTTTAATATTTTTTTATATTCAACAACACTTTTATTCATACAAAAAATTATTAAATAAATATAAAGTGAAAATAATAACAGACCGTAGGATTTTAGAATTGTGGACAGACTTGTGTTCAACGTACAAAAATTATATAAAACAACTAAGAGAGCTATATTCGGCCGTACCGAATCTTATATAACCTTCACAAAATTATACTATAAAATAAAAATTTTAAATATTTTTTTTTTTAGTGAAAAAAAATAATATATGGGGAAAAAATTATTTTTTAAATTTATTAGTGATTTTTTGTGATGATATTTATTGTAGGTCCGACTTACTTTGGCCTTATATACGCAGTTTCAAAGGATTTTGAATTATCTATTATTGGATATCCATATTGTCTATATTAATGACTTAATAATCCAGATATATGTAGATCAAAAATAAGTAAAAAATCGAGATTGTTCTGATTTTTTCCTTATAAATATATCAGCCATTTGTGGGCCGATTGTCTTGATTTTAAATAGCAACCGACGACAAGTAACCGGCAACATACAGATGGACATGGTTATATCGACTCCGCTATCTATAACGATTCAGAATATACATATATACTTTTTGGGGTCGCAAATGAAAAATGTAGAAATTTTTTATACGGATATCGTTGAATGTACTCCTCAATCTATAAGTATTTAGAATTGTTTTTACATGTTATAGATTATTAATACAATAATAAGTAGAACTAGCTGACGGAATGTCAATTATGTACGTATGTATAACAATTATTTTGGGTGTGTTTGCCGTATTATAATCTACGACTTCAGCTATAATTTTTAAATATTTCTTCCAGTGCTTGATTATTTTTTGAATGTATTTAATTTTGTAAGCTTTTACTGCAAATATTTGCACATAGCTAATAAAAGTTGTTATTTATTTACATAACTGTGTACTACATACTAGTAAAACGTATGCACTATTCATAATTATAATTCGTTAGCTTAGTGAGCAAATGTGATAAGTCCACTTTTATGAAAATTGAGATTTTACTACAAAACGTTTGAGTAAGCAAAACAAAACTATTTACTTATAATCATTTTACAATTACTTAATTTTTACTCGTACCACAGTTTTTTGTTCAAAATTTCAGAATTATTATATTAGTCAAATGGTAAACTAACTAAACATTCCCACGACAGCCGGTTCTACGCACCGAAATGATCCGATTTCACTCGTCCAAGGGCTGTAAACTCAGCAACCACTGCTGCTAACGAATTAAACTTTTGGAAGTTTTTAAAAAAATCGCGAATTTTAATGAAAAGATTTTGGTCTACTTTAAATAATTACTATTTAATATTCATACTAGGTTAGAGTTTATTTTGATTGATAAAAAGTTTATATTTTGATTACATTTACCACAGTTATTACTTATTGCTGGAATACATACATATATCAATTCAAAAACATATTGAATCCAGAAACAAACTGGAAAATATGCAAAAAAGCATGAATTAATATTATTGTAATACAAAATTTGGTTACAAATTACAATAAAGTGTTTTTCCAGATTGATGAGAAAAAATATTTTTGCTTTCATCAGACTGGTGGGAGCATTTCGTAGCCTAATTCATGGATTTCTCCATGGAAACTCGGGAGCCATCTTGCAGAAAACTTTCAAAATTGAAATCACTGAGCCATGTGTGATGATGCCTATGGTTTTAATTAAAATCAATGGATGTAAGATCGAGTCCTATTCGTTTTTACACGATTTTTCCGATATCTTTGTCTTGTATTGAAAATATTTAAAACGCAGTTTCTACAAAAACGTCTTAAAGTCTATAATGAGAAACTAAAAAAACAATCGTCTTAAATAATAATAGTAATATACATAATTGATTATATAAGAAATAATTGTGTAGCGTGAGTATGATGATTAATAAAATAAAACTCTTATTGTCTTCTCTGGAAATACAGCGTGTTTTACTTTTGTTTGTTTGTTTATTTTTTATTTTTTTTATTTGTAGAATAAAAAATGTCTTTTTAATTGAATTATTAATTGACGTCGTCGTTGTTTATTACTAACAATAAACGCCTCTAAGGCTGTCTCCTCCCCTAAACACCTCAAACAATCGTTCAAACACAATAAAAATATGACTCTTGTGAATAAATTATTAAAAATGTATTAACAATTTAATTTTTCTATTTTTAGTCTATTGTTGAAAATAAAAGTATTATGATGTATGTACATCATTCACATTTTAGCAATTCAGTTTCAATTTAACTAAGAACCAGTCATAAATCACACTAGAAATGTTGATTCCATTGGTCGTGTTTACATTATCATTAGTGTTATTTTATTTTTTGATTGTTTTGAAACAATCACAATTAAATGCCAACAATAATACTCAATAAATAATTGGTATTATGTTTATCTGACGAGAAAATAATTAGCTGAGTGGTACGAGTAGATGGTTTTACATTTAATATCGATGTTTTGATAGCGAAATAATAAAAAGGTGTGTTAATTTAAAGTGATTTGCATGTTCATATTTATCAATCAATTTGTGATAGTTAATTCAAAACATAAACTCGATTTTTCATATGAAGTTTTTCGAAAAGTCATTAATCTTTAGTTAAAGAATTGATTTTTTTCAGAACATGAGTGACCACAGAGCGATCATCTTTTCTTGATTAATCGCTTATTAATTATACAAAGTTATTGATGATTAATGATCGATTTTTGTTCTGAAATATAAGTGATCTCAGATTGAGCTTTATTTCTTAATTTTATGCGCATTTGCAAATTAAGTGACGTTTAAAAGTTTTTTGCGTTTTTTATTTAAAAAAAATCAAGTAAAAGTGGGGCTGTGCAGAATCTTGTATTCCATCTACCAGAGTATCCGAATTTCTAAGCTGTGATATATGTATATGTACGTATGAGAGGTCTTTCATTTGATATGCATATTGTCTACGTTCATCCAAAAATTTACTCAAATTATATACAGTGGCGGCCAGCTATTTAAAGACAAATATTTGTATTTTTTAGCGACTGAATTTTAAGTGAGATAGTGCTCAAAATTTCTTTGTGAAAATACTTTGAACATAATATGGCTAAAACAAGTGGAACTAAAAATACGAAATTTGGTCTGAATATTTTCTAATAATATAAAAAATAATTATATAAAAGTTTGCAAATATTTTTCTTTAAATATTTTTTTTTAAATTGTAGAAAAAACGTATAATTTCGTACACACAAAAAAATAATCGAGGCTATATTAACTAAGCTTGCATAGTTAATTTCTTTTTATATGAAAACTAAAAATTAAGTTTTATTATCTATGCCAATAGGTAATTCAAACTATACACTTTACCTAAAAACTATGTTAATATAACTATTGGAATTAGTAATTTGATGTTTGGTATCTTCTTCGAAGTTTTTTTGTTTATTTTATTGTCAATTGAAAATATTTTTGGTGCAAAAGGGTATGTATGAAATTATCTAAAATTTTAGTTATATTAACTAAGAAACTTTGCAAATTTTTTTTATTTTCGAAATTGTTTTTTAATTTATTTTAAAAAAGTTTTTTTTCCCAATTTTTGGTGAAAAAAAATTCGGGTTAAAAATTATTTTTTTTTTTTTTACCGATTTTGACCCTACAATTACTACTTACTATTATAGCCTTATATACATCGACTTCGCTATCTATAACGATCCAGAATATATACTTTGTGGGGTCGCAAATAAAAAATGTAGAAATTACAAACGGAATGCCAAACTTATATACTATACCCTTGCCACTCATGGTGAAGGGTATAAAAACAATCAGATTCAAATTATTTTCATACTACATGCTAATTGAGCGCTTAGTTTTCGACGTCATCTTACCCTAAACATACTAATTAAATTAAAAAATTAAATATTCAGTTTAAACTACTATTTTTGCACTTCAAATGTTGTAATAAGCTCTAAATACCTTCACTCAGTAACATTTTAGAGTTTTCCTATTCAAATCACATTGAAAAAAAGTTTCAAAAGTTTTTGTTTTTTCAGTCGTGGTTGTCATTCATTACAAGAAATTTTTTGCAATTGCAATTTTTAAAAATATAAATGTTTTAAAAAAACAAACATTTTTTTTTTAAATCAGCAATTTTACAAAACAAAAATGTTTAAAAAATTCGCAAATTTGAAGAAAAATTCTCAATTCTGTTACTCAGACAGTTACAATTTGGGTTTTTTGGTATATGGACGAGTTATTTTCGGTCTCTGGTCTAACTTAAAAGTAAAAAATTAATAATACTGTTTCCATAACAAAAAAATAACAGAGAAAAATTGCTTTTAATTTTAAGTTAAAAATTCGCATGAGTTGAGTAAAAGATAAGCTGGAGGGTATTTCCATTTTGATATAAAATATAAGTAAACGTCTATATAAACATTCAAAATAATGCGATCTTTTTAAGGAACATTTTATGGTATCAATTTATATTTTTGAAATATTATTTATATTTAAATCTAAGGATATGTATTTTAAAATATCCTTTAGCTTCGAAAAGTGGACTTTGGTGATTTAATTAGAAAATCGATGCCTTAATATAAAAAGGCCCTAACTCGTGTTTGTTTTTGTAAGTGCAGATTTTTATTTATTTCGAGATCCCCTCATGATCAATCACTGATATGCCTAAAAACATGGATATGTATGGAAAAATCTTAAGTTCAAAACATGTTGCACTAGTTTTGTTCTTAAATTTAAAATATTTGGTGTTATTTTAAAAAAGTATTCAAATTTGAATTTTTAACAATTTTTCTTGCAGGTAATGAAAGCACTTTGTTACGGCTCTAAATTAATAGCTGGCTATTATGTTGACCGTAAACCTGAATTGGCAAAACGTTATGCTATAGCTAGTTCACGCATATCAGGAGCCCGTGCAACACTACGTTTAATTGATGATATACCCATGATACAATATGCATTGGAATATGGCTGGGGACAAAATGTAAGTATATAACAGTTATATAACATAATATGTATGTATATTAAAGAATTTATCTAAAATAGGAAAGTGATCGTACTATGGCTGTGCTGGGTGTAACAGCCAATATAATAGATCTGTTATATTATCCGGTGGAGAAACTATGCTGGTTGTCGGAGCATAAAATAATTGATTTAAAAAACGCCGATTATTGGGATAATGTGAATACAGTTTTTTGGGTAATAGGAGTCTATTTAAATCTAATGCGGTAAGTAGATATATTTTATAGACAAGTCAAATAATTTCTTTGTTATCAAAATCGAAATTGATATTTTTTAACATTAACTTATGTTTTTAATGAAATATTTTAGTACGTTGCGCAATTTTGGTATAAATCAACAAAAAATTAATCAAATTAAGGATCCCAAGTAAGTTTGTGTAATCAATTTCATTTTTCCTATATGTATTTCCATTAACACATAATTTCATTTATTTTTTTAGAAAATCTCCTGAAGATGAGCTTAAAATTAAAAAGCAGCGACTCGAAATCCTATCTTTAATAAGATTATCCTTAGATTTCGTGCATGCCGCCAGCTATTTACCCAGAGGTTATTTATGGGGTGGCAAATTATCTACATTCCAAATTGGTGCTGTTGGCACTTTGTCTGCCGGTATAGGAATTTATCAAATTTTTGCGAAACGGAAGCTAAACAAATAAAATTTATGTATTTGTGTCTCATCAGTTTTGATTAAAACCTGATTTTTTCTTTTGTTATTTGTATTTTGTAAAATGTGTGTATTTGTATTTTAAGCTAGTCAGAATAATATTTATACATACTCTATATTATTTTTGAAAAATGTTGTAAACAAAAAAAAGATAAAATAAGCAATATTTACATTAAACAAATTCTTGCTTTTAGTTTTAAGTTTTTATCGTGTTAATGGAACAAACGTCACCGAAATTTAAAAAAAATATAAATAAAATGCTACTATTTTTGAAATAAAACCATGAAAGTATTTTTTAATGTTTTCATTAGTTTTTTAAATTCTCAATAAAAAACTTTAAACTTAGTTTTTAAGTAATGAAAAAATTCGAAAATATAAATATGAGTTTGTCATTCGAACCCATTCTGGATCTTTTTTTTTTTTTATTGATTCTTCAATTACATAACCGAGCCCTTAAGGGCCTTATATGGATAATTATAGATGGTGGAGTCGAATCATGTTGGTTCATCATTATATCAGGTATGATCCTGGATCGGTTGCTATTGAAAATCCAAAAACTAGGTCCATAATAAGCGGATATTTTGTTAAAAAACCACGACTACCTCGATTTGTTACCTATTTTTGCCTGTATATCGATTACTATGTCTTGTATATAGATAATATGGATATCAAATGAAAGGCATTTCAAATACCTTTCCAACGACAATTAGAAATTCGGACCGACAATGGTTTAGTTTTGAGAAAACTATTTCAACCCGAAATTCGGATTTCAATGGTTAAATTTTTTCACAATTTTTGTTTATCATAATTTGTATTATATCTTTTTACTTTGGTGAATTATATAAGATTCGACACATCTGAATATAACATTATTACTTGTTTAAACTAGAGAGAACGCTACAGTTTTTAAATTTATTTTTCATTATGCTTTTTTGCCAATATCTTTTTATAGACTTTGGTATATCGTTGGACACATAATATCAATGGCTTTCAAATTAACTAACATGTATTTGCGAGTGTTAGGATTTTGACAATTACGTCTAGTATCAATGTTACCATATGTCATATGAAATAAAACTCTGGTGATTTGTTTGTGTTTTTTTGAAATGCTTTTATTTATTTTGATTATATGATTTTGAAATTTTTGTATGTTTTTAATTTTTGGTTTTTCATTAAATGTTTACATTTCAAAAAGAAACTTAAATATTCTAGGCTTTTATATTGTCATTACATTTTAAAAATGATTTTCATGCTATTGTTGGTTTTTATTTATTTTATTTTTGATTAAATCAACAGAAAGTATATTGAGTTCATATTTTATTTTTAATTTCATTAAACCAGTTTTAGATTCCATCATTTATTCTTTTGTTAAATATTACTAAAAACATAAAAAATTTATTTAAAACTTAATAATTTATTAATTAAAAACAATTTAATTCCCTATTTTTGCTTTTGTTTTCATTTGTTTTTTTTTAATTTTCTCATAATTGGTATTTATGCTTTTTTTATTATTTCATTTTCTTTTCGGTATTTTTGTTGTAAAATAACTTGTGTAAAATAACTTAGTTTCAAATGCTAAATATGTTTAAATATTTATTTTATTTATATTCATAATAAGTATTTTTTATTGCAGCTCATTTTGTTAGTTTTTGTTAATGCTTGTTTTAGTGTTAATTATTTTTTTTGTATATTTAATTTTGTTTTTATTATAATATTGTTGTTTTGTATTTGTTTAAAAAAAAGCTCATATATAAATATATATGTATGTATGTATAAGTATGTATTTTATGTATATAGTTTTAATTAAATATTGTAAGAGTTTTTTTGGTTTAGGGAAAGGGGTAGTAGTATGCTTTATGCTTTTGTCTTACCATTTTTAAGTCAACTCGTGACATATCTAATCTTTTTTATGTTTGTTTTGTGTTAAAATGTCTTTTGATTATATATGTAGTGTAGTTTATTAATAGTTTTATCTTGTTTTTATTTTTAATGATTTTCTTATAATAATTGTTTTGTATAATCCTAACTACTTGTTTCTGTTTTAAATATTTTATTAAGTTTTTTTTATAATGCTAAATATTTATTTATGTTGTTTATTCATTATAAGCCTGTAAATAATTATAAGTATGTATTTTCATTTTATATTTATTTGATGTTAAACACTTTGTCTTGATGTTTTGATGAACTTAATTTTGACTAAAAATTTCAACTTTCAACTCGAAACCTTCAAAATTTGTTTTTGTATATGCTTTGTTTTTTTTTTTAGTCACAATTAAGTTTTTGTAGTATTTTATTTAATGATTGTTATTATTTATGTATATTTTCTTAATATTGCTGAATTTATTTTAAATTTTGTTTTGAAAAATCGGCACAACAAATACGAAATATCTGTTGTTTAGGTTGAAGCTTCAGAGAGATTTTAATCATAGGTTTATTTATGATATTTTGTCCATAATATATTCGAGAATAATAGATTTTTTAAATATGTGACTAGGGTTTCATTTCTGATCGGGAAAATTTTCTCCGGAATATTTTTATATAAATTCCCGGTAAATTTCAGGAATTTCTTTATAAATTTTCTTCTTAAAGTTACGGTATTATTACTGCACATATAAAACAGATTCGTTGTGCCTTGTTGCCATTCGAATGATTAATAATATTATATCCATACCAGCAACAGAAAATCATTTGAAACAGAACTTAAATTTTTCAGTCACAACTTAAATTGTCAGGAATTTTATATGAGTATGGCACAATGTGCTAAATTTCCATTTTGGCTGAAAATGGGCGTGGCTCCACCCATTCCAAGTAAATAGTTATTTTCGAATTGCGACAGTCTTCAAACTACACACAAATCAATTTCTTATCATTACATGAAGTTTAACCAAAAATGGGCCGGATCGGAATAGGGGGTATGGACCCTCCCATAGAAAGTAAATAGTTATATTCGAATATTTGGATTATGTTCGAAAATTTTAACCGAATATCTCCCTTATTATTGTACATAGTTTGGCTGAAAATAGGCGATATTGTATTAGTGCGCATGGCAACTACCATACAATGTAAATCCTTAATTTCGAATATCTGAAGAACTATATTCGTAATAGAATTAAACTTTGTCTGAAAATGTGCGGGATTGTTAAATAGGCGTGGCACCTATTATACAAAGTAAATAGTAATTTTCCAATATCTCAGGAACTACATATAATTGTGAAAGTCTTCAAACTTTATATGAATCAATCCGAATAGCTCCCTCATTTTACATAAATTGTTTTAAATCTAAACTTTTTATTTCATTACGATACGGGTAGCGATGCACACCGGGTTTTAGCTAGTCTTATTTATATGTAAATAGGCCACACGTTTTATTGTGGTACACTTTTAAGTATGTTATTGTCCGCCAATATTGATGAAACATATTTATATGGTTTTAATTTTAAACTTTAAAAGGTTCTTTTCTCTAGGTGTGAATAATATAAAATATTGCGTTTTAAAATTGGTCGATTTTAAGTGTCTAATAGAGAATTTTGTTGACAAATATGTATGTATTTTAGTATGTCTATGACAATGATCTTGATGAAGTAGCGTTGGCTGAGCATATGTTGTGTACAGCACCAGAAGGCAATCAGTTCTGCCAGAACTTGCAAATATCCATCGATTGCGAAATTGAATGAATGTTGTTGGTGTCAAGTGCGAACTGTGATCAAATTGATCCTCACTGACGTGGATCGTAATGTCAAAGTTTAGAGTACTCCTCCGAAGACATCCCAGAAGGAACTGTTGCGGCAAAGGTTGGAATGAATTATTGGAAATAATTCCATCCCTTCCGAAATCTTAGCCACTATTAAATTTAGAATGAAATTAAACTACGTATTTATTTTTGGTTTATATACATATGTATGTATGTATATTCTCAATAAACTTTTGAAAACCATTAATTTGAGGTTTTGCAAATGTGGCTAACAAAATCAAACAGATTTAAATATTTAAAACAATTCTTCGTAGAAAATTATGTACCCTAGATTATCGATTTTCTATGACCCATTTTAAAATGTTTATGATTGTAAAATTGGGTTTTTGAAGCCTACCGAAATATTGTGAAAATAAATTCATCTCTTCCTAAATTAAACCGATTTTGTTATTTAAAACAAAATTCAAATTCTTCGTTGAAAATTGTGTAACCATTGATGATTGATTTTCTATTATCTAATATTTTTCTTGGGATGTTTTGTATATGTTTTTTTTTTTTAGCATTTTAGCACATTTGGAGGCATATTGAGCTGCTTTTTGGATTAATATTTTATGTTTTTATTTAAATGTAAGTTTTCTTATAACTAGACTTTATTTAAATTTAAATATTTATTAACTATGCATTTTAATTATATTTTTTTGGAAGCTACATATTTTTTTTTGTTTTTCAATTTGAGTTTTTTTTGTTTTTGTTTTGGTTTTTTTGTTTTTGTTAAATGGCACTGCAGTATATTTTTTGTTTAATTTTAATAAGGTGGGAAAACAATTTAGAATACATTCTTTATTAGTTTATAATTAATTAATAATAATTTTATTAGTTATTAAAACTGGAAATTCTCAATTTTATATTCATAGCCGAGTGGAAACCTAACATTTACAATATTTGTTGAAATATTGAAATGTTTTCACTGATTTTTGATTGGTATTGAAATAATATTGAGAATTTCAATTCAATCTTTGCTATACTTGTCTCTTGTTAATTATTTTATATATAATATATCTATGTATGTATATAATCTAGTCTAAAATTATTTGGTTTTATTTTGTATGAAAATATTTTAATTGTTTTTAAAAACATTTCTTTTTTCATCTGATTTGATTTATATATAAGTATGTATGTTTGTTTGTATGTATGTATATAATATTCAATAGTATTTTCAATTCAATATTGTATGCATTTCAAAAAAGCATGTCCAATAACAAGTTTAACAATATAAATGTTTTGTTTTTTTCTTTTGTAATTATTATTTTATTATTTTTAATAATTTATATGTTTTTTTTGTGTTAAGAGATATTGTTCGTATAAATATTTTGTTTCTTGTTTTGAAATTGTTTGTTATATGTTTGTTAATTATTTTGCTTTTTTTGTTTGTTAATTATATATGTTGTATGTTCCCCAAATATGTAAAGTGAATTATTTGTTTTTTTCATAATAATTATTTTTTAAAATTACTTTTTAATTTTTAAAAACAATAGAATTATAAAATATATTGGATGTATGACATAAAAATGGGGATTTCAAATAGATGACGTATTTTTTGAACGCGTTTTTTGTACAAACAAAGAACAAATTCTTGCTTTGCTTCGAAAATTTCTAATTTTGTACATATATTTGTTTACTATAACCATATATATGGTTGATACAATCATGTGAATCATAAATTAACCATATTATGGTTACCACAATCATGTAAATGGTTACTGTGACTATAATATAGTTAAAAAACTTGTAACACTATTTAAATGGTTACAGTAACCATGCCCAACTATATTTTTTCTCTGCGTGTATCTATTATGAACTGCTGAAATCTGGCCAGATTATTACAGAGATCCTGTACCGAACGCAACTGATTCATTTGAAGCGAGCATTGGACGAAAAACGCCCAGAATATGCGGCCAGACATGAAACCGTAATATTCCATCATGACAACACTCGGCCACATGTTGCAATACCTGTTAAAAAGTATTTAGAAAGAAGAACTTGCCCCGTTTGACTATTATTTGTTTCGATCGATGCAGAACGCTCTCTCTGGGATACGCTTCACTTCAGAACAGAGTATCCGAAATTGACTTGATTCGTTATTGGTTCGGAATCCATATGTTGCCAGAAAAGGTCATATCTAACAATGGCCAATACTTTGAATAAATGTATATTGTACAAAAGCTTCAAAATAAAAGCTAAAAATATCACGCATTTTTAAGTCATACACCCAATATGTTGCAGAAATGTTAAATTATGTTAATTCCATTGTACAGTGGGATCGTCTGAAAAGCAAATATTAGTACTAATTGTGGTAAATCATAACTATATCTTCTAAACTACCGTTCTGACAAAATACGGAATAGCGGTTTTGCCAAATAAAAGAAAAATTCTTTTGATACCCACCATCAAAAAGATGAAAAAGACGATCTAGCTACATATGTATGTCAGTTTGTTAGTTGAAAAAACTATAGGGCGCAAACGAAAGGAAACGATTTGTTATTGAAAATTGGTAATATCCATCCATGATTTTCCTTAATTATGCTGATTAGTCATAAATTTCTCCCTGTCCCTGTCATACAAGCTGAAAATTTTCAAAAACATGTTTTATATTTTGTGAGGATCGGCCTATAGTTTACCCTACCTCCCATATAACCCCTATATCAGAAAAATATTTTATTGTCACATATTGATGGTGGGTATAGAAGATTCGGCATTGCCGAATATAAACTTCTACTTGTTTTAAATAATTTTTAAGCTCGAACTAGATTTGTTTTCTTTTGTCTTGACTTTCTAAGATTCATGATCTAAATTTTAATTCAAAATTTTGAGATCTTGAAATAAATTCTAAATTCAAATAATTTTGTTTTAAGCTCTATTTGTTTAATGGTTATAAATAATAAGTGAGGAAAAACTGAAAAATTTCAATAGAAAGTTGGTTTAAAGTGTAGTTAAGTGTCGTTTAGAGTTAAGATTAAAATGTTTTAAATATTTGTTTATAAGCATTTTTTAAATTGTATAAAATCTAAAATTTTAAATAATTTTTTTGTTTAGTTTTTGATTTTTAGAGTAAGTAGTAGTAGTAGTTAAGATTAGTAGTATATAGTATAGATTTAGTTACATTTTAGTTGTATGTTTTTTGGTTTTAATAATTTATATATGAAATTCTATATTTGGTTTTTGTTTTCTAAAAAAAGTTGTTAAAATTTTATATAATATTGCCAGGTTAAAATATTTTGTTTTTTTTTATTCTTTTTAATATTATCGTTTATAAGTGGGAAGCGTTTGATTTTGGTTCCATATTGTTGTTTTTTTTTTATTAATTACTAAAACTAGGGTTTTTTCTTGTTTCTCTAATTTGGGTTTTTTTTATTTAATTGGTCTTAGTGCCTCATTGAAAGAACTTTAATTAAATTTTCGTATTTTAATTCATTTAAATAAAGTTCTTTCAATAATATATTTTTTTTTTTGAATTTCCAAAAATTTTTGTTTTTTTGTTAATTTTATGTTTGAAAGTAAAAAATTTAATTTTTTTTTTGTTAAAAATTATTCCTTTTTTGGTTTTTGTTTTTGTAGTAGTAGTAGAAGTTTTGTAAAATTCCAATGAGAGAGTGTATAAAATGTTTTTTTCTTAGAATATTTAGTTAAAAATTTTCTGCTATAATAAATTGCTTTATTTTTTAAAAAATAAATGTTTTATTTCTTTAGATTTGTTTACTTTGGTTTTATAATTAAAAATTATAGATTTTTAAAAATAAATTTAAAAATAATTAGACATATTATCTTTTTTGTTTTGAATAAAATATTAAAATTTTTTATTATTACATGTTATTAATACCATTTAAAAGTTAATAAAAAATTTTAAGAATATTTATTTTAAAAGTCTATTTTTAATTGCCAATATTTTTAATTAGTTGTTTAGTTTTTCGTTTGGGGTAATTTTTAAGTTGAAGCGGTATTTAAGGAGTTACAAATAAATAAGTAGGCAACATTTGAAATAATATTTTAAGATTTCAACGCAATGTTTCATTCAAATAGGTTGAAGGTATGTGAATTTTTTAAGTGAATAAATGAAGTATGATTTTGCATGAAACATTGTGTTTTTAGGTTTTTAGCAGGGAACTTATTTCAATTGATTTATTTTGTATTGTAAATAAAGAAATAGATTAGAGTTTTTGAAGTATTAAAGAACATTAATGAAAACTAGCCTTTAGCAAAAGAAAAATAAATAATTTTTGATGAGAAAAATGCATTTTAGCCAATTTTTACAAAAAACATTAAAAATAAAAATATCGAAATTTTTAGTTAGTCGACTTTTCGAACGTAATGGATTTTTCGACATTTTCCGAACGATTTCGACTTTTTTCACTAATCGGTACAAATTTCCCGGACTTTTGCTGTTTCCGGGAATTGATTTTGATCGGCCGTCAAAAGTTGGTCACCTCCGGCCTACAAAGTTTGTAAAAAATTACCAAAACTTCAGTTCTTATCCGAATGTCAAAAAAAATAAGCTTATCGCTTTTAGTTCAAGTGATATTTATGTTGAAAAACCTACCTATTGTCGGACAATTTTTTAAAAATATCTGTAATAACGATAAAATAGAGACAAGTTTCATAATGTTCTGGTCCCTTTAAAAACTTACATGTATTCAAATTCGGAACATGTAAAATAAGTGTATTTTTCAGGTTTATGTACACACAGAAAACAGATTGATTGGAAATCGATTCGCATTTCAAATTGTATTTCAGAACATTCCAATTAAAATTTCAGAAATTTTAAATTATATTTCAGTATTTTCCATTTGTATTTCAGAAATTTCTAATGGTATTTCAGAAACTTCCATTTATATTTCAGAATTTTAAATGTATTTTAGAATTTTCCAATTGTATTTCAGAAATTGTCATTTTTATTTCAGAAAATTCTAATAGCAATACCAATGGAAATTTCTGAAATACAATTAGAAACTTTTTAGAACAAATTAAAACTTGTGAAATACAAATGGAAATTTCTGAAATACGATTGGAAAATTCTGAAATACAATTAAAAAGTTCTGAAATATAAATGGAATCTTCTAAAATATAATTAGAATATTGTGAAGTATAATTAGAAAATTCTGAAACTAAATTGAAAATTTCTGAAATTCAATTGGAAATTTCTGAAATATAATTAGAAATTTCTGAAATTTAATTGGAATTTTCTGAAATACAACTAGAAACTTCTGAAATACAATTGAAAATGGTGTAGTATTTAATAAGACGAACCGACATTTAATAGGTAAATTCACAAGGTCTCTTATCAGTCATAATGTCCTAATATATCACGACTCGGCAGATCGGCTTAACGGACTCTTAAGCGTTCGGCGCAGATCTCTGCTGGTTGGTTACGAATTTTATTCAATTTTTTTATGTGTAAAACTGTAAAAAAACAGAGTGTAATTTTCCATTTTTTTGCAATGAATAAATTAAATTCTTTAAAAAATTATATGAAAATATTTCAATTGAAAACTTTTCCCTGTGAATTTCAAAAGTTAATATTACATGTCTGTACGTACATAAGAATGTATACTAATTAAAGGTACTGGATTTTTATATATATATATAGTTTTTGTTTTCTTTTACAATTTAAATTTAAATGCAATTAGTTTTTACTTAATAATTCCAATAATAATTGTAGAGGTTTTTCTTTACTCAATTAATTTAAAAACAACTTAGTTTTTTTTTTCTTTGTTAATTTAATGAAATGATTATCAATTTTTTAATATGCCACTGTTTTGTTTTTGTTTATATGTATGTAGTTTTTGATTCTTCATTTTCTTAATATCTTAAATTTTATTATACATATGTTTTTTTTTGTGTTTTATTAAATATTTATAATTCAGCTAAAGCACCATATTTGTTAATTTATATTTATGTATTGTATATTTAATTTAATGAAAACACAATTTTTGAAATTTAACAAAAAAATATTTGATAGAATTTAGTTATTTTATTTATACACTCAAATATAAATTAAAAATTCGTTGAAATAATTTTGTTAGCAAGAAATTGTTACCAAATGCATTACTTAGTAACAACATTTTCAAGTTGAAATTCAGAAAATCCAAATTTATATGGAGAAAATACAAATTGAAATTAAGAAATCCAATTTGATATTGAGAAAAATCCAATTGAAATTGAGAAATCGAAATTAATATTAAGAAAACACAAATAGAAATTGAGAAAATAAAAATTGTAATTGAGAAATTAAAAATTTGTACAATAATTATTATTTTTATTCTTATGAATTTTAAACCGGATTGCTTATTTCTCAATAGCAATTTCGGTTTATACACCGTCTATTTGTATTTTAAAAATTTCAATAATCATTTTCTGAATATTAATTTAAATTTCTGAATATTAATTGGATTTTTCTCAATTTTAAATTGGATTTCTGAGATTCAATTGGATTTTTCTCAATATTAAATTGGATTTTTCAATTTCAATTTGATTTCTTGATTTCAATTGATATTTTTTCAATTTCAACTTAAAATCCTGTAGTTATCAAAAAGATAACTTGACATTTTCATTAACAATATCAACATATGTACTGCATTTTGTAAAATATTTTTTATTCATTTCTATATAGAATTCAGAAATTATCGACCGCAATTAACTGGTCCCAAATATCCTAAGTATAACTAAATTTTATCAAACTTTTTTGTGTCTTTTCAAATTTTCTGTTGTGTTTTAATTAATTTTTGTTTCTGGTTTAAAATTATTTATTGTAAGATAAACCAAATGATTTTTATTAAATTGTTTGGTTTTTATTATGTGTCTGTGTTTTTTTTTTAAATATTGTATATTTATTTAATATATACTAATTTATTGTTTCATTTTATTTATATTTGTTTTTAACAATTATTACTTTTTGTTTTACTTAATTACTCAAAATGATTGAAGCGAGTTTTTAGTTTTATTCTTTCTTTCTGTTTTATGTATGTAGTTTTTTAATTTGATTTTATACATGTAAATAATTTTGACAAATGTATTTAGAACCAATTTGTTTCAAAATAAAGAAGGGCAACTTAAAGCTACAACAGAAACCATAGTTAAGAGGCAATTGTGTTTAGGTATGTATATTTTATAAATCATGTTTTCGTTTGGATCGTGTGGCTGGGGACTTTGAAAAGGATTTTTCTACTCTTATATTCATTATATTGTAATATATTGATGAATGAATATATGTTTGATTAAAATTTTGAATTATATTTGTTTTGTTTTACTACTGTAAAATCCCTGTATGTTGTGGATTTAAAAAGTTCTTATTTTGTTGTATGTTTTTAAGTATGTATGTTTGCATAATAACTATGTATGTATGTATGTAAATACATTAATTTTTAATATTTTTTTGTTTTAGTCATTTTGATTTCTTGGGTTAATAATATTTTTATTTTACAAAAGAAAAATAGTTATTAAATGTTAATAATAAAAAAACATATGTATTAAATAATGTTGATGATGTGATAAATAGCGTAAATAATTTCAATATATTTTCGAGAAAGCTGTAAGGGAAGTTTAATTTTTAAATACATACCAGAGCTGTAAAAAAATAATTTATTTTCATTCATGCAATGAATTGTAATTTTTAGACTGCATTCATTTTATTCTAAATATGAATGGAATTAAAATTTGAATGAATTCATCATGAATTAAAAATTCTTGAATGCATTCAGTTTGCTCAAAATATGAATGAAACTAAAATTTCAATCAAAAAAAGAATTTTATTAAAATTTGAATGAATTAATTCACTTTTCAGTTCAGATAAAAATTAAAAAATAAATTCTCAGATTTTTTAATGAAATGGTCCTCATCTCGATTCTAAGCTATTTCGTCAAGTTCAATCGATTTAAAAATACTTCTGAGAAATTTTTTAAATCTCCCAAAAGTTTTTCGATGAAAGATGTTTTTATGCTTTTTTTTTATCACCATTATTCTAATTAAAATATTCAATGAAACAATTAATTCAAATTCGTTTCCTCTTAATCGTCGATGAATTCATTCAAATTTTAATTCAATACTTTTTTTTCATTCAATAATTTTAATGCATGATTAATTAATTTTTATTTTAATTCAATTCATATTTTGGGCAAAATTAATGTATTCAAGAATTTTTAATTCATGATGAATTATTTATATTTTAATAGAATTCATTGTCTTTGTAAAATGAATGCATTCAAGAATTTTTTATTCATGATAAATTCATTCAAATTTCAATTCAATTCATATTTGGGGAAAATCAATGTGTTTAAGGGGGTGAAGAGTGAAAAGGCAGTATAATTGGAAGATTTGTTCAATCTTTCAGAGCTGAAACAAAATCATTTAAATTTTGTTACTCAGAACAATTGGACAAATAAATATGAAAACAGGAGAAATATAAAACCAAGTAATTAAGATATTTTCTATTCCGCAAAATTTTTAATCCTGAAATCCCGGGAAATTGTGCGAGAATTGCCGGGAATTATTTTCATTAGTTTTATGTGATGCTCCAAAACAAATGCTGAAGATTCATATAACAAACAAGATTTAACCCAAATAGACCAATCACAAGTACATTATTCAACATTTTCCAAAAATTCGTAAATGTTCACGGCTGTCTCAGAATTCTATTCCGATCGAATATGGAATTATTTTAGTATTTTGCTTTTTCACAAAGAGTAAAACGAAAATTTTTTGAATAAAACCACGGAATTGAATTTTGTTTAATATTATTGGGTTTTCTTCAAGTTTTCAAATTTAATAAGCCAATTCAAAATTAAAAAAAATATTTATTTTTTTGCAAATTAACAGAATTAATTGGAATCTAACGAAGGTAGAAAAAAATCTAATGGAAATTGAAGACATTCTGATACAAATGACAAATGGTACCATGTCAGTTTATCTCTTTATATTAAATTTTTATTGGAATTTTATTATTGTATCCAATTACATTTTAACATTCTTAAAATTTAATAATTTGTTTTAGGCGGGAATTCCCGGGATCCCTGGAAATTTCAAAATTAATCCCGATTTCCCGGGAAAAGAAAAACTCTAGTCCCAACGCATTGGGAGTTATTTCATAGTGAAATAAGTCCCAATTTGTAAGGAATGTTATGTCGGGGTTATTGGGGGTTATTTAACGGTACCTTAAAAGACGTTTTGCCGTAATATGAATGCCCAAATGTATATAGACATGATCAAATAATCCTAATTAGAAAGCCATTTTCAATAATCACAAGTTTTGGTCCAGATGAGTCTGCCGGTCAAAAAGGTCTTGCCTGTAGTTATTTTAGAAACTACTGGTCCGCTTAAAAAGCGAATTAAACATATAACCACTCTACAGCTCTTCCATTTATGTTTCTACGTTAAGGAGTCCCGTAATGCATTATCTATATATTTCGCAATTGGCGCCAGCTGTCAGTTTTCCTCAAAAACTTCAAAATTTTTTTCGGAAAAAATAACGACGTAATCCAAAACAAATTGGAACATGTGATTCCAACAGTATTGTGCCACCAATGGAAATTTTGAAGGATGCATTTCCGGGAACGAAGTAAGAATTATAATTTTCATATAATTAGCGATGTTTTGTTAAAAGCTACTGGTATAGTAACAAACCAAATTATAAACATAAAAAACAAATTATGAATGATAACAAAAAAGGTTTTATTAAAACAAAATATATTTTTTTGTTGTAAATAAAAAGTATTATATAAATTTGTTAAGATAAATTAAATTAAAGAGTTTTCTTAAAAATTTTGAAAAATTAAGCAATTTGCTTTAAACAATAGTTACATAAATTACAAATTTCTAAAAATTAAAATTATAACAAAAATTTAAGTTCGAAAAAATAAAGTACAATAATATGTGTTAACAAGCAAAAAAAAAAAATGTTTAACATAAAAAAAGAAAAATAATTATAATAATCAAAAATTAAATATTCATTATATAAATAATAACAACAACAAAATAAACACCATACATACATACGGAACAAAAAATCCTATAAAATGAAAAATTAAACAATTTTTCCGAAATAAAAAATTGAAATTTTCTTATAAGAAACACACAAATAAATTAAATAGATAATTATTAATAAATCTAGTAAAAACTAGATATAAAAAGTGTATAAAAATAATTATATATATTTTTTTTTTAAGATTACTGCTAATTAAATCTGAGATTTTATTAAAAAAATAACAAGAGAATAGCAATAAAATAATTACAAAACAATATGCTTAAAACAAAAATAATAACTAATAACAAACAAGATAATGCAAAAAAAAAAACTCAAATCAAAGAAAAATTTTTAATAATACATTGATTGATACATACTACTTATAAAATGATTTTAAAAATTAAACATTCATTTTCTTTTTTTATCTACTCAAATACAAAAATTTAAAAAATGTTTGTTTTTCAAAAATAAATATAATAACGTTATTTATAAACATTAATTGAAAGCCAGCTTTCAATAAAATGATGCTGATATGTTGTAGTAATAGGAACCAGAGATGAGTTCAAGATTTTAGCGTTTACATGTTTAAATATTGACTTGCTACTGAGCTCATCTCCAATGAATTACATTTCTAATGATAATAATGATGAATGCAAAAACAAAAATAATTAAACAACTTAACATAAAATTAAAAACACTTTTTTTTGTTTTTTAAGGAAACCAACAATAATTCCTAAATAATAATCATCATTCAAATGAGTGATTGAGTATGAGAAGGGGAAGTAAATTATTCATAATTTACACAAAGTAAATAATGTAAACAATTCAATTCAACTCAATTTAATTACACGTAAGAATTTATCATTTATCTCTCATTCGTTTGCTCTCTTCATTTTATTCCATTTCATTTCATTCTATTCAATTCAATGCCATTTCAGTTCTCTGTGGAAATGGAAATGGCTTATAAATGAAAAGCATTTTGTATTGTTTGTATTTGTTGTGGAGGTTGTAATTGTTGCATGGTTGCCTGTTGATGTTGTTGCTGCTGTTGCTGATGATGATTATTTGATGAATCTTGTGTCTGAGACATAGACGACAATACATGTTGTTGTTGTTGCTGCTGCTGTTGTGGTGGCAGCAGTTGTTGCTGGCCACCATAATTTATGGCCTGTTGAGAATTCAACGAAGACAATGAGGTGGTTGAAGAGGCCGGTCCAATACCCACTAATGTTTGGGACTTTGAGTTTCTAGTTAATGGCTTGTGATATTTAACAGCATCTGTTGAATGTTGCCATTGCCAACAAGTGCGACAGAAATATCTGTTCAAGGAAACAATACAAAGTAGAACAACAAAATTAATATTTTAATTTAGAATTATAGTATATCAATGAATAGTTTACCTAAAACAAGATAATTCCCGACAATAATATGGTCCGTGTTGTACTCCACATATTGAACATAACGAATCTTCTAGATATGGATCAATTTGCACTTTTTTCGTAAATTTTGGTGCTCGAATTTCAATAAATGCTGCAGAAACAGCCTTCATATATGAACGATTATTGTTAAAGGTCACACGTCCCGAACCAATGGGATATTTGTATTTATCCGTATCAATACCTAAAAAAATAATAATATACAAATTTTATTATATGTACGAAACATAAAATTCCGATTAAAAAAATAAATTTTTGAACCTTTACTCTTCTGAATTCGATAATATTTGTTATTTGATATTTTTCATGTCTATACAAAATTTGAAGTTCTCCAGAATTTCGAAATCCGCTTTAATTTGGTTTTTAAGGACTGAGATCGTAAAATTCTTAACACACGTTTTTCATTAAAACTTTTAACCCATGTATTATTTGATTTTTGTTTTGATCAAGTTACCTTTGCAAAGCATGTCAGTTATTATATTTAATGACAATTGAGCAGCCGCAGAACAAAAGGTACTTTTTCGCATCTTTTCAAAAATTGTTTTTTTTTGGTATTTTTATAATATTTGGATTGAAATCTTCTAGAAACAGTAAATGGATTCTAAAAAAATTGTACTTAATAAAACGTACAACACTAGTATAAAACGAAAAAAAAAATTATTTAATTTCAATGTGTAATTTGTTTATATATTAGATCAGGATTAAAAACATTCATTTAAAATATTATCGTTAAAAAAAAACTCATAAAAAACATAGTTTTTAATTTTGTTGGTTTTATATCAAACATCCTTAACATTTAATGTGGTGACTTATGGCAGTTAGATGTATCTATTGATAAGTAAGAAACTTGTTACCATTTCCAGGTCCATGAAGTTTTTTAAGGGGGTGAAATAAATAAAACTCATTTTCCCAAAAATTTTAAATGTGCGAAAAAGTACCTTTTGTTCTGCGGCTCCTCAATTATGTTATTAAAATGATTGACCAGAAAAAAGTGCGTACTAAAATTTTTAAATATTTTCAACAAAATCCAACTTGGTCCTACAAAAAGTTGGCCAAACAATCAAAGGTCTGCTATCAAACTGTTTCCAATGTTATTAAACAGTACCGGGAGAACTTGTCCGTTGATATAAAACCTGGTTCAGGTAGAAGGAATGGTCCACATGATGTTTCTAAAGTCAAAAAAATAGAAAGCATTTTCAAAAATTCCCAATATCTCCGGTAGGAAAGCAGTCCGGTTAGGTCAGTACTCGGACTATTTGGTACGAAAAGTTAAAGGCAATGGAGGTTTAAAAGCATACAAGGCTCAAAAAGTTCCTGTCAGGAACTCTGATAACAAAATTAGAGGCCAAAGACAGAGTACGGAAATTGAAGTAAAATTTTATACAAAAAATATACCTGTTGCATAATGGATGACGAAATGTACGTATGGAAAATTTTTCGCAGCTTCTGGGTAAATTTTTTTATGTTGCAGATGCTGGAGGGAATGTTGAAGAAAAGTTTAGGACCTAAAAGCAGTCAAAATTTCCAAAAAAGTTTCTTGTATGGCAAGCAATATGCAGTTGTGGCAAAAAAGCCAAACATTTGTTACAAAGGGCTCTATAAATACCGAAATTTACATTAATGAATGTTTACAAAAGAGGATGCTTGCATTCATAAGACTTCTTAATGTGTCCACTTATTTTTGGCTTGATTTGGCATCTGTCACTATGATATGAAAGGTCTTGAGTGGTACATGAACAATAATTTGGTATTTGTACCAAGAGAGGCAATTCCTCCAAACTGCCTGGAGCTGAGGCCAGTGGAGAGATATATGGCTCTTGTTAAAAGAGAATTGAAGAGCACAAAAAAGGTGTCCAAAAGTGTGGTAGATTTTAAACGGAGATGGACAACCCGTTCGAACAAAGTGACTTAAAGCACTATAAAAACAATAATGGAAGGGTTTTCGAAAAAGGTTCAAAATTTCATCATTAGTGATTAGAACTATAAGAATATTTTGTTTTTGTAAATTGTAACAATAATTTCAATAAAATAAAAAAAGATTCAAAACTGTAAGCTTAGTCGTTTCATTTTTATTAACATTTAATATGTATGTTAAACATTTTTCGATCTCAGTCCTTAGATAGGTTCAAAATTGTTTAATATATGAGTGCTAAATATCTATGCTAGACTTCAGAACTGTTAGTAGGGTATTCAATTAATCGGTTAATCGAGCAAATAATTAATCGAGGTTTAGATTTATTCGGTTAATAATCGGTTAATTTAAAATTATTCGATTAACCGAATAATTTCTATTTTCATTTTAAATTGAAAATACAACAACTAATATTTTGTACAAAAACATAAAAACGGCAAATAAGGTATCTGAGATCATTTTTGTACACATATCGCCTATTTGCTGCAACAACGTCATAACTCAAAATCCGTGTTTTATGAACTGAGTAATACAAAATATGCGCTGTTCTATAATATTTCATATACAGCCCAATTATGAATAAAAAATTCCGCGGGAGTTTGTTCCCCGGGAACAATTTTTTCATTGAAATTGAATAGGAAAAATGAGAAAAGGGAAAAACTCCCGCGGAATTTTTATTCATAATTGGGCTGACAGTATCATCAGTTTTCAAAAAAGTAAATTATTTTTTGTGTGAGAGTGTTTTTTTGTAAACATCAAAATTAAAATTCATGTTTTCTCGTATATTTGATAAGTAAAAATTTGGGTTAAATACAGATTAGAAAGTTATTAACATCTGCTATTTATATTTCTGAAATAGCATGATTTGTTGAAAATTTATTTAAGAAATAGTAAAATGTCATAAAATATTCAAAGACGTTTTTCTCGAAACGACTTTTTTTGAATTATGACGTTTTTGCAGCAAATGAGCGATGTGTGAGTTTTTTAGGATTTTAGTGAGATCTTCTGAAATAATCTTTTATAAAAAGAATATAATTTAAAGATTTTTTTTCTTTAGATTTAATAAATTTTTTCTTGGAAAAAACTCTCTCGCTGATTGTATATATTGGAGAAATCAAAAGCATGGTAAAGAATATTCCTTTTTGGATTGTTTTAGATTTTGATCAATTTAATAGTTTCGTTTAGTTATAATAAAAGACTCATTTCAAAAAGAGTTTCGTCAGTTGTTATACTCACTAATCATGTTTATTGGATGTTCAAAAATTATCTAATTTAAATTTGAAATTTGTATTTGAATTGAAACGGAAAAATAAATACAAAACTTTTTTTTAAAGTGCAAAAAAAGGAATTTCGGTTAATCGACACAAATTAATCGGTTTATTTGTTATTTGAAAATCGGCAATTTCAAATTATTCGGTTAACCAGTTAACGTTTAATCGATTGAATACCCTAACTGTAAGTCAGATTTTATAATTTTTGAGCTTATATTATTATTAAGTTTTTTTCTAGAAATCCGTATCGAAACAGGATATAGCATAGAAAATCGTCCTTCTACAAAGGATATCTCAAAAAAGCTGTGTTCCATTTTCAAAAGATTTTCCTTAAATCTATAAATTCAAAATGGGACTAAGGGCGGTTCTCGAGATAATTAAAATTTAGGGATATTTTTAAAAAAATGTGTACGTTTTTGTGTATATTTTCATAACTAATTGTCCAATTTTTATAAACTTATATTAATCCAAATAAAAGATCCTTTATATAAGCATATCTCGGAATTCATTCCTGTTGGATTAAAGGTGGATAAGCGGTTAAAAGGTTATATACAATTGAAAGGTCAAATTTAAACTTTGAACCTCGATAAAAGATAAACCAAAGCGAATTTTATCTAATTTTGTATGACAACAAAGTATACACAAGTTTTAACCATTTGTGTTTCCTCTCTTAATAATTTAAAACACCATTTCTTAGAAGGAGGAATGGAAATAAATGAACTTAACATACCGGCATACAATACCCCATCAAATAAATCATCCATTATTTTGGCCAAAGCCTCGGCTGTCATTTTACCATGTAAGGCACCAACAAACACTGTTTTAGTAGGATCTAGTTTTTGTGAAGTCGACTTGACATAATTTGAGTCACCAATAAGCCAGGGAATAACTTCAACCTTCAAAACATTAACGAAAATTATGTTAAATTATTATTCAGTTAAAATATAAAGTAAAGTAATAATCATAAGTACATCTTTAGCTTTTATACGTCTGGAGGATATTTTAAAAAAGAAAATACCACAGCCACTTTGGGGATCATCCGATTGCACAGCACAAGCGGAAAGTAAAGCCTTGACTTGCTTGTCCGATTCGAAAATAATGTAAACATAACCCTTGGGCTGGGCAGCTTGTTGTTCCTTGCCAGGCCATTCAACTCTTAAGATTATTAGAAAAATATTCAATTAAATTGACGTAAAAGCTGGTTAATCAACCAAACCTACTTGATTTGCCCAAATGGTTTAAAAATCTGTATCAGCGACTGCTCACTGATGTCCCAGGGAATGCCGCCCAAAAACACTTTCGGTGAAAACTGATACAGACGATGTGAACGCGGTGGCAACTGACCACTCCAGGTGCATGTGGGCTCACAAAATGCAGCCGATCCCCTATAGAATTTAGCAACACGATCCAAATAGGCATCTGAACCATTGGTGTTGGCATTCACTGCATTGTTGAAATTTGGATTTGTTTGTTGTTGCTGATGTGGTAGGGGATGTTGTTGATGCTGCTGGTGCTGCATTTGCCAATTTTGTAGTTGATTAATGGTATTGTATGTTTGCAATAGATTTTGCAGCAATGGCACTTGCTGCTGTTGTGCCTGCAACAGGGTGACAGCATTTAAGGCTTGCAATTTGGTCAGTTCCATGTCAAAAGCGGATAGAGCTTCAAAGTTTTCCAAATTTTGCTCATCAAATAGGTTTGTAGCTGGCGATGATCGATTGGTCGAGTTTTCAAATTCCGATGTAGTTGAATATGATTCATGTTGCTTTTGACGTTGTTGTTGCTGTTGTTGTTGTTGAAGATTTTGAAATTGAAATTGCTGCTGTTGTTGTTGCTGCAGTTGTTTCTGTTGTGCCTGTTGGTTGTTGCTGACATTGAGAAATTTCTGGAAAAAAAAACATAATAGATTTGTATTCCTTAATATGCATTTACTTAAGCATGCAATTAAATCAAAATTAAAAATTCTTTAAAATTTTAACTATTTTAAATGATCACACACATTTCTGATGTGATCACACACATTTCTGATCAAATATAGATACATTTTTATAGGAAAAACTAAAATCGTCTTTATTAGTTAACATCTTTTTCAATACCTATTTAATACAAAAAACGATAATTTTAAATTAGCGATTAATCGACAAAAGAATTTCGATCTTTGATTACTCATATTTCTGACCAAAACTCGATTTATGTGTAAAGCTCCAAACTCTTTGTAACTGAATCGTTTTTTACTTGGAAAACTAAAAATCATTAATATTTTTGAAAATAACCGTTAAATAAACAAGAGAGCTATTTCGGCTGTGCCGAATCTTATATACCCTTCACCAAATTATACTTCCAAATAAAAATTTTAATTATTTTTAGGAAAACAAAATTTATTTTTTTTCCAAAGTTTTTTTTCATTTTTTGGAAAAAAATTTTTTCGAATTGTTATTTTAAATTTTTTAAATTTAAATTTTTTTTTTTAAATTTTAAAATTTTTTTTTTCCGATTTTGACCCATTGTAATTCCGACTTACTACTGTCTTATATACGACGTTGCAAAGGTCTTTGAAATATCTATCATTAGATATCCACATTGTCTATATTAATGTCTTAGTAATCCAGATATATGTAGGTCAAAAATCGAGGTTGTCCCGGTTTTTTCCTCATATCTCAACCATTTGTGGACCGATTTTGCTGATTTTAAATAGGAAACTTCTCGAAAGCATGTCTGACAGAATTATTGAAGATTTGGATCCCAAAGATATATGGGGTCTTCAGAAAATTGATTTCAACAAACAGACGGACAGACAGACGGACATGGCTTAATCGACTCCGCTATCTATAAGGATCCAGAATATATACGTTATAAGGTCGGAAAATTATTTGTGGAAATTACAAACGGAATGACAAACTTATATATACCCTTCTCACGAAGGTGAAGGGTATAAAAATCGATTATTATATGACAAACTTAAAATAATTTAAATCATTAATATCATTATAAATAAGCGTTTAATCTGCAAAAGCATCTCGATCTGTGATCTGACCCAAAACCTGATTAGTATGTGTAACATTTCAAAAACGGTAAATTACTAATATCTTTAAAAATAAAATAATTTGATCTGTGATCACTCGTATTTCTGACCAAAAATCGATTTTTATTTGTATAACTCAAAATATATCAATTCGTCAATATGTTTGTAAGTATGCGTATTTCAAACCAAAATATTTCTGATACAAATGTACAACAAACATCATTAATATCTTTGTAAATGAGAACTAAATCAGCAAAAGTGGCTCGATCTGTGATCACACAAAAACTTTAAATCTAATATTTACAATTAAAAAGAAAAAATAAAGGAAAATACACTTACCATCATATCAATTAAACTATTTTCGTTTGATTGATTGCTATTTTGACTTTCGGGCGAAGTGGAACGAGTTGAAGTCAAACCATTTGTGTAGCCATTTTGATAAACCATAGGTATGGAATCCAAAGATAAACCATTAGCTGAAGACGAATTACTGCTATCGCTATAAGTTCCGACAATAAAATAAATATTATACAAAATAAAAAAACAAAATAGAATTAATAATTTAGTGAACTCAAAGAGTTACTAAGTACTCGTATTACATTAATATAAAAAAATTCAGTTCAGCAAAGTTTTAAGAAAGAATTCGAAAAAAAAGTAAATTATGTTGTTAAATACTTAATTATGTATATTTATTACCTGACTAAAGGTGAACTTTGGAAAGAGTTATTATAAAGAGATGTAGGCGTACTTGGCGATAAAGGTGCAGAACAATCGAAGCTGATGTTTCTTTGGAAAACCTTTAAAGGTGTATTTTGTTGGTGTTGTGGTGCAATATTATCAAACTATATTTTTTTGTATGTAGTAGACAAGTGAAGCGAGAAGAAGATGGAAAAAAAGAAACAAACAAATAAATAGAGATAGAAAGAACAGAGTAGAATATAGAATTTGGATTTGGGTGGAGCGTTAAGAAAAGCAATGAAAGTTGCAGATTGTTAAACAAACAAAAACAGAAATTTATTTAAAAAAAAAAATTGCAAATTAAAAATGTTAAACAGTTTATGTTGGTGCAAGTTTAAGTGCAGCAAACAAAGCATTATTTTGTTATCGATACAATTAGAAATGAAAAACATGAATTAAGAAAATTTCAAATTCAATATGCAAACGAACGTGGACGTGCTCCATTCTTTATTACCTGAAACATATCGAACGTATTGCTGGTCGTAGTTCCGGGAGATATAGAGGATTGTGTTGAACTTGGTGTTAGGGGCATATAAGCAGCAGCCAATGCATTAGAGTTGGTGTTTAAGGCCTCTAGATTTGTAGAGGAAATACCAACACTGCCACATCCGCCAACAACACTACCAATTCCCACACCAACACCATTACAACTATTGTTGTCCACAACAACACCGCCTACATTGGCCAGCGGCAATATATTGCTTGTCAATGCTGTATTAGTTGCATTTGTTGAACGACTACCCAAGCCAAGAAATTCTGCTGTCAATGATAAAGGATCTGCAATGGAGTTTGCAAAAATAACAAAAATATAAATATGCATTCAAATATGTACATAAGAATATATGTATTTACATATGTAAAATATAGTGAAGGAAATGTAAAATATAATTAATATTTTCGTACTTATTAAATTATTTATTAAATACAATTTCTTATTTTTGTCACACAAAGAAAATGTGTTTGTTTGTAATCAAATGATTCTGTCTACCGAATTTCTATGTTGTAACTGAAACATTTTAGTTGTGGTGAATCAAATATCGAAATTATCGATAAAATCTATGAATATAAGCGAGTCATTAGTTTGGGAACAAATCACAATGAATCTATATTATCTATGCTGACTTTAAGAAAAAATCTAAGTTCTAAAAAAATATTCCTGGGAATTTTCGGAAAATTTATCCCGACTAGGGTTGGCGGAGAAAATCTAAGAAAACACATTATTTCCTTGAATGAATTTTCGTTCCAAAATGATGTTGCAGTACCAATGTATGTATGTTTGTGTGTGTGTGTTAAGAAAATACTACTTTATAAACTGCTGCATACATATGAATATAAGTATAATAATGGTCAATGGAAAAGAACATTCAAATTGTCACAATAAATATTCAAACAAACTAATAAAATATAATACTAGACCGGCCCTTAAAAATAGATTTGCTTTCCCGTGCCGTAATTCGATTAAAAGTTGTAAAATTTGGTAAACAATGGTACTATTTAAACCCACCAATATTCATCGCAGATCCACGAAAGTGTATGAGGTCCTTATGAAATTCTAAGAGGATTTAGCTATATCCATTTGCCTGTCTGGTGAAAACACGATAGGGCCCAAACGAAAAGAGCTAGCTGGCTGGCTGAAAATTTCCACAAATACTCTCCACAAATACGGCAATCCTGATAAAATTTTGCAGAAATTAGTTCTATGTACTCTGAAATTATACTCTAAAGTATGGCGAAAATCGGACAAGATTTGTCCCTAGTCCCAATACAAAGCCCCCCTCAGATAACGACTTGAACATTCATAATTGTGTTATAATAATTAATATCGTGATGAAATTTTATATGAACGTAAATCTTTCTATCAACTTTTGTGAGGATCGATCTATAATTGATAACCCCTATAAGAAAAAAATGTATTGTCACATATTGATTGTGGATTCGACACAGCCGAATATAATAGTTTAATTTTTTAAAACTGCTTAAAATACACACAGCCCCAAAAGCAAACACTACAAAATATTTGATTTTTTTAAGATAATGAAAATCCTATAACGCAGGTCAACAGCAAAAAAAGGCTTCACTAACCACTATATAAATTTGATGCATCATGCTTACCTAAGTAGAAAAATGGTAAAATTTTTTAATTCTATGGATAGATTTTTTTTTTAAATTTTTATACCCTTCACCTTCGTGAGAAGGGTATATAAGTTTGTAATTTCTACATTTTTCATTTCCAACCATATAAAGAATATATATTCTGGATCCTTATAGATAGCGGAGTCGATTAAGCCATGTCCGTCTGTCTGTCTGTTGAAATCAATTTTCTGAAGACCCCAGATATCTTCGGGATCCAAATCATCAATAATTCTGTCAGAAATGCTTTCGAGAAGCTTGCTATTTAAAATCAGCAAACGGCTGAGATATGAGGAAAAAACCAGGACAACCTTGATTTTCTACCTATTTTTACTAAGTCATTAATATGGACAATATGGATATCTGTAATGATATATAATGATAGATATTTTAAAGACCTTTGCAATATAAAACCATAGTACGTTAGACCTACAATGGGTCAAAATCGGAAAAATATTTTTTAACACGATTTTTTTTACCAAAAGTTTTTTTTCGCTAAATATAAAAAAAATTTAAAAAAACAAAAAAAAATTTTAAATTAAAAAAAAAAATTCGAAATTTTTTTTCCAAAAAATTAAAAAACAAAAAAAAAATTTTGTTTACCTAAAAATATTTAATTTTATTTTGAAGTATAATTTGGTGAAGGGTATATAAGATTCGGCACAGTCGAATATAGCGCTCTTACTTGTTTTTTCTAAAATTGTGATTTTTTTTAGATGTTTCACCACATAATTTATGATAACTCAAAAAGTGTTAGTCCGATACTATTGAAGTAAACTTAGAAAAGTTTAAATTTACATAACCTTTAATCCGTTTATATATTGCATTTTAATCGGCTCAGTAGTTTCGGAGTTATAATAACCATAGATGGGGGTAGTGCACTAATTTTGCAGTTTGCACTAATACTTAGTGATAGTGCAATCATTTTGTTCATATTTAGTGATGAGTTGAAAATTAGCAGCCTCACTAAACATTAGTGATAGTGAGTTAAAAAATTTTGCACTCAAAATTAAATTAGTTGATTTAAAAAAATGCAATCATCAGTTTATTGCAACTTTTTTGTATGCACTAATTTGAGTGCAACTTCAAATTGTGCACCAAATTTTTAAGTTCAAAATGGTTTAAGTTTATTCCTGTACACTAATTTAAAACTTAAGACAAATATTTCATTAAAAATAACAAAAAATATTTAATATTTTTATTTTTCGATTTTGAATTAAACAATTTCATGACTACTCATTTTTGAAAATTTAGTGATAGTATGTTTAATGCAGCTTTTTTTGATTGCAGGTTAAAATTTTGCACTAATTAATTGTAGTGCAGATTTTTGCACTAAATCTAGTGATAGTTAAAAAATTATCACTATCACAATTTTTTTTAGAGCTAGTTAAGAAATAAGCATTATCACTAAAGCTGATAAAAAATAGTGCAAACTAAATTTTTTGCAATATTAGTGAGTGATAGTGGAATGCTGATTTCAATCAACATTTAGTGCACTACCCCCAACTATGATAATAACAAATTAAAGCAATTTTTTAGTTTTTTAAAAAATCATGAAGAATCGAAAACGGCAGAAATTGTTCAGGTTTATTACTTTATCGCTAAATTCACAATTTTACAAAAAAAAAATTAATATAAAAAAAACTTCTATAGAATTTAAAATTAGGACCATATTTGTACTACTGGAACCACATACATCAAAATTGTGTAGAGGTTTAAAAAGACTCGATTAAAATTTTAAAGTTTCGTTTTGTTGGATATTAGGCTGAATAATAGATTCGGTTCTGAAGAAGCAAATCAGTTTTTAAGGGCAGGTCTATGTAATCTATATACAATGTATATTATACATATGTATGTATGTAGATATGTATGTATTTAGCTTTTTGTTGCTGTTGTCGTTGGTATTGTTATTATTACATGTTATAATTGTATGAAATATTGCACTCGTATAAAGAGTTACATGATGGTGGGTAATTTTTACTGCATACTAACAGAGATGTGCATGCCCAGCTGGGGGTATGTAATCACACGCATGCAAACATATAGATTTAGGTGGCCCCGTTTCTATGGAGGAATAATAAGGTTTCGATTTTTCCAACTAAAATTTAAGTTTAGTTTGTTTGAGAAGACGAAACTCAAAATGATTATCCTTGGTTAGCTGGAACAAATTGTAAAATAGTCCTTTTTTATGATTTTTTTTTTATATTTCTTGCAAAGGAAACATGTGATATATTGGTATTATGTAAATTGTATTTGAAATGCGCTTTCAATGGCGTATCTGAGTTCTCTTAAAATTCCAAAAATATTCGAAGTTTTGTCATTTTTGACATAAATTTAAAGTTTTTTCTAAATTTATAGTTTAAATCATAGAGAATATACATAGAGCGGAAACTCTCATGTCAAAGACCTAACTCAGTTATCAAAAACCTAAGTGATGAGAATGTATTAGTAGAAAAAACTATGTGAAAACAAAAACAACACTCGTATGTGTGAATATTTTGAGTAATTTTTTTGTTTGAGTTTTTTTCTAGTTTCCGCTCTATGTTCTCTATGGTTTAAATAAATACGTTATAAATAGGGTTCCTGATTTCCCGGACTTTTTCCCTTCCCGAGAGGAAATTAAAAAAATTATTTCATTTCCAGGAATTTTTAATGCTAAATTAATTAGTGGTCCATGTTTTTAAGTGTTTATAATAAGGCAATTGACCGGTCTTGTCACACCCGTAGTTTTAGTCGGTGTAAAATCAATAAATTCATTCGTTTTATTAAAAAACTTAAGAACTCCGATTATGTTAACTCTACACCATTTCCAATTGTATTTCAGAAATTTCTAATTGTATTTCAGAAATTTCTAATTATATTTCAGAAAATTCCAATTGAAGTTCAGAAATTTCCAATTATATTTCAGAATTTTCCATTTATATTTCAGAATTTTCCAATTATATTTCAGAAATTTCCATTTATATTTCAGAAATTTCTAATTGTATTTCAGAAATTTCCAATTGTATTTCAGAATTTTCCAATTGTATTTCAGAAATTTCCATTTGTATTTCAGAATTTTTAATTTATACTTAAAAAGTTTCTAATTGTATTTCAGAATTTTCCAATTGTATTTCAGAAATTTCCATTTGTATTTCAGAAAATTCTAATAGCAATACAAAAGAAAATTTCTGAAATACAAATAGAAATTTCTGAAATACAATTGGAAAATTCTGAAATACAATTAGAAACTTTTTAAGTATAAATTAAAAACTCTGAAATACAAATGAAAATTTCTGAAATACAATTGGAAAATTCTGAAATACAATTGGAAATTTCTGAAATACAATTAGAAATTTCTGAAATATAAATGGAAATTTCTGAAATACAATTGGAAATGGTGTAAATATAATTGGAATATTCTGAAATATAATTGGAAAATTCTGAAATATAAATGGAAATTTCTGAAATATAATTGGAAAATTCTGAAATATAAATGGAAAATTCTGAAATATAATTGGAAATTTCTGAAATTCAATTGGAATTTTCTGAAATATAATTAGAAATTTCTGAAATACAATTGGAAATGGTGTAGAAAACATGCGTAGTTGAACTAGTTTACCAAATACTTAATCCAGGACAAACATTATAAGAAATGCTAATTAAACTATTATTTTAGCTGGGAACATCGATCAATTTTTTTTGGTGACCACCCTAATATTCATATACATATGTAGTACATAAGTATTTATCTAAGTATGTAACACATGATATATACTTATGTATATTTATTACATAAATATATCTATCTACTAACATGCATTTAAGATAAATTCATATATAACTTAATTCCATAAAATATGCCCAAAATAAAAAATAAATCAAAAATTATAAATTTATTTGAGTTTTTTTGTTGTAGTTGTTGCAATTTTTTCATTGCAAACAAAGTAGTTGTTTGGTTGAATGGCTGTTAAGTTTTTGGTTGCATAGTTTAGTTTTTTATTTTTTTTTTGGTTTGGTTTGACTTCGTTTGGCTGAGAGTTAGTTTGTTTATTTGCAATAACTTTGTTTCTATCTCCATATATAATTTTTAAGTATCTACCAAACAAATACATATAATAAATTAAAGTAATATGCAATATAACTGCTGTTATTGCTATTGCTGTCACTTGCACTATGGATCGATCAATTGCATTAAACTACTTTATTAGAAGGACATTTCAATATTTATATATGCGTTAATATACATTTTCCAATGGTGTATATCTACGATATGTCACGGCCGAATATAACACTCTTACTTGTTTGTACAACCACCATAAAAAAGATGGTGTAATATTGATTTTGTCATTCCGTTTGTAACATATTAAAATATTCATCGGAGACCCCCAAAAATATATATATTCTGCGTTCTTATGAAGTTTTGAGACGATCTAGCAGTGTCCGTCTGTCTGTCTATTGAAAACAGGAGATTTAGGTTTATCTCCAAAATGTTCAAGTCATTTTCTGAGGGGGAAATTGTATGGGACTAGGGACAAATGTTGTTCGATTTTCGCCATACTTTACAGTATAATTTCAGAGTTTGGCGCATAGTTTGCTGCTCAATTAGTATCCCGGGGAAATTTTGTATGGGAGCTAGGTGAAACCGATATTGCCCATTTTCAATACTAAACAAATGTTATCAACGGCGAGTATTTGTGGAATAATTCAGCCAGCCAGCTCTTTTTGTTCAGCCCTATCGTGTTTTCAACAAATAGACAGACGTACGAATATACCTAGATCGTCTTAGAATTTCATAAGGACCCAGAATATATATACTTTTGTGGGTCTGCGACAAATATTTTGATGTGTTACAAACGGAATGACAAAATCAATATACCTTCCATCATTTACGATGGTGGGTATTAAAAGTAAAAAAGGAATTCCGTAAAGAAATGTATATGGGAGTAGGAGAAATCATAGACCAATTTATTTTGTCCTTTGATCATAGGAATAACATGTGCAAAATTTCGTGATATTATATTTAAAAAAAATTTAAATATAAAATTTTTTTTGAAGCTGTTTCCCATTCATTCCATAACTGTGGTTCCATATTTTACCAATACCAACCATGTTTGATCAACAAAGAAAATTTCGTCTTCTTAGACACTTCCATCTAAGCCATATTGTGCATTTAACCGATAAAACGACATCACACAATAAACCATAATGTTTCCCAACGTTTTGGGTCTAGTGATAACCGTTTGTGAGCAGAACCATTTTCAAAAAAAAAGATTTTTTTTTTAGTTTTTTGGGGTATAGTGTTGTAATATTACTATCTTAATATTGGGTTATTTCACAATTTTTATGATTTTTCAAGAATTGTTTTATGGATATAAATATATGTATTAGGGTGCCGGTTATATAACCGGTTGTAACCGGTTTTTTTGGTTAAGTCGGTTTCGGTTTTTTTGAAAAGCTCACATTTCGAATATCCACGAATAGCCGGTTTTTTTGAAAGATTGTTTTTATGAGTTTTAGTGTATTAAAAACTTTAAAAAACATTCAAGATCCAAACAACTATTTTAAAAGACTTATATTTAGATAAATGTCACAAGCAATCTGGAAAGCTTGAAAACTTACCCAATGTTTTGTTAACTATATGTTCTACAAGTACACTTGAAAGATCATTTCCAATGTCTAGCTTTATAAAAACAATAGATTATTTTAACCTTCATAATGTCTTCAAATTTACTGACGTTAACCAAAATAGAAAATAGATATTTTTTTGCCAAAAACTTACGTAGTTGTTGACATTTGAAATTAAATAAAAGCCATGAAATATCAAACACTAGAAAAAAAATAAATTTTAATTTCAAAATGGGTAAGGATAAGAAAAACATAGCTTTGGTATTTACCCGGGGAATCCCAGTTTTCATACAAAAAGTACTGATTATTTTTAAAAATTTCTGGTTTTATGGCGGCTCCTTCCATCTTGGGTTGCTTTTATTTTTAGCCGTTTTAATATTTTGTAAAAAACCGGTTAACCGGTTATTATTAAAAACCGAAACCGGTTTATATTAAATTGTAATTTCTCGAAGAAACCGAAAACCGGTTTCTAAAAAATGTCGAAGAATTGATTTGATTTAAGAGGTGGAATTAAAAAAATATTTTAACGCGTTTAACAAATTTATTGCTGCCGCTCATAATTATGCTCGCGACATGGAAATTTTCAAAAAAATGTAATAATATTGAAAAATGCATACATAGCTAGATCGTCTTAGAATTTTATAAGGTCCCAGAATATAAGTATGTCTATACTTTTGCTGGTCAACGAACAACATTTCAATATGTTACAAACGAAATGACAAAACAACAAATTTAAGGACCGTTTTTGAGAAACATTTATGTTAGAGGCCACCCTAATTTACATAGAAATGGTCCACTTGAAATAAAGAACTGGGTACTTTTTGAAACTCGAACAAGATGGGTTAGAAAAGAGCAAACTCATGTAAACATTTGGTACTTTTTTTTAACAAATGGAAGTAGATTCAAAACTTTTAATCATACCTGCCCGCAGAGAAAAAATATAGTTGTGCATGTTTACTGTAACCATTTCAACATTTTTACTATCATGTGAATCGTAAATTAACCATATTATGGTTACCACAATCATGTAAATAGTTACTGTGACCATAATATTGTTAAAAAAAACTTGTAACAATATTTTTCTCTGCGTGTGTGTGCATTAAAATTGCTACAAAATGTCCTTAGACAATTCACACTTTCTTCAGCTATTTTATTTTTACAATAAAGTTATGGGAAGCAGATTTTTAAACTCTACGTGCAATATTTTAAGCCATTGTGCATTGCTGCTGTTTTATATCATTCATGCGTTATACAAAGGGACAACAACGAAAAAAAAGCCAGAACATAACAGGAACATTTTAATGGCATCAAAAACTTCTTAAGTTTTGTTGATAGTTGTTCTTGTTGTTCTTTTATTTCATTTTATTTATTTATTTTGTTTTCTTTGCATTTCACCACTACTACACTACTGCTGTTATCTATTTCTACTTGGTTCTTCAGAGAAGAAGAACCAAACAGAAAGATGACAAAAAAAAAACATGTAAAAGAATTGAAAATATCTAAGAAATAAGGGACAATTCTTTCTACTTCCTTCCAATACATTTCTTTTCCTTTTTTTTGCTGCTGCTCTTTATAATGAAATGATATAAAGTATGAACATGTTTGTTGTTAGTGTGGTGATGGTCCGTCTGTCTCTCTGTGGAGTGTAGTTGTTGCTGTTGTAATGTTACTATCATTACAAGAGTATTTTATTCAATTGGCTCCATATTGCATAATAAACTCATTCGTTTTCTTAAAGTAGAGGGAAAAATATATTCACACAAACATATGTATTAGGGTGGCACTTAGTTTCAAGTTTTTAGATTTCTGATGCTCCCAAGGTATAAAATTGTCTAAATTTGTGCCAACAAAGCTTCATATGCGGGAAGTTTTACTTTACTTTTTTAATTTGAAAAATGTGCCGCTGAACCGATTGATTGCTCACCGAAGTTTATGATGAATGTGTTTCATTGGTTTCATCATACGAGAGATGGTTTGTGAGGTTCAGAAGTGGTGACTTTGACACGGAAGACAAAAATCGCAGTTTTAAGACCAAGTCTTGTAGGCATTACTCCATGAAGATTGTTGTCAAACTCAATAAGAAGAGAGAAATGTTTGCAAGCAGCTGCACGCAGAGAAAAAATATAATTGGGAATGGTTACTGTAACCATTTAAATAGTGTTACAAGATTTTTAACTATATTATAGTCACAGTAACCATTTACATGATTGTGGTAACCATAATATGGTTAATTTATGATTCACATAATTGTATCAACCATATATATGGTTACAGTAAACAAATACATGTGTGTGGCAACCATATTTATGATGAATAATTTTATCATAATATGTTGTTCTCAGATTATGATAAGCCTTAAGCCGAGAACAACATAATATGATAAGTCCTTCATCATATGAGTGGTTGTCACAAACATATATTTGTTTACTGTAACCATATATATGGTTGATACAATCATGTGAATCATAAATTAACCATATTATGGTTACCACAATCATGTAAATGGTTACTGTGACTTTAATATAGTTAAAAAACTTGTAACAATATTGAAATGGTTACAGTAACCATGCCCAATTATATTTTTTCTCTGCGTGTGGATTCATCTAAAAGCAGGGAAATTGGATACCATACGAATTGAAGCTGATAGACTTTGAAAGACGTTATGTCTGAAATGCTGCTTGAACGCTATAAGAGAAAATAATCTTTGCACCGAATCATTACTTGCGATGATAAATGGATCCATTACGATATCCCGAAGCGTAAGCGATCTTATGTGAAGACCGGCCACACAGTGCTTTGTTTTCATATTGGCAATGGACAAAAATAGAAGGAGTTATTGCAGACGAATAAAAATTAGTGGAATATTACCTTTTGGTAAGATTAAGAAAGAATATAATTTTTGAAAAAATCCGTCAAAGGACACGGGTACCTCCCATATATCCTGAACATATAATTTTGAATAAAATTCACAGTTATACTCCTAACATTTTAAATTTTGGTTATAGTCATTTTAATAAAGTTATTGTTGTTTGTGAAAATTTTTATTACAATCGCAGCACGGATTCGGGTGGCTGCCATACATCCTTTTCCTTAAAAAACCTATAAACCTGTATAAAATTATTAATTTTCAGAAATTATTGTTCTCTTATAATATTAGATGCAAAGTTATGAAAATTTTATCGGAAGGATATTCATAATTCCAAGACATCAAGATTTCAATATCCTGTATAACATCTAAATTTTTTTTAAAAAATTCGTAAAAATCGTTTCTTATTTTTGGAACCAATTTGGTTATAATCATTTTAATAAAGTTATTATTGTTTGTGAAAATCGCAGCAAGGATTCGGGTGGCTGCCATATATCCTTTTTCTTAAAAAACCTATAAACCTGAATAAAATTATATTTTCAGAAATTATTGTTCTCTTATAATATCAGATTAATTTAGTTATTAACATTTCAATTCTAGCAAGGATTTACATAACTGCCATATATCCTTTTTTAAAAAAAATACTGAAATATTGTATATATTTTCTAAATTCGGAAGGACGGATGGACGGACATTTTCAAATGTTGATAGCCTTATGGTTCAGCTGTAATATTAGAATCTGGATAATGGATTATACTTTAAGTGTTCATAATATCAGCAGAAGCTCATATTAATATCTCAATCTGAGGATATGTAGGTTATATTCAATTATTGAGTTACTTACATTTACTGTAAAAATGTATTATTTATGGGTGCCATCAAAAACAATTTTTTTTTAAAGTTCTGGTCAAAACGGACAAATAATGATTTCACATTATAATAAATAAGAGATAAGCATTAGATAAAATTAAAGAAAAATTAAAATTAATTAACATGTTTTTTTTCAAAATTAAATCAAACTTTGGATTTTTTTTTTGATTTCAGCAAAAAAACATACAATATCAAGAACCAAATAAAGAAATATTAATACACTTTATGCCATTAAACTACTTTTATTAAATAACGCAATATTTCTTAGTTATTTAAAAGAAAAAACGGTATTATTTTATAAAAAACCGAAAATCTGGAGCTCTTTCCCCAAACCATCAAATTGAAAATTTACGAAATGGTAATTTATATATTTAAACAAAAACAAAATTTTAATAGTTTTCATACGAAAGGACAACTAATGATTACATTTTCTTATAGATAATACTTATGGCTATTCTATAGTAAAACATAATCAAAATAGATTAACACGTATTTTACTAATATTCCAACAAAGTTTTAGAATTTCAGGCTTACAATAAAAAAAATGTTAATTATTAAAAATTTCGCAGATTAAACTGTTAAACCTTTTTTTGACAAAGACAGTAATTTTCCATAATTCCACATTCATATTCTTTCATTTGCAGCCAATCGCGAGTTTATATCTTTTAAAACGAACTTTTAACAATAATTTTAGTTAAACTTAAAACAAATATATTTTTCTCTATAAAATTTATGTTGAAAATGTACTAACTTTAGCGACCTCTAGTGGCGACAATAAGAGATATTTATAAATAAGTCTTTTTTATACGAATGAGTTATTTAGTTGTCTATTGAAAAATATAAGTTTCATTAACATCAAAGACATGATCTTGTTTTTGATTTTTGTCCATTGAACAAAGCACTGTGGGCCATCCAGCCGAATCGACACCAAGACAAATATCCATGGCGCTAAGGTAATGCTGACTATTTGGTGAGACCAAAAGGGTCCTATCTATCTGACCAAACCATTAGAGGGAGCCTGTACCGAAGGCAACTGATTCGTTTTAAGCGGCCAGACATGAAACCGTAATATTCCATAATGACAACGTTAGGCCAACATGTTGCAGTACCTGTTAAAAACTATTTAGAAAGCAGTGATTTGGATGTTTTGCCTCACTCGCCTTATAGTACAGACATTGCCCTGTCCGACTACTATTTGTTTCGATCGATGAAGAACGCTCTCTCTGGTATACGCTTCACTTCAGAACAGAGTACCTGAAATTGACTTGATTCGTTCTTGGCCTCAAAATATGATCAGTTCTTTTGGTACGTAATCCATATGTTGCCAGAAAGATGGGAAAAGCTCACAGCTAATAATGACCAACACTTTGAATAAATTTATATTGTACAAATGCTTGAAAATAAAAGATAAAACTTTAAAAAAAATCCCTACTTTAACACAAAATTCGAAATAATAAAATATGTAACCCCCATAAGAGCATCGAAAATCAAAAAATGAAAAATAGGAGCCATCCTAATATCTCAATATGTATGGCTATGTGTGTATGTTTATTTCTTTTCTTTATTCTGATGCTGTTGATGAAATATTGGGACATCCATATCTTTGTTAAACAAAAACTATTCAAACGAATAGATGAATTGGAATATACATACGAGTTTAGTATACTTCAAACATACGAGTGCAGTCTAAAAAGTCATTTGCTAAATCAATGAGTGTTTGTCATGATATTTATCTTGGAATATAGTGCAGTGCCGGAATTTGTCGTAGCATAATTTAGATTTAATTTGGAATCGATTCAAAACAAGTAAGAAAGTATGATCGGTCAAGCCCGACCATATAATACCCTACACTAAGTAAAAGAGCAAAAACATTTTTCTTTTAAAATTTCAATAATTTATATTTTTGAGTGATTTTCGGAAGTGGACCTTATATGGGGGCTATGACCAATTATGGACCGATCACCATGAAATTAGGTCCTGTGATTTATGTCTATATGAAAGTTAACTATGTTGAATTTTGTGTGTATACCAACAGTTTTAAGCGATTTATGCACGTTAAAGTGATTTTCGGAAGCGGATCTATATGGGAGCTATGACTAATTATGGACCGATCGTAACAAAATTTGGTGACATGAATTTGTGTATATAAAACTTATTTGGAGCGGAATTTGTGGAGATACATATACAAATTAAACATTTATGACCGATAAAGTCCAATTTCGGTAGGACATTTGTATGGGGGCTAGGTGAAATAATGGCTTGATTACAGCCAGTTTCAATAGACTTGGTCCTTGGGCCGAAAAAATTATATGTACCAAATTTCATTGAAATATCTTCAAAATTGCGACCTGTACTCTACGCACAAGGTTTACATGGACAGCCAGCCAGCCGACCAGACGGACGGACGGACATCGTTTAATCGACTCAGAAAGTGATTCTAAGTCGATCGGTATACTTTAAGGTGGTTGTTAGACTAATATTTTTGGGCGTTACAAACATCTGCACAAACGCAAAATACCCTCCCCACTATGGTGGTGTAGGGTATAAATACAGTGCACTCGCGATAATATGAACACCCCAAAATATGAACACTTTTTACTTACATAGGGTACTCTAAAATATGAACTTAGTGAACTAAGCTGCTCATATTTTAAAGCTTTTTAAAATATGAACAGCTAATTTTTTTGTTTTCTTTTAACACATTTTATCTATCTACACAGAATTGAAATCTATATCAACATGGTAGTGGCTGAATTTCAACTGTTTAATAATTTTTGGACTTCCCTAGCAGTAGATGGGAATTAGATGCCATTCGCAATTATGAGCAATCTTGTAAAAGTGAACTGGCCTGGTTTTAATTAGTTCATATTATCGCTAGTGCACTGTACCATGTTTGTTATTTTCAGGAAAGGTTTATCTTGGAGATATAACGCTTAAAGAAATGACTTATGAAAGTCATAAATAATTTGAAAAGAATTAAAATATTGAAAGTTTTCGTTAAAAATATAGTAGAAGCTTTCAGTTGTAAATACAAAAACATTTCCAAAAGTGCAATTTTCTGATGCAGTTTTGGAAATGTTGTCCACGAAAAATTTTAAAAATAAATTTCAACGAGTATTTAAAGTGACAGCGCATGTTAATTTTTTTACAAAAAATTAAATCGTGAATAAAATTGCGAGTATTTCGACATTTAAAAGAATAAAAACGGAAATGTTTAAAGGACTCCAAGGGGTAAATGTTTACTGAATATGGTAAAAAAAAATCTTGTATTATTTTCTGTGCTCTTTGGTGGACATAAATAAACATTTGTTTTATTACATGGTAGTAGGTCAGTTGTAAAAACTTTTTCGACTACCCATGCATAAGTAGGTATGTGTGTTTCTCTGTATTGTTAGTTGGTGACAGAAAAAGGAAATGTTTTGAAAAAAATTGTATTTGATTTGCTTTAAAATCATTTCATTTGTAAAATTCCATCAATTTAGACAACTTATTTGTATGTTTTTTCTATTTATCAAACTAAAACTTATTTAATTCAACAAATGAAGGTTTATTTAATGGTTATTTATATGTGAGTATAAATAAATAGAACATTTAACTGTTTGTACAATATACTATTTATAGAATCTTAAGTTATGGGGGAAATTAAAATAAATAGTTTTAATTTATTCTTTAAATCAGTTCAAACACACGTAATTGTGTATGATATTGAGTCATATTTCTAATTTTAAATAAGCAATGATGTGAAGACATCCAAAACAGAATAAAAATTCTCAAAATCTTGTGTTGGGTTTGTAATTTTGAATTTTTGGAATTTGGGATGAATGCGGGATTTACAATTGATGGCGTACCTTTGGAACGCGGTTTTTGTTTTTCACTTAGTTATTGAACTTTATAGTGAAAACAAATACATTTGCTAATACAATAAGGACAAGTTGTTGTTTTTTAATATTTTGAAAATTGTTATTCATTATTATATTTCCTTAAGATGTTATCCGAAGCATAACGAAATATCGAAATAAATAAATAAATTAAAATTTGTCAAAAAAGACCTCGAGCTTGATTATGAATATTGAATGAAAATAACAAAGTTTTTTTTGCTTCGAAAATGTCGAATTTTGTACCACTAAAGCGTCATATGCGGGAAGTTTTGCTTTACTTCTTTAATTTAAAAAAATAGGTCGCTGAAGCACACCGATTGCTCACCAAAGCTTATGGTGAATGTGTTCGGTCGCTTTCAACGTGCGAAAGATGGTTTGCGGAAGACAAAGATCGCACAGGCAAGCCAAAAAAGATTGAAACCCAAGAATTGGAGGCATTACTCCATGAATATTGTTGTTAAACTCAACAAGAGCCTGCAAAATCATTGGGAGCTACTCAAGCAGCAATTTCAAAACGCAGCAGGAAAAGCAGGAAAATTTGGTACCATACGAATTGAATTCATTATTTGCGATGAAAAATGGATCCATTACGATAACCCGAAGAGTAATAAATCGATACCAAAGATCAAAAGGGTCCTATTTACTATAAGCTGTTGAAATCTGACCAGGCCATCACAGGGAACCTTTACCAAACCCAATTGATTAGTATGAAGCGATCAACTTTATAGTGCTCCGTCCGTCTACTATTTGTTTCGATCGATGCAGAACGCTCTCTCTGGTATACGCTTCACTTTGGAACATATTATCCGATATTGGCTTGATTCATGCTTGGCCTCAAAAGATGATCAGTTCTTTTGAACCTGAATTCATATTTTGCAAGAAAGATGGGACAAGGTCATAGCTAACAATGGCCAATGATCTGAATAAATTTATATTGTATAAATGTTTCAAAATAAAAGCAAAAAATTTTAAAAAATCCCACATTTTTAAGTGATATACCCAATAAAAATTCTTAAATTTTGGAAAAAAAAATATTTTTCAAATTTCTTTAGCACATTTTTATTTTTAGCACTTTTTAGCATTTTTTTCCCAAAAAAATCAAGATATATAAGTATGGTACCATAGGGTAATATAGAGACGAGACGTAATTGGCAAAAACCTAACTCTTGCAACACCAAAATACATGCTAGTATTTTTTTTGTTGTTGCATCAAACATATGATTTGTTGTACATATTTTTGTTTGACAATCGTATGTGAGGTACATTCAGGTTGAGCTGGTAGTATGAGTAATTGTATTGCAATTAAATATCACTCATACGTATGAAAGTGCGAAAAGTTGTGCTCCCAATTTCAGCAATAGCAAAATGTTAAAACTGTTTATAAACAAATGTAAAGGTTGAATCTTTTGAATGTGTCTTACGGTGCTATATTCGGACATTTATGACATTGTCAATGATAAGGTTATTAAAATCAAATTTCAATAAATCTCACATGTTACCGATTTACAGAAAGAACGTGTTCCTTTTATCAAACAAATCTGGATATAGTTCCAGATCATAATTATTATTAATATCAATATATTAAAGACATGTTTAAAAGCCTAACATGATATATATTTAATAGTACTGTAGGGGTAGATTTCTGATTTAATTAAATTGTGACATTCAAATTGATGCAAAATAAGAAACTAAGTTTGACTAAATAAAATCTTAAGGTAAATGAATGAATGAATAAATACGAGTAAGATAAAGTTTTCAAGTACTTGTGTGCTGCAGATTGTTGTAGAGAGTACGAGAACAATTGTTTTCCTAAACACCTTGACATTTTGTTTAGAATTAAATAGAAAAAGAAGTGGTTTTCAAGGCATCTTCTATACTGAGAAATAAATACAAAAAGACACAATTACATATACACATAAATACATACATACTTATAAATACATACATACATATGTATGTACTTGTATGTATGTATCTGAATACCGATAAAACAATTATAAAATATTTTTATAGGAATAAAAAAATAAATAAATAAAACATTAACACTGCATTATACAAGTGCTTTATACGTTATGCGTATATATTGTAGACAGTGGCGCTTAAAATAGATTTATTAAATGTTTTGTAACTTTTTTTGGAAAAATTTCTAAAAATCTAGATGTAGATTTTTATAAGAATAAAAGTTTCACTGTTTAGATATTTAAAATAGAAATGAAAAATAATTGGGATATGTGAGTTTTATTTTTTCCAAATGTTTTGAACCACACTGCATGTATTATGTACATATATACGTATTTTATGTAGTTATATACAAGTAATTCATATAAACATACCATTTAATGTTGAGGTTAGTGTATCCGATGATGCTGCTGATATTGTTGCTGCTGCTGTTGTATTAGATAAAGTGGTATTGGCATCATTTGTGTGTCTTGTTGTTGCTGTTAAAAAGTCTTGACGTTGTTCAATTATGGAATTAATTGAATGTTGTTGTAATAGTTCTGTTCCCACTGCTGCACTTACTGCAGCAGCATGAGCAGCGGCAGCCACTGTCACAGTGTCGGTTGTTAAAGATGTTGGAGATCTCATGGTGCTGGTTATTGTTGTTGGTGTTATTGTTAGTGTTGGTGTTGTTGTTGTTGTCGTTGCTGAACTTAATGAAGAATTGCAAGAAGAAGATTCATTTGAATTGTACTGTAAAAAGACAAGACAAGAAAAATTAAAAACCAATTGATTATGTTGATAATTAAAATGAATAGAGTATTTATAATATAGTAAAGAAATTATTAGGATGCAGGGTTCCTAATTTTCCGGACTTTTTCCAGTTCTGGAACATTTTCAATAAAAATATTATTGGCATTGTATTCTCTAAATATTAATAAACTCACAAGAACGCTTTCTCTGGGATTAATGTTAACCTTATTAATAATTTCTTTGAAAACTTAACATTTTAATTTGTCGACCTGCTACTATACAGCTTTTATTTCGAAACATTTGTACAGTATAAATTAATTCAAAATATTGGCCATCGTTAGCTATGACCTTTTCCCATCTTTCTGGCAACATATGGATTCTGTGCCAAAAGAACTGCTCATCTTTGGAGGCCAATAACGTATCAAGAGAATTTCAGATACTCTGTTCCAAAGTGAAGTGTATCCCAGAGAGAGCGTTCTGGATCGATCGAAACAAATAATAGTTGGACGGGGCAAGATTAGGACTATAAGGCGGGTGCGGCAAAACGTTCCAACCACTTCATTCTAAATAGTTTTTAACCGGTATTGCAATGTGCCCTAGTGTTGTAATGATGGAATATTACGGTTTCATGTCTGGCCGCATGGAACACATTCACCATACGCTTTGGTTAGCTATCGGTGTGTTTCAGCAAAATTTCCCGCATATAACGTTTTGTTGGAACAAAGCGTATGTAACTGATGTTTTTATTATTAATCAGAGACTAAAAACACGAAATATGTATATTTTTTCATCCGCGTACTTCATATGACGGCAAATCACAACAGGAGACGATCATGTAATCAGCCGTCAAATAAAAAAAAATAAAACTTTTTTAATTCAGCAATCATTGCCGCGTACTTGTAGCCGATAAAGAACGACTGCACGCACACAAATATGTGATTGATGTGTTTAATTGATCGTCTCTAGTCTCTAGAGTCTAGAGCGAACTCTAGTTCGAGTTGACAACAAATTTCGTTGACATGCAAATTTTGTATTATTTTTTAAAGCTTTGGATATTTTCATTACAATAATTAAACAAAATATTGAAAAATAGTAAAACTATCAAAAACTGTTTATTATTATGACACCAAAAGGGTTTATTATTCCTTTGAGGGAGAGCCTGAACAAGAATAATATTGACCTAATAAATGTATAAATCTATAACAAACTAATCAATTAATTAAGAGAACATTTAGTAAATATTGATATTTTTTAATGTACCAGCAAATCAACAACAAAAATGTTTAATAAATAGTCTAACAAACCAACAAACAAATAAATTAATAACACTATGAATTTAAAAAACAAAAACTAAAAAGTCTGAGTGTATGTATGTATGTGTCTCCTTCTAATTTAAATAATTACAAAATGTTCATTTCCTTGTTATTTTAACTGTTCCAAAATTAAGCAATTTCTCAACACAATCTTTATTCAAATGTCACAAATTTGTATTAATTTTTACGCCTTTCATTGCACCCACACCCACAGACAGACACGCAGTATATATACACACACACACACACACATTTAAACAAATAAACATTAACAACACACATACGAACAAACAAACATAAACACACAAATTCAAGTAGACTTTTCCAAGTGAAACGTTGATGAGTTGAAACATATTTTAACACATACACGAAAATACACAAACACACATCGAAACTCGACGAAAATTTCACACACTCACACTGACATGCAATAACATGAATTCTTTCAAACATCATTGCAATTTTTAGAAGAACAAGAAAAACTAACAGTAATAGCAACAATAATAACAACAGCAACTAAACGGTGCTAAAGTATATACATGAAAATATATATAGATAGAGAGGGACAGGGGTAGCGCAAGAGAAGTTAGCATAAAAATAGTAGGAACAAAAACAAAATAAAAAAAAAAACTTAAGATGAAACGAACGAACACTTGAATAAAAACGTTTTGGCGCGCAATTAAAAGAGCATCAAGTGTCAGATAAAGTGGCAGTAAAGTACACTTTACAAAATGCCAAATTAGTACAAATATTGTTATCAGCTCTTTACATTTATTCTATATATATGTATGTATCTATGTATGTATGTACTATTTCTATTTGTATCTGTATATGTATGTATGCATTTCGAAGTATTTGTGTGTGTGTGAATTCAACCCAGAGAAGTGTTTTATAAAAATACAAAACACAATTAAACACAAATGGCGTACGAATTGTGCTTCACAACTCATTATGCCAGATTAACGAAAGAATACAAACAGAATTTGCTAAAAATAGGAACAGAAAAAATTATGGCAACAAGTTGAGCAACATCTACTTATACAGGCATAACGACACATCTAACCCGCACATCTTTATCTCCGCCCGTTAATATGTTTATATCAAAGATCAGAGGCGCAGTAACAGTTTTTCCAAAGGGGGCTTAACGAGGTCACGTTTTTTAAGTTATGAAATAAATCTATTCAAGAACTTTGCACTTTTTTTTTTAAAGGAAATTGGATAAAATATATAAAACGTTAAAATATTATATAAAACCTTTATAAAATAATACATTCCAGGAGTATTTTTAGAACCTGTTCTAAAATAAATACTTCTAGAATGAGTGGAATCAGAACCATTTCAGATTTTTTAATGTCCGCCTTGGTACTAGTGATGTCGCAATTACTGGAACCCATTATGTGGAAAGTATTGTAATTCTAAAGTACTTTTATAAAGTTTTATAGGAACCTGTTCTTAAGAACTAGTTATACATTGGTTCCAGAAGAGTTCTAAATATCACTTATTAGCTCCTAATCAACTTTATTGAACCGTTTTAAGAACTTTCAAAAAATGTTAATCAAAAATTAACTAACATGAATTTTACGTTAAAGTGTACAAATGAATAACAAAAATTAAATATGTACATAGAGTGACAATCAGTTGTATGGAAAAAAATGTTGTTAACATTTTGAAGAGTGCCGGGTGGAATATTGTGACACTAGGCCTAAAAGTTAAGTGCTGAAAATTTGAGCCAAATCGGACAACGATTTCTGGACGCGCATCGAGGTCAATGTTCAGATATATGAAAAATTTTACTATTTATATGGAATAAATAGGTGAAACTCGTTAACTTTCTGCATTGTTTCCTAGAAATATGTAGATTTATTTATATTAATGAATATTACATTAAAGTTTTTTTTTGGAAATTAACCCTGTATCTCCTATGGGTCAAAATTACCCAAAAACTGTATTATAGCCAAAATTCGTAAAAAATTCAAAATTTTTCAGTTTTTGTAAACATTTTGCTACTAAATAACTACTTTTGCTATTTAATGCAAAATAATTGAAATGTGTACATAATTATCGTTGTAATGAGATATAAATGACAAAATTTCTAACGAGTATTGTTCCTGTATAGCATTTTTTGCTGGGATTGTTTTTTAGGGTTTTGTAAATACAGATGTTTAAAATATCGACCTTTGCATTTTGTAGCTCTTATTTGAGTCTACAAACTCTCTTCTATTTAAATAAGTCAAAAAATCCTCAACTAGTTTTAATTAAAAAACGAATTTGAATGGTTTAGACAACCGCCAAAATCGTCTGGGAGTCGCAGTTGAGAAGAACTTTTTTTTTTTTTAATAATCCTTGATATTTCTTAGCATGAACTTATTTTCTTTATGTACATAAGTAGTTCCGAATTAGCAGTCAAATCAAATTCAAAAAATTCCAAATTTGCAATTTCCATGAATGAGAGTCATGGAAACATTTCACATTCTATATCTTATCAATAATAGATTTACCCCCATATTCATAAAACAAAATTTGATTTATAAAGTTTTGATAAATTTTAAAGGTATTTATAAATAAGGCCTTTATTTCCTTCAAAAATATCCACTTCTCTGCCTTTCATTACCACCTAAGATAATATTAGACAAATTATTGAAAAAACTACAAATATTTTGTCAAGTTAGTTTTTCTTACGTTATTTTTTGTAATTTGAAATAATTAAAGGCCAGATTTTCAAGTAATATTTTAAAGTATTATGACAAAGCATAACGTAATTCGAAATGAGTCCTCTTTTCCTAATTGCAAATTGATTGCTTTACTCACGCTACTCAAATACTTATGATTGTAGTAATCATGTATCTGTTTTATACAATCATGCGAATCATAACTTTACCATATTATGGTTACCACAATCATATAATTAATTACTGTGACTATAATATTGTTAAAAAACTATATAACTATATACTTTTTCTGGGTGAACTGTAACATAACAAACTCTCTCCACCCCTAATTTTTATATACGCCTATGTCCACGAGTACATACACACCACTAATTTACAGTAGGACAACAAAAATTATTTATTTGAAAATTAATCAGTTTCAATAATAAGTATTTAACCAAATATTTGCAAGACAAATATAAAGATATAACTCCTTATAACTATATTCTATTCGATTCAATATATACATAACTATAAGGAGTTACAACTGTTTAATATACAGGTGAGCCTCCATTTACGCGGTACTTTATTTACGCGAATTCGATATAACGCGAACTCAAATTAGCAACCATTTTTTGAAATACGCGACTTTTTTTACACGATTTTTATATAACGCGGCAACAAACAACAAGAAATGAAATAACACAAGCGAATAACAGATTTCTTTTTTGAAAACTTCGTTAATTTTTATGAATTTTTTGTTTTGATCTCTTTTATGTATTAGAATATTTTGTTTTTTTAATTGAAATTTTTTCCTTAATTTTCGATAAGAAATAATTTTTTTAGTTGAGTTTTTTTACTTTACTTTTGTTTTAAGTAAGTTTTTAAAATTACAAATAAAATTACTTTACTTAAAGTATATATCGTAGCCTTAAATGCAATCGGACGTAACTACATTTTTATTGTTTTTACAGGATACGTTATAAAATCAATAATAATAGAGTATTCTTGGCAATTGTTCAATCAATCAATAACTCGATTTTGAATTTTTGTGTAGTTACGTTCGCTTTCATTTAAGGAGACGATAGGTATGCATGTACATATGTGTTTTCTATTTAACGCGATTTTTAGGTCCCAACTTCGTTTTTGTTATTTGACTGATGTATTGTTTTACGCGAAATAAAAAAATATTGGCCCCACAAAAGCATTTCGTTCTAAATTAGAACCTCGTTTTAAGCGAATTTGATTTACACGCTACTTTTTGGGCCCAACAAACCGCGTAAATGGAGGCCTACCTGTAGTTCGTTTGTAATCTTAAAAATTAAGTGACTGCGAAATAAATGCTGCACAATTTTACATTTCAAATAACACTATACAACAAAATCAAATTTTTTCCAAAATTACAAGGTCCGACCAATAAATTTTGATAGAGGAGACAAAAAAAAGGCACCTGTATCGGCGTTTTGAAAGTTTACATCTGAATTTCATTTGAGGGCGGGTTAAAGTTTCCCAACTCTGGCACATACTTATTGTTAATCTTCATAAGAAACCATATGATCCTTACATTTGAGGTATAAAATGTGTTCAGCAAATGTATGTAAAATGTTACGGAGAATATTTTTGTAGAATATGTTAACCCTCTAAATCCTCAAGGCATGGATCTTTTTTGTCCTCCTTTTAAAAATGATCAAAAACCACCATTAAAACAGGGATTTAAGGGGTTAAACTGTTCCGCAAAAATATTAACCGTGAAATTTTACTATAAGTCCCTGAATACACCAAAACGGAAAATTCAACCAGAAAGTCAGAAATAAGACACAACAAAGGAGAGCTTACTGTTAATTTCTTATTTCTTATTTCTGCATTATTTATTAGAAGGACAAAAAAGACCCATGCCGTGAGGATTTAGAGGGTTAAAATATTCTACAAAAATATTCTCCGTAACATTTTGCATAAGTTTGCTGAACACATTTTATACCTAAAATGTAAGGATCACATGGTTTCTTATGACGATTAACAATAAGAATGTGCCAGAGTTGGGAAACTTTAACCCCAAGAACTACTGTACCAAATTGGGCAATAATTTATACCAATGATCGCCACTCAGAGACAGAACATAGCACAGGTCAACTGCAAAAAGCCACTATACAGATTTGATGCATTATAGTTATCTAAGTACAAAAATTGTAAAATTTTTTAATTCTATGGATAGATTTTTTTTTAAATTTTTTTTTCTAAAATGGTAATTTTTTTTAAATGTTTCTCCACATAATTTATAATAACTCAAAAAGAGCTAGTGCGATATTATTGAAAAGTTCTAATTAACACAACATTTAATCTGTTTATATATTGTGTTTCAATCGGCTCAGTAGTAGCAAATTGAAGCAAAAAATATATTTTGTATGTGAAAATATAAAATTTTTTTGTTTTAAAAAAATCATGAAATATCGAAAACGTCAGGAATTGTTTAGGCTTATCATATTATATTTCTCAAAATTAACATGTTTTGAGAAATATAAAAATAAAAGCTAATTTTCCCAGCAGTTAAGCAAGTAGTCAATGTATCCCTTAAAGACAATAATTGTCACAAATCTCTTATCACTTTATATATCCCAAGTAATCTAGCGTCGAGACAATTGCCACTTAAGTGTCGCTAAGTATTCTGGAGTGTAGTCACTTTAAACGTTTTGTGAGTAATTCATACAAACAGGTTTTATACAAATTGTGTTGATATAATTCTCATACAGTTTATTTTTATTTTTGCTTAAATATACTGATATCCCATGTAACATAACATGAAGTCAATAGTCACTTTAGTGTCTCTTAGTAACCTATGGTGAAGACACTTCAAACTTTTTTTTGTACTGCAGTTTATTTTAGCCACCAGAAGCGTTGACTACTTTCGATCAGCTATCAGATAGTCACATTGTAATCAAAAGGGTCAATTGACTACCTGCTTAGGACATGCCCGTGTTAAAATGACTAGTCACGTGGCTATTGAAGTATCTAGCTTCCAGCCTAAATGATGGGTAAAATAACTAGTTCGGTACTGTCTCCTAGAACTGCTGGGTTTACTTAAAATATATCCATATTTACTTGTAGATGAGTGTGTGTCTTCGTAGGATACCGTTAACCTAATCGCAGGTATTACCACAACAATTTATTTTCTTTAACGGCAGTTTCAAAACTCCAATTTAAAATTTTGTAAACAAATTTCAGAATTTTGGGATTTATTGAGAATATAAGTAATAGGGAATAAAAATATGAAAAAAATTTTGAAAATATATCCTATAGTTTTTCCGTACCTGCGATTTTAATTTTGAAATTTTCGAGAAAAACAAATTATTTGGCCATATTTTGGTGAATGAGCTCAATTTCCTTACTGTTATGAATTTTAAGCAAAACCTATTCAAAATATTATAGTCCAGGTCATTCTAAATATAGGCTGAAAGCTTTACTAAAATTGGAAAACGTTAAACCTTAAATCGGGAAGGTCAAATATCAAAATTTTCAATATTTGGAATTTCGAATGGAAATATAGCGAAATGTTATATATTTTTGAACCGATTTTAATGAAACATAAGAAAAAAATTTGTCAGGATTATTTTTTCACCAAAGTATTCCTACATAAAAATTTCTTATGTTTCAAATCATTTCGATTGCAGACAAGTGTTTTAAATTATGACAACATGAGTACTAAAATTGAATTAATTGAATGCCCACTGTAAGTATCCGACAACTGTGTACAGTTAGACAATTACAATCCATTTGTTTTTTTAGTATTATTTGTTAAAGGATACAAGTAAAAACCAAAACCAAACATCATCACATTAAGCCAGTTTTCTGTCCGTCCGTCCGTCTGTCCTTACTTTTTTTTTTTTGCTCAATTCCCATTCAATTTTATCTATGAAATCACATGAATCTTTGTGTACGTGTACGTACGTGTTTGTTGTTCTCTCTCACTTTTAATGGTTTTTATTGTTGTTGTTGTTAGTGTAACTGTTACTTTTGCCACGTTGTTAGTATATGTAATGTAGTTGTTGTATTTGTAGTTGTAGCAATGGTAGTGGCGTTTGAATGATGTTACTTTTGATAGTGATGATGACAAGTGTTGATGATAGAAAATTGTATTTAAAGCTCTACATAAGTGTGTCTGTCTGTCTGTCTCTCTAACTATAGTGAATAACTGCGTGTGTATGAGAAATGATTGAAAACAAGTAGAAATAAAAGGGGGAAAATATAAAATTGAAGTAAAAATTAAATGTCAAATGTAACAATTTCTCTGTGAAATATGTTGTATTAATAGGTTTGTTACAGATTTGCGGATTTTTTTCACTCTCTTACTGTCTCTTGTGTTTTTTTTTGTTCTGCCTTTAAATTCGTTTCACCATCATCACTTTCATGAATGACAATTTGATGAACTAATGGGGAAAACTTAAGTAGATACGGTTTTTTTTCCTCATACTTCTTTAGCTTCTAGTTTATAGTTTTCTTCTACGTTTTTTTTTTATTTAAGATTTTTTTCAACGTTGTGCGATTTGGATTATAAATGGTGCGTTTTCAATAACACTTTTAAAATGGTCAGAATCACTTAGAAAATCAAATACAGTTGATCGGTGTATGAAGTTTTTTTTTCTAAAATAACTTATTGTTTAAAGCAAGTAGTTACTTTTGGAGTTTCAGTGATTTTTTTACTAACAAACAAGATCATGGTTATGATTTTTGCATAATGTTTAGAAATTTCAATGTTGTCCTAATTTCAATATATACTTTACAAATTTATATACATATGTATATGGAGTAGAATGGTTAAATAACAAAACGAAGTACTTGTTATAAGTAAACGTATCTAAAATTATGAAATCAATATTGTTACGAAATTGTACTTGAATTCAAATATAACGATTTTAGCGGCTGATTTAAAAGTAGCATAATGCTTTCAAATAACAGTGCTGTAAAACTGTAACATATCTGTGGGCATTATTAAATAAAAGCTTTCAGTTGATTTGATCGTAAGTTGGCAACGCTGTATTCGATTTCGAATATTCAGTTAAAGAACATTGTAGAAAGTACACCACAGATGGCGTATGTATTAGAAACCTCTAGACAGTTAAAGAGAAATCTAGAGTGCAGATGGCAGTGTTATAAATAGTAGCAGAGGTTGCAGTCGTTAGTGAGTTTATCAGAGACGCTTTTCGAATAAACATCATCTAAGTGCCTTAAAGTGTGTTGTGTTTTTCAAGTAAATTCGTGTACATTATAAATTGTGTCTGTAATTCTGAGAATTTATAAACGTGTATAAAAAACATTGAGTGGCTATTTAATTCTGTTGTTGTTGTACATTTTAAAGAAATAAAGAGTTGTTATAATTTTCAAACTACTAAACGGCTTTTATTTGCAATCAAAAGTATCCGGTTTATTTAAAGGAAATAAACCAAACGTTTTGAAAAGGTTAAAACGTAACAATATATTGACCATACTAATATTATAGAGTTAATAAACATAGTTAAGTTATGCTTCAATCATCTTTAAATTGTAGGTCGTAATGTAGTTTAAGTTATGTTTCAATTGTAGTCATAGTTGACATCAATTGTAGATCGCTATATAGTCTTATATAAGCCTCAATCTTAGATCGTTATATAGTCCTCTTTAACCTTCAATCGTAGATCGTTATTTAGTCTTATTTATGCTTCAATTGTTGTCATAGTTAACATCAATCGTAGATCGTTATATAGTCTTATTTAAGCTTCAATCACAGATCGCTATATAGTCTTATGCTTCAATTTCAGTCATAGTTAACATCAATCGTATATCGCTATTTAGTCTTATTTAAGCTTTAATCGTAGAGCTTTATATAGTCTTATTTAAGCTTCAATTATAGAGCTTTAATCGTAGATTATTATATTGTCTTATTTAAGCTTTAATCGTAGAGTTTTATATACTCTACTCTAAATAAGCTTTAATCGTAGATCGTTATATAGTATTATTTAAGCTTCAATCATAAAGCTTTGTATAATCCTATTTAAAATCCTAGTAGATCGTTATATGGTCTTATTTAAGCTTTATTCATAGAGCTTTATATAGTCTTATTTAAGCTTTAATCGTAGAGCTTTATATAGTCTTATTTAAGCTTCAATCATAGAAATTTATATGGTCTTATTTAAGCTTTAATCGTAGATTATTATATTGTCTTATTTAAGCTTTAATCGTAGATCGTTATTTAGTCTTCTTTAAACTTCACTCGGAGATCATTATAAAGTCTTATTTAAGCTTTAATCGTAGATCGTTATTTAGACTTCTTTAAACTTCACTCGGAGATCATTATAAAGTCTTATTTAAGCTTTAATCGTAGATCGTTATAAAGTCTTAGTTAAGCTTTAAGCGTATATCGTTATTTCTTCTTTTTTAAGCTTCACTCGGAGATCATTATATAGTCTTATTTAAGCTTTAATCGTAGATCGCAATATAGTTTTATTTAAGCTTCACTCGGTGATCATTATATAGTCTTATTTAAGCTTTAATCGTAGATCGCTATATAGTTTTATTTAAGCTTGAATCGTTGATCTTTATATAGTCTTATTTAAGCTTTAATATAGTCTTAGTTCATCTTCATATACTCTTAATTCAGCGAGCAATACAATTATTTAAGATGAGACCTAGTATATTGCTCTTGACATAGTTTATGTGAGTACAATTTAAATTACTTATTTAAGTTAACTTAAAAGGCTGAAGAATGATTCCCTAAATAACAATTACGAAATACTCGTGATGCTCACTGTAATCAAAATCACACAAGAATGTTTAATAATTGTTTAAAGAATTATCTATGTATGAAATAAAAAAGAAGACAGCTACAGATACTTAGCAAGCATTTTGTAATTTCCTTATGTAGATATTTCTAATAAAGTCATATCTTATTAAGTGAATTGTTGCATAAACATTCCAATCAGAAATATTACATATTTATATAATAGACATGTATACAAATATAGCCAAATCATCATAATCTTTTTGTCAATCTTTAGGTTTTAGTTGAAATTTGTATTTCACACTTTAAATTTGTTCTTTACATTGTTTTAGAAGACCAACAAAAAAAAAACAAGAAAAGAAAAGAAAACATGTCTTCAACTATAAAATGTCGGAATGGATTTCACCAAAAAATGTCAACAAAACTTAATATTTTCAATAAAATGAACAAATTTAGTTTGTTGCACACACATACACACACACACGTACAAGAACATACATCCACAAAATAACAACAAAAAAGGATCTAACGAATTTGTATTTGTATGTGTATGTGAATGTATTTGTATCTAATAATAGAAATTTGTATTTGTATACTTAGTTAGATAGTTCGAGAGTGAATGTGTAATCATACAATTTAATAATATTTTTTTGTTCATTGTTAGAATAAGTAGAAAAAGAGAAACAACTATGAAAAGATTATAGTCTATTATCTGTAACACATACCAGGGCGTATAATATGGCGACCAATAAAGGGTTCAGTTTAGTTTTTGTGTGTGTGTTTTTTTTATTTTTGTTTTCATTTGTCACAAATAACACAAGAATTCTTTCACATGTTTAACTTTGGAATAGTGAAACATGAAAACATCTCGAAATCTTTTTACATAAAATTTCATGCTACATGTACAACTAACAAGGAAAAATGTTAGAAAACGGAGCAACTATTTTTAAAAGATGTTTAAAATGTTTTTTTTATTTTTTTCATCTTCCCAAAAATAAAATAAAATTGAATAAAAAGAAAGATTGATAAGAATTGCCTATTTGAAATAAGTACGTACATTCACATGCACCATAAGTATTGTGATTCTTAACGGTCAATCAATAAGTTTTGTTGTTAAACTTATCCGAATACATATATGCAAAGTGCATAAAAAGTATGCTACGAAAAGTTGTGGTATTTTAAATAAAATTACTATGAACAAGTTCTTACAAAGAAAAGCATTTACAAAAATTACTTAGAAATTATGTTATTTAATTTAATTATAAAATTAAATAATAAGATGAATTGTCAATAATGATTTCAGTTCATAAACCAGACGCTATTCCTAATTTGTAGTGTGGGGTTAAGGTTATAAAAAGACAACAGTAATATGCGGCAAGATGAAATCATGATCGAAAAATTAAATAAAAATTAAATTAAAATTGCATTAAAATTGATAAGAATTTAAAATTTGATACGAATGCAAAACAAACTAATTTTCAATGATGAACATTTGTGTTTAACATTCTCAAAGATTGGTTTTGTGTATTTGAGAATTTTTTAATTAATATTTATATAAACCATGACACAACAATATAAGGTGCACTCAATTATACAATTCTTGTAACGTCAAACAAAAGAAAATATGAAAAAATATGAAAAAAATTTAAATCAAAGTTTGATGTTATAGGGGTAAATATTGAAAACTCTCCCTAGTGATTCTACCTTCTACAATTATTGTATCATAGTGGGGAGGGTATTATGCGTTTGAGCAGATGTGTGTAACGCCCAAAAATATTGGTCTAACACCCACCTTAAAGTATACCGATCGACTTAGAATCACTTTCTGAGTCGATTAAACGATGTCCGTCCCTCAGTCCGTCCGTCTGGCTGGCTGGTTGGCTGGCTGTCCATGTAAACCTTGTGCGCAGAGTATAGGTCGCAATTTTAAAGATATTTCGATAAAATTTGGTACAAGGACGAAGCCTATTGAAACTGGCTGAAATCGGTCCATTATTTCACCTAGACCCCATACAAATGTCCTCTCGAAATTGGACTTTATCGGTCATAAATGTTTAATTTATATATGTATCTACACAAATTTCGCTCCAAATAAGTTTTATATATACAAAAATCATGTCACCAAATTTTGTTACGATCGGTCCATAATTAGTCATAGCTCCCATATAGTCCCGCTTCCGAAAATCACTTTAACGTGCTTAAATCACTTAAAAATGTTGGTATATACACAAAATTCAACATAAATAACTTTCATATAGACATAAATCACACAACCTAATTTTATGGTGATCGGTCCATAATTGGTCATAGCTTCCATATAAGGCCCACTTCCGAAAATCACTCACGAATATAAATTATTGATATTTTAAAAGAAAAATATTTTTACTCATTTACATGGTGTAGGGTATTATATGGTCGGGCTTGACCGACCATACTTTCTTTCTTGTTTTTAAATGTTAATATGAAAATAAATTTATTCGAGTATTCGATTCTTTGACATCTACTCAACTAACCTCAATACAGAACCCTTTTATAAAAAGTTTTATAGTTTTAGTTGCACAAGAACATAATGTCGGGGGAATTTTTAAGAACTTCATTATTGTACAACCGATTTTCGTTTTTGATACACTGCTGGAAAGATCAGTGTTTCATGCTCAATATAAGTATTATCTTTTCTAAATCATTAATTTTAAACTGTTATTTCGGTCAAAATGGACAGCAAAAAAAATACATGAAAAAAATTTAAACTTTTCGTATGGACTTTCAAAAAAATATAGCAAAAGATCTGAAAGTTCATCATCACACTGTATCAAAAGCTATCAAACGGTATAATGAAGACTTCATCATTGAAAAGAAACCTGGATCAGGAAAGAAAAAAGGTCTAACAGATATTGGTAAGGCAAAATAAGTCGAACAACTCTTTCGAAGAGCACCGAACACTTCTATCAGAAAAACAGCTCGTAAAGTTAAATGCTCAGATTCTTTTGTACGCAGAGTCAAAGCTAATGCTGGGTTGAAGTCGTATAAGGTTAAGAAAGATCCAGATCGTAATGCGGTAAAGAAATTAGAAGAAAAATAAAGAGCGGAAAAATTTAGGTTTTATAAAAAATGATGTGATGGTTGATGAAAGTTATGTCAGACTTTTCACAACTTCCGGGTTAAGATTTTTATGTGACTGATGTACGAAATAATGTCCAAGAACATCACAAAAAAAATAAACAAAATTAATTTGTTACATTACGGACGATAAACGCAGAAATATATATTTGGGAGTTTCTACAAAAACGGCTTTTAACTTTTTTAAAACAGACTCTGTGCTGTCATCATATTTCTGGGCCGATTTGGCATCATGTCACTATGGGAAAAACGGAATTGAGTGGTATTCTAACAATAATGTCAATTTTGCAACACGGGAGGCAAATCCACCCAACTGTCCAGAACTTCAGCTTGTGAAAAGGAATTGTGCTCTTGTAAAAAAAGATTTTAAGCGGATAACGGAAGCAACTATAAAATCTTTAATGGGAGGATTTCCGGAAAAAGTGGATAAATTTATAAATACCGAGTATATGCCAATATTTTAATGTTTAATGAATTTGTACAATATTTGAATAAATTTACGTATTTTTGAGAATTTTTATATTAAACGGCTTAAGTTTTATTAAACTTATGTTCTGTTTTTATAATACAAGCGAGTACTTTGAGTGGAAATTTTAAATGTATTTTGTTTTTGAGACAATAATTATAAAATTATAAAAAAAGCACATAAATATAATAAGTCTTTTCTGACTCACTCTTTATTATGTAGGAGTTTTCAATATTATTAACAACATGCTAATATTTTACTAAATTGACTATCAGATAACATATCTTATAAGAGAACCCTGTACTTGAAAAACTATTCATGTTTTTAAATGTTATTGTCAACATACTAAAGTTTGTGATGGCCGTCAAATCGATGTACTAGTAATAAATGTAAAATTTAAATGTTATGATTTTGTAAACGACTTTACTCATAGTTTCTTACAAATTGTTAGAATTTGTTTTTCGTATTCAGTTTTTGCTTGCATATATGTACTTATGTTTAAAAATTAGTCAATAAAACTTTTCACTTAACATAATAATAAAACACAGATCTTGTAAAGGATGGTGAAAGGGGTTTTCAGCAATTTTAAAATATTTCATATTATTATACAATTTAATATGATTTAAACAGAAATCTAAACATTTAAACAAGAGTTTATTTCAATATATTTACATATTTAAATTATTTAGGTGATTAAAAAATATATAATTAGGCTTTTTATCTTCTAATTAGGAATTTCATTCGAATAATCGGGGGAAAAAATATATTTTTTTATTCAAATGAATAACATTTTATAATTTTGAATAAAAAACAAGTAAGAAAGTATGGTCGGTCAAGCCCGACCATATAATACCCTACACTAAGTAAAAGAGTAAAAACATTTTTCTTTTAAAATTTCAATAATTTGTATTTTTGAGTGATTTTCGGAAGTGTGCCTTATATGGGGGCTATGGCCAATTATGGACCGATCACCATAAAATTAGGTAATGCGATTTATGTCTATATAAAAGTTTACTATGTTGAATTTTGTGAGTATACCAACATTTTTAAGCGATTTATGTACGTTAAAGTGATTTTCGGAAGCGGGTCTATATGGGAGCTATGACTAATTATGGACCGATCGTAACAAAATTTGGTGACATGGATTTTTGTATATATAAAACTTATCTGGAGCGCAATTTATGGAGATAAATTAATAAATTAAACATTTATGACCGATAAAGTCCAATTTCGGAAGGACATTTGTATGGGGGCTATGTGAAATAATGGACCGATTTCAGTCAGTTTCAATAGGCTTGGTCCTTGGGCCGAAAAAATAATATGTACCAAATTTGATCGAAATATCTTCAAAATTGCGACTGTACTCTGCGCTCAATGTTTACATGGACAGCCAGCCAGCCACACGCAGAGAAAAAATATAATTGGGCATGGTTACTGTAACCATTTAAATAGTGTTACAAGATTTTTAACAATAGTATAGTCACAGTAACTATTTACATGATTGTGGTAACCATAATATGGTTAATTTATGATTCACATGATTGTATACCCACCATAAATATGTAGTTTTTTTTTTCTATGGGGAATGGAATGAGTTATTGTCCGATCTGTACAGAATTTGATAGAGTTATTAATTTCATAAAACTTTATCAGGATTGCTGCATAATCAACATATTTATGACTGCTCAAACAGTATTCAGAATGCCTCATACGAATTGAAAAATATTGTACTTTAGAATCTAAAGCCCTTAAATCATCACTTATTTCATAAAATATTTAACGAAACTTTATATAATTAAAATGCTGGATTCGGAGCCAAAGGAACTGCTCATCTTTTGAAGCCAAGAACGAATCAAGTCAATATCAGTTACTCTATTCCAAAGTGAAGTGTATCCCAGAGACAGCGTTCTGCATCGATCGAAACAAATAGTAGTCGGATGGGGCATGGTCTAGATTATATAGGGGGTGAGGTAAAACTTCCCAACCACTTCATTCTAAATACTTTATAACAGGTATTTCAACATGTGGCTGGGCGTTGTCATGATAGAACATAACGGTGTAATGCCTGGCCGCATATTATGGGCGTTTTTCGGCCAATTCTCGGTACTGGTTCCCTTTGATTGTATAGTCAGATTTCTGCAGCTCTCTGTATTTTGCTTCCACCAAATACAGAGAATTATCTTACCACCATGGATATTTGGCTTTGGTGAAGATTCGGCTGGTTGGCCAGGTTTCACATACGATATATTAGGTTTCGGGTTATCGTAATGGATTCATTTTTCATCGCATGCGCAAAAATTATTTTTTTTTCTGACATGCAAAATTGTCTTTCATGGTTTCTTGGCTTCAATTCGTATGATATCCAATTTCCCTGGTTTTGGATGAATTCAGCTACACACAAACGTTTTGAAATGCTGCTTGAGTAGCTGCCAATGATTTTGCATGATCTTTTTGAGTTTTACAACAATCTTCATGGAGTAATGCATTCAATTATTGGTCTTCAAACTTCTTTTCCTGGGTGATCTTTGTGTTCCGTGTATTAAAATGGTATGAATAAAATAGTTTACATCCAAAAGGTTAAAGGTCAATATTCGGAGTATATATTTCAATGTAAAAATATCAGAGATCGCGGTGCTAAACATTTTTCTTTATAACTCCTGAAGTCTTCATCGAAATTATTTTGCACGAATATAGTAGAGAGCTTAGGTGTCCTCATACCATGATCTTTTTGAATTTTGAACACCGCGATCTTTGATATTTTTTACATTGAAATATATACTCCGAATATTGACCTTTAACCTTTTGGAAGTAAACAATTTTATTCACACCATTTTAAGTACAATATCTTTGGCTTTAAAATGGAATCAAAAATTATGTTGGACTTTGAGTAGTTTTAATGTTATAGGCAATTATGTGTATATAATTTTAGACAATTTTAACAAATTTTTCAATTTTCAAATCGCGATATTTTTGAAATGGAAAGGGTTTCTGATGAGAAAGTCCTTGATTTGAGAAACCCTTTGGAACCGTAATATATGTGGTAAATTTCATTAAGGTTTCAAATCCGAAAATAGCAGTTTTCTGTCCGTTTGATTCTCCCACTTGTTTTTTCAATCAATCACTCGAATAACAAAATATAAATTATAAACTTTTATTCTATTAAAATAAAACTCGAATAATTGACAACCCTAGTTCTAATCCTACGAGGAAAATTTAAACATGTTATTTCTATTAACTGTCATCTTTTCATGCTTGAGAAACTATAAATTTCAAAGACTTTCAATTAAAATTTATGTTTTGGTCAGTGCTTCGAGTATTATTAATCAACTGTTGGCGAGTTTCCCTTATAAGTTTATAATAAACTCCGTTATGTTTCCGGACATGACATCTAAAGGTTTTGTTGTTAAAATATTAAATATTTCGCTTTCTAACAATTCAAGGTGAAGGAAGTTACAAGGATTCGAGTAGAACAAACAATAAAATCAGCACCGCCACCATTATTATTATTGCTATTGCTATTATTATTTTTAGTTTATTTTTCAAAAAACCAAAGCTAAATTGCCATTATAAAAGCGCAAAAGTAAATACTGCCACTACAAGTACTTACTTAAAAATCATGCCGATGTACATACCTATGTATGACTGCCTGAATGACTGACTCTAAATGCAAGAATACGATACAATATAAAAAAAAACTAAAAAATGAATATTATTGCTGTGTATAGCTAGTAGGGTTGTCAATTATTCGAGTTTAATTTTGATCGAATAAAAATTTTTAATTTTTTATTCAAGGAAATAATCAATAGAAAATAATATGTTTAAAACGAGAATTCTATCTCGATGTTATATTTCGGGAGTAATTGTTTATGGACCAATTTAACAAAATAATCATGAGATATAGACAACGAATTTTTGCAAAATTCATGCGCAGTTCCGATAGGAGTTAATATGAGGTAAGGTGAGATCATGAACATGATTTCAAAGTTTTCGGTTTAAGTTAAGTTTGATAATGTCATGATCTTGATATCTTAATAAACATAGAATTTTCTAATGATGAACATCTATCTCTATTTTTAACATTATAAATGATTGGTTTTGTTTAATTGAGATTTTTTCTTCAATAATTTAATTTAAACAAACTTTTTTTTAAAAAGTTTAGCTTGAAAATTAATTTATTGAAGTATTCGATTATTCGACAATTATTAATCAAATAAATTTTTATTCTAAACTGAAAATTATTCTTCATTCGAATAAAAATTATTATTTCTCCTCGATTATTCGAATAATTTTTATTCGAATGACAACCCTAAAAGCTAGTCCCTTATTTTTAAATATTCCCTTTCCAAATACATACCATTTCTTGCGCTAAAGGTAATGATGCAAATTATAGAAAGGCAAACAAAAAAAATGAAGAAATAAAATAAATGAAAAACTTCAGACTCCCTATTAAAATGATGATGCTGATGAACATAGAAATATGTATGGAAGTGCATGTACAGATATTTAGTGTAACTGTGCGAGTATGGAGGAATAAAGCAGACCTTTAAGAACAAGGAAATGTCACGCGACAAATCAAATGACAATGACAAAAACTAAAAAATATAAAAAGAAAATGAAACGTATAAAAAGGAACAAAAACATGTTTCATGGTTCATACGGCAGAAAATCTCGTACTAACTAACTGACTCACTCACTGACTGCCTGCCTGAATGAATGCAAGGAAGAAAGAATTATGCCCTTTAGCCACATCATTAAACCAAATGTCGAATACAAACAAATAATAATAAAATCTATTTAGAAAAAAAAAAGAATATGTAATGGAAATCCATGGATTTTCTATGCAATTTAATATATTTACGAGTAGATATAAGTACATATGTACATAAATATACATATTTAAATATATACTAGTGCATACATTTAGTTAATGTTTAAAGACGTTTAATATTAAGATAGTGGAGAAGTTGGGAAATGGTTTTTAACAGTATGACTGAAAATTAAGTCAACAGCTAATAACACAACATTGTAAAGACGCATAAAATTACATAAAATTGTTTTATACTTGAAAGTATTTGGGAAACTTATTGATATTCTTTAAAATGTATAATATACAGTGAGTAAATACAGTTAAATGGAAACTATATTGCGTAACTTGGCTAGTTTACGTTTAATTTATTAATAATTTTATGTAAATTGTTTGAAAATTGGCGGGTTATTAGTAGTGGACATGGAACATCCCATACGAAATAAATAAAGAGTGAATCATTAAGTTAAATAAAAGTTAAATAAAACTTAAACCGTTTAATATAAAAATTCAAGTATTGTACAAATTCATTAAATATTAAAATATTGGCAAATTACTCGGTATTTATAAATTTATTCACTTTTTCCGGGAATCCTCCCATTAAAGATTTCAGAGTTGTTTCCATTTTACACACTTAAAATCGGTCATGTACCTTTCCTGATTTCTGTAAATTCTTTTTTTACTTGAGCCCCATACCTTCCCACAAGCCGAATTTCTGGACAGTTGTTGGATTTGCCTCCCGTGTTTCAAAATTTAAATTATTGTTTGAATACCACTCAATGACCTTTTTTCCATAGTGGCCAGAAATATGAAGGCACTCTGTGCTCTTTTAAGAAATGTAAAATCCGTTTTTGTAGCCACAAATGATTAGCTTCATTTGCCACAACTGATAATGGCTTGCCACACAATAAACTTCTTGGGGAATTTTGTTGTATTTTTGTCCGGTATTGTTCCTGAACACTACCTCGTCCATCAGCCACATACAAATCTTAACCCAGAAGTTGTGAAAAGTCAAGCAGTACATAAGTTTCATCATCCATCACATGCTATTTTGCTTCTAAAGGTAGCTCGCAAATATTTGCTCAAAAAAGCGTAACCACTTTTTTAGCACAAATTTGTTTGACTTGTTTACTCTTACTATTGTTTTGTAAGATCAAACAGCATCAAATAAACTAAAACTATTTTGTTTTTGTTTTGAATCATCCAAAGTAAAATAAGTTTTTGGAATAAATAAAAGAATTCAAATATATTTTATTATATTGGTTACGTCTTTTTATTCAAATATTTGTCATGTGAAGGTTGTTAACCTTCCTTAAGTTTTTTAACGCATTGCGATCTGACTTCAACCCAACCAGATGAGAAAAACCTAAGTCAGTTGTCAAAAACCTAATTCATGAAAATTTGTTATTGTATCACCCGTATGTGTGAAAAGAGAGTAATTTTTTCCATTGATATTTCTCTCTCCTTCCTTATTCTATGGTTCGGTGCTCTTCGAAACGTTTGACTTCTTTTGTCTTACCAATATCAGTTATACCTATTTCTACCCTATATCACCATAGTGGGGATGGTATATTAGGTTAGTGCTGTTGTTTGTAACGTACCAAAATATTGTCCCAACACCAAAAGTATACCAATCTGCTCAGAATCACTTTCTGAGTCGAGTCCGTCCGTGTATCCGTCCGTGTGTCCGTCCATGCAATTTCAAAGATAATTCGATAAAATTTGGTACAAGCTTCTTCAATATTCCAAGGACGAAGCCTATTGAATTTGGTAAGAATCGGCCCATTATTTCTCCTAGCTCCCATACGATTGCCCTATCTGAAAATTGTCTAGATCTCATAAATATCTTAGTTATATAGATATTCAAACCAAATTCAGCACAAATAAGTTTTATATAAGCCGAAATCGCACTACCTAATTATGTGACGATCGGTCCATAATAAGCCATAGCTCCCATATAAGGCCCACTTCCGAAAATCACTTTAACTGGCATAAATCTCTTAAAAATGTTGGTATTCAAACAAAATTCAAATAAATAAGTAACATACATATATACAAAATTCATGTCACTAAATTTTGTAACGATCGGTCTACAATTAATCATAGCTCCCATATAAATTTTGAAAGAAAACTGTTTATAATCATCTCCTTGGTGTAGGGTATCATATGGTCGTGCTTGACCGACTATACTTTCATATTTGTTTTATTTCTGATACAGGTTTTCTTTCAATGTTTCAGTCTTCCTTATACTGTTTAATTGCTTTTGAAACAGTGTGATGATGAACCTTTAGATCTTTTGCTATTTTTTTTTAATTCCATATTGGATTTTTTATGAAAAGTTTATTGACCGGAATAACATTTGAATATGATATATGTCATATTTTTCAAAGATAACGGTATTAAAATAATTATAATTTATTTGACCAAGTATAAGTTTTGGCGGATAATGTGTATAAGTTATTTTTTGACTCACTCTCACTCAAATATCTAAATTTTGAGGGAATTATTTCGTTACCTTGACACGTAGTTGGCTGAAAATGTACCGGATTGAAATAGTGGATAAGTATACAACATATCGTCCCCTTAGTAAAACAATAGTGTATAATTTTTTTGCCATTTCGAAATAATTGAGTTTAAAATTTTTGTGTTAGTAGACATCTAGAACAAAAGTAAAGTATTTCAATTGATCTTTCGACCCATTTTGTGCAAGTAGAATTTCACCAAATTTTGACCACATATTGAATCAGTTATGTAGATTCTTATTATGCAATAAAAAAATAATGGTGTATATGCTTATTCACTATTGTTTTATTGAGGGTACGATATATACATTATCGAATATTTTCGAATATTTGAAGAACAGTTTGTACGGATGTAAAGGCCCAACTATAATATGCATAATCTAGCTTAATTTAATGTCAAAACCGAACGAAAAGACTGTCAAATGCTTAAGAAAATCCGAAGAAACTTTTAGGTGGCCATAATTTACTTATGTGCATTTAAAACAATTTAGCCCCATTTGCACATTTATGTACAACACGTAATTAAAAAAATACGTATTTCTTATTATTTTATGAAAATAAATTAATTTTCTTCATCCATTTAATTTTTTCTTTATTTTCTTTGTATACAATAAACAAACTTACGGAATGTGCGACCACCTTCGCTCTATGCTTAAGCAAATAAAATTTGACGAAACTTGACGAACCTCTCTTAAGTACATTATAGTTTGTCAGATACGTTTTATATGTATTCGAACAGTTGCTTAAGCTGGCTTAAACTAGTGTATGCATATTATAGTTGGGCCTTAAGTATTCCTCACCACTGTACGAAGTTTTGCTTTAAAGGCGAGATCGGAGTGGATATTTACAAAGAAAATTGTAATGTCTAGAGTTTTGTCTGAATCACTTTGCTATATTTTTACGACGTTTGGCTGAAATTGGTCGGGATTGGCTAGTGTTGCCATTATCCGTTGTTTGGCATAGTGTGAGAGCGGTCGAATCAGGTTGGGTAAAGCTACGTTTCCGCATATACCGTAATCGGCACCGAAAACGAAATTCCATACATTTGCACCAAAAAAAGTTCGATTCAGAAATCGGCAACGAAAATTGGAAACGAAACGGCACCGATCAGTAACGAAAAACCTGTCATTAGGGGCCGGAACGAAAACAACTTGAAGTAGGTTGTTTTCGGTGCTGTAGGAACGAAATTATTTTAATTATTTTTTTATTTCAAATTTAAAGAAAATCAAAATGAATAAAAAATAAAATTTCTTTATTGGAAGAGGAAAAAATAATAGATTTTGTCAAAAATAATGAAATTCTATTTAATTTGCGACATCCAAAATTAAAAAATAATATCGTCTCAGAAACGAGACGGTGACGAACACCAACGTTTTTTAGTTTCAGTTTTCGTTATTGGCGCCCCGTTCCACATTCGGTTAATAGTTATTAATGGATATCTTCAGTTCTATAATAGTGTATTATAGCTAGAGTCTTCTAATTTTTATAAATAACTTTGCTATCATTGCAAGTAGTTTGTCTAAAAATAGGCTGGATTGAAACTTTTCCACTGTAAAAACATACAAAATTATAGCAGAGCGAATATACTTTCAATGGAAAATCTAGGTATACAATTAAAAACTAATTATAAATCCCGATATTAATTATATTCTTTTAATTTTTTATAAAATCCTATCACAACGGGCTAAGCTAGTTTTTACAATATATAAAATAACTGATGAAATAATAGCAAAAATTATATTTACAAGAAAAGTATCTTTATATTGTTGTACATGAAGCTGCACATTTATCCTTTGTTGCAAAAATATACTAATTATTAATATAAACGAAATATTTTTATTATAATTTGATTAGTTATACTACTATTTATATTTCTTTAATATTTTAATATTGAAACATCAGCGTCAGGTATTTTGTCACATATTTTAGTTAAATTAAAAACTTTTGAAGGCAAAATAAATAAATCTAGGATTATTTCTAACTTAAATAAATTTTCATCCGAAAATCTTTCAGTTTTTTTATATTAAAATTAAAAGTAACCTCCAGCCTTATTCAATCATTCTTCTTTCAAGTCCTTATGTTGTAAAAATGTGAAAATAACCTACAACCATGGCGATTTTAGAGTGCTGAGGCACAAAATGAACATCGATGCTTTTTGGGCAGACAGCAAAATTGAAGGCTATTTCTTTTTTTTTTTTTTTTTTTGTTAAACAAAACATAAAAAGAAAGAAACTACAAAACGAATACTACGTATAATAAAAAACACACGAAATAAAAATTGGTTTGTTTCCATTATAGAAAATGTATTATTTTCAGTTTTTCTTAAAGTTTTTTGTTATTGTGTTATATGCCGGCATACAGTTTTTCTTATTTGAACACACATTCAAATGCGAAAGAACACATACTTATGCACAGGGACAATACATAACCCAGCAGTTCGAGGAGACTGTCCCGAACTAGTGTTTTTAACTTTCATTTAGGTTGAGAACTAGTTACATAACTAGCTATGTGCTATTGATCTTTAAATCCATTGACTACTTTGGACCAGCTACCAGACAGTATCATTCAGGTATGTGATGAAAAACAATTTAGATGCAAAAACGGTTTCAAAATGACAAAAGGTGTGATGTGTTTGTTTTAATCGTTTTGTCATATTAGTTTCAAATCCGAATTTGTTTCAAAGGGAATTTATCGAAATTAAATTTTCACATTAATTAAGGTAAACAAATGGAGTGTTGCTTATTTTGTTGTTTGTTGCTATAAAAATGATACAAAAATTTAATATGAAATCAATCGAAATTCATCACACCTAAATCGTTTTTGAGATTGATTTCAGTTTTGAAAACGATAGTTTTTCATTACATGCCTGATTATAATCCAAAGGGATCGATTGACCACCTGCTTAGGACATATACATGCTAAAATAACTATGATAAGTAAAATCACTAGTTCGGAATAGTCTCCTAGAACTGCCGGGAACTGCTAGAAATTCAAACACACATTCATATTTTGCACAATACTGTTACAATTCGCAGTTTCCGTCCGTTATCATTTAATACACTGTTTATTTGTGTGAGTTGTTGCTGTTGTTGATTGCTGCTGTTTTTTGTTGTTGTTTTCAGTAATTCTAGACATAATACCGCACTATACGAAGGAAATGTAAAAACAACAACTCAGTGTTTTTTCTTCATTTCTTCTATTTTATGTTGTTGTTTAGGCAGTTGGTACAATTGTACTTTTTACGGTACAATTCCAATTCTCAATAAAAGTAGAATGACCAACAAATAACTTATTTTGTATAATCTAATCTAATACTATGATTTTGCCATTAGTATCCAAAGTTTAAATCATGCTTTATAAGAATATTTATAAATATTAATAATAATAATATATCGATGGAAAGTCATTTGCTATTTCACTTCATACAAAATGGAATCACACATAAAGTTTAAATTTTCGTTTTCAACAAATTAGGGCCTGATTCAGAAACACGACTGGAAAACAGTTTTCTGAACAAAAATCGATTTTTTTTATATAAAAACTCAAAATATCTAAATTTGCTAATAACTTGGCCAATAAGCGTTTAATCAAGAAAAGGAGCTCGATCTGTGATCACTCATATTTCTGACTTATCATTTTTTTAATTTGGCCAGGACAACGTCAGTGGGGTCAGCTAGCACCAAATATTTCTGATTTCTGACAGACCCTATCGCGACTTCAACAGATATACAGGCGACCATAGCAAGATTGTCATTAAATTTTATAAGGTTCCAGAATATATAACAACCAACATAGAATATCTAGAGCCTATATTCAAAAGCTTTTATCTTTGATTTTATTATTTTTGATGGTAAAATGTTTAGTAAAACAATCCTCACCAAACATATTTGCATTTTTGTTATTTCTCTATCTTATACAATTAATTTTTTCCGAATACAAAACCCTCTATCTTTTGAAATAATTAATTTTCTAATATTTATCTAATCTTCTATATATATAAAAATGAAATGGTCCATGTATGTAATGGCATCACATGAGAACGGCTGAAGCGATTTGGCTGATTTTTTTTAAGAAAAAAAAATTCAAAAATTCTTTTTTTTCAGTCCAGTCAACTGAAATGAAAAGGCTACCTAAAAAGTATGCAATAAAAATTTATATATTTTATTTGCAAATAAATAAGAACAGGCAGGTTTATGTGGGTTGGAGAAACTTGAAGAACTAACATTAGCAAATGCCACCGGGCGAAGCCGGGTTGGTCAACTAGAACTTAATAAGAATGTAAGTAATTAAGAGCGAAAAGTACAATTTTTTTCAAATTTGTTGGTACAATTTGTAAGTAATTTTTAATTTCGCATTTCTGCTAGTAAAACTGCTTTTGCCATTACTGAATAAATATATTAGGAAGTGGAAAGAGGCTAAAGAAGTGATGAGAAATGTGTAGATTGGCATGCAGTATGCAGCATTTGCATACAATGTTTGTAGGATAGAAAAATGGTGAGGATGCCCTTAAGGATGCGTGCGAGTGGGTGCAACATGTTTTCTTGTTTTTATTTTTTTTATATTAAGCATAAAATAGAAATGAAATTGAAAAAAAGCGAAATATTTAAAAGGCATGGAAAAGTTTTTCTTAAGCCTAAAAATAGCAGCTACACGCTTTCGAGTTTGTTATCAGTTGTGCAGTAAGTAAATGACGATGATGTATGTAGATGAGAGGGAGGGAGGGAGGCAGGGAGGTTGGCTGCTGTTGTGGCAGCCACAACTATGGCTGCATTATCGACATGCCTGAAAAGTACGAGTTGGTAACTTACGTAGACAAGAAATAAATAAATAAACGTATAAAACTATAAAAGTGTGTAGGCTGTTTTTGTTAACGCTGTTTGTTGTTTTGTTAGTATGTATTTGTTTAAAAACTGCATTCATTGAATGACGTTTGTTATGAACACGAGCATGGATGGTGTGTATGTAGATTTCATTACTTTTTTTCTTTCCTGCTCCTCCATCATTTCCACACTCGTCTCTAGCTCTGCTGCCATTAAAGATATTGTAATAGGTCTGAACGTATTGCTTTCCTAGATGAGTTGTTGCCTTTTTATTTTATCTTTCACATTTATTCAGTGCTTATTGTAAAGAGTGAGTGTCTGTCTGTCTGTTCGTCAGTCCGTCCGTCCGTCCGTCTACTTACTCACTCATTTAACGGAAATTCATGTTAACTGTGAGGGAAAAAAATGAAAACGAACAAAACTCGGAAATGTTGCCGTTGAAACACAAATGTCTACTGCCTGTTGTTTCACATCCCTTGAGAGAGTAGTGCAGTTGGTTGTAAACATGTGGAGTTAAATCCAAAGTATGGGTACGTATGTACGTTACAACAAACTGTACGATTCCAACTTTGTGTGTTTTAGTTTGCGTGAATGTGTTTTTTTTTTATTTTATTTTACAAACTGTTCAGACTGTTGCTGAAGTTTTATATGCCTGGGCATGTTGCGTTTTTATTTTCTATATATATACAAACATACATATGTATATGTACAGTATGTATATAAAATCTCTATTCCCTGCTTTTTACTGCACCCACACTTACATAACAAATTTCTATGGGCACGGTGGAACCGAGAATATTTATGTTAAAAATTAAAAAAAGCCCAAGTCGGGCATTTTAAATCCAAATTCCTTAAAAGTTCTTCCCGCATGCATCAATTAGTCATATGGTGCGATTCAGAATCCACCACCTCGTTGCCAAAGATGTTAATTTTTGGAAATCTTAAACACAAATAGGGTTGTCAATTATTCGAGATTAATTTTATTAGCTATAGTATCCTAAAGTTTAAAAATATAAATAAATGAGAGTTATTTTATTTTTATACCCACCATCAGAAGATATGGAGGTATATTGATTTTTTTTGTTGACAAGGTGTGTTTGGTATTGAGAATGTGAAATATCGGTTCATGATTTCACCTAGCACCCAAACAAGTGTTCCCTAGCCCCCATAAAAGGTGCCCCTCAGAAAATAATTTGAACATTCATAATTGTCTTATAATAATTAATATTGTTACGAAATTGTACTTGAATTCAAATATAACGATTTTAAGGGCTGATTTAAAAGTAGCATAATGCTTTCAAATAACATTGCTGTAATAGCAAACTGTAACATATCTGTGGGCATTATTAAATAAAAGCTTTCAGTTGATTTGATCGTAAGTTGGCCACGCTGTATTCGAATTCGAATATTCAGTTAAAGAACATTGTAGAAAGTACACCACAGATGGCGTATGTATTAGTAAGATCTAGAATATTCGAATTTTGACAGTTAAAGAACAATGTAGAGTGCAGATGGCAGTGTTATAAATAGTTGCAGAGGTTGCAGTCGTGAGTGAGTTTATCAGAGACGCTTTTCGAATAAACATCAACTGAGTGCCTTAAAGTGTGTTGTGTTTTTCAAGTGAATTCGTGTAAATTATAAATTGTGTCTGTATTTCTGCGAATTTATAAATGTGTATAAAAAACATTGAGTGGCTATTTAATTCTGCTGTTGTTGTACATTTTAAATAAATAGTTGTTACAATTTTTAAACTACTAAACGGCTTTTATTTGCAATCAAAAGTATCCGGTTTATTTAAAGGAAATAAACCAGCGTTTTGAAAAGGTTAAAACGTAACAATATAATGATTAATTTGGACATAGACAAGTTTTATATGAACTACATCTTTCTACCAACTTTATGTGAGGATCCCATAATTCGGAACAGCCGAATTTTTTTACCACAAATTTTAATTTTCTAATTTAGAGTTGTGTGAATGAATTGCTATATTCGTTATTGCTCAATAACTATCCGGTATAAAGTAATAAGGTTGTACCGAATCATTACGTGTTCGTAATGAATAAATTTTTCAATGATGATTCGGTATTACTTTCTACCGGTTGGTTATTGAGCAATAACGAATATAGCAATTCATGTACACAACTCTAAATTTAAAAGGTAAAATTTGTAATAAAAAAATTCGGCTGTTTGTGAAGCCCGCCCAACCAGCCACATATAAACCAAAGCTAAATATCCATGGTAATTATCTGTATTTGGTTGGATCAAAAGTGTTCTATCTATTATGAGTTGCTGAAATCTGGCCAGACCAATTGGAACCTGTGATTCGTTTGAAGTGAGCATTGGCCTAAAAATGCCCAGAATATGCGGCCAGACATGAAACCGTTATATTTCATCATGACAACACTCAAAACTATATAGAATGAAGTGGTTGGGAAGTTTTGCCTCAACCGCTTTATAGTCCAGACCATCCCCTGTATCTCGAGAGTAAGTTCGGGTAATGTGGTATACCTATTTTTAATTTGACTATAATTTTTAGAATCTTAATTCGATTGGAACAGTTCTCAGCTGGTGTTCTACTACAAGTGTTAGGTTTACATCCATGAAAGTAAAAAAGACTTTTAAGTTCAAGTTTCAGAGAAATTTTGGGAAAAGGGAAAAACCCATAAACAAGCCGTTAAAAAAATTGGTATACCATGTTCATTTAATATTGTATACTAAACCACATAACCGATGCATATTATTTTAATTTGTAAATGAGTTGCGTTTTATTAGAAGAAGCTCCTCAATACATCCTAAGCTTCGTAGAAGACATTGAATGGCTGATGCGAAAATAATGTCTATCTCGTTGTTTCTAATAGCTCAGATAGCTTTCTTCAAATCTTTCGCTGCCCATTTTATAACTTCTCCTTTCTTTAGCATATTATTTGTTTGAAATTCTTTAGCTATACCACATTAGCCGACCACGTGGTTTATTGAAATTATTATAAAATTAAACATATACACTAAATATGCAATATTGTTGCATGTGTTCTGCAATAGCAAAATATTCCCATATCACTTTAAAATTATATTAGTGAAGTTTAAAACACGTGATTTTAGAAAAAAATTAATTTTTAACAGATCACAAAAAAAGTCTACCACAAGATCACGATGATTTTTTGCAACTGACTATTTCCATGACCTGCAAAAATGAAGTACACTCATGCAATGTTAATTTTCTGAGATCATAAAAAGCTTAAGCTTGGTACCGTTACTCCTATGCTTTTAGTTTTAGAGAAAAGTAGCTATACTACATTACCCGCCTATACCACATTACCCGAACTTACTCTATTTGTTTCGATTATATTGGCTTGATTTCATATTGCTTTTAAAAGATGAGCAGATCTTTTAGCTCGGAATCCTTATGTTACGAGAAAAATGGGACAGGTCATAGTTAACAATGGTCAATACTATAAATAAATTTATATTGTACAAATGTTTGAATATAAAAGCTAAAAATTTAAAAAAAAAAATTATACACCCAATATATAACCTATTTTTAAAAATTTTAGTTTGAAAATCAATTTATTTGAGTATTCGATTATTCGAGAATTATTTATCGAATATTTTTTATGCTAAACAAAAAAAGAAATTCGAATATAAAAATATTTTTTTTCTTCGATTCGAATGTCCAAAACATTTGCCTAATTCAACAAATAGGACAATTAAGTGTTTAATGTTTATTTCATATAATATTTAAATATGTATATAATCAACATATATTTAATTTAAACTACATCTAAATCTAAAACAACCCATTAATCTAATTTTGTTGGCATGAATAGTTTTATTTGACGACCTTTGACCCCACTGTTGGTTGGATTGCACTTCAACTTCGTATTCTTTATTTGCTGCAGAATGTCGAGTGTAGGCACAGTTTAAATTACAAATGAATAAACGAAATAAAATGAAATAAAACTCAAACTGAAAACTGAAATAAAACAAAAAAAAACACAAACAAAAAAGAGGAAAAATACTATTAAATGGGTGTATTTAATAGTTGTGGGTAGTTGTTTTTGGCTCGCTTACGCGTTGAATTTTTTTCCATTATTATTTATTTGGTCGTTTTTCATTTTTGTGTTCCTTTTTTTATGTTTTAATGGCATAAAAACAAAATGATATAAAATATCCGCAAAAACAGACAATAAACCGAGAATGAAATCCTTTCGTTTTGTGGGACGTAGTTGGGATTTGTATCATCTTCGCAATTCAATTTAATTTATTTCACAATTGTTTGTAATTGTAAAATTATTAAAACTGACAATTTCGAATGACCCAAAACTGCACAAGCAATTATTTTATTATTGCTTGTTATTAATACAGTCATTTAACCAGAAAATTAATGAAATAAAAAAAAAAATAAAAATAATTGATAATAATAATAAACAATTTAATGAAATGATGGAATATACTTGTATAATAACAATTATATATTGTTATTGTTATATTTATACTTATAGTTAAGTGGATCAATAGATAAGTATAATTAAATAATTATAGGCATTGTTATTTTAAATTTAAATTAATAATTATCATAAGTATGCACTTGTTTTTATTGAATACTTATTTAAATTTAATTGAGATTTAAGTCTGGACTATTCTTCAAATCTGGGCTATTCTTTTCAAAATGCACCAAAATATTTAAAAAAAATAAATTTTTATTCGTGCATGACGATTGACATGCATTTGCATTTAATGTTTGTAAGACCTACAATTGAAGAATGTGCTTACAAGATCCTGGCAGCTATGATAATAGGTATTCAAAGGTACTGAGCCAAAGTATTAGCCATTCAAAGTACTGTTCATCTTTTGCGACCAATCAAGCCAATATCGGATACTCTGTTTCAATGTGAAGCGTATCCAAGAGAGAGCGTTCAGCATCGATCGAAACAAATAGTAGTCGGCTAGGGCATGGTCTGGACTATAAAGAGGGCGAGGCAAAAGTTCCCAACCAATTGATTCTAAATACATTTTAAAAGCTATTTCAATATGTGGCCGAGCGTCGTCAATGCTCGTTTCAAACGAATCAGCTGCGTTCGGTACAGGTTCCTTGTGTTACACAATTCAGATTTCAGCAGCTCATAATAGACAGGAACCTGTTGGTCACACCAAATACAGAGAATTACGTTAACGCCATGGATATTTGGCTTTTGTGTCAATTCGGCTGGTGGGCCGGGCTTCACATACGATCTCTTACGCTTCGGGTTACAGTAATGGATCCATTTTTCATCGCAAGTAATGATTCGGTGCAAAAGTGATTTTCTTTTATAGCGTTAAAGCATCATTTCGGACATGCATAATCGTTTTTCAATGTCTCTTCGGCTTAAATTCTTATGGTATTTCCCTACTTTTGGATGAATCCTGCTGCTTGCAAACGTTTTGAAATTGCTGCTTGAGTAGCCCCTAATGATTTTGCAAGCCCTTGTTGAGTTTTTCAACAAACTTCATGACAGGAAAAACAGAAAATTAAATCTGGTTTTATAAAATAATAATCCGGCTGAATAAATAAACAACGAAATTTATGATTATGTATATTTTTCATAGCCACACAAGGGGTTCGGATTCTGGTTCTGAAAAAAAAATTTAATTTTCGTTTTTATAAGAACTTTTCATATTATCATTTCACAATTACACAAATTGCGATTCCCGTTCTTCAATTTGTTTTATTCCACTTAATCTTTTCATATGAAAACATTTAAATTTGTTTAGAATTTTTTCACTAAACGAGAATTAGAATCTCTATGAAAAAACTATTCATTTCACCGTTTCACAGAACCAGAATTGATCCCCAGGTCTAAGAGACTTTACGTTGCCGATGCACAATAAAATGTTAAAGAAAAGTTTCTTTAAATACAGAAATTTACATTCATAAGCCAACATTTCTCATGGGTGGTATAAGAACAGATCTCCAACATACTCGAAACAGGTCAAAGATGTTAAAAAAATGGTTCCAAAAAAACACTGTAGAATACATAAGAATCACTACTATTAAAAACTTATTTATAAATATAATTGGGGGATTCAAACGGTCTGCTATTAGGTCGTATTGTCATAATGTCGTAAAATATTTTTTTAGTTTAAACAAATTCTTGTTGTGCTGCAAAACAAAAATTTGTCCCTAGTCCCCACACAAGGTCCCCCTCAGAAAATTACTTGAATTTTCATAATTGCCTTATAATAAGTAGTAGTTATCATGATGAAATTGGACATAAACAAGTTTTATATGAACCTAAAACTCACTACCAGCTTTTGTGAGGATCGATCCATAATTGACCCCCATATTTTATTGTCACATATTGATGATGGTTATACAAGATTCGTCACAGTCGAATATAACACTCTCACTTGTTTTTGTTTGTTTTCTACATATTTTACGAATTTCCTTATTTTCAAAGTTAGGCCAACAGAATTTGTAATTAGTTAATTTAAGCGAAATAATAAAAAAAAAATAATTTGTTTAAGTAGTACATTTATGTGCATAGAAAGAAAATTGTAATATTCAATAACTTGCTAAATTTTCCTTGAATATCCACATAAACATATATTTAAACTACTTTAGCACACAAATACACAGAGTTAAGTAAAATAATCATATGTATGTACATTGTACATACGTTAGAACTTAAAAAGGACATTCAAACATACTCATTTTAGGACCCCCTCCATGCGGAATAAAAAAATGAAAATTTTCTTGCTGTCGCGTTGTTTCTTTTAGCTTTAGCTTTTCTACTTATTTGATTGTAGTTCTATGCATTTTTACACAAAAATCAGTATCAGTTTGAACTGCAAAAGCAACAATAATAACCAGTAGCTAACAATTGATGCTCCCTACACACTTGTAAACAACAACTTCTACAATAATACATAATAATAGTAGTAACTACATGCTACTGATAGTCAGTCTGTCATTCAGTTTACAACAAAGTTGGCCTTTTTATGTGCGGCAGTTATAGTGTGTGCTTTTGATATTGTTGTAGTTGTTGTTGTTGATGATGGCATTGCCAATGTATTTGTTGTTTTTTATTATATTTTCTATTGATGCTGCTGCAGCTGCTACAGCTATTTTCAGTCGCATTGTGAAATTTGTTTTTGTAATTGTTGAATTGTATCCTTTTTATTGCTTACAAAGGAAGGTATTCTATGGCCCAGACATGGTTACTAAATGATTATGTATGCAGATGACAAGCAAGGATAAGCGATATTGCTTGTTATTATACATATATTTACTCCTTTGACAATTTTAAGAGTTAAATGATATTTATAAATTGTATATCAAATAAAACGTATAAGTTAATATATTTCTTACTTTATTTCAATGATTCTAACTAAAATAATAGTTAGTTTTGTTTTCACAGAACTTTTCTGAAGATTTCATAGCATAAGTTAATGGTTAATAGGATCAAGGGACAATAAGGTATTTTTTTCATATTCTGCACCTAAATAATGAACGAAAATTTGGAAAATTTAGTTTATTATTTTTAATTTTTTTTCTTTATTTCCCTATTTCTGTTTTTTTTTTATTTTTTTTCTGATATTATTATTTTTAAAATATTTTTTTATTGATTCTATACCAATTAAGCTTAAAAATAATTTTTTGGACCAGACAAAAATTTTACTGTTTTAAACAAATTTTTGTTTGAAATTGTGTTGTAAATTGAAACAACTTTTTTATTTAATATCATACTTTTTTTAATTGAAAAAATATTGTTTTTTTTTCAATTAAATTTTTGCAAAATTTCTTGTTCGAATTTACAAATTTTGTGATAGGTCCTAATTCAAACAAAATTTTGTCTGATTGAGCAAATTTCTTGATTGAATCAGAAATTTAATTCTTTCGGTGTTCTTAGCTGTGATTATTTGTCATAAAGCATACCAAATAATTAATATAACTCCATTATCAGATTTCAAAAATATTTCAAATCTCCTGTAATATTTCGGAAAAGGAGTTTGTACACTAAGCTAACGAAATGAATAATAAAATAAAATTTTAAGAATAAAACACACTAATGAAGTCAAATTTAAAATCATCACTAAAATCATTCACACTTTATAATGAATCATTATTAAGATTTAGCTTAACTTCTAGAATTATGCGGAATTTAATTTTTAATAGTTTCATTATGTGCAATTTACTTTGAAATAGTTTTTCAGTAAACTCATCGTCCTCTACTATTTAGAATCATTGTAGTTCTTAAAAATATTAATCTAAAGAGGTTTGTATTGTAAATCAGCAGTTTAGGTTTCAAATCACATCAATAATGTGTATACAATGAATATAAAAAATGCACAAAAACATGAGATTTATTAATTTTAGTCGCAAATTTTAAAAACCGGTTTACCGAGATATAAAAACCGGATAAACCGGTTAACCGAAAATCAGCAAAAAACCGGTTTTTCGGTTAACCGGTTAATAGCTAAACATCTCGTAATTTCTTGTGAAAAATTAGCAATGTTCACAATAGAATGCCTTTGAAATGCGTGGTGTCCTTCGAATGGATTCAGTTTTTACTTAAAGCTGTAACTTACGTTACGCAAAATATTGGAGGTCAATGGTCACAAAAATCGATAGTTTTGATATATCATGCTTATTTTGCATATTATTGAATGCATACTTTGAAGATAAATAAAATCGGAGATGGTAAAAATATAAACTGAGTAGAAAAAAAATTAAATTATCCTATCTTATCCTATAATATATTAAAGTTTCATTATAATTGGAGACATCGTTACATTTTTGGTAATATTTCAAATGTATAGCAGCAGTATGCAAGCAAAATCATATTTTAATTAAAAATGTATGGAGTAAATTTCATGAAACTTGTGTACAACATAAACATACATTCACGTTTACTGGGAAACATTCCTTAATAAGAAATTTAGTATAAAAAATGAAAGAAAGAAATTTAATGTATAAATATGAGTGCATGCGTGAGTATGGGAAACTGCTGTTTAAAGTTTTTGTAAGTATATTGACTGAATTACTTGAATACCATTTCGTACGCGACCTCTACTAAAATACATGCAAATAATCATACAAACTTTCTTACATTCACATAAACAAAATCTTGTCTATAAGTCTGTACATACATTTATGTATATTATACATCTGATTATATGTATATTTATCTGTCTGTCTGTCCGTCCGTCCATTTAACTTTTTGTATAGGGTTTGTTTTTTTGTTGTTGTTCTTTGTGCCGTTGATGTTGTTTTAGTTGCTGGTTTATGTTGCTCATTTCTTTGAGTTTATTGTTGTCAACTGCCAGATATAATAAAATATAATAAAATGTATTGAAAACGCTTACGCAACTGAAAAGAAAATTTCAAATACATTTCTATTACATCATGAACAACAACAGTAACAACAGCAGCAGCAACAGCAACAACACCATCAAACAACGGCGAAAAGAAATGAGAATAATCTACATATACCAGTAGACGTACATATGTATGTACTATGTGTGTGTTTGTGTTTGTATGTGGCAACAACATCATTCGCATAAGTATAACAAATTGTAAATTTATTTACAATTGTCACAACAGCAGCAATAGCAATAACAACATCAACCGAAACAGTTACAGTTTCAGCAGCAACAACGAAATCCTAAACAGAAACAATTTATAAACATAGACTACATATCCAACTAAATCTTTTGTTGTTTTTTAAAGCAGCAGCATCAAAAACATCAAGAATGTAAAGAAACACAGATAGAACATGTAAAAATAATATATTCGGCTGTGCCGAATCTTTTATACCCATTAGCAGAACATGTCTGGAACATATGAATATAGTCGCAAAAAAACTGAATAGTAGTATATTGATGAAATTTAAAAACGAAATTATAGGAATATTTAGAATGTTTTTAACTAATTATCGATTTTAATTATTTTAAATTTTTCTTAAATTTGAAACATTAATACAACTGTTGCAATGCGTATTCTTTTTCCCAGTAAATGAAATAAAACAGATAACGTATGAGTTATATTTAAAAAATATGTATAAAAAATAACGTATGCGTTACATTTATTACATGCTATTTGCACAATTATTACTCATACGACCCTATGACATATGCGAAAAACACAAAGGCCATTCAATAAATAATGCTTAAATCACAGAAATCAGAACTAACAAAATAAATTATTAATAAAATTGACAAAAATTAAAGTGTGCTTTTTATTAGAGGCGGAAAACTTTAAATTGATATAAAATAGAGAAAAACGTTTTTATTAACCATCTAATTGGCTTTATTAATTAGATAATATTATGGCATTAATGTTTAAATATGATTTCGGGCACCCTTCATTTGGTTAAATTGCTATATCAACAAACAGAATTGCCGCATTTGGTGCGATGATAATCTTCAAACTATTGACGAAACAACATTACATCTAGAAGAACTCAGTTTAGTTTAAATTTAAAGTACTCCGCCTCTATAAAAAGAACACTTTATAAATGAGTTGACAAAGGTGATATTTGGGGCATAGAGAATACACATAGAGGAGAAACTCTCCTGTCAAAGACCTAACTCAGTTGTCAAAAACCTAAGTTGTGAGAATGTATTAGTAAAAAAAATATGTAAATGAAAACAAAAACAACACTCGTATGTATAACTTTTTTGAGTAATATTTTTGTTTGAGTTTTTTTCAGAGGAGTACATTTTTAAAAAAATGTTTTAAAATACTTCTGATCATCCTACTATGTCAAATTTGGTGTCAAATGATCAAGAAGAGTTGTAAAATATTTCGTATTATTTTTATTTTATCCTGTAAGGATCAAGAAATGTCAAAAATGTCCTTTCAAATTTTTATCCTTAAATATCCTTTTAGATTTCCAATAATTTTTTTTTTAAAAAAATAAAGATAATGATAAAACCTAACATTGAATACCACATGTCAAAATTTCATCCTTCTATCTTAACTTAATTTGAATTATTTGATTTTTTATATTTTATTTTAATATTTCATTCGAAAAAAATATAACAAAATCCGTTGTGAAAAGCAACGAAGAAGACTTTTTAATAAACAAGTAAAATGGTATAGTCGGGTAAGCCCGATCTTATGATACCCTACACCGGTTATATGATTATAAAGAGTTTTCTTTTGATATGAAACTTATTTGTGTTGAATCTTATTTGAATACACATATTTTCGGTAGTGGGCCTTATATGGGAGCTATGACTAATTATCGACCAATAGTCACAAAATTTGGTGGGATGAATTGCGAATATATGAAACATATTTGTGTTGAATTTTGTTTGGATACTGACATATTTCAGAGATTTATGTATATTAATGACATTTTCGAGAATGTTGCTTATATGGGAGCTATGGAATATTGTTGACCGATCGTCACGAAATTTGGTCGTGAGAGTTCCGCTTACATAAAACTTAATTGTGCTGAATTTGGTTTGAATATGTTTATAATTAAGATATTTATGAGAGCTTAACTATTTTCAAATAGGCCAATTGTATGGGAGCTAGGATAAATAATGGGCTGATTCTAACCAAATTCAACAGCCTTTGTCCTTGGGGCAATATAAAGGTTTGTGCCAAATTTTGTCGAATTATCTTTAAACCTGCGACCTGTAGTTTGATTTACGTGGATGGACGGACAGACGGACGGACATCGCTTAGTCGACTCAGAAAGTGATCCTGAGCAGATTGGTATACCTTAAGTTGGGTGTTGGGACAACATTTTTGTATGTTGCAAACAACAGCCCTAACTCATTATACCTCCCCCACTATGGTGGTGTAGTTTATAAACATGCACTTTTCTTAATAAAACTTTTTTGTATACTAATAACTTTTTTTTATATTTTAATTTGACCTTTATATATATAAAGGATGAAATTTTGACATTTAGTATAGAAAATTTGGGTCTTTAACGCACTATTTTTTTAAAAGGAATTTATTGGCAATCTTAAAGGATATTAAAGGACATTTTTGACATCTTTTGATCCTTACGGTATAAAATAAAGATAATACAAAATATTTTAAAACTCTTCTTGTTCTTTTGACATACAATTTGTCATTGTGGGAATAGCAGGAGTATTTTTAAATATTTTTTGAAAAATGTACTTCTTTGAAACTTTGAAGTCCTTAAAAAAGGACACATAATCACGAAATGATAAACTTAAAACACAATTTTTCTCCATTAAATTTATAGTTTCAGACGTATATCATCCGGTTCGTGTCTAACGAATTTTTTCTCTATTTGTCGGACGGTGTATTGGGTCTGATAAAGAAACACGAAACGAAAACAATTTTAAAATGTATGTATGAAAAACACTCAAAAATTATTTAAAAACTGAGTGATTTTCAATTTTAAATTGCTTTCTTTTCGTGTTTTTGAAACAGTTCCATTTTTTTATTGAGTGTATGACTTAAAAATGCGGATTTTTTCAAATTTGTAGTTTTATTTTGAAACTTTTGTACAATATAAATTTATTCAAAGTATTGGCCATTGTTAGCTATGACCTTTTCCCATCTTTGGATTGTGAGCCAAAAGAACTGCTCATCTTTTGAGGACAAGAATCAGATACATTGTTCCAAACATGTGGCCGAGCGTTGTCATGATAGAATGGCCGAATGGTCGCTTATTCAGGTCATTTTTCGGACAATTTTTGCTTCAAACGAATCAATGTTGTTCGGTGCAGGTTCCCTATAATGGTCTTTCAAGGTTCCTCGGCTTCAATTCGTATGGTACCCAATTTCCATGCTTTTGGGTGAATCCTGCTGCTAGTATGTAATGCCTCCAATTCTTGGCTTCAATTCTTATGATAGCCAATTTCCCTGTTTTTAGACGAATCCTTCTGCTCGCAAACGTTTTGATTTTGCAAGCTCTCTTTGAGTTTTACAATAATCTTCATGGAGATGCCTCCAAGCCTTGGACTACAGACTTTTTTGGCTGGCATGGACGAGATTTACCTTCCGTATCAAAATCACCAGTTATGAACCGCACAAACCATCTCACGTATGTTGAAACCGATGGAACACATTCACCATAAGCAATCGATGTGCTTCAGCGGCACTTTTTTCAAATTAATGAAGTAAAGCAAAACTTCCCGCATATGACGTTTTGTTGGAACAAAATTTTCGAAGGAAAACAACATAGTTATTTACACTCTAATAAATATTCAATAACTACACAGAGAAAATTTAAAAGAATAGAATTTTTCGATTCTATGAACAGAAAGTCAGTTGTTAAAGAAGAATTTCGCTTGAAGCAACCAAACTTTTGTTACCTCTTCTAAAATTTGGAAGCCACTAATGTAGAATTCAGTCACTTAGGTGGAATTATTCGATTGGCAACAAATTCGATTGCTATAACGAATCTGTTTTCTCTGTATATGTGAAAATAAATGATTAAAATGGCATATAAGTTACTAAAAACTAAAACCGTGTTCAAAAGATATGCCATCTATTGTAAATCCCGCATTTTACAGCCAATATAATAATGAAAATATATCATGAATTCCATAACACGGTCAAACAAATTGACCTTAGGTTTTACGATTTAAATCATATTCGATAAACACAGTTTCTTCAATTCCATTTTTTTAATTTCGAAAAAATTGCGAGTTAAATTTGTGATTTTTTTTTTAATTTTTTTCAAAAATTCGGATTTTTATTGATTTAAAATGCAGTCTTTAGACTACATAATTAAAATAAAATATTTGTATTAAAAAAAAGGTATTCATGATGTAAAATGCAATTTTCAGATGCACTTTTCCTTAAATTTTTGACAAATAACCGGCTTTTATCCAATGTAATTCTCAGAAGGTCCTCCCACTGTATGGAGTATATCACCAATGTTTCGCTTTGTTACAAACCGCATGGCAAAATCAATATAAATCTTATTCTGATGATGAGTATAAAAAAAATCAACAAGAAGCCCAAGACAATTTGAGAAGAAAATGTAAGGAATTTTATTCAACTTTATCTGTACTTTGTTGATGATGTTGAATTTTTGTTGTTGTTGTTATTTTCAGCAAAAAAAAAGGATAAGCAACAACAAAACACTATTTAGTTCTTTATATTTTTTTCGTTTGTTTGTTGTCCTTATTACAACGACGACGATGATGATGGCGACAAAAACGACGACGACGATGAGTAGAAATAATAAAAAAAACGGTTGGAACAAAAAAAGCAGAAGGCAACTGCAACACAAAACGAAGAAAAATTGCATAATAATCCCTTAGCTTTGAAATCAACAGATTATCCGTAAATATTTGTGTAAACATTGTAACACAAATGCGTTTTGTAAACACACTTACACTTACACATGCACAAACACACATACAATCGATGTGTGTGTGTGGGTATGAATAAACAGTTACAAATAAGTTGAATATAGTCAAGAGTAGTACGTACACATGTATATTTATTAGGGTGGGCCCCTATTTTACACTTTTCCTCGTTGCTACCAAGGTCTAAAATTGTTCTCCGTTATCTAAAAATCAAATGCTCAAAATTTTTGCGAAAAATAGTATATCGTTTGATTTGAAGTTTCGAGTTCTGGGTTGAAGTAGCAATATTTTCCAAAACAATTTAAATTTTGAAAAATATTCAATTAAAAATTGATTTTGGAATTTATTCTGTGACATCGATTATAATTTTATACCATAAAAAATCATAAAATTGCATGCCAATTCAAAATTTTATATTTTACACTTTTTTTTAAACAAAATTTCAAAAACTTAAAATTTGTTTTGATTCTAATAAACTCTTAATAAGCAGATTTAAAGGGTTGTATCTGTTATAGGTTAACGTGGAGACCGATTTGATATTGGTATTGGATTTTGAGGAACTTTTGTTTTTAGTCTTAAATAAGATAAAATTATTTTTTAAAACAAAACATTTCATAGACTATTTTCTATAGGACAGTTTTTGTAGTTTCTGGGTTCAAAATTTAGAATATGCACTAGATTTTATGAAATTAAGAAAAAAGAAACCACTAAACTTACAGTTTTTAGAACTTACAAATAATATTATTTCTATAGTTCTAATCAATAGTGATGAATTTATGAACCTTTTCCGGAAACCCCTCCATTAAGGTTTTTATAGTGCTTTCTATCACTTTGTTCGAACTGCTAGCTATCACACCTTTGGATACCTTTTTTGTGTTCTTCAATTCTCTTTTAACCAGAGCCCAATATTTCTCCACTGGTCACATTTCCAAGCAATTTGGAGGATTTGGCTCTCTTGGTACAAATATTTGCCACATCATTGTTCTTGTACCACTCAAGACGTTGCTTAACATAGTGACAGGATGCCAAATCAGGCCAAAAATAAGTGGACACGTTAAGAAGTCTTATCAATGGAATCATCCTCTTTTCTAAACATTCCTTGATGTAAATTTCGGTATTTATTGAGCTCTTTGTAACAAATGTTTGGCTTCTTTTGCCGCAACTGCATATTGCTTGCCATACCAAGAACTTTTTGGGAAATGGTTCTGCTTTTTGGGTCCCAAACTTTTCTACAACATTCCCTCGAGCAGCAGCAACATAAAAATATTGACGCGCAAGCTGCAGAACACACGTTTCATCATCCAGTATGCATCAGGTATATATTTTTATAAATAAAATTTGACTTCAATTTCCGTGCTCTGCCTTGGGCCTCTAAATTTTTAGCAGAGTTCCTGTCGGGAACTTTTTAAGCCTAGTATGTTTCTAAACCTGCATTGGCTTTAACTTTTTGTACCAAATAGTCCGAGTACTGAGCTAACCGGATTGCTTTTCTACTGGATGTTTTGGGAGCTCTTTTGAAAATGCTTTCTATTTATTAGCTTTAGAAACATCATGTGAACCATTACTTCTATCTGAACCAGGATTTCTATTAACGGACAAGTTTAAAAATATTGGAATCAGTTTGAAGCAGAGACCGAAAATAACGGGTTCACTTTCATTTCAATGGTAAATTCTCATTAGCAGCCATTTAAAAATAAGTTTTTGTGATATATCACTGAGAGAGTGATTTATTCGAGAACATTTTAGGTTTGGGGTTGAGTGAAACAGAAAAGAAACAAACACAAATAATCTGTATGAGTGATTTATAATTTATTTTTTTCGTAAAGGTCTGCTTGTGACTTTTATTTGCGAACATGAACAATAAATCGCAAAAATGCATTTGATGCAAATCAGCGCTTAAATATATAAAATTTATCAAAAGATTAATAACAATTTAAAAAAAAAATTCTCATTTCTGTTACTCAGACTTCATATTATTTCCATAATTTGTTAAAAATTACTAATAATATGTTATTGTATGTAAATAAAAGAGAAAGTAACAGTTATTAAGAACAAGAACAAGTGAATTGTATATCTCACACCAAACCATTAAAAAACTACAAAAACGAATAAAGGTCATACCAAACCATTTAAATAAAAAAGACCTTTGATTATTTGGTCAACTTTTTGTAGGACCAAGTTGGGTTTTATTGAAAATATTTAATAATTTTAGTACGCACTTTTTTCTCGTCACTCATTTTAATCAGATTAACAACAAATTAACTTAATTGACATTAAACATAATAACTGACATACTTTTCAAATTTAACTTGATGAAAAAAATCAAATAATACTTGGCTTAAAAGTCTTAAGGAAAAACTTGTGTTAAGGTTTTTTCGATCTCACTCCTTAAAAAAACTAATTTTAATTGGATTTTTTTTCAACAATTAAATTTTTTGATAAATATCAACCTCTAAATTCAAATTTTCAACATTCGATTTTTAGATGACAATGATTTTTAGAGCCCTAATGTTTATGTATGTATGAGTAAGTCTATTTTTCTGTTTATTGTATACAAAAAAGCTGTTGTTCTTTGTAACGACAAAACTACAACTATAAATACAAAAACAAAATCAGTCTACCATTTAATCTTGCAGCCAATCCACCTATATTTTTGTTAGTAGCAAGTTAACTTAACCAACCGTATCGCTATTATACTCGTGCTCGTATTTACAAATATGTAGCATAAAGTTAGGCTTACAAGTCAAACACACACATACACACACCATGAATAAACTCTGTTCAGGAATGCAAAAAAAATTGTACCAACGAAATATATATAAAAATTGTGGTACTTTTTGAATCTTAACAAAATGTTTCGGTTAGTTTTATTTTTAATAAAATATAGAAGCAAATTTAGAGATAATTCGAGTTCATAGATGGGGGTTTGAGTTAATTTAATATTTTTCCTAATAGAAAATTCAATAGTATGTATCCAAATTCGGGAGATTTCGGGATCCAAACCAGAATTTAGCGTTGGTACCAAAATAGTGAAAACTAAATTTTTGTTATTTTAAAAACTGAAATATTTGTTCATCACTGTACTTATTTATACAAAGCCAAATCACACAAACGCTTCATTTATATGTACATACATATTTATTTTAAATATAGAATCAAATAATAGTTTGTTACTGTTTTTGAGTATTTATTTTTTTTCATTCTTTATATGAGTACGACAGTACAATGACACAGCAAATGTGACGGTTATAAACCCCTTCTTAAAACTATTTATAGAACATGTGTACACACTTACAACTTATATGTACATACAAACATATGTATATACTACCTAGCAGTTCTAGGAGACTGTACCGAACTGGTGATTATAACTATAATTTAGGGTGACAACTAGTTACATAAGTAACTACGAGACTAGTTTTGACCCTTTTTACTTACAAAGAGACTGTCTGATAGCTGATCCAAAGTTGTCGACGCATTTGATTCACATACCGGTTGCATAGAGTCAATTACCTTACTAGCTATTTAATTGGTTACTTGATCAGCTACATAACTAGTTATTTTAACATGTACGGGTGCTAAATTAGATTTGCCAACCGTCCGGTTTTCGTCGGGACAGACCAGTTTTAGAGTCGAATGTCCCGTGTCTCGGCGATACTCTGAACGGGACGCCATTTGTCTCGTTTTGAAAAAAAAACATATCTTTTACATTAATTATCACAAAAAATATAAAAAATCGAGAACTTTATCGGTTTATTTCCTTTAAATAAACCGGATAATTTTGATTGCAAATAAAAGCAGTTACAAAAAATTTACTTTGATATAAATTTAACTAATATAATTTCGAAACGAAACAAGATATTGAAAAATTTTAAATGAAATTTTAAATGAAAAGTCAAAAAGTTTTTGATTTTGGAAAAAAAAATGTCAAAAAAACACCAAAATGTCAAATTTTTACCGCCTCTAACTCAGATAGTTCTTGACCGATTTTGTTGAAAATTGTGTCTGAATTACTATCCAATAGGTCTAAGCTTAGTGCAAATTTCATGCCGATCGGAAGACATAGATTTCAAAAGTTGGTTCACTTGACATGAAATCCCCCATATATAGATTTTATGTTCCTATGAGTCTAGATTTTACACAATTTAAATTAATGTTTTGTTTTAATAAATAAAATAGGATAATAATTATTATTTTTCTCTGATCTTTTAGTGGTGTCCCGTTTTGGAAATTTCAAAAGGTGGCCTACTGAAGGGTGGTCTACTGCTAATTGTCCATAAATACTCAGTTAAAAATACATTTCCAATAACTTATTGCTTGTAAACAAACCTTCCTCCGACAACTCTCCAATATATTACTTCTGGTGGGTGAAATAACTACTTTTTAAACGTTTAAAGTGACTACAATCTAGGTTACTTAGATACACTAAAGTGACATTTAACTTTAGGTTACATGCAATGTCAGTATACTTATGTAAGTAAAAAAGAAAATAAACGTTATTAGAATTATATCAACACAATTTGTATAAACCCAGTTTGTACGAATTACCCACAAAAAAGTGCAGTACGGAATAAACGTTTAAAGTGACTACACTCTAGGTTACTTAGAGACACTTAAGTGATAATTGTCTTCATACTCGATTACATGGGATGTATTAAGTAATCAATTGACTTCTCTCTGCACTACAAAGAGCACATTCATGAAAAATTACTCAAAATATATAAATTGGAGTCAGCCAAGTGGCCAGACATCAGCAACAATTACTTTATATAAGGGATACATTGACCACTTGCCTAACTGCTGGGTATCTACTTGTATATATTATAATGTGAATTTGTTTTAGTGATACTGTGCATCTCTATTTAAGCTTTTTATTCTATGCTATATTCGGTCCCACCCCACCACTTCAAGTTCTACTATACTATACTAAGTATGTGGCATTATTAAATTTTATTTATTATAAGTATTTGTATGCTTTACAAAATAAAATAGTCTTAAAATCATGTTATCAATTGATATTTGGCTGTTGTGTTGGTATTTATTTTTAGAAATTATGTCTATGCAATGGGAAACATAGTTTCAGCATTATTAGAGTTCATAGGTAGGCTCGTCGAAAGGGATAAGCTACTTTTTACATTATTGTTATTATAAACTCTTTTTGTTATGATAAAACAAAAAATTAACATGTATTTTGTGTGTTCTAGAGCGACTCCCTTCGTATATAGTGGAAAATAGAGATTGGTTTTTGGATGTCTCCCAAAATATTTTGGGTCTAGTGTTAACAAATTGGGAGCTAGACCATTTTCAAAAAAAAATAAAAAAAATATTAAAAATATTTGTATTTTCTCCCAAAGGGCTCTTCCAGGCGCATACAACTCTTTATTTGTCATATCCAAGTTTAACCTTAATGTTGTGATATTTCCTAATATATACCATTTTTCAAGGATTTTTTTATAAAACAGAATTGCTATTTTTGGTGTAGCATAGTGTAATTGTTAAATTTTAATACAATAAAAAGTTATTGAAGAAAAGTGTTTATCGGTGACAGTAGCAGAGTGTCCAAAAAACCGGTAAATTTGAAAAACCGGTTTACGGTTTAACCGAAAAAGTGTGTTTTTGAAAACACCGGATTTGATTATTGTTAAACGGTTTCGGTTTTTGTCTTCAAAAAAACCGTTTAACCGGAGTATATTCAATTTTTATTTTTATTTAATAAGAAAAAGCTCTCCTTAAATTTATTTATATTTGTGGACGCAAATAGGAAATGTGTTAAGAATTGTGTACTAAATCTTCGGAAATTTAGCATTATTGCATAAAGTATCTTTATGCAATTATTTTATATCTTTTATACGAAATATTGTCAAATGCTATAATTTTCTATAAAATAAATCAATATTTTTAAAAATTATATCAAAGTTTGTTATAAATATGTTTGAATGAGCTTTAGAAAATATATTTCATTCAAACCGGTTAACCATCTTACAAAAACCGGTTTGACAAAAAACCGAAACCGCTGGAGTTTACAAAGATGGAAAAACCGTTTAACCGGTTTTCGGTTTTGGATACTCTAGACAGTAGGTAATTCAGGGCAATTTCATTAGAACATAATGAAATTTATTGACAATAAATTAGGGAATGTTGTGCAGTTTTAAAAAAAATCAGATTTTAAAGAGTGTGTATTTAAAGTTTATGTACTACTTATGTACATCGACAAATTTCGATAAAAGGCTCGAAATTATAAAAAACAAGTAAGAGAGCTATATTCGGCTGTGCCGAATCTTATATACCCTTCACCAAATTATACTTATAAATATTTTTTTTTTTAATATTTTTATTTAAACAAAATCAAAAAATTTTTTTTAATGTTTTAAATTTTTTTTAAATTTTTTTTTCAAAATTTTTTTTTTAAATTTCTTTAATTAATTTTTTTGGAAAAATAATTTATGACAAAAAAAAAATTTTTTATGAAAAAAAATTCGTGTTAAAAAATATTTTTTTCCGATTTTGACCCATTGTATGTCCAACTTACTATGGTCTTATATACGTCGTTGCAAAGGTCTTTGAAATATCTATCATTAGATATCCATATTGTCTATATTAATGACTTAGTAATCCAGATATAGGTCAAAAATAGGTAAAAAAATCGAGGTTGCCCTAGTTTTTTCCTTATATCTCAGCCATTTGTGGACCGATTTTCTCGATTTTAAATAGCGACGAGCCGGAAGAATTTCGGAGATATTGATGTATGAATCGTGTATGTAAGTTATTTGGGGCTTCGGAAAGTTGATTTCAACACACAGACGGACATGGCTATATCGATTCCGCTATCTATAACGATCCAGAATATATATACTTTATGGGGTCGCAAATGAAAAATGTGGAAATTACAAACGGAATGAAAAACTTATATATATCCTTGCCACTCATGGTGAAGGGTATAAAAATATATATTCAGAAGACAACATGTAGTTTGCAAAAATACGACACAAAAAAAACGAAAGAAGTAGGTGTTGGATAGATATAACGATATCAAAATATGCTAACAGTTATGACTTATAAAATAACTGGTAAAATGTATATAATTATGGTCTTAAAGAAGGATAAAGTCTATTGAAATTGGTTCATGATTTCACCATATCCCAGAATAATAACTTATGTTAAATACACTAGAATCATGATAAAATTCGCCGTATATTTGTCTCCTGATTATATTGTTAAAATTGGTGCACAATTAAACCTAGCCTCCATAAAGAGCATACTCCTGAATCAAGTATGGAAATAATATTCAACTATATCTTTCATATAGAAATATATTACTTGACCAAATTATATGAGGATCAGTTAACAATCATGCTTAGATTCCTGGTATTTATGTATCGAAATGAAATGCATTATAAATAATAGCTGATGTAGGCCATAGTCGAGCATGTACGACTTTACTTTTTTACTTGTTATACCCTACACCACCATAGTGGGGAGGGTATATTGGGTTAGTGCTGATGTTTGTAACGCATCAAAATATTGTCCCAACACCCACCTTAAGGTATACCAATCTGCTCAGGATCACTTCCTGAGTATATTAGGCGATGTCCGTCAGTCCGTCCATGTAAACCTTGTAATCAAACTACAGGTCGCAATTTCAACGATAATTCGATAAAATTTGGTACAAGCTTTTTTAATGTCCCAATAACGAAGCCTATTTGGTGAGAATCGGCCCATTATTTCTCCTAGCCCCCATACGATTGCCCTATCTGAAAATAGTCAAAATCTCTTAAATATCTTAGTTATACAGATATCCAAACCAAATTCAGCACAAATAAGTTTTATATAAGCCGAAATCGCACTACCAAATTTCAATCGGTCCATAATAAGCCATAGCTCCCATATAAGGCCTACTTCCGAAAATCACTTGAACTTGCATAAATCTCTTAAAAATTTTGGTATTCAAATAAAATTCGGCACAAATAAGTAATACATTGTTACGTTTTAACCTTTTCAAAACGTTGGTTTATTTCCTTTAAATAAACCGGATACTTTTGATTGCAAATAAAAGCCGTTTAGTAGTTTGAAAATTGTAACAACTCTTTATTTATTTAAAATGTACAACAACAGAATTAAATAGTCACTCAATGTTTTTTATACACGTTTATAAATTCGCAGAAATACAGACACACTTTATAATGTATACGAATTCATTTGAAAAATACAGCGCACTTTAAGGCACTCAGTTGATGTTTATTCGAAAAGCGTCTCTGATAAACTCACTAACGACTGCAACCTCTGCCACTATTTATAACACTGCCATCTGCACTCTAGATTGTTCTTTAACTGTCAAAGCTCGTATTTTCGAAGCCTAGAGCATACGCCATCTCTGGTGATTTTTCTACAATGTTCTTTAACTGTCAAAGCAAGCAAACATTCAGCGTTGTCATACTTACGATCAATGATCAACTCAAAGCTTTTATTTAATGTTAATAATGCCCACAGATATGTTACAGTTTGAGAGGCACTGCTTTCAAATAGCATTATGCAACTTCAAATCAGCCGTTATATTTGAACATATATATTCAAAAGTCATGTCACCAAATTTTGTAACGATCGGTCCACAATTAATCATAGCTCCCATATAAATTTTGAAAGAAAACTGTTTATAATCATCTCCGTGGTGTAGGGTATCATTTGGTCGGGCTAGACCGACTATACTTTCTTACTTGTTTTCTATTATCCACATGTCTATTTTATTAATTTGGTATTTGTATTCATTGTTAACTAGCAAATTATGAGAACATTTCTGGTTCTAAATATATTTTAGTTAATTATTGGAATAATATTTTTTATTCGTTATTCGCTTGAATCGAGGAAATTTAAATAATTAATCGATCACTCGAATAATAAATAAAAAGTGCAAACTCTTATACCCTAGTAAATATAAACACATAATTATTTTTGAGGAAAACCAAAGGCAGTGAGCTCAAGAGACAAAATAATGTAAATTTATGATTAAGGAAAGCGATTCATTAAACAAAACCTTTAAATATTAAGAAAGATACATATATTTGCTAAGTCTTGACCAAAGCGGACTCTAATTTATTTAGTCTAATAAAAATACATTGTATTTAACATTATAGATATTAACTGCAGTTAAAATATATTTTATCACTGCTATAAAGCATTTAAAGCTGTTGATACATCCATCCATCCACTTGTTGACAAATAGGAGGCAACAACACACAGAAACACACAGTTTATTAGCCCCATTAACTGTTGGCTGTTAAATGAATTAAGAAACTGGGAATGAAACAAACGACTTGCTCCACAAGGATTTCACATGGAGCGATATGAGATGAGATGCACTTTTCGTATGTTACACACATGTGTGTGTAATATTAAATTTAATAAAATTAATCACACGAGCAAAGTATCAAACAAAGACAAAGTTGGATTTAATTAGTAAAATTAAATCTCACAACTTTTTTTCTGCCCGGTTTTGTTCACTTCTATTCCACAATTTATTACATTCAAGACAAGAGGAAACAAAAACAAAAACAGAAGAATACAAATTTACACGCACTCACTTTTTTGTAGTTAAACGTGTACGAGGAGCGTAAGTACAATACACTCACACAGTGCTAAACGGAAAAGGAAACAAAAGAAACCGAATCGCACACATATGAGAACAGTATAAAGTACATAAAATTCTATTACTTAAATTATACAGATGATGATGATGAGGATGATGTTGATGATGATGATGCTCATGATGCTCATATTGTTTGTTTACTCCCTGCTGTTCCATACTGTGGTGGTGTACGAGCACCATCAGATGAATATCATAACAGGAGGAGTTTTGTAACTCATATTGTGTGTAGCTGGTTAATGCTACAATACGGCTGTTGCTGTTGCTGCTGCTCCTGCAACAGCTACAACAAATATGTACTTGTACTACCACCAGTTTAATCGAATTTATTCCCACACATAATATCTTCCAGACATCCGTAGACACACGAAGCGCATAAAGTTAAGTAATCTGATTAAGATCGAGTATATATATTATGGGTATATGTATACATTTACTCCTATAAGTACTACTGTGGTTTTTCCCATTCCTCTCCCCTCCCCTCTCTTTTCATCATATTTCAGATTTCGTTTTTTTTTTCTTCTGTAGTTTGTATTTCTTCTATTATTTTTGTATTAGTAAATGAATCAAGCAGGTGGGTGCTTCGAATGGTCGGAACCTACTCGTACATGTACAGATTGTGTTTATGTTGTTGCTGTTGTACTTGTATTGTTTCCACACCACTTATAATGATGTTGCTCCTGTTATTGCTGTTGCTGCTGTGCATGAGAGCTGCTGCTGGTTAAATGTAAGAAAAATGAATGTTAAGTAAACAATGACTTCTTGAAAGAATTATTCAGTAGTCAAGTATGGATTAAAGAAAGATGATGAGAGAGAGAGAAAAAATCCATTCAATGTTATGACAACAATAGAAGGACAATTGGACAATAAAGAAATATTAATTATGAAATTTTTAGGATTTAAAAGAAAAATTGTCAAATACTTAGGTGGAATTATAGTGTTGGCTAATCCCTAATATATTTGAGAGTGTGGTGTTGTGGGAATTTTACAGAACCTCACCAAACAAAATATCTAACAGTAGTCCTTATGGCGCAATTTGTTGATTTCGTATAAGTTTTCATATGAAGTAAAATAAAATATGTGACTCCTTGTTCGAGATTAAAAAAATTAGCACGTTGTAGGTACTATCAAGGAAACACTTGTTGGTAACCATCAAAAATGTAAATACATTCATATGTATATCCTCAATAGTCGAAGCTTTAATTGACTTAGGGGTAGACCAATGAATAACGAACTGAACTGCGAATATTCTAAAGAGCAGATTGTTACTTCAAGTTTTGGTATCGGTAGAACAAAACTTGTTTTAAAAAAAGGCTCAATATGATAGGTTCAAAGGTAGTCACATATGCTGATGATATTTTATTAAACAAAATTATCTTCCAAGAGGAATTGATCACATGATGGTAAAGATTCAAATACCTTGGCATAATTTTAGATGTTAAGCTATCGTGTAAACGTAATGCTTAGAGTCGAACCGCACTATGCATTTCATGGCAGAAGATGGTTTTTATAGCGATATTTTATTACACCTTTTCTACCGACCATCAGTCTATAACGATGGTTCAATGATGAGTACAAAGATCCTAGAATCGAATCCTCCTCAAGGTTCTTTTGGGTTCTAGCTGCAGAAAATCACTTCGTACAGATGAATTATGATTGAAACAACCAAGTAACTTTATATAAAACTAGCGGATACCCGGCGAATGCTATTACACTAAAAATTACTTATTAATTATATTTTTACCTACAATATATTTTTTATAATTTCTTAAAAAAAGTACCAAAAAAGGGATAAAATGTAAAAAATGTGCTAAAATTCATTTAAATTTTTTTTAGAAGGACTACAATTCCATTTAAATTTAATTTCTGGAATATGGGATACAAAAAACTACCAAAATTCGGTTTTTGCCCGGTTTATCCCTTTAAAGTACAATCAAAAAGTACCACACAAGTACCACTCATTTTTTGCATAGATTCAGATTAATTTGGATTTTTGGGGCTCGCTTTATTAGTTGCGGAGATGTATACATACCGATTTTACCCGTTTTGTCCTTTTTTGCCCCCTTAAAATTCGAATTTCCAAAAATCCCTTCTCAGAGGATTTACACATCGTGTGAGGTACCTAAGTACAAAATTTCGAGACAAAAAAAATTTTCAAAAGTTAAAAAATGGGGAAAATTTTTTAGCCTTTATAAGGTTGAAAAGTCTTCTAAAATGTATTAATTTCTTGACCCAACTTAGACAACACCTTGTTAAGTTAGCATGAGGCCATTAGAGTATCCAGGTAATAAAATTGGTGACAAATGCGCAACAAACTGGACGTCCTTTAATGAAAATGTAGCGCATTGGTACAGCTATGATACCGAATATAATTGATTTTATTTGGGAAAGATGAAATAAGAATATCCAAATGATCTGTCCGATCAGACTTCTTATAATTAGTTGTAAAATTAGGTAAATGTTAGAGTAAACCTTAAATGTATAATAACGTAACATCATTTTTCCTAAGTTTACAGGAAAAGAAACAAAATTATATAACATGGAAACTACTTGAGATATTGAAACAAAATTTTCAAATCTGAATTACAATGACACTAGAAATATAATTTATAAATAAAACTATTTTTTTCAAAGCACACTTTATGCTATGTGTCTTACGTTATTTTGAATTGTTGTTTTCTAAAACCAAAATAACGTATCATCAATATACATTTGTATGAAAAAAATTTAAATAAAATTATGTATTTGTATTTTAAATAAGATCAGTAATAGATATTTTAATATTTTGTATATTTTTATTTTAATTACTAACAACTACTGCAAAAAATAAATTTAATTGCAACAAATTTATTAAAAACTACCTAAAATACTATTTATTAATTAAGAATTCAAAACGCATACTTAATTTTGTTTAAGAAAATCGTATGAATTTTGGTTATAACTTGGTTATTTTTGATAAGTAATACGATGTAGTGAATCGTAATCAATTTTGAATTTTTTGATGATACGTTGTTTTGCATTTTAGGTGACGATATGTAGATTGATAATATTGCTGAGAAGAATTTAACATACAAAGAAATTAATGATTTTTTATGAATAAAGCAAGTCATAACGTGGTAACAATTATAGCCTGGGATAAAGATATCAGCAATGAGGCATAACATTTTGCAGCCACAGGTTTTTGGTAGAATAATGACTTTCCAGTTATATCTTCGTTGTAATCATGTAAAGAGGGTCGTCATCCGGTCAATGGAATTAATTTTTACTCTAAATTCTCATGGGGTGGACTTGGATACGGAATCGTCCACTTCCAAATTACTGACGAATTCATAACATATATTTCAGTTACGACATACGCGGTTAAAATAACTAACTTTAGAATTGTTCGATTGAAATTATGGTTTTTCAATTGATAATATAGAAGACTAGAAACAGATATCCCATCGATTTTTTTACCCTACACCACCATAGTGAGGAGTGGGGGTATAATGATTTTGTGCAGATGTTTATAACGCCCAATAATATTGATCTAACTAACACCTTAAAGTATACTGATCGACTCTCTGAGTCGATTAAACGATGTCCGTCCGTTCGTCTGGCTGTACATGTAAACATTGTGCGCAAAGTACAGGTCGCAATTTAGAAGATATTTCGATCAAATTTGGTACATATTTAGTACATTTTCGGCCAAAGGAAGAAGTCTTTTGAAACTGGCTGAAATCGGTTCATTATTTCACCTAGCCCCCATACAAATGTCCTCCCGAAATTATACTTTATCGGTCATAAATGTTTAATTTATATATGTATCTCCACAAATTTCGCACCAAATAAGTTTTATATATACGAAATTCATGTCACCAAATTTTGTTACGATCGGTTCATAATTAGTCATAGCTCCCATATAGAATCGCTTCCGAAAATTACTTTAACGTGCATAAATCTCTTAAAAATATTGGTATATACACAAAATTCAACATAAATAACTTTAATATAGACATAAATCACACGACCTAATTTCATGGTGATCGGTCCATAATTAGTCATAGCTCCGAAAATCGCTCACGAATATAATTTTTGATATTTTAAAAGAAAAATGTTTATGCTCATTTACTTAATGTAGGGTATTATAATGTCGGGCTTGTCCGACCATTACTTGTTTTTCTATGTGAAGATATTTTGATTTTAATTAAACTTAAAATGATATTATTTTAGTAATAAAACAAAATCAAATTCTACAATATAGTCTAAAATGTTCCACAAACAAACATTCATTTTACTCCTAAACATTAAATTGACCCATAATTTTTTTTCTGAAAAAAAAAACAAATTATAGATCACAAACGCTTTTTTTATTAAAAAAAAAGTTGGATTTTATAAGAACTGATTTTTCATCTCTAAATCGAGTTGTTACCAAAAATCTGTTTTTTTTCCCCAAAAACTAAATTTAATTATTTCACTATGCGTAAAATTCGCCACAGTCGAATATAGAGTACACAGAGTAATAGGCAATATTTTAGCAAATATTTTAAATTATGCAAATGTATGTAATTTGAAAACTATTCAAATTTACCACTAAAAGTCGGCAAGTGTAAATAAAAAGAATTCTGTATATGTTAACTATTTAAACAATTGTTAGAACTGTGATAATGAAATATTTTTTATATAAATCTAAAGCAAACACAAAAAAGGGATACAAATATTTAAATGAAGGTAGGTATACAAAAAAAAATACGAAAACTAAATAAATGATTAATGAATGATAAGAAAATTGTATATGCTGCTAAATTGGCATAGGTGGGAAAATTTAAATGTTTTCGTCAGCAATAAAACAATTTGATAATAATGTTAAATATAGCAACCAAAAATGGACTAGACAACCCGCTGTGAACATATAAATAGCAATATGATTTTGAATGAAAGTACAGAATTCAACCACCACTAACCGTTGAACAACAACTTAAGGAAAAACACATTTCTTTAGAAAACTTAACAGAAATAAAATAAATATTCAAAAAAAAAATGTTTAAGTTCTCAACAATTTTATTAGTTTTGGTGGCAGGACAAGTATGGAGTGTTCCTTTAATACCTCAAATAGGCGATGAAGAAGAAATTGTGGAAGTCGACGACAATGCTCTATTAAACGAAGAGCAGTATTTAAGAGATGTGATTGATTTGAGTTTCTATGGCTCTGCCATGTTTGGAGAACCAGATGATCAGCATACTGCTCGTATGGTAGCCAATTATACACCCGAAGCTTTTGAAGTTAACCCCGAAGAATTGGGTACCTATTTGGAGGGCGATATTTTAATACCCAAACCAATTATCACTATGAAAAATGGTCTCACCTCGCAAAGCTCTCGCTGGCCTAAGGGTGTTGTGCCCTATGAAATTCGTGGTAATTTTAATGCTCAAGACATGTCCATTATTGAACATGCGATTAGTGAATACCATCGTCGTACTTGTATACGTTTTGTGCCACGCAGCAGCGAACTAGACTATGTTTCAATTGTTAGTGGTAATTCTGGTTGTTGGTCTTCGGTGGGACGTGTTGGTGGCAAGCAAGAAGTGAATTTGCAATCTCCTGGTTGTTTAACAAAGCCCGGTACTGCCATGCATGAACTTATGCATGCTTTGGGTTTCTTGCATGAGCAAAATCGTGAGGAACGTGACTCATTTGTAAACATTCAATATCAAAACATCCAACAAAGTGCCATGTCTAACTTTGATAGAGCTGCTAAGACCTTGGCGTTTGGAGTACCCTACGATTATGGCAGTGTTATGCACTATTCAGCCAATGCTTTCTCTACTAATGGACGTCCTACAATTGTGCCTGTGGTAAGTAATTGTTTTTTACCACTTTATTTTACTAATTTAACGCTAATGTATGCTTAATTTCCAGCAAAATATGGGTAACACTAAAATGGGCCAGCGTGATGGTTTCTCCGATTTTGATGTTGAGAAACTTAATAAAATGTATGATTGCGGTTATGGTGGTGAATCAGCACAATTGCCTAGTCCTGGCTCTCAAGCTATAGATAACGGTCTAATTGGCAGTTTGGTTAGTGGCATTCTGACCGGTTTAGGTTTGGGTGATCAACATTCATCATAAATCTTTATAAGAAATTTATTAAAAGTTTAATTGTATCCATGGCACGACATATAATAACATTAATCATTTACTATTTATTTGGACATTTTAGTTAAATTAAGTGAAATTTCTATGCCAAAGTATTGTATTGTACTTTAACTATTAATAAATAAAATTTTATATTTAATCATTTAGAAAGCAATGAAACTGAGCGTTATTTCAATTATTTTATTTGTTGCCAAAGTATCGAAAGTATTAATTCTTAATTCAAATTTCATAATCAAGTTACATTTTAATTCATTTTTATTTCATTAAAGAATTCATTACGAATTAATTCAAGGGCTTAATTCGTACTTCAAACGTATTTAATTCATTCATTTATATAATTCATAGAATTATTTTCTTATTGAATCATTCTAGTTTTCTTTAATTCAAATCCATTACAAAATAGCTCAATAACATTTATAATGTTTCAACTTTTCTTTAATTAAATTTGTAATAACAAATAGGCAACGACAAAGAAATCTAAAAACAAACTGAATTAAGAAAAAAATATTTCAATTCAATTTGGATTACATTTGAATTAACAAAAATTTTATCATTCAAAGAATTCGTTTTTTTGTGAATGGATTTATGGAAACATTTCCTGAAATTTTTTAATTCTGAATTAATCCATTTTTGAATGCTTTAATAGGGAATTAATTCTATAAATAGTGAATTTTCGAATTAAGTCAATACATTTGAATTAATTCATAATGAATTCAAATTTATTGTGATTTCCAAAATGGAAGTAAGAATTAATTCTTTCGAACCTTTGAGTAATATATGTACACATTAGAGTTAAATACAGAGATCGAAAATAACTCGTCCATATACCAAGAAACCCAAATTGTGATTTATATTTTTGTGATAAAAATAAATCACTGAACATAACAGTTATAAAATGATTTTTACTTAAATGGTTTGGTATGACCTTTATTCGTCTAGTTTGTTTTTTAATGGTTTGATGTGAGATAAACAATTCATTTGTTCTTGTTCTTAATAACTGTCACTTTCTCTTTTATTTACATACAATAACATATTATTAGTAATTTTTAACAAATTATGGAAATAATATGTTAAATATGAAGTAATGAAGTCTTAGTAACAGAAATGAGAATTTTTTTTTAAAATTGTTATTAATCTTTTGATAAATTTTATATATTTAAACGCTGATTTGCATAAAATGCATTTTTGCGATTTATTTTTCATTTTCGCAAATAAAAGTCACAAGCTGACCTTTACGAAAAAAATAAATTATAAATCACTCATCCAGATTATTTGTGTTTGTTTCTTTTATGTTTCTCTCAACCCCAAAAATGTTCTCGAATAAATCACTCTCTCAGTGATACATATATCACAAAAAATTATTTTTAAATGGCTGCGAATGAGAATTTACTATTGTAATGAAAGTGAACCCGTTATTTTCGGTCTCTGGTTAAATATTTTCTAAACTTTTTATATTCTTCGATTATCAGCTGGATTACAATTCAATATTTGAGGAAAATTCAAAATTTTAGAGAATTTGACAAAAAATACGCCGATACTTAAGCTAACAGTTAATTATGTTGGTTTAAAGTTGAATATTGAAAATTATTCTTAAAAATAAAGCTGAGTGATGCCAATATCATTTAAATATTTATTACATAAATACGAATCAATTTTATTGGGAATTTTTCAAATTCAAGGTATTGGCCATTGTAAGCTATGACATTTTCCCATCTTTCCGGCAACATATGGATTCCGGGCCAAAAGAACTACTCATCTTTTGAGGCCAAGAACGAATCAAGTGAAGTGTATCCCAGAGAGAGCGATCGAATAGTACTCGGACTGGACTGGGAATGGTCTGGACTATAAAGCGAGTGAGGCAAAACTTACCAAACACTTCATTCTAAATACTTTTTAACAGGTATTGCAACATGTGGCCGAGCGTTGCCATAATGGAATACATATTACGTTCCAAACGAATCAATTGCGTTTGGTACAGGTTCTCAGCAGCTCATAATAGAATGGAACCTTTTGGGTCATGGATATTTGGCCCGATTCGGCTGGCTGGCCGGGTTTCACAAACGATCTCTTAGGCTTCGGGTTATCGTAATGGATTAATTTTTCATTGCCAATAATAATTCGGTGCATTTCAAACATACAAAATCGTCTTACAGGGTTTCTCAGCTTCAATTCGTATGGTACCCAATTTTCCTTCTTTTGAATACTGCAGCTTGCAAACGTTTTGAGATTGACGATTGAGTAGCTCCCAATGATTTTGCAAGCTCTTGTTGAGTTTGACAACAATCTTCATGGTGTAATGCCTCCAATTCTTGGTCTTCACACTTTTTTGGCTGGCTTGGGCGATCTTTGTCTTCCGTGTCAAAATCAGCTCTCTTCAACCAACATTGAAACCGATGAAACACATTCACCATAAGCTTCGGTGAGCAATCGGTGTGCTTCAGCGGCACTTTTTTCAAATAATAGAAGTAAAGCAAAACTTCACGCATATGATGCCTTGTTGGCACAAAATTCGACATTTGTTGAATAACTAAATGAGATTAAATGACAGTTATGTACCCTTATAAATGATATATAAATGATATATTAAAAACAAAAACCGCGTTCAAAAGATATGTACTCAAGTAATATTTAACTCTTTAGCTTCATTCAAACACTTTTATTTAATTATATATCATTCATCGTTGAATTATTTCATAATTTAATTAATTCATATCAGAATTCATTCAACCTTTGATTTAATTTTTGTTAATTTAAATCTAATACAAACTGAATTAAAATATTTTTTCTTCATTCAGTTTTGTTTTGCTTTAAATCCTCCATTCGATATGTTTTTTCATTTCGAAACCTAAAAGAAATACAAGCCATCTGAATTCAGTTTCAACGATTGCAGAATCTGTTTTAAAATATGTATGAGTAATTGAAATAGCCATTTAAATTTGACAAATTTTATAACTATTGAAAGGACTGACAATGAGCTGAAAATTTATGCAGCCCTACTTTTTGATGTACTAAGTAAGGGGCTAAAAGTAACAGTGTGCTACGCATAATATAGTCGGTCAAAGGTAAAAATAATCGATATCTGTCATTTGGTTTCAGTTAATTTTGCTCGCCATTAATCACATATTTACATAATTTATTACATAAATTTCTATAAATTAAATATTTAGATTTAATAACCAACATTATATTTAATGCCATTAACATAAACTCCTTTAATACTTATGTATTTAACTATTTTACTTATAACACTTAGTAATTTTAAAACAATTAACGCCTTCTCAAAATTAAGCGCAACATATTTCAGCATAAGTAAATTTGTAAATGTTGTAATTTATTTAATTTCCTCGACAAGCATCATCATGTGGCCACTTTTAATGCAACAAAGTGACAATACATTAAAATAAATACAATAAAATTATTATACATTCTACTCACATACGCTTCAATTACATACATACATACATCCATACCCATGTAAAAATCATACAATTCACTCATACAATGGCATACACAGAAAATGTCCTCCAAACTCAAATCATGGAAAACCACTTGTCATAAAAAGTCAAGCATACAAACCCATACACACACAGATATCATACAAACATACATAGTCATTCACACGTATAGAGGCATAAATAAATAATACGAATGAATAATGTCATAAACTGTATAAACACTAACAAAAACAACAGCAACAAAAAACTCAAGGCGAAACTTAAAAAGCCACAAACAAAATAAATACAAACTTACACGCACACAACATCCTTTCATACACACATGCACTCTCTTATACCCACACATTTATAGATTAGGGATGGTAAAATTTAAACCTGAAAACTCAAATGGTACGTACATTAATTGATTTAATTGGTACAATTGGAAATTGAACTTTTTCATCTTTTAAAATTTTTTAGAATTTATTAAAATTTCAAGCAATTCTCAGATGGACTTTTGGAAATGTTATCCACCTTAAATTTAGAAGTTTATCAAATAACATTTAAAAGTGTTAAATACTTAATTAAATGTTTTTTTGTGACGAGAAGTTGTAATAATTGTTATAATTATACCCTTCACCATGAGTGACAAGGGTATATATAAGTTTGTCATTCCGTTTGTAATTTCTACATTTTTCATTTGCGACCCCACAAAGTATATATATTCTGAATCGTTATAGATAGCGGAGTCGATATAGCCATGTCCGTCTGTGTGTTGAAATCAACTTTCTGAAGCCCCCAAATAACTTACATACTCGAATGATACATCAATATCTCCGAAATTCTTCCGGCTCGGTTGCTATTTAAAATCGAGAAAATCGGTCCACAAATGGATATAAGGAAAAAACCAGGACAACATAGATTTTTGACCTATTTTTGACCCATATCTGGATGGGTCAAAATTGGAAAAAAATATTTTTTAACCCGATTTTTTTTTTCACCAACATTTTTTTTCACTAAATATTAAAAAAAAAATTATTAAATTTAAAAAAAAATTTAAAAAACAATTTCGAAAAAACAACTGGAAAAAAAATTAAATTTTGTTTACCTAAAAATATTTAAAATTTTTATTTTTAAGTATATTTTGGTGAAGGGTATATAAAATTCGGCACAGCCGAATATAGCTCTCTTACTTGTTTTTGTATGTATTTTTCCATTAATTTAAATTTGATTATTATAAAATTTAATTCTTAATACAATGACATTTTTTTCTCCCTGGAGAATTTTGAAAAATGTAAAATGAAAATTTGAAATGATTACGAATAATTTAACTCAATAAGCACCAAAACACCAAAAATTAAAGCACTTGAAGATTTTGTTGGAATTTGACTTGAATGCAAATATAATTATGTTTTAAACTTGAAAAATTAACTATTTCTCAAACTAAAAACATATAATATGCTTTTGAAAAAGTGTAAAACAACAATAATTCAATTGCTTAACTATAATTCAAGGCTCGAATTATATTTGTTTCAACTTGAATTCCAGTGAATCTAACGTTTTTTGTGACACATGCATTCTCTATTTTCACAAAATAAAGCAAATATAGCATTGAGAATTGGCTGTCATTTTTTCAGTTTATTTTGTCAATTCCCAACGGACGGATATTGCTTTTAACATCATGTGCAAATGATAAAAATGTTTTATCAAAATGGCTGTTCTGTTCCGGCAAATTTCCAATTCACATGGAAGCTTGCATCCCGAAAAAGTCAATGTTTTGTATGTTTTTTTTTTGGGAACGTCGAACAGTACTAGTAGCTTTTAGTAAAGTGAAGAAATATTTAAATGAAATTTTTTGTTAATATTTGTTTCGAATTGCATTGCAATCGCATTAGAAATAAATGTTCTTAATGTCCATAATGAAAATTTTATTCACTGTATCCAAATTAAAGGTTTAATTGTAATAAATATCGAACTTCTGATCTATGAAAATTTATGAAAAACATGAAATATTAAAAGAAAAGGTTAAGCCGATAGCCTAAGTTGCTAGTGCTTTTAGTTATAAGATTTATTGTAATTTTAATTATAATAAATATCTAAATAAATAAATAAATAAAAGAAAAGCTGTTGTTATCATGTTATCTGTAGATATGTTAAAAATACATGGTCAAATTGACCATATAAAATGTGAAATTTTTCGGTAGCAGTTACTTCCGAAAATAATAAACATTTTAATAAAAATATATTAAGTACTAGCTGACCCGACAGACGTTGTCCTGTCCAAATTAAAAAAATGCTTGTGTTCGATTTGTGAGAAGCGGTTTGAAATGCCTTGCAACAACAGAATACATGTAAATCAATGTACATATTTTGAGTTTTTATATAAGAAATACAATTTTGGTCTGAAATATGAGTGATCACAGATCGAGCTCCTTTTCTTGATTAAAAGCTTATTGGCCAAGTTACTAATGATTTTAGATATTGTGAGTTTTTATATAAAAAATCTAGTTTTTGACAGAAATATGAGTGATCACATATCGATCTCATTGTCTTGATTAAACGCTTATTGGCCAAAAATTAATCGAATTTTGGTCTGAAATATGAGTGATCACAGATCGATGTATTTTGCAAATGTATTTAATAAGTGGACGTGGACAATTTTTATTTCTGTAAAAACTTGTGCGGACTATTGGGAACATTAAAAAAAATTAGCCAAATCGGTATAAGCGTCCTGCGATTTTGGATATATCGAAAAAAAATTGGGGTGCTCAATTTTTTTTTCAGTAAAAACTTAAATTGGATTACTATGAACATTTAAACAAAAAATTAGCCAAATCGGTGCAGCCGTTTTACGATTTTGGATAAATCGTAAAAAGTGAGCGTTGGCAATTTTTCAAGGTTTAAAAAATAAATTCAAAAATAGTATAAAACATTTGATTTGCTTAAAAAAATAATTTCGATATGCTAAACACAACTTTGTTAACCTACAGTGAAAATATGTGAACAATAGGTCTGTTCATTTACTTTCCCAGAAAATACTTGCAACGAGAGAATAAAATCAAAATTTACAAAATTCCTCTTTTATATTCTCAAAAATAGTAAAAAGTAAGTGAACGCTTTTCCAGTAACAATTGTTTTATACACACAACTTTCTTATTTTATTCCGTTTAAAGGAATAAACTCTGTTAAATTCTTTTTTTTACATTTTTTCACCACAAAAATAAAATTTTAAATAAATAAACAATAACACAAAACATATGAAATATATGAGCTGCAAAATATTACGAGTTCAAATTAGAACTTTTAATAGTTTGCAACGAGAAAACACTCTCTAAAATTATACGCTCTTGATTTTTTCTCTACTTGCAAGTTTTTTCCAGTAACAATTGTTACTAAATAGTAACAACTTTTAGTTATTGAACAGAGCTAATATAAATGATTTCTTGAAAAATACAGATTTTCTCTAGAATAAATGCCTTTCCATTATGTAACTTAATGATTTGAAAAAAATATCTGTATGAAGAACTACAACAAGATTGTTTTCACAATTTTCATAAAAAGGTAAGTCGGTTGAAGTATTCACAAAATGCAGTAATTGAACAGGGTTTTTGTATTTAATAAATTATAAATCATTTAGAAGGGCACATATCTGTCATTTAATCTCATTTAGTTATTCAACATTATAGTGTTTTTTATACCCTACATCACCATAGTGGTTAGGGTATTATGCGTTTGTGCAGATGTTTGTAACGCCCAAAAATATTAGTCTAACACCCACCTTAAAGTATACCGATCGACTTAGAATCACTTTCTTAAGCGATTAAGCGATGTCCGTCCGTCCGTCCGTCTGGTCGGCTGGCTGGCTGTACATGTAAACGTTGTGCGCAGAGTACAGGTCGCAATTTTGAAGATATTTCGATCAAATTTGGTACATATTATTTTTTCGGCTTAAGGACCAAGCCTATTGAAACTGGCTGAAATCGGTCCACTATTTCACCTAGCCCCCATACAAATGTCCTCCCGAAATTGGACTTTATCGGTCATAAATGTTTAATTTATAAATGTATCTCCACAAATTCCGCTCCAAATAAGTTTTATATATACAAAATTCATGTCACCAAATTTTGTTACGATCGGTCCATAATTTGTCATAGCTCCCATATAGACCCGCTTCCGAAAATCACTTTAACGTGCATAAATCCCTTAAAAATGTTGGTAAACACACAAAATTCAACATAGTTAACTTTAATATAGACATAAATCACACGACCTAATTTCATGGTGATCGGTCCATAATTGGTCATAGCCCCCATATAACCCCACTTCCGAAAATCACTCAAAAATATAAATTATTGAAATTTTAAAAGAAAAATTTGTTTTGCTATTTTACTTAGTGTAGGGTATTATATGATCGGGCTTGACCGACCATACTTTCTTACTTGTTTTTTCTTCGAAATTTTGTGCCAACAAAGAGTCATATGCGGGAAGTTTTGCTTTACTTCTTTAATTTTAAAAAAAAGTACAGCTGAAGCACAACAATTGCTCACCAAAGCATATGGTGAATGTGTTCCATCGGTTTCTGCGGTTCAGTAAGGCAATTTTTCTACGGCAGACAAATATCGCCCAAGCCAGTCCAAAAAGTTTGAATATCATGAATTGCATGCATTACTCCATGAAGATTGTTGTAAAACTCAACAAGAGCTTGCAAAATCGTTGGGAGCTACTCAGGCAGCAATTTCAAAACGTTTGCCAGCTGCAGGATTCATCCAAAAGCAGAGAAATTTGATATCATACGAATTGAAACTGAGAGACCTTTGAAGACGATTTTGCATGTCCGAAATGCTGCTTGAATGCTATAAAAACAAAACATTTTTGTACCGAATAATTACCATCGATGAAAAATGGATCCATTAAGATAACCCAACCCAGCCGAATAAACAATAAACCTAACAACTTCTAACGATATTCATAATTAGGGAAAATAGTAACCTAAGCGTGATTAAAGCGGATTGAAGCATACAGAAGGACGTTGCTATATCGACTCCGTTTTCTATAACGATGGAGTAGCAGGTTTTTGTATCTATGGTACCAAACAAACACGTGGTACAATTATTTCTGAATTCCTTGGTACAATGTCCATTACGTATCACCTTCATGGTCACAAACTACAAGTACTGTGCTCCTAGAGCAGCAATTGTATTAAATAATAAAAAAGGGTTCGCATTTTCATTTTATTATTTATTTATTTACTGTGAAGTGTTTGTATGTGTGTGAGAGAGTTTTTAAATTGTTTTTGTTGTTGTATGTATGCGTTATTTTGTTTTGTTTGTTTTTTTTCTTGTTATTTACATACCTGTTGCAGTAAAGGCATTGTTTTGAATAAAAATACAATTTCCACACTTTTTTATCCACCGATACCGTTAGATTAAAAAAAAGACAAAATAGTTTGAGTTGAGTTGGTGTTTTTCTGGTTTTGTTGGTTTTTATTTTGTCTCTCCTTTTGTGTGTTTGTTGATGAGTGGGTCTTGTGTTTTTGGATTGGGGTGTGTGTGTGTGTGAGTATGAGAGAGAAACTTGTCCCTTAAGGATAAAACAAACGTATATCAGCAGCTGCTCGCACAGGGTGTCAATGGGGAGTAGTAAAAGTAGTATAAAAGTTGTAAACACACATACAGGCACTTGTGTTCAAACACGGGAACAATACCAAAACAATGAACAAAAAAAAAACAACAAACTGGTATAAAACCGGCGTTTTTCAGGAAAAACAACGAACAGTTGTATTTAATACTACTACATACACAGCTAAAGACCGGATTCGTATGACAACGACAAAACAATACGATGAGAATGCTGATGATGACGACGATGACGACGACAACGAAAACAACATACACGATGTAAAAACAGCTGTTTTTTAATATTTAATAAATTCATCCATCCAAACGTGGATACGTACATGTGTGTAGGACACCGTATGTGTGTGTGTGTGTGTTATTCGTGTTTTCGTTGTGTGCAGACTTTTTTCAAAGGCCGCTGCTCGCTCATCAACACTTTAGAAATGCTCTCCTTTGGAACACTTCCGCTTCCGTAATGTATACAATAAATATACAAAAAATGAAGCAGGAAAGCAAAAACAAATCAAACATGTACAGATTTTTCTCAAATATTGTTTGGGTTTGAGTTTGATACGTGAAGTTTTATTTACAACCTCAACATGTTTTATGTTGTTAGTCCTTGTATGTTTATTTCTTTTTGTTATTGCTCTGCTGTTATCCTGTCGTTGTTGCTGTGGATTTTTTCCTCTATGTTGTATGTAGCATTAAATGTCTGGTTTAGATTTGCTTTGGTGGTTTCATCATTGAAGGAGCATTTATTATTTATTTATGTGTGTGTGAAAAAGGCAATGTGTATTACGTACACGTCTCGTCTCAGGCTGTGTCTCTGTAGCACAACGGCTGACTATCTGTTCTAGCCTTTGAATGATGCAAATTTTATGCCTTGTTTTGATATCTTTTCCTTGCAATAATTTTGATTTTCGCACATAATACTGTAAGTAGACAGACGGTAAAGAAATTGGAAAAGGCAAACAAAAAAAAAAAAAATTCATAACAACAACATAAGAAGGAATAACGCTACTATAAAATAAAATCATGAATATATTTTCATTGCAAAAGGTTAATAAATATCAATAAGGTGTGATTTTTATTTAAATGTTCAACATGGAGCCAATGTGCTTTATTATCTTGCTTTTAAGTACTTGTTATCAAATTTTCAATGACTACAGATTTATGTTTGTTAATGGGGAAATACATTTTTTTAAATTAATTTTTTGGTTTTTCGAAGAAAATTATAATTTTAAATCAGGTGGTTGGTTGGATGGTTGTTTTAAGGTAATATAGAAGTTTACTCGTAAAAACTGTTTTCCAAAAGATAACTTACATTTGCGACTGTCAAAAAATCAATATATTTTAAGATTTTGACAAGGAGATGTAATGTTATTAGAAAGTCAAATTTTAAAAAAAGTACTCGTAAATATTGAGGGTTTTTGTGTAAAGCTCATAAGAATTTTCAAAATTTAATAAGATATGTTATGTTTTTAATGAATAATAAGAAAAATAATATTGAAAAAATAAATTTTATTATTTTGAAACATTTGTACAAAATAAATTTATTCAAAGTATTGGCCATTGTTATCTAAGTATAACCTATTCCCATCTTTCTAGCAACATATGGTTTCCGCGCCAAAATAACTGATCGTCTTTTGATGACAAGAACGAATCAAGCCAATATCGGATACTATGTTCGGAAGTGATGCGTATCCCATAGAGAGCGTTCTTCATCGACCGAAACAATTAGTAGTCGGACGGGGCAAGGTTTGCACTATAAGGCGGGTGATGCAAAACTTCCCAACCACTTCTATCTAAATAATTTGTAACAGGTGCCGAGCGTTGTCTTGATGGAATATTACAGTTTCATGTCTGGCTGTATATTTTGGGCGTTTTTCGATCAATACTGTCTTCAAACGAATCAGTTGTGTTCGGTACAGGTTCCCTGTGATGGTATGGCCAGATTTCAGTAGCTGCTAATAGATATAACCCTTTTGCTCCCACCAAATGCAGAGCATTACCTTAGCACCATGGATATTTGGCTTTGGTGTCGATTCGGCTGGTTGGCCGTGTTTCACATACGATCTTTAATGCTTTGGGTTATTGTAATGGATCCATTTTTCATCGCAAGTAATGATTCGGTGCAAAAATGATTTTCATCATCATTTTGCAAAATCTTCTTTCAAGGTCTCTAGGCTTCAATTCGTATGGTAACTAATTTCTCTGTTTTTTGCTGCTAGAGTAGCTCTCACTGATTTTGCAAGCTCTTATTGAGTTTTACAACAATCTTCATGGAGTAATGCTTCAAATTCTTTTTTGCTGGCCTGGGTGATCTCTGTATTCCGTGACAAAATCAAAACTTCTGAAACCGATTTGTTTACACTATAATGTTCAATAACTAAGTGAGAATAAATGACAGTTAATCTGAGGGTTGCGGGTTCGATTCCCGGTTGTATCTGCAGATTAGCACAATTATTAAAATTAACCCTAGCTATTTCACCAATACTTTTCTACGTATCCATGGACCATTTACATTTGTAAATAAGTTTATAGTTTAAGTCTATGAATCGTTAGGGTTACTGGAGAAGCCGTCCTTAATTTCACCACAATAGGCTTCTTATAAAGACAATTATCCTGTTTATTGAGAGATAAGATATCAAAGCTCCTCCGATGTACTTCACTCAGCACTAGCCTACCCTACCCGAAACCCAATGTACATACTAGGGTATTCATTCGACTAATGATCGTTCGATTCTTATGAATAATTATTCGAACAATTTAAAAATGGCCATTTTCGAATAAAGAATAATTCGAACAATTTTATGTAGAATAATCGAATAAAACGAATAAATGTTCATATATATTTAAATTTATTAAATTGCTTAAATTTTTTAATAATTTCATATTTAAATAAGTAATAAGACTCACAAAAATTGTATTGCTTCTGAAATTCGACAAATAACTGAAGACAATGGGACTTTCGATCACTGTAGATGAATGTTCCGATAGCTCCTTCTATAAATATATAAATATTACTGCAAGAAGTTACAATTCTAAAAGCAAATCTTTCAAAATTTTTAACTTAGGACGTGAACCAATGAAAATAAATGATACGAAATAAAATATTTGTTATTTAGCTGGCGAAATATTAGAAGAATCGCAATTGGTAATCAAAATATTAACTTAGATTAAAGTGAAAAGTGATATTAAATATGACATTTATAATGATTACATTGAAATAGATGAAGCCCATGATCTTAAAATATATGTATATACAATGTAAGTGATGTTTTTAACCGCGTACGTAAGTGTTGCAAAATATTTAATAAATCGAATGATAAACACAAATATTGCAAACTAACGTTTTGTTGCAAGAGTTCGTCATATACATGATTTTGAACATCTTTGACTGATTTCAAATTAGCCACGTTCACTGACAATGATATCAAACTTTGGACAGATTCCCTTTATTGTGTAATTCCCCAAGACCACTTTATTAAGCAAAGATTCGGTAACGTTGATAGAGCTTGATGTATAATACAATTTGTTATAAATAATTTAGAAATAGCGAATAATTAATTTACTAAAGAATTAGTTACTCAATTTAAAACCCGAATTAATGAACGACATAAAAAAGTTCTTAATACATTTATATTGTACTTGAATTTAGGATCATGACCAACTAGCTCAAATTGTTTAAAGAATAGCTCCAAAACGTATTATTCGTTTTATTCGAAAAAGAGAAAAATCGAATAATTCGAATACCCTAGTACATACTCAGAACTTTAGTCGTGTATCTCGCAGAGGTCTAGGTATATTCGTGTATGACTTTAGAATACTTCCTAACATCCATGCCAGGCAAGCATACAAATCGCCTTGTAGTCCCCTTTAACAACCGTTGTCGTAGCTGCTAGGATAGGGAAAAAGAGGAAATGATTTTCCACCTTCTCTGCTCTTGACCAGCCCTGAGTGTCAAAAGGTACAAATTCCTGGGCAATTACATATTAACCAACCATGGTGAGGCATCTGAGTCTAAACTTAATGATGTACTGAGATATATCACGGCTACCGGTTGGGTATAATAACTATGTAATTTTAGAATAATTTACTATGTAAACACTACATCTAAAGAGTGGTGTGGTCTTGTCAAAACGGGATCCTTTCGGCTCTAATTGACTGGGAACTACCACGTTAACCAACAAAGCTCGAAATTACAAACGAATTCTTATTCACTTTAGTTTTTTTTAAGCAAAATATCTTAATTTGATGAATGTCAAAATTTATGGGCAATTTCCTAATTTCAATATTCCGAAATCTCTTAAATTGGCGTCAGCCTAAAAAGGAAAGAAAGAAATATATAATTTCTTTCCTTCATAATGAAACAAGGGAAATCGATATTCATAATAATCGGTTTGTAGATTTTTAAACACAAGTAAAATATAGCCTTCCAAATAACAAACAGCCTACTTCTTTACATTATTAAAATTCTTTTTCCTTTACTATTTTTAAACTTTTAAAATTTAAGTTTACTTTACGCTTATTTTCGGTTGCTCTCTCAGCTGAAAATTTATTGTGGTTTTACTCATACTATCGACCCATAAAATCTTCGAACTACTGTTTAAATTGACGTTCCGTTTATATTTGTAAATCTGTTGGTAAAAGTAAACGTAGTCGTAAACAATACTCTTCAATTTATAATTAAATTCTTCAATAAAGTGTTAATAATTAAATAATTAACCCGTTTGACGAAAATAACAGAATTAAAATCAAAACTATAATAGAATTCAATTTAAAATAAGCAATTAACCTGAAAAGAAATGTTTTGTTGCTTCTTTCTTACATCCATACTCTTGTTACTTGTTCAGGCATCATCGTTCAGTTCGCTCCGTTCTGTTCAGCTGAGTTTGTTAGCTTGTTCGTTCGCTTCGTTCATTTGTTCATGCGTCCTTTCATACATAAAAGCCGACAAGTCGTCATACTATCAAAATCATTTCAAATGGAAAATATGGTATTAACCAAAATCGTTTGAAGTCGATTCACACATACAAGCAGTAGGATTTTTTTTGGGGTTTTTTTTTGGCTACGAAACTGGCGGCATAATTTTTCCTCCAAAAAAAAAAAACTATGGAATATGGAAGAGTAGTGTGTGTGTGTGTGTGTATTTTGTTTCAAGCAAGGATACGGGCCGGGTATATGACGAAAATAAGACAAAAATAAATTTAACAATATGGAAAAAGTTAAGTACGTAGAATGAACTAATTAATATTCTTTAAGAAGAAACAAGTGGAGTTTGGTTGTTCTAGTCTATTTCAGTTTTTTTTTTTGTTTTTTGTGTTACCAACTACTAATGCCACTGCTGTTTTTTTTTGTATTCTAGCTCGCTGCTAACCTACTTGCCCCCCTCCATTCACTCTTCCTTTCTAGCAGTATTTCCATCGTAATTTTTTAACGTACACATAGTTGTCATTATAATTTTAAGACGCATACTTAGATGGAAGCAAAAAAAATAAAATACGCAAGAAAGAAATAGGCAGGAAGATGTATTTTCTAAGAACAAAAAAAAAATATTCGCTATATGTTCGAAGACAAGGAAAACCGTTTGGTAGCAAGCGGGGTCAGAAGCACGAAAAGTAAGAAAAAACCAGCAATTTACCACATAAGTTCATAAGAAAAGAATACAACTACAAAAAAAAGAAGACCAAAAAAGCAAAAAAAAAAATACCGAGCCGTTACGTCTACAAATGGGTTTTTTATGTAAGTGTAATCCTTTTTGCTTAGAAATAATGCAAAAAAGATGAAGAAAGTTTTATGAGTATTACGAATCTTTGTATGAAAACAGTGGAACAACACACACATTCGATGGTGAGATGAGTATGGATGTACAGTGGTGGTCATATAATTAAAACATTCATCATCAATCGTATCAATAAATAACAACTCATTTTATTTTGCAATTTAAAAAAGAAAAACTATTATTATCTTCTTTATATATATAATTCTTCTGTGCGTATGTTTGTAACTGAACTCCTCCTTAACGTCTGGGCCGATTTCGATGAAATTATATATTTGTGTTTGAGTGGGTCCCTGGAAGGTTTATATTCACAATTGATCTATATAGGTACAATGGGCGTGGCACCTCTCATATGAAGAAACAATTTATTATTGCATATCTGGAGTACTAGTGTAAGTCTTCAAACTTTGTGTGAGAATACAAATCATCAGAAAATAGCTAGTGTATTATAAATCTAAAGCTTAAGGTAGGGTCACACATGACAAATATTTGACGAAAAAGACGTAACCACTAACTAAAATATATTTAAATTCTTTTATTTGTTTCAAAAACTTATTTTACTTAGGATGATTCAAAACAAACAATTAAGTTTTATTTTATTTGATGCTGTTTGATCTTATAAAACAATTGTAAGAGTAAACACGTCAAACATATTTGTGCTAAAAAAAAAGTGGTTACGCTTTTTTGAGCAAATATTTGCCATGTGTGACCCTACCTTTAGAAGATAATTTACTTACAACTAAATGTCATAATAGACCACCTAGACTGAATGGAGTCAGTCTTGAGATCAGGGATAATGCAAAGTACCTTGGCATCATTCTATATAAAATATTATCCTGGAACCTGAACATTCAGAACAGGATTAAAAAGACCCAAGTGGCTATCTACTCCTGCATGAGCGCAATTGGTACTAACTGGGGTATTAGGCTGAAGGGTATCAATTGGATCTTCAAAGCAGTTGTTAAACCCATATTGTTTTATGGAGTACTAGTATGGTGGCTTGTCTTGGAGTATGCTACTCACCGGAAGGGCGTTGAACGAGTTCTAAGGACTATTGCGATACTGATTACAGCCGCTACAAGGTATACCTCCTCTAAACTGGTTACCAGTTGATTTGATGGTGATACAAATGGCTCTCAATGCTGCTGTGAGATCAAAAGCAGGCTATTTGTGGTCTGGTAAGGACATTGGACACTTTAAGATATTGAATTACTATGGGAATATGCTTAGCAATGTCGATTACTGTATCGCAAAACCAATTTTTGACATGCGTTTCCTTATTATAATCCCAAACAGGGTCAGATCTAAAAGGGGCGGGTGAATATTATGGGGCAAAATCCTACTTCAGGCTACATATCTTCTGCATTGCTCTTCGGGCGGAAATTACTGATATAAAACGTGCATCCAATTGGCTGAGGTGGTATATGTATATTTACTGATAGCAAGTCTACTATTAACAGAATAGCGGGTGTCTTCACGACATCTATGTTAACCGAGGAATGCCGGGTAACCCTAACTGAGATAGCGAGCCATTCTAGGATAACGCTTATATGGGTCCCTGGACACGATGGAAATCAGGGTAATTGCATAGCTGATGAATTGGCCAAAAGAGGTGCGATAATGGATGACGACGCGATCGATCCCTTTTCTGGTATATCCATTACAAAATGTGAGATGGTTGTACAGCTGAGACTATACGAAACTGCACAGCACAGGTGGACTGATGAACCCACCTGTGTAATCGGCTCTGACGAACTTACCTCGAGAACGTATCCTCGGAACCAAATTCATATCGTGTTTAGATGAGCTTTCTATGATGAATCTAAGATGCATCCACTCCTTCATCAGAAAATCTGGTTGGTTCACCTTGGAAACAACGGACGTATTATTATTAATGGGATCAGTTTTTGTATGGATCCAATCCAATCTGCTGGCCGAGTGGCTGCCCATGAAACACAACCTAACCTAAGACCCATGATTTCCTTCTATATAAACTTATTTTTGTTAAATTTTATGTGGATACCAATATTTTTTTGTTAAAGTGATTTTTTATAAAGCCACTTATATGGGAGTTATGGTCAATTATGGATGGATCCCCAAGTAATTTTTAAATATTTATTTTTATATAAAATTTGAGTTGATGCCAATATAAATCAGTTTTTTATCAGAAAAAAGTCCTAATTTGGAAGGCAATTTGTGTGGATGCTAGATAAAATAAAGGACTGATTTTAACTAGTTTCAAAAGACTTCGTCATTGTGCCGAGAAAGTGATTCTGAGTCGATCGGTATAAGATGGGTAATACACCAATATCAAAATTAGTATCTGAAAATTAGTTCTCGCGTATATGACAATGCAATATTGTGTTCGAAAATTCGAAGTCATGCATAACCTGGTGGCAATGCAATATTATATTCGAAAACTCGAAATTAAATTCGATAATTCGAAATTAAATTCGATAATTCGAAATTAAATTCGATAATTGAAATTAAATTCGATAATTCGAATTTGTGTTCGAATATTTTTAAAAGCTGATCAAATAATCTCTGAATCATGAGGATTATTTTATTTTTATTTGAGGCCAATTTCAAACATTTTCCAATTTCTAATTTAAAATGTTTGAAAAAACAGCAGTCTTAGAATGTAAGCTTCGAAAATTAAAAATATTCAATGTGCTCTGAAAAGAAGAAAATAAATGAATAATAATAAAACATTTTTGCTTGTTTTAAAAAATGTTTAAATGCTCTAAAAAGAAGAGAATAAACTTTAAATTAAATAAAACTATTACATTATACAAAAATCACATGTTTTAACCATGTGATCAACTCTTTCATTAAATTTTAACTGTATTTTTTCATACAAACTCTTATGACATTTAGATTTATAAAACATAAAAATAGTTTTCTTTCCCATTTTAAGTTGGAGAATAAAATGAGTTATTTATTGATACTTATAATGAATGTTTTAATTTTATGACCACCACTGTATGTTTGGAAAGGGAGTTGTTGTATACTGTTCTAATGGCATAGGGAACAGGCTCAATGGAAAAAAATACATTATTATTAGAACTATAAATCAGCATGAAATGAGTGAACAAAAGAAAGTACCACTGACTACTAGAGCAGAGCCGACCAGAGCAGAGTAAGTATGTTTCTTGTTCTGAATGTATGTATTTCTGTAGTTGTCGTTGTTGTTGATGTTCTGAATGTATTGTTTATAAACAGTAATGGACTATTAATGGCCCTTAGGTTAGTTAGTAGTTGTTGCACTTTGGACATGTTCAATTTTAAAAGGTTTACTAATAATTTTATAATTTATTTTAAAGTGTTTTACCAAAGTGACGACATACTGTTATAAATTCTATGATGACATGATGCTTTGTTGTCGATGTTTGCAACAACCAAACATTAACCTTTTAAGTGCAGACAAGCCACTAGTCTCAGTTATAAAAATAGTTATATGGCTAAAATATTTGTTTGAAAATACAAACAAATTCTCCAAAAATGTAAGTACTTATATTGAGATCATAAAACAATAAACTTCCGTGAAAAAATAAAAGTATACAAAAGAAATTTGGTTGGAGCAGGAAGTTTTTGGTACAAGTGCTGCAAATGCCCAATTAAAGCTAGAATTCATAGTTGAAACTCATTTATTAAGTTGGAAACCAACTATAATTAAACCCAATATAACTTTAAAATGTTTATACTCATTCGACTTAATGAAAACTGCACTTTTCTTTTCAGCTACATACTTTTAGGAGCTAGGAAACTATTACTAGTTTACACGGTTTTTATTCATGATGTAAAAGAAATTTGGGTTTGTTATTTTAGATCTTCCAACTATCTTAGGTCGCCTAACTAGACAGCCATTGATAGCAGCTACAGCGTGACTTGAGGAGAAAATGGAAAAAGTGAATTTCGTGTGATTATTATTATTGCGAAATAAAACATTCTCTCAAACCAATACTATGGGAACTCTGCACCATCAATTTCAATTTACGTACAAGTAAGGAAGATACCGAATGCTCTGAATGCCCAGTTGAAGTCTCTACACACGAAACAATTGAAAAAGAATTCACGATATGGTGTTGGCCTATTGGAGATTGAAAGTGTAAGAGGTTGCAGAAGCCATAGGCATCTCACATGGCTCAGTGGTTTCAATTTTGAATGATCACTTGGGTATAAGAAAGCTTTCCGAAAGATGGGTGCCGCATTTGCTTACAAACGCAATCGTGTAACAACTTTGCTGGAGTGGTTGGCATTGTACAGCCACAATGTGATTCACCACAACACACCAGAGGCCAATCAGCAATAAAACCATTGAATTTCTCGGGGTGAATCTGCGCTAAAGAAGGCCAAGGTGGGTTTGTCATCCAATAAATTCATGGCAACTGTTTTTTGGAGTGCACGTGGTATAATCTACATTGAATACCTTATTGGGTTGATTTAATAAAGATTTGAAGAAAAAAAGTGGTTTTTCACCAGGTAGGATGCAGACATGTGCAGTTTCTATCAATTAGGCTACAAATTGCTCCCTCATCTGCCTTAATCTCCGGATTTAGTCCTTAATGACTATTTCTTGTTTTCAAACCCGAAAAAATGGCTCGACGCAAAGAGATTTGACGATGACATCATCTCACAAACAAATACCTATTTTGATGACCTCGGCAAATCTTATTTTTTGGAAGGGATTAAAAATTGGAGAAACGTTGGACAAATCTCAAAAGAGATTGAAAAATAAAACAATATTTTATCCAAAACCCTGTGTTTCATTCAAAAAGGCACGGACTTATTATTGATCCTTCTATAAAAACCTATTTTTCTTAAAGCTGTGACGTCTAATTCGTCGCCCCGAAGTTATCTTCACGTAAGTCCAAAATTTTTTTTTTTTTTTTGGGAAATTGAATTTAAAGTTTTAACGATTTATATAAAAAAATTATGTCGAAAAAAGTGGTATGATATTTCTGTATTATGTAGTGCTTGAAATTCTACATCGATTAGTGTAAACATTTTTTAAGTTATTGGCATTTTTAGCTCCAAAAAAAATTTACAATTTTGTTGTATACGTCACTTTATGTATATGTTTCATTCAATAAACAAACAAATATTTCTTTTGTTAACTTGTGTCATTCGTAAGAAATTGCTCTTTTAATCGAACGGTCATTATTCGAATAGATCATCAGCATTACTATGTGATCAATATTAAAAAGTAATATACAATTGAATATAGAAATAGAAGCTTTGAAACATAGAGAAACATAGAGCGGAAACTAGAAAAAAACTCAAACAAAAAAATTACTCAAAATAATCACACATACGAGTGTTGTTTTTGTTTTCACATAGTTTTTTCTACTAATACATTCTCATCACTTAGGTTTCTGACAACTGAGTTAGGTCTTTGACAGGAGAGTTTCCGCTCTATGTCTATTCTCTATGCTTTGAACCTTCATAAAAGAAACCAAATCGAATTTAAAATTTTTGAGAAACTTCAAATTTTGTATAACCAGATAGAACCTACACAGTTTTAACAAATTTGGAACCGGTATGATCCGTTGCCTTGTCGAAAATTGTTTTATAATCAAGACAAATAACAAGGGATCCAGGTGCATTCTCTAATTTTTAGCATCGTGATCCACTTATTGAGTGGTTTTTATGGATGACATCAAAAACATTGAACTGTGCTTAAATAATACTATTTAAATTAAACATAATACTCCTTATAGTTATAATATGATTAATCACATTCAGCTAAAGTATTATTTTTAACTGAACAGGCAACATTTTCATAAATGCCTTTAAAATTCATTGAAAAAGCTTAGTCTGTACTTAACATACAAATTAACACATTTTAAGACTTTAAAAATTAAGAAATACAAATGAGGAAATAATTTAACATCTAAAAGGAACAAGTTTTAAATATTCCCATTAACCAACAGCCGATGAAGAAGATGTTGATGGCGATGATGATGATGAGATGACAAGCAACAAGAGCGAAAACCAAAGACGCTGACTTCTAATACACAATATTAGTTATTTTCTTCTATTTATTGCAAAAAATAGAAAAAACAAAAAACAAAAAGACTCATCGAAACAGAAGCCTTCATAATGTAGTACATATACGAGTATATAAGTATGTATGTATGTGTTGTTGAACTTTGTTCACGCACACACATTTATACAAGCATACGCACACACACACATACTGTCACAACTTTTAAAACAAAGTGTGAACACATGGTTTTGGAGTTCAAAGTAAAACACAAGAATTTATACGATCTACTCGTCCTCCGTCCTGTCCTTATCGCAGTGGGGCGCTTAAAAGCGAAATATCGAATGATAGCGTTTTCAACTCAGAGCTTTTAGCACTGATTTTAGTGCTTTTTAAAAATTTGTACGCGAAAAAATTATTGATTCAGTGTTTGGTGCTTTTTTTCCTGAAAATCACTTTAATCCGCATAAATTTCTTATAAACATGTATACAAAATCAATGTATACAAAAAATCGTCATACCGAATTGTATGAAGTTCGGCCCATTATTGGTCATGACTTCCGAAAATACCTTAAATATATATATATCTCTTATAAAAGTCATTATGAAGTTCAAATTCCCCATAAAAAGCGTCGTAACGAATTTTCCCATAATTCGTCATATCTCTCATATTAGAACGGAAGTATCCCTCTTAAATTCGCATAAATCTCTAAATGTAATGAAGTTTAAATCGTCGTACCGAATTTTATTAAGATATTTGTTATAAAGAATCCACTTCTCAACGTTATACTGAGCATTATTGTGTCATGTTTTTGTTTGAAATCATATTAATTGTAATAACTATAAAATATGAATAAAACTGAAATATCTGATGGATTTGGATAGATATATTAATCTAATTGCATTAGGAACGTTAAAAAATCTGAAATATTCTGTACGTTGAACAAATAGGATTTATCGTGTACATATATAAAACGAATGCAACCATGTTTAAATGGATTAAATGATTCCCGGAACTAGTTTCAAGTACGACAATTTCGAACAAGAAATAATGATGGAATAACTACTTAGTTGTAGAACCGTTCTTAAGAACGGGTGTTAGTTATTTATGGCTTCCGCATAACTAGTTCCGAGGATAACAATTTCATGTAAAAATCATTGATTAAAGAACTGGTTCCAGAACCGTTCCAAGGAAGGGTTACTGGCTTCGCAACGATTAGATAGAGCTTGTTCAGAAGGTGTCAATTTATTTTTATATACTAGTTGTAGAATTAATACTATTTTCCTGGGAATTTGCAGTTTTATTAAAGAAATAAAAATTAATTTAACGGTCTGTAACGACAGCTTGCAACATTCATCATGTTTATAAACATTTTCATCAGTAGAAATTTCTACTTATCAACAATGTTGATGACACACAGTTATTTACATTGTTTATAAGTATAACAACATTAACTGTTGCTGCTAAAAGCTCTAGAAATAGAACATTCTAGTTATGTCCTTTAAGATAATTCGCTAAACTACTAGTAGGTGGCACTGTGTATATAAATAGTCAGTCAGTTTATCATTAGCTCTGTTAGAGTTAACATCAACTGCCTTACCAGAGTATTCTTGTAAAGTGTGTGTATTAACAGATAATCCCCCATTTTCTCAGTCTCTGGTTATTTTGTATCGTGACGATAAACTGACAGTTCTCATACAAAAAAAATGTTAATTGGAGGTTTATCGTTACGAAAAACGATAACCAGATATTGAGAAAATGATGGAATGACTATTTAAATTGCTGTGTAAATCTAAATGAATAAAGAGTTGTTACACATTTTAAACTAATAAACTGCTTTTATTTGCAATTACGGTTTATTCAAAGGAAATAACCAACCGTTTTTAAAAGGTAAAAACGTAACAATATTTTAACAAATAAATATTTGTTGTTTTTAAAATAAACTTGTTAGATCTACCATGGGTCGGACATACATATTTGTATGAAGTTTGATTATTTTTTAACAAAATTGTACTTTGACATTGTAATATTTATTTTTGGTGATTTTTCACGAAAAATTCATGTTTTTTTCCTTGAGTTCAGTGCTTTTTTGAAATTAAAATGTTGACAACGCTGTCGAATGAAGCAAATGGTAAAGAGGTAAGGGAATGAAAGCACGGATGTACAAAATAAAACAAAAAATAATACAGAAATAAAGAGACATTTGTCAGACTGTTGTCGTTGGATTTTTCATTTTATTCACACACTCGCATACACACGTACATGTATGTATTTAGTATGTGTTTAGTGGTAGTATTTTCTTCTTTTGAAGTGATGAAATGTGTACATTTTCAAATAGTTGTATTACTATCTCGACTTTACTCCTTTTAATGCCAACCAAACGACGACTTCAAATACAGCCAAACATCTTTCATGTACCAGGCACGACTATGGGTACAAGAAGTATGTGCGTGTGCATATTTTAGCTCGAAACTAATATATTTATAATAGGCTGGCCCCGTTTGCATTAATATCTTATCACTTGACTAGCCCCAATGGGTATATGTTGGGTCATTTGACACGTATGTGCGATTCGTAGTGCAGAGAGAAGTTTGCTTACTTTACACATCCCAGGTAATCTAGCGTGAAGACAATTGTCACTTAAGTTTCTCTAAGTAGTCTAGGATGTAGTAATTTTAAACATTTATTTTTTAATGTACTTTTTTTGTGAGTAATTCGTACAAATAGCGTTGATATAATTATCAAACATTTTTTTTCGTAAGTATACTGACGTTCTATGTAACATATCGTGAATTCGTGAATATTGTCACTTTAGTGTCTCTTAGTAACCTACAGTGAATTCATTATAAACGTTAATTTGGAATGTTCTTAAGAAAGTAGTATGTTTACAAGCAATCGGTTATTGGACTGACTGACTATTTGAGTTCAATTAGTACCTGTACAGTATTTCAAATTTTTTTATTTTAATTGAGAACATTCACAACTTTTTTTGGTGCTAACCTAATGTATATGAAGATGTTTTGGTAGTGGAGCCAAATGTAAAAAAAAATTCTGCATAAACAGACTCTCACACATTGTTACATCATTTGAAGCAGAGCTTCTAAAGATTTAACACTTTGAAGGTTCTTTTTTAAAACTTCCAGCACTCCATTTATATTTTTCATCAAAAACCCGGTTAATTCACAAAAAAACAAAAAAAAAAGATGTAAGAGTATTACATTCGGCAGTGCCGAATCTTATATGAAAAAGGTTGGAGAATCGTTGAAACTGAATACAGATGGCTTGTATTATTTTGAAACAAATCGTTAAAGCTGACAGTCCAAAATCTTTGGCTAATAATTTTGCACTTTTTAACGTTGTCGTCACTTAAAAGTTGAAAATTTAATAATATGCTTTGAAACTTACAACAGTTTGTGTCTATATTCAGGAATTCGAATCTAGACTATTCAAGCTGAAATATCGGCCATTAAAAAGGCTAAATATTCGTATATATAAAATAAAATTTCTGACAGGTGGGTACACAACATTAAACTTAGATCAGGAATGCCGGGCATTCTTAAACAGGATGGCGAGACATTCAACAGTCGTACTCATGTGGGTACGTGGACACGGAGATATTACGGACAACTGTGTTGCTGATGTTTTGGCGAAAAAAGACGCCATGGTGCCTGACGAAGACATAGACTTGCTATGCGGGATTCCGTTATCTAATTGCAAGCTACAAATTAGTAACTTTTACTATGAGCTGGCTCGGACAATATGGGGATGTGAACTCACCTGTACGATAACCCGAATGATATGGCCCCGACTAAACCGAGAGTGCACAACATATCTTCTTGGCCAGACAAGCTCACAATTTAGTAATGTAGTGGCGAGGAGATTTGGCCTGCCCAAATCTCCTCCATGCGAGGAGATTTGGCCTGACCTATAACGACTTCTATAGAAGTTATCAAAATTATAATTTTTTATCTTCTTTTGTCATTGTCCGGCATTAGGAGATCTATACTTATTAGAGTTCGTTTGTGACCAGGTCACTTAATTTTTTTTTCGGGTATCATCATTTTTCTGAAGGTTAAAAATAATGGCGTCCTTTTTCTTTGGAAAATTTTCACTCTTTGTGGTAGTTCCACGCACCTAAAGATGCGGATTTTAATCACATTTTGCTGTAGAGCAAAAACGGTTGAATATATTGCAAATCTGATTTCACCAATGGATTCTACATCAAAAATTAATACAATTGATGTTTTTTGAATCCTTATAAATAGTTCCACAACAGGGGGCGCAAATCTCATAATATAAGGGGCATAGTTCCTTAAATAGTCTTTCTGAGCTTTCGGGTATGAAGTTAGAGTTCATCATTTGTTTATCAGGAGTAGCAATTGGCTAATCAAGCCAGACACGGGAATCTCCATGGAGAGACCTAACATCCGTCAATTGACTGGTACATACTATTATCTTCTCCTCTCTTCTTCTGACCTCCTTCCTCTTCACCTCTTCTACTTTATTCCATCTGACATTGTACTTATTATGTGAATACTTATATGTATGTTTCTGTGTTAGTGCAACGTAATAAAATGCAGTAAAATGGTAATGAAAAATAGAGTTAGTTAAATAATAGAAAACAGTAAAAAGACCAACCACACAGAGATTCATTCAATATAAATACACAATACCAGTGAGTTCAACATAAATACATATCGTCACTTAAAATGCAAAACAACGTATCATCTAACAAATTGAAATTGATTTTATTATTGATTATGATTTACTACTATCAAAAATAACCAAATTATAACCAAAATTTAAAAGAAAGTGTCATCAAGTGTACTATTTATTTAAAAAAATAACGTATACGTTTTGAGTGATTAGATAATAAAGTGTACTTTAAAAAAAATGTTTTTTTTTATATAAAAAATATTGTATGTCAGATTTGAAAATTTTGTTTCAATATCTCAAGTAGTTTTAATTTTATCTCGTTTTTTGCTTCTCCTATAAACTTATGAAAAGTGATGTTACGTTATTTTGGATTTTAGTTGACGATATACGGGTATACATACATATGTATGCCTGGTAAGAAACAAGAATTTTAATATGAATGTTTGGATTTTTATTACAAATAAACTGATGAATAGTCCATTAGTTACCAATAAAACTAACACTCTTTTGTTATATTCTCCATATATACAAATGTATTATACAAATATCTATACTTATATATAGATACATAGCAATGTTTGGGCGTTTGACTGCAAGTACATACAACAATATGTTCTAAACATGGATGCATCCATACATACAAATGTCTAAAAGGATGTTTTTCTTCCTTTTTAAGTTTCATTCTTGTTGCTGCTTAAAATTATTCAAAGAAAAAGTTAAGGAAGAGGTTTATTAAAATGCGATTTACATTTTAAAATGAGGTTAAATATAAAAAAAAGTGGTAACAACATTGAACATTGTATGTTTAAAAGATGATTTCTTATTTAACCTATGTGTGGATGTGTGTTTGTTTGACTGTCTGTCAGTGTATTTGAGAATTTAGAATTTAAGAATTTTAAATAATGCTCAATGAAATGATGTATTCCTAGAGTGTAAATGTTGTAATAAAGTGTGTAATAAGAATTTCATATTATGGCGAAACCTTTATTTATAATTTTATTTTTTTATTAAAGGTATGAACAAGGATGTTCTGTAAAGGCTTTAATTTTGTTGTATTGTTGATTGGGTAAGTAATATACTTGAGTCATAACTTTAATAATAATCACCACAAATAAAAATTGTTTTAATCATAGAGAAATATATTGTATATAGATCGCAAACTCTTCTCTCAAAGACCTAACTCTGTTGCTAAAAACCTAATAATCTAGATTCCGCTCTTGTCATAGTTTATTTCATTATGGTTTGAATCATAACTCAATCACAATTGAGTTAGGTCTTTGACAGAATTTACGATCTTTTTATATTTATCCATGGTTTTAATTATATTGTTTTCTATTCTCTTGACATTTTTCAAAAATTATCTTAGTTATAAAATTTGTGTATGTTTTGTTATCTTTTAAAGAATGGACAATTTTGATTCTTTATTTTAGTTGATTTAGATTTTTGGCAAAATGTTTTTACCAAAGTATAACAAGTAGTGTTTGACAACAGTACTTAACTCTAAACATGTGTTAGTGAAGTACCTATGTAAGTCTAAATATGTGTTAGTAAAGGTATTTATAGACGGCAATACTGAGTATTAACACTTTTCAAATTTTAAATATTATTGAAATCTTTAGGTATGTCAAGAAATCGTTTCGAAAAATACATTTCTTGTTTATATTTTTGTTTGCCTTATTTGTTTTTATAAATACATACGATACATATGAAAATAAAAAGTTTTTGAATTGTTTTAAACAAATTTTCAATACCGACCGTAAATCAAAAAAATCATTTGTATTTTTTGAAAATCTAATACAAATTTTGTTTAGACCATGGCAGAACAAGCAAGGTACAATTATTAAAAAGTACGTTCTCAATTATATATTCCCTATAACGTCAAACAAAAGAAAATTAGAAAAAAACAAAACGAAATGTCTAATACAAAAATAAATTAATTAAACAAATTTTTGTGTATTTACTTTTTTTCGTGAAATATTCAATTCAAATAAAATTTTTTCTAAATAAATATGTTAGTTTTAATATAACGTGCAAAACATTGCGAAAACAAAATAAAAAGTGATGAGAGTAAATGCGTTATTTGACGTTGTAGGGGTAAATATTGAAAACTCTCCCTAATAATTGTACCTGGTTGGTTCTACCATGGTTTAGACGATGAAATTGTATTATGATGCTTGAGTTTTTGACAAATATTAATACTCAGTATTGCCGTCTATAAATACCATAACTAAAATGTAGATGTATTGGTGTATTTTTAATTTTCACCAGACACACAGAGTTTTATAAAAATGTTTTTAATATTCATTTGTTTGAATTTTATTTGATTTTCAATATCAAAAATAGAAATTCTATTTTATTCAAATTTTGTTAAATTTTCTATACAAAATAATAATAATTTTGGCATCTTTTTCTTGGAGAAGTTCTGGAAACACTATTTTTAACACCCTTCAAATTCCATGCATTTCTAAAGTAAAAAAAGTCCCAATGTTTTTAAATTGAAACGAATTTAAGGACATTTTTTAAATAGAAGTGAGCCTGAAGATTATTTTAAAATTAAAACCGAAAAAATAAGACCATCAAATTCAAATAAGAGATAAAAAATATGCTGACATTGGAATTTTAAAAACCTTTAGATAAAATCCTTGAGTTTCATTCAATATATTATAGCGATAAGAAATAAAAAAAAACAATATTAAATAAAATTTGGATTCTCAGCACAGCTTCTATCTGAATATTTGATAGTGTTAATAACTGCTTTTTTGTATCCAGGTTTTGAATACAAGTCTTGCTTTTCCTCTTATTTCTTTTTTAGCTGGGTATTTTATATAATGTTTACACAAAGAATGTGTTTGCTTCGAAGTTTATAAGTTTTTGAGTCATCTTAAAGTTTTCTGTAGCTAGACATACAGACTATCCGACGGACATCTTTATATTCAAGATGAAATTACAATCGAAATGACAAACATATATAATCCGGAACATATCCGATATTAGGCTAATTCATTTAAAGGTTTTTTTGTTTGGTTTTATTTCACAGATCAGGCCGAAATTCGACCACTTTTAAAGCGCTTTTTACAACTTATATGGAAAGAATTTTGAAACTATTTTTTATATTGTGTAGAGAAAATAGCCTTTTAAATCATATATGTTTCATCAGTATTGGTGAACAATAACATACTTAAAAGTGTGGCCTATTTATATATAAGATTCAGTAAGTATTGTTTAATAATTTGTTATGGAAGACACACACCGCGACAACTTCTCCAAACTATTCAATTGCGATCTGTAAGAAATTTTTTTCGAGCCTTCACAGCAAGATATGACTGTATTAAGAAATAATTTTTGTGAGCTGCAAATTTTCCGTTTCGGACCTGTTAATACGTTGTGAGACATTGTTTTTGTCATTCCGTTTGCAACGCATCATAATATTTGTCGCATACCCTCATTAGTAGATATATTCCGGGTCCTGATAAGAATATACAGCTAGATCCTATCGTTGACAGACGGACATCGTTACTTATAAAGATCCAGAATATACATATATATGTACTTAACGTGATCGCAAATGGTGTCTCTTAAAGAATACTAAGGTGAAGGGTATAAAATGCACATTGAGTACATTAAGCTGGTCCCATTTGTATGAATCCAAAAAATATCGGTGTTTCAAACAAAACTAAAAGTTTACTTAATTTTAAAAAACCATTTCCTCAAATGTATTTACTAGCGCCGAAATAATAAAAAGGTTTATTATTTTATATTCGTTTCAAGGGAAATGTGGAACAAATATTTCAATAATAAGCAACATATAATCGAAAAATGCCAGATCATATATTATAACTAAATGATATCGCAACTGATGTCCTAACATTTATAAAATATGTATTAAAATTCGTAGATCTTCCATTATAATTGAAAATGGTTGTGGACAGTGGACAAACCATCTCATGGAAACCACAAATACTTTTCAAACACTTAATAAGGATTCCTGTCTTTCGGCCTAAAATAATTTCAAATTTTAATTTTCTGTATGATGTAATTTATACCTTCTAGTATGCGCAATAAATTATGTGTTGAAATCAATTCTTTACGGAAAAAACATTTGTTATTTAACTTTGAAAGTTTTATTTGAAAAATGGAGCCATGGGTAAATATTGAACATTGTTTTCTAAACGTACAAAACAGAGCAAACAGCAAACATATGATTAATAACAAAGTGTACGGAGTGATAATGTTGTTCTAAAGTGAAATAAATGAAATGCGGCATAAAAGAAACAATAATGTAAAAACCGGCAAAGTTGTAAACGATTTTTACAAAAGTTCAAAAAAAAAGAGGAAAGCAAAAATGTAAGTATGTAACCATATACTTTGTACGAATGAATATACTCGTAGTATGTATGGATGATAAAAAAAAACCCAACAACAATAACAACTAACTGTCAATATATGATGTTCTCATATAAAGAAAGAAGGGTCACTAATGACAGATGTTGTGATGTTAAATAGTTACATGGGTGGAGAGAGATGGTTGACTGGATGGAGTGATGATGTAGAGTATTGAGTATTTAGGGAATGGGGGCGGGGGAACCCAGTAATGACAAGAAATTTATAAGACGGAATGAACCGAAATTATTGAAAAAATAGTGTGTAAGTGTTAAAATCTATAGCAGAAATATAACAGCATCAACTACAAAAACAACAATAGAAAACCTGAAATGAAATATTTTTACAACTAACGCAAAATACCTACAACAATAAAAAACAAGCTAAAATAAGGAAGAAAAAAAAACGTGACAAACGAACAAAAAGACGAACGACTCCTCCCGATTTTTATATATTTTTTTTTGTTTCTTCTGTTGTATGCTGCATTGAACTTCTACAAAGTTTATGATGCTACATACTAGGTATTATTTATTACTTTTTATTCTTACAAACTATTAAACAATTCCATTAAATTTAAAATCTCTACAACTGTCACTTACCTTCATTCACAGAACCGCTAACAAATTTGATGTTTGCTGCCCAAATATTCTATTAATTCAGTATTTCTAGATTTATGTATGTTTTCTTTTTATTAATGGCACATTTTCAATAGTTTTTCTCATATACTTTTGAATTTTATTCACGTTTTTTTAAAAAGAAAAAAACTAAACTCTGTCACAGGCACATTTCAATACATTCAGCTTTAAAAAAACGTAAAAATTTCATTCACCGTTATTTGCGATTTTTTTTTAGATTTTATTTATTCATTTATTTTTTTGACACTTGTTCGTTTGGAATTTACTACTTTTTTTGTTGTTGTTATTTGTGTTTAATATAAGAAGAAAGAAAAAACAACTACAACCACTTTGTAACAGTTTTTATTATTGTAATAACAATAAGTGAACAGAATTATTTGACATAAAATTTATTAATTAAAACACAAAATACAATTTATTAAAGTTGTTTCCTTTTTTTCCTCAAACAAAATTATAAAAGAATTTATTTTTTCCAAATATTGTGCTTTTTAGAGAAGGTTTAAGTGCTTGAGAAAATAAAACCTCACCTTTCGAATAAAATCAAGAGACTGTGCAGGATTTTGAGGAATTGAAAAAAGTAAATTTTCTTCTGGTTTTACACAAAAGGAGTGTTTGTTGGTTGTAACATCATGCATGTTGGCTGGTTGCGTTCGATGAAATTTGAGTTGCCAATGTGTGAAAACTTGTATAATTTCGATGGCAGTTATTTTAGCACACATTTAGTTAAACTCATATTAGTTAAGTACATTTATGTTATAAACTACATCAGTGTTTTATTGCTCAAGAAGCTTAAAATATTTTGCAATAGATAATTTAAGGAATGGAGACAAATATTTCATGCATTTATTATTGGAAAATATGCATCTACATGATGCTCCAAAAAATCAAAATATAACCAAAACATTTTAAAAATAATAATTATTCTTTTGAGAAAAAAATACATAAATTCTAATATCCAGGGATTAATTCTCGTTTAACGCCATAATAATATTAAAGTTTTCCTCACAAATATACACATTTGATACTTATTTAAAAATATCTCTAAGATTTTTTAAAGCAAAATGGTTTAAAATGACAATTTTTAATTAATGTTAGAAAATTATGAAGTTTGTCGACAAAATTTGTATGAAAAACACAAAGTTTTTTATATTATATAAAGTCTTAAAGTTACAGATTTGATGCCCATAAGAAAATGATTACGATTTAAGTAACCTAATTTTAATTATGAAGCCACAACATAAAAAATCGATGATTTGGACTTGGCCAAACCAAACTTATTTTCATGTGTGATAAAAACAGAAAAAAAAATGTTTAGTTAAAACAGGAAAATTAACATTTCTAGTAGGTCGACTTAATACAGATTGAAATTTAACAAGAGAGCTATATTCGGCTGTGCCGAGTTATATATACCCTTCACCAAATTATACTTCAATTTTTTTTTTAAATTTAAAGAACTTTTTTTTAAATTTAAATTTTTTTTTTTTTAATTTAAAAATTTTTTTTTTAAATTTAAATTTTTTTTTTTTTAATTTAAAATTTTTTTTTTTAAGTTTTAAATATTGTTTTTTTTGTTTTTTAAATTTTTTTTAATATTTAGCAAAATAAAACTTTTGGTGAAAATAAAATTTGAGTTAAAAAATATTTTTTCCGATTTTTTTTCTTTGAAACATCTATCATTAGATATCCATATTGTCTATATTAATGACTTAGTAATCCAGATATAGGTCAAAAATCTAGGTTGTCCTGGTTTTTTTCTTATATCTCTGCCGTTTGTGGACCAATTTTCTCGACTTTAAATAGCAACCGAGCCGGAAGAATTCCGGAGATATTGATGTATGAATCGTGTATGTAAGTTATTTCAACAGACAGACAATTGCCCCACCCTAATGTGTATTCAAATTGGCCCACCCTAATATTCGTATTTAGTGAAAATAACGAAAATAATACTGTTTTATATTTGTTTATATTCATTATGATTTGGATATTAGATATCCATATTGTCTATATTAATGACTTAGTAATCCAGATATAGGTCAAAAATCTAGGTTGTCCTGGTTTTTTTCTTATATCTCTGCCGTTTGTGGACCAATTTTCTCGACTTTAAATAGCAACCGAGTCGGAAGAATTCCGGAGATATTGATGTATGAATCGTGTATGTAAGTTATTTCAACAGACAGACAATTGCCCCACCCTAATGTGTATTCAAATTGGCCCACCCTAATATTCGTATTTAGTGAAAATAACGAAAATAATACTGTTTTATATTTGTTTATATTCATTATGATTTGGAAAAGTTATTTTTTTGAAACGAATAACGAATATTTTTTTTTGAATTGGATGTTTTTTTAAAGAAAAATTTCATCAAAACTCATAAGAGTAGTTTTTTGTGTTATTTGAGTCATGTTACGCGAAAATAAAAACAGTTTTTAAATCTATTAGTTATGGATATTAATGACGATGGTAAGACCCCTTTCACACTAGGCAATTTAGTTGCGCAAGTCTTTTTTCTTCACCTTAACCCGACATTACCTCTGCCATCAACAAACACAAGAGACTTGTGCAACTAAATTGCCTAGTGTGAAATGAAATATTCAATAAAAATTATGGTAATAAGAAATTACGTAATAAAACTTTCATAACCTAAAAATCAGATATTTTAGCTGTATTGAAAAACATATACCAGCAATAAAATAAATAATATGTGTAGAGGGGTATTTATCTATACTTATAATCAGGGACCCGAAATAACTGTTATTTTTTTTTTAAATAAGCAATTGGTTATAGAAAAAATTACTGCAAACAAATAGGTCCCGTAATAACAATTATAAATAACTCAAAAAAGTTTTAGTCTTTGATAACCATTATGAAAAATTTAATTTTTTTTAGGTCTTTGATAACCATTATGAAAGATTTTTATTTTTTTTGGTCTTCAATAATCATAATGAAAGATTTTTATTTATTTCGGTCTCTGATAACCATTATGAAAGATTTTTATTTTTTTTGGTCTTTAATAACCATTATGAATGATTTTTATTTTTTTGGTCTTTGATAACCATTATAAAAAAATTTAATTTTTTCTTCGATAGACTACAGCCATTACAAATATTTATACCCTACACCACCATAGTGATATAGCGTATAGTGCCCCAAGGACGAAGTCTATTGAATTTGGTTAAAATCGGTCTATTATTTCTCCTAGCCCCCAAACGATTGTCCTATCTGAAAATAGATAATCCCTCATAAATATCTTAGTTATATAGATATCCAAACCAAATTCAGTACAAATAAGTTTTATATAAGCCGAACTCTCACTACTAAATTTTGTGACGATTGATCCATAATTAGTCATAGCTCCCATACAAGTCCCACTTCCGAAAAGCATTTTAACGAGTATAGATTTCTTAAAAAAGTTGGTATTCAAATAAAATTTAGCACAAATAACTTTCATATATACAGAAGACATGTCACTTAATTTTATGCCGATTGGTCCATAATTAGCCATAGCTCCCACATATTGCACATTTTAAAAGAAAACTGTTTATAGTCATAAATATTCTTGATTCTTATGAAATTCTGAACCAATTTATCTTTCTCTGTCTATTTTAAAATACAAGAAAACCAGGTCCATGCGACCAAAAAACTTTGTTGGTACTCATAATGTTTACGGAAGACCAAAAAAAAATAAAAATCTTTTATAATAGTTATCAAATACCTAAAAAAATTAAAATATTTTATAATGGTTATTGAAGACCAAAAAAAATAAAAATCTTTTATAATGGTTATTAAAGACCTAAAAAAATAAAAATCTATCATAATGGTTATTGAAGACCAAATAAAATAAAAATCGTTTATAATGGTTACCAAAGACCAAAATAATATTGGTTATTTTTAACTGTTATTCAGGGACCATTTTTCAAAAATTCTTGATAAACAATTATTTCAGGATTTTTTCCAATATTGGTTATAACAGTTATGTCCCTGCTTATAATTGTTACGGTCCCTGTTTAACACAATTAATTGGCAATTCCTTAAAACATTATTTCTTGTTAATTTTCATTGTACGCTTCACAACCATGTTCTGTGTTCTTTTATTGCGAGAGATGCCACACGCGCAAAGTATGCCAACAGCTGATTAGTCTACACAATTTTGACAGTTCGTTTGGGAGAAATAAATTTTCTGTTGCACTCGACTCAAAAGACCGCAAATTTATTTAAATTGTTTTTGATTTGCAAATAAACAAATTAAAATCGATTTAATAAGTCAATTATTTGTGATATTAAACAGTTTAAGTTATGACTGGTGACAGTGAAATGCGTAACAGTAGTACAAGCGAATTAAATGGCATCATCGATGTGGAACATTATCGAAAATTGGTGAAGCAATTCATTGATATGAGACGCTACCAGTCGGCACTCTTTTGGGCGGAAAAGGTTTGTTGTCTCAGTCAAAATGATCCCAAGGATGTGTACTGTCAGGCACAGTGTATGTTTTTGTTGAAGGAATATCATCGTGCTGCCCATACCATACGGTTGCACAAGTTAGAAAAGTCTCATATTCCCTGTTACAATTTGCTGTTGGAAGCTCTGTACGAGGCAAAGGAATTTAATGAGGCCATTGTTGTTATTAATACGGTGGATATAGAATATTTGGCTTCTTCACTAATAAATCAGCCTTTGGATGGTGGTGGCATGGAAGCACCCACTATGTTGTTTGGTGAAGACAGTGTAAAAAATGTAAGTTGTTTGAAGATGAAACAGAACTATTTGTACATGATCATTTTTATTTTAGGAAATTTTAGCTTCTATAAGCTTTTTAAAAGGCAAAATATATGAAGCCATGGATAACCGTGGCTTAGCTATGGACTATTATGTGCAGGCTTTACACAAATCGGTTTATTGCTTTGAGGCCTTGGATGCATTGGTGCAACATGAAATGTTAATGGGTTGGGAAGGTAAGTTTTTTTTAAAATTAGCATCAGGTTTCATTAATATAAGGTATGGAAGGTTAAGAGCTAGATATTTTTGTAGACTAGATTAATATAAATGATACTAAGAAGTTTTATTCCCTAGACTACCATAGTGGGAGACAATTCGATAAAATTTGGTACTAAAGCTTTTTTAGGCCCAATGTTGAAATCTATATAAAATTATTAAAATCTGCTAATGATTTCACCTAGTTCGCACATAAATGTCTTCCCATAATAACTGATTAATGTCTTCAATATGTCGGTGTTAGTATAAAATTCAACGTTAATAAACTTTATATTAGAAAAAATGATATCACCAAATTTTATGAAAATCGGTCCATAATTAAAAATCACTTTAATGATTTTTAATCTTATAATAGTCTAGATTTTATAGATAACAATCGGTTCATAATTGGTCATAGCTCTTATTATGCTTAATATCTCAAAAAGCATACGAAATATCAAGAAACTAATTTCGGAATCAGAAAGAGGTCTGTTAAAATAAATAGACCGAGATTTAAGTTTTGGTATCAGCGTTTAGGTGTATCATTTTCACGTACTTACAATGTAATTACATATTTTACAAAACAAATGTTTTATTGAAGAATATTTTCGTTCTGAAATAATAGAATGAATTCTTTATTTTTTTATTTTTATTTAAAATGTAGTTTTGAATATTTTATTATAACCTTTGTATTATTTATAAAGAAAAAGAATTGATGCAACACTTACCTCTCGAACACCAATCATCAGAGTCCGATGCCAAGTTAATAACCAAATTATATGAAACACAATTGAAGAAATATTATGAATCAATAGGACCAGTAAGTTAATATTTTTGTTCCAGTCCTTGACAAATGTGCAGGATTTACTATATAAATTTCATTACCAGCCCAATTATGAAAAAAAAATTCCCCGGGAGTCTTTTCCCTTTTCTCATTTTTCCTATTCAAATTCTATGTTAAAAAAACGAAAAGGGAAAAACTCCCGGGGAATTTTTTTTAATAATTGGGCTGTACATTTCATTATTTTTCTGATTAATTCAAACTAAAATCTAAAGATCTGACTAGTACTGGAACAAATCACATATTTAAAATAAATTTATATATTCTAACGTCATTTAATTTTTAAGCACACCAATGCCGAAGAAACACCCATAGGAAATGTTGGCACGTTTAAGTCGATCAAAGAGTTAACTGAAAAGATACAAAGTACTCGTGCCTCGGATGCCAGTATTCATAAAAAGGGCTTACCCAAAATTATAACACCCAAACAAACTCAAATTATGTCACCAGCCAATAAAGTTTTGGAAGATTTAAAAATACCACCCTTCTCCTTGCAAGTGAGTTTAACACGGGCCTCCTCCCTAATCAATGATTCTCAACGTTCTCATATGGAGACACCGGGTAAAAATCGTAGTAAAGATGCCGTTGATACTTCAAATGCATTGGCTTTATCGTCTTGTATGACTCGCATAGAGAAGAGTACTGATGTGATGGCTGCCGAAGCGGAAAAACTCTTCTATGATTGTGAATACAAAAAGAGTTTTAAAATTTTAAATGAGTAGGAAACTTAAAAATTATAATTTTGTTTTAAAAATTTAAAATTATTAATTTCTGTGCAGGTTGCTTAAAATAGATCCATATCATAATGCCGCTCTAACACTACAAATCGGTTGTTTGGTAGAATTTGCGGATTCCAATAGTATGTTACTCAAGACACTTGCATTAAATTATTTATTATTTTGTTTTTATATTTATTTTCAGAACTTTTCTATGTAGCTCATAAACTAGTAGATCGTTATCCTGATAAGGCCATTTCCTGGTATGCGGTGGGCTGTTATTACGATCTTATAGGCAAAAGTGATCCGGCTAGACGTTATTTGTCAAAAGCAACATCTTTAGATCGTTTATATGGTCCTGCCTGGTTGGCGTATGGCCATTCTTTTGCAAAAGAAAATGAACATGATCAGGTGAACAAGTTTTATTTGTTTACATTATGAAAATATTTCTAAATATTAAAATAATTTAATGGTAGGCCATGGCTGCTTATTTTAAAGCCACACAACTAATGCGTGGCTGTCATTTACCCCTGCTGTATATTGGTGTTGAATGTGGTTTAACGAAAAACTTGGAACTGGCAGAGAAATTCTTTTATCAAGCCATGTCCATAGCACCTTTAGATGTATTTGTATTGCATGAGTTGGGTGTTATAAAATATGAATATGAGTAGTAAGTTTTTCTCTTAATAACACTAAATACTTATTTGATAAGTAAACTATTTCATTTTATATTTTAAAAGTTATGAAAGTGCCGAAGAAGTTTTTCGCACGACTGCTGATATTGTTAAAACTCGAGCTCAAAAAAATAGAGAAGAGGTGTCATCTAGATGGGAACCTTTATTTAATAATTTGGGCCACTGTTGTCGTAAAAATAAGAAATATAAAGAAGCCTTGGAGTTCCATCAATATGTAAGATTATTGCCATAAAAATCTCTCTCTATAATCATACCAAATTAAATTTATTTATTACTAGGCTTTACTACTAAAACCACAAACTCCACAAACCTATACTGCTATTGGTTTCGTTTATGCCCTTATGGACAATTTGGAAGAGGCCATTACATATTTCCACAAAAGTTTGGCCTTAAATCGTGACTGTATTGTTACCTCCACCATTCTAAAAACCTGCATAGAAGATTTCATGGACGAGGAGTCTGTACTTGATGACATATATGGCAAATCATCGTGGAATAGTAGTAGCAGTTCATCTTATCCTACCACAAAATATCCCAATTTATTCCCACCCATTGAAGAGGAAGAATCAGCCACAATGAAATACACTGGTATGAAGTTGAAATTCGACGATGAAGATATTTCAGCGAATTCAGATGATATTGATCCAAATCTTATTATGGCCATGAACATGGATATTTAGAAAGGCGCTAGTGATGTTAATGTGTAGGAGGTAAAGGTACGATTTTTTTTAATTATTTTATTTTATATGTGAGAGTATTTATTGTATTTAATAAAATGTTTAGAATCCTTAAATTTGAACAAAAACTAAAATAATGTAAAATGATTTATGAAATTATTTGAGAATAACTTTTACTATAGAAATAGTTTCCATAATTTTCCTGCCAGTTTTATTATAAACAAGTAAGATTATTAAATTCGGCACCAATATAATACGATGTTTGTGCTTTTGTATAAAAACATTTATCTATGTAACTTGTTTTGTAAGAAACCTTGTTCGAATTTGTATGCTGTATATATTGTATTTCGAAAATGATTTCTTGACAATAACCATCATGGTTCACCCGATTTGTTAAAATTTTATATTTTCTAATACTAGAGACTATCTATGGTAAATTTCACCTTGTTATCGGGAACAAAATATGTAAGTACTACTAAGTAGTAAGTCTGAACAAAGATTTTCCTATATTTGTATCCACAACTTTTTACGGTTTCAACCTAATTTATTAAGTAATAACTCAGCTATTAGTAGTAAATTTTTCTAGGTCTCCTTGTTTAGGTCTTATAGTGTTTTAATTGTTTTTAAAACTCGTACCGACATTTTTAAATATCATGTGTTTTTTTTAAGTGATTTTGTTCATTTTCAATACCAAAAAGTTCTGATCAACAGATAATATTTGGGGAAAATTACATCTCCTTTATTTCTTCCTCCTACAACAGACGGGCATAGCTAGAGCTCGGAATATTTTTAGGATCTATGATCAATGTTTTGAAATTTATATAAAAACATGTTTGATCAAGGGCAGCATTAATTTTGAGTTCGATAAAATGTACTAAATTTCTAGATCGATACCACCGAATGACATAATCTCAAATAAGAAAATTACGATAAATTTTACTCGGTATTTCGACCCAGAATTAGGTGCTAATAAATTAGGTTTTTGACAACAGACTATGTTTTTGGCTCTCAGTTAGTTACCTATTGCATACTGATTGCAATCGAACCAGTATTTTAACTAGTCCCCATTAAATGGATGTGTCAGAAGTTTAGCCTAACTCCACAAAATAAAAATTAGAGTAAATTAGTGATGTTTGAATAATCGATTTCCAAAATTTATTAAAATGATAAAAAGTAAAAAAACATATTAAATCATATTTTAAGAATTAAATTTCTGAAATAAAAAAGTTTTTTTTAATAAGTTTCCTGAACAGTAGAGGTTGCTCTATGTTTTTTTTTTTAATTTCATTGATAGAAATTCTTTGTGAGTGTTGATATTGTAGATAAGAAGATATTTCTTGGTATCCACGAGAATCTTAAGTCTTCGGCCAGATATACATATATACATACATCACTATTAAAATCATGACAACCAAAATTGTACATATATAAATTTTGTTTATAATATGCCACAGAGGTGGATAACTTGGGAAAATTAAAGATTTTTCCAAATTGAAGGTAAAAACATAAATTACTTCGGACGCATTTCCTCTATCTATGACCGATAGCTAATTTAATTATTTCTTGTCGTTTTGGTGTAGAATTTTAAATTTTGAATGAAATTTGTAATTTTTTATTGTTGCCATTAATTTTGGTATTCAACAGGAAGAAAAGGTGGGGAGGAGATTCCCACGATTTGGTTAATTTTAGAAAATTTCAAAAAACTTGTGAAGTTTCGCTTGAGTAAATCAATGCGCTTAATTAAAGTGGAGTTAATTGGAATAGCTTCTGAATAAAATCATATTTTTTAATGAACAAATAATAGAAGTAAAAAATAATTTTCAAAGAGTTCACAACTTATTAGGTAGTAATATAACAAAAATGAGAAATTTTCGAAAAGTGGAGTTAGGCCTATTGGCTTCTGACACATCCAAATGTCCTTTCAGCCTTAATGCATAAATATTTTTAATGTTTTATACTAGAGCGACTCAATTCAGTTCAGGCAAAAAGTTATTTTGTTACCTCCTCAATATAAGCTTTGGTTTGTTTTAGGATGTCTCCCAAAATACTTTGTGTCTAGTTACAACTGGACTGGAATCAAAAAAATCATTTTTTATATTAAAACGTTGTTTTAATTTAAAAATTGTTTATGAATAAGGCCTTCCAAAAAAAACTTGAAAAATCATATAAAGTATGGAATATCTCTATATTAAGGGTAAACTTGGACAAGACAAATATAAAGTTGTATGCGGCTTGAAGAGTTCTTTCAAATGATATCCGATATTATATGTGTTGTTTTCCTCAGTTCCTCAGGGAATTCTGTATAATAAGATGATATAAGACCCAAGTCTCGATTCAATTCTGTTTCATAACAGACATTGCTAGCTCACCCATTGAACATTGAGAGTATTCATTTTCTGCAGTAATGAACTCATGGTGTGAACAATAGTTTAGTTATTTTTTGTTTTTATACCCTTCATCTTCGTGAGAAGATTTGGATCCCGAAGATATCTGAAGACCCCAGATATCTTCGGGATCCAAATCTTCAATAATTCTGTCAGACATGCTTTCGAGAAGTTTATATTTAAAATCAGCAAAATCGGTCCACAAATGGCTGAGATATGAGGAATAAACCAGGACAACCTCCATTTTTGACTTATTTTTGACCTATATCTGGATTACTAAGTCATTAATATAGACAATATGGATATCTAATGATAGATATTTTAAAGACCTTTGCAACGACGTATATAAGACCATAGTAAGTTGGACCTACAATGAGTCAAAATCGGAAAAATATTTATTAACCCGTATTTTAAATTAATTTTAATTAAGTTTAATTTCAAATTAATTTAAAATAATTTATCAGAATAAGCTAACAAATAATGATATCCAAAATATTCGCATTCACTACTACAAGTCGGCATATGCATATAAATAAAAAGAAACTTGTATAATTTAACTATTTAAACAATTGTTAGAACTGTGATAATGAAATATTTTATTTAAACATGAAACAAAAGGGATCAAAATATTTAAATGAAGGTCAGTAAATAGTTGTTTTTAAAACGAACAAAAAAATAATAATTAAAGCTAAAATAAAAAAATAAATAATTAATGAACGATAAGAAAGTTCAACAGAAATTTGCCGTTTATTTGCCAAGTGTGGGAAAATAATAAAGACATTTCAGCAAAAAGGTGAATTTAATTTTTTAGCCGAAAATAACATTAAGATAATAATGTTAAATATACGAAAAGTGGACTAGACAACCCGCTGTGAACATATAAATAGCAATATGATTTTGAGGGAAAATACAGAATTCAACCAAAGCTGAAAACAAGCTTAAGGAAAAACAACTTTGTTAAGAAATACCAAACAAAATGTTTAAACTCTCAGCAATTGTATTAGTTTTGGTAGTAGCACAAGTTTGGAGTGTTCCTTTGATACCCCAAATCGGCGATGAAGAAGAAATTGTGGAAGTTAATTCCAATAGTCTAACAAATGTAGCTCAACATTACAAAGATATAATTGATTTGAGTTTCTATGGCTCTGCCATGTTTGGAGAACCAGATGATCAGCATACAGCGCATATGGTGGCCAATTATACACCTGAAGCATTTGCAGTTAACCCCGAAGAATTGGGTACCTATTTGGAGGGCGATATCTTAATACCCAAACAAAAGATCACTATGAAAAATGGTCTCACCACGCAAAGTTCTCGCTGGCCTCAGGGTATTGTGCCCTACGAAATTCGTGGTAATTTTAATGCACGTGATATGTCCATAATTGAACATGCTATACGTGAATATCATCGTCGTACTTGCATACGTTTTGTGCCACGCAGCAACGAACAGGACTATGTCTCAATTGTCAGTGGCAATTCTGGGTGTTGGTCGTCGGTAGGACGTGTTGGTGGCAAACAGGAAGTGAATTTGCAATCGCCTGGTTGCTTAACTAAACCTGGTACGGCCATACATGAACTTATGCATGCTTTGGGTTTCTTGCATGAACAAAATCGTGAGGAACGTGACACCTTTGTATCCATTCAATACCAAAACATCCAACCCAGTGCCATGTCTAACTTTGATAGAGCTGCTAAGACCTTGGCGTTTGGAGTACCCTACGATTATGGCAGTGTTATGCATTATTCAGCCAGTGCTTTCTCCACCAATGGCCGTCCTACTATTGTTCCTATGGTAAGTAAATGGTTTTTTGCATTTTAATTTAGTAGTTTAACTTTGAAATTCGTTTAATTTCCAGCAAAACATGGGTAGAACTAAAATGGGCCAGCGTGATGGTTTCTCTGCTTTTGATGTAGAAAAACTTAATAAAATGTATGATTGCGGTTATGGTGGAGCTCCAGCTCCTGTTCCAACCCCAGCACCTGCACCAGTTCCTGTCCCTGCTCCATTTCCTGTCCCTGCTCCAGCCCCATTACCCATTCCTGGCGCTCAAGGTGTAGATAATAGTTTGGTTAACAGTTTTGTTAGTGGCCTTTTGTCTGGTTTAGGTTTAGGCGATGATCCATCGGCTTAAGTTTTAAATAGATATTTGTGAAAAGTTTCATTGTATCCATGGCACGGCGTATATAATCATGACATTTTAGTTATATTATTTTAAATATTGTATACCAAAGTATTATATTTTAATTTTAAATAAATAACATTTTATATTTAATTATTTAGAAAGCAATAAAACTGATCGTTTTACAACTATTGTTGTTTTGGTTGTAACATCTTAATCTCTAGGCCATGAAATTGTGCTACTTCAAAAGGGATGGTCCACAAATTCATTGGACAAAGTGAAGTAGGATTGGCTGGATAGTTGAATATGTGGGCGGTAGCCTGACCACATGCTGGGCATACAATTGGGAACGCACGGTCTATGCGGGACCAGTAAGCATTGAGCCCCGATCTCAGTTGCGCCAGAATTACTCTTTTCAGCGGCGACCTCCAAGTATGACATTCATGCAGCTTCCTTTAACCGCGGTATTGATAGCATCTATATGAATGTCGTTTAAAGCTGACTTATACCAATTGCGTTCCAATGGATCCTGAATGATTCCTCCGATGACATCCCAAGACTAAAAGTACCTTCGTTTTCTCTTGTAGATGGTGTTCCGAGGTAATTTGTATACAGCATGTGACAGCTTAAATATTTCTCCACTGGGTATCACTCAACGAAGGTGACCACATCACATAGGTTATCAATGTTTATGACCCGTCGCCATAATGCTGCAGTTGTCCGCATATTCTATGACGTCCAATCCTTGAGGTGGTGCGGGGAGTTTTGAGATGTGCCGGACCAAACCCTAAGGAACTCCTTGACTCTACGGTACGGTGATCATTTATCTAAAAACTCTACGAACGACTGACGGCCACTGAGATAATCTATTTAAGTTGATGGGTAATGAAGATTATCTTTAAAGAGAATAACGTTGCTTTCGGCGCCCAAGGCCTTAGACAGGTCTTGTGAAAATCGTTCTTTCAGAATGCCTCTGTTGCTTTAAATCCTGTAAAATCTGTGGTGGTGCTATGCATTTTGCGGAATCCATGCTGGTAACGAGCTGATGGTAGGTATCGAGTCATCGGGGGGAGGAGAAGATCTTCAAGAGTCTTTGTGACAGGTGAAAAGAGGGAAATCGGACTGTACGATTGACCTTCAATAGCGTCCTTCCCAGGTTTGGGAATCGGAATTACTACCCTGGTTACAATCGGGATCCTCACTGACTGATTAAAACCCATTGTCTGGTACTCGAATTCCCACTCGCCAAGGCGTTTCCACATTAGTATTAAAATTCCATCTAGACCAGTGGTGCCCGAACACATACCATCAAAGCTATGGTTGTGTTGGTAAAACAGCGGAGAATTTGATTTGATTTTGTTCTGTGAGATGAAAACAATGCAACAAACACATGATCATTATAAGAAAACGCACAAGTAAGCTTATAGTGTATGTGTATCAAAGTAACGTCAGCAGAATTTTCTTGCCCTATTACGCGTGCTAGGGAATTGTGATTTCGGGCACCACTGATCTAGACCAATCGCCTTGCATGGTTTGGCTGCATAGATTAGTTACTGATAGACCAAACTATAGACCACAACTTACTAACTCCTGAACTTAAATTGCTGTTCTTCAGAGAACCAGCTGATATCACGATTCAGCTGTGGGATCTTTGGATCATAAGGGATGGTACTACGTATCTTATCTGCGAGTCCCTCTGCTTTTGCTGGAAAGTGCGGCGGAAAAACGGATAATCAACCAGCTGGAATGAAGCAAGCGGCTGCTGCTGTGTTTCGCGGAACTTGTTGTACGTTGGAGGGCGTTGGAAGATCATTGAATACGGGAACGGTGAAATCTGCTTCCATCTATAGCTATTGTTATTGATACTACTGTTCTATAATAAATATTGCTGTCCATATAGGTAATCAAAACTTAAACAGCCCAATTATGAATAAAAATTCCCCGGGAGGTTTTTCCCTTATCCCATTTTTCCGATTCAAATTCAATGCGAAAAACTCCCGGGGAACAAACTCCCGCGGAATTTTTTATTCATAATTGGGCTGAAAAAGTTTAATTGTAATTAAATTCAGCACAAACAAGTTTTATTCAAACCTTATTTTATTAAGTAAATACAAAACTCCGACCCAGTGACTTAATTCCAAAATTTACTTTACCTTCAATTGATATATTTTTCAATTACATGTTCGTGTAAACTTGTCAAGGATTGTAAAGTATTCGTGAAAATTTCCAGCATATTATTTCTTACAAGTGTTTATTCTTAAAATGCAAACACCTTGTAATTGAACTTGAACCATAGTAATAATAAACCTCCAATAAAACCTATAATGTCTATATTATCAAACAATAACCGAAAACATACTGTTTTTGAAAAAAAGTATGGGAGTTTCCAAATTCATTACAACTGTTTGTCATCTGTATTTAGTTAATGACTTTAAATATTACTCGCCAAATAAAACTTTATCTAAAATGTTTATTGAAAAACCATGTATTATTACTTAAACACTTGTAAAACATGTTTTAATTAGAAAACAATACAATAGAAACCAAAGGTGCAGGAGTCATTAACCTTATCAGCCAAGTTAACAAGAGTCAAGTTTATATGAGTTTGCGAATGTTGAAACAATAACAATAATAAACTAAACTGATTTTTGGAGAAATTATGCATTGAAACCACAACAAAGTTCGAGTAATAATTATACAATAACAACAAAATAAATAGAACAAATATTTATTTAAATTAAATGCTTTTTAAACTGCTGTTTAAACAAATAAAACATAACCACGATACTTGTCTGTATAACTACATATATGAAGGTTGTTGTAGGTGTTTTTACACTCTTTGGGCCAATGCTCCTCCATAGTACAATGAGTACGACGAGTTGTAGTGCCAAGACAGAAGAAAGACATGTAGACCGTAAGACAGATAGACAGACATAAGTGCCTGCTGATCACAGCAGTTGTATTCTTATCAGACATTAATTGTGTGAGGTGGGATTGATTGTTGACTTTAAATTGTGACGTCGTCAAGAATCAAGAAATCAGAGGGTATATAAATTAAAACAAGCAGTCGTAATTATACTTAGTTGTGGCTAGTGATTTAAAAAAGAACATTAATAAATCTAAAAGAAACCCTTAACAGTCGACAATAAAATGGATAATAAATTAATATTGTTAGTAGCCGTTCTCAGTGTGTTTCGGTGTCATGTTATGGGCATACCTCTTACTTTCGGTATTTTTAAAGGAATATTCAATGATCCTACTACCGATACCGATGATGATTCAGAAATAGTTGAAGTTGTTTCTAATGAACTTGCCGAAAATAACGATGCAAATTTAATTGATCTAAGTGTTTATGGACGATCTTTATATGGTCAACCGGATTTTAATAAAACGGGTAATTTAGTGGCTGAGTTTAAACCGAATAAAACCTCATTAAATCCCGAGGAATTGGGTTCCTATTTGGAAGGTGATATTTTAATGCCACAAAGTTCGTTTATACTTAAGAATGGTTTGACTTCAAAAACTTCTCGTTGGCCTGATGGTGAAGTACCTTTCGAAATTGCGGGCGCTTTTACCAAAGAGGAATTAGATATAATAGCCTTTGCTATAGATGAATATCATGCCAAAACCTGTATACGTTTTATACCCCGCACTATGGAGTCTGATTATATTTCCATAGTTAGAGGCAATTCGGGCTGTTGGTCTTCAATTGGTCGTGTGGGTGGTAAGCAAGAAGTAAATCTACAAACTCCTGGCTGTCTAACAAAACCTGGTACCGCTATCCATGAACTAATGCATGCTTTGGGTTTCTTGCATGAACAAAATCGTAAAGAACGCGATTCATATGTGGCCATCCAATTGCAAAATGTACAAAGGATGGCTGTGGCTAATTTTCAAAGGATGCCAAATACGATTGCCTTTGGAGTGGGCTACGATTATGGTAGTGTGATGCACTATTCTCCTAATGCTTTCTCAAGCAATGGCCAACCTACGATAGTGGCTAAGGTAAGTTTGTGTATCTGTGATAATATCATGTGTCTATTTGTATGATGAGCTGGACATTAATAGAGAAGATGATAGACTACTTGTCAGTTCCGAAAACTGTGATATCATCCAGTTGTTTATCCAAAACTACAAATAGTATTGATCTGTACAATTGGGTTAAATACTAGTTGCTCAAACGTAGAATAGAATTTATAAAGTCTTAATATCTGGTGAACGTGTCGGTTATTTCATAACACACAATCAATGTTGCAAAAATCAGGTCTGAATTGATCTGCAAACATGGATTGCTGATAAATAATTTTTCTCTACAAACTTTCTTTCCAAAAATTCTCTATGCATTATACATGGCTTCATTTTTCAAATCTAACCAGTCTTTAAAAACATTTGGACCGTTAAAATTTAATATTATTTCGACTTAAAAAAATGTTCAGAACAAAATAATTTTAGTTTCTTTTTAAAACATTTTAATTGGAATTTCCATCTTTCTGGCAACATATGGATTCCGAGCCAAAAGAACTGCTCATCTTTTGAGGCCAAGAAGGAATCAACCCAAAATTGGATATTCGTGTTATCGTAATGGATCCATTTATCATTGCAAGTAAAGATTCGGTGCATTCAAACATCATTTTGGACATACAAAATCATCCTGCTACTCGCAATCATTTTGAAATTGCTGCTTAAGTTGCTCCCAATGATTTTGCAAGCTCTTGTTGAGACAATATCTTCATGGAGTAATGCCTCCAATTCTTGGTCTTCAAACTTTTTTTGCTGACCTGGGCGATCTTTGTCTTCCGTGTCAAAGTCACTTCTTATGAACCGCACAACCATATCTCGCAAGTTGAAACCGATGGAACACATTCACCATAAGCTTTGGTGAGCAATCGGTGTGAAGTATATCAAGTCGACATTTTCAAAGTAAAAAAAAACTTTGTTGTTTACACTATAATGTTCAATAACTAAGTGAGAATAAATGACAGATATGTACGTACCCTTCAAAATGATATATAAGTTATTAAAAACAAAAACCTCGTTCAAAAGAGAAAGGATAAACATATAAAAGTTATCAAATACGGACACGCTCCTCTTGCAATGTCACCATGAAATATCCATTTCATTGGGAAATTCTGCATTAGCAATTAAGAATATTAGTTGGTAAAATACCAAATTATTAAGCAATGTTACTTAATTTAAAACGCCGAATATAATCCAAGTCCCTTTAGCCTTCTCTCAAAATATATGTGTTAAAATTCATTTAACTCTCTATATCCCTATTTAGAAACCCGAAGGAAGATATGCCATGGGTCAACGTGATGGATTTTCACCTATGGATGTGGAAAAAGTCAATCGTATGTATAGATGTAAAGCAAATCCCAAACCAGAAGAGCCCCCTATAGAACTACCCAAACGAGTACAATCGCGTTTTCCTTTCGCCCAAGGTTTTACTAATAATCGCTTGGGAACGTTTATTGGCAATATTTTTACGGGGTTTAATAGATTAGGCTAATGCAGTGGATTAAGTAAATTAGTGAAGTATGTTTTAAATCAATCATTCATTACATTCATTTGTCAAACTGAGAATTGTAAATATTTTTTATACATTTCATATTCATATCATTTAGTTTAGTTTCATTTTAAGTAGTACGAATATAAATAAACTATTGAAATTTTAAGATTTGTTAAATAAATTTAAGATATGTATGTATTAAATAATTAACAACTAATTAATGTTTTAATTAAATGGGTCGTCTAAGTAATGCTGATAGCTTTATTATCGTAATTAAATTGGAGAAAGCCTTATATTAGGGATCCATTCCAACAAAATTAGTTGAGTAGATATATAGATTCATATACATACAAACTTTACTGATATATTTTATTCGAAATTAATATAGTGAAAGCCTTGCAGATTCTTAAAATGTGTGTTGAGTTTTCAATTCATCAAATCGGGAAAAATAATTTTTAACCGGAATTTCGGGTATAATTTGATCATTGGAATGCATTCCAATTTGCCAATTGTCTAAAATTGTAGTATTCAGTGATATTCTTTGAATTATTACAAATAAATTGTAATAAAAATGAACTTAAGCCTAATTAAAAATTTACTTTCAAATTATATATATAAAAAGTTCGAATAATTACCAAAAAATCTATAAATATATTATAAGAACTATTATAAACGGTTAGGTTTCGGAAAGTGATTTCTATACAAATCGACCATATGTACAATAAGTATTCAAAAACGTTTGGGACAAATTTGTTTATATTCATTTCACCGGTTGAATAATTTCGAATCCAAACATTTAAATGTAAATTACAGTTGTCAGAAAATCTAAAACAGCTTTTCAAATTGTATAACAATTTTGTAATCCGCAATACATTTTTAAAACCCAAACATATTTTTTAATAAAAATCTATTTTAATTTTAACAATAATTTAACGAAATTAAAAAAAGTATTTAAATCCACTGATAAAGCAACTCTAAGAATCGTTATCAACATGGATAATTTAGCGAAAAAGAACTTTCTGGAAGTTTATCTGTCAAAGCAAAAGGAGTTGGGCAAACGTCAACGGGAGTACAAGAAAATCCTATCGACGAAATTGAAAACCCGCAAAGAGACCATAATTGAAGCAAGTTATCAGAATGCCATCGAACAACTCAGAATGGAAAAGGATGATTTGCGTGCTCAGATATGGGTGGCCAATGGCGTGACACATACACGAGACAATAAACGTTCGCTCAAGAATATCAAGTGTCATGTACAGTGTCAGGAGGCATTGGGTGATGATACGCGAAAACTCAAAGTTGCCATAGCTAATTTAGAGCGTGAAATCAGTCGAGTAAATAAACAGGTGTATGATCTTAATCGTAAAACAGTGCCCGAAACCCAGCATCAGGCTTATGTGGCTAAAGCCCGCAAGAAAATGATGATTTTGGAAAACCAATTGGAGGTGGGAGTGAGGCGTGAATGCGGCTTTGCTGCTGCAAATGCTCAGTTGAGGGAAGAACTCATACAAATACTCAATCATCGAACATTCTTCAATGATTCCTATACCAAATTAGTGCAGAAACTCAACAGTGATAAGAAATATTTAATCGATTTGATTGAATATGCTTTGGGTACTTTTGATAATTGTATCGATATTTATGAAAAAATCGATAACATTATGAAGAGAGAAACCAAGGAGCGCGATGTGCGTAAAGTGGAAATGCAGGGCATTATGCGTAAAATAGCAGCAGATGCTGATACCACTGAGTTCATGGACACCAAAGGAAAAGCCAGAGCGCTAGCGGATTTGCAGCCCAAAGAGTACGCTCGTCGAGATAAATTCCGACGTGAGCATGCAAAGAAAATTAATTTATATAATAAAATACTGGAGAAGATACAAGCCTATACACAAACCCAAAATGTCGAAAAGGTCATTGAGAAATTTCAACAACAAGAGAGTCTTTACTACTCCTACTTTAACTATGCCAATGAGCTAAGTTATCACATGACCCTGCTCACCAACTCGGTTAATCGTTTGTACAGCGATATAGATTCTTTAAGGAAATCTAATTTGCAGTCTTTACAAGATCAAACCGACACCATAGAACGTTTGGAACAAACTCTTGCCGAAAAACAAAAGAAAAACGAGGAATTGCAAAAGGTGCGCGAAGCCAATGATCAACGCTTGGAGAACCTGTTGCAAGGCATCGAAAACTTGTTTCAAATGTGTCACAGCGATGCTTCGCCTCTTATGGTACTACTCGGCAATCATAACCACGTTGATCTGGTCAATGTTCGCCGTTTCCTAAAGATCCTTGAACGTCGTGTTTTCGATATTACCGCTAGTGTTTATGTTTTGGAGCGGAAAGATGATAGTAAAGCTTTTGGGGACTATATTGTTAAACAAATCGAGAAAATCTGTGATTGGCCCACCGATATTAATGAGATCGTTTTGACGCAACAATGTCCCGAGTGTGCTGAAGGTGAGGCCTTCAACATGGATGATGCTGGTGATGGTGGTGTTGTTGTTCATACAGTGGAAGAGGCTAAAAAGAAATTACATGAGAAGGTGAATCAACCAGAAATGCAGTATCGTTTGCACAGCATTAGCCAGTGTCGTTTGCCACGTTCAAGAGTGTTGGCAGCCAAAAAATTTGCTTAAGGAGGAAAAACGGGTATTTGGAAATGTGCAAAAATGTTTTTGATTTTTAACTATATTTTGTATTGGAATTTCGTGGTTAAATAAAACGATTTTAAAAAATTATGTTTTTATTAGTATTTAACGACCGAAGTCTGACAAGCCAACCGGCTATCGGAGTACGCATCAAATACATATGAAAATTGTCCACTAACCTGATAGGGCCACATTTTAGGAATTCCAAATTTGGGTATGGGTAGTGCAGACCATGTTCTTTAACACATACTACAATTTATAATCTAAAGGATTCTGAAGCACAGCCAGAAGGCCTTAAATAAACTTGGGGGAAGTATTTTTTAAGTAGGTTTCGTTATTTTTGCTTTAAATGCTGGGACAGGGTCCTGCTAAAAGGTCATTCCACTAACCACTTTTGATACAAGACTCTGTCATATGTCTTGAAAATCTCCTTCACTGTGAAAATTGTTTAATTTGTAAACGGATTTCTCCAACAACTGAACAACTTCACTTTGTTCAATTGAAGAACCCAACTCTTGTGTTAGTTGAAGCTATGTTAGGTGAGTTGAAGTTATGTTTTTTTTTTTTTGTTGATGGAGAAAGCTATTAATATAAAGTTTTATACAGGCTGGATTCATTAATTTTTTATATATGGAGTTTGACATTCACTTTACTGAGGAGTTAATGAATTTGCTCCAATTGAAGTTCCTGTATAAATTCGTTGATATCCATATTTTAAGAGATTTTTTTTTCATTTTAAAATTCGTTTTTGATGTATTGTCTATTTTGTGCCTAAGGGACCTGGATATGTTTGTTCTCGGGGTAGAGACCGGTTCCAGTTGTAATACTTTATATAAAAAGGATATAGTTTAATATATTTAAATGTTTCAAAGAAATTTGAATACAAAAAAAACATGTTTAATATTCTTTCAAATAAAACAACACCTCCTTCAACTTCTCATTGCTGGGAAATCCCGGAACTTTCCAAAGCACGAAATATTTTCTGAATGGAATAAATGTAGGCTGCGGTTCTTAAATCATTGCACAAAGCAAATTCATTGGCAGTTTCCTTAATACCACGACCCGACGTTTCCATAACAGTTTGTAGGCCATAGTCAACAATATGAGCCTCGGAAGTGCAATCTCGTATATTTTGCAAAGCTTCATTTGGGCTTATTTTCATCTAAAAAACAATTTGCATTGAACAAGTATAATTTTGAAAGATTTGAAACCCTAGTTTTAACTTACCTTTCCATCACCCATTGATTCATTTATGGAATTAAAAATTTCATGTATCATTGAGTTATCACGTTTTATTGACAGTTTTCCATATGAAACGTGATTGATATTTTTAAGAAATTCAAAATACGATACAGTGACGCCGCCAGCATTGCAATACATATCGGGTATCATAAGTATGTTCTTATTTTTAAGAATTTCATCAGCGGCCGGAGTTACGGGACCGTTGGCTCCTTCTAAAATGATTTTAGCTTGCACCTTATCGGCATTCTCGGCTGTTAAAACTTTTTGTGTGGCACAAGGCATTAGAATGTCGCATTTTTCATGTAAAAGGCCAGCCGGTTTCTCCTCAGCCTTTGGATAACCCTTAAGAGTTTTCTTATCGGCTTTGTATTCAATAAGATCCTAATAGCAGGAAATGCGTTATATACTATTTATATAATATTTGTGGTTTTTGTAAACTTACATTTGGATCTATGCCTTCCGAATTAAACAATGAAACATCATATTCATGTACACCAATCAGTTTAGCCCCAGCTTCGACCACAAATTTTGAAGCCCAAGAACCAACATTACCAAAACCTTGGACTATCACAGTCTTATCCTTCCAGCCTGTCTTAAGTTTAACCAAATCCATCCAATCTTTATCGTTAATAAACACATCGCCAGCTTTCCAAACCCCACGACCAGTAGCCGATGCACGACCATTAATGCCACCAATATGAACAGGTTTACCAGTAACAATAGCCAAGGCATTAATATCATTATGACCTTTAACAAATAAACAGCATAATGAATATTTAACATGTAAAATATTTTACAAACCATAAGTTTTCAAATATTGGTCACTTATCCAACTCATTTCACGTTCACTTGTATTGACATCTGGAGCCGGTACATCTATACCGGGTCCAATCATATTCTTTTTCAACAATTCCATGCAGTACCGTCTGGTAATGGTTTGCAATTCACTTAATGTATAATTTTTCGGATCTATGCGTACTCCGCCTTTGGATCCACCAAATGGTACATTAACACAGGCACATTTAAATGTCATTAAATAGGCTAAACCTTTGACTTCATCTTCATCCACATCCATGGCAAAACGTATACCTTAAACAAATAATTAAAATATAAATTTAGTATCCATTACAGTTGTAATAACTTACCTCCTTTAACCGGCAAACGATGTTTTATGTGATGAGCTCTGTAACCCGTTATAATCTCATACGTTCCATCTCCTTTTATAATCGGAAAAGACACTTCCAAACATGCCGTTACTATACCCATTAATTTTAAAATGGCAGCTACTCGTGCCTTACGGCGATTTTCATCCATTTTTGGATATTTCAGTTCCAATTCTTTGATTAAAGATGGTTCCATTTTCTGGGCTGCTGCATGATAGTAATATTGCACCATATGTGCCAAATTAGGATTCGTTTCTTGTGCTACGTTCTTCAAATGTTGAGGTATTTGATGTTCTTTACGTTTTGATATTAAGTCATAGATATTGTTCGGATTTCTTTTAAATAGTTTTCTACCAATGAGACAGAAACTTTTAGCGGAGGTTGTAATCATAATTATTGGGTTGCAAATTAGTTGTTGTTAAAGTTTTTAAAATATATTGAAAAAAGAAATTCAATTATGCTTTCAAATAGACCACATAGATTTATGTTAGACAATTGTTCAATTTTTACAGGGTAGAAAAATAAAATTAAAATAACAGAGTTTCTTTATAAATATTTTAATTTTGAGTTTATAACAGCAGATAATTTATAACCGTTTTGCAAAACTATTAGGTTTCGTCACCTAGTTTTTATTTCGGTTTCAAAGTGTTCAAGTATCCAGTAACAATATTTGAAAATATTTCAAAGTGAATGTCATTTTCAGTAATAATACAAATGCGATCCTTTCCAATTTCGAATAAATTTATCAATAATGAAGCACTTAAAAATATGATACAAAACTGTTTTTAAATATGACCTGGGAATTTTAATATTTCATTTCAATTTAAAATTGCATGAGATTAAAGATTTTTTAGTAATAACTATGAAATGAAATACACCTTTGTTTAATTTCGTTGCATAATTGCAATTTTTCTAGACATCATAAAGAATAAAGTCTTTATTTCTTTATCCTTATATTAATTTATATGTTAAACCTGGCCTGCATTATTTCACACATCGATTTAATACCAAAGCTGATACTGTTACAAATACAAATATCTCTAAATCTGTGCAGTAGTTCTTAAATTTACCCATTACGAACAAATGTTTCGCTTTTATTGGTATAAAAGATATGAGTAAAGCTTTAAATATGATTTGCTTTTGTTTGTTGGGTTTAAAATAATTGTTATACTCAGGCAGAAAGTATGCAACAGATTTTGTTATTAATTTAATTAGTAATATAAAAAATTAAAAGCATACTTTTAGGATCAACATTAAAAGCTATACATTGGAGCTTACAAACAGCAATGAAATTTAAAATCGTTGTTCGGTATTAAAACAATTGTTCAAATAACATCATACTCAAAAATTTCTATAGAAAATACTGTCATACACAAGATTTTTTATACAAAATACAACTAGGCACTATGGGAAATATTATTTAATATCAGAGACCAAAAATAACTGTTATTAAATTTTTTGAGACTGAAAAAGTTAGGCATAAAATAATTTTTACGTTTTCAAATAAGAGTTATTCATAATAAATAATTTTTTTCGTTGCTCATAACTTTTATTTTCGATTTATATTTTTTTACGTTGCTCATAACTTTTTTTTTTTTCAATTTGTATGTTTTTAAGTTGCCTAATAAGAGTTATTCTAAAGAATATATTTTTTTCGTTGCTCATAACTCAAAAGAAGTTTCTTTCGCCACCTTGGATGCATTTTATTAGTACATACATTGAATTTAACCTTTAAAGTCGCAAAAAATAAGCTTGGTATGAGATTGATGTTTTTTATTGAGTGTTTTTTAATTATGAAGAATTTTGTTTCACAATCAATGTTTTAGCAAACGCATTGTCCGCCAAGATGCACCTTTTCTCAGTCAACAAAATACGCAAAGCAGAAAATGCTCTTTCAACAGAAAGCCGTTTAAAGGGGGGTCAGACGGCATGTATTGCTTGTGTTTTGTGCCATGTATTGGGACATTTTTCCATATGTAAACATATACATACCGTGTGATCCATATGAAACTTTGTGTATGTAAAATACATGTGTATTACTCGTGACATTTTTGGCAATTAGAGCATGTTCTATTTTCGTGTGTATAACAGAGTTGTATTTTGAAATACAACACTGTGTGAGTGCAAAATAAAAAAAAAACAAAACAAAAAAGAGTAAAGAAAAATCATAACAAAATTAATTTCATTGCATTAAATATACATATACATATATTGTGATTTAAAAATGTTTTAAATAAATATATTGTTAAAAACAACAAACATATAAACTAATAGAGGTTATGTCACATGCAATTACATATGTACGTTTGAACGTGGAAATTATGAATCATATCCTTTAACTTATGAGGTGGTGGTAAATTTTACACCCTCTCTTCATTTTTTTAAAGTTTTATCAAAAAGGCTTGCGAAATAAAGTGCCTGCATTTTTGTTTCAAATAACATTTTGCTTTCTTTTTTTAATTTTTTTAAATTAAAATTGTTGTATCTTATTGTTAAAAAGCAAATATTAACGAAAAAATATTTTTTAAAGTGAAATTTTTTGCAAAAATTATAAGGTGTAAAATTTACACCACATCTGTGACTATGTCAAAAATTTTCACGTCATAAGTTAAAGGATATGTATAACGTGAATTTTGACATACACATGGAATTCCATATGTATCGAATACATGTCCCAATACACAAGCAATACATGCCGTCTGACCCCCCTATTAGCCGGCAGTGCATAGACAATATGAACCAATTTATTTAAAAATTGCAAAAGTATCCTTTTTCTCTTCCTAATATTGCAACAAATCGGCTTCTACGTCCAGTCTCATAGGTTTAAAGCTCTCTATTTCAGCTATAGCTGCTAATAACTCTCGCGATGTATTGCCTTTGTCATCTTCTGAAGATAAATTCACTTCAAGGTCTCTAATTGATGTTCCGAACAACGATGACGTATTTAGATTCGTCTATTCGTCAATCAGAAAATCGGATATTGGTTGAAGTGGAGATACTTCAGGTGAAGTTAAATCGCAAATAAAAGTGATGAGTAACGAAAAAAAATATTTATTATAAAAACACTTATTGAAAAGCAAAACTTGTTTTCATTGAGAAACAAAAATTTATTTCTGCAATATAACAGTTATGGCTAAATTTTTTTAGATATTTCTTATAACAGTTATGTCTCTGTTTAATATAACAAATAAAAATAGGGTGAAGTAAATTATGTGTCAACTTATTATTTTTTTTCAAATTAAAAATAGAAAATAATGTCGTATTTGAGTAGGTACTTTTTTAATATACATAAAGTGAAATCATAGAAAAATATACATGGAGTGGAAACTATCGATCTAAGTGTATTTGTCTATGAGTGAAATGTTTGTGAATTCGTCTGTTATATTGATTTATCAGAAAAGTGACCTTAAGATGAACTAATGAAATTATGAATTGATATTTTGTTTAGACATACAAAAATATTATAGCATTTGCTGAACATAATAACATAACAGTTAAAACAACCATTCAAATTTACCAGTTTACTCTACTTTGTATACATATTAAATTTCTGAGGTTTTCACCGTAAGGATTTAATTGTAAAAAAAAATAAAAATTCATTAAAGTCGTTTCAGCAGTCAAGGTGGAAATTGACTTAAATCTAAAGCTATGACGGAAAAAGAAAAACACTAAATTTTTTTTTCATTATTTTTAACAAATATTTTTATTTTATTTAATTAGTTTTTGCAAATGTTTGAGCATTTTTTTTATTATATGTATGTAGATTTTTGTTGGATTGACTTAAATATTAAATATTTTTAAATTTTAATTCAAAAATTGTTTAAATTAAATATTATGGTAAATTATTTTTGTTTGTTTATCAATAGTTAATTTATATAATTTTTACACCTACTTAGAATAAATTTCTATATTTATTATTTTTTGTTTAAATTCTACAACTAATTAAAACAATAAGGTTGTTTGATAATTTAAGAGCATATTTAAAATAATAATAAAACTTTACATACTTTACTAAATTGTGTTTTTTTTATTTTTAATAAAAGTATTAATTAAATTATTTTATAATTTGTGGGGATTTTTTTTTTTTTGTTAATAAAATGTTTATGTTTTTTTATAAGTATTTTTTAAATAAAACTCTTGAGTCTCACGGAAGCACTCATATGCACTGAGAATAATTATGTTTGTTTATAAAAATTAAAATAAAAAAATAAAATAAAATGTGACAAACATTTAAAAAAAATTAACTTGAAGTCTAAGACACTTAAAAGAAATTATAAATTATATTAAAAAGTATTTACAAGACGATTTGTTTGTTAAAGATTTCAACAATTAAATTTTGTTGTTTTTTTTAATATCACTTAACTTTGGATGCTCAATTATTTTATTTTTGTTTTTTTCTGTATGGCATTTCAAATTTTAATTTTTTTTTTAGCAATTTTCTGTTTGTTTTTAAATTGCACAACTTGATTGATTTTCTGTTCAAACGTTCCATAAAATTGTTGAGCTTTAGATTTCAATATTTGTTTTTATTTAATTAATTTATGGTTTTTTGTTTTTAATAATAATAAAACTTAATAAATTAACGAGAACATTGCGTTTTTTTTGTATTGTTTTCTGTTTTATAACTAAAGAAAAACTAGCTAAATATTAAATACATAAAATGTATTAATTTTTTTAAAAAAATTAATTTCAAATTAATTATTTATTAAATAAAATTTAAAATTATTTATGTATGTATATAGTATGTATAATTTAATTTTCTAACAAGCCACTATTGTTTGATTTATTTTATAATAAAAAAAAAAGAATTGTTTGATATTTTTATAAAAAAAATAAACTTATAAAATTACATCACGTTTTTGTTATGCATGTATTTGTAAGAAATTATATTTTTATTGTTTTTATAGCAAAATAAAAGAACAATAATGTGAGTAATTAACTTAAAGAAATTGATTTCTTTATATGTATTGTAAGTGTTTGTATATGTTGTGTGTGCTGGGTTGTTATTCAGTTGAGTGGAGAGTGGTAGAGTTGAAAATTTACTTTTAAGCACATTTGGAAGAATCCACCATTTTGTTGTTGGTTTTTTTGTTGTTGTTGAAGTCTGAAAAATTTAATCATCTTCTTTTTTTTCAGTTTTGAGGTCATATTTAGCACACAATTCTTCGGGAGAATAACTAAAATTAGATAGAAGGAGAACAAATTATTAGATTTATGTTGAAATAAAAGTAGTTTCAGAAATACATATTAAACAAAATAATATTAAAACAAGTAAGAGAGCTATATTCGAATTTTCCCTTCACTAAAATATACTTTAATATAAAGATTAAAGAAATTTTTTGTTAAATTTTTGTTTGTGAATAACTATTTATTGGAGAAAAAATGTTTGATGAAAAAAAACAATTCGAGTTAAAAATATTGTTCCCGATTTTGACCCATTATCGATTCGAATTTTTATGGCATTTTATACATCGTTGGAAAGGTATTTGAAATGTCTATCATTAGAAATCCATATTATCTATGTTAATGACATAGTAATGCAGATATATGTATTTAGATCAAAAATAGCTCATAAATCGAGGTAGACGTAGTTTTTTGCTTATAGAAATCACAAACGGAATGACAAACTTATAATTATAATTCACCGATATTTTTCTAACAATTTTTGACTTGACTTGTTTGCAAAATTGTGTTTTATTTAAAACTCCAATAATTCTCAAAAGAGCATAGGTTCTACATAACTGATTCTATATGTGGTCAAATTTTGGTGAAATTCTACTTCCACAAAGTGGGTCAAAAGGTCAATTGTAATATTCCTTTTGTTCTAGATGTCTACTAACACATACATTTTAAACTCAATTATTTCGAAATGGAAAACAAATTATTCACTATTGTTTTATTAAGGGGACGATATATTCTCATTCTTTTCACTTTTTTGTATACATATTAGATAAAAGTACATATACATATTTCAAAATAAAAAAATCTGAAACTTACCCAATTAGATTTTGTAGATCACAAACAAAACGGTAGACATAACGTTTACCAGCGGTTTTATGTATAATATTCTTATCATAATAATAACGTAGGCCTCTGCTTAGCTTTTCATAATTCATTTTTGGTTTATTCTTGCGTATACCCCAACGACGAGCCACCTAAAATTAGACAAATTGGAAGAAAAATAAACCATTAGTTATTGCATAAATTTTAATTTGCTGCAAAAGTTCTAACTCACCTCATCGGGATCTGTCAGTTTAAACTCCCAGCCATCACCGGTCCATGAAATGAAACCCTGACAATTTTTATCCATTAATAGCTCTAACAAAAATTGCCATAGTTGTATGGGTCCGGAACCTTGGAAACAGGGCACACCCCCCTGGGAGGGATAGGTACCCAACAAAGCCTTATCCAGACTCATGGTGGATAAATAGGCGGCATGATGTTGATTACCATGATGGACACCCCATTGATCGGCAGCGGCCATCGAGGGAAATTGTGATGTTTCGTAGGAGCTGAACTCTGATGGGTAGGCATTGTGAAACCTTGAACGACCATAGTCTGTATATTTCTGTTCCACACCATTGAGACCATAGAAATCGGGAGAACTGCCATCCAAATAGCTTGATTGACCCTGATGATCTTGCGATGACATGGTATTGTGATAGTCACTGTCATCATAGCTAGAGGCTGACGCTTTGGTCATATTAGTGGGCATGCCGAAGCTAGACAAATCAGTGGGATCTGTTTGATTGTTATTGGCACTGGCACCTAGATTACCGTATGTGGATTGGGTGCCGGGCTCCTCTTTCATTTGATGTTGTGAGTAGAAAGCAGCGGCTGGGTTTCTCATGGTCATTTGCAGGAAATTGAGATTGGCACCATTGTTATTGTTATTATTACTATTAGCACTGTTGGGCGAAAGTGCTGAAGCACTATTGTTGTTGCTGTTGTTGTTATTATTATTGGCATTAGAGGATGTAGAGTTTTGTGTTTGAGCGGGTGGCAACATCGCTGTATTGGCGGCCGATTGGGACTGCTGCTGTTGTTGCTGAGGTGGCGGGCTATTGTTGCGATCATGTGGAGTTGAATAACCTGAAGGGAGAAAAAAGAAGAGATACATTTTTTAATATAAAATTGAAAAGAAAGTATATTAATTTTTGATATGGTGATATTCTTATGGGAAATATAGAAAATAACTTTAAAAAAATTTAGGTGTTTTAAGAAACAGTACTGTGAGTTATTATAATTATTAAGAATATTAAAAATTTGTATTATATTTTAGTCATATAGAGTAAACGGATTTAGTTAATTTAGCAAAATTTTGTTTAAAGCAACAAATATTTGGATTTTTCGAATATCAACAAATTAATGGCCATAATTTCTAGTAGGTATTTAATGTCAAGAAAATGTTCATTTAAATGTTTTAAAACTGGACTGTAAACTACCGCCTTTGAAATATATTTTTCCTATAGAGAAAAAAATTATGATTGAGACAACTAAATTTTTGTCACTACTACATCTTAATTGGATCACTAAGTAATCATTAAATTGGCAAATAAAATTCCGAAGTCACAACAACTTTCAAGTGACGTATTTTTCGTTAATGGAATTTCACAACAAACTAAATTTTATGGAAACTGAGGAAATAAATTTTTATGATAGAAAAAATTTGCTGTAAAAAAAATTCGGGTTAAAAAATATTTTTCTCGATTTTGACTCATTGTCGGTCCAAATTGCTATGGCGTTTGTAAAGTTGATTTCAACATGTAGACTCCCATATCTATAATGATCCAGAATATATACATATTCGAACATGGGTTCGCAAATGAAAACTCTAGAAATTACAAATGGAATGACAAACATTTATGTGTTATGTGAAGGGTATAATAAACAAATTTCTGTGAATTATCCAAATCAAATTGGTAACATCATTCATTTATAAATTTGAAATTTTTTTAAAAACAGGCAGTTAATATTTAAGGCTTCGAGAAAAGTTAGAAACAAATTTTTCTAGAAAATTTTAAACAAGTTTTCAAAAAAAATTGGTAACATCATTCGTTTATAAATTTGAAAATTTTTTAAAAACAGGCAGTTAATATTTAAGGCTTCGAGAAAAGTTAGAAACAAATTTTTATAGAAAATTTTAAACAAGTTTTCAATATTCTTCATAAAAATGTCTTGCCTTTCAAAAACTTTTAATTTTATAAAAAAAAACTTTTAAAATCCTTTATTTAAATAAATATTTATTTGGTTTTTGAAGTGTTTTAATAAAATTAAGTTAAATCCCTGAAACATAATTCAAATTTGGCAAACTTTTTAGTTTTCTCAAGTTCCATGCTAAAGATAAATCTCCATTTTCCAAGATTCTTCTTCTAATAAAAAACATCAGTGGTAGCCTATAAAAGGCGTGACAGATAAATATTATACATACATATGTATGTATGTAATGATAATAACAACAAAACCCCCACCTAACAATTAACCCCTTCATTAAATACAACAGCAACAAAAACGATACCATCATCATCATGCGCATAAATCGTTGATGATTTGATAACATTCGAAAACCAATCAAAATCCAATGAGTTACAAATACCAAGAAAACTTACATACATACAATACAAGCAACAACAAAATGAAAACCAAATAACAGAAGAACAAAAAAAAACAGCAAAGCCAAAACAAACACACTCTTAAACACCCCAATATAAGCAATATAAAGCTTATAGATAGAAACAGTAAGAAATCAGAGACCGACCGACCGGTCGGTGTGTTTCTTCTATCTCTCCTCTGCTCAATTCAAGTAAAATCTATAACAATTTCTGTTGTTGTTCATTTCTTTTGGTCTAAGGGAGAGACAAATATTGTTAGATACCACCACTACTACCATTGTAGTCATATAAAATATTAGAAAAAACAAAAGAAAATCATGATAAACCTGTTGCTGTTAAAACCAGCAACAAACAACAAAAAAAGAGCTTTTTCCATTTATTGTACATTTATTTTTTATATGTGTTTGAGAGTAATGGAATGAATCTTTGTACAAAAAAGTGCGCTTAAATGTGTGTTTGTTTGTTGGTATTTATCTGTTGGGTCTGATTTTTTTCGGGGGGGGGGCTTTTTTTTACTACAGTCATTGAAGTATGGCAATGTTTTATTATTGTTATTGCGCAGATTTTGAGATGCTTTCAAATTTATTATTTAGAGAGATGAATGACAAGATTTGAGAGTTTGGTTTGCTTGCTCAGATTTTGTTTGTTTTTATTTGTATATACATTTAGTATATATTGGCCATATATTTACTCCTCCCATTTTTTACTTTATTAAAGTTGTATTTTGTATTTGCAAAGATGTCGGGGTATTAGAAATGTTTGTTGATTTTCCACTTTTTCTTTTGTAATAATGATTGAGTGAATGTAAAGGATCTAATTCGTTATGCATTGTAAATATTTCATTAATTAAATAAAAGTATGTATGTATTCAGACTTGAAGGTAGTAAATAAATTGAATTTGAAAGGTTTATTTGGTTTAAAGGAATTTCAAATGTTAATAATTGAACATTTTGTAAAATTTTTCTTAAAAATCAATAAAAATATGGCTATGGATAAGGTTCTCACAGTGATTTTTATTAGACAAAATTTTCGATAGCGGAATTTTGATAAGGATTTAAAATCGGAGGTTTCTTAAAACCGGGACAAATTGTTAAAAAAGTATTGAATGCAGATTTTTATGTAAATAAATTGGTTTTGAAAAGTTTATTTAAATGTATTTTTAATAAAGTTTAAATTAAGAATTTTCAAAAATTTAAAAACCATTAATAATTCATTTATAGGTCAAATTTATTCGAGTTTAATTTTAATCGAATAAAAGGTTATAAGTTTTTTATTATTTGAAAAATCGATGTTTTGAAATTTAGTTCAATTATTCGAATAAATAACAAGTAAAAAGTGTAGTAGAATATCTTAAAACATTATCCTAGTATGGATATACAGTGTACTCGCGATAATATGAACTAATTAAAACCAGGCCAGTTCACTTTTGCATGATTTAAAAAAGCTTTAAAATATAAGCTTGTTATATTTTAAAGCTTTTTATATATATATAGGTTGTTCACTAAATTCATATTTTAGAGTACCCTATGGAAGTAAAAAATATTCACATTTTGGGGTGTTCATACATATATTGGGGTGTTCAAATTATCGCGAGTGCACTGTATGTACTTAAAGCCATGAAAATCACACAAATATTCGGAATTAGATTTAGGTTAAAAATCTGGGTCCCACCTTGTAAAATTTGGACGAATCCCAGAACTTTTATATAAAATAAACATAGATTTATCGATTATTCGAATGAAATATTCTAGTCTTATAGGACGAATAATTTTATTCATTAAAAACTTAAACATTTTATTCATTTGAAAATATATGTTTTTAATAGATTATTCGAATAATTTTTTATTCGAATGACAATCCCAAAATGAATGTATTTACTGCCAGATCCTGGATGTCGAAAGAAAAGAGTTTCGAAAACATTTGTATTAAAACTATTAGATAGAATTTTTAAATTTAATGTTTTTCATAAAAATTAGTTTGAATCACTTTCCTATCGACATCACGGAAGTGGTGGCAGTTAATCTCTTGTGACATTTGATGCATCTAAAAAAATTTTAAAATCATGCAGAAATTCTGATTTAGGTTTAAGAAAAAAAATCTGGCTACGGCCTGTCAATATTTGATCGAATATCAAAACTTTTGTAATTTTTCATTTAAAACTAAACAATTTTTATTTAATCGAAGAAAATATATATTTTTTATCGATTATTCGAATCCTGGATGTCGAAAGAAAATTGACATTCCTTTCAACATTGAGGGATTGACGGAAATTAATCTTTTGTGGTATTCGATGCATTTTAAATAACTTTTTAATCATACAAATAATCGGATTTAGGATTAGACCAAAAATCTGGCATTGGCCTGACAAACTTTTAAATTCAAGTCGAACCCCAACAAAATGTTCAAGTGCTTGAATTTTGAACTGTTTAATGCTTATTGACGACAAGTTTAGAATTCACTTTCTTTTCAACATCGAGTAATTGACGGAAATTAATCTTTTGTGGTATTCGATGCATCTTAAATAACTTTTTAATCATACAAATAATCGGATTTAGGATTAGACCAAAAATCTGGCATTGGCCTGACAATCTTTTAAATTCAAGTCGAACTCCAACAAAATGTTCAAGTGCTTGAATTTTTAACTGTTTAAAGCTTATTGGCGACAAGTTTGAATATTGTAAATAAAAGCCGAGTAAAATGTCTAAAAAAAACCATCCAGAAAAACCTACAAAGTTACTTTAACTTAAAATGGGCGTGGCATATAAGAATTAATATTTAAATCTAGTAAAATTATTTCGAATGTAAAATCCAATATAAATCCTTCCTACTTGTTACATTCATCAAACAACTTGTTGAATTTAATAAAATATTGGCTGTCGGCTATTTACCCTGACAGCACAGTAAACAATAAAAATTTGCCGGTACTTTTTATTGTTGTAAACATTGACACTATTTACATTTTGTTGCCAACAAACATGAAAGGGGTGTTTGAATTTTCCCTTAAAAGGATTAAAATAAAAATTTACAATTTAATTAAAATCTATTTAAGAACAAAATCTCAATTTCACACCCTCATTGAGGGTTTGTGGTTTTAAATAAATATTTGAGTTTGATTGTAATTTAACAATCATGCATTCAACCGCAAATAGAAAGAAGCACAACTTTTGGTTTAAGTTAAATATCTTAAACAATTTAATTTGTGGATTTGTCTGTATGTACATATATTTCTGTTTCAAATTTTGTTTGTTTTGTTTTTTATTTCAATTTCAACTTTAATATTTGAAAATGTGTGAGGGTGTTGATGTGATAATTAGTTGTTGCTTGTTATTGTGTTAAACAAGTACATATTGTGTGAATGTAATTAAAATATTTTAATTGTTTTCGTTGTTATTTTTGTGTTTCATTTTAATACAGATTATTTTTGCATTGCGTCTTGATTTTAATTATTTTATTCATTTTTCATTTGGCTTTTTGAAGATGTTTTGTTGTGGTTTATTTTTACTCTCGATATTTGTTTTTTAGCTTAAATATTTAATCAGCTAAAAATTTAACATTTAAATATTTAATCATTTTTATAAAATGAATGTGCAAAATTTATATTTATAAATTTAATTATCGTTGTTATTTGTTTCCGAATAAATTTAGATATTTTTAAAAACATTTTAATAAAAACACAAAATATGTTTCATGGACATTTTAAATATTTTTATAAATGTTTGTATTTTTAGAAGGCGGGATTTTTAATTTTTTTATATGTCCAACGTTTTGTCAACGTTTTATAAAATAAATTCATAATTTTAAAACCAATTCAGTAATGTAACAAATTATTGATCACTAGTAGTTGAGGATCCTATTACCTCGAACTTATCATCTTGAAGAAAATACGCAATAACAACAAGAAATGTCAGCCTCAACGCAATATGAAAGTAGATCAATTTGGTATGAGTTTAAATTTCACGGGGTCCTAAAGCTGACTATCAAAAACTATGTAGGAAATATCAACCAACTAGTTTTAAAATAAAAACTTTGTTTCTGCAATTTATCATAAACAGAGAAAACAGATTCGTAGTAGCAACCGAATTTGTTGCCAATCGAGTGATTCGGTTGCACACACAGAATTTTTCGGTTCTATCAACTGAAAGGCAGTTGATAAAGATGAATGTCGGTTAAAGCAACTAAAATCCGGAATAATTCGATTGCTACTATGAATCTGTTTTCTCTGTGTATGATCACACTTGAATAAATGTTTTCTCATGTAGCGATCATAGTTTAAAAACTAATCGAAAGAATAAAAAAAACCGACTGATAAAAGTTTGGGTAAAATATACCAAACAAATTTTATAAAATAAAGTATTTGTTTAGGGACTGGCTCACTAAATGCAAACGAACATTTTCTTTCTTATTTTAAATTGAAAACAACAAATAAATTTGATTTTTTTTTTATTGTTTACAATGTAAAATAAGAAAGAAAATTTTCATATTTAATGTTTTGAATTTAAGTATAATTTCACATTTTATATTTTACTTATTCGCACAATAAAACAAAATTTGTAAAGCAAATTTAAGTAGTTCTTATCTTCAGTAATATTATTTTACAAGATTACTTCAAAAAAACATGTAAAATTCAAGATCACTAGAAATTTTCACTAAAAATACTTGGTTTCATATAATTAATTGTTAAATTTGTAAACAGATTTCCATTTTTAATATAAACTTTTTCCGTATGAAGTATTTTCCACAAATTTTCAATCTAACTCAATATATTTAAAATGATCATGAGATCCAAATTATTTTGATTCAATTTTCCCATATTTTACACAAAAATTAAAATGTCACACAAACTAAATGCTATTGATCATAGATAAGTAGATATTTTTTCAGCGTTATTTATATCAAACTAAGATCCTGATGCAGTACACGAACAGAAAACTGATTTAGAAAATTTGTATTGTATAAAAATCACCCAGTGTTTTGTTCATATAAAAATATGAAAATTGGTTTCGTTTGTGTTTTATGAGCATGATCATGTGTTCTATATATATTTCATTTTAGAAATACGAGTCATATATATCCAAATAACTTAAAACTGATAACAAAAGGAAAGAGTTTTGTATAAAAAGAAACTTTTTCATTTGTCACAAAACTCAAAATAGAAATCAAATTTGTTTGCACGATCCTGAGATCGGTTTATCATTTAACAATAATTTATGGCAAAAGTATGCAGTTGTTGTAGTTTACCTTGACTAAAGAAATTCGCATCGATATCGGTGTACAAATGGCCCGTCGCAGTGGAATAATCTCCCACATATGGTACGGAATCGTTGAAATAATTAATGCCCAACGAGGCGGCTGACAGAAACGGACCAGCCGTTGACGAAGCCGATGAAGGTGAGCTCGAGGATGTTAGAGAATTTACAACTGAGGGAACAGTGGACGTCGAGGCGGATGATGGTGATGCTGATACAGCAGGTGTGGTGGAGGAAACATTTGAGTTGGCAGACGAAACTGAAGCTAGAGAGGAATTATTAGAAGCTATGGATGAACCAACACTACTGCTACTGCCGCCGGATAAACGTTGTTGCGTGTGCTGCTGCTGCTGCTGTTGTTGTTGATGTGCCAGATGTTGGTGTAGTGTGTGATGATGGTGAAGATGTTGCTGGGACTGTTGTTGATGATGCTGGTGTTGCTGTTGCAGTTGTTGGTGATGGTGGGGGTGGCTGTTGTTGTTACTGCTGAGGTTATGTGTTGCTGGCAGATTGGTAAGATGCTGCTGGGGGGACTGATGATGAGGCGGGCTGTTATAGAGATTTTGATATTGTGGCAGATTATGTTGTTGTTGTTGATGCTGAAGATGTTGCTGCTGCTGCTGGGTATTTTGTTGATGATGAGTATTTAGAGCGGCGGGTGAGGTTGTTGTTGCTGTAGTAGTATTATATAGGGGAGGCGAGTGTTGAGCCAACACTGCGGCGGCGGCCGTCTGACCATGATGCTGCTGGGGCAAATGATATTGCTCGTAACTGTTGTACGATTGCAAGACCATGTTCGTTGATTTGTCACTCAACTCACTTGTATTTAAATAATTAAAATTTTGCAACGAGTGACAATTGTTATTCAAATTATATTCCGTTTTAATATGTGGACTAAGAAGAGTCTGGCGTGTGGGGGTATGTGATTGTGGTGGTTGTGGTGGTGATAACAATTGCAAGGCTGTCTTGTTGGGTGAGATCTCACAAGCGGGTGTTGTTATAATGGTAGAACCAACTAAAAACGCAGAGGGCGGCATGTCTTCTGGTTAACTTGCTTGTGGGCAGCGTTGACAAAAATTTCAATTTCCTTTGATTTGAAAATCAACGTCATTGACTTTTGAAAGAAACGCACACAGTTTTGTATTTTAATTTAACTCAAACTCAAACACAGACACACTCAAACGCATACACTCTGAAGTGGTTTGGAATATAATTCTTTGCAAACGCACGATCTACTTTAAAATATGGGGGATGCTTGTATTTGTTGTTAATCCCCGGGTATTTTAATTAATATTCTTTTTTTTTTGTTGGTTTGTATTTAGTCACTTGTCATTTGATTTGACATCATTTTATTCATTTATATTTCACAGTTAAAGTATGCTGGTAGTACTTGCAATATTATTAAAATAAAAATTGCTGGACCATAAATAAATTTCAATTTTAATTGAATTGAATTGATTTTACTTTCAAAAAGAGGGTTTTAATAGATTGTAATTTATTTAATTTTTAATCAAAAAGATTTTTCGCAAACACTTGAACTTTATTAATAATTTCTTTTTGTATTCTTTAAATGCGGGTTGTTTTTTGTTTTATTTTTTTTTAATTATTTTAAAAATTTATAATTATTTGTTTTTCAAACATAATAATCCTTTGGCTTAGTATTTTTGTCTTAGAATCCACTTGTTGTGTTTTTAAATCTCATTAAATAAACATTATAAAGTTTGAAATCTTTAAGAATTTTTTGTTTTCTTTCCTTAAATATTCTTTAATTATTTAGAGATTTTTTTTTCTAATCTGTTTGTTAATACGTTTTTAATAATTATAGAGTTTAGTTGTTGTTGCATTTTTTCTATAGCTTTGTGTTTTTTTATTTTTGGTTTTAATCATACGCGTATATCCGTCCGTACCTCTTGCACCTTTGACATCCGTTTATGAACTAAACTCACAACTAACCAATGTTTGAAGTTGTTTTTCTTTAGTTTTTTGTTTTACATGTTGTTGTGTATTTTGTTTTTGCTTTTGCCACACAATTTACTCACCAACTAACTAACTCACAGATTCACACACTCATACACTCACTTCAAAACTCAATTTTGAAATTCATTCATTAGTGCTGGTGATGGTGGTGGTTAGTATCTGTGTGGATCAATGTATTTATTAAATGTAAGAGTATTTGTTGTGTGTAGTAAAAACTCGTTTAGATAATTTTTGTATATAAACGAGCAGTGTTTAATATTAGTAGTAGTAGTATTGGTGAGTAGTATTGGCATTTATTTGTGAGCAGTATTTGAATCAAATCTATGTATAGTTATTTTCTATTTAGTATCTCGTTTGAAATTGTATTTCATTCTACGTTTTGTCGTCGTCTTGTTGTATCTTGTACAAGTTTTTGTTTTTCATGTACTTGAAACGAAATTTATTAGAAAATTTTAAATTTATACTACATGAGCATGAATGACTGACTAACTACTAACTATTCTTGTCCAAAATTAGCTGCAAATTTTAAATCTAAAAATTAATTAAAAATGTGTTTGATGTTTGACTAGTGGTTTAGATCACTTATATTTACTGCATACTTTTTGTTACAATTATGCAAAACGTTATTTAAAACAATTAAAAAGATCTAATTTTTATTTGTTGTTGTTAAATAATATATTTTATTTAGATGGTGTAGTTTGTGTCATAGATAAAACTTGTTTAAATTTGAAACTTTTAAAGGTTGTTTATTTTGTATAAATTAATATTTAAGTAAAAGTGTTTGAGCATAATGCATTTTTAAAATTGAAATTTGCATACAAAAATTTCTTAAAATTTTAATTTTATTACGAATAATATTTTAAAATTGTATTTGATTTTTTTTTTAAATTACACTACCCAACAGCCAACATTTTTTTTATATAATTTTGGAATAAGGTTTTATCGCAGGTTATATATTATTTTTTTTAATGCTGAAGAAACTAAACAATTTTAAGTTTAATATGGAAAATCATTAAATATTTTTTAAAATATTACTTTTTAACAAAAAATATATTTTTTTAAATTAACAGCGAAGGTTTCAAATTTAAATTTGGTACAAAAAAACCTTAAATGTGTCTAAATTAAAAATAATAATGAAATTAATAAATATTTACTTCAGATTTGCCTTAACAATTTAAAGAATGCTTAAAAATATGCAGAAAAAATGATATGCATAGCAAAAATCCAAAAATTAAAAGTTTAAATTAATTTTATTGCAATAAAATATATGATTACACAATAAACTGTTTTCCCAAATTTCAAAATGGCATTATCCTTAGTCGTTACATAAAATTGAAAAAAAATTTGTGAAAAAAAAATTGAGCCAAAAATTATTTTTGCTTTCAACAGACAGACAAACCGACGGACATAAGTAGATTGAACGTATTTAAGTTTCATAAGAACTTAAAATATATATAAGTTATGTGGTTATTTGGTGAGTTAAAAGTAATATTTTCTTTAAAGAAGTTGTAGCTGAAGTCCGTAATATGCACATTTATGCACGTCCAACTAAAAAAAAAATTCCCAAAAACTGGTAAAATATGAAAAAGACTTACTTACTATCCAAGCAAAAATTTTGATAAACTTGCCCTGATCATTAAATCTGTGGTCGTATGGAAAAACTAGTTAACTCCACGTTTTGAAAAAATTTAAATAACACCAAAAATAGAAAGTACGTTTCATTTACTATCACTCTCTGATCGAAATTTTGATATAGTTTCTCATTTAAAAGTTATTTTTATGTCAAAAATTTTTTAATTCCATGCATTTTTTGAGAAAACAGGGTAACTCCATAGTTTCTTAAAAAACAGCAAAAATTAGAAGTTTAAAACGACGTTGTTTCGAAATCAAGGGAAAAAGAGCTAAATAGAACAAATTCGGGTCATAAGCTTTTTGGGTCCAAATTTTGAACATAAAAAAATAAAAAAAAATCGGCACTAGACCCAATATATTTTGGGAAACATTCTAAAACAAATCAAGGTTTATTTTGATGGAGGAACAAAATCACTTTTTTCCACTTTAAGCAAAACTACAATAACACAAAATTTGTAATCCAAATTTAAGCTATTTTTATTTTCAATTAAAATATTTGAAATACAACATCACTTCAAATTGTTATTAAAAATAGTTTATTATATATTTCGTTTAATTTTTGAAAGTAAATATGTATATTTAAAATTATCATGAGATCCAACTTTTTTAGAATCATTTATGCGTTATTGAGGTTTTTTTTCCCCACATTTGACATAAATATACAATTTTCAGGCAGACTATATATCTTTAATGACACAAGGCAAATTTATTAATTTTTGCATGAATGGAATTTAACATTCACAACAACTATCTCAGTTTGTCGGGATTCATCACTGTCACCACCTTGTATAAATTCGCCTTGGCATAATCGTGAGTTCTATTTGTTTTAAAATAAATTATGTCAAACATTTTCAATCAGACTAAGAGCCTCATTTTATAATAACAAATTATGTATTGAATAAAATCAAATTTCAAACATGTTTTCCAATATTCTTCTTACAAATAGCTTACGTTTCTGAACGCTTCGTTTTATAAAATGAGGCCCTAATGCTTTTTGGCCATGATAAAATATTTTCCAAAGTTCTGATGCATTTCCTTAGGTACATAATTATAGAGAGTTCACATTTTGTTGTCAATTTCAACAATCGATATCTCCAATAGTGATTAAACAATTTTAATAATAGACTTCATAATCTTCAGTTATAAAATGTACGTGTACTTAACCTATTTAGGGAACAGTTTATGGAAAACTTTTACAAAACACAGATTTACCCCCAGTTTCTCAAACTCTAGTTATTTTTTATCGTAATGCTATTCTGACAGTTCTCATACAATTATATTAATTGGAAGTATAACGTTACGAAAAATCATAACCAGAGATGGAGAAAATCGGGGTTGAAGTTTTAGTAAATTAAAGTTGTCGTGATTTATTTTTAAATATTTTTTTTTAGCAAATTAAAGATATATATAGATCTTTAATATCATTTAATTGAAAAAATTAACAAGTTATTAATTGTGTGTTGATTATATTTAAACTAGATTGTAATTAACAAATTAACATGGCAAATTTTTATTGCCGTATTAAATGAAATTTGCAATTATTATTAAAAAACAATTTGATAAACACTCAATAAATAGACATTGTCCCTAATCTAGAACGAAATCGATCACTTGACGGCAACAAATATCATTTCTTGCTAGTTTTGATCTGCTATTGCTCAGACTCAAAATCACTATTAAAAACGGATGTAAAACAACTAAGGCAAGAATATATTTTTGTTGTTAAATCAAATTGACATTTTATTAAATTTAATTATTTAAACAGAATTTGAAAGCATTTCTAAATACGCAAATTAAATATTTAAAACAGTTCATGTAAAAACTAAACAAACAAATATCTGCACGCTTTTTACCCATAATAAAAATACCTAGAATAATATATACTTAGAAATTGCTATTTTGGTTACCAAAATGAAAGGAATTTATTTACTCCATACAATCATATCTAGAATTTTAAATACAAATTAACGTCATAATTATTTCATAGCCAAAAATAAATTGAAGCTTGAACCATAATAAGACTACATTACTTTACAGCCTACCTACATGTTTTACGAACAAAAAACTAATTAATAAACACACACAGAACATTATATAAAACCCAAATAAAGCTAGCAAATTTTTATTTAAATAATCATTAATGAAAAAAATTAACAAATCAAAATTAAAAAAAATAAAACAAATCTAACAAAATGGCCAACATGGCCATAAACATTATAAAAAAAATCACACCATAAAAAACCAACACTTGTGTATATTATAAATTTCATTCATTATTAAAGTATTAAAAATAGAAAAATATACAAAAAAAAAATGTATTTTAAGTTTAGGTCAGTTTCTTTATAATGAATGGGAATTGCAAAAAAAAAATACACGAAATTTAAAAGAAATATACAATACAAACCACACCACTTTATCTTTCGTATGTGGGTTGTCGGTTTGCTGTCCAACCAACAGCAAATAATTTTTTTAAAACAGAAACAACAAAAAAAACTCATCAACAACATTTTTTAAAGATTATCAGCAACATCAACATAAACATCGTCGTCATCATCTTTTGAATTGTTTAAAATCTGCCCAACAATGTGATATGATTGTGGTACAGCCAGCAACGTTTTTTTAATACCCTCCACCATGAGTGGTAAAGTCATACATTCCGTTTGCAATTTCGAAATTTTTCATTTAAGACCCCATAAAGTTTACATATTCTGAATGGTTATAGTTAGCGGGGTCGATATGGCCATGTCAGAATGTCCGTCTGTGTGTTGAAATCAACTTTACGAAGACCCCCAAATAACTTACATATATGATTGACACATCAATATATCTGGTATAGTGGGGAAAATCGGCCCACAATTGGCTGAGATATAAGCAATAAACCACTACTACCTCGATTTTGTATATATACCTGGATATGTAATGATCGACATTATAAAGACCTTTCGACGTATGTATATAAAGCCATAGAAATATTTTTTTTCATCAAACATTTTTTTGTTCACCAAAATTTTTTTTTCAATCTTGGTCAAGGGTATACAAGGTTCGGCACAGCCGAATATACAACAGCTCTCTTACATGTTTTATTTCTTCTCATTTTGAACAGATTTTAAAATATATTTGTTATTGAAATAAGCGATTTTTTCTTTATCTCTTAAAGTTTAATGTTAAAGCAGAGCTTTAAAAGAATTCAAAATTAAAAACTAGAATATATACTAGACCAGCACTTTATTTCTATAGATATTCTAATGATTCTTTGACATATAAGATGTGAATACATCTATAGGGACTTAGAGGTATTATTGGTAAAACAAGAGCTCGTTTGCAAGACTACTACTAACTTCTTCATTCAAAGGCAGTTGAATAGAATTAATTCTTGAATGAATTAGTTCATAATTGAACTAAACTTAAATTTTTTGTATGAAAAACTCTAAAAAATTTAGGAATTTTCAAACAAAATTTTGAAAATAGTGTTTTCAGTCCCTACATCTATAACTTTTTCATTCAAAGGCAGTTGAATAGAATTTATCCTTGAATGAATTAGTTCATAATACAACATTCGCACAAATCAATTTACTGTTAATTCAATTGTAAGGAGTGCGTCGACAAAAAAATGCAATTGTAAATATCTAAATAAAGATGACTGCAGTAAATCTGAACTAAAAAATGCTAAACCATTTATTGTTTAAATTTTTGTACAATTTATTTATATTAAAATTTGTTAGTGATTTAAAATATTTTTGTAATTTTAAGGGCTGTTCTTGAAATTGAACTACTGATATAGTGGGACGTCTGAGGATTAGAAGCAATTTCTTTAGAAATATTGACCCCATTTGACAACGATGTATAGGGATTTTGTTGACGATGTTTTTGTCTCATACTTTGGAACATTTCCTCGATTATATAATACTACTACTGTCCAGGAACTGTGCAAAATCGGAATGCAAAAATTTAATAGTTAAGTAGAGTGTCTTTTTGACCTTTGAATTCTTTCTAGAGTTCAAATCGTTAGCTTAGCGTGCAAACGTGATAAGTAATTTTGTTTTGAATAATTTTGAAATCTGATAATCTATGTTTTCACTTAGTTGGTATGATTTATAAATAGAAACTGTTTAAAAGAAGTGCGTTGGTGACGTATAAGTGTATAATTTTTATAAAATTTGACTTCAATTTCCGTGATCTCTCTTTGGCCTCTAAATTTTTAGCAGAGTTTAGCCTTGTATGTTTTTAAACCTGCATTGGCTTTAACTTTTCATACAAAATAGTCCGAATACTGAGCTAACCGGACTGCTTTCCTACCGGATGTGTTGGGAGCTCTTTTGAAAATGCTTTCTATTTATGGGCTTTACAAATATCATGTGGACCCTTCCTTCTAAATGAACCAGGTTTTCTATCAACATACAAGTTCTCCTGATACTGTTTAATAACATTGGAATCAGTTTGACGGCAGACCTTTGATGGTTTGGCTAACTTTTTGTAGGACCAAGTTGGGTTTTGTTGAAAATTTTTCTCGTCACTTAAAGGTAACTTGATCCAAACAAAAATCAAATAATACTTGGGTTAAACGTTTTAATGAAAAATGTGAGTTAAGGTTTTTTCCATCTCAGTGCTTACATTACATACATATTTTATAGTATTAGCGGACTTAATAGATATTCTTTAACAATTTTCTGTATTTTTGCTTTTTAACTCTGTTATTTGATTTAAAATGATTCTATTGTCCCAAAAGTTGCTCTCAAAAGGCAATGGAACAACGTTTTTGATATCAGTAGTCGATATTATAATTAATTTCAAATTTATCCAATATTTCCTTAAAAGAATGTATGATTTAAGTTTTATGCTTACAATTAAAAGAGTAAACTAATAATTAAAACAAGTTTGACACTGTTATATGCATATTTAAAAAAGTAGTTATACTCTATTCCATTTAGCTGAATTTCGACAACAAAAAGATGGACTTAGTGCATTTGCATAAAAAATATACTTAGCTCTTTTGGGTGCCATAGTATAACAACAAGAAAAATCTAAATAATTGTAAACTTATTTGAAGAAAACAGTGTATTTTTACTTATTCTAACGTTTTGTATTAAAATCTCAATTTTCATAAAAAAATGGACTTTGCACTTTTGCTAACGATATACGGAATTTTTTGTTCTTTGAATTTTATAAGACCAATATTAGCTTTAACGTATATCAGAACATTTTATATTTACATATTCTCATTTACCAGCCAGAAACGTTTAGTTATTTCTCAAAATTTCTTTTTAGATTTTTCAATTTGAGTTGGAAATATCTTTTTGGACTTTGAGTTCTGCCCGATTTGTTTTAATTGTTCCAGATATTCTAGTTCGATATTTTTTATGCAACCAACCGATTGCGAAATTTTATAAATTTTTAACTGAATCTGTAAACAAAGAGCGTTTTAGTTCAAATATTAATATATAATAAAGCTCAGATAAAATACATCATTTATATCGAACAATTCTCAAACTAGACTGAATTTAGAAAAATAGAAAGAACCACTTTGGAAGTATCCTTTATGAAAGTTATTTGTTTTAAATTTCAATGATTTCTTTGTTCACTAAAAAGATGACGGCAGCCTTTTAAAGTCTGTCATGGAGAGTAAAAATTTAGTTTTTAACATGTTTATGAGATACAGTGCTGTGTATGGTTAATGATGTGGTGTGTTCACATATGAGCATGCGGCATGGGATATTCGTTAGTATTTTTGTATTGTATATAATTGTCGATTGGGATTGGTTAATATGTTGTAGTTGATATTTGAAATTTAAATCTTTGTTAACAAAAAATAATATAAAAAAAACAACAATAAAGACAACAACGAAAAAAAGCTTTTCGTGTCTTTAAGAAATGACCATTTCAAATCTACACTCAAGTTGTATCTGTGAAATACATGTGCAAGTGTGTATGTGTTAAATGGGTTGGTTGATTTGTCAGTTTCTTTTATTTTTTGTTTTTGTTTATATACATTTTATTTATAGTTGTTTAAGTATTTGTTTGTATGAATATTAGTATTTGATTGTCTTTAACTGTTTAATGATTTCTGTTTTTTTTTTAATGAAGTTTTAATCTCTTAAAAGCGTAGGGGGGTTTGTCTTTCACAGCGTTTTCAATGTGTTGTTTTGTTACAAAATGGCGTTTGTCTTTTGTAGTATTTTTTTGTGGCAAACTTTGTTTTTTATTTTTATTAAATTTAAATAAAAACCTGTCTTAGATTAGTCATTTGCAACATTTTATTAATGATTTTAGAGTTTTTTTGTTTGTGATTTGCATTTATCAAATTAATTAAATGTTTTAAGTGCTTTGCAGTATTGATGGATTCATTGTTTTTGCGTTGGTTAAAATTGCCTTGAGAATCTATATCTTTAATTTTCTAAGCAGTTTTAGGTATGACAGCTTTTTCCAGAGCTTTGGAAAGCTTTCTGAAGATCTAGATAGTTGAAATTATCTAATAAATGCTAAAGGATATTTATTTTATAACTTCCATCAGCTTTCGGATTTTCCATCTCTTTAGTATGGCTGGCATAGGTTATTAGTTAAGTAATTAATTGGCACAAACAATTTCTTTATTACTGAAATGAACCACTTAACGAATGCAGACTTTTTTGTTTGTTTGGGCAGCCATATAATAAGTTTCCGAAGATATCCAACCACATTAATATTCGTATTTATATTTCTCTGATTTTTCACAAGTGTTTTTGATTTGTCTGCTGATTTATCTTAGGTTATAAACTTGAATTTATTTAGATTATCAAATATTTTAAAATATGTATTTCGTAATATTCGGATGAAGTTCAAACTGATCAATCGTTAGCTTAGTGCCAAGTCCAATATTTTTGAAAAATGAGATTTCAATACAAAACATTAACATAAGTAGAAAATACATTGTTTTCTTAAAAAACGTTTGCAATCATTTCATTTTTCTTGTTGTTATATCGTGTTAAACAAAAGTGCTAAGTCCATTTTTTTCTGAAAATTTAAAACTGTTTATCCGTCAAATTAAATTGAGTATAACTATGATATTAAATATATAATAACGCCAAATTTATATTAATTATAATTTTTTTCATTTAATTTTACAAAAAAAAAGTCATAACTTTTTATGGAAATTTATTATCATTTCGACTACTGCGTTACTCCATTACTTTTTGAGAGCAACTTTTGTGACAATAATGACTTTAAATTAATTAACAGAGTTAAAATAATAAAAACAAATTAAGTTATTTATAAGAAAATGCATTAAGTCCAGTAAACAATACAAACTAAGTAATACAAAAGGAGCTAAGTCCCAAAAATGGACATATAAGTCGCCACTTATATTTATTTTAAACGGTTTTTATTTATCAATATAAATTATACCAAATAGGTAAAAAACTAGATTAATAGTTTTCAAAAAAAATATAAAACAAATGATTTTAGAATGTATTTGTGTAAGATTTGAGAAAAGGGACTTAGCATGTTTGCAAACTATGCTAACGATACTTCGAAAAATGCTTAACGGTATAGCGACATGTATCAAGCTAATAATATCAAATAAATCTGTTAAGAATCCAGAATCTTTATGCCCCTTTTGAAAATCATTCATAAAATAGTTAAATTTAATACTGCAAATAATATGAGAAATAGAAAAGGACCTTTTTGTTCTTTAATACAACTCAATAGCCATGTCCGTCTGTTATGCTGAAATCAACTTTCCGAAGTCCGCAAATAACTTACATTAATGATGGATAAATCAAGATTTGCACTATAGTCATGGTTCGGTTGCTATTTAAAATCGGCTCAGAAATGGCTGATATATAAGCATAAACCAAGATTTTTGATCTACATATATCTGGATTGCTAAGTCATTAACATAAACAGACATATCAAAGATCTTTCCAACGAAAACTACAACGCAATATTTTTTTAACCGAATTTTTTTTTTTTCATCAAAAACATTTTTTATAGCTAGAAAGCTTTTTTCAGGAAAAAAAATTTTTCAACACAAAAATAAATTGTTCAATCTTTATTTTAAAGTATACTTTGATAAAGGGTATATAATATTCTGCACAGAAGAATATATCTCTCTTACTTATTAGAATTGATCAAATCATAATTCATTTAACTGTAAAAGTAACTAGTAAACCAAACATAAAGGTTCTAAACATGTTTTTTGACAAGTTGAGTCATAATTTATATACCACTACCGATCATTTATTAATGCCTAAATAAATCATATGACTATTAATACAAAAATATGTTAAATATTCCAAACCAATCAATATTTTTATAGACAAATTTAACATCAAAATCTTACATTTACCGTTTTCTCATCAAAACTAACAAAAATCCTTGGCAAAGACTTATTAAAAACCATTTTTATTATCCTTAAGAAAATTTAAAAAAAATCAAAATTTCTTGATCATGATAAATTGCAGTTTTTATCACCACATCCTGCTTATAATTCATCACAATTGCTGGCAAGTTGTTAACTGTTGATGGAGGACTGTCATAAATGACTAAATTGTTAGAAGAACATAAATTACAAATAAAATTAAAAAAAAAACTCTGCATTGATCACTTCATTTCAACAGGCTTGTAAGTAATAAAAAAAATATATGCAAGAGGCATATATACATATATTTTTGGCTAAACAAATTCAACGTTTAATGAACTCTTATCAGCCATAAACTAAATATGGTAAATCCTTAAAATTTAACAACATAATCATATGCACAAAAAACTAAAAAAATAAACTAAGAAATAAAAAAGGTATGAATGAATTGAAATATCACAGAGAGAGAAAAAATTAAAATTCTTTAACCATCAAATTTTTAGGTATTAAATCATAAATTTTGTTTAAACTTTATTATTTTTTGTATTATATTTATTTGTTTGTTTATATGTATAAATGTACTTGTGTTGTATTGTCTCACTCTAGAGCTGTTGGCAGTTTGTACGTCTGTCTGTCTAAACGTCCGTCTGTATTTGTTTTCGGCCAAGAAATGTCATCATATTTCAAAAACGGAAATCAAACAAAAAAACATTTTAGAAATACACACTTACTTGCTCTCTACCAAAATACATACTTGTACAATATAATCAAAGACCCAAAGTATGGAAGAGCGTTGAAGAAAAAAAAAAAAAACAGCAGAAGATACCTTTTGAACATTTGGTAATACAATTTTTATTTTTTTTGACAAACAACAACTAACTACCTTTACAAAACGAAATAACAAAATTTTATAAAAAACAGTAAAATATAGGCATATATGGCGTTTCCGGTTAAAGCACGTGCGCCTGCGCGTTTTAACAGATTCTGCTACGTTTTTTTTTCTTTATATGCTTGAATTATTAGGGATTTTCTATACAGATAAACAAAAAAACAACAACAGTAAATACAAATCATAACACCAATTAAAAATTGAGCCTATAAACACTCACTCGTTGCTGCTTTTACATTTATTACCAAATGGTTTGCATGTGTTGAGGTATTTTTTTTGGTAGTAGTTGTTCACAGAGCACTGATGGTGGTTGAAAATTAAAAAAAAAAATAATGTCAAACTCATCAAACCATTGAAAAAAGTTTTTAATATTTAGTAAATTTGAAAATTGTTTAGAAGATTTGTTGGTTATAACGTTTGTAACATTAGGAATATCATTTTGAAATCCTTAAATCTTCATAACTTATATCATGTAAACACCATGAGATCGTCTATCTTCCATATATATAATTTCCTAAGCTTCTTTAAATCTGAATTCGGCAAAAAAATCTCACTTGCAATCCTGACGGACCCAGAATTTTTCATTTCGATCTACACCATTTCCTTGTATTTCAGAAATTTACAATTGAGTTTCAGAAATTTCTAATTATAATTTAGAAAATTCAAATTAAATTTCAGAATTTTTTAATTGCATTTCAGAATATTCCAATTATATTTCAGAAGTTTCCATTTGTATTTCATTAATTTCAGAAACTTCTGAAATACAATTGGAAATGGTGTAAAAGTGAAGAGTTTATTTAACATGAACCGATTTAGTTTAATTATGTTTCATTAGAATAAATCCGATTATAGAATCTAAGTTTCAGAAAATATTTGAAAATATTTGACGAAAAAGACGTAACCACTCAATAAAATATGTTTTAATTCTTTTATTTATTTCAAAAAGTATTTTTGCTTTGGACAATTCAAAACAAATTACTTGTAAGAGTAAACAACGTCAAACAAATTTGTGCTAAAAAAATTTGTTACGCTTTTACCTTTACTAATAACTGATCAAAAAAGACCCAAAAAATTGGATATTTAAAAAAAAAATACTAAAATTTAAAAGATACTTATTTTGGAATTTTAAAATGTCCTCATATTTGTTCTAAAGAAACAATATTAAATGTTTATGTCATGTGAAAGTTCATCGAATGAAAAACATTTTAAAGTAAAAATCAAATAACATAAAAGAAATGTTCATGAACAAATTCTTCATATTTTTACGAAAAAAAAAATGAAAAAGAACTTTTTCTGGATTTTTAGATTTTTGTAAAAGTTTTTACAAACAAACAATATATAATATAATTTTCACATGAACATTCACTGAAAAGCTCATCAAATAACATGGACGAAATGTTCGAGCAGGTCCAATCATACCCGAATCATAACTGAAAACAAAATGGTACTTTTTCTGATTTTTAACATTTTTATATTTGCTGCAAAGGAATAATATAAAATTTTAGCAACATATTAAAGTCTACTAATAGGTGATTCCAACAGTCTGAAATAAATTTCCGAGTAGGTTCAGCTACACTCGAAATTATGTGATATTTAACAGAAATAAAATGGTATTTTTTCCGAATTTTTGAATTTTTCTCATATTTATTCCTATGCAGCAATATAAACTTTTAACATCATATGAAAGTTTATTAATAGACGAATCGAACTGCATAAGAGAAATTTCCTAGCAGGACTAACCATACCCGAAATTTTCAGATATTTAATAAATAAGAAACACTAAAAACAAAATTGTGGTTTTTCAAAATTTTTTGATTTTTCTCATATTTGTTTTTAAGGGACAATATCGCATTATAGCTTTATATGAAAGTTTATTAATAAGCTCATCGGACTGCATGAAATACATTTCAAGCAGGTTTACAAATTTTGAGATATTTAATCAAAAAGAAACATAAACAAAATTATACTTTTTCACGATTTATTGATATATTTCTCATATTTCTGCTAAGGAATAATATAAAAATTTTGTATCAAATGAAAGTCTATTGAAAGGTGCTTCGAACGTGATGATATTTTCGAGCAAGTCCAACCATACCCGAAATGATCTGATATTTAACATAACTTAAAATGTGAGCTTTATCAGAATTTTTTGATTTTTCTCATATTTGATCGTAATCATTGATATAAACTGTTAGCATCATATGCAAGTGTATTAAAAGTTGCATCGAGAGAGAAAGAAATTTCCCAGTAAGTCCAACTATACTCGAAATTTTCAGATATTTTACAAATAAGAAATACAAAAAACCACATTTTTTGATTTTTTTCATATGTCTGCCAAAGGAATAATACAAAATTTTGCATCTAATGAAAATCTATTGATAGATACATCGCACAGCATGAACGAAATTGTTGAGCCAGACAAAGTTATACAAATATTTCATACTTGAAAGGTCTTTACAAAGCAATAAAATTATATCATTGATTAACTATAAAATTTTACAAAGTAGTATATTTCACATTCGTTCTAACTAATAAAATTTCATCATTTCAAATTCAAAATAATTGCCAAAAAGGTTCACGTTTTATTCAATATAATTGTTTATTTTTTTTTGTACACAAACGTAAATGTGAAAATTATTAACATATCATAATTATCCACTAAATCAAAATATGAATTGTTGATTTAAACTGGTAAAATCGTAAAGGAGTGGAGAGGAGAGGTAAATCACAAGCAAAAGGGGTAAATGATAAATGTCTATCTTTAAGGCACATAAAGCATGATGAGAGTGGTAAATAAGTATGTACAACCAACTAACTATTCATTTGTATGATGGCTGGTGGTGGCATGGTTGGTGTGTGCCACATTGCATTTGTTATTTAACACTGGAATGAATGAATACAAAGTAGTTTATTTGGCAATTGTCATTTGACAACAAGAAGAAATATCTCCCCCTTTTAAATCTTATTTCTTTTATTATTCTTATTTTATTTTATTATATTTATTATTTCCTTATAAAAAGGATTACACATAGGTCCACACTATTTGTGTGTGTGCTGTTAATAATGCTACAACACTTTAAAAGAAAAACCACTTTTCCTTTATATTCCAACAAATAAAAAAAATAAGCAAATTACAGAAACACGAGACAAAAAGTAGGAGGTCCTTTTTAGTTTTTTTTTTTTGGTACTTCTGGTTTTTTTATGCTTTATTTGTAGAACAAGATGAAGAATAAAATGAAATAAAGTTCAATGTTCAGAGACAAACAGGAAGCGCCTATAGGCTAAAAAAATACAAGTCTATAGTAAATTTATAAGAAAAGGATTGAACAGCTGTTGCTTGTACTCGTTGTGGCAGACAACTGGTTGCCGGGGTTGTTTCATATTTATCATTTGATTCAATTGCTAACTAACCCTCTATTGCGCAAGAACTTCAATTAAAATTGTGATGTAATTACAATCTAAGTCTTAAATATTTGCAAGATAAATCTGTCTTTAAATCGTTGCAAGTGTTTACTAACAAACGTATGTGAAATTCTAAATGACGTAACATCATTTTGAAAATTGTTAAAGTGATGGGCAAAAAAAAACCTTTTCAAAATGAAAAGTGTCTCTGACACCTTTCCAAATTAAAATTTTGTTCAATTTTGGTACTGTTGTTGTTACGTTGTTTTGCATTTTAGGTGACGATATGTGCGTTTCTATACCTAAGCTAAAGTTTAGATTCTTTTAAAATTCTATTTCCAATATCAAAATTATGAAAAGTTACTTTTTTGTCTGATTTTACTCATTCTTGGTGTAAAGGAATGTTTTGAAATTATAATACTACGAGTATATTCAAGTCGAATGAATAAAATAAATTTTCAAATCCAATATTGCGCAAATTTAAGAACAAATGGAAAGTAATTCGAATAAAAAGGATTGTTTCATATTAACATTACGATTGGAACAACAAATTATTTAACTAGAAAGTTTTAATTTTCAACATATTACAGTGGAAGAACATTCGCGAAGTCGTTTGCTATAAGTTATATAAGAACAAATAAACATTTGCTGATTTCTTAAAAAAAATTCAAACATACTTAGTACTAGGGGAGCTACAAATAGTGAAATATAATCTGTGGACTGCCTTCAAAACACTCCCAGAGGAGGTTTAATTTAAGCTTACTTATAAATTCAAATAGAAAACACTTGGGGAACTCAAACAACACGTGTCTTTTTTCCTTTTGTTAACGAACAAAAAGGAACAATATTCTTAAAATCCATTAAAAGAAAATCCAATCAATAGATATAAATATGTACTAAAAAATTAAACAAAAGAAATTTCAAGATCAATACTACACAACACAAAATATACAATAGTTTTGAATTGAATTTTCCAAAACAAAAGAATTATTAAAATTTAAAATATAAAAAGGGCGCTTGCGTAAAGATTTTTTTATTTTATTGGAAATTGAAAAACACCAGCAACAACAACAAACAACAAGCAAATATCTATAAAACATAAACTTCCGGTTAATCATTTATGAAACACGTACCTCTCTCTTGCACACTCTATGCTCTTCACTAAAAAACACACAACGACAACAACTTTTAATAACAAACACACTTGTAAATCTATGTATTTGACACTAACAGCAAAAACACAATAGCAACAACAATTTGAAGCGTAAACATACTAAATAAACAATAGTTTACGAGAGCAATTTGGAAAGTTATTTCAAAGTTCTAGAAATATTGTTAGAAAGTTATGAAATATCACTTTTATACACAAACCATCAATCAATTGACAATTTAAGGAGAACCTTTAGCTATGTTAAATCACAATCTATATCAGTTTTACGATTAATTTTTCATAACATGCCTATTGAATCTATGCAAAACTGGACAAAACAATCAAGACTTCCCAATAGTTTGTGGAAATTTACGTATGAAGAGCCGCAGAACAAAAGGTACTTTTTTGAAAATTTAAAAATTTTGGGAAATTGATTTTATCTAGAAGATTTCAACCCATATATTATAAAAATACTAAAAAATCAATTTGTAAAAAAATTCGAAAAAGTACCTTTTGTTCTGCGGCTCCTTGTATGAGGATAACACGCATGAGACAAGGATGAACAATTATTGGAGTGTTGAATAAAATGGTAAGTATCACAAGCAAAGCAGTCAGATGTGGCGATTTTTCTCCAAACATGGCCATTTGTGTACGTTGTTGGTGAATATTGGGTTTTAAGCTGAAAATTTTATTGATATTTTTGCCCTACTCGCCTAATGTTTCATTAGGAAAATCTTTCAATCTGTTTCAAATCTCATTTCGAAATCGTTCTCAATAAAATTTTTGGATTTATTTGAAATCGGAAGATCTATACAATAAAGATTTTCTCTAAATTAACATACTCTATAGAATTATCAACTGAATTTTATATCCTGAACTCCTTAGACTCCTAGTGAAATATCAGTAATACATTTTATTTATTTATTTATGTAGTTATTGAAGCCAAAACTTATTTTAGAGAATTTTTAAGAACAACCATTTTAATAAATTAAAAATTGGCAGGTTCAAACATACAATTTGGCGATAAAGCGAAAAAAACATCTATAAATCCTGATCATAAGCACAATCATGGGACAACTTCCAACTAGGGTTTATAATCGGGAAAATTTACCACAAATTCGTGGAAATATTTTTTATGAAATACCCTGTAAATTTTTGTCAAGAATTTTTTTTATAATTATATTTCATAATTTTCTATTTAAATTTCAATTATATTTCAGATTTTTTTTCAAAATTTTCAAAATTAATTTTTCAGAATTTTCTAATTGTATTTCAGAAAATTCTAAAAGCAATACCAATCGAAATTTCTGAAATACAAATAGAAATTTCTGAAAAACAATTAGAAATTTCTGAAATACAAATTGAAACTTCTGAAATACAATTATAAACTTCTGAAATACATTTGGAAATGGTGTAGTGCATTACAATGAGTTGCCACAATGCAAAATATCTTTTCGCTCATCGACGCGTCGATCCAAATTATAGGACCAAGGAATAAACGCAATGACACAATCATCGTGAAGGATATAATGGGGGTTGAGAAATATGTATATAATTCAAAGAATAATATGCTAAAAAAAATAACCTAAACTATAGTGCTGACTATTATTTTCAAAAGTCTTTTCCTACAGCACCTGCATAATCACAGGGAAAAGCAAAAATGCAGCCAGTAGTGCAAAGTATCTGTCTATTATATTTTATATGTCTGTCTGTCTGTCCGGCTGCCAGTCCGTCTGTCTGTCGGTGTGTTATGTGTTAATGTAAATCGGATGTCAACTGTTTATAGTAAACAAAAAAAAAGAACAACAATAATATCACGACATATATACATATACATATATGTATGTTTATAGAGAGATCTGACTAGAACTAACTAAATAAGCTTAATACGAGTAAAATAGTAGTGGATAAATGACTAGAAAGAGGGATGGCTGAATGGATGATTGCATGAATGGATGAGTAGCTGGTTGACTGTCTAATGCATCTACACACAAATACACATACGCTTGGACACTTGTGTTCAACTCTGCGTGTTGTGCACCACGTTCGTTCATTCATTCATTCAATCGTTCAGTTTACGCACATTGCATACAAATCAACTTTAAATCCATGCAACCAACTACTAAAAAAGGAAGATCAATACTTGTAGAACCAGTCAGTCTGTCAGTTAGTCAGTATGCACTCACAAAGAACCTGTTACTTTATTAATTTAAAGAAATATTATTTATTAATTGTTCTTATGGCTAATTTGTATTTAGTTGTCTTTCATATTTTTCACGTAAGAGGAAAAGCTACAGTTACACGTATAAAATTTTTTTTTTTTACCAAAAACGGAAGGAAATCATAAAATAACCTGCTGTTGCCAGTGCAGTGCATGCATGTGTGTGATTTCTGTTCGCACGAAGTTTTCTTCATGTTGTTGTTGCTATTGTAGTTTGCATTGAAAACTTAATAATTGTTATTAAATTATACGTCTCGAAAAAAGGAGGAAATTACTATTATAAGTAGGTAACATAGATTTACCAGAAAACAGTTAACTTTTTTATATCTACGCGTACTCGTATGAGTACCAATACTGTGTTCTTTTTGTATTATTCTAATTCGATAAACCGGACAAACCTGTTGAGAATTATTATAAGTATTTTGATTCATGGAAATCTTATGGTGGGGGGGTTACAGTGCGACAGGTGTTGTGTTATTAACATACTAAAAAAAGTTCTTGTTGTCTATTGGAGCTCAAAAATAAAATATGGTGTAATCATTGATTTAGAAAATTAACACAAGTCCTAGAAACGCAAGCGATTAATGTTTATATTTTATGAGTTTTTTATGGAAGAATTTATATTTTTCATATTAATAACTTTTTGGTAATATCGATTTATTATTTTAATTTAAAATATTTATTTCATAGTTTTCTGAAGAATTGCTATATATATATTAAAATATGCTATACTAATAGAAAAAATACAATTTAACCTTTAACTTATGACGTGAAAATTTTTGACATAGTTACAGATGTGGTGTAAATTTTACACCTTATAATTTTTGCAAAAAATTTTACTTTAAAAAACATTTTTTCGTTAATATTTGCTTTTTAACAATAAGATACAACAATTTTAATTTAAAAAAATTAAAAAAAGAAAGCAAAATGTTTTTTGAAACAAAAATGTAGGCACTTTATTTCGCAAGCCTTTTTGATAAAACTTTAAAAAAATGAAGAGAGGGTGTAAAATTTACCACCACCTCATAAGTTAAAGGTTAAGGCAGTATATGTAGAGAGTTAAAATAAAGGAAATAATTACATATGTACATATATTCATTAATTTTATGAATTTTCTAAAAATTATAAATTTTTAAACATTTTATTTAGATTTACTTATTTGAAGTAAATACACAGACAAAACCTTTTCGTAGTAACAACCAAATTTGTTTTTAACCAAATGATTCCAAATTAATTTCGAATTTTCCATTTGTGGCTGGATTCGATTTTAGATGCATTGAAAATATTTTGTTGGAGTAGTAATTAATCTTCATCAACTTATATTTGGTTGATAGAATAAAAAAATCTACGCATGCACTCAAATCATTGGAGTATCAACAAATTTGGTTGCTGTAACGAATCACAGTTCTCTCTCTAGCTTAAATTCTCTTACAGAATAATCCACACGAGATGTTATCGGAATGCATTTTCCAATTTGTTACAACTTGATTTCAACAAAACGCCTGTAAATCTTACATTTAGGTAAAACTCTACGTGGAGAATTTTATATGAAATTAAGCTGATAACTTCAGAAAAATTCGTATACAATTTTAGGAAATCTAAAATTTTTTTGAAAAATTTTAACATTCTTTAATGTTGTTTGCAGAATTCTGCGCCGAACGGCTAAAAGCCAGATGAGCCTAGCCTCCATAAATTTTAAAAGTCGCCGTCGACGAATATTTTTTAGCTTAATGCTTTAAAAACATAGACTACAGCAGGCTACCGACCATGATCTGTCATACACGACGACCGTTGCCGCTGTAGCCAACTTAACGGGCATGTTCTGACACTCGCATCTAGCATAACATTTGCGATTTTGACTTGAACTTGTGAGAGAGGTGTTCTGTAAATCGCAATGGATGTACATTAAGATGGTCCTTTATTATTTTTATTTTCGATTCTCCAAAAACAAATGACAATTTTGTGGTTAAAGTTCGTGAGAACGAAATTCAGGGAAAATGTCAAAAGTCACCCCAAGGGAGGTAAAATGTATGAGCAACATACAAAAAACGAAAACTGTTGGCTATTGTATGCACAGATGATGGAGAAGAAAGCCTTTTTTAAAAAAAATAAAAGGAAGTTCAACTAGAAAAAGAAGAAGAAACTAAAGTTTTTTTTTTAATTTAAGTTTGGTTGGCGGAGTTAAAAAACTCTCAAATTGCCAGGTTATTCCACGTCGATTTTAGTTCCCAGTTTCCCTATATCTTCATACATATAGGAAGCTGGAACGTTAAATTATAAATTAAAAATTTAGGTTATGAAAACCAAAAATCGATTGCATGTGGTTAATCATCTCCTTACTGTCATAACAAAAACTTCTAAATTTCATTCGGTTTTTATTTACTTGACAGATTAAATGGATTGCATTTGATGATTCTGATGATATTTCTATCGTCCTGAGGTACAGTTTTCCGTTTGCAGTTGCTATTTTCTATTTTTTTCTTTCTATTCAATAGCGTTTGATATAAAGTTGGAAAAGATTTTCCTTATTTTTTTAACTTTAAAATTAATTTTCGCTAAGCAATGGTGCTATGTATTGCGCGACCCACTACATCAGGAATTATATAAAAAAGGACTATATTTAACATTAAAAATACAATACATTCAGCATATTTAACTAATTTTACTTTAATCTTAAAAAATATTTGACTTCTTTAAAAAAAAAGAAAAAATTTATTCAATAATCCGGCACTGCTATTTCAATGTTAATAAAAAAATACATATTGTCATATATAAGAGCCTTTATTTCCGAAGTTATCATTATTTTTACAAAAAGATTACCTCACAAATGATTTACAGGCTTGACCGATTATGGGTATAAACTAAATTTTAAGTTTAAAATTTTTAAAGACGTTGTACGCAGTTTCAAAAAATTTCTTAGTGGTACTGCTATTTTCTTGTTCGTAACTGTAAATCCTTCATCATAAGAATGGTTGTCACAAACATATACATATTTACTGCAATCATATACTATATGATTTATACAATCTTGTGAATCGCAACTATATAAATAATTACAGTGACCATAATAAACAACTGCGTGTACTCAAGCCATATTAAACCAAGTTTTCATTATTTCCTTCCCCACTCTAATATAGCAAATACTTTTATCTACTAATTGATTTAAAAACTTTTATTCGATTGTTAGTTTTAAATCGACACCTGAAGAAAATATCAAATAATTTTCAATAAACATCCTTAGAAATTCTCGAACAAGCAAACGCTTCATTAAACAACCATCTTTACTCCCCATTAAATGAATGTACCAAACAAAAGCGATCACTTAATATGATCATCAACATTATTATTGCTTTATTATTAATGTATATATTATATGTATGTATATAAGTCTATAAGTATGTGTTATTGTTTGTACTAAAGGATATCTGGTTTCATTTCCGGTCTGATTAAATACATACATGCATAAGTACATACTAGCATGTGTAAATAAGAAGGAGATCAATAAAAACAACGAAATTGTGAATGAATACTCTATATGACAAGGTTTTTTCTTATAGCAAAAACAATAAGAAGACGATCATTTTATACTTTGAAGATTTACTCAAGTGTCTGAGTATATGTGGTGGTGGCATTTGCTCTTCCTAATTCCCCTTGTATGTCTTGAAGTTGTAGTGTTTTGTTGTTTTTTGTTATAGTTTATTCCTGAAATTAAATCTGCAAGATTAAGTCAAGCAGAAGTTTTATGTTGTTTGGTTTTTACAATATTAACAAATAGAAATACACATCACTCGGTATAGGTATTTCAATGTATTGTTTTATTAAAAACAACATAGATACTTACATACTCGTATATACATTCACACATTGTGTTTATGTTTATTGTTTAATATTGGAATACAACAATAATATTTATTTGTTTTATTTATTTTTATATTGTTTTATTTAGTGGTTATACAAACACAACAACTGAAATACTCGTATTTATTATATCAATGAAAAATACAATTTTTCTTATTGTATACCTAGATATTGGAAGTATCTGTGTAAATGTGTTTACTTCAGAAAAGGAATTTTTATTTTATTTATTTTAAAAAATATACAAAAAAACACATTTAAAGTACCAAAGCAAAACTACCAAATGTCTTAAAAAGAATTTAAACTAAAACAAAGCAATTTTGTTTAAGACTTATAAGTAAGAATTCCGTACAAAAAGAAGTAATGATTAGATTATTGGGGAATTTTACAGTGTAACATTTATGCAGTAATTATATATAGTCCAGTTTTTCAATACACATGTTATTGATTTGTAAGCAGAAGTTATTAAATAACTAACAAAAAAAAAACACATGTAATTAAATACTTACATCTGTATGAAGGAATATTAAAATATTTATATTAATAACAAATGATATTTAAAAAGGGAATTTTAGAAAATTATAATGTCATTAAGTTATTTATTGAAAAATATTTAAAAATTCAAAATATAATCTTTTAATGAGTTAAAATAGATTAAACTTGGTTTATCTTTGTTTAGTTAAACTAAACAGGGTAGAAATAAGAAATACTGCATATAAATTATAAAATTAGATAATATTGTCATGAAGATCATTTAGAGTAATACAAAAGTAAAAAATATATACACAGACATTATTTTTAGACATTGAGATAGTCTCGGTACCCAAATATATAAAAAGCCTGTTGGTATTTGAATTTAAATTATATTTTCTATCAAATTGCAAAGGGTCTTTCAATAGGGACTTCCGAACTTGGCAGTAGACAGCGGTCTATTGCTGAAGCTATATCTGTCGAGTTGACTGTCATTTATTCAGTTTGTTTTGCCAAATCCCCATAGACGGATATTGCGTTAAACAACACATGCAAATGTTAAAATTGTTTTATCAAAATGGATGTTCCTCTGTTTAGGCAACAAACATTCCGTGCGCTTCGCCCATTTTACGGTGAGGCCCATTTCTGAATGAATGAGTACGTCAACAAAGAAAATTATCGAATTTGGGACGATACCAATCGACATGAGATCCAAGAGTATCCAATACTTCACGAAAAAGTCAGTGTTTGGTGTCGTTTTTGAGCTGTGGTTGTCCAGACCGTCAACGGAGAGCGCTTTAAGTCGATGATTACCAACTTATTTTGGCCTGAATTGGATTATATGAACACTAGGGTGGCCCTTAATAAACGAAAGTTGGATTTTGGCCATTCTCACCCCCAGTTTGGTGAACATTAGTAAAAAAGTCATCCTGAAAAAATTTTAGGTAGTCGTCTGAAGTTTTGCGACGCATTTATAAGGGGAAAAATGCATTTCTTTCAGTTTTTGTAAAAATTATGCGATTAAAAACTTACTTTTGCAATTTAATATAAAAGAATTGAAATGTGTACGTAATTGTCCTTCTAATGAGACATCAAAAACAGAAATTGGTTAAAAAATGTTAAAGTTATTAAAAAATTGCCAGACCATTAACGTGTCTCAGGCAACTAAAACAAGAAATGTAGCAACAAAATTAACATATTTTGATAAATATTAAAATAAAAGCTCATATTTACTTAAAATATATCCATATTTACTTGTATATGAGTTTTTGTGTTCGTAGGATACCGTTAACCTATTCGCAGGTATGACCAAAAAGTAAAATTTTTTTAACGGCAGTTTCAAAACTCCATTTTCAAATTTTTACAAATTTTGTTAAACAAATTTCAGAATTTTTTGATCATCTCATTGAGATTTATTGAGAATATAATAGGGAATAAAAATGTGAAAAAATTATGAAAATATCTCTTACAGTTTTTCCGTACCTGCGATTTAAAATTTCCTTACTCTTATTAATTTTAAGTAAAATCTGTTCAGAATATTATAGTCCAGGTAATTTTAAATATAGTCTGAAAGTTTTACTAAAATCGGAGAACGTTAATCCTTAAATTGTGAAGGTCAAAGGTCAAAATTTCCATATTTGGAATTTCTAATGGAAATATAGCGAAATGTTGTATATTTTTGGGCCGATTTTGATGAAACTTAAGAAAAATATAGCACGAAGCCTAGTATTTACAATAACAGCACAAAAATGGAAATTAACCCTTAAGAGCACTTGGGGTTAAAATGACCCCAAACTTTTAAAATCATGATTTTTTTTATGGTTTTATGGCTATTTTCACGTAAAAAATTTATTTTTTGCTTCAATTTGTTATTATAACACCGAAACTACTGAGCCGATTGCAACGCAATATATGTATATGTGAAAATTTGTACATAGCAAGGGTAAAATGTTTTCAAAATTCAATCAATCGAAAGAAGAACATTAACTACTCAATTTTATGTATGTATATCAAACAAAAAAATAAAATTTTGTGAAAATGAGCGAATTCACTTAATTGGGAATAAATTCGAAAAGAATCAATCGATTTCTATGATCGATATCTTAATTTGTTGCTATTATATTTGGCTTTGCGATAAACCAATAAACCTGAACAATTTCTATCGCTTTCGATTTTTCATGTGTTTTTTAAAACACAAAAATTTGTTATTTTCACGTAAAAAATATATTTTTTGCTTCAATTTGTTATTATAACTCCGAAACTGCTGAGACGATTAAAACGCAATATATAAACGGATCCATAGAATTCAAAATTTGCACCATATTTGTACACTGAAACAACAATACATCAAAATTGTGTCGTGGTTTTTAAACTTTTTAAAAATCTAAAATTTTTTCGATTTTGTTGCCCTGTAAGAAATTTTATCCTTTAATTCATCAACGGCTAAAGCTAAATTCAAAGTTTTAAGAAATTGTAACTCAAGACAAACTAATTATTTTAGTTGCAACCATAAATAAAAAATTTGTTTGGATTTACTACAAATGTGGCCATATTAATGTAGTTTATATGTTGCCCAAGTCAGAATATGAGAGTTTCTGAAAAGAGTTTTTAATTTAAAAATATATTTTTACAAAAGACTGGGGATCAAGTCTTTTGGAGTACATAGTGCTCAACTTTGTCTTGTTTTAAAAAGATTTTGAAATCTTGGCTCTTTTTCTATTGATATTAAAAGCTTTGTACAAATCGGGACAGTTGTTAGGAACTTTTTTAGTTTTTACTAAAATATTATTAACTATTTTTTAATCCACATACATACATAAATTCCTTGGTTTTCATTTAGATTAAAATTATTTTTTTCAGAAATTACGTCCATCCACGAAAATTTTTAAATATAAATACTGCGAGCTATATATTGTCTGATTAGATCAAGCCGATTAAAATTCTGAAACATTATTGGTCACTTTTTTCTTTAGTTCGGCATAGTTCGGAGAATAATCTAGACTCGGTATCAATACTATGGTACGCTCTATTTCGATTGCATTTTATAGGCGTACCTTAAAGCAAATAGTTTGTTAGCCTAGAAATTTCCAATTAAAATTTTACACTTTATATACACCCCGCTATATTTTGAAAATAAATTTACTTTTTTTTTCATTTCGCCGTCGAAATTGTTGAGTATTTTAATTGCGAAAACTTACAAAAAGACTGCTGAATAAATTTTTATGCTCCTCCAATTTTTTATTCTTATACAAAATAAATTTATAAATAAATAAAAAAAAGTACTTACAAGCTTTACCTTGCAAAAAATTGTCACTGCTTTTTATACTTGGGTTTTTTTTAATAAATATTGTATTTCCATTTAAATCATAAACATTTTATAAATCAATAAGTTTTATCATTCTGAGAAAAAATACTAAACTTTTTCATTTATCAGCAATTGAAATGGAACACATGTCTACAAGGCTTTTTGCAAAACCAATGGAATGAAATCATTTCGAAGTTATTTTTTAATATTCATGTAGTTAGTAAGTATTAAATATAATTAACTACTGCCAATATTGAACAATAAAAGTTGTAAGTTATAAGTGATACATTTGGGGACAATGTACGTATATTTTATCAACAAGAATATTCATATCATTCATATAATAATTCTAAAGAAAAACATGAAAATATTTTCTCAAAGATTTGTTATATTATCATGACATCTTAATGTGTATTAATTGTTGAAAGTAAGACTTTTTTGGACGACTAAAACCCCAATCAAAATTTCAATATTTCAATTTCTAAATTTTTGAATAAAACTTTGTTTTTACAATTCTAAGTTAGTTTAAACTTTCAGTAACTTTTAAACCTGAGATCTGATAAAGCTAACTAGTCCAATTTTTGTGAAAAATTTACTAATTTACCCGAAATTGGTCCATTATTGAAATAATGTCTAAATACTAGAGTTTCGTGTTCGGTTTTAACCGAAACCGCGGTTTTTCAAAACCGAAACCGACAATTATTCTAAAATAAAATAATTTAATATAATGAAAACCACCATTAGAAGAAAAATTACCAATTTTCCACATTTGAAACCCCGCCAAGTTTGACATCAAAGCAATTTTTTGATTCTATGTTCAATATGATAGAAAATTCAAAAAGTACCATTTTGAAGAACGAAAAAGTACTCTTTAGTTTGGTTTAGTTCTCCTTTTTTGGTATCATAATACCATAGAGCCCCATATTCTTGATTATTTCTTTATTGAGAAGCATATTAGCCAACTTTGATGTAAGCTAACTAATTTAATATATTAAAAAAGGACAATTGAAAGAAAAAAGTACCAATTTTTACCGAAACCCTTCGGTTTTGAATTTTTTAAAACCGAAAACGCGGTTTTGAAATTCTTCGGTTTTTTGGAAACTCTACTAATACGTTGGTTTTTGCTTATATTTCGGACCAAGTTGGAATTCAATAGTTAAAGTTTATGAACAAAATCGAGGTAGTCGTGGGTTTTTGCTGTTGATTTTCAATACCAAAATTTGCATGAATCTCATGATATGGATCCGTAAGTTATCTGACGGCTTCATAAAACTTATTTCAACCAACACATGGACAAACGAACATTGCTAAATCGAATTTACAAATGGAATGAAAAGTTTTTTAAAGTTTAGCTCCTTCAGTTTAGCTCTTTATTTATTATTTTGTATAGATTCTGATCTATTCACAACCCTGTGTAAAATTAATTCACAACTTCCGAACAGAAAACCTTAACCACTTTTCGCTTCTTGGGAAGTATTTTTATACGGTTTTTTTCTTTTCAAAATTAAATTTTCCTAAATGTTCAGTCAATTTTACAACTTTTTTTATATTTTAATTTAAAAATAACAAATTATCCTTCTTCATAGATCATTAATTTCCTCCAACATTAAACATTTGTTTAATTTCTGTTTCAAAAATCGATTATTCAATGAATTTAAGTTAAACAAATTTGTAGTTTTCTATCGTCTCAAAAAAACTAAAATTTAAACACCCTGCTGCAATTATGAATTTCTCAATTTTTATCACAATATTCCCACGCAAAATATTATCATTTCTAATTAACAAGGACTTTTAAATGAACTACCTCATATACTATACTTAAATACTAAGTATCTGTTTGGTTGGCATACAGTTTATGGTTGATTGCGTTTCAATGTAAGTACTATTTTCAGTGTCCTTTAAAAGTGGTTGCTCATTTCAAGTACCCCTTCGTGATTGCTTAGGGACGTGGGAGAGATACGAGTAGTTATTTTGTTTTATTCTAAAATGAAATTATTTTAAAGTCATAAAAGGGTTTGCTTTCTTTTGTGATTATTTCCCATAAAATTTATCTAAAATAATTGTTAACAACAATTATGATCTTTGTTATTTCTGAAAGTCAAGCATGCATTTCGTTGAAAAGGTTAAAGTTGACAGGATATTAAGGAAATTTTAATATTTTATACATAATAGTTGGGTAAAACTATTTATATAATGGGAATTTGTTGAGAGTAAATTATGAAATTTAAAACATTTATTAATAAATTAAAGGGCAAGTTACACAATCAAAATATTGAAAATGTCAAATACAGCACTTTTCTCCACACTTTTACATTTAGGAAGTAAGTGGGAGTTGCTAAGACGGAAGACAGCAAAAATGATGCCATTAATTCAATCATTTTAGTTGGGAACATTGATCAAATTTGTTTGGATTTACTACAAATGAGGCCATATTAATGTAAATTATATATTTTTCATATCAGAATATGTGAGGTTCTGATTTCTTTAATTTAAAAAATATTATTTTTCAAAAGACTTTGTATCCTTTCGTATACCAAGTGCTTAATTTTGACTTGTTCGGAAAAATGTTTTTCAAAACTTGGCTCTTTCTCTATTGATATTACAAGCCATTATTCGGATCGGTCTATTAGTTAAGATTCCACAGTTCTCTAAGCTACAACCCATGAAATTATTGAAGGAAACGTAGGTCTTTTTCCAAAACTTATAACTTTGTACAGAGACATCTGATTTCAACAATCAAAGTCTCATTTGAAAGATCATATGTTTTGCCACAAAACTCATAATTTTATTTTAAATTGTAAGATTTATAATGAATTTGTGGTAGATTTACATTTTTGTATGTAAACTCACAACAAAAACGTCTCTATATATCACATCTTATTATGCCAAAAAGTGTATTTGTTGTTTAAGACAAATTTATGTCAGGGATTACATTAGAATAACACTTTACCAGGATTACATTAATTGAAACTGAAAACAAACATATCCGTTTATGCATGAGACAGACTAAAAGACAGAGTTGACCTTAAGATAAACTAACATGTAGGTCTTTATTACAAACGAATAACATCATCAGTCATACTTAAAATGAAATATGTACAATATTTCATTCATGAAACTAAAAATTCATTCATAAAAATTTGTCAAAAACATATTGGCCATAACAGATCTTTGTCTATTGTCCAAAAAAAAAAGACCAAGAAAAAAAGGAAGAAATTATACAAAGGACTTGTAAACAATACAAAACATTAAATATACAAAGAACAAGAACAACAAAAACAAAACTATAAAAATCAAAAGAACAACTACTATATAAGAAAATCACATCCGGTAATTTACTTCCTTAAAATGTCAATGTATGAGTATAAATCACACACACACCTAAACTAGCGCACCTTGTCTTATTTAAGCAGGTTTTCATATTGCTGTTGTTATTGTTGTTGTTTTTTAAACAAACATGATATACAAGATAAATTGATCTTAAGATCTTTTTCTTAAATTTTTTCTCAATGAAATTTAACGCCCGCACAAGCAAATTAGGCAAACTCAGTTTCAATACATACTCGTACATGAGAAGCTGGAAAAAGGTCTAATGGTTTTTGTTTAAACCTAGCAGGTACATAATGATAATTATATCTCTCTCGCACTCTCTCTCTTTAACTATATAGATTCTAGAAGAAAAAATGCCACATCTTGTAGAACAAAGAAAATATCTAGATAAAATTGAAACTAGAAAAAGTGCATCATCTTGTTCAGTATGAGTATCTAGTGCAAATACCTTATGTCATGCTCACAGAATACAGAATACATGCACCTTACAAAATGTTTTACTTGACAACAAAGTAAAATATTCTCACAGGATATTTGAGTACGGAACCAAAAGTTATGTTGTTGTTATTGTTATTTAAGGAAATATGTATGTACTATCATCAAACATCCTTATAATGTGAAAAAAAAATACAATACAAATGCACAATCTTTGAAAAAAGATATTTATAAAACAAATTCGAAATTTAAAAAGGGATGTAAAGGAATGCAAACATTTGGAATGTTTAAAAGTTTTGAGGAACTAATTCTAGAACTTTTGTATTCAGTTAACTGATTATATTTCGATCTAGTACATTTCCCATAGAATAGTGTTAAAAATACTATCGGACTATCTCTGAATATTCGGATTCGTTTTCTTGTGTCAAGTGTAAATTCATATTTGAAAAAGTTAGAAGTTCACCCAAACCCACTTGCACGAACATTAATGAGAAGTAATGGCTACATCCGACTAAGAAGAAGGAATCCAACAGACCTGTGCTGATGATAGGATCTATAAATTAAACATAATTTTTCGTCCAACTGTGGTGGGACGTAAATAAAAATTAATATTTAAGATTTGAACAAATTATTGATAGTTCACATTATTTTGTGAAGATACAATAAATAACATATGAAATAAAAAAAAGTGTAAATTGAGTTCCAAAAATCGACTTTATATTGAACGAATTTTTAATTTTGTTCCTCATCAAACACTTAAATTTTAATGCCCTGCTGCAATTATGTTATCTCAACATTCTAAAGCAAAATATCATATTTTCTAATTAACAAGGACCTTATTTATACTTTATATACTAAGCATCTTTTTGGTATACATTTTATGGTCCATTGAGTTTTAAAGTACTATTTTCAGTGTCCTTTAAAAGTATGTTTCGATCTGAATTTCCCACAAAATAGTGCTAAGTCCAAAATTGTTTCCTTCCTAGTATAGTCTAATTACTTTCCAAAACCTATCCCTGAAAATTCGGATTCGCTATCTTGAGAAATTCAACAAGTTTGCTTCATGGGACAATTTGTTGTCTTGCTTTGAGAGCTAAATATTTTTCTGGATGTTATTTGATGTATAACGAAGTTAGAGAAGTTAAAGTTCGGTGAGAAAGATGCAATATATTCTTATTTCACTTTTAATCTAGATGATTCGGAAGTTATGGACTAATTCAAGATGTAATTATTAATGTTTGTTTCATCCTTGACATGGGCCCATAAAATCTCTGAATATACTTCAATACGCCAAGGAACAACACAAGGAATTTTAATCCCTAATTCACATAATATAATGCAGAATGACTCAGATGAGTTAAATTTCAATGAGAAATATGCAATCGTTTTAAATACATTATTTTGAAACTAAATCTTATTCATCAAAGGTTTATTAAAAAACTTTTTTGTATGAAAATTTTAATAAATTTAAAAAAATATTATGAATAAGGGGATGAATAAGTATGTAAATTTAGGGTGCCATAAAATCGGAATATTCTCCGATTCGTGAAAACTTTAACTTATAACACATCTTATTTCAATATATATAGATACAGAAGAATTTTAACTCTTTATCAGATTAGTAGGACACTGTCTACTCACTTTATCAACGCTCTGTACTATTGAGCAGTAATTTAAATTAGAATCCAAAGGATTTGAATATGAATCCACTCCAAAGAAATATACCTAGAAATACCTGTACGAGTAATCATTATGAGAAAGCATTGGGAAAATACTAATTTAACTGTGTAATTCTGCACTAAATTCTAACCTACTACAAACCAATATTCATTTCGGAATTTCGACGCTTCAGTTTGTCGAAATTCTCTCCAAGTGACATGTTATCTATTGAATTGCGAGTTTGAATAGATCTTCCGATACGATAATTATAAAGAATATTTATATATTTATTATATCATTTCTAAAGTCCGGCCGAATATTCAGTTTCGGGAAACATTTGACTGAATACTAAAAGCCAACATTTAATAAAGAACTAAAATAGATTATGGAATTTCTAATGAGAAACTAGTTTTGAATAAAATAACTCAAATCCATCTAGAAAAACTGTTTCCTCGGCTTCTGTTACGTCCAGACTGTGATGTTTCAAACGATTTTAGTTCAAAATTTATTTGACAAGAAGTATTTCATTTGATCTTTAAATAGCATTCCCTACTTTTAGTCAATATAAATACGAATAGTATTTAAAAAATGAGGAGAGTTTTTGAACTTGTGTTGTTCCTACGAAGTAGTTTGCTATTTTATGGAAGCAGTGAACGAGTTCTAAATTAAATATTCTGACTACTATCATATCAAATGATTATCTGGGAAAATGTCAAAGAGTTAAGTCTCATGATTAGATAGTAAATGTTTTAAATATGTGCGATCGTTTACAAATCCAAATTAAATAGTCTTCCTTACATGGTAGTATGTAGGTATAAAAAGTAAATTAATGTCAATATTTTACTGAGTATGAATAGATTTCAAATAGAAAATTAGTATTTTAAAACTACATTCAAAGCAAAGGATCACATCCTTTTTAGGCTCTGCGGTCACATGAGAATATTTATCATTAACACAGATAGAACCAAGTGGTGTTTGTTACTTGTCTGTATGGATACGAGTAAGAGTATTTATAGTGTTGTTGTTTTATTGTTTTTGTACATTTCGTTGTTGTTTTTTGAAACTAATATCAAGGGAAATCTTATACCATTAACCGCCGCCTTCAAAAAAAAACAACAACAACAAAATCAACATTTAAAAAAGTGAACAACTGTTGTCAGTGAATTTTCAGTTTTATGAAAAAAAGGCAACCAACTCACATGTGTTCAATTCAGTCACTCATTCATTCATTTATTTTCTTAAGCTCTGTTAGTCGGCTGGCTGGCTGCCTGACTAGCTGGCTGAATGACTGCTTTGATGGTTGGTTGTTGTTTGGCTGACACAGTGCCTTGAGTAGAGTTTGTTGTAGTCATGGTGATCGTTGGACAGGTGCACCGCTTTTTTTTAGTTGTATGCACCACCACTAGCTGCAGCAGCAACATCAGCAGCAGCACCACCATCAACACAGTCATCGTTACTCATTTACAAAATGTTTCGTTTTTAGTTAATTTTCTTGTTGCTTTTTTTTTGCTCATTCCTTTTTGTGTGTGGATAGCATTTAACATACAATTCCTGCTGCCTTTTGCACCATGGGTAACCCCCTCATTTAATTTGTATTTAGTTTAATTTAGTGTTTTTACTGTAGGCTCCCTTCGGTGTTATTGTATGTTTATTAGGATCTCATTTACTTACTTACGTTGCTATTCATTCAAAAGTGATTGAAGTTCTGTGGCAGAGTTCTTTCTTATTTTTATTTATTTATTCTTCATAATTTTGTTGTGATTTTTGCTTGTTAGTGTTGTTTTTTGTACATACATAATTTTATTGCAATGTTTTTATTTTATTTTTAGTTTTAATTAGATTAACCATGAATTTCACAGTTTCTTTTTAGTATTTTAAAATTTTTTCCTCATCTCCTTAATATTGTTTTATTGACTCGTGTGTTTTATGTTTTCGAACAAAGGCTTCTTGAAAATTCTCTAAAAGAAGAAATCGTTAAATAAAAATTCACAAAGACTTAGTGGGAATCATGTAGAGAGTGTTTTGAATGTGTTTGTAGTGAACCAGACCGACATTTGGCTTGAAATATGGTTAGAACATCTGTTTTTGGAGTCAAGTTTAAAACAAACATATTTCGTAAGTACATAATTCTTGGCAAATGTTGCTCTAAGTACAATGCATACCTATTACCAACAATAAAAAAAGTATGTAATTAAACATCTAGTGTTTTTTTGTTATAGATAACATTTTTGGAACTAATACTTACACTGAATTCAGGCAAAAGAATAGAATTTAGAGATATATAAAACAAATTGCCTAATAGTGAAATTAAAATAAAAAGTAATTCTGTTTAATTGAATGGGCCATTGTTAGGCTATGACCTTTTAACATCATTCTGGCAACTTTATGGATTCCGAGCCAAAAGAACTGGTCATCTTTTAAGTCCACGAACGAATCAAGCTATTTCAGATTCTGAAGTGAAGTGAATTCCAGAGTGAGTGTTCTGCATCAATAAACAAATAGTAGTCGAACAGGGCACGGTCTGCATTATAAAGCGGGTGAGGCAAAGCTTCCCTACCACTTCATTTTAAATACTTTTTGACAGGTATTGCAACATATGGTCGAGCGTTTTCATGACGAAAAATATTACAGTTTCATGTCCGGCCGCATATTATGGATGTTTATCGGCCAATACTCGCTTCAAACGAATCAGTTGAGTTCGGTACAGGTTTCCTGTGATGGTCTGGTCAGATTTCAGTAGCTCATAATAGATAGGACCCTTTTTGCTCCCACCAAATACAGAGAATTACCTTAGCGCTAGGATATTTGGCTGTGGTGTCTATTCGGCTGGTTTTCCGGGCTTCACATAGGATCTCTTACGCTTCGGTTTATCGTAATGGATCAATTTTTAATCGCAAGTAATAATTCGGTGCAAAAACGATTTTCTTTTGTAGCGTTCAACCATCATTTCCGACATGCAAAATCGTTTTCAAGGTCTCTCGGTTTCAATTCGTATGGTACCCAATTTCCCTGCTTTTGGATGAATCCTGCCGCTCGCAAACGTTTAGGAATTGCTGCTTGAGTAGTTCCAAAAGATTTTGGCAAGCTCTTGTTGAGTTTTACAACAATCTTCATGGAGTAATGCCTCCAATTCTTTGTCTTCAAACTTATTTGGCTGGTCTGGGCGATATTTGTCCTACGTGTGAAAATCACCACCTATTATATAGCCTTGTTGGTGGATAAATATCATTAACAAATAGTGTAGGCACGTATAAATTTCGATTTGATATTTTGTTCATTTGATATTTGGTTTATTAAGAAAAAAGAGAAAAAATTGTAGTTCATGGTACAGAGCAATCTGTGCCTTCTACCAAATAGTCAATATACATATATTGCTTATTATTTTCATTCATATAAGGAGCAAAAACAGATTTTTGGTTAAAAATCTTCAGAAATTTTTCAAAGCTGCATTTTTTTTTGTTTCATATGCCTTTCAATTCGATGTAGATCGCCAAGAGATCGCAAAAATCTGTTAATTTATTTGTATTGTTTTTTTTTGGTAAAACCCCCAGTTACATCAATCCACATAATACTTTAAATAACTTGTTAAATCATATTTCAAACAATTCTTTTTTTAAGTGGACCTTAAGAATGTGTTACCAAAACCATATTGAAATACTTAACAAGACTTTGTTAATAAATATTAAATACAACAATGAAAAAGTAACAACTCTGGTCAACAAACAATTAACAAATGTCAATAGTGGAGAGAAAAAAAAACATAAAAAACCCACAATCCCAAACAGTACTAAACTACGACAGATTGGACGGACGGTGTGGACTCACTGGTGAGTACAATAAGATTTTGGAAAGTGTAAAAAAATCATAAATACATGAGTACCGCAATCAAATGAACAACAAACACATACAATTTACATAAAAATTAACAATATTGACGAAAAATATAAAAAAAACAAAAACGCTCGCATGCTCATTCGTTTGATCGGTCGGTCTGGTCTGCCGTTCGATCGTTTGGCCGGCAGGCCGGTCTCTTTTAACATCAACATCACACGCAACAAACAAAAGGACCGATTTCAGTTTAGTGTTTTTAATATTTTTGTTGTATGACTTTTTATAGTTGTTGTTATTGTTGGTGGAAGTGAAATACAAGGAGAGAAATATAAATAAGACAACAAGGCGGTAAATATTAAAGAGTTTTTTTAAATATATTTTTGAACAAATTATGGAAATTTTGTTTTAAATTTATGAAAAAATAAAACAACATATTTGTCACTAATTTTAGAAAAAAAAATAAAACAAACGGAGAAGACACAAATTTCCATAATTTTGATTTGTTAAAAGGCTACTGTTTTGTAATTTACACGCGATATTAGGTAAATCATGTGACAGTTTATGCGTAAAGTTGTCAAATTAATTATTAATAAACAAATAAGATTTTAAGTTAAGTTATTCAAAATAAAATCGGAAATAGAAAAGTACTTATTTATGTGGTCAAATGTTTAATTTTTGAAGCAGTTTGAATGAAGATTCCTGATATAGAATACACTTTCTAATTAATTTATCAATGCACTGTCATGGAATCGGTTTATACATTTACTTCTTTAATTTAAAAAAAATCCGCTGAAGCAAACTTGCGAGAGATGGTTTGTTCGATTCAGAAGTAGTGATTTTGATATGCAAGACAAAGATCGCCCTTTGAAGCCGATAGAACTTGAATGAAAAATTGATCTATTACGGTAACCCGAAGCGTAAGATATCGTATGTGAAGCCCGGCCAACCATCGACACCAAAGCCAATTATACATGGCGCTAAGGTAAGTCTCAGTATTTGGTGGAATCAAAAGGCTCCTATATATTAAGAACTTCTGAAATCTGACCAGACCATCATATGGAATCTGTAACGAACGCAACTGATTCGTTTGAAGCGAGCATTGGTCGAAAAACACCCAGAATATGCGGCCAGACATTAAACCGTTATATTTCATTATGACAACACAAGGCCACATTATGCAATACCTGTTAAAAACTATTTAGGATGAAGTGGTTGGAATGTTTTGTGCCCCGTCCGACTACTACTTGTTTCGATCGACGCAAAACGCTCTCTCTGGGATACGCTTCACTTTGGCTTTCGATCTTGGCCTCAAAAGATGGACAGTTCTTTTGACTGGAAATCCATATGTTGCCAGAAAGATGAGAAAAAGTCATAGCTAACAATGACCAATAAATTTATATTGTACAAATGTTTCAAAATAAAAACTAAAAATTTTAAAAAAAAAATCCGCAAATAAAATCAAACATCAAAAAGTCTGTGATTTGATAACACTTGCAATACATTATAACTGTGGTAAATTTCGTTAAAAGCAGAGATGACAAATCCGATTGCTGTCCGCTTTGAGATGGATTATTCCAAATGTTAAAAAGTCGAAAGAGTATGAAATCTTTCACATTATTTGGGATCAAATCTGAATAGAATGTTAAAAAATACAGTCTGTCCAGACAGATCTCAGTTGTTGAACTCTGGTGAGAACTTAGATAGTGTGAAGGCTGCTTAAGTAATCTGTTCAGAAAGTCAAAGTAATGCGAAGGACTATTTGAGATACAATTTGGAATTAGAGTTTAGCTTAATTCATACATTTACTAAATTCAGGACTATCTAATAAATCCCAATAAAAAGAAACATAAAAACATTAGCGAAGGACAAACAGAATCCTTATTATTCGAATAAATTTTATATTTCTGAAATAGTGTTGGCAGATAAAGCTATTGCTATTTCCATATTAATTTTTAACAGGTCTTAAGCTGATTTCAAAAGTACCTGAATTGTTTTTCAATCAGAATTTAAGGTTTGTCTTAAACTTATACAAGTCCTACTATCTCTTTGCTTGCAAAACAGCCTATGCGTATTTGAAATTTGTTATCCGAAGGCTGTCTTCTTCCTGCCTTATTCAATTGCCAATACATTTGAAAAAATCTATACTAATTTCTAATTTAACACAAATAATTGCGGATTTAACACAAATAATCATGTGCAAAATTAGTAAGGCTTTCAAATAGAAAATAAACTGTTATTGGCTGTCCTGAAAATTTGTTAAAAAAAACGCCTAGGCCTTTTTCTAGGCAAGCTAAAGAAGTATTTTGCACAATTTTCTTTTCCCAGCTGTTTGTTATCAACCAGTATTTTGTCAGCTTTTAAGAAACACTAATGAGTCTGCGCAAATACTTTTAATGTTGATGATTGGGCGTCAATTTGTGAAAATATGTAACTACTGCCAGCTAATTTCTTGTCTTAAAATTTTCATCAACTGTAATAAATTTCAAATTAAAATTTGAAAACAACTTGTCACTTAGACAAAAAAAATACCAAAGAAACAATTTTCCCACGTTCATGAAAAAAAAACAAAAATGCTGGCAAATTGCTAGACAACTCTGGTAACAGAAGACAACATTAACTCAGGTGCCAACCAGCCTTAAATTACAAGTATTTTAATAAATTGTCATTATGTTATACTATTTTCAGTTACTGTTGTTTTTTGTTTTGTTATTGTTGTCATTTTCAACGTAACTACAATAATTTCCCAGTGTATGTAGATGGTGGTGGCGATAAAAAGAAATAAATAAATTTTGTAACAAGATAATAGTGGTTGGTACAAATAGTTGGCAAAGAGTAAAACTGGTCAAGAGTCTGGGTATTACTTATTCCGAATGACCGTTACTCTATGTAGGCGTTTTATTGTTATGCACGAAAGGACACTTACTCTTACTCTCAGGCTCATTCTAACACACACATACAGGTTGTGTTAAGCACTTGTGTTTGACAACAACGAAAAAAGGACTTGAAAATGTTTGACAAATTCAATACTCACTGAAACACTTGTTGGTTTTTAACCAACTAAAATGAAATTATTATGCAGTCTATGCTAAGGGTGATATAAATAAAATAAGGGCTATAAATTGCACCCTATTTTGTAGGACTTTTTTTAACAAATCGAGGTAAATTTTAGAATTTAAACATTAGTTTTAGAAAGGGAATTGATTTAAAATAATTCTCACGTTTTTCAAGATAATTTCAAAGAAACTGTACTTTATAAACGAAAAAATTAAATTCAAAATTATTTAAAATAAATTTTAGACATTTCTCTGGATTTTAATAACATAACATACAATTTAAGTTTAACATCCTGGGAAACACCCTTTTAAATGTTAAAATCTTATTTAGAAAAAAAGGCAAATAAATATTTGCCTTAAACCCAAAATTAACTTAACAAACCTGTTTGCCCACATTTTCTATTATTTTTTCACGGTTAACCCCAAATCAAATTAAATTTCTCTGCATAAAAAGTAAAACTTCAATTAAGTTTACAAAATAGCTTTGAACCCCCCCGCACAATAAAAAAATACATACCATATAAAAATAAAAAAGTAAAGTGATAAACAAATCGGAAATATAGACGGAAATTAAAAATACTTACTAACAAGGCTCTCAAGACACAAAAACCAGGATATTTTTTTCATTCCATAGCAATATGATGGTGTAAAAACAAAACGTTACATTTCTTGTTAGATTTGAAATATATTTTAACATAATTTAATAATAAAGACAATTTCATTACAAATCAATAGTTGACTATGATGATGATGTCATAAAGATGAAATAAAGAAACAAATTGGCATTACGACAAGTAAATTTATTGTAAGTATTACCTTTAAATCCAAAGTACGGCTGCATGTGGTGTAATAAACAGAAAGAAATACAGTGTTAAAGAAACGTTTAAAATTTAAATTAAATAAATCTTTAGTAAAACAGCTAATGTACATAATACATATGGTATTTAATAATTTTATTAATTTGTTATAGTTTTTTTTAATATAGAACAAATTTAATTATAAATTCAAGTTATTAAAAAACAAGTAAGAAAGCCCGACCATATAATACCCTACACTAAGTAAAAGAGCAAAAACATTTTATTTATTTATGACCGATAAAGTCCAATTTCGGAAGGACATTTGTATGGGGGCTAGGTGAAATAATGGACCGATTTCAGCCAGTTTCAATAGGCTTGGTCTTTGGGCCGAAAAAATAATACGTACCAAATTTGATAGCCAACCAGACGGACGGACGGACATCGTTTAATCGACTCAGAAAGTGATTCTAAGTCGATCGGTATACTTTAAGGTGGGTGTTAGACTAATATTTTTGGGCGTTACAAACATCTACACAAACGCATAATACCCTCCTATGGTGGTGTAGGGTATAAATATTCATAAATTATGGCATTTAGATTACAGAATTCATTAAATTTCTTTGTCCATTTGCTTAAACTTCAGTAAATGTTAAAACTAAACTAGAACAAAGTTTAAGAAACCAGGAAGAGAAACTGACAATCAAACAAATAACAAGTCAATTAAGGTTTGGTAACACAAGTCTTTGGCCGTTTGCATAAACTTCGTTTAATAATAATAATACTAAACTAGAACAACAAGGAACAATTAAACATGTAATAAATCAGATTTAATATCTCAAGCAATAATAAATGTCATTGTACGTTTGCTTAAACTTCGGTTAATGTTGCAATTAAACTATAACAAGGTTTAAATAAAGTTTAAGAAACCAGGGAGATAAACTGACAATTAAACAAATAATAAATCAATGAAGATTTAGTAAAACAAATGTAAATGTTTTTGTATCTTTGCTTAAACATCGGTTAATGTTGAAATTAAACTAGAAGGTTTAAGTAAAGTTTAGGAAATCAGGGTATTAAGAAACAAATTTCATTAGGAATAACTATGATTTAACAAGTAATAAATCAATACAAGTTTAGTAACTTAATCATGAATAAATTTCATTGAATGTTTGCTTAAACTTCGGTTAATGTAGCAATTAAACTAGAAGGAGGTTTAAGTAAAGTTTAATAAATCAGAGTATAAAGTTTATTGACAATAAATTAAGTAAAGACTAAAAAATCAATTCTGGTTTTTCAACTAAATTGCAATTTCAAGTCAGTTAAAACGGTACATCTGTAGTTTCAAAATTGCAGTTCGATAAAGCTAGCCAAACACGGAATGATTTGTTTGCCTGATTTGTGATTGAAAATTTTCAATTACTTGTGATTTTGTGCGCGCACAACCCCATTAACAAGTCGAACATGAACAAATCGCAGTCACAAATCACCCCTGTGTGGTTAGCTTAATACATCAAAATCTTACTGGAATTTTGCAAAAAAAAAACAATTGGTTTTATACAAAAAAAGATGCTATAACACTCCAAAACACGCAAAAACTATGCGAGTGAGAGGAAGATTATTAAAAAATAGTTTTAAATCCATAACATATGGCTTAACAGTTTACAGATTATTATAATGTTAAACTTTCCTTGGACCAAAAATAGAGTTGATCTTCCTCTAAGAAAATAGAGTTGATCTTGCTCTAAGAGAATTGTCGAATTTTGGAAATAATTTAAGTAAATGAATTAATTTCAATTGTCATTGCTTGGTCATGATCATTCCATCTGTACACAATTTTGTAAACAACGACGATATTCTTCAGACCAAGGCACGGAAACATCAACCAAAATTATGGGTTGGGTTTCCAAAAACAGCGAATCAGCCATATCAGACCTATTGTAGGGCAAAAACAGTGTTAAACAGATGGGTGGCGGGCTGAACGATTCATGGATTAAATGTCCATGGAATTATTTCGAGGAGCTCAAAATTTCAAGGAAATTTTTCTCAGTTTCTTTTCAGGCGACAAAGATCAAAAATACATCTGAAGCAATTTTACTGATCCTCAATAGCTATATCTCCATATTCATAAACAATTTTGAAATTTATAAAAGGTTTATAAAACTAAATTTCATAAATTTTAAAACTGTTTGTGAATATGGGGGATAATATACAAATTATTACTGACAGTTACTTGCTTCTAACATATTTTTGGGAAAACCGGTGGCTAGCTGAACGGTTCTTTGGTTAAAATACCATGGAACCATTTCAAAAAGTCAAGAGTTTTCAGTGAGATACGTTTTATTTCAGTTATTTACGAAACTATTTCGTTTTCAACATCCAAATTCTCAAAAGAATATTTGGCAGATCTATGCAACATACATAATGGGCATTCAATCAAGCGGAGCATTCAATTTGCTGAGATCATTAAAGATTATTATTATGAAGGATCCTTAACAAGGAGAGTTCTGTAAATCAAGTCGTTTTCAAACACGAATAATTGGGAAATTGGTATTATGCATAAAATAAGAGGCCTGTTTACTCGACATTAAAACAAGTAAATCATTTGTATTCGATTTCCACATTTATTTATTTCGTTTTCAAAACCAAAAAGTTACTCGGATTTGCTTTACAGAGCTTATGTATGTTTCATTCCTTTTGTAAAAGGTATAACACAATTTCTATTAAAACAATTATTAGTCTAAATTTGTACAACCTTAAATCTTGGCTAATTTGTCTATTATTTCTCTACCAAAACTTTTATGATTTTAATTTAATTTATTATAAATTTTACACTCTCTCAGTTTTTATATCACAAAAAAAAACAACTCTTTTTAATGATGGTTAATAATATTTTTGTGTTCTTTGTTATTTTTTATAGCAACTTTATAATAATAAATTATTTTACAACTGCTAATTTGCTGAGATCATTAAAGATTAAAACAAGTTAAAGTAAAAGTACAAGAGAATAAAATGAAATGAAGAACAAAATGTAAATTGTTTCACATTTAATAAGTGCGTTTAATTTCTTGCTGTAGACTATAAAAACAGTTTATTATATTTCAGCCAACCTATACTAAGGAGTGAGATCGAAAAATTCTTAACATACATATATGTTTATAAAAAAGAAACCACTAAACTTACAGCTTTAATTTTTTTTTTATTTGATTGAAATTATTATTACAATTTACAAAAAAAATTATTTTTATAGTTTTAATCACTAGTGATGAAATTTTGAACCTTTTTCGGAAACCCTTCCATTAACGTTTTTATAGTGCTTTCTGTCACTTTGCTCGAACATGTAGTCCATCTCCGTTTAAAATCTACCACACTTTTGGACACCTTTTTTGTACTCTTCAATTCTCTTTTAACAAGAGCCCAATATCTCTCCACTGGCCTTAGCTCCGGGCAGTTTGGAGGATTTGCCTCTCTTGGTACAAATACCACATTATTGTTCTTGTACCACTCAAGGGCTTGTTTGCCATAGTGACAGGATGCCAAGTCAGGCCAAAAATAAGTGGACACATTATGAAGTCTTATGAATGGAAGCAGCCTTTTTTGTAAACATTCCTTGATGTAAATTTCGGTATTTATAGAGCCCGTTGTAACAAATGAGTGGCTTCTTTTGCCGCAACTGCATATTGCTTGCCATACCAAGAACTTTCTGGGAAATTTTGTCTGCTTTTGGGTCCTAAACTTTTCTTCAACATTCCCTCGAGCATCAGCAACATAAAATTTTTGACCTGGAAGTTGCGAAAAATCTGCCAGAACATACGTTTCGTCATCCATTATGCAGCAAGAATATTTTTTTATAAAACTTGACTTCAATTTCCGTGCTCTGTTTTTGGCCTCTAAATTTCTGCATTAGCTTTAACTTTTCGTACCAAATAGTCCGAGCACTGAGCTAACCGGGCTGCTTTCCTACCGGATGTGTTGGGAGCTCTTTTGAAAATGCGTTCTATTTTTTTGGCTTTAGAAACATCATGTGGACCATTCCTTCTACCTGAACCAGGTTTTCTATCAACTGACAAGTTCTCCCGGTACTGTTTAATAACATTGGAAACAGTTTGACGGCAGACCTTTGTATGCTTGGCCAACTTTTTGTAAGACCAAGTTGGGTTTTGTTGAAAATATTTAATAATTTCAGTACGCACTTTTTTCTGGTCACTCATTTTAATCAGATTAACAAAAAAATTAATATAATTGACATTACACATAATAACTGACATGTTTTTCAAAGGTAACTTGATCAAAAAAAAATTCAAATAATACTTGGGTTAAAAAATGTAATGAAAAACGTGTGTTAAGAATTTTTCGATCTCACTCCTTATGACCATGTACCTACATTTATATGGAAATAAGTTTTCACTTGAGTTAGAAGCAAAATCTAAAACTGAAAATTCAAATCTACATACAACTGGAAAACGTATTATTATGGCATTTAGCGGTTTTAAATGATGATGATGGTGGTTTTTTTTTATTTTTTTCAACAACTACCACTCTTGTTTTTATGTATTTGTATATTTCGTATTCTTTAGTTTGTGTATCTTTAAAATTAATCATTCACACTACGCCTTCACACAATTATAAGAAAAACTTTAAAATTTTTTTATTTTGTTAAAGGTATTCGAGTAATAAACTGTTGTAGAACAAAAACTTTGTTAAAGAAAATTAAGCTCTTTCAGCTTAGAGTTTTTAGTTTTTTTATTTACATTTGGTATCAAACTAATTAACATACAAATTTTGCAGCGGTCTGTTGGTCAAAAAATGCAGAACTGAAACTCAAAATAACACAGATACAATACAACGATGACTTATAGGTCATAAACCCTTTTCATTTGTTTTTGTGTTTGAAAACAACAACAAAAATGTAAAGGTATGTTAATAAAATGTTGACGGCTTGGAAAATGTTTTTATTTTAGCGAGCAGGGGAATAGAGCGGCTAAAGCTAGAGTAAAGTTTTTATTTTGTTTTTCAAATCTAAACTCATTTATTAGAAAGCTGGTCTTTGGGTTTTCAAAACATTAAACAAAAATTCACTTTAATTTATGACCATAATATGATTTTATTCTCTGTTTTTATCACAGTTTTTTTTTTTTTTTTTTGTTTTGTTTCATTCTTTGTATGTGAATGACTGACTACTGGTGAATACGAAAAAATAACCTTTTATTTGACGCTGATTTCACATCATGTGCATTTTATTTACTTTTTCACTTCAACTCATTTTGTGTATATATTTAAATGAGTATTAAACACCCTCATATACCTAGTTGTATTTGTTAAAGTTGGGGTTAAATATATAGTTAATATTTTAATGTAAGATAAATTTACTCATTCAATAAATATTATTAAGGTATTTTGTAATGGATTTGAATTACATAAAACTTGAATAATTCAATAAGGAATTAATTCTATATATAATGAATTCTCAATAATTTCAATACTTTTGAAGTATGTACTAAGGAATTATTATAACGAATTAATTGAATGAATGATATTGAAAACTGAATTAAGAATTATTTTTCTTAAACCTTTGCTTCCGTTAAGCGCTTCCTATAATTAAATTTAAATAAATAGCAAGATCTCGGTTGAAGAAACATTTTTTAATTTTAGATGATGTTCGAATATTCGACCATAATTTCGAAAAATTTTAAAATAAAGTCTTTTAAGTAATTATTATATTCTAAATTAAAATTTTTAAGCAAATAAGCTAAGTTTAATAATTTTAGATTAAGTACCAACGTTCGAATTCAATTTCGAAAATTTAAAAAATTATATAAAAATACTATTTAAAACATTTTATCTAAATTATTATATTTGAATTGTAGTTGTTAAACACAGAATCAAAATTTTATAATTTTAGATGATATTCGAAAATTCGAACATTATTTCGAAAAATTTTAAAATAAGTTTGAATTTTTTTTGCTAAATTATTATATTAGAAATCGTAACTTTTAAATAACGAAGATAAATTTAACAATTTAATACGATATTCGAAAATTTGAAAATTATACAGAAACAGTATTTAAATTTTTTTTAAGCAAGTAATCAAAATTTAGTAATTTCGAAATTTTTAAAATAATGTAAAAATTGTATTTAAACTTCTTTTCTTTCTATATTGTTCAAAATTGTAATTTTTAAGCAAATATGCCAAATCTAACTGGCTAAATTTATTAAAATTCAAGTTAACAAATTATATTCGAAAAAAATATTTTTTGGTAATTTCCTAAAACATTTCTTATTTTTGCTAAATTAATTTAAATATTTAGTTAGAAAATAAACATTTTCAGTTTTTTATAGCCCAAGCTAAACATTATCTTTTGAAATAATTTTCGAAAAATTCGAAATTAATTTCGAAATATTTTATAGTTTATTACAATACAGTTAAAAACAGTTTTATTTAAAAATACATAATTTATTTTTAATTTCATTTAATTTTGATATAGATTTTAAAAAGTTTTTAAAAATACTAATGTGCTACATTTCGCCCCTTAACTGTAAATATAGCACAATACTAACACTCGTAGCAAAATCAACACTCAACGCTTTTAGCGATTTCATTCTGTACAATTTTTTTTTTTTTTTTCAGAATTTGTCTCGCGTCTAGTTTTAATTTAAAACTATATACGAAAAAAATAACAACAATAACACACTATTCGAAAAAAGGTTCCATTGCTGTACAATAATAATGTATGAAAGTATGTAAATATATATATGTAGTTTGTATTTATGTATGTCTTTGTAATTTAAAAGTTGCGATAACATTTTGATATAAAACAAAACGAAAATAAAATAAAAAAAATAACATTAACAATCAACCATGTAGTATTTTAGTAGATTTAAATTTTTTTTAAATATATTTTCAGTTTTCAAGCCCAGCTTTTACAACAACACTGAGTAAATATACATATAAAAATGTTGTATCTGTAGTTGGATTTATATTTTATACAATATATTTTATTTTCAGAAACCAAAAAAAAAAATAATATTACGCCATAGAAAAAACGTTACGGTCGAGTTAATTTTGAAAACAAAAGAATTTTTATACACACATTTTTAACTGAAAGAACAAACACAAAATATACATAGTTAACAAACAAAATGAAACGATTTATATTGTATTTTTTTTTTATGTATATACAATTAATTTCGAAAAAATATAATCTTTATATATAAACAATATTATTTAGTTAAGCACATAAACAAATAAATATTAATTATATACACAAGTTTTTTTTTTTTTTTAAAAAGTTATAAGAACAAATGGTTTTTGAAATACTAAAAATAATTTATTGCTTAATTTAGAATTTAAATGTTGTGCTAATTTTTCATAAAAGTTTCTAATTATTTTCATTGAATTTGCAAATAAATTTGTATAAAAAAATGTTTCAGAATTTTAAAATTTTAATATTCTGTCATTAAAATACTTTTATTCAATATTTTAACTCAATTTGAATTGTAAATTAAAATTTCGAAATTAAAATTTTATCAAATAAATATTCATATGAAAACCAGAAATTTTTAAATATTTTTCTAACATTTCTGGTAATATTTACAATTCAAAGTAAATATAAATATTTAACACATTTTAATTATATAAAATCAATGAAAAATTTTCATAAATATATAAATTTTTAAATATTCGAAATCGTTATTTTTGAATTTGCAATAATTTTATTGAAATTGTTACTAAATTTGAATTAGAATATTTAAAATTGGCGAATGTTCGAATATTTCGAACTTAAATTCGAAAACTTTTGAAAAATATTATTAGAAATGTATTTGTTATAAAAATTAAGCAATTTTAAGTGATTTTTACAATACGAAGTAAATATAGATACTTATTTAGCTCTTTTTATACCCTTCGTGAGAAGGCTATATATAAGTTAGTCATTCCGTTTGTAATTTCTACATTTTTCATTTCCGACCTTAAAAAATTTCCGAAAATATTTTTTAACCCGAATTTTTTTTTTTTCATCAAAAGTTTTTTTTCGCTATATATTAAAAAAAATGAAAAAACTAAAAAATAAATTTTAAAATTTAAAAAATCAATTCAAAATTTTTTTTCCAAGAAATGAAAAAAAAAAATAAATTTTGTTTACCTAAAAATATTTAAGATTTTTATTTTGAAGTATAATTTGGTGAAGGGTATATAAGATTCGGCACAGCCGAATATAGCTCTCTGACTTGTTTATATTAAATTTCTGAATATAAACATTTTATAATATTCGAAAAGGATATTTTTGACTTTAATATAATTTTATTAAATGCTATAACTAAATTTAAATTAGTATATTTTAAATTGTATCATTTTGTCTCATGTTCAAAAACTTAAGCTCGAATATTCGAAAACTGTATTAATCATTTCAACACTTAATCATATATTATAACACTTATTTTTAAGATTTGTCTAAAATTTCAGACAATATTTACAATTCGCAGATGTAAACTGTAAAAATTTTCGAAATTCATTTTGAATTTTCCATTTTTTTAGAATTTTGTTTATTTTTCACGTTTTTATTTTTGCAAATTTTATTTTAGTATTATTTTTAGAATTTTCATTAAGACAATATAATAAAATGCATGATGCGTAAAATGTTTGTCCATGCTTGACGGATTGTAATATTGTTGGGTCATATTTACATATACCTACATATACACACTGAAAATAAATATATACTTTTATAATCAAACCATTGAAAGGAATTCATTCTTACAAAGCTTAATTAAGAAATACATTTATTATTAGGTTAGGTACTTTTATAGGATGATCATGTTATTAAGGTTGTTAATCGATATAGATTGATCATATTACGAACGAAATTTTTAATAGAATTCATCAATTAAATGTATTATTATATTGACACTATTATTATTTTAAATTTGTCAAATATTTGGTGGATTCAAACGGTCTCCTATTAGGTCGTATTGTCATAATGTCCTAAAATATTTTTTTAGTTTAAAAAAATTTTTGTTGGGTTTTAAACAAAAAAGTTATAAACTAATAACACTTTTTGAACTATGTTTATTGGTTTGTCACAAAGCAATACTTTTTTGTTTGCAGCTAAAAAAAATAATTTACGACATTATGACAATACGACCTAATATCAGACCGTTTGAATCCCCCAATTGTAGTTTACAAAATACCATAATAGATCATTATTATGTATATTGTTTGGTTAAATTTAACTTCCAAAATGTTGTTTGGTAAGTTATGTGCATGTAGTTAATACATTTCATAATTTAATGATCCAAATTTTATATACATTGTCAGCTCTGTATAAGTCATGGTTTAATCCAATACTATTTCTCAAGTGAGTAATAAATTCACAGAACAACTCATTCATTCATAGATTTGCGCGTACATTTCTTGTACAAATGTTTCTAGTTTACTATTAAAGTACGCGTACAAGTACATTTAGCTCATATGTATTAAATAAAATTATTGTTTAAATTACATATTAATGCTTAGAAATTTTATTAAATTGTCTATTTCATAAAGCTGCTTTTTATGGTATTTTCTCTCTAGAATGTATAATTCATATTAAAACTTATTCTTATGTCTGCTACAAATTGCGTGCAACATTATTATTTGTTGGAATTTAGTTTTTATTCTCTATTTACTTTTGTGCTGTAACAAGAGAAAAAAAATTGAAAAGCAGTAATAAAATTATGTCATGTATCTGTCTTTAAGTTGTTTTTTTTTTGTTTGGCTGTTACAGATTGTTGATTTTGAAAATGACAACAAAACAGCAGAAAAACATAATTACAGTTGTTATACATACATTATGATTTCATTTTCAATACATAAAGGTCACTTGCACTTTTATTGGGTAAAAAAATGTATTAAGTAGATTTAATGAGTGTTTAAAAATTTTTTTTTTTTTTTTTAAATCAATTTCTTTATTTGCAATCTATCCTAGAACATTAAGCAAATTTGATGGGTATAATTAAATTCATATAAGTTATTGATTACCAGTGTAATCAATAGCATTATCTATACATGTATGAATTTTACATGTATTTACATAAATAAAAATGTATGTTATAAAGTAAATAATATAAAAAAGTATTTAAGTAAATATATACATATGTACAAATATATACATTAATAGTTTATTATCTAAATGGGAGATCTAAAATATGAACTCTTCTTAATCTTCTAATACTATCACTTTCATCTAACAATGAGATGGCCAATGGATTAACGTGATCACTTAACCTTTGAAGATATCTGTTACTAATTTTTTTTATTTCTTCATTAATGTATGGAATATCTAAATCTTTGTGTATTGCGTTGTTTGTAATATACCATGGCGCTGCGACAATCATTCGAAGTGTTTTTGATTGAAATCTCTGTAAAATTTCTATATTTGAGTTACTTGTTGTACCCCAGAGTTGAATACCATACGTCCATATCGGTTTTATAATACATTTATAAAGAAGTAATTTATTCTCTAGACTAAGTTCAGATTTTGGACCAAAAAGCCAATACATTTTCTTAATTTTCTTATCTAATTGAGATCGTTTAGATTTTACGTGCTCCCTCCACGTCAGCCGCCTATCTAAATGCATTCCTAAATATTTAGCATGGTTACTTTTTGGAATTTGAGTCCCATTCATAAGTATTGCTGGGCAATCATCACGTCTTAGGGTGAAAGTTACATGGGTAGACTTTTGCTCATTTACTTTTATATTCAAATTATTTAACCACGTCTGCAGTTCGTCAATCTGGGTTTGAATTAAATTTGATGCTTCTGTTGTCGACGGACTTATTGCTAAGAAAGCGGTATCGTCAGCATAAGTAGCCACCGTTACTTCATCCATACAAGGCATATCAGAAGTAAATATGGTATACAACATCGGACCTAGTACACTTCCTTGAGGTATTCCGGCTTCGATTTTGCAAAAATTTGAAATTTCATTGTTTACTTTAACATAAAAGTAACGTTGATCTAAAAATGATTTCAGTACTAAATAGTATGGTGCTGGCAAAATTGTTTTAATTTTATAAAGCAACCCATAGTGCCAGACTCTGTCAAATGCCTGTTGTATATCTAAAAATACAGCTGAACAGTACTTTTTTTTCCTCCAGTGCTTTCATAATTTCATTTACCAGTCGGTGACACTGTTCCGGTGTACCGTGTTTGTGGCGAAAGCCAAACTGGTGATCAGGTATTATAGATTTTTTTTCTAAGATGGGCAATAACCGTTTAAGGAATAATTTCTCAAATATTTTTGAAAATGTTGATAGTAGACTTATAGGTCTGTATGATGTCACGCAATTCTCAGGTTTATGTGTTTTATGTATCATAATAATTTCGGCACATTTCCATTGAATAGGGAAATGCTGAAGCCTCAAGATAGAATTGAATATTAGCGTCAGAAAAATAATTCCTTTTTTTGGTAAATTTTTTAGTACAAAAGGATCAATTTTATCATATCCTGCTGATTTTTTATTATTTAGCTTCGCAATTTCCTGCCTTACTTCCGACGGTGAATAGTGTTTTATTGGCAAGTGCATTTGACAAGCAACATCCAAAAATGACTTAATTTGCGTATCATTTTGGTTAAACTGAAAAGGTTTGAATGTGTTTTCTAAATGGGTTGAAAAAGCTGTGGCCTTATCCTTGTCTGTTCTATTCCAGTGCCCGTTTATATCTTTGATTGGAATATTTCGTTTAACAGGTCGTTTTAGGTATTTAGTTGCCCTCCAAAGGTTATGTTCACTTTTTTGTGCATTTACTTTTAATTTATTTAGATAATTTCCAATTTCTTTGTTTTTGTGCTCGGATAGTCTTTCCTTCAAAAGTTTAGTTGCTAAGTTGAGAATTGTTTTATCTCTCGGATTTCGGGAACGCTGCCATATTCGTCGTAGTTGCCTCTTCTTTCTGATGAGATCCCTTATCTCGTGGGAAACGTATACATTGGACCCATTAGATATATTTGGTATAGGAGATGGTTGTGACATATATGCAGACTCATGAATTAAATTAGTAAAGTTTTCAACAGAACTCTCTAATTCCTCAGGAGTTTTAATTGAAACTCCCAGATTAAGATTTTTCTCAATCCAATAACAGAAAGATTTTAAGTCTGTTTTAGGTGATAATAATTTAACATTTTTATCAACAATTTCAACTACTGAATTAAGATTTATTACCAACGCTGTATGATCTGAGTCAAGGTCATCATCATTCAGTATATCTAACGATGTTCTTGAAATGCCATTAAATACAGCGAAATCCAAGAGATCTGGAATTTTATTGGGATCAAATGGCCAGTACGTAGGTCTGCCTGACGATAATATGGAAAAACGATTTTTTGAAATACATTTATACAGTTCTCGACCTTTCGGATTTGTTAACCTAGAACCCCACCAGGGATGTTTAGCATTGAAATCTCCAGCCACTAAAAAACGATGACCAATTTGGTTAAAAAAGTTTTCAAAATCTTGACATTTAACATTATGCCTGGGCGGAATATATATTGAATATATAGGTATAATACTGTTGTTGCAATTTATTTTAACACCTGCTGCTTGAATAAATGGTTTTCTCTTCAGCTATTTCATAACGAATGGTTGTTTTGATAAGTATAGCTGCTCCAGCGTGACATCTTTCATCAGGATGATTTGCTGTAATTAAATCATATCCTCTAATTTTAAAATGTGATTTTTTGTTTAGATGGCTTTCGGAAATTAAAAATATATCGATATATTTTGTTTTAAGAAAATGTTCAATTTCATTAAATTTTTGAGAAATACCGTTGGCATTCCATACTGCTATTCTAATGTTTATTTGCATAATTTGCTTATTAAAAGGGACAACATATTCATGAGTTGGCTAAACATATTTTCAATATTTTTTAATGCAGTTGTTTCATTTTCCTGTGTTTTATTATTTTGCTGTAATACTTCAGAATATGTTGCATTTGCTGGGATATTATTATAATTTCTTTGAGAATTAGTCTGTTGAAATTCCGACGAGTTGGTGACGAAATGTGGTTGGCGATAATTTCGAATATTGTTATTTATTTTTTGTCTTAACGACTTATACACTTGGCATCCTTTATAGTTAGCGGTGTGATTTTGCAGGCAATGGACACATTTGGGTGATGCATCTCTAGATTTTTGGCATTCGGCGGTTGGATGATCCATTCCGCATTTTACACAAACAAATGGTTTTTTACAGTACGATTTTGTATGACCAAATTCTTGACAACGGTGGCATTGTACAATGTCATTTGTTTTGCGTTGAGGCTCTATTTTAACAACAGCATTATTAATATATCTTACTTCATATATTTTATTATTGTCTGGGGAAGGATCCAAATCGACGAAAAACATTGGTAATGGTTGTTTTGTTACTCGGCTTCTAACATTAGTAACGCATCTGACTTGATGACCCAAAGTTAAGAGATCAGCTTTAATATCTGCAGTCGATGTTGTATGGTGAAGACCTTTGAGAACTACTCTATAAGCACGTTCATTCTTAAGCTGATAAGTATGAAAACAAATTTTGTTAGTATCTAAATACTTTATAAGTTTCCTATAGGACTCTATTGTTTTAACTAAAAGTTTTATTTGACCATCTCGTAAGGATTTGTAATTAAAATCTCTATTAGGAATAACACTAGCAAAACAAAGCATCATTTTACTTATATTATCTACACATGGTATAAATATAGGTGGTGGTTTTGGGGTTCTTTCCTCTGGTGGTTGGGCTTCAGCTTCAGGTTCTTCATCAAGTGCATCAAATTTGTTGTTAGAAGTACTAGGTTCTTCATGTCTTGGCTTCTTTTGCATGTCTAAGCTAATTGTTGTTTTCTTACGTTTACTGCTATTCATCACTTGCCAGTTCATAACACTGTCTTCACTGCTATCACTTTCAGAATTCATTCTATGTATATTGCTTTACTTGTTTTTTGCAATTCGAATTGAATTGTTTTTGTTAGCAAATAAATGTGTTAATTTTTGTTTTTGCTTTTTTAAAAACGAGTTTATTTTTCAATGCGTAAACGCAATGTAATTGTTTTTGGTAAATATTAATGTTTTAATTTTTGAAACTTATAATTTTTTTTAAACTGAGGAATAATATCAAGCGCACAGAATACGTCTGGTCACTTACACTGATCAATCGCGACTGTTTAAAAATTAAATGTTTTTAGATCAGTGGTTGGCACGAAGTTCATAAAAATTATCAAATAAGATATGAAAATCTCTGTAAAACGCTGGTCTTATAACAGCAGATAATGAAAGTACATAACAAGTTACTATAATCCATGTTATCTTTATGCCGGCCACTGTTTTAGATTATTTCTTTAAACTTACGGAAATTAACGAAAGTCGCTAAATGTTAATAATATCGTTTAATCTTCAGTTTGTGTAAATACATACTTCGAACTAGTGTTGGAAGTAATTACATATATAACGCTTAGAAATATTCATCCAAGACTTTACAATAAATTATTTCTACATTATTGATCTTTATGCAATTATAGGTGTGTGTAAAACTCTGAAACGTCCAAAATACATCATCGAAATTAATAAGATTCCTCTAAAATATTTACTATTGTACTAAAAAGTTTTGTATTAAAAATCATTTAAATAGAAAAATATTTATAAACCATCAACATCAAGGGAAATAATTTTCACAGTTCCAATTGTATTTTTTTTTGGAATATTTGTGTTTTGTACTGGAAAGAGAATTTTAGAGGCACTAAACAGGATGGGTTCGGCTGACTTTTACTTACTTTAGAATGCTTATAATATGAGAGCGGGTCAATAAGTCTGTGACTTTTTGAATTTTCCGCCTATGTCAGTTGACTGCTGTCAAAATTTAAACAAGCTGCGTCATTTAGTTTGTGTTTGACAGCCACTGATAGCAGACTACCGCGAAACTTGAGGAGCAAATGGAAAAAATTAAGTTCGTGTGCGGAAAAAAAACATCACTCAAACCATGGATAAGCTTGATAAGTATATGGGAACTATTCACAATCAATTTCAATGGTGAAAAATTGGTTTACTTGATTTTGTTGGAGGTCCAGTCTCTACGCCCGAACAATTTGTAATGTAATAATTAAAAGTTTTAACAAGTAGATTATAGATATCACAGGGCTGAGTGGTTTTAATTTTGAATGATCACTTGGGCATTAGAAAGTTTTCGGCAAGATGGGTACCACGGCCACAAATGCAATCATATGACAGCTGTAATATGGACGAGTTTTTGCGCCGTTTCGTAACCGTGAATCCATCAGTGACTAAACAGTGTGTTTCATTTGTGGACTGATTTTGCTGATTTTAAATAGGAAACTTCTCGAAAGCATGTCTGACTGAATTTTTGAAGATTTGGATCCCGAAGATATCTGGGGTCTTCAGAAAATTGATTTCAACAGACAGACGGACAGACAGACGGACATGGCTTAATCGACTCCGCTATCTATAAGGATCCAGAATATATATACTTTATAGGGTCGGAAAATTATATTGTGGAAATTACAAACGGAATGACAAACTTATATATACCCTGAAGGGTATAAAAACGAACGTATTTGGCCAAGAAAAAAGTTATTTCTCATCAGGACAATGTAAGGGGGCACACATTTGCAGTTTCGATGGCAAAAATTAATGAATTAGGCTACGAATTGCTTGTATGATCTAAGCATACTTCCCTTAACAATTTTTTTTAACATGGGCTGCGTATTTGTTAACTTGTATCAAAATAAATTCTCTCCCAAAGATTTTAATATAGATTTAACCTATACTTGTATAACATTTTACTAACATCTCCCATTATTATAGCAATGGGAAAACTTAAATAAAATCATTAGTTTTTTTTTACTGTTAAAAAGTAAACGCATGAATTAATAATGAATTTATAAATTTTATTACAATTTAAGCACTTCTCAAAAGCGAGAAAATAAGACCCTTTTAATGAAATCCTAATGAACACCTGGATATCATTTAAAACATACGCACATATGTACATATAAAGTGTAAAATTAAATTGCAAATGCGATATTAAGTTTAAGTTTAATAACGTGGGGTTCGCGCCTTGAAAATTGGAAACACCAACAGAGAGTGAAAGGGCTGACAATTCAAATCACATTTCACTGTTAAACCCTGATAAACTCAATGAAATTCCCACCAAAACTTTTGTTTTCCCCACAAATACTTTTTTCTGGCTGTTTAAAACAAATATTGTATATTTTATTTTGTGTTTCTGTAGTTTTTCTTCTCATTTATATTAATGATGTTAAAATAAACAAGGTTCGTTCGCTCGTTTTTATTCCGAAACAACTGATATGCAAATGTACGTAAGTTTAACATCAATAATATGGAAATTTTATTTAGAAATATTTATTATTACTTATTAACATGTTGCTATAGTAGTAGTAAATAGTAATCACCAGCAGCAGTAGTAGTATTGAAAGTAGTTGTAAGTTCTTTTCAACTATTCCCAGCGGGAAAAATAGCTAGGGTTTCACTTTGTAGGCCTTCTAAAAGACTTGTTTACACATTCTATAAGATCCGATACTCATTCCACTCTGCACGCAGAGAAGAAATATAATTGGACATAGTTACTGTAACCATTTAAATAGTGTTACAAGTTTTTTAACAATATTATAGTCACAGTTACTATGTACATGATTGTGGTAAACATAATATGATTAATTTACGATTCACATGTTTGTATCAACCATATATATGGTTACAGTAAACAAATATATGTTTGTGGCAACCATATTTATGATGAATAATTTTATCATAATATGTTGTTCTCAGATTATGATAAGCCTTAAGCCGAGATCACCATAATATGATAAGTCCTTCATCATATGAATGGTTGTCACAAACATATATTTGTTTACTGTAACCATATATATGGTTGATACAATCATGTGAATCGTAAATTAACCATATTATAGTTACCACAATCATGTAAATGGTTACTGTGACTATAATATAGTTAAAAAACTTGTAACAATATTGAAATGGTTACAGTAACCATGCCCAACTATATTTTTTCTCTGCGTGTGTATTCTCTCAGAAGATGTTCTATAAGGACTTTGCTTCAACTTCTAAAAAAAACTTCATACCCATTCAAAATTGCATTGAAAAATAAGGTTATTTAAAATTCAAACATGATTGGTTTTGAAATTATTCATTTATGCTGTCTCTTAATACCGGAAGAAGGAACAAAATCTTCCAAAAAAATGAGTCTATTATAACACTTTATGCTGTGAAGTTTGCTTCAGGTCTACTTGTAGGCCTTCAAATGAAGATCTTTTAATATGCCTCCTTAAGTAGTCCTTCTATCAACCCTGTAACAGAAGCAAATATGCAAGGCCTTCCAATGACATGCCATGTAAAATTTAAACGATTTTACTGGGTATCCTTTTGTCTGCAATATAAGGCCTTAAGAGAGGCCTATTTACTGCATATTTTTTCCGCTGGTTACCAAACACACAGCAAGTATGTATGACAATTAATGAAACTGTTGAATTAACAGTGGTAGTCAATTAAAATGAATAAATAAATAAATAATATTATTAAATGGTCAGTCATTGTTTAGCACAAACACACACTCTGACTGTAACCACTAACTAGGGGCCCTTACTAACGCACTCTGTGGTACATTTAACGTTTGAAAGTCTGTCATGTTTAGATTTTGACATTAAACAGATCGTGCACAAATGTAGCCACTCAGACAGACATATATGTATATAGGGGCTGTCACATGTAGACAATTATCATTTTCGATTATCTCAAACTCACACACATACCTACTACTGATACATATTTATAAAAGTCTACTCTTGTTTATTTATTTATTTTTTATATGGCAAATCCCAAAACCAAAATCAGTTAAAGATCTTTATCATTTTGAAAATGTATAAAAAAAAATATGATGATGGTTAGATTGTGAGACTGTGTTAAATGTAGAACACAACTAACCACAGAAACGTGCATAAATTATTAAATTAAATTTATGTATTATTTAACACATATGTACACAGAAAATAAAACTATATTAATAATGTTATTTAAGTTTTATGGGGCATAAACTCTGAAGCTGAGTTGAATTTTGAAAACTCTGCTGTGTAGAACAACTTGTGACAACTAATTTTGCAGAAATTTGTTTTGGATCATAACATAAACTCCATTGCTGTGGAGTAGGTTCTGGTGTCGTCTGTGATGAACTAGAATTAAAGTGTACAATACGTCTTCCAGATTAGACTGGCGTCTTTAAGGCTTAGATGATCTGGGAGGCATAAAAAGATCAAAGTGATCTGGTATTTTTGTTGGCAGTTATGTTATTTAAATCTTAGTCAGACCGTGTAAGGAAGAGCTATTCGTGTTAGGACGTCTATTTTACATTATGCTAGTTTGGATCCCAGCTCGTAAAGACTACAAAGGCAATGGGTTATCTGACGAGCTGGCCAGAGAAGGATCCGCTTTAAATATCTGAGAATCAGTATCTGCCACAATACCTTTTTGGATTATCAAAAGGCAAATAATGTGGACTGTATACCATGTGAAACATTCTATACAACTCTTGAGGAACCGGAACCGGAAAGAAGCTAATGGCAGTGTTGACGAGTAATTGGGAAAGAACTAGAGTTCCTAATTTCCCAGACTTTTGTTATTTTTTAAAAAATGACATCGAACCATTCCCAACAAAAATTCTTTAGCTTCATTCAATGGCTTGTATTTGAATTGAATTCATTAATTTTTTAATTAATTAATAGTGGAACTAATTCATATTTGAATGGTTAAATTTTTGTTAATTCAAATCTAAACCAAATTGATTTAAAATATTTTATCTTCAATCAAATGAATAGCAAACAAACAAACCTTCGGTTGTTTAAGACCGCGGTAAGAAGAAGTTTTTCACGTTCACTATGATCTATTTGAAGTATCGGAAACTCGACTGTGTAATTTTATTGGATACCTGAATGCGACAGGTTGGATCCATTAGTTCCAGTCATTTCACCAGAAGATAGTCTTGATTTTGTTTAATAATATCATTGAGTGGTGTGATCTTGTCAAAACGAAGTCATATTAATTCTACTTGAGGACAGGGAGCTTCTTGGTAGCAAAGAACCAAACTTTATTTGTGTTCAATTCTCTATTATTATAATATATTCTATGAGATAGTTACGGGCATAAAAGTAAATCTGCTACAGGTTGGCTCTAGTAATAATTTCTCTAGCATCTGGGCATGATCGAGATAGATGATCAATCGCATTTAGTGGTGTGGTCATGTCAAAACGGAGTCATATCGATTTAACTTAAATCGATATTTAGCAATATTATTAATTCAATGCTTTTTTATATTTATGAGAGAATTATGCTCATAAAAATAAATTTTCAGTGTGGGTTCGCATGGTAGCTACAGATAATTAACACCGAAATATTTTATAGCGTGATTTCAGGTTAAAACTTATTAAAGAGTTTTAGAAGAGATCATTTGGGGCTTCTTTTATATGTAGTTTGGAGCAAAAAGCGTTGTTCTTTACAAACTGTAGGGTATATTTAAACATTTCGGGCATTTACAGTAAAAATAACGCTTACTTAAACAATTAAGCTTGCTTTGAGCTGCTACAAAGAGGGGAAAATTTCACACTTAAAACGTTATATTTGGTCAAAATATCAAAAACTTTTTTTGTTTTGTTATTCATCAGATTGATGAAATTAAAACTTCTTTGTTTAAAAACCCCAAAAAAAACATTTTTAAATAAGATTTTTTTTCGTTTAATTTCAGTCAAAAGTCAACCAACCATGAAAAGTCGAAAATAGTATTTCATAATGTTTTTGTATGTTGCTGTTGTGGCTGCAGTATTTTTCTTAAGTTTGTTTTAATTTTAAAAATTAAACTAAATAAAGCTTTTTATTAAAGTGGAGAATAATTTCTTGGTCAAAAGAAAAAAAAAACAGCATTTCACAGACTTTTAATTGCATAATTTGTGAAGAATTAACAGGAAAAAAAACAGCCATCATATGAATAAAATACAGTGTGATTAAATGTGTAATAGTGTGAACAGAAAAACTAGAATTCAAAAGATGTTGTCTAATTCAATATAGAAACTTTATCAGTTTCCCGATTTTGAAGGAGAACAAATCAAAATAAGAAAACATATAATTTGAAATGTAATTAAAATATCTTCTAAACAACTTGAGGTAACTATAATTCTATACAATTCACCAATGCTGTTAAACATTTCAAAAGTTCTTCTAAAACAAATAAAATAGAAACCAAACAACATTTTTGAAACGCACTAAATCAAATGGCTACTAAATCGTTATTTCAACTTCAAAACCACATTTAGTTCTTTTTTCATTATACCTTTTAGAGAGAGATTTTTTTTACGATTTTTTTGTATTTTATAATGAATAATATTTTTGTGTTACTCATCACCTTTTGTGCCCTCAATGTAGCGCATCAATACCAGCGCCATGGCATACTATACGAGTGCGCAAAAATATATAAATCATTCGCTTGGTTATTTGTAAAACACTAAATATTGTATATGTTTGCAAGTATGTTTATGGATTTAAACACAATACAACAACAACAATAATAAAAAACAAATACAAAATTTATAAAAAAAAATAATGATCAAGCCAGGGTCTTTGGCTGTTTTGGTTGAGAGCGTATCTAGGCTAGTATATCTAAGATATTTGCACGCAAAATAAAATACTAATCAGTTTAAAAAATAAATATTGAAAATATGTATTAAAAAAATTAAAAATATAAACTGAAACTTGTTAATTCTCTTTAATTCTGAACAAATTGTGTAAAAATGTCTCACAATTTGTCAAACATTTGAAAAAAAAACTTTGGGATGTTCCCAAATGGAAAGTTTTTGCTATTTTTAGTCCCCTGACTAATACAGCTCTGAACTCTTATTAATGCATTACTAATGCGATCAACTTGTGATCACTTTCTAATATCCCTAACGAATTCATGTTAATCAAGGAACCTGTCACAGAAATTCTAAAATTTTACAATTTTCCCCCGTTTGAATATCGTTATGTTAAAGTGCCAGGTCAGTTTTTAACTAGAGTCCATACTTATATCTTAGGAACCAATCGTGACTAGTTCTTCTTTAGTTAATATAGAGCAGTCATCAAACTCATAGATCCATAATTTATGCTTGTATAAGTGATAATGTTGGCTCAAGATTTCTGGCATACTGTCTTGAACTAGTGATTTTATATATAGCCTAACCACAAAAGAAATTTTTTTTTTAATGGACACGAACATGTTAAAATAACTAGTCACATAGCTAATTCTGCAAACAGTAATGACTGTAATGATGGTTAAAATCACTAGTTACCTAGAACTGCGGGAAAACAACAATGACAAACAAGTAAGAGCGCAATATTCGACATTTTTTTAAACAAACATGAACTGCGAAACGTTTTTTGTTTTCAAATACATCCAGATTATTTGGCGGGAATCGAACCTTTAACCCTCAGATTAATAGTCAAACGATTTTGGTGAAAAACAATTCTGGTTAAAAAATATTTTTCCCGATTTTGACCAATTCCTATGACGTTATATACTCACAGCTTCAAAACTGAGTAAACTCCAGTGAATTATTTGATTTTTTTAAGATGATGAAAATTAAAAATGAGATAAATAAAATCTATTCTATCTATCGATTCTAATTTAAATGCTTAGGTTTATTGCAGATAAGGCTGAATATTAGTTTCCGTTCTGAAAAAAGGCTTAGGTCGGACTCCAATAATTTTCGTTATTTTCAAAAAAAAAAACAATAATTCACTGTTAACTCACTTTTGAGGCTATGTGCACGTAATTGGTCTTAGTCGGGGTTGTCATAGAATCCAGAAGACGACTGAGGCGATTGGAAACACTGGATCTTGCCAGATAATCATTTTAACGAGCACTCATGTTGGACATTGCAGCGGCAATAAAAACTTTAGTTTTAGTATAGGTTAAGATTTTAACACTTATTGTAAATTTCTCAAAAGAAAGATTCAATAAAGAAAAGGATTAAATGAAAAAAAAAAATTGTCGGAATCGAAAGTTATTGGTTTTATATTCGATCTAGAATTAAATTCTTTATCGATTAAACAAAAAATTACATTGGATTTCATAAGTCAAATGTACCTTTTTTTGTCGTTTTCAACCATGATTGGATTCTATGACAACCCCGAATAACCTAGATGTAGGTCAAAAAAGGTCACAAATTGAGGTAGGATTATTTTATATATGTGAGCTGATTTTCCCGATTTAAAATAGCAACCGAACCAGGTATATATATATCGGCTATATTGATGTTTCAATCATGTATGCAAATTATTTTGGAGCTTCGGAAGTTGATTTCAACAGACAGACGGAAACTCATGGTAATGAGTATAATAAACCTTTTACTGATGATAATGCGAGATTGGGGGATTTCGCTCAATGCGTACGTGTTCGTAGGTGTGAGACAAGAGCACATAAAAGGTTCGGTGTCCAAATTTTCTGGATGACTGCTCTAGCGGCTATTTGGGCTGACTTTTGAACAGTTTTTTTGAGAATGTCAAGAGGTGATATTACAAATTGTTTAGTTTGAAAAAATCAATAAAATAAGAACTGATAATTTTAAAATTATTATTTATTCAATTAAAATAAAAACACATGAAAAAACTTTAAATTCTTTTCATAATTAATTTATTCAAACTTTTCTCATTCAAATATTTTCAACAAAAAAAAACCTTAAAATTTTGCATAATTAAACAATATTTTTGAAAATTATCAACAACCAATCAAAATAAACCATTAAGAAATTACAACCAAAACGCATAAATTTCAATCATAAAACCAAAAATAAAAATTTACTAAATTAATTCAATTAAACGAGGATAAACCAGAAATGCTGCAACCGAAACTATTAAATAAATTTCACTAGTTATCAATGTAAATGAAAAATAGATTTTAATATAAATGGTGTTTTTTTCAACATCATAATAATGTGTCAAAAACTATAAATTCAATTAATTTACAAGAAACGACAAAAACGGTTTTAACACACACAGCTTGAGAGGAGGATGATGGCATAAATAATAAACAGAAAAAAACTTAATTAATTATCACAACAACCGAGAAAAAAAACTAAAATAAAAGAAAACAAAACATGAATGTGTTGAAGTTACCAATTTTTTAATAAACATTCAGTTATTTTATCTCAAAGTGACAGAGAAACAGGGGGAGCAATAATAAATGCTGCCACTAATATTAAAAATGGTGATGATGTTAATGTTACTGCTGCCATTATTTACAACGACTCTTTTTTAAAATTCATTCATTTTAAAATGGACCGAACGTGATGTCAGATGACCACCTTAATTAAGTCAAAACCACTTACATATTTATGAATGTATGTTTTTTATACACTTTAAAATAATGAAAATATGATATAAACTGAAATTAATATACAGCATGTTAAACATGACATAGGAATTGTTATTCTTTTTCTTTTTTTCTTTTGTAAGTGTGTTGAGTTTTTGAATATTAATAATGTTATAAAGGCCATAAGCGCAACTAATTTTAAATTAATTTAGATTAGATTTAACCATACAACATTCATAATAATAAATGGTCTTCTACAGGGAATTTATTTTTTGTTTTCTATAAGGAATTGTAAACATTTTTGTTTTAAAACCTACGCTGGCGCCAATAATATGTTGTAGTAGTTCGTTCTTCATTTTCTAAATATGTGTATGATTTTCCCCTTTATTTAAAATAGAGCTTCTTTAAAATTAATATTGTTACGGCTGATTATTATAAATCTTAAAATTTTGAACACACCACACACGCTTGCTGGTCTATAGGTTGTTTAAGTTGGTGTGTGAGTGTTTCTTTTTTAATACGAAACTAATTTCCGTTTCAATTTCAATAACATAAATAAAATAAAATTCAAATCAAATTAATTTAATTGTTTATCCAAACAAAGTCATTTTCAGCTTGTTGTTGCTGTTGTTGTACATAGACACTTTTATGAAACCTGATGTCTGAAAAAAAAAAATATTGTTGTAGGGTACTACTGACATAGGTCATAGGTAGGGGTAATAACTTGCATTAATCCCCCAAAAAGCATTGACGAACTTTAGTTGTAAATATTTCATTTATTTCTACACAGAGAAAACAGATTCGTGATAGCAACCGAATTTGTTACCAATCGAATGATTCGGTTGCATACATAGAATTTGTCAGTTCTAAGAACAGAAAGTCAGTTGATAAAGAAGAATTTCAGTTGAAGCAACCAAACTTTAGTTACCCCTTCCAAAATATTGTAGCCACAACTGTAAAATTCGGTCACTAAGATAGAACCATTCGATTGGCAACAAATTCGGTTGCTAGCACGAATCTGTTTTCTCTGTGTATGAAATTACTGAGAATTGTTACTAACTTGCCTAAACTGAGTTTAAATCTAAACAATTTGTTGAAATTAGATACCGAAATTAGTAAATTGCGGATTGAAAGATAATGAAATAAAAATTGACATACTTTATGATCTAAATAAGGCTAAAGGTTTTTGGCCAATATTATTTACTTCAGTTTTATAATAGAGAATACAATTTCCTACCTATAAAAATGCTGACCTTTGACCACTTATGCCAATTATTTTTTCACTATCATTCTTTTTCTCTCTTGTACTAACAGTAGGATTGTCAATTATTCAATTTTTATTTTAATCGAATAAAAGTTCTTAACTTTATTATTATTCAAGTGATCGAATAAAAAATTGTTATAATTTGTTTGTTAACAATAATTAAATTTGCATAGATTATTATAGATGTAAATAATAATAAAATAATTATTTTAAGAAATAATTGTTGATAAATTCGTATGAGGCGTTCAGTAATTAATTGGAAAATCATTTTAATCATATTGCAAATTCTTTCCTCGCATAAGATTTTAGTAGTTTTCGTTTTTAAGTAAAGTTTCACAATGTTCTGATGTTGGTGTGTTAATCCAAAGTTAATTGTGAAAATTTACGTAGACAGTTCTTCCTAATAAATTGTGCAATGTAATCAATTAGGAATAACATTATAAACATGTTTGGTCTTGTTTCCTTGAGATATTTTTCTTCAGAAAATTTAGTTTATTAATTTTTTTTTTAATTTTAACTAAAAAAAGAACTTTATTCGAGTATTCGATTAATCGACTATTACACAGGTCAACAGAAAAAAGGCTTCAGTAACTACTATATAGATTTGATGAATCATGGTTACCTAAGTACAGAAATGGTAAAATTTTTCAATTCTATGGATAGATTTTTTTTAATTTTTTTTTTCTAAAATTGTGAATTAATTTATGATAACTCAAAAAGGGTTAGTCCGATATTATTGAAATAAACTTAGAAACGTTCATATTTACATATCCTTTAATACGATTATATATTGCGTTTTAACCGGCTCAGTAATTTCGGAGTTATAATAACAAATTGAAGCAAAAAATATATTTGTTATGTAAAATATCCAATTTTTATGTTTTAAAAAAAACATAAAAAATCGAAAACGGCAGAAATTGTTTAGAGTTATTGCTTTATCGCAAAGCAACATGTAATAGGAACAAAATGAGATATCAATCATAAAAATCGATGAATTATTTTCGAATTTATTCACAATTAAGTGAATTCGCTTATTTTCAGAAAATTGTGTGTGCGTACAAGCGTGTACTTTGAGTGTAAATTTTACATGTGTTTTGTTATTGTAACAAAAATTTTAACAAAAATGTTATATGAACTTTTCTAAGTTTACTTCAATAATATCGGACTAACCGTTTTTTAGTTATCATAAGTTATGTGGAGAAACATTTGAACCACAATACATAAAAATTGGGTAGTGGATTAAAAAGCCTCCAAAATTTTTTCGATTTTGTTGCCCTGTGTTATTTATCGAATAATTTTTTATTCCAAATTGATTATTCGAATAATTTTTATTCGAATGACAACTCTAACCGTCAAATCGTCAGCTTAGTGTGTAAACGTGATAAGTCTAATTTCACAAATTTTACAAGAGTCAAACAATTTATTTGTGAAATCTGTTAATTTAGTTTTATTATTTTTTTGTATGATTTTTAATGATAATTATAAGTCCTTTTTGGAAATTTTTTATAGTTTATTTGACTTAAAGTCTCTATTGACAATAAAGTTACTTAAATAAGGCAAAAGAGCAAAAATTTTAAGATTATAATATATTTCAAAATGATCCAATATTTCCTAAATAAATGTACGCAGTAAAATTATAGAAGTTTTACTCAAACACAACTCTTACTCAGACAAAATTTCTCGAAATATTTCATATGAATTGGCTAACCTTTTTTTATATGTAACAATATTTGAAATGTGTTTGGAAATATGGAAATATTGTTGCAGACGTAAAGTATTCATGACCACTTATATATAAATCTAGTCGACTTTTCAATACTTTCCTCCTGCTGTAGCACATCACAAAAGTCGTTCAATACTTAAAAATTTCACTTGATTACTTTATCAATTAATAAATGAATTTTTTGTTAATTGTTGATAAACAAATTAACACAAAATACCCACTATTGGTAAAGAAATTTATATTTGAATATAAACGAACCAAAAAAAAAAGAAACATTTAAAAACATTTTGACACACGCCGGATATGGCCAAAATCGTATAAACTAAATATGTAAATAATAAAACAAAAAAAAAATAACAAAATAAACCGTTGCAAGATTTAATGCAATATTAATTTATAAATAAGTTTTTTTTTCAAATATAAAAAATTTAAATGCATTAAATGCGTTTAGTTAAAACTATAAAAAGACCCACCAAAAAGTAAACTCGTACTGTTTCTTGTTTTATTTCCCATATTTTCAATTTCCGGTTAAAATTTTAAATTTAAACGAATAAAATAAAAAACTAAGTACAAATATGTATTAATAAAATAATTTCTTGCACTTACCACTGTGATGTTGCTGTACTCCTGGTGTTGTTGCCGCTGACGCTGAAGCAATTGACGACGATGTTGTTGTTGATGTTGTATGAAATGTTGTTGCTGTTTTATCACTTGTTGCTGATGTTGTTATTGTTGTTGTGCCAGCCGCTGAGGTTGATGGTGACGCTGCCGATGTTGATGCTGCTGATGGTGAAAAATCTTGTGGTGTCAAACGGCTATTTGTATTGCTGTTGTTATTGTTGTTGTTAGTGGAGTTTGTTGAATTTGTATTATTATTGTTGTTGCTGTTGTTGTTGGTTGCATTGGCATTATTGCTATTGTTATTACTAAATCCTACTTGATGGTCCGATCCACAGACTGATGATCCAGTTGTTGTTCCTGTCTCATATGAATTATTTGTATTAACAACATTGCAATCATCGGAGGGTTTTTCACAATCTGGAAGAACAAAATAAAAAGAAAATATATAGACCTTGATAATAAAGATTGTTGCGATGACGCTCTTGGCAGGGTAGAAAATGCATTCCAATTTGCCAATTGTATAAAATTAAATTTCATTCTATGAATTATTACAGAGTAATTATAATAAATGAACTTGAGACAAATTAAAAATTTACTTTAAAATTTTATAAAATAAAAAGTTCAAATAATTACCAAAAATCTCCTAAATTAGAAAATATTTCAAAAGTTTGGATAAAACTTGATGATATCCTCAACTTTCTTTGCCAACTTTGCCAAGAAAGATTTTTTGTGAGAATGAGAAATTTCAAACTAGGTTGGTTCACTTATTATCAAATTTTCTTATAACAAACTCAAACTGAGATGATTTTTGTTTGTTCGCAGATGAACCCAGAGTTTCCTGCGGGAATCGAACCCGCAACCATCAGATTGATAGCCCAGCACACTATTGTCTAGTCTATCGATCAACATTGACACTTGTTTTCCTTGAAAATGTAAGTCCTTAGTTTTTGCAGCAACTAGTAATCTATATATATAAAAATGAAATGGTCCATGTATGTAATGTCATCACGTGAGAACGTCTGGAGCAATTAGGCTGATTTTTTTTTATTATTCGATTCGAAATTTTCAGGAGATGATTTGTAAAGAAACAATTCAAAAATTCCGGGTAAAACTCGGAAATTTTTTTTGAGCCCAGTCAACTGTAATAAAAAAAGCTCCCTAAAGTATGCAGTACAAATTTAGATATTTTATTTGCAAATAAATAAGAACAGGCAGGTATATGTGGGTTGGAAAACCTTGAACTAACATTAGTAAATAGCTACCGGGCGAAGCCGGGGCGGTCAACTAGTATCTACTAAATATTTATGTAAAAATTCTCAAAGTACCTTCATATCAAACTAAGCTTATTTAAGTTTAGATACAAGTTTAAATCTAATTTCTGTTTAAAACAAAATTCACTTATTTTTATTGTGTTTTATATTTTGTTTGCAAATTATTTCCTTTTTATCAAAAAACTGTGTTGTGAACAAGATTATTTGCCACTTTAAGGACAAAGCCTTTTCCTAACAAAGTCTTTTAATACAATTTTTAATAGAATTTGCGAACATAAACAACATATTTTTACAAATTTAAGCACAAAGCTAAATTTTTCTTACATATGTATATGTATGTACTTGTAACCCATCTAATAAATGAAATTTAAATAAACGAAAAAACCTTGATTGTAAATATTGTAAACTTCCTGCTTAACTCTTTTACACAATTCAGACCAGACGGACAATCAGCAACCATCTATAAGCAATAATAAATCATATTAAAAAAAAGGTGTTCAATGTAGAAAAATCTAAACGAAAAAAAAAACTACAAAAGAAAATATGAAACAGAATAGACAAATTAATAATAATTTGAAAGTAGAACCAAAGCCAAACGCAGCATTGCCAACCATTGTGTGACTGAAATAGAAATTTGCCTCTTTTTCAACAGGTTTTCTTTGCCCCCACTTTTTTTAAAAATTTTATTTTAAATACATTTTTTTCGGAATTTCAAAAAAAAAAATATTTTAATGGTATTTAATACCCAAAATTCATATTTAGATAATTTTTTTTTTGTTTTTATTTTAGAAAAAGAACCTTTTAAAAATTGTCCATTGCAACACTGTTCACTGGTCTTCCCTGAGAGGTATCAAGATTTGACTTGACTTCTGGTGTTTCGTCAAATGAATCAACCTAAATAAATTTATACTCACTCCAACAGCGGCCCGCTCACTCTTTCGTTTGCTTGATCATTTATTTAATACCCTAAATGAACAAGAACGGGTTTAACTGCTGTATATGCGAGCAGAGAAAACGGTCATTCAATTTTTTTGCACTTATAAATCAATTTTCTCGAACAGAGTTTCCTAAACGTTTAATGGGGGCTAACACAATACATTATAATAAAAATTACTGTTAATATAAAATTAAATTACCTAAATTCTAAATTCTCATCGCTGTTTCGGATTGTGCAAAGGTCGAAACAAAATATCAAGCTACAGGATTCAGAATGAACTTTTGTCTTCGTAGGATAGAGTTAAACTATTAGCAGGTAACACCCAAAAAGTTTGATTTTAATAACGCCACACAGTGCGGCCAAAAGCACCTTTGTCCGGCCAAAAGTCGAAAAAAACAAGTTTTTAGTTGGGGGTTTTTTGTCATAAAGAAATGCTCTAGGAGATAAACAATTATCATAGTAAGGACCCTTGCCTCAAATGCCCTTCATAATTTCAGTTTGAATGAGGCCTTCACACGAATGGCATACTACCGTAGGAAAGATCGACTAGTAGGAGTTTCCGTTAAACACGTGTCAAAGTTTTTGTAATCAAGCAAATCAAACGAATCAAAATGGATTCTACAGCTGAAGGTAAGTATAATATGTAAAATCAAAATCTAGATGTAAATTTCTAAATAGTAAATTGTTAGAAAGTGATATGTAAGGACTATTTTTTATTTTTAATTTGTTAAACATTGATGTGATTGAGTGAAATTTTGTATTCCTGCTTTTTCCTGCTCTCCAAGCTATAGGAGGTAATAAGTCAAAGTATAATTTAACAAATAAAATAAAATTCGGCAAAAAAAATTAAATTTTTTTTTGATAACTGCCTTGAATAATACTTATTAGAGGGTTTACGGCGCATTTTGTTGCTTGTAAGGTGGTACGCTTTAATGTACATGAAATAACATAAAATACAACACCACATTTATATATATAATTATACAGTAAACTCTCGAAAACGTGAACTAAGGTAAAGCTACACAAATACGCATGTATTTGTTGAATGCATTCTAACATCGCCATATTGCATTTCACCATTGTAAATATGTTAATTTTTAATACATTTTCAATTATATACCCTAATAATATCAAAACAAAAACTTTTAATCAATTAGCAAATTCATTTAATTTTTTTTCGTATGAAATGACGTCATATTAGTTCGGCCATTTTGAGTTTGCTAATTCTGATAACGGATTCGTAATCAGCGACCCCAAAAACCCCCATATACAAATTTGTGGATCATTTTGTACATTTTTCGACTTTTGGCCGGACAAAGGTGCCTTTGGCCGCACTGTGCGCCAGTTTCAAAACCCCTATTAAAATTGAAATTTGAGATTTTTATATCTCTTTACGATTTATAGAGGATATCTAAGAGAATAAAATTATGCCCATACATAGTGTTGCAGTGCCTGCCCTTTGAATTTCGAGAAAAACTCAAAGGTCAACGAAAAATTTAATGGGCGAAGTTGCTTTTCAGGTATCTAAAAAATTTGTAAGGATTTGGTGATTTTTTTTTTAATTTTTTTGACACCATTTACTTTTTGTGCCATTTTTCATATAATGTTGATAACACATTGTGGCACTACATGATCATTCTAGAATTGTCTATTCTAGAACATGCTGGAAATCGTCAGAAGATACTGCTGGTGTATAAAAATAGTGACAGCGAGTTGCTGAACCAGTCAGTTTATCGTAAACAGTGATTGAGTTAACATCAAGCCTGACTCATTCATTCACACACTCACTCATGACTGATGATTCAGTGAATGATTGAGTGAATGAATGAGTCTGGCCTTGTATTTTTAAATATATAGATTTTTAAAAACAGGCCCAAAAAGACAATCGTACGTATACTTTAGTAAATGTGTGTAGTGACTATTTAAATTGTTGTTGTCTAAATTTGAATAAATAAAAAGTTGTTACAATTTTTAAACTACTTGGAGCTTTTATTTGTTATTAAAAATATCAGCCGTAGCCCATTCGTTTCTGGTTTCAGTATAGATATTCTTTTTCTCCTTTGTATGATATTATGATATTTTATATATCAAAAGGTATATCGATGTTACAGCGGTTTAATTAGAAAACTCGTAATTTCAGACCCTTGTTTCCCAGCCAGTTTTCATAATCTTAATAAAAACCTGAAGTTTAATTTAAAAACCACTGAAGTTTTATTTGAGGAGATACTTGGGAACCACTGCTCTTTAGCATCCACAGCATGAAAAGTATGAAAAACTCCATGGATGTATATATAAAAGTATATGTAAATGTTTGTATGTATCTACAAAAACACCGTTAAAATATCTTTAAACAAGACAGGGGTTTTTCTTCTTTTTTTTTATTTAAGTGTGTAGAGCAATAAGGCGCGTGATTGGTAAAAAAAAGGTACGGTCAGTTTAGGTTGCTAAAACAGAAACACACATACACCAACAGCAAATAAAGTACAAAAATAGACATGTGAAGCATGCTGCGAATTAATGCAATAGAACGACATCGGCAGCAGCAGTAGTGGAAGTGGAAGTAGAAGTTGAATCAGCTACGATGACGACGCCAAATAGCACCAGTAACAGAAGTAGACATTTTAGTTGATGGTGATTTTGTTACCTCGAAGACATCCGCTTTTAAGCTGATTTTCCGTTCTATTTATCAGTTTTTCGCAAGAGTTTATTATTTTATTTTTTTTACATATTTATATTGTATGTACTTATGTATTTTTTTGGTTTATACTGTTTTCAATGGTCAATACAAGAACTAAAATTAAGTTAATAATGTTGTTTATTGAAAAAAAGGTTTGTATGATGTTAAAAGGTGAGAAATCTTTTGACATAAGGGGCCATCATTAATACAAACAATTTTAATATTGGAAAATAGGAATCCAAAATTTAAAATTATTGTAAAATGAAGATTTTAATAGCATCAAAAAATGCAATTAATCTTAATTGAAATATTCAATATAGAGCAACATTAATGTCTAATTAACCAAAATTATTAATTCCGATTGGTTCTTGTTACTGCCAACACTTTAAACAACTTTCCTTAAGAAATAATAACATAAGTAAAATTAGCTTAAAAGGAGTTAATCAATTTGACAATTAAGGCATTCTTATGCCAAACTACTTCTAAAGACGTTACAATAAATAATGTTCAATTACCTAACTGCTGCTGAGGGGTTATTCCGTAATTCGAAGTAAATTTACTGTATGAGCTTTCGCATATTCTAAAATTTTTATTAAAAATCCTGGTCTCAAACAGTAAGTTAAGATCTAGTTAAAACTGCTAATCAATAAGGCCAATAAACCTGTTAAGACTTCAAAATTCGCTTATAAATTTATTCTAACCATTAAATACTTCTTAATCAAACTTTTAGCATGAGTAATTGAACTAATAACTTGAAATTTGAAAACAAACTTATATTTAGCACTTGAAATTACTACAGTTGATTATAAATTAAAGTGTCTACAATTTAGAAATCACAAACAATTAAACAGGAAATGAGATTTCAGCGATTTGATCTTTAGATAATTTAATTAATAAATATTTAAACAAAGCAAATTTATTATATATGTTTGAAATCAAAAATACCAGTTTCATATCAATTTTGATTTATGGCAAAAACTAAAGGAAAAGGAAATAAAGAAAGTGTTATTTATTTATTTTTAATTTATTATTATAGGTGTTTTATATTATAGACACCCCCTGATGATAACCCCACACTTTTCTATATAATATACTGCTGACATGGGCTATATATGGATATACTTTTAAAAGCAACAATAGGTAAACGAATTAAGTAAATGTTCTTCCAAACATTTGGAATAAGACGATAAAAACTTAATTTCATGGCGATCGGTCCATAATTGGTCATAGCTCTCATAGAAGGCCCACTACCTATAATCACTTTAACGAGCATTAATTTCTTAAAAATGTTGTAATCCAAATAAAATTTAACAAAAATAAGTTTCATGTAGAAATAAATCACACGACCTTACTTCATGGTGATCGATTCATAATTGATCATCGCTTCCATATAAGGGCCACTTCCGAAAATCACTCGCGGAAATAAATTGTTGAAATTTTAAAAGAAAAATGTTTTTGCATTTACTCAGCGTAGGGTATTATATGGTCGGGCGTGATCGACCATAATTTCTTACTTGTTTAGTACTATTGACAGTCTTCTGTCGTTGTGTGACTGACATTTGACGAATAGCAAGAGAAATTCCAAGAGTGTCAGATAGTATAGTTTTTATATACAAGGTGGCGCAAAAGTAAACTTCCGATGTTTTTGGCTGTAATTAAAAAAAAAATGAAAAAGTTTGATTCTTCTTGTGGATTATTTTTATTTGGTCTTTTAATTTTTTTTACATCAAGTCGAGAATATGATGTCATGTAAATGGCCGCCGCCACAGTTGATTGTCATTTGAGCCCTTTTTATGGCATTTTCCATCACTTTGGCCAAAACTTCCGGCGATAGGTCCTCACATTCTTGACGGATATTGTCTTTAAGAGCTGCAAGAGTCTGAGGATTGTTGACATAAACCCGCGACTTCAAAAAGCCCCACAAAAAGAAGTCTGGAGCGGTCAAATCAGGCGATCTTGCTGGCCAGTGCAAATCGCCAAAACGGGAGATTAGGCGCCCGGGAAATGAATCCTTCAGCATATCGGTTGTGGCACGTGCAGTGTGTGCCGTTGCACCGTCCTGTTGGAACCACATGTTTTCCAATCCCAATTCATCAAGTTGCGGCAAAAAAAACTCGTTGATCATTGCTCTGTAGCGCTCACCATTCACAGTAACCGTTTGACCCGCGACGTCTTCGAAGAAAAAAGGTCCGATGGCTCCTCCAGCGAAAACAGCACACCATACAGTGACTTTGAGCTGGTGTAATGGCTCTTCATGGGTTACACGCGGATTTTTAGTGCCCCAGAAGCGTAAATTTTGCTTATTTACGTACCCGCTAAGATGGAAATAGGCCTCATCACTCATGATTATTTTTGATGAAAAATCATCTTCCTCTTGGTAGTGATTAAGGATGGCAATATTCCGCGTTCTGGAGCAGTGTAGCGTAACATTGTTTATTAACGTGTATTTCGCATGTGTTTACTACACAAATGTCAAAACAGAACTGACATTAGGTGCCAATCGCAAAATTTATAGCATTTTCTGATAGGAGGATTACTTTTGCGCCACCTTGTACATATGTAGGTGCAGGAGCTAACAGTTGATTTGTTTTAGCAATTGTTTAAGTTTTGCTTTCGATGTCTGAGATTTATGTAGAGAAACTGGCAAAAACTTTGGAAATTTCAGTTATTATTATGGAACTTTAAAGGAAATTCAAGGTTAAACCTCTAACCCGCAAGCATGCATTACAAAACACCAATTATCTCAAAAATTAATTATATTTTTTTTTTTTTAATTTAACATTTCCCTCGAAGGTCGAAAAGCATTCTGACTTTTAGTTTTTGTTCTGTCAGCTGTTTTGTGAGTGATGTCATAATTTTAGCACGTGAAATTTTGTGTGTGATTTTTTTTTTTAAATCAAAGTTTCACTAACTTTTAGTCGCCCGATCTATTCGAAATATTTTTTATTAGTTCTTTTTAATTTTTTTTACAATAAAATCATATCATAATTATTGGTTTTTTACACCTAAACCAGCAACAATGCCCTGAGGCACTCTTCACCTTTTTGCACCTGGTTCCTAAACTTTATTTGGAAATTTGTTTCTAATGGCTGTTCTGAGTTTATTGTGTCATAATTACCCTAACAAAAATTATTGGACGACTTCTTTTTAGCTTTTTAAAGTTTGCGGGTTAGAGGGTTAAGAGATTCAAGTTGTATTTTATGATTCAAAAACATTGACCTGGAACCAATTAATACTGTTAAACAAAACTTGTTATATCCTCTAGCATTTTAAAGATCTATAGAATCATACCTCTATGATTCACAATTCCTTATTTATCTTAATTTTCTACGAAATGCAAAATACGTGTACTAAAAATTCTACATCTTTTTTTACAAATTTTAAAAGGTTAGGCAGCTCAGCTCATAAAATACATACGAGTACAATGAAATTAGAAGGAAAAATATGAAAAATTCATATTGTATTACTAAATATAATAAACAACAAGGGAGCAATCTTAAACTTCTTTATACAAAAAAGGAAACATTTTAATAATATTTTCCAAAATAAATTCAATCAATTCATTTAGCATAATACAAGTAAGTATTTTTTTTTTAAATTCCAAACACTATTTCTAAAATCATTTAATGAATTCTTTTGATAATTTCCTTTGAAATTCAACAAACAATAGAAAAAGTCCTGGTAATTTAAAGTCATAAAAACGAGACGTCATGTTTTCCAAGACATAAAATAGTTGTAATTGGGAAACAGACATGTAGTTCTTGTTGTTATTGGCCATTAACACTTGTTTTCCTATATCTGAATTAATTTATTAAATAAGTTTTGTTCTTTATATGTTTTTTTGGGTGACGATTATTATAAGAATTATCAAATTTGTCAGGTGCAAGCGTTAATAGCTGACTGAGTGAGTGAGCGAGTGTTTGACTGACTGACTGATGGCGCCAGCAGCTTGTTAATATGCCTTAAACGTTTAAACACTTACATGTTTTACACTATTTGTAATTATTAAATACATCACAACATATTACGAATACATATGTGTGTTTGTAAGTACTTGTACATAAAACAGTAAAATATTTACACTTACAGTATTATTTGAACGTATGTATGTTTGCTACATAACCTAACACAATATTAATTAGTAATCGAAAGAAAAAAAAATTTCATAATTTCTATTAATGTCAATGTTGTTAAGAATAATAAGTAAATTAAATAAATTAATATAAAGTAAAGTACAATATAATTATTAACATTAACATTAAAGAATCTCTTACCTTTTTGTAATATATCTAAATGTTCCCATAGTATGTCGCCGGTAAATGCTGGTGTTATGGCTAAAAATTTATCTTTTCCTAATTCAATTATATCACGTCCTTTCATTTTTAAAAACGGTTCATGATTCATAGTAACCAATGAAAATTCTTTTATTGCCCAATTAATCCAATATATAACATGTTCTTCAGTCCATTGGCGGGGATCTACAAAAGTTAAAAAAAAAATAAAAAATAATTAAAATTAAGAATTTTTTATTTAAAAACCCAAACAAACAATTATTTTTTTTAAGTAAAACTGTTTGTTGTGGCTGTTTTATTATTGACATTTAAGTAATTTAATGTTATTTTCATGTTTTGTCATTGGAATTACTTATTAATATGTCTATAATCGTATTTAAACCAGAGGGGTGGATATTGTTTAACAGGCTTTTTATAATACTTGAGTATTATACCCCTGCATAAATTTTCCACATTTTGTATTGTGGGAATATCTGTGTGTTTTATATTTCCTTATAAAATATGTATTTTTAATTATGTACAATATCTTTAATTGCTTTAATGTACTACAAGAATTTATGTATTTTAATAGTCTATTAAATAAGAATTTAATATAAAAAAAAACAAATAACAACTTGTTGATTATTTAATTTAAATTGTTAAAATGTCTTAAAAACACTAGAAAACAATTAGTAGCATACATTTTATTAAACTCCGCCTAAAGCATAGGAAAATAAAAATTATATTAAGTAATTTTTAAAACTTCTTAAATATGCAGGCCTGCCACAGAATTCCATTCCGATCCAAAGTGGAATTAATTCCGTATTTCGCTGCTTCAGAAAAAGTAAAACAAAAATTTCTTTCGAAATGAAACCACTTTCAGTTTTCAAAGTGGAATTTATATTTCTTTGTTGTTAATGGTTTTTCTAAAATATTTAATCAAATTCGGCTACAAAAACCTCACTTTTGTTTTAATATAAAAAACGCTGTCAAATTAAAATCAGAAATACAGAATTATTAAATATTTTTGGAATTAATAAAAAACAAGTAAGAAAGTATGGTCGGTCAAGCCCGACCATATAATACCCTATACTAAGTAAAAGAGCAAAAACATTTTTTCTTTTAAAATTTCAATAATTTATATTTTTGAGTGATTTTCGGAAGTGTGCTTTATATGAGGGCTATGACCAATCATGGACCGATCACCATGAAATTAGGTCGTGTGATTTATGTCTATATGAAAGTTTACTATGTTGAATTTTGTGAGTATACCAACATTTTTAAGCGATTTATGCACGTTAAAGTGATTTTCGGAAGCGGGTCTATATGGGAGCTATGACTAATTATGGACCGATCGTAACAAAATTTGGTGACATGAATTTTGTATATATAAAACTTATTTGGAGCGGAATTTGTGGAGATAAATTTATAAGTTAAACATTTATGACCGATAAAGTCCAATTTCGGAAGGACATTTGTATGGGGGCTAGGTGAAATAATGGACCGATTTCAGCCAGTTTCAATAGTCTTGGTCCTTGGGCCGAAAAAATAATATGTACCAAATTTTATCGAAATATCTTCAAATTCAATTAAATAGCGACCTGTACTCTGCGCACAAGGTTTACATGGACAGCCAGCCAGCCAACCAGACGGACATCGTTTAATCGTCTCATAAAGTGATAGACTAATATTTTTGGGCGTTACAAACATCTGCACAAACGTATAATACCCTCCCCACTATGGTGGTGTAGTGTATAACTACGGAATTGAAACCATTCCGAGCAAAATGTGTAACAGGCCTGATAAGCTATTTTTAAATTTTTATGAAAGGCAGAGAATTTTGATTTGAAAAAATTAAAAATGGTGTTTTGCTTATATTTCGGTCATTTATGAACCGATTTGTCTCATTGCAAAACTATTTATTTTAAAAAGTATTCCAATAAATTTGTGTCGCTAAAATATAAAATTGGTTTTATATTTTTCCAATAAGAACTTTCTCATATTCATAATTTATTTGTTATAGTTAAATCGGTTGGAAATATTAGTCATCACCAGTGTTCATTATAGTTGCTCGAAATCGTATTGTTAATAAGTTAAACATTTGACCTTTTAAAATTTTATATAAAAAACTCGAATTTTTACTGCTAACTTTATGTCCAAACAAATTTACTAAATTATTAAGAATACATGAGTTTTTGTTGTTATCTTACCTTTGGTTATATTGCAGTTCTGTACCTCTTTTTCCCAAGAAGCAAAAGAGGCTTTTAGCACCTCGGCAACCTTTCGATTTGTACCAGGCGTTAAGGGAGGTATTTGTGTGGGTACATCTAGAAAAAGTAAACAAAATATAAAGTTAATTTTTATTACAAATTAATTCTGCAGAAAATAGATAGAATTTTGAATAAATTTCAAATAAATCATTGCCCTAACCCTAGAAGTTTAGAGTAAAATTTAATTTTATCATATCTTGATAAATAGCTTCAATTCAAAATTTATATCAAATTGAAAATGATTTGAAATCAAATCCAAGTTGATAATCATTTGATATAAAATGGAGAATAATAATATTGTCAACAAAAATGTAAACGTTCATTTCTCAATTAAAGAAATAACTTTATTCTCGAATTGTTGTCAAACATTATTCTCAACTGTATTTCAAATGTATATAAAAAATAGCAAATATGGCAAATATTTACCCAAAAAAGGCGTAAGCTCATTTTTTAGCACAAATTAGTTTGACGTTGTTTACGCTTACAAATGTTTTGTAAGATCGAACAGCATCAAATAAAATAAATCTAAATATTGGTTTTGAATTGTTCTAAGTAAAATACGTTTGATTAAGCCTTAACCCTCTAACCCGCAAGAGTGCCTCAAGGCATGCATTACAAAACACCAATTATCTCAAAAAGTAATCATATTTTTTTTTTATACCCTTCACCTTCGTGAGAAAAATATTTTTTAACCTGAATTTTTTTTCCTCAAAACATTTTTTTTTTCGTACATTTTTTTTTCAAAAAAAAAAAAATTTAAAAAATTTGGAAAAAACTTTTTTTAAAAAAAATTAAAAAACAATTTCCAAAAAAAAATGTTTCTTACTTGTTTAAATTAAAGTTGTACTAACTTTTAGTCGACCGATCTATTCGAAATATTTTTTATTAGTTTTTCAATAAAATCGTATCATAATTATTGTTTTTACACCCAAACCGGCAACAATGCCCTGAAGCACTCTTCACCTTTTTGCACCTGGTTCCTAAACTTAATTTGCAAATTAGTTTCAGATGGCTTTTCTGAGTTTATTGGGTCATAATTACCCTAAAAAAAATTATACGACAACTTTTTTTTAGCTTTTTAAAGTTTGCAGGTGTTATAAGGTTAACTATAATTAAAATTTTGATAAGTTACCCGGCATTTTTTTAAATATTATGTTTGAAATGAAAATTACACAAATTATTCGTTTTTGTTAAAGAAAAAACGCAAAATTTTAAAAGTTAATGAACAATTTTGTATAAACTCAAAATATAGATGTGGTGACAAAATTTTTACTTTAACGCCATCTTTTTTTTGAAGTGTTTATGTACTATTGGGCAGATATTTTAAATACCCTTAATTTTGGTATCAAATTTCCATTTGCTATCAAAAATAAGTATTTTTTTAAGAAGACCACATTAAATTATTAAGTAAATTGCAGTTCAAGTTTTTTATTATAAACTTTTTAAACATTCAACTAATTACTGTAACTCTTCACTTCTCTTTCCCATTTTTTTTGTAAACATTTCATTTAATTTATTCATAAATAATATTGCTTTTTGATAAATAACTATGTATGTATACACAGGTGGACATGTATGTATGTAGATATTAATAAATTAATTATCAAAAGTGTTTAAGTTAATTACCTTTTAATTTGCCATTTGTTGTATATAATTGTTGTATTTTATGTGTTTTTAAATTAAATTTATTTGTGGTAAAGCATGAAAAATAATTATTGTTGCTAGTGCCATTGTTGCTGCTGTTGCTATTGCTGCTGCTGTTATTATTGTTGTTGGCAACATAATACGCTTGCGGATAAGGATAACCAGTCATACGCAGTGGTACACGTAAACGGGCATCCGACCAATCGATCCATTCATTTGTCATAATTTGGTTGGAACTAAATCCAAAGCCAGTTACAAGAGAGAGATAAAACTTCACTAGTCTTTTGCTTTAATTTTGTTTTTTCTATAGTAGTTAATGGTTTTTGAATAACACTAAACACAAGTTTTTTTTATCAAATAAATATTTAAATGTTTTTTTTTTGTTGATATATTTACTATATAAAGTACATATTTTTGATTAGACACACGCTTTATTTATACTATTTTCATTATTTTTGTCTTTTCTAACTATGTTTAATATTAAAACAAGTGTTTTTTCTATTCAAATGAAAACAGATTTGTTTACTTTAATTTGGCAAAAATAATTTGTATACATATTTAAGCTAATTTTATACATAGTAATCATTTATATCAGATGTGGGTAATTTTAAAAATTTCCTACAATTTATGTAATAATCAGCAGAGAAATTCCTATTTAATTTTAGTCCTTACACACAAGTATATCCTTTTCACACAAGTAATTATGTATAATATAAATCACCTTAAAGTATGCTTTATATTTTTGATTTATTTTCTAAAACCGGCTTTTGACAGTTCTATAAAGGTTTATGTCCTTGCTAGTAGGAATATGATCATCTTATATCATTATTTAAGAAAGGATTCTCGATCTACTAAATGAGAAAATTTGTAGAAAATTTATTGTGTAATAGGAGGACTTTTACATGTTTAAAATTTAATTGCTCAAGCGAAGGAATGTGTAATATTTAAACAAATGGGTAAATTCCTTAAATTAGTAATTAATATTCAAACCCGAACGAGTTCGCTTAGTTCACAGATAATCGAATTTCTTAATTCACTAAAACCTTAATTTAGAATTAAAAAATTTCAGCAATTCATTCCATAAAAACATTTACACACTTTTATTTGAATAGAATTCATTCATAGATGAATTAATTCATAATTAAAATAATTTCAGTTTTGAAAGGTTCTATTTTAGGAATTTTTAGAGTAAAATGTCAATTTGCCAACTCTTATATCTAACTTTTTTTAAAATTATTTGTGAATCAAAATACAAGATATATTTAATGCTTTTTTCATTGTTTAAAAATCAAGCTATTCAAAAATAAATGTGTCCAGAAAATAAGTATCCAAAGCGGTCACAATATTCAATAAGGATCTAATGACTAAGAATAAAACTGGAAAGGGTGTAACAAAAAAACTCAGGCGCTGAATATCAAAATGGTGAATAATTTTTTGAGGTCTCAATTAAACAATTCAGGGCAGAATTGGAATGCGTATAAAATGTTTTTACACTCCTATACGGCGAGTCAAAGTTAATGTTGGGTTTTTATTATTCATAGTTCAACAAGCCTCCGTAATTATTTTTATAATTAATTTTTATAATTGAAGCAATTATGGTTGTTTAGTATTACAATTACCAGTTACAAGACTTCAGCAATCATTTATATGGTTGTAGTAATTACGATAACCATAACACAGGGCAACAAAATCGAAAAAATTTTAGAGGCTTTTAAACCACTGCACAATTCTGATTTATTGTAGTTCCAGTAGTACAAAAATGGTAAAATTTTTTAATTCTATGGATAGATTCTTTTTTTAAAAAAAATAGACCTTTCTCCACATAATTAATGATAACTCCAAAAGGGTTAGTCCGATGTTATTAAAGTAAACTTAGAAAACTTGAGATTTACATAACCTTTAATACGTTTATATAATCGGCTCAGTAGTTTCAGAGTTATAGTAACAAATTTAAGCAAAATCAAGTAAGAAAGTATGGTCGGCCAAGCCCGACTAAGCAAAACAAAAACAGAGCAAAAACATTTTTCTTTTAAAATTTCAATAATTTATATTTTTTAGTGATTTTCGGAAGTGGGCCTTATAAGGGGGCTATGAGTGTGATTTATGCCTATATGAAAGTTAACTATGTTGAATTTTGTGTGTATACCATCATTTTTAAGCGATTTATGCACGTTAAAGCGGGTCTATATGGGAGCTATAGTTATGGACCGATCGTAACAAAATTTGGTGACATGAATTTTGAATATATAAAACTTATTTGGATCACAATTTGTGGAGATATCTATATAAATTAAACATTTTGACGGATAAAGTCCAATTTCGGAAGGACATTTGTATGAGGGCTAGGTGAAATAATGGACCGATTTCAGCCAGTTGCAATAGGCTTGGTCCTTGGGCCGAAAAAATAATATGTACCAAATTCGATCGAAATATCTTCAAAATTGCGACCTGTACTCTGCGCACAAGGTTTACAGCCAGCCAACCAGCCAGACGGACGGACGGACATCGTTTAATCGACTCAGAAAGTGATTCTAAGTGACACAATAGGTAATAAGTTACATAAATGAGGAAAAACACCAGGCAAAAATGTAAAATTTTGACCCCCTCTAACTCAAAGAGTTCATGACCGATCTTCTTGAAAAAATTTGTCTGAATTACTATCCAATATGACTAATTTTCTTGGGTTCATTGGGTTCAAATTTGGAATACTATTGATTGCCCAACAAAAACATGGCTTCATTTCAAAGACAGAATTGCCTCTTTTCATATATCATGACTCTCGATCAAGGTACAACTGAAACATTGGAGCCTTTAATACAATCTCACAGAAATTTACCAAGACATTTTATAATTTTATACATCTCTGATCATATTGATCTATCCACCCACCATAGATCTCCCTCTAATTTGTAATTATTTTAACATACACTCCCCCTTCTAACGAATTAGTTAACAGGGCAGGGTTAACGAAAAACAAATTGACAGCACACTACATGCCTACATATGTTTACAAACACACAAATGTACAAATAAATAAATAAAAACTTTATCATACGATAAATATAATTTAATTGAGCCATATAATACATATTTTTGTATCACAATCAGATGATGGCGATGTTGAGTTGATGTTGATGTTCTGGTGTAACAAATCAATTCAATTCATTGTTTAAACTTATTGACCTTCTCAATTGATTGTGAAATGTAAGACAGACAGTATTAAACTGCATTGAATGGGTGAATGGTGAAAGAGGGTTATGACCCTTTCTACAAATTAATAAATAGTGTTTTCATTTGATAAACATAAAACAGCAGCAGTGTACAAAACATGGATGCATTGTGTTGTGTTTATTATTTTAATAATCTGAATTATTGTTATTATTACTATAACAATAATAAACAACAGCGTAAACTATAAAAAAATAACATCATACATAGTAAATGCCTACAAAGACAGACAGATAGACGGACAGAGGCAGTTTAGATACTCTAGATTTGTATGAATAAGAATAACAAGTGTTAATTTATAGCACGCGTTTTTCAGTCAGTCTTTCATTCTTTCTTTTTTTTATCCATAAACATGAGTATGTGAGCAGTAGGCTGGGAAAGAAAGCAAGCATTCAGCAGTCAAGGAAAATAATAATGTGCCAGCACTTGAAAGGGTGGATGAAATTGTTGGAAATATGTATTAAGAAGAAAGTTGTACCACATATTTATGAATACACACAAGAAAATGTCAAACAGAAAACAGAATCACAGTGTGGGTGCAGTTTTCTTGATTTGTTTTTATTATTAATACTGCTTATTAAAACTGTGAACAATTGTGACAGTCGCCCAGATCAACGGACGGACAGACAGGCAGACATAAAGAGTTCGGTTAGGTTCAAGCATTTAATTCAATTGAATTGAATTGATTTGAATGCATTTCTTAATGTTTCTTCGAGATTACACTGAACAAAAGATTTTTAACAAACTGGGAACTTTATTTCAACAAACGTAATCATAAAAAAAACAATTCTTTACAATAATAATAATAATAAAAATGTGATGATAACAAGTGTATAATTTATGTGTTTCTTTTGAATTTTAGAGAAAATATTATACAAATTTCTTATTGTGAATTATTATTCTTATTATTATTATTATTTATAAATATTGTATCTATCTATATTGGGGTAAAACACATGTTGTCTATTATTTGCATTTTTTGTTTTGTTTTAAATTCTAATCACAGGTGTTTAGCTAAAACACAAACACAAAAATTATCTTTAAGATATAAATACAATAATTTTTCCATTTTCTTGTTTTGTTTTCAATATTATTACACACACACACTCGCAATAAGAAACACACACACACACGTAGTCTGCATAGAACCTTAAAATCACATTTGCATTTTGTCCAACACTTGCATTTAATTATATTTTGATTTTTTTTCCTTTCTTTCTTTTTGTTATTCTTCTTAATTATATTCTTTACTTTTGTTTTGTTTTATTTTGTTAAATTAAATTTAAAATTTAATTTTTTTATTGTATTTCCGTTAGTTCTTTTACGTTTTGGTTAGTTTTTTCCACAAACCATGCAAACAAATCTCAAAATTTTAATAATATTTTTGTTGTTTAACAAATAATTTGTGTATATTGTTGTGTATCTATTGGATTCGTAAAATATGAACTGAATAGCAGAGCTGTAAATGAATCACTCATTTTTGAATTAATTCGCGAATCATTCACACAAAAAAATGAATTGAATGAAATTTGAGTCAATTCAAATGGAATTGGTAAAAATGAATTGCAATTCGTTTCCAATACAAATGAATTGAATTGATTTTGAATTAATTCAAATGGAATTGGTAAAAATGAATTGCAATTCGTTTCCAATTCAAATGAATTGAATTGATTTTGAATTAATTCAATTCATTTACAATTCATTTGAATTGAATTGATTTTGAATTAATTCAAACGAATTAGTAAAAAAAATAGCAATTCACTTCCAACTCCGACGCGAAATTCGCAGCATATTTAGCAGATTCTTCAATGTCATTAAGTATGCAGTATAACTAATCGACGGTTAAAAAGTCTTCCTTTAAATATAATGCGCCGTTACCATCGTCAGCTGGTGTTGAAAGTGGTTTAAGGTGAATGATGCATTCTAATTAAATCTAATTAGCCTTATTTATGAAACTCAATTGTGTTTTGAACTACATACATTGTTATTTTTCCTGATTTTTGATTATTTTTGGAAGATAGTTTTATTTTTTTGAAATAAATATAATATAAATATTAGCAAATAGTTTGTTGTTGGGTGGTCGTGGGTCACAAAATTTCAAAAATTATTAATTGCTTCTTGAATATTAAATATGTTTTGTCGTTCAGCGTATTTCAAAATAAAAATCAGTTCTTCTTGAAGAAACAAACTCCAAACACCATGTTTTCATTGATCAGGCGGGTATACAGGACAAGGCTTTTCAATTACATTTTGGTAGGAGAAATCTTTCATTCCCCCTAGAGATCTGCTCTTGAATTTGATTGATTGCAACTCATTTTTGAATCATTCATTTGAATTGCTAATTCTTTTTTCTAATTCATTTGAATTAATTCAAAATCAATTCAATTCAAATGAATTGTAAATGAATTGCAACTCATTTTTACAAATTCATTTGAATTGGAAATGAATTGAAATTCATTTCTGCCTAATTCGTTTCAATTGATTCAAATTTCATTCAATTCATTTTTTCAATTCAATGAATTAATTCAAAATTTAGCTAATTCATAATGAATTAAAATCAAAAAAGAATGATTCATTTACAGCTCTGCTGAATAGTGAGTAAAATAATGTTCGTAACGATCTTCATAATATCCTAAAATACCAAAACACAAACACATTGTCACCGACACAGATGCATTCCCCACTCACTCACTCTCTCGCTCACTTGCTCACACACACATTGACCAGCACCTTCAACAAACAACACAACACCAAACCAATAATAACAACAAAGTAACACAAAAGTATCTTTTCCATACACATAGATACTTTTCAAGAGCTGTTTTTTTCTCATAAATTCTCTTGTTTTCAAACAAGATTTGAAATTTTTTACTCTTTATAAACACTTGATATCAGAATTCATTCACAAAAACCTTACTTTTCCAACTCACTTTAAGAAGAGAGCCAATTTTCTACGAAAAATGTAGAAAAAAAACAAAATCAGTTTTTTTGCAAAAGAGGTTTTTTATCGTTTGTGTTTTTTTTTATGGAAATTTATTTAAGAGAGTCTGTTGAGTTTGGCTGGCTAATCGGGGAAGACGTATAAAAAACGCAAAAAACGACCAACTAAAACGGAAACGGCCATCATCATTGTCGACATACTACAATATGTTGTTTATTTTATTTTTTATTTTATTAAAAAAAAAACCAACTACAAAATCTAAAAAAAAATCATTATTCTTAAAGAAAGCCAGCAAAAATTGCACAACAAACTGTTAAAAGATATTTTGATTATGGAAAAAAAGTGCAAGACAATAATGAAAATATGTGTGTAAAAAAATGTACTTCTTTTGTATTTTATATGTGATTGGGTATTTGAAGGATTTACAGTCTGATCTCTCATTGTTGGCTTGGTGTTGAAAGCAGATAATAAGAATGAAAACATGTTCATGATAAACAAACTCAGTAAAAACTTGCTAATGACATGTCCTCACTGATAAACATACATACATACATATTTTTCAATGGCTATTGCATACCGTATGTATTACTAAGAAGTCGTTAAGTAATGTCTGCAAATATAATCTGATATATTAGTTCTTATTAATTAGCAATCTTCATGATTCATCTACATGATTGTGGTGACCATAATATGGTTAATTTACTATTCACATGATTGTATCAACCATATATATGGTTACATTAAACAAGTATATGTTTGTGACAATTTTTATGATGAATGACTTACCATATTATGTTGCTCTCGGCTTATGGATATCATAATCTGAGAACAACATATTATGATAAAATTATTCATAATAAATATGGTTGTCACAAACATATACATATTTACTGTAACCATATATATGGTTGATACAATCATGTGAATCGTAAATTAACCATATTATGTTTACCACAATCATGTAAATAGTTACTGTGACTATAATATTTTTAAAAAAACTTCTAACACTATTTAAATGGTTACAGTAAACATGCACAACTATATTTTTTCTCTACGTGTACATTGTATAACATCGAAAGGATAAATCGTCATGTGTCATGAAGGGTGTACAATTTCACCATATACATTAGGCCGGGTCGAATTGTATGGACGATAAAAAAGTAAAAAATCGTATAGCAGAAACGCAATCTACGAAAAATTCTAAGAAATTTTCATCATTTATCCAATAAAAAAAAACTGTTAAAAGAAATTAATACTGAAATATCATTGGAAATGCGCAAGATATGATTTGATTTTAGACCTATTGTTTCTTGATGAAACTTTCTTAAAATTTTCCGTAGATTGCGTTTCTGCTATACGATTTTTCGTGAAAAAAAATCAACCCACCCTAATATACATATATAAGTTTGTCATTCCGTTTGTAATTTCTACATTTTGCATTTGGGAATTCATAAAAAATATACCCAGCAGTTAAGAAAGTAGTCAATGTATCCCTTATAGACAGTCTCACTGTAATCCAAAAGTACCAAATGAACCCCTGCTTATGAGATACACGTGTTAATATAACTGGTCACTTAGCTAGTTATGTAAATAGTTGTCATCCTAAATGATAGGTAAAATCACTAGTTCGGAACAGTCTCCTAGAACTGCTGGGTATATTCTGGATCGTTGTAGATAGCGGAATCGAGAAAACGATGTCTGTATGTTAAAATCAACTTTCCGAAGTCGGGTACCGCGATAGACTAGACGATAGTGTGCTGGACTATCAATCTGGGGGTTGCGGGTTCGATTCCCGCCTGAATATATCCGCAATAGTCCGCTTGGGTTAGTATTTAAATTCGGGAAAATCGGAGCACAAATGGTTGAGATCTAAGCTAAAAACTAACTTTTGGATTGGATTTTATAGTAGACATTTTAAATACCTTTACATCGTTGGAAATATAACGCCATAGCTATTCGGACCGACAAAAAATTCTGACTGGAAAAATATTTTTCAACCCGAGGTTGTCTTTCGAATAAAAATTAGTCGAAAAATCGAGAAAAAAAAATAATTTTTTTTAGAATAAAAAATGTTTCAATTTTAAATAAATATAAATAAAAATATTGAAGAAAAAATCTAAAATAAACACAATCAATAATTTATAATGTTAAACAGAGAAGCTTATCATTGGAAATTTCTATATTTTTTAAGATCTCAAGATCACAACATTATCAAAGTTAACAAAAACAACGAAAACGACGAAGGCTATTGGAATTGCAAATCAGTTGTCTATGTCTTAGGATTATATCAATCAATAAATAAGTACATACTTCCAAAATAAATATCGAGATTTACTTCAACACGTATTAATTTCATATAAAAAGTTTAATTTACTTGATCAGTTTATATGAGGAACAGTTACATATTTAGTTCAGATTCCAGATATATATGTATGTATATGTATTAGGGTGGGTGCATTGAGGTTCTTGTTCTATGGGTCATTTCCGAAGAAAACATAGCTCAAAAATTAATTTCGCAGTTATGCCGAAATGTAAAACTTTCCAGTAGAAATGGTAACAGATATATTGCAAAAACAATTCATAATTAAATACAATTTAACATTAAAGAATTAACAATTTTTGACAAATGACTTCATCTTATCAATATATTTATAATTTTTATTCATTAAATTATTCCATTCATATTTTTGCACAAAATTCCAACATTATTTATCTTATCTGCAAATGTACTTTATTGACCTAGTCCGTTTTGAAAGCATTATAAACTAAAAGCTTCTAGTATCAGACCAAAATGGAATATCGCCAGGAATCGCTGTCTATCAATAAGTGTGTCATATCAAATTCACAAATAGATTTGTATACGGGCATAATTTTAAATAAAAATATACATACATTAAAATAAATCCATGATAACTTATCTACACAAAACTGAGTGGTATATTTATAAAGTTGCGTTGCGATAGATTAACCTAGACCTAGAGCAAAATTTTAATAATTAAACTGTTTCTACCAGAATATTCCGGAAAGTTTTCAGTGTTATATTGGAAATTATAACTAACAACGTATTGGCTATACATAATACTTATGTTGTAATGAACCATAGTGATTTTTGTATCAGAAGTTATAGAAGTTTGCATTCGCTTGGGATCAATGTGGAAACAAGTTTTATGAATACTGCTTTAGAACTTTATGGAAGATATTTCGAAAATTTATATATTTTTAACATTAAATTGAAAACCAAATAACGAAACCGATCATAATATGTTTGGATTACAATCTTATTATAATATGTCGCTCTAAGATTATGTTTAACACAACCACGTTTCTGTCTGCATGTATGTGGAACTGAAAAAGTTTAAGAGAAAGAACATTTAGTTTGTAAAAATTTTAAAAAATTGTTTATAGATCTTTATAAAACATATGTCGTAAATGTTTGTACTTGTCTTAACTGCAAAATTATTTTGTTCAGCTTTGTTACACCCTTCACCATGATAGGCAGGGGTACATACATTTGTCATTCCGTTTGTAATCTCTCAGATTTTTTTTTGCATTAAAATTTTGAATTTTTTAATTCAGAAAAAACAAATTGATATTTAGATTTCATCACGATAATATTAAACAGAATCAAACGTGTTAATAATAATTGTTATTATTATTAAGTGCTTCCAACATATTTAATCAAAATTCAGAAAGCAAAAACAAAAATTTTCTAGTCAGACTAATGAATACTAATGAATGAATGAATTTATACGGACAATTAAAAATAATTCAAGCCTTTTTAAGATGGATTTTAGTATGACTTAAAATTTCTAGGCGCCATTATAAAATACATAACAATTATTATTATAATTAACACCAAACAAAAATGTAACCCAAAAAACTCTTCACAAAAGAACCGGAAAAATACATTTCAAAAACATGAATGAATGGATTAAATGAAGGTAAGAAAAAACGTAGAGAAATATTATTATTACTGACAACATAATTATCTTAATATTTGTATCTTTTAGTTCAGTTCAATTCTTTTTATTTTTTGTTTCCATTCTTAACACTTTGTATTGTTACTTGTTGCCTTCTAAATAGTTTTTATACATATGATGGAGTCAATTGATTTTAAACTACAAAAACTGGGGAGAAGAGTAAAGTGTGGTGCAGAGATACTTGTAGCTGTTTGTAGGTAGGTTTAGTTTAGTTTTAAAGAAAAATATGAAATTGTATGTGAGTTAAATATTAATATATTTAACAGAGAATCATTTATTCATTCATTCACTACATCCACACAATACATTTATTTTGACTTCTTCACGCTTATAATGCATTTTACTCACGCATCATCGTTTTGTTTTCTTATTACAATAACAAATTTTCTGCTGCTGCTGTTGTTGTTTTAACTGATTCAGAAACATATATATTCTGTATTATGTTAAGGAGTTTTTTTCGAAAAGATCTTTCACAATTTTACACTTATGAAAACAAGATAACAAAATGGAAAAAAAAATAATAATAAATATGGATCACTGTGGGTTAGAAAAGAAAACAATTTTAAGAAAATTATCATACAAATTAAAATTATATGTATTTCCCGAAATATTGTTGTTATAAAATTAAAACCCCTAATTTCTAAACAGATATACATGCATATTTGGTTAACAGTCAGCCTGAGAACATAAGCTGACTGTCAGTATTACATTCATTTATTAGTTAAACGAGGGCAAGTCCCGAGTCTTAACTGAAAGGGCAACACTGCTACTGTCAACAGGCATCTGTCAGTTAACTCCTGTCAAAATTTGAGCAAGCACGGAAAATGCCGAATGTTCTGGTCTCCCAGTTGAGGTCTCAACACCCGAAACAATTGAAAAACAAATTGAAACTCTCGCATTTCAATTTGTTTTTCAGTTGTTTCGGGTGTAGAGATCTCAACTGGCAGATTGTGGAAGCCATAGGCATCTCACATTGCTCAGTGGTTTCAATTTTGATTAATCAATCTTTCCGCAAGGTTTGTGTGTTTGTCGCATGAGTGTTTGTTCAACCACAATATGGATGAGTTTCTGCACCGTTTCATAACCGTGAACAAAGCGTGGATCCATCAGAACACAGCAGAGGGTTTCTCCGGATGAAACGGTCATCAAATGCCTATTTTGATGACCTCGACAAATACAAAAATTTTAGAAACTATGGAAGAGAAGATTGAAGTCATGTAGGATCAATATGGATCAAGTTTTGTAAATTTTTTATAAATGAATTGTGAAATTACAATTAATTTGTAAATTAACTTAAAAACTCATTTTCTAATTCATCCAATAATTTGGGCCGAGATTCGAGAAGAAGATTAGAAGATCTTGTTGGCATTAAACAAGGATATTAATCTTGAATGGAAAATTATTTTTAAAATGTTGTAAAAAGAACAAGTGATTTTCATACAAATTAATAAAATTAATTGTTATTCCGTGTTTCTAAATCAAAAGAAAATAAGAAAATGTTTCTAAATCAGAAAAAAATAAGTATTGGGAATTTAGCATAAAACAATTTTAGTAAAATACTAATTTTGTATTCCCGAATAACCTTTTAAAGAATTAATTTAATTTTAATAATGAAATTAAATTTTAGCTCTTAATCATTCCATTATAGAATTCATTACGTCTTAATTCATAGGCTTAATGCCATAAACGTTTTGCTTTGGGAATTAATTCCTTATTGAATCATTAATCATTAATCAGATAGACATCTTCGACTTCTCCTGTACAAGGTCTTGAAAACGAGTTGTCCTGGCTATAATCATTTTGTGTTATATTATGATGTTATATGATCACATTATGATTAATAGAAAAATATTATGATGTAATATTACGATTATATTTGATTGTAATATGATATTTTACGATAATAATAATGATAATAATATGTTTGGAATACAATCATAAATCGTATCATATTAATATGTTGCTCATAGATTATGTTTACCACAACCATGTTTTATTACTGCGTGTACGTGTAACAGCTAAACTCGGGTCATTCTGGTGCGTAGAACTGGCTAATTGAGATTGATGTTATAAAGTGCTAAGAATTTCTCTTATTTTAAGTTGAAATTTTCAAGACTAAGCGAAATTGTCTTGAAAACTGAGAACTAATTTTCTGTAACCACCCACTGTGCATTAAAAATATACACTATTTTTTCACTTTAAGACAGTTTAACTACTGCACTTCTGTGGTTTTTATTTAAAATAACAAACAACCAAGATTGAGTTTAGTTTAGTAAAATAATGAAAAAAATCTATATGTTGCATGTTGTTCAATTATATTAGAGTTTAACGATAATGATGTTGTATGTGCTACGGTATATATATTTTTTTTATTCATTTCTCTTGATGTTACAACTTTTGGTATTGATGTATAGAACTAGTATTGTGGTCATTTCCTAATGGGACCAGAAAAAAAACAAAAAGGAATGAATGAAAATCTTAAGATAGAAAAAAAAACACTCACACGTAACATTAATTCATTGATTCATACATTCATTCATTAAAGACATTTGTAGTGTTTTTTCTCTATCTATGCGAGTTCATTCATAAAAAGCTATGTATGTTTTCTGGGATATCTATTTATACCAGTACAAGATACCTGTACAAATTATTTGTTTTTTGTTTTAACTCTTTCTTAGATATTTCTTAACTACTTACAGATGAGTAGTTAGTTACTATGAAAAGGTTTAAGCGTGTGTATGCTAGGTTCGAGCCAAGATTGACCGTTTTACATTTGACTATAAAGTATCTAAGGTTGTTATCATCATCGTCATCAACATCATTGTGTCTATAAAGGAATGTTTTTGAAGAACCAGCTTAAAACAAAAGAAGATACAATGAAATTCCCTCACAAATTAGCTATTTTTTCTACATTTAATTTTCTTAGACACAACAACAACAGAACGGGTATAAACGGAAGCAACGGAAGCAGAAACAACAGCAGCAACAACCACATCATGGTTACACATAGCACAAAGCACTCAGTTACAGATACAAATACACGGTATATTGGGCATCAAGTATCTTATGGATATGAGGATGGATATCATCGTCATCATCATCATCAACATCATCGACAACATACGTTCGGTATCATAAGTGCCTGTTGTATATGTATAAAGACTTGTTTTTTTTATAGTGGATTTTTTGTTGTTTGTATGATTTTGTATTTTATAAATTTTTACTACTACTAGTACTGCCGCTCTTGCGTGCTTGTTGTGTATATAACGAAATATCGTGTAAAGGCAACATGAGAAATTCATTCATAAATTTTTTTCGTACCGCTTTTTTTCTGTTCAGTTATTTGCCATTCAACACGATCACTTTATTTTATACGTTTTTTTTTCGTTTTCAGATACATAAAAAACAACTTTGCAGATACTTTTTTCTCTTAGCTTTTGCTATAGCTGTAGTTTAACAACAATAACAATTTGTATCTAGACGTGTGTTGTAAGGCCTGTCAGGAGGAGAGGAGGTGGTGCTGGTGGTGTTTTATAGAATGGTGTGGAGTGTCAATTCATTGTACATGTAGTAGTTGGAACGTAGTATAATATAGCTTAGTTCAGTACTGGGTTCGTATGTACTCTTAGGTAATCTGAGTGTAGTGTGTGTTTTACAAGTTGTTTCCATGTTCAAGTAGATGCGATTTCATATGTAGGGATACAATTTATTCCTATCAAGGTACAAATTAGTCATCGTATTTCAATGTGTTGTTTATTTTCTTATATTTTTTTGTTTGTTTCGTTTAGAATTAACGTTAGACTAACAGCCGACAGCAACTGATAATATGACATTTCATTATTTTTAATGAAATGTATAAAAGTATTGAATAAAAGCCCTAATATGTTTAAAAAAATTATGTTTATAGCCAGAGTGTAAATTTAATTTTTAAAAACGAGGAGTACAGAATTTTTCAGCTTTATAAATATAAAAATAAATAGAATTCGCTGAAAATGTCCATCATATATCTATGTATGTATTCACGCGAAGAAAAAACATGTTTGTGGTGATCATAATTGGACAATTTTCTACAGAATATTTTGTAATTACATGATTGTCGCTATATGATTGTGCTACAACTATAATATAATCATATCAGTTGCAATGTTATCACCATGACCATATTATGGTTGAGGTGGAATCATAATATGGTGTTAAAAATAAGCTATACATATTTTTATCAAAGAGTATTGTGTCTTCTTTTCAAAAATTTTTAAAAATTAAAAAATTCATGGAAGATTTTTAGCTAATAAATTTTATGAGTAATTTTTAACACAGTTTTTGCACTATGATTAGACATTTTAATTGTTCTATTAATTATATAAAAACGTGTTTCTACTTAAAAATTCCATAATCTTAGCTTTTCCTTTATAAAAGTTTCGGAATTCGGCCAAGTTTTGACCGAATACCGATAATTGGTATTAAACCGATTTATGGTCGGACTCTTGTCCAAATTCAAAACATTTTGTCAATTATCACACTGTACTCTTGTAGCTATAAGTGCCGACAAATACTTTAGATATATCTAGTACTTTCAATACAGTTTTTTTATAGCTTTTGTTATCGTTAGTAAATTCTTTCGATTTATATGGAACATTCTAAGTGATATACGAAATGGTTTAAAAGGGATTTCAAGACTAATTCAGAGGGCTACGTTGATTTTCATTAAAACATTTCATATATACGAGATCCTTATAACAATGTCAGAGTGTCTATTGATATTCACTTTCCGATCCCCGAAATTATTTTTAAAATTTTATTTTTTAAATTTATAAGTGAAAAAATTTTATGATAAAATTTTTGTTTTTTTTTGAAAATAATTTCTATTTTTTCCACTTTGATATTGATCATCATCAATCTGCAAAAACGGTTATGAGTTATGAGTAGAGATGCTAATCGGGACTGGTTTTTGAAAATCCCGGGGTTCGGGATTTGGTAAATAATTTTCGAAAAATCTAAAATCCCGAAAATTAAGAAGGAAACGTACCTAATTATGTCTTTACAATTGAAAGTAAATTTTTTATTTAGCAATTAATATAAAGTACTTGTTTAAGTCCATTATATAAGAAGATATAATAATAAAGTATGTAATTAGAGTTAATTTCAAAAATTTGATTTGCGGGTATCATAATTTTTCTGAAGGTTTTTGCGTAAATAAAAATAATGGCGTCCTTTTTTTGGAAAATTTTCACTCCTTGTGTTGGTTCAACGCACCTAAAAACGCACATTTTTCTGTAGAGCGAATCAAGAAAAGGTGAAGAATTGATTTTATAGAGCCCCACTCAAGGAATACCAAAAATACCATTATCAATATTGTAGAAGAAGTTCAGCTTAACAACTTTGCTGATCATCACTTTGCAATATTCGGGCTTGTAAAATGTCAAAATGCATGAAAAATGCACACAAAAATTACAATTTCCCCTATTTATTTATGAAAAACGGGATTTGGAAAATCCCGAAAACCCCGGGATTTAAAATTAAAAAATCCCGGGCTTCGGGATTTAGGAACGGGATTCCCCGTTTAGCATCTCTAGTTATGAGCAAAAATTATTTAAATAATTTTAATTCTGGAATACTTTCTAGTAAATGTCTCACTCTCCGAAGCCCCTTAAATAAATTATGGACATGTATGATGCAACAATATATCGGTTATGGTCATATATTACCCAACTTGTTTTAATTACTGACTTTCTATGTCAAATTTCCAACTCTAACCCCATTTATATAAATGAAAGCAATATTTGCCAGTTTGAGGCAAAGAAGTAAAATATTTATGATACACTTAATCGGTATTCTGTGACAATCTCTAAATAAGATCGTGCGAATGGAGTATGTTAACACACAGAAAAGCAAATATGAATCATATAATGATTGATATAACAATCAGAAGCCCTATAGGTGTTGACCATGATAATGTGATGTCCACTATCCCAACATATATTAGAAATAAAAATTAATAAATTGCGAAATGAAAAGTAATATAATTAAAATTGGAATAGACCATTTCCTTCCCCACAAGTCGATATAGTCATGTCCGTATGTCCGTCTGTATGTTGCAATCAACTTTCAGTAGTCCCCAAACAACATACAAAATGATTCATACATAAACATATCCGCTATAGACCCGGTTCAGTTGCTACTTAAAATTGAGAAAAATGACTGAGATATAAGGAAAAACCAGGACAACCAATATTTTTTACCTATTTTTATCTATATATCTGAATTACTAAGTCATTAATGTAGACAATATGGATATCTAATGATAAATATTTCAAAGACCTCTGCAATGAGTCAAATCGGGAAAAATTGTTTTTAATCCGAATTTTTTTCCAACAAAAAAATTTGTTATCGTAAAATTTTTTGACTTATAAATTAAAAAAAAAAATTTCAATAAAAAATTAGAAATGATTATTAAAAAAAAAACATATTTTTATTTTTAAGAGGACTCAATATAGCCTCATCGTAATGAGAGTTGTGTTTAGCACTTCTGTAGTTACTACAAATGAAATTATGTTAGTTTTTTCTGCAAACCGAACATTTTCTCCAAGAAGAGTCCATAAATAATATTAGTTACAAAATCCTATAAAATTAGTAATTAGTTCCATGTATTATATAATAAACATACAATTATTTGCAGTAGATCATTATATTGCAAAAATAACTATAGTTTTATCTCAATTCGATCAAATGTGTTTTTTTCTTAAATAAATCAAATGCTTTTGTAAGACTCGTAACAAAGATAATTTCAATTTTCTATTAATATTTAACAAACACACAACAATGATGACTTAATGTTGCCAATAATTAATAAACCCATTATCAACATTTTATATGTAGAATCTTATTCTAACCACAACTACTCTATGACTATGACTCTATGACTTTAAATCACTGGCAGACGGCTGTCTATAATGACCAATAATGATACACAACATATAATTTTTATTATTTTTTTTTTTAGTTTTCATTCAAATTTACAAACTTCCAACCAACTACACACATGAGAGTTTGTTTACAAGTAATCATACATAGAAAAAAAAAAGTTAATTTATTGATGAGGCAAATATTAATGGCCGGAAGTTATCTTTTTTTATTCATTTTGTAAAACTTTTCTATTTTTTATTTTTCTGTTATCTATAAACTTCTTCATTATTATTGAAAAACTAACAAATGAAATAAAAACAGTTAACTTATTTTGTTACCAACTATTTACACGTAAGTACTCGTCGTTCATATGCAAAAGTAAATATTTTGTAAAATTGATTTTTAAAATTTTAAGTACTTTTATTATTTAATTATTTGCACATAAATATAATAACCATTGATAAATTGAGTTTAGACTTTCAGGCAGGCAGGCAATGTTTTCAATTACTCTTCAGTTTTTTTTGTTTTTTTGTTTTAATATTTTTTGCAAATTAATCAGAAAAAACTAAAACTGAAAAATTATGAATGAAAATTATCAGTTATTGTGTGTAAGTACTAGAGCCGGTGTAATTGTAAACTTGTGATATGATGCCATAAATTTAATTTTGTTTTAAATACTTGTACATGTAATTTAACAGGTTTAAATTGGATTACAGTGCAACTTGGTGGGAACGAATATAGAACATAAGGAATTATTTTATTAATAACGAAACATTTTCCAAAAACCAAAGTTTGTTTTTACAAAATACTGCAGTTATAGAAATTCATCATCTTATTTGTAAAATGGTATATGTGTTCTTAACAATAGTTAAATAGTTTTTTTATATGAAATTCATAGAAAATTTCACATAAAATCTCATAATATAATAACTTTGGAGTCATTAGATATATTTGGGAATATATGTATATATTGGTAATTGAATAAACGATGAGTAAGAATAAGATAAACAAAATTCTAATATTTACACATAGACCTTTTTGCAGGTAATATGACGTTATGCGATCTTTTATGCCCATTTTTTGTGTAAAAGATGTATTCATTGACAATTTTATCTTAAATGAATACTAGAGTGTAGCTGGAATATTTTCAAATCGTTTTTACCGAGTTCGTTATACTCAAACTCTTTTGATTTAATTTTTATCTTATCTCCTTGCTTTCATTCATATACAAACTCGAAGTGGGTGTGTGTAATTTACAATTTTGAAAAGAAAATATTTTAAATTTGTTTTTTTTTTGTATTTTTTTCAAACGTTAATAAATGCGCATTTATTTGTTTATTTATTTACATACTTTTTTATACAATAAATACAAAAAAATAACCCAATTCTAAGAATTTCTTTTTTGCAAACAAAAAAATATATAAATTGTTGATACAAGTTAATTGTGGTAAATTTACTGAACTGAAACGTGTATAGAAAATAACAACAAAAATATTTTGTATGTATTTATTGTAATGCAATGTAAAATGCTTAAAAATTTTTCTGGAAATTTTAGATTTAAAAAAAAAATCATACGATTTCTTTGTAGCACCCTACACTAAGGGGTGGGACAATTAAGTTAAAATTTGAATTTTCTTAAATATTATGGTGGTAATTTAACAGAGTTATATTAGTTGATAAAGTATATGATGCAGAATTTAACTGTCTCAGGGCACTCTATTTACAGGAAGAATATTAGACTATCAAGCTTCGATGCCCTTCCCTATTAAACACTAAAGGTCCTTGAGAGTTGTTCGAGCAGTGAAATTGTAGTTGCTGGTGATTTCAATGTTCACAACTCCTCTTGGCTTCGCCACTCTGGCCACAAGATTACAGAAGGCCAATATGTTAAGCTATTGGCCACCTTGCACAATGAGTGAATGAACCAACACACATTTCATGTCTTGAACATAACACCAACATAAAACTCTTGATCTTTTTCTCACCTCACACCCTGAAAAGTATGAATTTAATGTTCTTACACTTCTCGGTAATTCAGATCCTTTTCGCTCTCGGAACTTTGCAATGTTTCACAACCAGCTACGAAACGTTAAAATTGTATCTACGAAAAGTTTCGTTGGGCTGAACTCAAATATTTCTTTCGGCATTTTAATTGAAAACTTTGTTTCCTAGACAATAACAACATTGCCATGACGAAAATGGTTAATAATGTAATCAAGTTGGGAATGAAGACTTCGATTAGAGCTTGGATTAATCAGACGTGCAAAATAGCAGTCAGATCCAGAGAAGAAGCATTCAGAACTTGGCGCAATAACGAAAACGCAAAAACTCATTCGCTATGCCAAAAAGCAAGATCTTCGTGTGCCAAAGTACTAAAGTGCGAAAAAGCTGTATACGAGCAATGCTTTCGTACTACAGTTTTGACTGCTCCCCTGGACAGTAAAAGCTTTTGGGAATTCCTTAAAAGAATAAAGGATATGCTCAATTCCGACTCTTTTAAAGGATCACCAAACATTCAGTGACCCGGTCGATAAAGCCAACCTTTTAGCTGAATTATTCGCAAGTAATTCTCACTTGCTGGAAAGTGATCAACCACTGCCCGAACTCCAAAGAATATTAATGACTATGGCAAATACATTCTTTCGAGCTCGGGCTGTAAAAAGGCCTTTAACGAATCTCAAAGTAAATAAGTCTCCTGGGTCAGATGGGATACCAGCGCAGGTCCTGAAGCAGTGCTCTTCAACGTTAGCTCGTCCATTAGCTAACCTTTTCAGCACTTCATACCGGCGGCGTATTTCCTGTATGTTGGAAGGTTGATGTCACGCCAATTCCTAAAAATGGAGCGTCTAATAACTCTGAAAATTATCAATAACAATTTGTTTGATTTGTCTTGCTATCGGAAAAATGGTGTCGTTCCATTCACCGTTTTTGCGAAATTGAAGTGTTGGCTCTATATATTTCGAAGGCGTTCGATAGAGTGTGAACTTTTATCAAAACTTATTGCTTTTCTTGTCGCTATTACCATCTCTCTGTTTATATCAAGCTCGTATTATACGAGTTGTTATAGATGGGATCACATCAAACGAGTTCAAGATAAATTCAGGGGTACCGCAAGGATTCGTTATTTCTCCTATTCCATTTCTTATTTTTCTAAATGATTTTTACGTAGTACACTTTTTCATCAAGAAAAAATCATAGAAAAGTTCAATTCGAATGTCCACACACATTTTATGAAATATTTGTTAATTCAAGTAAAATTTAAATATTTAAGACGACTTTATTTATTTATTTAATTAAGTCTATGGATATAATCCTTACAGTTACAGTACTAAAAAAGTCCTTTTTTTATTTTAGTATTGGGTGTATAATTTTTTTAAATTTTTAGCTTTTATTTTGAAACATTTTTAAACTTTTAAGGCGTTTGTTTGACTAAAGAACATTATAAATTATATCTTATTATTTGGAAAATCATTCTAATTATATTGCAGATACTTTAACCTTTCCTAGGTATTAAGTAGTAACTATGTTTTCGTTTTAAGTTAAGTTTCGTAATGTTCTGATCTTAGGGTGTTAATTCCAAGTCGATTGGAATGAATGCAAATTGTCGTTTCTAATAAAATGTACATATAATGTACGTTAATTTTAAATTGAAAATAAATTTATTCGATTAATTTTATTCGAATTCGAATAATTTTTTGTTCAAAATTTATCATTCGAATAAAAAATATATTTTTTCCCCGATTATTCGAATGACAAAACCTACTATATAAACATAATAATTTGTATAATTCGTAAACAACCATAAATTATTTAAAATAAAAGTAATTTTTTTTACACCCCTCTCTACATTTAAATAGCTAATCAATATTTTACAAAATAAAAACATTATTGACACCTAATCAGACACGATGGCACTTTCAAGTTAAATTTTATAGAATATTCCAAGAAAATATAAAATAAATGTGTTGTACTTGAAACGTTTACACTCAAAGAAAAATAAATAAAATTAACACTTTAGCAATAAAAAAACTACAAAATAAGCTTTTAAATACTAAAAATTAAAAAAAAAAGAAAAAAATTATTCTACGAATTGCAAGAAAAAGATATATTTTATTTTCCACTGAAAAACATACAACAACCTGTATAAAACTATAAAAAGATACTAATACATGAGTGTAGCTAGCTCCGCTCCATACTCAACTACATCCATATAACATCAATAAAATAAAAAACTAAATAAATCATTATGAAAGGAATTAAACATAAAATATTATCAATAAACGGTGTGTTAAAAATGAAATCTACATAAAAACGACAAGCGGGAGAATAAGCAGAACACGCTGAAGATGATGATCACGTTGAGGAAGATACACAGTCACATTTATTGGGTATGACATTTCAATGTGAATTAAATTTTATGCAAAGCAACAGAATTAAATAAAACAACATACAGAGAAAAAATATGAAGCACAACTGCAGGTTGCAACAGGGGCAAATTAAAGTCAAAGCGAAGGGGAGTTTTTTTGTGGATGGTTTTTGGTTTTAGAGTGGGTAAATGAACACAGATACAAAATATTTAAAACAAGTAGAGTGCTATATTCTACTGTGCCGAATCTTATATACCCTTCACCAAGTTTACTTTAAAATAAAATTTAAAAATAGATTTTAGCGGAAAAAAATTTTTGGTGAAAAAAATTGTTAAAAAATTCTGTGAAACAAATTTTTTAAAAAAAACTTGTAAAAGAAAAATGGGAAATGATGACAGTTTTTGTTTATTTTTGTACAATGTATAATATGTACGTATCTATCCAGCAAAAACAAGCAAGTAATATTGGAGCTTAAATTGAGATACCTGTCGCTAGCTTATATCTCAGCCATTTATGGGTCGATTTTCTCGATTTTAAATAGCAACCTAAGTTCAACTATAGCGGATATATTGATGTATCAGGCATCTATATAAGTTATTTAGGGGCTTCGGAAAGTTGATTTCAACAGACACTGACAGAAGGACATTGCTATATCAGCTCCGCTATATATAAAACTTTTAAAATTAAAAATTTAGAAATTACAAACGGAATGACGAACTTATAGATACCCTTGCCACTCTTGATGGAGGGTATAAAAATACAGCTGAAACAGCAACAGGCTAAAACATACAAAACAACAACAAAAATATATATGTATTTATTTAAAAAAAAACTATGACACTCTTGTAAACAAATACAAATAAATGCACCACACATTTACAACCAGGGTACCCGAGGAGTCACCACATTCAGCCCAAAAGAAAAACAATCGCAAACAAACCAAACATTCTGCCAACCAGTCAAAAATCAAACGTAAATACTTGTGGAATAAAACTGAATGGGCAAAACATTGCCAAACATACTACTGCTGGAATACTACTTACTACTGGACTGGTACGTACAATTACAGCCCGAGACTGAGACCAGAGTTTTGCTACGTAAAGTCAAATCGGTTTGATTGGTATGAATGTATTTATTTTAAACGTGTATTTTTTTCGTTTATATATGCAATATTTGTATGAGCCTAAATATGTCTGTATGTTTTTCTTACACCGGAAATATAAAATTACACACTCAACACTTGAAATGTGTGTATGTTTATGAACGAACGAAAGAACGAACCTCTAACAAACACATCAGCTGTAAAGTTTTTATTCTTTTTTTATATAAATTGTATAAAAAATGAGCAATAAAATAAATTCAGACAAAAAATCATATAACATACAGTGGTTTTTGCACAAAATAATAGCAAAAGCTTGGAAAAGATTTTAAACAAGTTGGCAAAATTTGTTTTTCAAAAGAATTTTTTTTAGCAAACAAAAAAATACAGACAAACTTGCAAAACATAAGGTAAACAAGAGATTTTAGTCATTTTATTAACAGAGTAAAGTTAGTAACTTTATGATAATCTAAGTATCTCGAAACCCTTTAAATGCGGAACTAAATAATTTAACAAAAGGTTAAAAGATAAATGTACAAATCTGTGGTCGTTTGAAAAACTAGGTAACTCCATTTTTATGTACATTTAAAGTTTTAAACATATTTCACTAATTATTTAATATGAATTTATGTTATTATGCATGCGCATTAAACAAAACATAATTTTAAATATATAATGTTGAAGATTTCTGGTTCCATTGAACTAATTTTTGGACATTTGTTACTTTATTTTTTACGGAATTAAGGCAATTTTAGTAATCATTTGTGGTAAAACATTGACTATTTGACTCAGCACATTAATTTATCCGTTTTTTTTTTTAGTTTCATAATATTTTGAACATTAAAGCCCATAAAAGCAAAACAAAATTTCGTTATTTGACTCAGAATCAAAAATTCAAATAACGGTGAAATTTTGGACGTGATGTTGTTTTAATCTTTTTTAGTGTGAATTTATTTTTTTAACAAATATATTTCATTACTTTTAACTTACAAATACAGCTTTCATCGAAAGAAATTTAATTTGTACATGGGGCATTTCATGTCAAGTGAACCAACTTTTGAAATCGATGACTTCCGATCGATGAAATTTACACCAAGGTTAGTTCTATTGGATAGTAACTCAGACACAATTTTTCAACAAGATCGGTCGAGAACTCTCTGAGTTTTGAGCAAAAAAATTTAAAAAAGGGGCCCATATTGGAAAAAAATTTCGTTTTTGCAAAAAAATTTCAAAAATTGTATTTCTTGACTTATAAAATATTTATTTTGATAGATATCCCACTCGCATCCCACTAAGGGACTAAAAATATCTTAAAGGAAAAAACCTAAGCTTCCTTTTGACTAAAAAAAAATTTGGAAAAAAAAATCGTATTTGCAAAAAAAAACAAGTAAAAAATTGTAAGTCTTGAGTTAAAAAATATTTATTTTGATAGATATCCCACTCGCATCCCACTAAGCGACCAAAAGGGTCTTCAAGGATAATATCTAAGCTTTTGTTTGAGCTAAAAAAAAAAATTAAGAAAGGGTCCATTTTGAAAAAAAAGTCAACAAAGTTTTTGATTTTGCAAAAAAAGTCAAAAAATTTATGTTTTGAGTTACAAAATATTTATTTTGATAGATATCCCACTCGCATCCCACGAAGCGACCAAATAGGTGTTCAAGGAAAATATCTAAGCTTTATTTTAAGAAAAAAAGTCAAAAAAGTTTTTGATTTCGGAAAAAAAATATTAAAAATGTTTTATTTTTTATTTTAAATATTTGTTTTCGAAAGATTGAAGAAAGAGCTATCTAAACTATTTGGGGCACATTTTGCTAAGAACAATAGGTAATAAGTTACATGGATAAGAAAATACACCTGTTTGACCAAAATGTCAAAATTTGACCCCCTATAACTCAGAGAGTTCTCGACCGAACTTATTGTGTCTGAGTTACTATCCAATAGAACTAACCTTGGTGCAAATTTCATCCCGATCGGAAGAAATCGATTTCAAAAGTTGGTTCACTTGACATGAAATGCCCCACATATCAAAAGTAAGCCGAGTTTTTTTAGGTTAAAAATTTGGACCCAAAGAGCTTGTGACCCGAATTTGTCCTATTTCGCTCTTTCTCTCATAGTTTTTGAAACAACCTCGTTTTAAATTTCTAATTTTTCTGTTTTTTAAGAATCTATGTAGTAGTTACCTCTTTTAAAAAAAAAAGCATGGAGTTAGAATGTCTATAAATAAAAATAAGTTTTAAATGAGAAACTATATCAACATTTTGATCTGAAAGAGTGATCTATTTTTGTGTTATCTCAATTTTCGCAAAAAGTGGAGTTACCTAGTTTTATCAAACGACCACAGAAATACAGTGCATTGTTTTACCAGGACTTACACTTTACTGTAAAAAAGAAGACAATTTTGCAATGTATTTATAAATAAATAATAATAGTGATCTCTAATAGAATATCTAAATGCTATAGATTTAAACCTTTTGAGGACAGCTCAATGTTTAAGTGACAGATTCCCTTCTTATAACGATTTAATACTGATTAGAACAAATCTCTATGATCAAGTAACCAGTCTCTTTACTAGTTTTTTGCTAGTTTCCTACCCTCTAGAATACTATGTTACAAAGGATCTCAAATTCATAATTGAAAGAATTTCCTCTAATAACTTTAGGTAATTTGAGAAAAGTCTATTCAAAAGTTAACATAATTCTTAGATTGGTTGGATCCAGAAACTATAAAGATCTTAAAGATCTTACTCTGCTGGGAATATCCCAGAATTTTATCAAATTTATAAATACTTTCCTGTTTACTACGCATATGGGCATTTCCATGTCATAGTACGTGACAATTGTATGCCTATAGAGTGGAATAGATTTTGCAAAACTAAGAGTACAATCTGAAAAATAATTTGGTCTTTATGTTCAATTAAGATACTTAAAAAAAATAAGTTCTTTCGAATCTGTCCAAAATATACAGCGAAATAAAGGTATATCGTACGTGACATAAAACGGAAGTAATTTTGAAATACATGTAGAAATATTCGAAAATTTGCGAATCGTGAGAGTCGTTGTTTTCTTTTAATTTCTTACACTAAACCAAATATTTTTCCTTTAAAATCCGTCATATTTAAATAACAAAAAATCTTTGGATGATTTTTTAATAAATACAATTTAATATCGTACGTGACATACCGTACGTGACAGATTTTTCTCTTATTATGCAAATACTAAATATATATTCGGTTTCAGTAAACAATTTGATAATAGCAATAAGAGTCAAATTTATTTCGTACTACATGCTAATTGGGAGCTTAGTTTAAAAAATTAAAGATAGTCAGTTTAAACTATTATTTATGCCCTTAAAATGTTGTAATAAGCTCTAAATACTTTCACATAGTAACATTTTAGTGTTTTCTCCTATTCAAAATATCTTCAAAAAATATTCAAGGGTTTTTGTTTTTTCAGTAGTGGTTGTCATTCTCGTGGAATTGCCCATATTTCAATCCAATTGTCTTCAATCAATTCACATTAAACTATATATAAATTGAGGAAAGTCTATACTAAAGTCAATACAATTCTTAGATTTCGTTTGTCACTGCAGGGTATTCCCAGGTATTTTATCAAATTTATAAACAATTTAAAAACCAATTTCCTGTTGGCTACGGATATTCAGAACAAATTACCAGCCATCAATAAGTGTATTTAAGTACATTAAATAATTAAATAGTTTTTCCAAATGCTTAAATATTTGCAATGATTCATTAATAAACAGTATTTCAAGTTTTAGTTTCCCGGATCGGTAGTAGTGTTAAAAAGCATTTTTACTATTTGTTTGATAAAAAAACAGGTAAAATTTTACCAACAATGAGTATATGTATATCGTCACCAGTTAGCCAAAAGCGAGTAACAACCAAAAAATTAAAAATTGAGTTTTTAATGAATATTGGTGCAGCGCAACAAGACACTTGTCTTCAAATTTGTAAAAGTGATGATAGATAGGCCCTTTTGCATTTTATGTGACGATATATATATAAAATAGTTATTGAATCATCATTAAGAGTAGAAACACGGACCTAAGTACGCAGTGTTACTACGAATGGTCTCGAAACTGCCATGCAAAAACACATGTGTTACGATCTAATGTTCATATACATATATATTTTCTAATGTCAAATATGTTTTTAAGAAATGGCTGATTCAAATTTAAATAGATAGAACGTAAACCAACTACTATTGTCTGAACCATACCACTGTCACACTACACACACGAATAAAACTCATACATCAATATAGTTATTGAAAATTATGTTGCATGCTGCATTTCCTACTTGTCGCTTATAATTCAAACTGCATATGAATTTTCGAGGTGCAACATACACACACTCACAGCCATACACATAAACCTAATTACATATGTGCAACATTTACAAGTTGTATCGCCTTTTACCGTACATTGAGCAACAGCATAAATAAATGATTGTATTGCTGTTGTTGCACTGTTACACTTGCTAAAGTCATTGAAATTATTTAAACACTACATTTGGAATATTGAATACAAAAGGGGGGATTTATAACAAACATTCGTTCATTTATTTATTCATTCATTCATACTATTTTTAAGTACACATGTGTGTATATTAGGGTGGCTCAAATGCTGAAAATTTGAGCAAAATCGGATAACGTTTGCACTTTTATTTGACTTTCCGAGTTTAGGGTTAAAAAAATTTAATGTTGAAAAAAATTTCAATAAAAAATAGTTTTTGTATTTCTTTTATTCATAGATTTTAACTTTTAAAATCGATGTCTTCCGATCGGGATGAAATTTACACCAAGGTTAGACCTATTGGATAGTAATTCAGACACAATTATTCAACAAGATCAGTCCAGAACTCTCTGAGTTGGAGGGGGTCAAAATTTGACCAGTTTGATAGCTATTTCTTCAATCTTTCGAAAAAAAATATTTAAAAAAAAAATAAAAAAATTTTAATATTTTTTTTCCGAAATCGATTTTAAAAGTTGGTTCACTTGACGTGAAATCCCCCATATATAAAACACAAAAAATGTTCTACCTACCAAAGTATGTCCGCTATATACTCTGAAACCATCCAACCCATTTAGACACTGCATTAGGTCCATTCGTGAAGCCAATTTTCGAATTTTACCATATTTTTATTTTTTTTTAATTTTGAACTTTTGAAAATTTTTGTGTGTAGATCCACACTCTCCCGATGTGTAGATCCACTAAGAAGGGATTTTTGGAAATTCGATTTTTAAGGGGTAAAAATGCTTAAAATCCAACTTTTGTACGTACATATGTATGTACATTAGAGTGCTCCAAAAAAATAAAATTGCGAATTTTGACCGTCCCCCCCTCTAGAATTGTTCTATGTATTGTAGAAACACATTGTGTAAAATATTAGGATGATAGGATAACGTTAACTGGTGGCGCAACGACGCTGAAGTTTTGAGGTGCATTTACAAGGGGAAAATATGCAATTTTTTCAGTTTTTGTAAAAATTTTGCCATTAAAGAATGACTTTTACAATTTAATTTAAAAGAATCGAAATGTGTACGTAATTGTCGTTATAATAAGATATAAAAGACAAAAATTGGTGAAAAAATGTTAAAGTTATTAAAAAATCGCCAGGCAATTAACGTGTCTCAGGCCACTAGAACAAGAAATTTATGAACAAAATTAACATATTTTGAGAAATATTAAAATAAAAGCTCATTTTTACTTAAAATATATCCATATTTACTTGTATATGAGTTTTTGTCCTCGTAGGATACCGTTAACCTATTCGAAGGTATGACCAAAAAAATTAAATTTTTTTAACGGCAGTTTCAAAACTCCAATTTCAAATTTTTAAAAATTTTGTTAAACAAATTTCAGAATTTTTTGATCATCACATGGGGATTTATTGACAACATAATAGGGAATAAAAATGTGAAAAAAGTATGTCAATACCTCCTATAGTTTTTCCGTACCTGCGATATAAATTTTGCGATTTTCGAGAAAAACTAATTTTTTGGCCATATTTTGGGGAATGACCAGAATTTCCTTACTGTAATGATTTTTAAGTAAAAGCTATTCAGAATAATATAGTCCAGGTAATTTTAAATATAGTCTGAAAGTTTTACTAAAATCGGAAAACGTCAACCCTTAAATCGAGAAGGTCAAAGGTCAATTTTTTCAATATTTGGAATTTCTCATGGAAAGATAGCGAAATATTATATATTTTTGGGCCGATTTTAATGAAACTTACGAAAAATATAAAATGAAGTCTAGTGTTCACAATAACAGTACAAAAATGGAAATTAACCCTTAAGAGTACTTGGGGTCAAAATGAATGTGTTTTTCGTGATTTTAAAAGTTGAGGGTCATTTGGACCCCAAGTGCTATTAAGGGTTAATTTCCATTTTTGTACTGTTATTGTGAATACTAAACTTCATTTTATATTTTTCGTAAGTTTCATCAAAATCGGCCCAAAAATATATAATATTTCGCTATCTTTCCATGAGAAATTCCAAATATTGAAAAAATTGACCTTTGACCTTCTCGATTTAAGGGTTGACGTTTTCCGATTTTAGTAAAACTTTCAGACTATATTTAAAATTACCTGGACTATATTATTCTGAATAGCTTTTACTTTTACTCTTAAGGGTTAATTTCCATTTTTGTACTGTTATTGTGAACACTAGACTTCATTTTATATTTTTCGTAAGTTTCATTAAAATCGGCCCAAAAATATATAATATTTCGCTATCTTTCCATGAGAAATTCCAAATATTGAAAAAATTGACCTTTGACCTTCTCGATTTAAGGGTTGACGTTTTCCGATTTTAGTAAAACTTTCAGACTATATTTAAAATTACCTGGACTATATTATTCTGAATTGCTTTTACTTAAAAATCATTACAGTAAGGAAATTCTGGTCATTCCCCAAAATATGGCCAAAAAATTAGTTTTTCTCGAAAATCGCAAAATTTATATCGCAGGTACGGAAAAACTATAGGAGGTATTGACATACTTTTTTCACATTTTTATTCCCTATTATGTTGTCAATAAATCCCCATGTGATGATCAAAAAATTCTGAAATTTGTTTAACAAAATTTTTAAAAATTTGAAATTGGAGTTTTGAAACTGCCGTTAAAAAAATTTAATTTTTTTGGTCATACCTGCGAATAGGTTAACGGTATCCTACGAGGACAAAAACTCATATACAAGTAAATATGGATATATTTTAAGTAAAAATGAGCTTTTATTTTAATATTTCTCAAAATATGTTAATTTTGTTCATAAATTTCTTGTTCTAGTGGCCTGAGACACGTTAATTGCCTGGCGATTTTTTAATAACTTTAACATTTTTTCACCAATTTTTGTCTTTTATATCTTATTATAACGACAATTACGTGCACATTTCGATTCTTTTAGATTAAATTGTAAAAGTCATTATTTAATGGCAAAATTTTTACAAAAACTGAAAAAATTGCATATTTTCCCCTTGTAAATGCACCTCAAAACTTCAGCGTCGTTGCGCCACCAGTTAACGTTATCCTATCATCCTAATATTTTACACAATGTGTTTCTACAATACATAGAACAATTCTAGAGGGGGGGACGGCCTGTACCTAAAAAGTTTTTTTCGTCCATACAATCTTGGAGCACTCTAATGTACATAAATTGGTAAAAACATTTTTATTGTAAAATCCATTAATAAAGAAATATGATTTTTCTATACAGGGACAAACAAATAACCAAAACGGGTAATTTACGCAAAGGGCGGTACATTTTGAAACATAAAGGGTCCTGGACTAATTCGAAACAAAATTAACTTTTTTTCAACAAATAAACAAAATGCGTTTATGCGTAGTAGAACACGTCGGGTATCTTCTAGTTAATTATAAAACCCATTATTTGACATCAAAAAAATCATAAAATTTGATGCATATTTCAAATCTTAAATTTGACATTTTCCAAAAATTATTTAAACGAAATTTGAAACACATAAAACATTTTTTATTCTAATAAACGCTAAATGAGGATTTAGATCCTCGATAGATCTTACAAAACGGTTAACTGTCATACTGTTTATGATCAGTATCAACTCTGGCAAATCATCATGAATAGATATGTAGATCAATTTATAGACTGTTTTATGGTAAAATTGTGTTCAGCAATGTGGCTCATTTTTGGCTTAACGGTTTTTTAATAAACAAAATTGCGGCATATGGAGTGAGATCAAAACACAACAAACCCCACAGACTCCATTATATCTAGAAAAATGCAACGTTTACACGTTGGTTGCATCAAATTTCTTCAAAAATGAAGCCGAAGTTCACGATACGGTCATTGGAGAGCGGTACCGCACCATGATCAATGCTGTTTTGTTTGAGATGAGGTTTCAATAGAGACTGTCAATAAGAATTCAAGGTCGTGCGATTTGACACCTCTCGATGTGGCCACATGATAAACCAGCAACAATTGACACAAAATTACACTCTGTTGGACCATATTTATTCAAAAAAAATCAACATATTTTTTTTAGATGATGAAGAACTTGGGACCATTCAAAATCTTAAAAATGCAAAATAAGGCCCACCCTAATTTATATATTTTAACAATTACTTACAAGTAGATATTTTTCCTTTCAACATTTTGTTGCAGAGGTCGTGGTTGTTATTGTTAGCTTACATGTGTGTGAGTTGAGTTCGGTGCACATTAAAATTAAATGTGTGACACTATTAAAGTATTTATGACATTTTGAAATATTAATTGATATTTAATTGAATACTTGTGGAAAATATTTTAATATAATAATTTTCTGTATTTATGACTGCCACTGACAGCAAAGAGTAAAAACAGCAGCAAAATACTACACCTGTCATTAAGAAATTTGAGATGAACATTGATTTTGTTTGGAAATAAAAAAGAAACATCTTTGTTTTATTCTCTCACCGATAAGCATATAAATGTGTAAAGATGAATTATAGTCCTGTAACCGAAAAAGTTAGAATTGATGCATGACAGATAACATTTTTTCTTTTGAAGGTAAAGTCATAAGAGATTTGACAAGTCATCATATAATAAAAATGCCTACATGGGAATGTCATTAGGAGAAAAGTAACCAGAGATGTCATCAAGTAGTCACACAAGAGATCTTTTACAATTTCCCAGCTGGAATTCGAATGTCTATAACTTTTGCTGCGACCTCAATGAATCTGTTACCCTCCCAAGCTTCCTAACCCAAAATGTTTCCAAAATTTTTTGAATTTCTTAAATTATTTCATGGACTACTACTTCCTTGAATTACTATCAATTATTTTTTAGCAACATTAATTGTTTCTACGTAATAATTTTCGCCTTAAACTCGCACTCTTGTGCCACCCATCTTGTTCAAAAAACATGTTGACATGAAATTTAAAAAAAACGACGCAAATTTGAGCAATGAAGAAAAAAATATAGTGCACGTAGCAGTGACATGTTTATGACAAAGCATCCGTTACAAGACGTGCTAATTTTTTTGGATGCAACTGAAAATTCAACCTCAAAAAATTCACTCAAAATTTTCACAACAACATTTTTTTTGGATAAACAAAATAAATAGAAAAAAACTTAATTAAAACTAAATCATCACGTTGTAAATAAAACAGAGGCATAATTAACAAATGTTTTTAGCTTTAAAACAAGTAGTGAAAAAATATAAGGTATGCAAAGGCTATTTCAAGCGCTACTTTTAAAATATATCTCGAAATATCACTTAGGATTAATAAAATAAGACGGATTTGTTCAGTTCGGTATCAATCATACCAATAATATAATATAAAGGATTTAAATAATCCTGACTTACTTTAGTTGTCCTTAAAAGAAATTATTAACTTATTTGGATAAGACGAATTTTGCTAAATACACCCACAAAATAATATAAAATTCTTTAAAAGTGTAGAAAAGTTGATTTCACCATACCTAATTCTATGTTTATGTAGCTTAATTCTCTAAAGATTGAATTAATTGCAGTAATATGTGTAGGACTTTATTAATTAATTTGAACTTAAACTGAACAAATTAAATAAGCAAAATCCAACACATGAAATAAAAATACAATTGAATTTTAAAGCAAATAAAAATTCCTTAGAATTAAAAAAATTTCTCACGCCTTTTTTTGACATCATGTGTTGGGTTTTGTGAAAAAACAATAAAGAGAAAACAGAACTTATAAATATTTCTTTCACATTTTCTGTGATTTCAATAGATTTCAATCACTCTGCTCACATATGAATGTGTATGATCGTAATGATGATCACAATGTCTAAACATAAATACAGATTTACACATGTCTGTATCTACAAATATTTAAAAGCAACATCAGTTAAACAGTCGTCCAACAACAACAATCCAAAAAACTACTCAAATTACCAAAATAAGAAAAAAAAGGAATAAAATAAGTCCTGTACACACTGTCTCTGAGACAATCTAAAGAAGGATCAATTTAAGTGTATGAACTGTATAAGTACCTGCCTGATCTACAAGCTGCCGCCATCGACTCTTCCCACATATGTGTTCATATAAATATTATTTTTATTTTTATTATTATGTACATTGTAGTCTACATAAATATGTAAGTATTTATTTGTATTTATTTTTAAATACAGGGTATTTCATATATATATTTGTATTTAATTATTTAGTCCCTTGCTTAATTATGATAAACAAAATTCGGTAAAATTGGATTTTAATTCTAACATCTAAGTACTCTTTATCCAAGGTAGACGAACTGTGACACCTCCAAATCGTAATCGAATGGGTCATTGTGATTAGGGTTTTTAATTTCCCGACCTTTTTTGATTCCCGGGAAATGAGAAAATGTTTCTCTACATTCCCGGGTACCAGGCTATTCCCAAAATATATAATAATACTGTGAATTATGAATATTATAAAAAAATTTCATATAAGAACTTAGTGTTATAATCATTATATATAAAGCTTCGTATTAATTAATTCAATTTGAACTTAATTCATTTCATAAATCCATTCCCAATATCTAATTCTTTAACTTCCTTTAAAAGCTTCAATTTGAATGATTAAATTTTTGTTGATTCAAATCTACTACAAATTGAGTTAAAATGAATTGAAACAAATTTTATTTTAGTAAAAGGAATTAATTCAATACATTTAACTGAATCGTTAAGAGATAAAATTTATTTTGATCACGAAAATGGAATTAAGAATTAATTCCTTCGAGCCTTTGTTATATGTTATATTTGCTTATACATAAAGTCTTCATTTGATGCCTTGTTATTTACAAAATATAGAAGTTTATACAAATTAAAGATGAAAATTTCCAAATTATTGGATTCAAGGGTGTTCATTCACAAAATGAAGAATTATGAATTTTTATAATACAGAATGAATTTTTTTGCAGAAAACAACTCATTATAAAGATGTCATTGTTACCAAGAACTATTGCTGAGTTTCCTTTCAAAACCAAAATCAATTCTATACTTGAAAATACCAAATACCAAAATGTGCCGCCATCAAAAGTGGGGGAATCGGTATGATCGATAAACATGCGAGTAGAATCGAACAGCTGAGAACTTGGGAAATTACATATTGGTTTTTATCTCTCAGTGAATTTGCGGCTCATTCTATATCTTATAAATATAAAAATACAGGATATTTTATATAGATGATATTTTTAAAAGCAATATGGCGTAACAACCCATACTCTACTTACCTAGTAAGCCAACAAGAAATATTGGAGCTAAGTGATAACCACTTATTATGGGATTGTTTTTTGAGTTTGAAAGTCTAGTTGCTTACTCACTGCTCCATGTAAATTTTTGCTGTTAATTGTAACTAAGTTCCTTGAAATTTAATTTAAATTCCAACTTTTCCTCTATTGATATTCCAGATTTTGCTTCGGTCGAACTAGTAATTTTGATGTTATATTTTAATTGTAATTCATATAAATATGTACAAGTGAAATGAACTTTACAACCTTTAAATAATAACACGGTGCTACGATGGAAAAAAACTTGGAAAACGACCTAGCGTGGGTTATAGGGCTTGCCGAGTACATTAGAAATTATGTCAAAAAATTTCAGAAACACCCTCAAATACAGAAGTTATCCTGAAAAAAAGTTTTCAGTGATGTTCGTTAACTTATCGATTTGTAACTCTGTCAGTCTCTGTCCGACTTTAAATTTTTAAATGGGGTTGGAAAGAAAACTGAACACGCTTTAAAATGACATGCATTCTTTGATACATTTGTAAGTCATAAGTATTGTTTTTGTTAAGAATGTCTAAAAGAAAAACAAAATTTATCAACTTTTTTGATTTTAGTCGCTTTTCATTGTTTATTTTGATATGAAAGCTTATAAAAGATTTAATTATTCAAATCGGATGAAAATTGTAAAAGTTATTCAAGTTTTCATTAACACCATTTTTAGTATTTTCTCCCACCACTATACAAAAAAAAAAATTTTACAATTTTTAATTTACAGGGTAAATTTCGAAAATGTTTAATAACTTTTGCAAGTATAAACCGATTTTAATAAGTAATATCTCATTTTTGTCTATATAAAATTGTCTTTAAAAAACTTTGCAAAGAAAAATAGGTTTTCATAGAAAAACATTAAAATAACTATTGTTGATTTTGAAAAATGACGAAAAAAAATAAAAAAGAAAGCGAAAATATTTATAAAAACATATATGAAAGCTTAATTCTTTACCTAACTTTGGTTGTTTAAAATTTTGAAATCGGTCTAGAAATGTGTGAGTTAGAGGTACTAAAGTACTACGACCTACCCTAAAACAGTTTTTTCAAAATATCTCAAAATTTTGAGGGTGTTTCAAAATCTTTGAAAACGGTTTTAGTATGTCCTCAACTAGGCCTACAAACTCCATTAGGTGGCTTTTCAAGTTCTGACAAAAAGTGTCATTTTGTAGCAGAGTGTAATTCAAGGGATATTTTTAGGGCGATTTTATCACTGCAACTGGTCACTGGATGATCGATGAACATGCGGCTAGATTTGGGCAGCTGAGAACTTGAGAAGAGAGAGATAGTTTTCCTCTCTTTGGCTGATTATCTAACAATACATAGGTGATTATGTATCTGAGGTATCTTCAGCTAGATTGAAAGACTTTATTAGATTACTCAGATATTGAATATAGTACTTTTCTAATAGTACTTAGTTATGCTTCGATATTCTACTCTTAACAAGTGAAAAGGTCAAATCTATTTTATTGCTTGTGTTGAAGTGTACCAAACCCTCACTAAATTATAAACTAAATTGGACCATAGAAAGCTCGCTTCAAATAATCTTCCAAAAAAGTACTTTCCTTAACATGTGATGATTTTGAGAGACCTTTACTATTTGTGTCCATGACAACCAAGAAAGATAATTTTTAAGCATTTTTTTAAAAACTCATATGAAATCAGGATTTTTCAACAGTATTAATTTAAATTATAAATTAACCCTCTAACCGGCCAATTTTATTTTGAGGTAAAAAAATACCAATAAAAAATTAAATACGTTGGAATAAAAAAAAAACAAAAGACAAGTGCACGTTCATATTTATCACAATAAGTAAATTGTTTGTCTCTTTACACATATTTACCGTTATAACGGGAGAAATAAGCTAATAAAGCAACATTACATACATTTAACTCCGCCTAAAGGCAGCATTGCCGGTTAGAGGGTTAAATTGGAACCATCTCATCTCAACTTGTAAAACTTGGATTGAACTTAAAACTCTCCTGAATTCAGGATTCTTCAACACTTCCTAAATTATAAACTATGTGCAGGATTTTCAGTTACATATTACAACCCAATATTTGGTCTAATAATAACACATTTTCAATAAGTTCGATATAGTTCTTAGTCTTTAAATTTCACAAGAACCAAAACTAAAGTTGCCACAAGCTTATTTTACCTTTTGCAACTGAATCAAAGTTTTTATATATGAATAAATTTATTATTTGGGACCCAAAAAATACACCTTCCTTGAACATAGCTTCAATTAAACTTGAAAACTTCAGGCAAAGCATGCATCCATGTTTGATCATTATATTTACAAAATATTTAATTTAATAAGAAAATGGAAATATATCAATATTTCCAAATTAAAACGGGTTTCGAAAATTATATCTCCTAGTGCCGGAGTAAAATTTCACATTTTATTTAGTATACTATAAGGGTGGTAATGGATTTGTTTTGAGAACTTTATATTGAACATTGGGGTTTACCATGGTTCTGTCTCCTTTCTTTCCAATTTAATCCCAGATATTTCCGAGACTAGACTCTCTAGAATTAATATGGAAAACACACTTAATCGGAACCTTACTACAATATGGGATGAATTGTACGAGATTAATATTAAACTCAGTCTTGCTTGACAAATTCGAGAATATAATGTGACTTTCATTAGAAAATTCTATTTCGAATATCATGTCTTCGCGCGTTTAACGAAAATGTCTGGGGATTAGATATCCTTTCGATGTTCGAGAATACAATGTAACGTTTATTGGAAAAAAAATAATTGGAGGCTGTTTTTGTTGAGATATATTTTCCCCATCAGACCTAATACAATTTTATATGTTGGCCGGTGGTGGATCTCATAAAGGACGAAGCTGTTTGTATAGATACTCTGGAACATCGTCGGAACATATTATATAGATATTATCAAGGGGATTGTTCAGCAGAGTTAAGTAATCTTATACCCAATACGCGCCATTTTAATTAAGATTCTTTTCATTTGTTATTGATTAGTGGACGACTGCAAAAGAGATAGCTGAACTGCTTAAAGAGAAAATTTGTTGCTCTTTAAGCGATACCCTATTTAATAAAGTTATTCATTATCGTACTTAGCGTATCAACATAAAATCTGTGTGAATTTTTCGTTTAATTTAAAGAAAATATAGTTATAATCCAACTATGGTATATTATTTTTATAATACGATATTTTTAAAAATTAACAAACAAAAAAAAAACTATCGCGCAAGTGCTTTTAAACAATTGCTTTATGAACTCCAGTCAGTCAGCCCCCGTCTGTGTTGATTTTAAAATTTGAGACGTCCACAACAAAAGCCAACAACAACAAAAATAGTTTGTCCAGTTTTTTAAAAAAAAAAAACTTTAAAACCCGTTTAATCGTTCCTCAAAACATCCCAAAACATCAAGATCAACTGAGCTGGTGGAGAAAAACAACTCCTGTGCGTTTGTTTGTGTCAGCATGCACAACATCAGCCACATTATGGGGCAGCAGTGGCCGACCATAACAGCGGCAGCAGTAGCCGTGGGAATTTTTTGGTTTTTTCAGTGTTGAAGCAACAGAAACATTAAAAAAAAGTACGTAAAAGATGCGCCAAAACGCCTCTTTGTTTAAATGCTCTTATTTTAACTCCTTGTTCATTATTATGAGTATGTATACATATGTATGTAGTTAGTTAGTATGTGTTTCTTTAAAGATACTTTTTTGTGGATATTTCTTTCTTTGTGTTGTGTTGAGGAGCTTTTTAGTTGTTGTAGTTGCTGTTGTTGCAAAAACTTTCTCATGTACCTCGTACATTTGTTTGGTTTTTGAAACCAATTCTTCTTGGCTGTTTCTTTGTGGTACTTGAAAATCATTCTTCCCCCTTTTAGTTTTATTATATTGCAGTTTGAATTGTTTTTTTTTTTTGTTTAGTTCTTTCTTCATTCATTTGGGTTTAATCAGGTTGTCGCCTGTATACACCAGATTTGGTCAATATCAAAATGCATTTTATTTGTTGTTGTTTTTTTTTGTATTGTATTTGGTGGGGGTCTTTCTTATTTTATGTTTGATTATCCTTTTTGTTGAAATTTATTTTGTTGTTTTTTCATCATCATCATTTGATGTACTTCACATTACCATTAATTGATAACATGACATGGGAATTTTTTCACGGTTTATTTATATTAAGGCATTTTCTTTAAGGGTTTAAAAATAAAATAAAAGCTTAAGATATTAGTGGGTATTAGGTTAAAACTATTTAGTGTTTCTAATAAATGCTTTTCCCGAATTTTCTAAAACTTTTGTAGTTTTCAATCAAAAATGGGAATTTTGCATGAAAAAAAAGTCTTATTTAGTATAAACCATTGTTAATCAGCCCAATTATGAAAAACAATTCCCCTGGAGTTTTTTAAAACAAGTAAGAGAGCTATATTCGGCTGTGCCGAATCTTATATACCCTTCACCAAATTATACTTTAAAATAAAAATTTTTAATATTTTTAGGTAAACAAAATTTAATTTTTTTTAATTTTTTTATATTTTTTTTTAAATTTTATATTTTTTTTAAACTTTAAATTTTTTTTTTTTTTGTATTTTTAAAATTTTTTTTTTTTAATATTTAGTGAAAAAAAATTTTGGTGAAAAAAAAATTCGGGTTAAAAAATATTTTTTCCGATTTTGACCCATTGTAGGTCCAACTTACTATGGTCTTATATACGTCGTTGTATAGGTCTTTGAAATATCTATCATTAGATATCCATATTGTCTATATTAATGATTTAGTAATCCAGATATGGGTCAAAAATCGAGGTTGTCCTGGGTTTCTCCTTATATCTCAGCCATTTGTGGACCGATTTTCTCGATTTTAAATAGCAACCGAGCCGGAAGAATTTCGGAGATATTGATCATTCGTGTATGTAAGTTATTTGGGGGCTTCAGAAAGTTGATTTCAACATACAGACGGACATGGCTATATCGACTCCGCTATCTATAACGAATCAGAATATATATACTTTGTGGGGTCGCAAATGAAAAATGTAGAAATTACAAACGGAATGACAAACTTATATATACCCTTGTCACTCATGGTGAAGGGTATAAAATAGAAAAGTGAAAAAACTCCCGGGCAATTTTTTTCATAATTGGGCTCAATATGTTTCTATTTATCTGGTTTTTCTTGAAATATAATTACATACTAGTAGAGAGTCCTCCAATAGGGACTTCCGAAGTTGATATTATTGCATATGAGGAGGCGCAGAACAAAAGGTACTTTTTTGAATATTTAAAAATTTTAGGAAATTGATTTTTTCTAGAAGATTTCAACCCAAATATTATAAAAATACCAAAAAATCAATTTGTAAAAAAAATCAAAAAAGTACCTTTTGTTCTGCGGCTCCTCATATTATTGATTCACGATTTAAAGGTTAACGTTTTCCGATTTTAGTAAAACTTTCAGACCATATTTAAAATTACCAGGACTAAAAATATTAAATGGGAAAATATTATGAATAGGTTTTACTTAAAATTTATAACAAAAAAATGTTTTTTCCCGAAAATCACAAAATTTATATCGTAGTTACGGAAAAACTGTAGGAGGTATTGACATAATTTTTTCATATTTTTATTCTCTATTATGATGTCAATAAATCCCAATGTGATGATAAAAAAATTCTGAAATTTGTTTAACAAAATTTTTAAAAATGGAGATTCGAAACAGCCGTTAAAAAATATTTTATTTTTTGGCCATATCTGCGAATAGGTTAACGGTATCCTACAAAGACAAAAACTCATACACAAGTAAATACGGATATATTTTAAATAAAAACAAGTAAGAAAGTATGGTCGGCCAAGCCCGACCATATAATACCCTACACTAAGTAAAAGAGCAAAAAAAATTTTTCTTTTAAAATTTCAATAATTTATATTTTTGAGTGATTTTCGGAAGTGGGGTTATATGGGGGCTATGACCAATTATGAACCGATCATCATGAAAATAGGTCGTGTGATTTATGTCTATATTAAAGTTAACTATGTTGAATTTTGTGTGTTTACCAACATTTTTAAGCGATTTATGCACGTTAAAGTGATTTTCGGAAGCGGGTCTATATGGGAGCTATGACTAATTATGGACCGATCGTAACAAAATTTGGTGACATGAATTTTGTGTATATAAAACTTATTTGGAGCGGAATTTGTGGAGATACATATATAAATTAAACATTTATGACCGATAAAGTCCAATTTCGGGAGGACATTTGTATGGGGGCTAGGTGAAATAGTGGACCGATTTCAGCCAGTTTCAATAGGCTTGGTCCTTGAGAAAAAAATGATATGTACCAAATTTGATCGAAATATCTTCAAAATTGCGACCTGTACTCTGCGCACAAGGTTTACATGGACAGCCAGCCAGCCGACCAGACGGACGGGCGGACATCGCTAATCGACTCAGAAAGTGATTCTAAGTCGATCGGTATACTTTAAGGTGGGTGTTAGACTAATATTTTTGGGCGTTAAAAACATCTGCACAAACGCATAATACCCTCCCCACTATGGTGGTGTAGGGTATAATTAGCTTTTATTTTAATTTTTCTCGAAATATGTTAATTTTTTTCCTAAATTTCTTATTCAAGTGGCCTGAGGGGCATTAACGGTATAATTTGTAATAACATTAAATTTTTTTAAGCAAAGTTTGTCATTTATTTCTCATTACAACGACAATTACGTAGACATTTCGATTTTCAGCACTTTACTTTTAGTCCTAGTGTCATAATATTCCACCCTGCACTCTTCAAAATTTTAACAAACATTTTTTTCCATACAACTGATTTTGACTCCACTAATGATGTGTTACAGCAGAAAGTAAAAATCTGGGAATCTAAATTTTGGTTTTGACTTGTCCTTATAAAGGTACTTACAGAGAAATATTAATTTAATGTTTGTTGTTGCAATATTGATAAGCAAAGGAGATGATGAACAACTACTGGGAATCTCCGCTTTAGAGAATAGCTCAGGTATTATTAGTCAGGCAGAATCTGTTAGCGATAGCCTTTTTGAAAACTTCAGGACTCTTCCGGCACGGAAAGGCAAAGTCCGATTGAGCTAAAACTTTTACAGTCGTATTTTTACACCAAAAGGAACAATTCTAGATGTGAGCACTTAAACATTTTAAGAAAAAAAATTTGTCCTTTTACAAAAACCACCCTAGTATGAGATATACCAAAAGCACAAGGTCATTCACGAAAATTCCTAAAGTGATGTCCGTAGGACTCGGGACATCAGTGACAACTGAGGCTTCTAGAGTCTTAGGGCTGACATATCTCAGTTGAGTTTGCTGAAGATATCAAGGGAGGGCTACTCTCAGCACCTTGTATAAAATTAAAAAACAAAAACCTTCTGTCGGTAAAACTAAAAAAGCTTTTCTATTTCTAAACATATTCAATAACACAAATAAACCATTAAACAATTTTACAAATAAATATTCACCACCGTTTTTACTCAAGTTTAATAAAAATTTACATACAACTTCCTCTGAAATAATATCAAGTAATCAAATTTTCTGATGCAGTAAAATTTGTAGCAAACGCATTAATATGGAAAAAGCCATACAGTCTATTAAAATTTTTTGATTTGTTTAAAATTCAATAGCGATGAAAAGAAAGAAAAAAAAAGTATAAAAACAAATTTACTTTGTTTTTTAAACACTTCATAATCACTTCTAAACTCATCCGTTCCAGAGCTACTCATGCTGCCATTTGTTGAAGAATTTTTTCATCATTTTCCAAGTTTTTTTCCTATTTTTTTTGTTGTTGTTATTATTATTCCCCCCAATGAGCCATGTAATTGATTTGATTAGCGCTGTTCTTTGATCTAGTCATAAATATTTTTTCCCAAGTTTGTTTGTTTTCTTTACTATTCAATATTTTTCAAAAATTGCATTAAATGTCCGTCTGTGTTGTTTATGATGATGCATGTTTAGATTTGTGTGCACTTATGAGTTGTAATTGTTAGAAAAATGCTTTTAAATCTTTTTTTTCGGCTATTTCAATAATACATATGAACAAAAGTGAGTGTGTGTGTTTTTATTTTTGCGTACTTTTCCACCAACAAATAGTACGTACGAGCGAGTATCCCGCTGTTCCCATTCATATAAACTTTACATTTTTATTGCATTTCAGAGCAAATCGAGTTGTTAAATGATGTTTATTTCGGTTTTCAATTTAAATGTTTATAATAATTCAATCAAATAATCATAATGTTGCTGCTATTTCAAAAAAGATCATGCATATTTACAGATATTGTATTTTGAATGCGGTTTTTGGTTTTTGATTTGAAAATCTTAATTATTAGTGTTAGTGATATCTTTTGTCGTTTGTTAAATGTTTTGGTTTCTAATTTAGAGGATGTTTAATTTTTGCAGCAAAAATATATGGGCCATTTGTTAAAAAGTTCAATTATTATACGAAACTGTATGCATTTAAGTATGTAAGTATTAATCACAGATCCAGGGTATTAGTTAGTAGAGATTTTATATAGTATGCCATTAAATAGTCACGTTTCATGTCAATGGGTTTCAATTGAAAAATTTCATATTTTAAAATTGTTGTAAACCACAACAACATTTAATAACTTCTCCATACCATACTGACAATTGCTGCCCACATATAAAATAGTTTTGTGTTTATTTTTTACGATTCTGTTAATTTAAATGAATAAATGAAACGAAAACGAACGTGCCATCATTTAATTGTTACTCACTTAAACTACAACAGAACAGAACCAGAACCAGAAAAAAGCTTTACTAATGAACAAGACATTATAATTATTATTAAATCTAATTAAATTCAAGACCATATTCATTCAAGCCACACAACAACAGCTACTAAATCTACAGTCACAAAAATCCTTAATTAATATTAAATGCTGCAGTTGTAGTTGTAGCAGTTTAAAAGATAAAGCAAATATCAGATTTACCACAACCCCTCTATAAAAGCTGGGTAAGAAAATTAAAACTAAAAATTGTTAAATTCAATAGAATTTAAATGCAATTACAACACTTTGTACAGCAGTTACAACAAAAATAATATTAAATGCAAAAAAAACATATATGTTGCTTTAGTAGTTTAAACATAAAAACGCCCACTTAAGTGGACACAACAATTAAAACCAAAAAACTTTAAATGAAACTAAAAAAAAGAGACTTGAATGAAGCATATGAATGGAAGACCATTTAAATATTTATTAATAACTGAGAATTGTTTAAGAAACAACAAGAATATTACAATAAATATCACAGAGATTGAGTATGCTAGTACAGGGTTCGCAGATGCTGTAGTAGTTAACAGAAATGTTTGTTATAACTGTAACTTCAACAGCTTCCAACATGCATTACTATAGCAACTTTCACCTAATTCGTACCATAACCAGGGGCCGAATGCATTCGTGATCGAATATACTATATTATTTCTTTTGTATTCGACGACTAATATTTTCCGATTTGTTTCACTTAATGATTCCCTAGTGTTCGTAATGCTGGTCTAACTAAAGATTTCTTTATGATTTGGAAAAATTATTGAAGTAAGGAGTCCCAAAATTCTCACTAGATTTGAATTTGCCGCCATTTTTTGCTAACCCAAAAAAAGTTTGATAGTTTTAAATGTGCTTAACGAGAGAACGTCACATTTCATTGATTTGCAATATTTCAAGAATAACTAAATTTTGGCAGTCATAGATCGAGCAAAATCATTCTAAGCCATCAAGGATATTTTCACATTGATGGCTTTGTTAACCTTCAAAATTGCTTCATGTGAAGTTCAGAGAACTCACATGTGATTGTCGAATAATAAATGCACACGCAGAGAAAAAATATAATTGGGCATTGTTACTGTAACCTTTAAATAGTGTTACAAGATTTTTAACAATATTACAGTCACAGTAACTATTTACATGATTGTGGTAACCATAATATGGTTAATTTATGATTCACATGATTGTATCAACCATATATATGGTTACAGTAAACAAGTATATGTTTGTGACAACCATATTTATGATGAATAATTTTATCATTATATGTTGTTCTCAGATTATGATAAGCCTTAAGCCGAGAGCAACATAATATGATAAGTCCTTCATCATATGAATGGTTGTCACAAACATATATTTGTTTACTGTAACCATATACATATATGGTTGATACAATCATGTGAATCGTAAATTAACCATATTATGGATACCACAATCATATAAATGGTTACTGTGACAATAATATAGTTAAAAAACTTGTAACAATATTGAAATGGTTACAGTAACCATGCCCAACTATATTTTTTCTCTGCGTGCATATACAACATGTGACAGTTGAATGCGGATTTTCGGCTAAAGGCATAATTGGACTATAATTATTTGAGAATGAGACTGGTCAAGTAGTTACTGGTACTCGATATTGACATATGATAACAGAGTTAATTCTATCTAAAATGATTGATATTGATGTGAACGACAGAATTGCGCAACAATTCTATTACTCATAAAACATTTCCTCTCCAGTACTCTTTCGTTTCGGTGATCAGAACTGGCCCATAGATCGTGTGATTTAACACCAATTGATTACTTCAAAATAGAAAAACAGTTATGCAAAAAAAGTATAATTTCAGAGTACTTAGAACTCATTTGTGTAAAATTTTATCAGGATTGCAGCATAATCAACATATTTATGACAAAATTCCGGGATCACATTTGAATGGGGGCTACATGAAATCATGGATCGATATTGCCCATTTCCAATAACCAACAAATTTTCTCAACAGCGAATATTTGTGGAAAATCAACAGACAGACGGACGGACGGACATAGCTAGATTGTCTTAGAATCTTATGTGGATCCAGAATGTATATGTGGGGAATTTCATGTCAAGTGAACAAACTTTTGAAATCGATGTCTTCCGATCGACACAATTTTTCAACAAGATCAGTCAAGAACTCTCTGAATTACATTTTGGCCAAACATGTGTTTTTCTCATCCATGTAACATTTCTTAGCGAAATATGTCCCAAATAGCTATTAGATAGTTATATTTCTTCAATCTTTCGAAAAAAAATTTTTTTTCTCAGCTAAGGTCTTTTTCTTGAAGACCTTTTTGATCGCTTAATGGGATGCACGTTGAATATCTGTCGAAATAAATGTTTTGTAATTCAAAACATAAAATTTTTGACTTTTTTTGCAAAATCAAAAACTTGACTTGACTTTTTTTCAATTGCCCAATTGCGGATAATAATTCGGACATTACCATCTATGATGGTGCCCGATTTATTATCTGCCTGTGGGAAGCATAGCTGAATGCTACCGGACGCGTCACAGGTTGCGGATAGTGGTACGTCCCACAGATATGTGGGGTAGCTGCTTTATGCAGTCGCGGACAATCAGCGGTTTCGAGAGTAGAGTCTCAGAGGGATACCGGGTTGCACCGGTCTCCACCTAAATTCTGAGTGTCAATGATACTCGAAATGACATGGCGAGTCATTGGCGCCATCCAAAACCATTAGCTACTGCAGGGTGTGTCGATTTGGTACAGCTGCAAGCGGGCGTCTGTTCTTGCATCAAGCGGCTCGCTATATAAATGTGTTCGGATGTTCTCCGTGCCTGTCTGGTAGGCTTAGCTAGCAGCCCTAGCACCAGTCTAGGATGCTTTAGCCCAATCCGCTAATCATCCGAAGCTTAAATGATTAATGAAACCGTAACGAATGAAGAAAATGAAATACAACCGGATATGTTGACGAACTTTGGCATGAAAAAACGGACACGAATAGGAATATGGAACGTAAGGACGCTTTTACACCCATCCAGACTGGAACAACTATGTAAGGAGTTCAAAGATTATGAACTGGCACTACTTGGCATTAGCGAGCTGCGTTGGTCTGATTCAGGAGAACACAGGACCAGTGATGGTCTAACCCTGCTGTACTCTGGAAGAAGGGCGGACGAAGTTAGAGCAAGTGGTGTAGGGTTTTTACTCTCGAAGGAAACTCGTCGAGCACTTGTAAGTTGGCAACCATGCTCGGATCGAATAATAACTGCCACATTTAACACCAGAGCTAGAAGACTAACATGCATCCAGTGTTACGCTCCTACTGAAACAACGGAAAGGTCAATAAAGGATGCATTCTATAGGCAACTTGAAGGGGTTTTGGCTACTGTTAATCGCGGGGACATACTAATGGTCATAGGCGATTTCAATGCGCAAGTTGGTGCTGAAAACTACAGTATGGGGAGTACGATGGGCAGACATGGCTTAGGGAGAATGACGGAAAATGGCGAACTATTTACCGAAATGTGTACTACAAACTCGCTCGTCATTGGTGGCACACTATTTCCTCACAAGAGAATTCACAAGGTTACTTGGATTTCATCTGACCATGTGACCGAAAACCAAATTGATCACATCACCATCAGCCGGAAATGGCGGGGGTCTCTTTTAGACGTACGTAATAAGAGAGGGGCCGACATTGCCAGTGATCACCACTTAGTAATTGCCACACTCCGAATGAAAGTCGCTGCTATAAGGAGGAACAAAACATCGTCAAGGGTCAAATTCGACATAAATAAACTGAAGGATCCCGGCGTTGCTAAGAAGTACACCGAAACATTGGAAACCGCAATGCCAAGCTATATTACTTCCCCTGAATATAGCTGGGCGAAACTTGAACACCTGTTGGCCGACACAGCAGTTCAGAATATAGGTTTCAAAGTGAAGGGACGGAAGGAATGGATGTCTGAGGAAACATGGAAGCTGGTGGAGGAAAGAAAAGTAGCAAAGAATGACATTAACACCTCCAAAACACGCCTCGCTAAGATGACAAGTCAGGTGAAGCATTCTAATCTAGATCGAGCTGTCAAGAAAAGCGCAAGACGCGATAAGAGACGTTGGGCGGAAAATATTGCCAAAGATGCGCAAAAGGCTGCGGAAACAAATCGGAGCAGAGATTTGTATGGAGCAATACGTAAACTAACAAAGACCCCTGTACTCGGTGGAAGGCCCTTAAAAGATGACAATGGGGAGTTAACAACATCAAAGGATAAACAAATGCAGCTTTGGACCGATTTTTACAGGAACATGCTAGCGCAAACCCCCAACACACATGATCAGGCACTGTGCGACTGCGAGTCACATGAGGTTAACCGAAATATCAACACGGAATGTCCCTCTATTCCCGAAATATGTGAAGCTATAAAAGCATTGAAAACCAACAAATCTCCAGGCCTGGACAATATCCCTCCCGAATTGCTGCTGGTCGATCCAATGACAAGCTCGAAACTACTGCTACCGCTCATGGATGGATTTTGGTCTTCCAAGTATTTACCAGATTCACTCTTGGAAGGTGTAATCATTAAAATACCGAAAAAAGGAGACTTATCAGAACGTAGTAACTGGAGGGGTATCACTCTTTTGAATATGCTGTTTAAGGTTATTGCCCACATTATCAAGAAAAGGGTTTGTGATGCAATCTCTCCCGGTATGAGGAGGGAACAAGCCGGTTTCCGCCGTGGAAAATCCTGTGTTGACCATGTCAACAGTCTCAGGATAATAGTCGAGCAGTCCGTTGAATGGAGATCCCCATTATATCTCCTTTTTATAGATTTTGAAAAGGCGTTTGACACGCTCAACCATACAGCAATTTGGAACGCGTTAGCCTGTAAGGGAGTGCCACAACAGCTGATCTCTCTCATAAAATCTATTTATGCTAATGCAACATGCAGAATATTGCATGAAAATGAACTATCTGATAAGATAAACATCGGTAAAGGAGTCCGCCAGGGATGTGTGCTCTCGCCACTTCTCTTTAATATTGTGCTAGATGTCATTATGCAACAAGCTACAACATCAAGAAATGGAATTGTGTGGGGCCTTCAAGATAGACTTGAAGACCTTGACTATGCTGACGATATTTGTCTCCTCACACATTCACATGCTGGTATGGAACACAAGTTGCGCAAAATTGTCGAACATGCCCTGACTGCTGGTCTGAGAATAAACATCGGTAAAACGAAAATAATGCGCATTTTTACCGAAAATAATACCCCTTTTCACATTGGTGGCACACAACTTGAGGAGGTAGAATCCTTTTGTTACCTTGGAAGCATAATTGACAGGCAGGGCGGCTCCAGCGCAGATATTTCGGCGCGCGTAAGGAAAGCAAGGCAAGCATTTGGAATGTTGACTAACGTGTGGAAATCGTCCAATATTTCACAAAGGACGAAGCTCAAAATCTTTAACTCCAACGTAAAGTCAGTTCTACTATATGGTTGTGAAACATGGAATGCCGCCAGCTCTGATGTTCAATCTATGCAAGTTTTCACCAACAACTGTCTTCGTAGACTTCTTAAAATATATTGGCCAAATACAATATCCAACTCTCGTCTTTGGGAAACAACCAACCAAATTCCAATACAAACGGAACTATGTAAACGCAAATGGAAGTGGATAGGTCACACACTTCGTAAAGATGATAATGATATTGCTAAGCAGGCAATCGAATGGAATCCCCAGGGAAGCAGGCGTAGAGGTCGACCTGCTCATACATGGAAGCGGCAGATTGATGTGGAATTGACGAGAATTCGTAAAAGCTGGAGGGAAACTAAAGCCATTGCATACGACAGATCCGAATGGAACGAACTAGTTACGGCCCTATGCTCCTTATAGGAACAACAGGAATTAATATATAAGGTCTTTTTCTTGAAGACCTTTTTGATCGCTTAATGGGATGCACGTTGAATATCTGTCGAAATAAATGTTTTGTAATTCAAAACATAAAATTTTTGACTTTTTTTGCAAAATCAAAAACTTGACTTGACTTTTTTTCAAACCCAAAAGAAAGCTTAGGTCTTTTCCTTTAAGAAATTTTTTATCGCTGAGTGGGATATCTGTCAAAATAATAGTTTTGTAACTCAAGACATACAGTTTTTGACTTTTTGGACCCTTTTTTAATTTACTTTTGCTCAAAAGAAAGCTTAGGTCTTTTCCTTTAAGAGATTTTTGGTCGCTTAGTGCGATGTGAGTGGGATAAGTGTTTTGTAGCTCTAGACATAAAATGTTTGAATTTTTTTTGCAAAAAAAAGGACCCATTTGCAAAAAAGCCAAAAAAGTTTTAGATTTTGGAAAAAAATTTCAAAAATTGTATGTCTTGAGTTACAAAACAATTATTTTGATAGATATCCCACTCGCATCTCACTCAGCGACAAAACAAAATCTTTTAAAGGAAAAGACCTAAATTTCTTTTGAGCAAAAAAATAATAAAAAGGGTCCATTTTGAAAATAAGTCAAGTTTTTTTCGAAAGATTGAATAAATAGCTATCTAAACTATTTGGGACATATTTCGCTATGAACAATGGGTAGTCAGTTACATGGATGAAAAAAAACACATGTTTGGCCAAAATTTCAAATTTGTCTGAATTACTATAATTACTAAGGTAGGTCTGCAACAAACCTATTTATTTTTGGTATAAAGAAATTTCTTTAAATTACACATATTTCGCTCTTTTTGTTAACTCTTTGTTGGGTTCACCTAAAAATTCTACTTAATTGCTGCTACTACATTTGCTGCTACATAAGTTGCAAACCCTATTTCCATGTACTTGCAAGTATGTTGACATATTAATTGAACAAATATTCGTTTTTTTTTCAAACCACATCTTAGGTCAACAATAAGTAAATCTAAAATTTTGTCGCAAACTCTTTTTGAATTGCTTAGTTGGATTGGTCTGATACAAATACTTTTGTATTCTATTCTAAAAGACATGACAAATCTTTTAAAAGTCATCTGTTGTCATCTTGTTGTTACACTATTTGAACAACAAATACAAATATATGATAATATAGACGAAAAGGCAGATGTTTGTTAATAAAGTATTTGTAAATATTAAATTTAAATGTTTCATTTTGTGTGTGTGTGTGTGTCCGTAGAATATTTGTTTAAGAGTAAAGGCAGGGATACACCACTAAGAGGCGACACAATTTGCATACTCACTGTTGCCATCATCATACCTTTTCTTTTAAAGGTTTTATTAACAATATTTTCGCGTTGCTTTTTTAATTTTTATATTTTCTTTTGTATCTTTTAGGAATCAATGGAAAATTGTTGTAATTTGTGTGTGTGTGTGTTTGTGTATTTAGCTGACTTTACCTTTATTGTTTTTGTAATAATGCCTTGAGTCATATTTTTTACTTGTTGTTTGTTATCTGTATTTTTTTTGTTCCTATACTACTCTGTACTAATTCAGTTCATTGATGTCTAGACTTTTTTACTAAAACCTATAGATGACAATAGTTGCAAAAAAAAGCAGAAAAAAATTTATGAAATGTGAACAAACAATCTTCTCGTTAGAAAAACAAAGACAACAAACGCTAATTGAACAATAAAATGTTGTAGCTGGTAGCTACATACTACGGGCACTTATTACTTGGTAAGTAGCTGCGAGTTTTATTGCTACTACTGCTATTATTACTTTTTGAAAGAGTATTTTGTCACTGCTGCACTTTCATTTCTAATGACTTATAATGGCATTTGTATGTATATTGATGAGATGTTAAATATATTATGGAGAGAAACAACTGAATAATTATTAATGGTTGTAAAGTGATTTTTTTTTTCAATTTGATCGCTAATAATTTCGAAATTTAGATATTTAAAAAAACAATCATGAGATATTAAAAAAAAAACAATTTCTACTAAAATATTTCGAAAAAGGGCTTTGTATAAATCGATATTGTTTGGGAATGTATTGAAAACTTATTCATACATTTAATGAGATTTGATAATATTTTGAAGAGAAAAGCTTCTTAGAATATTCTCCGAAGAAATGGCTTTATAGCAGTGTTCGGTACACCTAGCCACCAGAGGTCGAACACGATCGATTATTTATAATATTTACGAGCTTTTTTTTTAGTCTCCTAACTCAGAGCATTCTCCAGAATCTATTCATATCACAGGACTAGGGAAAAGCGAAAAATCTTAACGCTGTAGTGCAAAGAACGGCACATATCCCATCATATATCGGTCATATATCCCATCAAAGATTCATATTGCCTAGATTACAAGGTTGATCCGCTTTGACATATACGAATGTGAAGGAATTCCTATAAAAATGACTATCTGAGAGACAATTTATTTTTATAAAGCAGTGATAGGCATAAAGAGAGAAAGCCGAAATCCAAATCATTGGTATTTTGCTGATTATTATCTCAAAATTACAACATTTCGTATTTTTTGGTTTATTCTATAATGATATTTATAGCAAAATTGTGTAAGAAACTCTATAAAAATAACTAATCATGAGAAGGACAACAATTTCTTTCTATAAATGAGTGATAGACACAGAGAAATAAAGCGAATTCAATAAGCAAACTTGACATTTTGCAGATTATTAGCTCAAAATTACAACACTGCTTATAAAATTCGAATTTTTTTATAAAAATTTATAACAAAAATGTGAACGAAACTCTATAGAAATAACTACTTGCTCGACAATTTCTTTTCACATATTTTTTTTATATATACGTTTATTATAATATTGTAATTAAATCTAGACAATTATTGTTCTTTCAGTGGAAAATCATATTTGGTAAATTAGTCTTAAATTAGATGAGTGGTAAATTTGCTCTATGATACCTTGAACTGTCTTGAGTTACTGTAATAGGGGGTCACACGGTATGTATTGCATTTGTTTTGTGACATGTACTTTGACAATTTTCCACGTGTAAACATGTTCTAATTTCATGTCATATTGTCATAATGTCCTAATATTTCACAATGGTTTAAAAATGTTGTTATTGCATTTCAAGCAAACAATTTCCTAAAATAATACTACTCTGTATTGTGTTGTCGTAACCAATCAGCAGAGACCGGCGCCGAACGCCTAAGATTCGCTTAAGCCGAACCGCCGATTCGAGAAATATTAGGACCTTATGACAATATGACTAATAAGAGACCTTGTGAATTTAACAAGTGTATATTTTGAAATACAACACTGTATGAGTGAAAAATAAAAAACGTGAATTTTAAAATACACATGAAATTTCATATGTATCGAATACATGTCCCAATACATTAGGAATACATACCGTGTGACCCACCTTTAAGTAGCCTTGCGATTTCACATATAAATCAGTGATAGGCACTGAAAGATAGAGAAATTTGTAAAGTTTATTTTAAAATTTAAAACAAATAAAATTTCCGTAAATTCTTTTAAATATTTAGCTCCCTTTCCACTTACATTTAGTATTGTAGATAATCAGAAACTTTATCAAAAATTCATTAAGAAGTGTTATTTTTATTTAAATTTCAGACTTGTTAAACATTTTGAAAATGAAGTTAAATTATTGAAACTGATTAATTGGACTCTTGACAACAACAACTAAAAAAATCACTCTACAAACAGCAATAACAATGAATTTAAATTGAAAACATTGATGTCTACTTAAATTATAATTGTCACGCATATTCAACATGGACAGATATGAAATAATCAATTCATAAGCAGCGAATGGGTATATTCAAGGTTTAAGTCCAATATTAACTTGTTTACTTGAAAGCCTAAAAATATTATAGGCCAACTATAGGTGCAAATTCAGTACATGTCAGTCTGAATATTTAAAATAATATACATATTTATATATAAATATGAACACAACCGCTTTAAAGTTTATCAGCAATAAACAAAATAAGTGTATATAGTTTCTTAAAACCCCCCAGACTGATTCTGTCAATTTTTTTTGAAACAAAACATTATTATTACTTTGGTTTACTCATTGACTTTAACCCCAGCAAACTGAAGAATTCTTATCTGTATTTTTTTAGCATATTAAAGTTTTGGAAAAAAAATAAGCGTGTAGAAAAATTAATCACTTATTTCAACACCTGAAAATTGATTTATATCTTAAAGAACCAGCACAGATATAAATAAAAAATAAAAAAACTGACCAAATAACAATTTATGTTTATTATTCAATTAAAAAAGTGTTTGTCGTAGAACATACACAGAGAAAACAGATTCATAGTAGCAACCGGATTTGTTGTCAATCGAATGATTCGGTTGCACACATAGAATTTTTCGGTTCTATTAACAGAAAGTCACTTGATAAAGAAGAAATTTGGTTGCAGCAACCAAAATTTTGTTACCCCTTCTAAAATTTTGTTAGCCACAACTGTAAAATTCGGCTACTAAGATGAAATCATTCGATTGGCAACAAATTCGGTTGCTATCACGAATCTGTTTTCTCTGTGTACATATGTATGTACAATTCAACTACCGAATTATTTAGTTCAATATTTAGTTAAGTTTTGTTTTTAACAATAAATTCTAAAATAAATAAACTTTAATTTTATTGCTAACAAAAACACACACACACAAAAACAACATTTCGTGGTAAATAAATAAAACCTTTACTTTGAAAAGTTTTTTTTTTTTTTGCTTTAAAAATCAAATTAAATTGAAAATTATGGCTTTGTAAACAATTGTTCGTTCGCCTCTTTCATACACAGATGCAGCTACATATAAATAACAATGGCCAAGAAAAAGTACAAGTATGTTAATCTAAATAAGAAGGTGGTGATTGGATACATTTGTATCCGATGTATGTATATATGTATTTGGACGTACGAATGCCAATATGTAGTAGCCAATAGATACGAACATCTTAATGAATGACTGACTGACCGTTTAGTTGAGCATTGAGTTGTTGGTTGTATGTCAGTCTAGAAGGTGATGTGAACAATTTTATTTATATTTTGGTGTTTTTGAAATTGACCCACAATTTGTAAATGTTATTAATGGTGATATTAATGCTGCTACTGACTGCAGTAGCAGGCAACACACACAAAATAAACCACTATAAAATTCACACAGAAAATTAATTAACTAAATAATAAGACAACCGAAATGTTGGACCCCAATTAACAGTAGTTGTAAAGTGTTTATTCTTTAGTTATGCCCTACACCACCATAGTGGGGATATTAAAGTGTACCAATCTGCTCAGGATCTGAGTCGATTAAGCGATGTCCGTCCATCCGTATGTCCGTCCATGTCACAATTTCAAATGTCCGTCCATGTCACAATTCCATCCGTATGTCCGTCCATGTCACAATTTCAAAGATAATGTGATAATGTGATAAATGCTCAGGATCTGAGTCGATTAAGCGATGTCCGTCCATCCGTATGTCCGTCCATGTCACAATTTCAAAGATAATGTGATAAAATTTTGTACAAGCTTTTCTATTATCCCAATCGGTCCATTATATCTCTTAGCCCCCATACGATTGCTCTATCTGAAATTAGTTAAGCTCTCATAAATATCTTATTTACAGTTATCCAAACCAAATTCAGCACAAATAAGTTTTATATAAACTCGCACCAACAAATTTTGTGATGATCGGTCCATAATTAGTCATAGCTCCCATAAAAGGCCCACGTCCTTTTTTTTTTGTAAGTCATCTCAACATTTTTCTAACAATTTCGTTTAGTTTGAAGCTTTAAGATTTCATAAAAATCCAGATTTTGGATAGAGCATCACTTCATGATCGGATCACCTAACTTCCAATGGCCAGAGCAAATCATTTTTCTTTTAAAATTTCAATAATTGTTTCTCATGAGTAATTTTCGGAAGTGGGTCTTACATCGGACTGATGACCAATTATGGACTGATCGTCATGAAATTAGGTCGCGAATCAATATTTCACATGAAATATTTTCCCTTTTCTTTTTTTCGTTCATCAACTTTGTTCACGTGAAAAAATTCCCCTTGTTGTGAAATTTTTAGATGGAATTTTGTAAACAATAAACAGCTGTTACGAACAAAATCAACTATTGTGAATGTAAAGTTCATCGTGATATTCCCGATAGCAATTTTGACTTCGAGGAAAATGAATATTTCATGGGAACAAAATTTCACATGTTATTGCCGATAGGAGTGTATAATTGTTAAATTTTATTTGAATACCAAAATTTGTATGAGATTTATGATGGTTAAAATGATTTTCAGAAATGGGTCTTATATGGGAGCTATAACCAATATCCATCGCCATGAAATTAGGTCGCATGATTTATTTCTATATGAAACTTATTTGTTTTAAATTTTATGTAGAATATAAGAGATTTATGCTCGTTAACGTTAAATTAATAATTCCCAATGATTTCATATATTCAAACAACTATTAATTTTGAATTTCTACATATTTGTGAATTAATATTGATGCTGCTGCTGTTTTATTTATGATCGTGTAAATTTCTGTTTGATCATCAAATTTTATTGTTTTCTCATTTTGTTGATGATGATGACGACGATGATCATCAATGTTGATTTTAATGATGCTGCTTGCTGCTGGCTTTGTGGCTGTCGTAGATGGCTACTATTGTTGGTAGTTTGGGGGTATTTTATATTGTTGATAAAACTAATGTTGTTATCGTTGCCTGCCAATGATGGTGATGGCTATTGATGTTTTAAAATTTGTTTGTGATGTGTTTTTGTTAAACCAAAAAGCAACAAAAGTTTTATTTTTTTACGATTTTTTCATCTTTTCTTTTTGTTTAAAAAACAATTTAAACAACAAGCTACTGTTTGTTTTCTAAAGAAAATCAATATCATTTCATTTATATGGCCAATAGAGTCGTAATACTTGTATTACCATTTAGAAAAACAACTTCGCCATCACCCAACATCTTTGGATCGGTTGGCGCATCTGGCGTTAGAACTTAAATTTAGCTATTTTTTTTAGTTTCTTTTAACCCGATTTGTTTTCTCAATAAACATGTCTATTAAATTAACATATTATTTTTCTTTTTTAGTTGTTTTTATTTCCACTACTATGTATAAATTTCTTGTTATTTTTATTATCATGCAATTTTAAATGTCTTTTTCTATTTGTTTAATTTAATGGAAATTTCATTTTATTTTTATTTTCTTTATTGTATGGTAACCAACAGATAAAGATTTTTATTTTAATGGTGAGAGAGTTAAAATGTCTTTAAATGAGGTGATAGTTTTATTTTAGATTTGTTTGTGGTTGGGGTTTTTTTAGGCCTGGGAAACAAATCTCTGTGAATTATTAAGAATAAATTGATTTATGATTAAAACGACTGTTTTGAAAGTTGAATTTTATTAAATGCTCGTAAAGATTTCATTAGTGTCAGATATGATGAGCGTTTTTTTGAATGAAGACATTTTAAATCATAAAACGGCTGATAGTTATAAATGTAAACAAGTTTAACTTTTATATAGAGTTAATTATGTTATTTTTAAATTTAAAAAATAGATTTATCTGTAACTTTAAAAGATGTGTACAAAACAAGGAAATTATTTAAATGTATTTTTAAATAAAAAAGTTTAATGAGTTAATAATTTTGAAAATTAAAAAATCAAAGTATTTCCAAAGTTCAGGGCTCAGAAAATGATACCATTAGGGTTGTAAAATGTGCTATGTATCTTAAAAGTATTTGTTTTTAGAATAATAAATTTTGTATTTGAAAATCAGTTCTAAAATAAACATTTTTCATTTAGAGTTTGAATAAGTAGAAACTAAAACAATATTTGGAAATTTAAGCCAGATTTTTTTATATATTTAATATAAATACTTCGTTTAAACTTGTACATTACCCATATTTTATTTGTAATTAAACTGCAGACAAATAAGAACTTACCTGAAAAGAGAAAAAAAATAAATAATTTTAATAAAATTTTAAACTGTCACTTTATTATAAATTTAACTGAAATTTTAAAGTAACTATCAGCCAAAAATTTGTACTGACATGTTATTACATTACATAGAAGCAGTTTAGTAATGCATTATGATGTATGATTACTATGGTATTCAATTAATCGGGTTTCTGATTTAATTGGTTAATCGAGCAAATAATTAATCGAGGTTTAGATTTAATCGGTTAATTTTAAATTATTCGATTAACCGAATAATTTCCATTTTAATTTTAAATTGAAAAGAAAAACAAGAATTTTGTTAGCAAAAAGAACAAAAATATAAAAAAACAAACAAAACATAACATTCCAACAAAACAATAAATAAACATGTGAGTTTTTTACGATTTTAGGGAGATTTTCTGAAATAATCTTTTAAAAAAAGAATATAATTTAAATGATTTCTTTTTTAATAAAACTTGACTTTGAAAAACTCCCTCACTGATTGTAGATGTTGGAGAAATCGAAAGGAAGACATGATAAAGAATACCCAATTTCTCAGTTCTTTTTTTAGTTTTTTCTAAGCATATAAAATCCTCAATTATACATAGGGAGTCCTTTTTGGATTTTTTTTAGATTTTGAATACTTTAATAGTTTCTTTAAGTTGTGATAAAAGAATCATTTATGTAATATCTTCAGTTTCGTCTATTACCTTATCGTCCTTTGACTCATTAGGACAAAGTTCATCATAAAATATTCTAGAAAAAAGAGTCATTTCCAAATTCTTTAGTGTCAGTTTTCATACTATACTTCAAAAAACTATCGCTAGAAGGGAATGTTTACGAGTTAAGAAATAAAATTTTGTGTGTTTAAAACTATATTTCAACATAAAGTGCAAAAAAAAATAAATTTCGGGTAATCGGTTAATCGACACAACTTAATCGGTTTATTTATTATTATAAAACCATCAATTTTGAATTATTCGAACAGTTAACCGACCAAAATTAATCGGTTACTCGATTGTCGCTTATGCTTATCAATCTACCTAGGCGTCATTCACAAATCACCTCAGGCATAACTCATTTATAACAGGTGCTATATGTCGATGGACAACTGAAGCGAACTAATGATTTCACCGGTAACTTAGGCAGGCGCGGATCCAGGTCAACCATTTTGAGAGGGGGAAATTAAACTTTGTTCTACATATTTCTTTTTTTACCTTTTTTATATGAAAACTTTTCGGTTTTCGGGGCGGAAAATCCTGTTTCACCCCCTCTTTATCCGCGGCTGCATTTGGGTCACTACTGGTTCCAAAACTAGCTATGTGACTAGATATTTCAACATGTTCGTGTTTTACATAGATTTCAAAGACTAAAATCCGGGTTCCAAAAAGTACTTCTTGACAATTGACTCTCCAATAGATTACTTCTGGTGAACAAAATAACTACTTTTTAAAGTGCAGTACAGAAAAGTTTAAAGTTGCTATAGTACAGGTCCATTTACGCCGTACTTTATTTACGCGAATTCGATATAACGCGAACTGAAATTAGCAACCATTTTTTCAAATACGCAACTCTTTTTACACGATTTTTATATAACGCGGCAACAAACAACAAGAAACGAGAAAACACAAGCGAATAACAGATTTCTGTTTTGAAAACTTCGATAATTTTTATGAATTTTTTGTTAAGTTTTGATCTCTTTTATGTATTAGAATATTTTGTTTTTTTAATTGAAATTTTCTCCTTAATTTTCGATTAATTACTTTACTTTTATTTTAAGTAAGTTTTTAAAAGTACAAATAAAATAAGTTTACTTAAAGTATATATCGTCGCCTTAAATGCAAACGGACGTAACTACATTTTTATTGTTTTTACAGGATACGTTATAAAATCAATAATAATAGAGTATTCTTGGCAATTGTTCAATCAATCAAAAACTCAATTTTGAATTTTTGTGTAGTTACGTCCGCTTTCATTTAAGGTGACGATATTCTTGTATGTATGTACATATGTGTTTTCTATTTAACGCGATTTTTAGGTCCCAATTTCTTTTTTGTTATGTGACTGATGTATTGTTTTACGCGAAATAAAAAATTATTGGCCCCACAAAAGCATTTCGTTCTAAATTAGAACCTCGTTTTACGCGAATTTGATTTACACGCTATTTTTTTGGTCCCAACAAACCGCGTAAATGGAGGCCTACCTGTATATAGTATATAGTTTGTCAAAAACAAACTTAGTGCCCATGAAAATACATAATAAATATTTATGAATCAATTAATAAATAAGTTATTACTAGACTACTTCTAGCTAAGGCAAATCCTACGTTGTAGTCATTGAAATGTATTCTATAATTGCAAGTCAATTACCAAGTTTTTACTGGCACAGTTTGATACCTTGAAAACTTTCCTTTTCCATTCAACTATTATCACAACATCTGATTCTTAAAGTAAATAAGAATTTACATTACTTTTGACAAGATACTGATTGGGTCAATACACAAATTTATTGCGTGTTTAATTTAGGGCAGGAAATTAACAATATTTGCTTTAATAAACATTAAAACGACTAAATAAATTTGTGTTTAGTTTTATTTTTTATTAATTTACATCTGGCCAACATTTCTTGTTATCAACATTTCATTGATAAATCAATCGTGTTTTATTACAATTTTCTTAAAACAATATTACAAATCATTCAAATTCATTCAGAAAAAAAAAACTCAAATTCAAATCAAATAAAATCGATTTGAATATAATATTTTCCTTTCCCACACTTTTGTTGTTGTTGTTGTGAGTTGGTTTTTGTAAATGTATTTGTTAAAATGTTATTCGCGTACTAGACTTAATTAATCTCTTGTGAAAACTATCGGAAATGATAATTAATTATAATCTTTATCGCCAACTTTGATTATAATAAAATCAAATATTATTTGTATACACCAAAACTATATGGGCAAAAAGATAACATACATAGATACAAATACCAATACCAATATACATATATTGTGTAAAATAAAAACAAAAATAATCACTAACCAAATAAATCTATAATTTGCAAAACAAGTTTATTTACAAATTCATAAACATACAGTGTTGTACCGATCAATGTACATATGTATGTACTTATGTATTGTATTTATCTATGAGGTATATTTAATATATTTCATTGTATTGTTTTGTATTTTAATTTTGTTTTTTTTTTTCGGTTAATTTAGTTTAAGGTGTTTGAAAACAACTTTCATTCATGATTGTTTCTTTAACAGTTTTTTGAATTTGAAATCAAACACAAATCCATCTTGTATGTACAATGTACGAGTATGTATGTATAATGATCATGAGAGTTTGTTTAAGTTTGTGTATTATAAATCTTTGAGGTTTATTTACAATTCGTCTACTCGTATGTAGTTTTTGTTATTTTATTCATCAACAGCGGCATAATTATGGCTTGAAAATTATGTTTCCCTGGCGCTATAAAATTGAGGCAAACCAATACTTTATAGCTTTGTTTCTATACATTTATATGTGTTTTTCTGATTGAATGAATGAATTAATGAATGAACGAACGTATGTGCCATCAATCCATCCATCCATCTAACAAAATATTTATTGATTAGAGCAACATACAATATGTGAATGTCCGTCTGTCTGTCTATCCAACTAAATGAATGAATTTTTTTTAGCAATTCATCTAACGTAAAATTGTTAAGATCTAAACAACAAGCGAAACAGCACAAAAAAAAATAACACGAAGAAAAAATTCATTCATAAAACTTAGGCAGAACACTTGAAGATCGTCTGTTAAGGGGGAGGGGACAAGAGGAGCTGCGTGCTTTGAACTCCTTTAGATTTAACGTTAGCTAGTGTGTGTATATATGTATATAGTTGGGTAAACGTTGTTCAGTTATCTATTGAGGTTTTCAAAGTATTTTTTTTTTATTTATTTATGTTTTTTCTAACTCGTTGCTGTGTGTAGAGATTTTAATTCATAGTTATATTTTGCTATTTTTTCTCAATGAAACTGGTTTTTTGATAGTTTATCTGAAAGGCAGAGTTGGCCAATGTTTGTTATAGAATATAGTAGGTCTAGAAAATGGGCAAAAATAACTTTTTCAACATGACTATCAAATTATGAAAATACAAATTTCTTTTATAAATTTTAAGCATTTTCTAATTTGTATCACCTTTGTGTGAATCTGAAAAGTCGATGGCGTTCGGCAGGCCAACAGTGAGAACGAATGGCCAAAGTTCAAGGTGTAGACAAATGAAATTTGGTAGAAATATTTAGCAGGAAGTGCGATGTTTTAACAAAACTGAACCAATGACACACCCACCACACAAATATCTTGGAACCCAGGAAAATGTTCAGAACTTCTCCTAGAATTAGTGTAATTAGAACAACTTCAGGTTCCTTAATGACTGACTTGGAACTAGTGGTGTCGCAATTACTTCTGAGACCAGTTATGTGGTTTTATATTTTAATCTTAAAGTACTTCTATTGGAACCAGTTCTTTGGCAGTGGAAGGAATTTTTTGGAATAAAAAAAAACAAGTAAGAAAGTATGGTCGGTCAAGCCCGACCATATAATAACCTACAATAAGTAAAAGAGCAAAAAGATTTTTCTGTTAAAATTTCAATAATTTATATTTTTGAGTGATTTTCGGAAGTGGGCCTTATATGGGTGCTATGACCAATTATGGACCGATCAGCATGAAATTAGGTCGTGTGATTTATGCACGTTAAAGTGATTTTCGGAAGCGGGTCTATATGGGAGCTTTAAATAATGGACCGATTTCAGCCAGTTTCAATAGGCTTGGTCCTTGGGCCGAAAAAGTAATATGTACCAAATTTTACCGAAATATCTTCAAAATTGCGACCTGTACTCTGCGCACAAGGTTTACATGGACAGCCAGCCGACCAGACGGACGGACATCGTTTAATCGACTCAGAAAGTGATTCTAAGTCGATCGGTATACTTTAAGGTGGTGTTAGACTAATATTTTTGGGCGTTACAAACATCTGCACAAACGCATAATACCCTCCCCACTATGGTGGTGTAGGGTATAAATATGCCGTCGAAAAAATCAAAAAAAAAGTTTTTAAGATTTTTGAAGACACGAGTCCGTGACTTTTTTATCCAAAAACCTGTAATTCATTAGATTTTTGGTATAAAAAATAATTTTATTTTTCATTATTTGTCCAATGTTCTTTTATTTTGTTTATCCCTTCTAAAAAATAAGATTTAGTTAGGTCATCAAAATAAGTATTTGATAACCGATTCACATCGAGATATCTACTGTTTTGACTGCTTTTCTGGTCTCTGAAATATTGTGGATCCACGTTTCGTTCACGAATACGAAACGTCGCAAAAACTCGTCCATATTGCGGTTGAACAACGCCAAACACTCCTGCAAAGTTGTCACATGATTGCACAGACACAATCGATTGTGAGGAAATACAGTACGCATCTTGCGGAAAGCTTTCTCATACCCAAGTGATCATTCAAAATTGAAACCACTAAGTCATATATATCTTCCACAATCTATCGCACTTTCAATCTCTGATCGGCCAATACCATATCGTAAATTGTTTCGGGTGTAGAACCTTAACTGGGCGTCCAGAACATCTTCCGTGCTTGTATGGCCACAACGAAATTCAAAGTTCCCATAATATTTCCCATTTTATTTTTTTTCCGCAAAAAATAATGCTTAATGAGGACATGAAAGTCACCATTTTTAAATTTTCTTCTCAATTCATGAGGTAGTCTGCTATCAATAGCTGTCAAACACAAACTAAATGAGGCAGCTTGTTCAAATTTTGACAGTAGTCAACTGACAGATGCCTGTTGACAGGAGCACTATTGGCCTTTCAGTTAATAGGCAGTAAATTCACAAAGTCAGGGACTGTCCTCGCATAATTACAATAATAAATATAAATCGCTTTTGAAAATTATGTAATATATTTTAAAATGCTGTCGTGTATTTATTATTATCATTTAAAGTAGCTCCTTATAACTGTACGAAGTGAATAGTACTGCAAATTCAAAGACATCTTAATACTACAACAATTCAATAGTTTACACGAAATTTCGGAGTCCAATCAAACTTGAAAGGTAAATTTTTCTAGATACTCTTACAAATAGTGGAGTATCTGAAATTACTAGTTGGTCATTGGCCACCCCTGATCCGTAATCATTTCTCAAGTCTTTTAAATGTGGCTTAGTGTTGTGATGTGTATAAGTTTGAACGTGTATATATTTTTGTCATTTCCATCCTCCTAAAGTTAAGCAGCAAGCACTGGCACTAGCACCAGCTCTAACACTAGCACTAGCAAACGGCAACAAAAGCAGCTGCCCATCCGGTCGGTCAGTGGGAATAAAATAGTAAAATAAGAAAATTAAGAAAAAGAAAATCAAACTTACAAAAAAACAAACAAACTTGGTCAACAACGTCTTGGCCACTTTTGATACACACGCAAAATTAGAAATCAATTTAAACATTGATCAGGAGGTGGCCGTGGGGTAAAATGAATAGAATGATGTTTTACGTACAGTTCTTCTTCTTCTTAACAACAACAACACAAAAACAAGCACTGATCTAATATAATCAACACATTTGTTTAAGAAAACCTTTTCGGTTGTTATTTCTCTTTAAACAGCAACCCAGGGGGAACCCAAAATGATACAACATTGGTAGCAGTTGAAAAAAACAACTCAAAATTACAAGTTTATTTTTTTTTGTTTCTGTGAACAACATGTTGTTTGGTTGCCACAAATGAATTGAAAATTTTCTTCAATACTTGTTGTGATTTTAACAGGTTTTTCTTCATACAATTTTCTTAAGATCTAATGATATGCTTCCTTCCCCCTTTTTTGCGGATTTTTTTTTTGTTCTGTGCGCGCTGCGCTGTTTGTGTCTATTTGGCCCCTACAAAAGTGTTATTATTATTCTTATCGGCCATCTGAGATAAGAATGGTGGTCAAGGCGATGCACTGCAATATAAGGAGATCAGGCAACAATAATGCATGGAGAAACATCATCATTGTGCTAGACAAAAGATAAATACATCAACCTATTTTCAGAGGAAAATCTACATCCGTTTTATACATACATTTATGTATAGATACACTGTGATTTCCACATATTGTCCATGTATGTATGACAGACTTAATGTCAGTCTGTGTTAAGGAAATCGAGGATGTCAACTTGTGTGTCAAAGTGGCGCTTTTAATGTGTGTTTTTCACAACAACAAAAATGTTCAGCGCGTTTATTAGGTTGGTGAAAAAACATAAATGATCGATCATTTCTGGATATCTAATTTTATTCCTAATTATTGTTTAGAAATAATACTAAATTTACAAAGTTATTTGAAAAACATTTCAAACGACATAAATACAATTTTCGAGCAAGTCCAACTAAGTTAAGTACTCGTACATATACTTAAACAAAAAATCAGCCTAACTACAAAAGCCTGAAGACGATTTTGAAGCCATAAAATGGACTATTATTTTAAATTTCATATCATAAAACAAATTTCAAATATAATTTAAAATGTTGTTTTATTATTTTAAAAAAAGCTTTTTGTTTTGAACTTTTATGTACATTTTCACCCTAACTATAAAAAAAATTTTAAAGTTAATTTTTGTTTTTTTTTTTGAAAAAAGCTTCAAAACTTTTTCCAACATATAGTTCAAACATAAAGTTCAAAACAAAAAGCTTTTTTTGAAATAATAAAACAATATTTTAAATTATATTTGAAATTTGTTTTATGGTACGAAATTTAAAATAATAGTCAACTTTATGGACTTAAAGTCGACTTTAAGGATTTTGAAGTTAAGCTGTTTGTTTTGTTAATTTTTTGAAATTTCTTTTTTTTATTTTCATTTATTTGAATGTATTGGAAATAGTTTTGAAAGCTATTTTTATAATACATATTTCTTATGGTACGAAAAAAAAAAAAAGTTCTATTTTAAAATAAAGTCGACTTTAACAAAAATTAACTTTAACATTTATAGTTAGGGTGAATATTTTATTTATCAGAAAATTAATATTGATAAATTTAATTAAAATTCGAATTTGAACAAAACAAAAAACTAAAAACATTCGGTATAATCATACTATGTGGATTATTCTGTATTAATTTTTGTTAATATTCAATTTTAAAAGGAGCATCATCAAAATGTCTTGGGTCTTTTTAAACCAACAGAAATGACATATTTTTACCAACCAATAAATGCAACACCTTTAATAAATATCATTTCTCGCGCTCTAACTCTCTCCTCATGCATATGTATGCATTTTAATCTATAAATTTCAACTCTATCTTCATTAAAACTCAAAATACGAAAAACTAGGTCCGGAAGTTCCCAACCATGTAATAACAGTTAATGTGTTACATCCAACCTAATAACCCAAGTAAAGTAGTAAAAAACAAAAAACACAGAAAGAAAAACAACACAAAACGATCAGGATATATTTCCGCAAGAACTGGTTCTTTTTTGTGGTCATTCGATTTGTGGTTAGTGATGGTGAGAGAGTAGAATATGGGAGCAAGTATTAATTAATAAAAAAAAAATCAAACCAAATACAGTCTATCACACACTTAGTTAATACAGGGTTAAGAAAGGTGATTTAAAAATAATTACAGTAAGATGTGTCTAGAGAAGAAATGTAAAAATATTTTATTTTATAGTTATGATAATTATCTGTGGGATTTTTATTTTAAAAAACAGGCCTATCTAGGTATAAATTAAATTTTCCAATATATTGAATATAAATATCAATGTTTATCCCATAAATTTAAATATTTTTTTTTATTTATTTATGTATGTTTTTCCAATAGCCAAGCACAATTATCCTAAAGCTATTTTTTTAATGACTACTAATTAAAAAAGTCTGAAAATAAAAGAACAAAAAAAAACTCCCCCTACTGCTACTTATTTACTTAGTGGTATCAGAAAGAACACCCACATTGTGTTCATTATAACTCAAGGCACCCTACAATTTAGACTATAGAGTTGGTCTATAAGAAGTTATAAACAGTAAATTAGATCTGAAATGATTATTATAATTTCCGTATTCTTTACTGAGTATGTACCATTTATCGCATTGTTAAATATCATTGAAATAATCACTTAAAAATCCAACTTTAAAACAAAATGCGTAGAATTAAGAATTAATTATATCGAACCATTGCTATTGAGTAGAAAAATCGATAACCTCAGAGCCAATTGAATTTTCCTTGAGTTTACTTACATATGTACATCACTTACTAGACAACTTCTAAATAGTCAAACTCGAATGCATGAATATCTAACTTGAAAAAATGTTAATCCTTTAAAGTAGCATAACAATTAAACGGTTTCTAGCCTTCAAAAAAAACATATATACTTATTACTTATCTCTTCTTTTCTACACTTATGAATTACAGTAAATTCAAAATAATTATAAATAAATATTGAGAATAATAAAAAAAAAAAACTCATTTACAACTAGCACGAGTATCAAGTATCGCTACAATACAATAAAATGCATAAATATTGAAATGAACTTGCAAGTTCAGATAAATATTTTCAATATAAATACCACAAAAAAAAATGCCATTTTAATTGTTTATCATGCGAATAAATTTCAAAAGGAATTTTCTGTGATGTGAAATGTGTAAAATGCTAATATTTGTAATTTTTAATTGATGAAATAACAATAAATGGAAAATAATTACAATGATGTCATACTTAAAACATCTACTTCATTTTATAAGCGTTGATATGTAAATAAATTAAAATAAATTTTGTGTGATTAAAAAAAATTTAAATATGTAAATAAAGTTACAGGAATTTGAAAATTTTAAATCGAGAAACTTGACCAATAAGTAAATAGACCTGGGTAGGTTCTCACCTAAATTGCACATACTATTATTTTAACTCTTTCTATTTTAATCCGCCTAAGTTGGTTGGTCTTTAAATGGAGGAACCACAAAATAAGTTAGGATACTACACGCAGAGAAAAAATATAATTGGGCATGGTTACTGTAACCATTTAAATAGTGTTACAAGATTTTTAACAATATTATAGTCACAGGAACCATTTACATGATTGTGGTAACCATAATATGGTTAATTTACGATTCACATGATTGTATCAACCATATATATGGTTACAGTAAACAAATATGTTTGTGGCAACCATATTTATGATGAATAATTTTATCATAATATGTTGTTATCAGATTATGATAACCCTTAAGCCGAGAGCAACATAATATGATAATGGTTGTCACAAACATATATTTGTTTACTGTAACCATATATATGGTTGATACAATCATGTGAATCGTAATTTAACCATATTATGGTTACCACAATCATGTAAATGGTTACTGTGACTATAATATGGTTAAAAAACTTGTAACAATATTGAAATGGTTACAATAACCATGCCCAACTATATTTTTTCTCTGCGTGTATATTCGGCTGTGGAGAATCTTAAAAACTTCCATGTAAAAATGGATTTCCGTCAATTACACTGGTCAATTCAATGTTGACAATATCTGTTTTGGATAGTACTCTTCATCAAAGACTAGTTACTTTTAGTTAACGCAAATTAATATATGGGGGATTTCATGTCAAGTGAACCAACTTTTGAAATCGATGTCTTCCGATCGGGATGAAATTTGCACTAAGGTAACTTCTATTGGATAGTAATTCAGACACAAGCTATCTTTTGAGCAAAAAGGGACTATTTTGAAAAAAGTTTTTGATTTTGAAAAAAAAAATGTCAAATTTTTTTTTTTTATTTTTATTTAGAAAGATTGAGGAAATAGCTATCTAAACTATTTGGGACCAATAAATAATAGGTTACATGGATGAGAAAAAGACCTGCTTGGCCAAAATTTTGACCCCCTCTAACTCAGAGAGTTGATCTTGACCGATCTTGCTGAAAAATTGTGTCTGAATTACTTTCCAATAACCTTGGTGCAAATTTCATCCCGATCGGAAGACATCGATTTCAAAAGTATATTCACTTGACATGAAATTCCTCATATATTTAGGTCATTTCATTATAGTCTTGGTTACTTTACACGTTAATCAAACGTAGGGTCATTTGTCTCTTAAGTGTCCCTAAGTAACATTACCGCAACCTAACGTTAACCGTAATGTATACTTTCGGTTCCACTTCCAGAATACCGTTAGCGAAAGCGGTTTAGGAATACATATCATTATATTACTCTTTGAACACGAACTTGTTATGATAGCTAGTATGGTAACCATGAGCTAGTGCTGTAACTGAATCATTGTAATCAGTAAGTGCTTTGACATGCAATGGTTATTTGGGACCTGCTACTAGACAGTAGGTATATTTATAATCTATGTAGAGTCAAATTAAAAAAACGGAATGTAAAATCACTATTTCGGGGATCACATACGTAAATAACAACAACAAGCTAAGCTAAAGTAAAAATTTCTTTCCTTAAAACATCCAAAATATATGTTGGAGATTGTCTCACATTTTAATATATAATTTTCTTTCTACTGAAATGATTTGGCTGATTTTCAATACCGAACTGCTTAGGACAATGATAAACTTTACAGGCGAATCTCATTTAATTCAGTTTTGTTCTCTAGACGTGTGAGTGATTTACACATACAGACGGGTATATTAAAATCGACTTAGTATTTTATAAGGATTAAAAATGTGTATAAATGCTACAGGAATAAATTCGTATATCTTAAATTTAAACCTGTTAATGCTATTTATCTTTATTTGATTAAATATATTATTTTGAAAAAAAGTTCGTTTGAGACTTTCAATTCTTTTCTGTTATTTGTTTTGAATTTTTAACTAGACTTAGGACCATTATTACAACTTGCATTTATGTTCGTAACAGTAAAAGGTAACTTTATTCAAAAAAAAGTGGACTTATTACATTTGAACACTAAACTAAGCATGTGTAGTTTGTGTGGTCTTAGTCTAATATTTCTATTATATATTTAAAAACTTGAGAGTTAAAAAATTTTATATTTAGATAATTTTTATTTTAGAAATGCAATAGTCTAAGTATGTACAATATAAAAAAAACTAGGAGTGTTGTTTCACAAAAATTTTGTTTAATGAATGATTCTAAATTAACATAAACTAATGAATGAATGAAGAAATAAATGGCCGTCCACCGCCAACCCACTGCAAATGAATGAAAATTCAGTTTAGCGTAAAAAATAACTATTCATCATTGCAAAATTGCATTCGTTGAGATTGCGATAACAACAAAATGTATAAATAATAGTTGTTGTTGTTCAGATTGCAACACTATATTTTATTTACAAATACAATTAGTTTGTTTTTTATCTAAATATTACATACACACAAATATCAAATTAAAACCTTTTATCGTTTTTAGTTTATTTTAGAAATAAAGCTGTGAATCCATGAATGAATCTGTACAACCGAGAGAATCGAGAGAGAAATAGAAAGATGATGTATTATAGTACAATGGAAAAGGCACAAAAAAAAAGAAGAAAAAAATACAACAACATAGTATTTAATTTGAGGCAAACTAGCCATGATTAGGAACATCCGGTTTACTAACCGAAAAAAAGCTACACATGAACTCAACATGCGTTTTGTTTTGTTTTATTTATTTTTTTTATTTTGATACAACTTAAAAAAACGCTACGTAAAATAAAGGCAAATTCGAAACTGAATCAGAAACAGAAACAGAGATGAAATACAAAGTAGTAAAGTGATGATTCTAGAATACATGTAAACACATACAGAAATGTTGAAACATGCACATTATACACATGATTATAAGTATTCACTTATACATGTTTATGAAAAAAATATAGAGGTTAAGAGTAACAGTAATTTCGTACATTCGGACATTTCCATAGATAAATTCACCAGGTCTTAAAATGATCACGATTGCACACATCTTACGAAATGTTTCTATCAATAACAACGTAATACAAAAAAATTAAAACCGGACAAACCAGGCTTTATTAAGTGTAATTATTTCATTTGATATAGTTTATGTTCCAATGTCGCGTTCTTGTATCAAATCATCGTTTTTTATTAGCAGGGCTGCGAATTTCGTACAAAAGCATGTCTGTAGCCAGTAAACAATAATCAATTTTTACCAATTACTTTTCCTAATGGCATCGATTTTAAGTTCCATAAATTAAGTTGGGAAAATTAAAATAGAATTACTAAAGTATAAGGAATAATGTTATAAAGCATCTGAAAAAAAAATTTCAATTCCTAGATGTTTACATTTTTCTAGATGCGTTTCGTTTGTACAGAGAAATAGAAACAAGAAAAACATTTTTTTAAAATTTCTTTATTTATACCCTTCACCTTCGTGAGAAGGGTATATATAAGTTTGTCATTCCGTTTGTAATTTCTACATTTTTCATTTCCGACCCTATAAAGTATATATTCGATTAAGCCATGTCCGTCTGTCTGTCCGTCTGGCTTTCGAGAAGTTTGCTATTTAAAATCAGCAAAATCGGTCTACAAATGGCTGAGATATGTGGAAAAAACCAAGACAACCTCGATTTTTGACCTATATCTGGATTACTAAGACATTAATATGGACAATATGGATATCTAATGATAGATATTTCAAAGACATTTGCAACGACGTATATAAGACCATAGTAAGTTAGACCTACAATGGGTAAAAATCAGAAAAAAAATTTTAACCCGATTTTTTTTTCACAAAAAAAAATTGAAAAAACCAAAAAAAAAATAGAAAATTTAAAAAAAAAAATTTTAATTTAAAATAACAATTGAAAAAATTTTTTTTACAAAAAATTAAAAAAAACACCTGGAAAAAAAATAATTTTTTTTTTACCTAAAAATATTTAAAATTTTTAAGTATAATTTGGTGAAGGGTATATAAGATTCGGCACAGCCGAATATAGCACTCTTACTTGTTTTTTTTTTTTTTTTCAATTTCGCGTTCTTGTTCATGGAAATGGCAAATGTGTGAATTAGGATGTGTTTCTTACGAATTCAAAGGATACATTTCTTAATAATGTATCACATCAAAATTTTATCCAAATCAAACAATTTTAACACGTACCGCATCTTTTCAATAACTTGCGTATTTTAAGTAGAAGGCGCCGTGAATAGTTCAACATGACAACTATGAACATAAATTAAATAATTTAAAAAAATGTTTTCTCAGATTTTTGCATTTTTCTAGCTGCGTTTCGTTTATATAGAGACATGGAAACAAGAAAAACATATTTTTAAGATTTCGTTATTTATTTTTAAATTTAAAGACCTACGAATGTCGCGTTCTTGATCATGGAAATGGCCATATGTGTGTATTAAGGTGTATTTCATACGAATTCAAAGATACATGTCACAATAATGTATCACCTGGTACAAAACTATGGACATTTTATGACATATTTTCAATGGTTTGAAAATGCGTTTACAAGTTTTTCCTACAAAAAAAATGGTTATTGAATATTTTGTTTCTCATTTAGAGTAATTGGAATCGTAATTCAAACTCAATTATCTTTCTAAAATTTTTTAATAGACAAACATTATCAGACACTTCAAAAACGGCCAAAAAATACAGTTTATTTAATAACTGTGTGGTTGAAATGTTTGAAAAATTATTTAAAAATATTTTGTTAAAAAATAAAAATTTCAATTTTAATTATAAATCTAGTAAAATAGTATTTAACTACAATTTCATCAAAATCGGCCAATATTGAAAGATTTGACACCAGTACCTCGTTCTGTATTGTATGTGAGAAACTTTTCATTGATAAACTTCCTGTTAAACACAGGGCGAGTATTAGTAAATCGATAACTGTGTCTGTACTTTTAATGTATTCAGTTTAAGTCATCCTGTTAAAAACTGAACGACTACAAGAATTTTTAAATTTTTTTCGATGCGAAAACTTCTCACAAGTTACGGGGTACAGGAGTCAGAATGTCTTAAAATTCTCAAGTTATTTTATTAAAATTTAAACACAGTAATAACTTTTGGGCCGTGACATAGTTATTGCCAAGAATTAAGTTTTTACCAAAAGCCTGAAAATTTAAATACTTGAAATATTTCAAAGAGCAATACTTTATAAATTGTTTAACATAAAATGTTAAATTGGAGTTTTTAAATAAATTTTTATAACACTAAAATTTAGTTAAGGCATAACCAGCCTTCGTGTTAATGGGGGTTGGTCTAAGATCTAAAAAAATATGTTTTTTATGAATCAAAAAATTTTGTGTGACAGAAAGAAACCAATATTTATCTATTTGTTGAAACTACGCACATAAAAGTCGCCGAAGAAGCCTGGATCTTTCACAAAATGTAATTATAAACCAGCCTGTTCATATAAAATCTTTCGAGGTAGTACAATTTGGCTCCATACTGCTTGCTCTATGTCTAGTTAGCAGTAACATTTTCTAAAAGTTTAGGTCTTCCTCTATTTTAGATTGTCCTCACAATTTGGAAATCTTCTTGGTTGAAATATTGAGTATTGCCTAACATAGTTCACATTGCCTAACATAGTTCCCAACTTGAGACGTACGACCCAACGGAATTTTTCGAATATTAAAGAGGAAAAAATAGTGATCCATTTTTTTCATTTAGTTTTTCAAGTGTGCTGAGACTCATAATAATTGGGTGAATTTGTTTCTTAAAAGACAATTCAGTTCAGATTCTGATTCTGATTGTGTATTTAATAAAAAACAAACTGAAACAATTTTATTTTCGCCTTTTTCAAAATTCAAATCACTAAATAACAAACGATTTTTTAAAATTTTTGAGTATTGTAAAAGTATTATTTCAAGAGTCACCTTGATCCTACCAGCACTCCTAGAAATTCCAAAAATTTAATCACAATAAAATTTGGTAAAAGTGGTTGTTGATCTTCAACAAATAATTTTTTCCCTTAACCAATGAGTAGCGAATTCAAGCATACACTCGTAAATATCGTTACTATTCATTTGTTTATATAGATAGTTTTAGGCCAGTCTTGGAAAGATAATGACAGTGATGATGATGTTGATGTTGATTATAATGATGCCACATACTCTCTCGCTTATAAACTCAACAGCATTACACAAACACTAATAGTGATGCTGATGATGACGATGATGGTCATATACTTCTGTATTTGTAGCTTGGTCATTGCCTTAGCCTTCTTTCGATTTAATTTAACTATAGCTCAAATATATACCACTAACATTACTAAAAAAACATGGGGCGTGAGTAAGAGTGTCTGTGTGAATTTGTTATATCAAAAAAAAAAAAAACAAAAAGGATGAAAGTCAAGCCTATGACTTCGCAGACTACTTCACACAACTACTGTTAGCATTATTACTATTATGAGTACAACTGCTGCTATATTATATACTAGAATTATACTAAGAATACAACATCCATCAGTAAGTGGAACTACTGCGAGTACTACTGCTTCACTACTACTGTTTTTATTGTTTCTACTGATGCTGTTGTTATTTTTATGGATCTTTTTTTTATCCATTACTGATCATTATAATTATTATAATGATGATGGTTCTTTTAGCTACTCGACTTTAGTTTTTGTTGCTGTTATTGTTATTTGTATTTATATCTTTTTCTATGTCAGCCGCAGCAGCAGCTACAACAATAAACGATGTTGAAATTTTACTGGGGTCTGTCTGATAATGTTTGGCTACTAGTATTAAGCTTTAATTTGTTTTTCAATTCGTTTATTATTTCTTTTTTTTTTGCTTCTCTCTTTTTCATTTCAGATTTTGACGTTACGTGTTCATGTTCATTGATCTTATTTTTCAAAATTTTTTTTCTGTAACATTTTTATTAATTTGTTCTACAATACAAGCAGCAGCAGCACCAACCACCACCATCATCAGCATTAGCATCAGTAGCTGGAGCAGCATCATTATTCTTACTTTATGGTCGGTCCGTCATGGTCATCACTGTCGGTGTATTTCAATTCGTGTGATGTCTTCTTTCTTGATGTCTTGATAATCGCCTCTTTATGTAACTGTCATATTTAAATATTTTAATTACTCTAGTTTTATTTTACATTTGTAGTTTTTTTATGAAATAATACTTTCATGAATGATCTGAATAATTAATATTTTAATTATTTTCGCGAGAAACTTTAAAAAGAAATTATTACCGTTATTAGTGCAATTTTTTAGTTGGAGATTATTGGAATTGTATATGTAATCCATATTCATTGCAATAATAAAGCTAAAAAATCCTAAATAATATTCCTTCAAATCGAAGTAGGGAATAACCACACAGTCTAACCACAACGTTTTTTAGAATTGCATATAACTTTCAATAAATCTATATTGTAGAAATGTATATTCGGCATAGTACCTCTTATTTCTTCCTTATTTATTTTCTGGCCTTCATTTTTTTTTCAAAGTAGATACAAACTAAGGCTTACATTTACAAAAACATCACATTACCAAAACCATGTTTAAACCTCCATCACTTTATAATTTAAATTCTCTCCCTACTTTATATTAGTTTTATCTGCCAAACTAATAACATTTATAATTCATTAATCTCTAATTTAATTAAAAACCATTTAAAATAAAATGCTTTTATTTTAAGTGACTTTTATAAAAAAAAAAAACAAAACACATAAATAAAACAAAAATATTTTAAACTAGCAGACCCGGTGCGCTTCGCCACCCCAATTAGAAGAAAGAAATAGTACTATTAAGTCTCCGTTTGTGAATCTAATTGTAAATATCTAATTTCATATTTCTGGGTCCATTATTATAGAAAATGCAAAATGTGTTCCAAATTTTAAATTTTTATGTTTATTATTATAAAATATTCAAAAAGTACCATTGCAATAAGGAAATAGTACCATTGATTATCACTTTTAAATTCGCATTCACTAAACCATAACCTGTCAAGTTTGAATTTTAGATTTGTATATCATTTCCTATATTATCAACTAATTTTGTTTCTATAATACTTAAGATTTAATAAATTATCACAAAACCGAAACCGATCGGTTTTTAATTTTTTAAAACCGAAACCGCGGTTTTTAAATTCTTCGATTTTTTGGAAACTCTAGGTCCATTATTATAGGAAATTCAAAAAAGTACCATTAGAATATATAAAAAGTACCAAAAATCCCCCACTTGTGGTTTCCCACTCACTCGGGTCCATATAAGCTTAATTTCATGGCTTTAGGTTCATTGGTGTAGAAATTACAAAAAGTACCATTCGAATAAAGAAAAAGTACCAAAAAGTCTCCCCCTAGAATTCTCACTCACTTAGGACCATGTAGTATGCTTAATTTCATGTTTTTAAGTCCATTGCTATAGAAAATTAAAAAAAAGTACCATTAGAATAAACAAAAGGTACCATGAGGTATCCGCTTGAATTTTCAATCACTTAGGACCATATACGCTTAATTTCATATTTCTAGGTCCATTATATTATAGAAAATTCAAAAAGTACCATTAGAATATAGAAAAAGTACTAAAAAGTATAAACTTGTGGTTTTCCAGTCACTCGGGTTCATATAAGCTTTATTTCATGATTCTAGGTTCATTGGTGAAGAAATTACAAAAAGTAACATTCGAATAAAGAACAAGTAAGAGTGCTATATTCGGCTGTGCCGAATCTTATATACCCTTCACCAAATTATACTCCAAAATTTTAAATATTTTTAAGTAAACAAAATTTATTTTTTTTTTCCAGTTGTTTTTTGAATTTTTTGGAAAAAAAATTTTTCGATTGTTATTAAATTTTTTTTTTAAAATTTAAAAATTTTTTTTTTTTAAATTTTTCAATTTTTTTTTTTTAAATTTTAAATTTTTTTTTTTTGTTTTTTCAATTTTTTTTTTTTTTAAAAAAAATTCTGGTTCAAAATTTTTTTCCCGATTTTGACCCATTGTAGGTCCAACTTACTATGGTCTTATATACGTCGTTGCAAATGTCTTTGAAATATCTATCATTAGATATCCATATTGTCTATATTAATGTCTTAGTAATCCAGATATAGGTAAAAAAAATAGGTCAAAAATCGAGGTTGTCTTGGTTTTTTCCTCATATCTCAGCCATTTGTGGACCGATTTTGCTGATTTTAAATAGCAAAATTCTCGAAAGCATGTCTGACAGAATTATTGAAGATTTGGATCCCGAAGATATCTGGGGTCTTCAGAAAACTGATTTCAACAGACAGACAGACAGACGGACAGACAGACAGACAGACAGACAGACAGACAGACAGACAGACAGACAGACAGACAGACAGACAGACAGACAGACAGACAGACAGACAGACGGACATGGCTTAATCGACTCCGCTATCTATAAGGATCCAGAATATATATACTTTATAGGGTCGGAAATGAAAAATGTAGAAATTACAAACGGAATGACAAACTTATATATACCCTTCTCACGAAGGTGAAGGGTATAAAAAGTACCAAAAAGTGGCCCCCTAGAATTCTAACTCACTTAGGACCATGTATGCTTAATTTCATGTTTTTAAGTCCATTGCTATAGAAAATTAAAAAAAGTATCATTAGAATAAACAAAAAGTACCATGAAGTATCCGCTTGAATTTTCAATCACTTAGGACCATATACGCTTAATTTCATATTTCTAGGTCCATTATATTATAGAAAATTCAAAAAGTACCATTAGAATATAGAAAAAGTACCAAAAAGCACCCACTTGTAGTTTCCCACTCACTCGGTTCCATATAAGCTTTATTTCATGTTTCTAGGTTCATTGGTGAAGAAATTACAAAAAGTACCAATCGAATAAAGAAAAAGGACCACAAAGTCTCCCCATAGAATTCTCACTTACCTAGGACCATATATGCTTAATTTCATGTTTCTAAGTTCATTGTTATAGAAAATTCAAAAAAGTACTATTAGAATAAACAAAAAGTACCAAAAAGTCTCCCCCTAGAATTCTCACTCACTTAGGACCATATATGCTTAACTTCATATTTCTATGTCCATTATTACAGAAAATTCAAAAAGTATCATTCGAATATAGAAAAAGTACCAAAAAGCAGTCACTTGTAGATTCCCACTCACTCCGGTCTTAATTTCATGTTTTTAGGTTCATTGGTGAAGAAATTACAAAAAGTACCATTCGAATAAAGAAAAAGTACCAAAAAGTCTCCCCCTAGAATTCTCACTCACTTAGGACCATATATGCTTAATTTCATGTCTCTAAATCCATTGTTAAAGAAAATTCAAAAAAGTACCATTAGAATATAGAAAAAGTACCAAAAAACCCACACTTGTGGTTTCCCACTCACTCGGTTCCATATAAGCTTTATTTCATGTTTCTAGGTTCATTGGTGAAGAAATTACAAAAAGTACCATTCCAATAAAGAAAAAGTACCAAAAAGTCTCCCCCTAGAATTCTCACTCACTTAGGACCATATATGTTTAATTTCATGTTTCTAAGTCCATTATTATAGAAATTTCAAAAAAGTACCATTAGATGAACAAAAAAGTACCTATAGTACAGTTCACACATTTTGGTACCTAAATATTATCCCCTATTCCTAACACTAACTTCACTCAAATACATATCAGCTAACTTTAATCTCGATAACTGAAATTATTTAAAATGTTAAAAAAGTACCATTAGGAGAAAAGTACCAATTTCCCTTTTCTTACTTGAACACCCCTCAAGTTTGAAATTTAAAAATATTCCATTTTGCCAAAATTGTTTATGCTACAGGCATGTATCAAAATATTAAAATCTGTGTTAATGTGCCCAAGAATAAATATGTTTTAAAAAAAGTACCAAACTGTTTACCCGGATTTGGCCCAATATACACCTTGGTACTCGAGTTCCAAATAACACCCTGTTAGTTAATTTTTGTATGAATCCAGGAACCAACGTTAAAAAAAAATTATCAAAATTGGCTTAATAATTTCAAATATAATGTATTTTCCCGATTTTATCCCCTTTTTGGTACCTTTTTTATCCCCATTGAGGTGGTACAATTTCATAGAAATAAATTTCTGTAACGTTGTGGGAGCTCATAATAAAATATTCGTATGTCTATGTCAAATTATAGAAAAACATATTTTATGAAAAAGTACCAAAAATTAACACAATTTTTATCCCTTAAAGGATCGAATTTCCAAAAAGTACCAAACTTATATTTTTTATTTTTTGTTAATTAAAGAATACGATTTAAAATTTGTTTCTATGTTTATTGGTTTAAAAGATACATAGGGTGCAAAAAAAGTACCAAAATACAGTTTTTACCCGTTTTCTCCCCTAAAAGTTTCGAATTTCCAAAAAGTACGAAACACCTGTCAGCTTATTTTTTAAATGGAGTAACATGCTATTTTAAGTTTTTTTATATCTTTATTAGTTTTGAAGATATAAGGTTACCGAATTTACCCGTTTTTACCCTTTTTTACCCCCTAAACGTTCGAATTTCCAAAAATCCCTTCTTATCGGATCGTTTTGGGGAGGGAGGAACCCACAGTTAAAATTTCGTGATTCTAGCTTCAGCCGTTTGGGCTGTGCGATGATGAATCAGTCAGTCAGTCAGTCAGTCAGTCAGTCAGTAACGTTACTCTTTTATATATATAGATGTACGTACGTACATATTTAAAATGAAGCATAAAAAATTTGACAAGTGAGTGTGGAAAATGTCATATTTTAAATGTACGTACGTACATATTTAAAATGAAGCATAAAAAATTTGACAAGTGAGTGTGGAAAATGTCATTTAATACATAAAAGCATTGGATAAAAATATAAAATGTGACTTGCAGTTTTAAAATGGTTAAGAAAAGAAAAACGTTATAAAAAAGACATAGAGCAAAACTACTAAAAGGCAACAGCTATAATAAAAACTCTAAAAAGCAATTTGAAAATTTCAAATCGATTTCATAATTATTTGTTGTTGCGCATGCGCACCTTTTAATTTGTTGTAGTTTGTTGACTATTAAAAAGAGCAACAACAACAACAATAGCATTAAATAAACTTGAGAATCAAATGATGCATTAAATTACTAAACCATTTTTTTTTCATTTTTGTTCAGTTCGTTTTGTCTACAACGCTAGATATTTTGTGAAGATGTACTGGAACGTATTAAAAATAGGGTTTTGGAAAAAGAGATGTTTTTTGTGAGTCATACAAGTTAGTTCGAAATAAAAAAAACCCAAACATTCAGAAAATTCGTAATCTGCCTGTTTTAATACAGCATGAGCTATAGACTGCCAAAATGTTACCACTTCGACTATAAAAAGCATTATAAAATCTCAAAACTTTCTCATTCTCGAGGTAGTTAACTTTGTCACCCTGTAGCTTGCTCTTAGTCTAATTAGAAATAACATTTTCTAAAAGTTTAACCCCCATATGCATAAACAGTTCATAAATTTATCAAAGGTTTACAAAACAAAATTTCCATACAAAATCTGTTTCATAAACCTTTGATAAATTTATAAACTGTTTATGCATATGGGGGTAAGTCTTCGTCTATGACTTACATATATATGATTTGAACATCATTTTGGTTGAAATATTGAGAACAGCCCATTTTCTAATGCCTAGCACAGTTCCTAATGAGCAATTGAAAATGCTATTTTCAGTAAGATTTATAGAATTTTCTATATAACAATATTTTCTATAGAAAATTTTGTGTATAATAGTATTTTCTGTAGAAAATTTTCTATATTCTATAGAAATTTGTCTGCGTAACAGTTTTTTTCAACAAAAATTTTATGTATAATAGATTTTTTTCTATAGAAAATGTTATATACATATAGCAGATTTTTAATAGAAAATCTTCTATATAACAGTTTTATGCTATAAAAATTATCTGTATAACAGTTTTTTCTATAGAAAATTTTCTGTATAAAATTTTTTTATAGAAAATATTCTGTTTAACAGTTTTTGTTATAGAAAATGTTCTGTATAACAGTTATTTTCTATGATAATTGTTTGTATTACAGTTTTTTCCATACAAACTTTCTATAGAACGGTTTTTGTCTATAAAAATTGTCTGTATAACAGTTTTTTCTATAGAAAATGTTCTGTATAACAGTTTTTCCTATAGAAAATTATCTGTATAACAGTTTTTTCTATAGAAAATTTTCTGTATAAAATTTTTTTATAGAAAATGTTTTGTATAACAGTTTTTGTTATAGACAATGTTCTGTATAATAGTTATTTTCTATGATAATTATTTGTATTACAGTTTTTTCCATACAAACTTTCTATAGAACGGTTTTTGTCTATAAAAATTGTCTGTATAACAGTTTTTTCTATAGAAAATTATCTGTATAACAGTTTTTTTCCATAAAAATTATCTGTATAACAGTTTTTTCTATAGAAAAGTTTCTGTATAACAGTTTTTTTTTATAAAAAATGTTCTGTATAACTGTTATTTTCTATGATAATTGCTTGTATTGCAGTTTTTATCATAAAAACTTTCTGTATAACAGTTTTTTTCCATAGAAAATGTTCTGTATAACAGTTTATTCCATTGAAAAATTTCTGTGTAACAATACTTTTTTATACAAAATGTTGTGTTTTTTAAAGAAAATGTTATGTACCAGTATTCAGTATAGACTTTTTTGTATACCAGTTTGTAGACAATTTGCACCATGGAACTACGCTAATAATTTAAAATTTTAATTTTAGTGATGAATTTAATCTTCAATCCATAATTTCTATTCTGCGGATTCAGAAAAATCAATAATTTTGTTATTTTTACTATTGTTAAATTTTAATAAAAACATAATATTATGAACCTGAAATATAAATATATTGAACTCTTGACCAAAATAGGACAAATCTAATCCTGCATCTGCAAAGTCATAGTTAAAAAGTTGGAATATTTCGGATTTATCCTAAAAATTTTATTACAGATTTTGATAAAATTGTTATGTCAACATAATAAAAAAATATTAGACTAGTGAACAAAGAGTATCACAGTCAAGTTTAATATTATTCTATTTCAAATTCTATCAATTTATGTCCGTAATTTGAAGAAATAGATATCTACCGATAGAAATTACAAAATATTTTTACTCTATAGGTAATAGCTCTGATAGATATCTCCTTATTTGTTAAAATATCTGCCATCAAATGTTTTTAGACCAGTGATCTGTACTCATGGAAACCAGGGACAGAACACGATTGTTTATTTACTTCTAAAAATTATGAGCAAAGAAACACAAATTACAATCAATAGATGGTCCAGTGACAAAAGAGTAAAAAAGTGCTTAACATCTTTTTTTGCCGACCACTGGTTCAAACCTGTAATTCAACGATGTTATTCGTTTAAATCGAACAGTATACAGAACACAACACATATTTGAAATTCACAGTAAAATATGTTTAATCACCACAACCTCTTAAAACACCCTATTTAGATATCGCATCATATCTGCATGTTAAGATATTAACATAAAACCCATTAAAAATATACTTGCAACATTGATGGGCATTAAAATGTATAGCGAAACAAATAAAACAACAACAACACAAAAATAGAAAAACCGCTTGAATAAAGCGAGAGCAAACGCAACGAAAAAAGTCATATCAAATGTTAAAACATTTAAATTTCAAACAGCATTTAGTTAAAGGTGGTTGTATAAAATGCAACAACAAAAAATACAAATACGTAGCAAGAAAAAAGCACGCTTCATTTGTTTTATTGACTCTCTATGTCTGTTGCTGCATTTAACTGGTCTTCTGTCTTCTGGTCAATTGTACTTTAATCTTGTTGGTACGCATGCGCCACTTTAAATTGAAACGAGTGTACGAGCAGGGTATTATTTCGAACATCGACAGGGGCAACGACGCGACGCTGCAACAACTATCGACCATTACATTAATACTTTTCATATCAAAATGTAAATGTTTGAATGTATGTAACATTCATTGAATGTATGAACGAATGTTAGTAAGTAAGTATTTATAAATGAATGGATGGATGAATGAATGGATGATTTTTGTTATGACCATAGAACTGGAAAATTGTTTGCAATATTATTTACTAGAAGCAGGTGCATTTTCATTACTAATAGAGCGCGTACGTATGTATGTACATAAGTATGTAGCGAAATGATACGATTCATAATATCAATATCATATTCATGCCGATTTGTTGCATTTGTAGTGGTGGTGTTGTTGCTGGTGCTAGTAGTATTGATTGTTTATAAATCCATGTATTTTATTTAATCATACAATAGTTGTTGTAGCTGTTTTCAATTTATTGATCAAGTTTTCCATTTGATTTTCAGTTTAAATCGTATGCACTTAGAAAAAAAACATGTAAGAGAGCTATATTCGGCCGTGCCGAATCTTATATTTTTCAAATTATTCTTAAAAATATTTTTATTTAAACAAAATTTTTTTTTAAAAAAGTTTATTCCAATTTTTTTTTAAATTTTTTGAAAAAAAATTTTTTTAAAAAAAAGTTTTTTCCAAATTTTTTAAAAAAAAAATTTTTATGAAAAAAATTCGGGTTAAAAATTATTTTTCCCGATTTGACCCATTGTAGGTCCAACTTTCTAGTTATTATAGCTTATATACATCGTTGCAATGGACTTTGAAATATCTTTCATTAGATATCCATTTTGTCTATATTAATGACTTAGTAATCCAGATATAGATCAAAAATAAGGCAAAAATCGAGATTGCCCCGGATTTTTCCTTATATCTCAACCATTTGTGGGCCGATTTAGTCGAATTTAAATATCAACCGAGCCTGAAGAATTCCTAACATATTGCTGTATGAATCATGTATGTATGTATGTAAGTAATTTGGGGGCTACGGAAAGTTGATTTCAACATATATATACTTTGTGGGGTCGCAAATGAAAAATGTAGAAATTACAAACGGAATGACAAATGCATAATCACCATATTTATTGCTGCTCAAACTGTATTCCGGGGGACATTTGTATGGGGGCTAGATGAAATCATGGACAGATATTGCCCATTTTCAAGTATTTGTGGAAAATTTCAGCCAGCTAGCTACTTTAGTTTGGGCCCTATAATGTTTTCAACAAACATAGCTAGATCTTCCTAAAATCGTATAAGGACCCAGAATATATTCACTTTTTGGTTCTACGATCAATATTTCGATATGTTACAAATGGAATGACAAAATAGCCCTTCTAATCATACTAATTATCCTTTATCTGCTAAAAATGTTATCTTAAGTTTCTTCTGCATATATTTCAAACCATAATATTTCTTGCAGTGTATTTAAAAGCGCACACTCATACTTTCCTACAAATACTGACAAAATATCTAAGTGATCAGATATATTTTCTGTATTAGTTTGATTTGTCGTACGTACATTCATACATGCTGGCATACTGTTCACTCATTTGATTTTTATTTGTAAATATCCTGTGGTATTGATTTAGTCAATAACTAGACTTATGAAATTCTTAAGCTCTATTATTATTTCAGTTGATATTACAACATGTAGCATCATCTTCTTCATATGCCTCAAACGATCTAACTATCGTTTCATTATAGTTTCATTTGTGTCTCCCCTTGATTTCCTCACTTTAATATTGTTTTAAAGTTGATTGAAAGAAAAAAAAAATGTCGACATGTTCGTTAACATCTGGTTAGTTTTGTAAATTATAAGTTTATAACAAATAAGTATTGGCAACACTAACATAAATGTTTGTGTAACGGCCAAATAAATATAAATATAGGGGAATGAATTGTAGCTAGATTACTAATATATAGTTATAATATATTTGGTAACAAAGAAACAATTTTATATACCAACATTCAATATTTCGTTTTCGGAAATTATTAAAATGATTTCAACAGATTTCAAATTTTTAGGTTAAAGTTGCTACAGCTTTTCAATGTTAATTTTTTGTTATTTGTCTAGCTTATTTTTACTACTCTGTAGAGTTTATCTAGGATTTCATTGCCGTTGGTCAAACTAGCTATAAATGAAGTAATTTTGAAGTGTAGCACATGCTTGCCTTTAAGCCAGTACTTAACACAACCAGCTGCTGCATAAAAGAGATATTTTTTTATTTCCTTATAGCCTGTCTGTTTGACTGGATTATTAAAGGGGGCAAATAGCTAAACTAGTAAGTGAAAACTTAAAGAATCTTTAAAAGGTAGCCGTTTTTTTTGAACAGTTGCAAATTTAAATTAATAAATGAAGATTTGATTATTAATTTCCACGTACTAGTAACATATTAGAAATTAATTTTAACATGCACTCTAAACGAAATTCAAAATTTGTTTAGGCAGACCTTGTATGGGGACTAGGGACACATGTTGCCCAATACTTTACAGTACAATTTAAAAGTACGTAGAACTAAATTTTATCAGGATTGCCGCATAATCAACATATTTATTACTGCTCAAACAGTATGAATGGGGGCTACAAACCTTATCAACAGAGAGTATTAAGCTCCATTTGTTTGGGTCCTATTGTGTTTTAAACAGACAGACGGACGGATATAGCAAGATCGTCATAGAATCTTATGAGAACCCAGAATATATATATTTATGTGGGTCATGGACCCATATTGCCCATTTTCAATACCAAACAAACCTTGTCAACAGATAATATTTGTGGAAAATTTCAAGCAAGCTCCTATCGTTTGGGTCCTATCGTGTTTTCAACACACAGACAGACGAACGAACATAGCTAAATCGTCTAAAATCATATGAGGATTTATGTAAGTCTGCGACAAATATTTTGATGTGTTACAAGCGGAATTAGAACATCAATATACCCCTCATCTTTTTTTACGGTGGGTATAAAAAATTACAACACATTTTAAACCTAATTTATTCTCAAATGAAGTTTCTCTCTTTCAGCCTGACTATGGATTAATGAACTTAAATTCAATTCTTGTTAAACAAACACAAACTGCGAAGCCATTTTGCTTGCCTGGTAACACTTAAAGTCTTTGGCGGGCATCGAACCCAAAACCCCCCCCCCAGCTATATCATCGAGTCTATCGGAGCCCCTTCCTCAACAATTGTGAATTAAAGATATGATTTTTACAAAAAATCTTGGACAACGGAAGATTGCTAAGGCTCTATTACTTTTTATACCCTTTACCTTCGTTAGAAGGGTATATATAAGTTTTTCATTTCGTTTGCAATTTCCACAATAGAACTTTCCGACCCTATAAAGTATATCTATTCTGGATCTTTATAGATAGCGGAGTCGATTAAGCCATGTCCGAAATGAAATCAATTTTCTTTAATTTTTTTCAATAATTCTGTCAGACATGCTTTCGAGAAGTTTCCTATTTAAAATCAGTAACATCGGTCCACAAATCGCAGAGATATGAGGAAAAAACCAGGACAAACTTGATTTTTTTACCTATTTTTGACCTATATCTGGATTACTAAGTCATTTACAGGGAAACCAAAACATGCAAATGCATGTTTTTTCTGGTGAGTCTAATGGGCACATGGATAAGATATTTACACGTTTCAGAACTATTTAAGAATTTTGGCATCGATTTGTTAGTGCATATTTTTGCATATTTTACCCTTAAATGCATATTTTTGATATATTTGTTTTAAGAGCATATTTATGTCATATTTTTGCGTTTTAGAGCATATTTTACTGTTTAATAGCATATTTTGACTTTATCAAAAACAAATTTTGTCTTACTTTTTTTTTCAAAATTGAAATATATATGCCTTTTTTTAATATAAAATAAGCACTATTTTAATAATAGCGCCATCTAAATACAAAATTTTAGTTCTAATTCAAACTGAACCGTTCTAAAAGTTAAAGAAATATTATCTTTTAAATTTGCTCCTATAACATCAATTGATGTCGAAAGAACATTTTCTATGTATAAAAATGTTTTCAGATCCAAAAGACAACAATTTTTATTTGAAAATTTAAGTCAATATTTTGTAATTTATTGCAATAATAAGCTTAATTGAAGAAGTGACTTTATATTTATATAAAATATCATCAAAAAATACCTCTCGAGGCCTTTTCATAACTTAAGTTCCTATTGTTTTTATGTTGTATTTATTTTTTTTGTTATACTTGTTTTAGTTCTTGTTATTTTTGTTTATTTGATGTTACTTTACCTTTTAAGAAATGAATTGTATTGATTTTTTTAAATAAAAGTATATTTTTTGGTTAAAATGACCGGTTTCCCTGGTCATTAATATAGACAATATGGCTATTTAATGATAGATATTTCAAAGACCTTTGCAACGACGTATATAAGACCATAGTAAGTTGGACCTACAATGGGTCAAAATCGGAAAAAATATTTTTTAACCGGAATTTTTTTTTCACACAAAAAAAATTTTAAAAAAACAAAACATTTTTTTTTTTAAATTTAAAAAAAAGAAAAAATTCCAAAAAAATTAAAAAAACAACTTTGGAACAAAAAAATTATTTTGTTTACCTAAAAATATTTAAAATTTGTATTTTGAAGTATAATTTGGTGAAGGGTATATAAAATTCGGCACAGCCCAATATATAGCTCTCTTACTTAATTTATATATTCTTTGAATTATTGTAAATAATTTTTGTACAAATTTTCCCAAAAAATCTAAATGTTTTTCAAATTTTCTTTATCAAAAGGTCTGAGATACATATTTTGTTCGTCTTTTATCTTTTGACAGAGATAATTCATAATGTATTTAATAAAAAAGCGTATACTCTAGGAAACCTAGATTATTCTCTGTTTCTATAGTTTTGTACCTTATTTTAAAGGGAATTGTGTTCCAGATAATATATATACACTAATTCTAAATCATTGATTGTAACAATTACAAAACACTTATGAAATATAAAATCTGTTAAAAGACAAAACATTTGCAATGACATATTAATTTATGGCTTAAACTACAAATCTGCTAACAGTTAAATACCGAAAAACACCAAAATGTATTAAAACAAGAGAATTATTAACATAAACACTAGCAAATGAAAGATAACAAATAACAATAAATTTTATATAAAAAGAATCTACATAGATACGATACCAAAAAGATTAATGTTATAGAGAATTTCTTACATGGTGTTATGGCCAACATCATTATATTTCAATATAAATTTATTTTACAAAAAAAAGCAAAAAAATCACAATTAAATACAGCTACAACATTTAAAACATGTTGTAAACATAAACAAATCCCCAAATGTTGAGAGAAAAAAATGCTACAGATATAATTCAATGTTGCTGTTGGTTTTATATCGGTTCAAAGATAGCGCCCATAATAAAAAACGATAAAAAATTGTTTTACACGAAATACAATACAGCAAAACACAACACAACTACACCACCTATTGAATTGTCTTATATATGAATATATTTTTCCAATAGTATCCCATGGAGTAAGTGGCGCTTAAATTTATTGAAAAAAACACCAAAAACAACCAGCACACACACGATTTGTTTTTCTTTATTTTTTAACTTGCAGCATTAGGAGAGCATACAACCAACCTCCCCTTTCAACACTTTTTTAACCGAGTAGTAGCTGCCTGACTGCCACTTTAACATTCGAAAATAAAAACACCCAAAATACACACAGCACACCTTGTTTGCTGAAATATTATTGCTGAACTTTTTTACCAAAAGTGAAAAAATCAAAGAACTTGAAAATGTTACAAACTTATTTATGGTGGCAACTGCCACATATACTTACAAAGTGTTTGGGGTTTTTGCTGCTACTGCTGCTGTTGTAGTGTTGTTTTTGGTTTTTGGGGCCATGCCACAAAATTGTTTTGTTTAGAACAATAAAAGCACACACTGAAACAATCTTACATACTTACATACGTATTAAACCTTTGTCGGTATAGACACAAAAGCGCCACACGATATTTACACGGCAGCCAATGTGGCACACAAACAAAAGCTGATAGATAATAAAACCAAAATCCAAATAAACAAATAAATACTTATGTACTTACTACCGAATGTATAGAGCTGCAGACTGCAGTAGAAAAATACTCAGCTACAGGTGCTTAGTAGTGGTAGTTGCATGTTAAGATAAGGGCCACGTATCCCAGCAATTCTGACTTGCTGACCCGACGTATTATTAGAGAAAAAATTTGTTACAGAATAAGCTTACAAAGACTTAACTCCGGATTACTTAAGGACACTTAGTGACAATTGAATTTCCAATAGACTGGTGGTCAAAACCGCTACTTCCTAAAGTGCAGTACAAAATATATTTAAAGTGACTACACTCTTGAGTACTCAAAGGCAGGAAAGTGGCAATTGACTTCACCATGGATTACCTGGAATGTATAAAGTATCCAATTGACTTATTTTTGCATTACAAAAAGCTCATTCTATGGAGAGGTTTTTTTTTAAATTTTTGTAAGTAAAATTTTAATTTTTTTAGACGTTTCTCCATATAAATAATGATAACTCAAAAAGAGTTAGTCTGATGTTATTAAAATAAACTTAGGAAAACTGAGTTTACATAACCATTATTCCGTTATATATTGCGTTTCAATCGGCTCAGTAGTTTCGGAGTTATAATAACAAATTAAAGTAAAAACAAGTGAGAAAGTATGGTCGGTCTAGTCCGACCATATAATACCCTACACCAGGTAAATGAGCAAAAAAATGTTTCTTTTAAAATTTCAATAATTTATATTCATGAGAGATTTTCGGAAGTGCGCCTTATATGGGAGCTATGACCAATTATGGGCCGTTATTTATGTTGAATTTTGTGCGTATACCAACATTTTTAAGAGATTATTCACGTTAAAGTGATTCTCGGAAGCTGGTATATATGGGAGCTATGACTAATTATGGACCGATCGTAACAAACTTTGGTGACATGAATTTCGTATATATAAAACTTATTTGGAGCGAAATTTGTGGAGATACCTACATTAATTAAACATTTATGACCGATAAAGTCCAATTTCGGGAGGACATTTGTATGAGGGCTAGATGAAATAATGGACCGAATTCAGCCAGTTTCAATAGACTTGGTTGTTGGGCCGAAAAAATTATATGTACCAAATTTGACCGAAATATCTTCAAAATTGCGACCTGTACTTTGCGGACAGACGAACATCGTTTAATCTACTCATAAAGTGATTCTAAGTCGATCGGTATACTTTAATAGACCAATATTTTTGGGCGTTACAAACATCTGCACAAACGCATTATACTCTCCCCACCATGGTGCCCTACGCCATAAATATATTTTTTACGTGAAAATAGCAAATTTTTTTGTTTTAAAAAAATCATGAAAAATCGAAAACGACAAAAATTGTTCAGATTTATTACTGAATCGCTATTGGAGCAATATTGGAGCAATATTGGACCAATATTGGAGCAATATTGGACCAATATTACCCATTTTCAATACCAAAGAAACCTTATCAACAGAGAGTAATTGTGTTTGAATTTAAGCCAGCTAGCTCCTTTTGCTTGGGCCCTATCGTATTTTCAACAGACAGACGAATGAACGGACGAACATAGCTAGATCTTCTTAGAATCATATGAGAACTCACAATATACATACTAATGACAAAATCAATATACCCCCCATATTTTTTGATGGAGGGTATAAAAAGAAAAATTACTGTTAAATTACCAACCCAAACATTTTTCATAATATCTCTCTCTTACTGTTACCCTATAAACGAAAGTTTATTTAACAAATTAGATCACCAAACACTTTGTTAATATAATTAGTTGTTTCTTTCAAAAATCTCTGTAGATAAAATCAATTTGTTAATTATTTGTGTACCACATTTTAACTATTAATTTATGTCGAACAAATTTAATTAAAAATCAAAGAATTTAAAAAAATAAAACATTTTTTAAAAAGACTCTCCATCAAACACCTTTAAGAAATGGCGCCTAAAACGTAGCAGGTAGCAAAATGATTAATTAAATCGTTTAAAATTAATTAATTCAACAAATCTTTATCAGCGATTAATAATTTGTTACAGAGATGAAGAAAACTAAACTAAAACTTTGAAATACATTTAACACTATTTATAAATCTACGGATTACGGACTGATAATGAACTGGTATGTAGAGAATTTTTAATTAAATTATGTTTAAATCTAGATAACATATTAAATACATTCATTATTTAAGATGAGAGGGATAGAAGAGTGTTAAATAAATGTTCAATGCTAATTTACAGGTTTAATTTGAAATTGTTTTACATAGAAGTTATTAATTTAATGATTTGTATAATCAGTCTTTAAGCTTTTGCAGTCCTTTGTAAATAGTTTTAAAATGTTTTATGTTAAATTTAGTAGCTTCTCTAAGTTATTAATCGTATTAAGAAATTATCGATGTTTTTCTTTGGCAAGTCTTTTTTTTCCTAAAACATAAATGTATACATAAATATTGTATGAATATATTTAGGAATCCAAAAGCTAGCTTAAAAGTACAATGTGAAAATTATTATGTCCTACAAATTGTGTTACACAACATTCGAATTTATTAACACAAAAAACACTTGCAACAATTAACTTCCTAGCTCTTTTAACTACTGTCACGATCAAGTGAGTTTACCAATCATTAGGATCACCACTAGTTTAAAGATCATAGGGACGTTTTAATTGGCCTTACATACAATACAAATACTAAAATCCAGAATACAAAAGGAGTTACACCCTAGATTACTTAGATAAATTAAAGTGAAAATTTACTTCTCGGTAGATTACTTGGGATGTATAAAGTAACCAACTGACTTATATTTGCAATATAATGCGTACATACGTGTGAATGGAGAGTCAGTCAGCCAAGTAATTAGAGGAAATTACTGCAGTTTCGTGTTCTGCACAAAACCGAAAACCGACAATTATTCTTCGGTTATAGGTTTTTTCCTTTTTAACTATTTTTAGCAGAAAACTTAAAAATTTTGAGTTGAAAACAAACTCTTATTATATTATAAGTTAATTTTCATATATTTGGAATGAAAAAGCAGACTTAATTACGATTTTTGATCCGGAAATTTATTCACAATATTCCTCTAGTTCAGGCGCAGATCCAGGTCAACCATTTGGGGTAGGAAAAGTATTTAAAATTTTAATTTTTTCCTTTTTTATATAAAACTCTTCGGTTTTGGGAGGGGGAAATTTCCTTTTTTCAACACCCCCCCCCCCTGGGATCCATGCCTGTTCTAGTTGTACATCAGCATTTAATTAACTATAAAAATACAATTTTCTGAAGTCATATTTGAAACATGTAATAGTAACTGAGATACAGGTTAGAGAAATAAAGGGATACAAGACAAAATATTCATAATTTAATGAAAAAAGATTCCTTCAAAATTATGCATGTGTTTTTCAATAATAGCTTCTGTTGAAGTAGTATATCGCGTTTCGTACTTTCTAATCCATATTTTGAAATATCCAAACAATATCTACTGGCAAGTAAACTTTAAATTGAGTTATGACTGCCAGAAAATATCAAAATAATATCATTTGTTAAATAATTGTCATTAAATCCAAAATCATCACAGAGTTTTCAACATAAGAGCCAAGTATTTTATAGCAATTTTTATATTATCAAATATTAAGGGTTAATTTCAATTTTTGCACTGTTATTGTAAATCTAAGACCTTAAGGTATATTTTTCGCAACTTTCATTAAAATCGGCACAAAAATATATAATATTTCTCTATCATTCATTTAGAAATTCCAAATATTGTAAAATTTTACCTTTGACCTTCACGATTTAAAAGTTAACGTAGTCCAGTTTTAGTAAAACTTTCAGAGTATATTTAGAATTATCTGGCCTATAATATTCTGTATAGATTTTACTTAAAATTCATAACAGTAAGGGATTATGATATTCCCCGAAAATCTCAAAATTTAAGTCGCAGGTACGGAAAAACTGTAGGAGGTATGGACATATTTGTTGAATATTTTTATTCCCTATTATATTCTTAATAAACCCCTGTGTGATGATCAAAAAATTCTGAAATTTGTTTAGCAAAATTTTTAAAATTTTGAAAATGGAGTTTTGAAACTGCTGTTAAATTTAATTTGTTTGGTCATAGCTGCGAATAGGTTAGCGGTATCCTACGAAGCCAAAAACTCATATACAAATAAATACGGATATATTTTAAGTAAAAATGTTCTTTTATTTTAATATTTCTCAAAATATGTTAATTTTGTTCATACATTTCTTGTTCCAGTGGCCTGAGACACGTGAATGGTCTGGGGAATTTTTAATAACTTTAACATTTTTTAACCAATGTTTGTCTTTTATATCTCATTACAACGACAATTACGTACACATTTCGATTCTTTTATATTAAATTGCAAAAGTAATTATTTAATGGCAAAATTTGTCCAAAAATGTTTTACGAACTTTAACCCTCGTGCGGCACGCCAATTTTTAACCGACCGAGCTCAAATTTTTTTCAGATTTTTTTCTATCCTAACATCACACAAAATTGCCCTTCATTTTTGGAAAATCAAAAATAAAAAAAATTCTTTAAAAATCCTCTTACCAGTTGAGTAGCAAGTGGCAAAAGTGGCATTGTAATTATGAAACTTCATTCATTCAATTTAAAATTAATTCACTTAAATCTTAATTCAGGATTTAAAAATTTCAACAATACATTCACTTAACAAAAAAAACTTTAGATTTATTGAGATTTTTATTCATTGTTGACTTATGAATTAATTCATAATAAAATTCATTGTTAAATTTTTCCAAATTGTTAAATTTTTGTTAATTCAAATCAAATGCTAGGCCTATTTGTAATCAACTAAGTCTGAAATAAATTTTCAAAATCAAATTAAATTTTATCTCTTAACAATTCCATTAATAAATTCTTTTAGAATTAATTCATAGGCTTAATTCCTCAGTACTTCAAACGTATTGAATTCATGCCTTTGAGAATCATTCAAGTTTCTTTAATTCAAATCCATTGCAAAATAGCTTTACAAATGTATTAAATGATTAAATTTTTCTTCAATTTTAACTATTACAATTTTGTAAATGATTACAAACAAAACTGAATGAAGAAAACATATATTAATTAAATTTGATTAGATTTGAATCAATAAAAATTTAATCATACAACGGTATTCTACCGATTGTATTATGAATTAATTTTATTGAATTAGGCAGCAATTTAATTAATCAAATCGAAGCTATGTTTGTAATAGAATTGAAGAACATTTTAATCATTCAAAAAAATTTATTAAGGCCCTAATTTTGTAAATCACGTCACCAAAGTGATATTTATATGGAAAGCAAAAACAAAATTTCAAACATTTTAAAAGTTTGGTTTTGTTTTATATACAAAATTTTCAAATTATGAAAGGCAAATCAACGCTTGAATTTTGGTGCGTTTGTTCTGTTAAGAATTTGTATATAAAATAAAAACCAATTTTTAAAATTTTTTAAATTTTTTTTTTGCTTTCCAAATAAATATCACTTTGTGACGTGATTTACAAAATTAGGGCCTAAATCATTTTGTAATGGATTTGAATTAAAGAAAACTTAAATGATTGAGTAAGGAATTAATTCTACAAAGATTTAGTTCTTAATATAATGAATTAATTCGTAATTTTAAAAGATAAAATTTAATTTGATTTTGAAAATTTAATTTTGAATTAATTCTATGGAATCTTTGGGTAAAAATCACTACACGCACAGGAAAAAATATTGTTCGAGATGTATACAAATAATTGTATAAATATTTTTATGTTTATGAATTTAAGTACGGTTCAATCTTCTTTAAATTAAAAATCTCATCACAAAAACAATTCTGTCTATCACATTTCTTCTTACCCTGTACATCATTTATCCTCAACATGTATTCATAATCGTACATATATGTAACTAACTACGAGTATGATTCCCACTTACAAATCAACTAGTTTAAATTTTTCAAAAACACTATTAAACTGAATAAAGAAAAAAAATCTGCTGCAAATACAAATAATATGGCTTAAAATGATAGTCATCTCTTTTGCAACTAAAATGTAACAGCTACAAAAAAAATATAATGCAGAAAACTAAGAAAAATTGGGGGGCTAAAAGTTGTATGGTCAGCTGCTTGAAAAGAAATGCTGGACTGGATGCCTGTCTGGTTGCTAAAAGAAGAGTAAGTGTAACTGAACTCCTTACTTACCAATACTTACGGTTATTGCCTCAGATGTGTTGGTTGTTAGCAAAAATGAAGAAAAAAAAGCATAAAGTTTCACCTGCTCATTTTTAATTTTTAGTGTTTTATTTAACCATGATTTTACTGCCGTGATTTTCTTTAGATTTTTTTTTCACCATTTCATGGCTTACAATTGCATGGTATAAAAAAAAATCACAAACTACTACTGGCTACTATTTACTACTGCCACTACTTGTATGAATAAGTGTACGTGTATTAGCTACATGATGATGACCATCATCATCATCGTCATCCTTATAGCCATGATCATGCTCATATAGAGACGTTAAGTGGTAACTATATATTGGCTATTGCCAGCACTTGTATGTATTTATTTATATTGCTCTACTACTTGCTAAAAAAAAAAAAACTACTATGACCGCAAGCTTTGAAAATTTTAAATCTATGTTGTGATTTTTATTATTTGTGTAGTTTTTCCTTAAAACTCTTAATATACAATTTTGCATGGAGTGCTACATTTTTCTTGGTTTGCAAAACATTTATAATTTTATTAAGTATTAGTTTGCAGCTTGACGTTTGTTTTTTTTTTTTGTTTGATTAAATATTTATTTTTGTAGCTTCTGTTAAGACATGTTTTGCATGAATTTTGAAAACAAAGTGTTAAAGTTGATATAAATGGAAAAAACTGATCATTTTTGTTTGCTTTGTTTTACTACAATAGTTATTTCATTGTTAAAATTAACGATGCAGAAACTACACAAATTGTACTAACCATAATATGGTTAATTTACGATTCACATGATTGTATTAAACATATATATGGTTACAGTAAACAAGTATATACTTGTGACAACCATTTTTATGATGAATCATGGTTGTCACAAACATATACTTGTTTACTGTAACCATATATATGGTTAATACATTCATGTGAATCGTAAATTAACCATATTATGATACATTAATACATTTTTCACCAAAAATTTGTGTCTCCCAAAATATTCTTTTTTCACCAAAAATTGTTTTAAATTTTCTGAAGGGTATACGACTCGGCACAGTCGAATATAGCACTCTTACTTGTTTAATACTTATTTAAAAAAATAAATAAATAAAAATGACAATAAAGACATATTTTATTGGTAATAACAAGTTGATAATACTGCGTGAAGTTATTAGCAATTATGCTTAACTTGACTAATTAAAATATGACATAACACTAACTGGTCTTAAAATGTTTAAAAGTATACAATTTAGCAATAATTTGAATGGTGTAAATTTTCCACTCCAATCACAACTAATTTTATGTAAAGTATTAGAAATATAACTGGTTCCTAGCCTTAAGAAATAAGCTACATTAGTAGTATTTTTGGAAATTATAAAGATTTTATTTGCTACAAAAATTAACTTCTGCTTGGGTAAATAGTAATTTGAAGCCATTTCCAAATATTCTCCAAAATTTCTATTATAAAATATACAAATATATTTTCAACAGTCCCAAAGCCAAGCAAAATAAAGATCTCCCAACAAAAACTAAAATTAAATATAATTGCCTATAACAAATTTTTTTTCAATTAAAAAACACATACAAATTCTCAAATTCTTCAAAATTTCGCTTGATTTTGTGGCAACACCATTATTCTTGTAGTTCTTTATATTAATTTTACAGCCTTAAAGTCGGCAACACATATTGTGTGATAGCATTTGTAGCTAAGCCACTAACCATTACGGCAGAAATCTATTACAATTTAGTGTTGTTATAAACCCACAGCTAGCACAGACACTGCAGTTATTGTAGTTAACTGCAATATTATAAATTGAATTTAGTACTGTGGATGTGCTTGTACACATTTGTACTCTTATACACAAACCTTTGAGATTGTTATTGCAGTTAGTATAAAGCGAATTAATTAAATTTAAGGGCGAGGAAATTAAGAGCAAATACAATTTTAAATATGTATTTAATTTATTGTTGCCAGTTTCTATAAAATATATTTTATATATTTTTTTATTAAATTGAGTTAAGAGCATGTTTTGCAGAACTAAAAAAAAAATCCATTCGTAAAGTTGTATTGAAAACTTTATTGATATTTTTGGTTTTTTTCAGCATAATCAAATTTCAATACAGGTACTACCAACGATTTTAGAAATAAAGTAAAATTATGGTAGAAATGTTATGACTTTTGCGTCAAGGTTTATTGTATGTGGAGTCAGAAGCACACCCTTTGCCTTTTATCGACCGGAAGTTTCTAAAGTCAGAGATCATATATCGCACTGGTTTACTAGGCAGGATGCTGCTGCTTTGATAATTATCCTGAGTTTTGCTTGTTCATTGATCTGTGCAGTCAGTGTACGAAAAGTTGCAAAGATGATAGATTAGGCCTTCGGGCAGGTACGCATTAATATTCAGCACTTCAGTATTTCCCTATTATTTATTGACATAATGTTTATTAAACACTATTTGGCAAATACTTTTACTTATAGGCTGTAGGTTAATGTTAGTTTCTGATCACATAGGTATTCCGTTTGTATATAGGGTACTTATACATTCGTTTTCAGCCACTTAAAATACTCGCTGTATTTATTTAAAAGTGTTTTTTTTAGCAAAACGCTACCAGAGTGATGGAAGTAAGTCAATTATTTCCTGACTTAATTTAAATATGTACATTTGTAAATAACGTAAATTGTATTTGCATTTTTTATACTTTTTTTTGGAATAAAATTGTAAGTGACCAACCAGTACGAATAGTGGTTTTATTTTTATTATTTATTTTATTTTTTGTTCTTCTCGTTATTTGTATCATGCAGCTTACGGGATATGATTAATTTAGAGATTTCCGTTTTTCACTTTTTTCCAGCATTTCACGATTGAAATTGATAATGTTTTTCTTTTTTTTAATTTTAAACAAAAACCAGAATATTTGAGTTTCAGTATAAACTAAATACGAACAGCAACAACTAAAATGATTACAAAATTACGAAATATGATATGCTGTTGCAAGAAACAAATAATATTGTATTATTTATTGCAATTTAGTTGGTGTGGTTTAGCATATATGAAGTACATTTAAAGTATTTTTTTGAAAAAGCAGGGAAAATTTTAGTGATGACCCAGTTTGAAGTAAAACAATATTAAGTAATGAAAAAAAATTATTTTATTAATCGATGGTTTCAATGGTTGACAGTGCCTAACTGTCAATGGTTTTTAACATTAGCTGATTATAATGCAGTCAAACATCATCGGAAAGATTATTCCTACATCATACTGATGAAGTTTGGCTGCCTTTGCTCATATTAAACAAAATTTGTCAATTACGAGGTTTGAGCTTGGAAATTTTATATCTAAATTATAATTTAAACTAAATAATAAAATAACCATAAATTTAACTATAAATGTTTAAAATTATAGTCGATGTCCTACTAATGAAATCCATAACGTAAATTATAACAGATCTTTATATTTTCAAAATGATTATAACAAAAACAAAATATTAATTTTACACAAACTTTTAAGTGGTCGAAACAAATTATTATAAGATTTTGAAAGCAAAATACATACATATTCATAGTATTTTAATTAAATTAGCATTATTCAAATGTGCTTTAATCAAATACCTCCAATTCCAATTAAATACATTCAAATTATAGTTTAGCTACAATTATTTTTATTTGTTTCTATAAAATCAAATTTATGAATGAATATTTTTTTCATAACATGTTTGCAAATAAATACAATTTAAAAAAAAAAACACTTGCAGAAAATAAATTATGAATGAAAACCAGTAACGTATATTTAGAATTAAATGCAAAAAAAAAACGTACATATAAAATAAAAAATAAAACCAAACAAGCAATTTTATGAATGAAATTGAATGAAAAGTAAAAAAAATACAACATAAAAATGTTAACACAGCAATTTGAAACAAACAGCTACAACAAACGAGACAGAAAAATCATATACACAAATACAAAACCACAAATTACACTGAAAGTCAATGCAATAACCCAGCAAAACTATTAAAAACAAATTGAAAGTAATAAAGCCAAACCATCCAAGGCGATTGGCCCAGAGGGTATATCCATACTGATGTTGAAACGTCTTGGCTAGCGGGGAGTCGAGCACCTGACAATGGTTGTTAACTTGTTAGTGAGGAGCCAAATTATAGAGTCAATCCGATTACCAAACCTGGAAAGACGCTACTGAGGGTCAATCCAACAGGCCGATTTCTCTCTTGTCATCTGTCGCAAAGACTCTTGAGGTTCTTCTCGTACCCCACGACATAATTAACCGCCATTGCTACTCAAATCTCACAGGCCTTAAATCAGCGGAGGCCTTGTGAAAGGACGATCCTCGTGGCTCTAGATCTGTCGAAGGCCATTCTCTTCCAGGACATCAGTACCCAACAACATGAAGAGATGGAAGGTGACCTATTGGATGTGATTTCACGACATTGATGATCTAAGTGATCGATTTAATGGTTATCTCAGAGAAGTACACAACATCTTCGCTGCGTGTAACCTGCAACTATTACCGGCAAAGTCTTCAGTAACACGCTTCACCACATGGACGAAGGAGATAAAGCACAATCTTGGCGTCATAGTCGATGGAGACTTTAAACCACCTCTACATTTTAGGGGTCACCTTTGAAAGCTTCTTTTTCTCATCAGCCCATGGCACTGCAATTACCCAAAAATTGCGAAGTAGAAACATGGTTCTCAAAGTGTTGTCACCTTCGTTGAGTGATACAGGTTTTTGGAAAAAAAAAATATATTTTATTTTTTAACATAGTCTCCTTTGGAACTCTATGCATGTCCAACTCTATGTCCAACATTTCTTCAATTTTTGTAACCCTTCCAAGAAGATTTCATCGTTAGAGTCAAATCTCTTTCCGCCGAGACATTTCTTCAGGTTTAGAATCAAGACATAGTAACTCGGGTCTAAATCCGGAGAATAGGGCGGAAGAGGGAGCGCTTCCTTGTCTAATTCATGGATTTTTGCCATGAAAACTCCACATATGTGTACCCTTTTGTGCACCCGATTGAAGGAAGCTTTCTCATACCCAAGTGATCATTCAAAATTGAAACCAGTGAGCCATGTGAGATGCCTATGGCTTCCATAATCTATCGCACTTTCAATCTTAGATCTGCCAAAACTATATCGTGATTTTTTCAATTGTTTCGGGTGTAGAGATCTTAACTGGGCTTCCAGAACGTTTGGCATCTTGCGAGCATTCACATTTTCCCAATTTCTCCTCAAGTAACGAGGTATCCTGCTATCAATGGCTGTCTAACACAAACTAAATGACGCAGCTTGTTCAAATTTTGACAGGGGTTAGGTGACAAATACCCGTTGACAGCAGTAGTATTACCCTTTCAGTTAAGTGCCAGGAAATTCACTTAACTGAAAGGGCAATATTGGAAAATTATTAAAACCTACCAAAATGCTGCTTTAATAACTACCACAGGCTGCATGCAAATCCCTTCGGAACAACATCTACACGAGGAAACGAAGGTTCTCCCAGTAAAGGAATACAACGTCATGTTATAGAAAATTTCATCAGAAAATTCATCCTAACTTTAACATCACACTGCTGAAGCATCAGGAAGGACTTTCGTGTATACGAGGAGAACACAAAATTATATGTGCAGGATCCATTGGATCGCAATTCCTATATGGCAGGTTTGAACGACATTCATAGAGACGGCGTCATCACCTAAAGTAGATTCGGAGAAAAACCGTGCCGCGTAAACCAAAAATAGCTCTGGCACACCAAAGGACTGGATGGAACAACATGCTTAATGCCTGTTGATATCGCAGAGACTTTTGACGTCCTAAATGTATGCCCAGCATGTGATCGGGGTCCCCATGATACCCCCACATATTCAACTGCCCCGACAATCCTACTTTACTTAGTCCAATGCATTTGAGGATCAACCCAGTTGAAGTAGCACACTATATCATGGCCTTGACCTCGATGCAGAACCCCTAGATTTTAAACAAATTACGAAATAATAAAGTTACCCGTAAAAACATACAATAAACTTTATAAAATGTTATAGTAGATACAACAACGTAAATGTTTGCTGGGTTATGTTATACTACATGACATTAAAATTACACTACACACACGCACATCATGTAAGATTGATTCTTCAACTATTCGTAATCGTACCACCGTCCAGCCGGTCTATCAGCCCCGCCATTTATACATTTAATAGACGACAACAACTAGACAACAGCGTTTTTAACATACTCAGCGCGATAAAACTGCAAGTGTATGTAACTAACTACGAGTATGTCTGAATGTAAGTGTACTTACATACGATACGTTACGAGACGAGTGTGTGTCTGTATTTTTAAGAATACGCGATAAGTAATAATGATGAATAATGGGCCTGGTTAACTGGTAAACAAATCAGTAGACTTCTACCATCAGTCGTCCTCTAACTTTACAAGAAGATACCGTGAATAATGGACGGGGGGTTAAAAGTAGCATTTTGATACGTTTCGTAGTGGATGGATGGATGGATGCTTAGAAAGATTTATGAGAAAACATTTGTGTGTGAGTGTGCTGCAAGCGGCAGCAGCTTGTTGTCGCGTTTTAAATGATGGAAAACTTGTAACCAGTTCTTCTATTTGCTTAAAGTGGTTTAAATTGGAGGGCCTACACGTTGCAAATACAGCAACAGCAACAAAAAAGCCAAGTCAACAAGAATAATGAATGAATGAACGATGAAATGGCAAGTCGGGGTTAAAGGAGAATAAAATACAAGTATTTCAATAAGTTTTACTTAAATGCTTGTCTAAATTAATTATAGATTTTTGTTTTTAAATACACATTTACATACATAGGCAGTGTGTATGCCTCAAAAGTGAGTAAACACCAGTGAATTGCTTGATTTTTTTAAGATGAATGAAAATCCAAAATACTATCCCTCGATTAAAATTTAAAAGTTTTGATTTGTTGCAGATTAGTCTGAATATTACGTTCAGTTCTAAAATAAACATTTTCAGGTCGGACTCTAATGATTTTAATTATCTTAAAAAAACAAACAAATAAATCACTAGTGTTTATTCACTTTTGAGACTGTGTGTTTATGCAACTTTTGTTGGGTAAGATTTATTTGGTGGGGTCTACAAGTATTTTGTTGTTGTTTTTGTATCCCTTTATGAAATTTTAATAAAGATGCTTCAAGTTAGATCAATAGATATAAAATTGGGATCACTTAGTTCTCGATTCATTTCGAGATAATATTCATAATACAACTTGATAACAAAATATCGAATAGTTTTTCAAAGTTAGCAGACCTCATAAAGCTCATTATCTTTCTCACTACTGTATTAGCAGAGAATGTGTTGAAGCGTCTCGTCTTGACCGAGCAGTTTTGGTTTACAGTCCCAAACTAGTGATTACACCTATTATTAGGGTCACCACTGGTTACAAAAAAGGAATGAAAAAAGGAAATTCCTCCTTAAAAACTAAACAATTTTAATATAAAAATGGGAAAAAGAAAAAAAATAATTTTAATTAATTTGCCCTCTGTGACAATTTGCACTAAAGTGACAATTGACCTCACACTACATTATCTGGTATGTATCGCTCTCACAATTAGATCTACGCTACGGAACGACTCGAGTCTTACTCGAAAAGAAATTTCGACAATAGCTGAACTGTTACAACATGGGATGTGTGAATTTACTTCTCTTTACATTATAAAGAACCAATGACCCAAAAATATATAAATTGAAGGGATAAATTTACTTATTTAGTAGCCAATGAAGAACTGAGTAGCCTGCAGTAGTCGTTGAGCTCAACGCCCAGGCGCTTTGCGTGGCACTCAGTGAGACAGTTTCCAGTTAAAGGAGCTACAAATACAGAGACATTGGACAAGAAGTATTTAGTTTGTGTCTGAATTTTCAAGCTAATAACTGTATATCAAAACATTCGACATCAAATAAGACTCATAAGTTACTGCCAAGAGTATGGATCTCATTTTTCATAATATTCCCTTGAATATCATGAATTCCAACAAAGAGCACAGAAAAAGCACAAGTTTTTGACCTTGGGTTTTCCGATTTTGATCATATTCGGTAAACACATACCCCTTCGAGTCCTTTGGACATTTCCCTTTTTATACCCTACACCACCATAGTGGGGAAGGTATTATGGGTTTGTGCTGGCGGAATCACATGCTATGGATTTCGATCAGATTTGGTACATACAGTTTTCAGGGACGAAGTCTATTGAAACTGGCTGAAATCGGTTCATTTTTTTAGCTAGTCCCCATACAAATGACCTCCCGAAATAGGACTTTATCAGTCATAAATGTTTAATTTATATAGGTATCTACACAAATTTCGCTACAAATAAATTTTGTATATAACGAAGTCATGCCAACTAATTTTATGATGATAGCACCATAATTAGTCATAGCCCCCATCTAAGGCTAACTTTAACGAGCATTAATATTTTAAAAAGTTCATATCCACATTGAATTCAACAAAAATAAGTTTCATATAGACATAAAAGACATGACCTAATTTTATGGCGATCGGTCCATAATTGGAAGACCTACTATTTTTAATAATTTTGTACATATAACACCAATATTTTGTTGGGTAATGTCCTAGTGTTTTAGAAACATTAGCAAATTTTGGATTTAGTTAACATTCTACTATTATATGCAGACTAATGTGATGACAACATATTTGAAATCATCCACGAATATTATTATAGCTCACCTTCCTATCCAAAGTTTTCCAAAGGAAAGATTTTGGTATAAAAACAACCCTCACGTACCTAATTGTCTTATCTGGAAGAAACATAAGTTAAGAAACATGTGATATAATTGCGTTAAAATACCTGCAAGGTATTAACTAAAGCATTGGTTGTTGAACCCAAGATCTCATCTATTAACTGATGTTTATAAGTTGGAGAATAAATAGGAATATTCATTTGTGATGATAGTCAGTGAACTGGTATCAAAAATCTGGAGGAATCTTGATTTAACTGATAGAGTAGAGGAGACACTGGTTCCCCAAAGCGCAAAGTTTGGTTCATATCAACGGGCCATCCTTTCAACCTAACGGATAAAGAAGCTTAAACAAAGTGATACCGAAAATAAAACTAAGAGCTTAATATAAACTTTTCACTTTAATGGTGCACTAAAGCTTAATAAAAAGCACAAACTATTCCCAAAATAACTTCATTTATAAAAACACCCTTTAGTAAACAAAATCTATATTATGTGATGTATGTCAAAATAAATCTTTACTTTCATGCATGTACCCAACTACAAATTATGTATTTATGTAGGGTATCGACAGTAAGAGAATAAACGATAATACGAATAATAAAAACAAGTCTTAAAGTTTTTTTCGGTTTCGGAAAAATTAAAAAAAGTAAAAACTAAAGCGCCCACGGTCAATAGCAACAAAATGCATATAAATTTAAAATTGTAAACAAGAGGGGAGCATGCGCACATACACTTACGCAAACTTTAACACACAGCCATACATATGTACATCCGAACCAGGGATGACAAATGAAATTTTAAAATTGTACCATCCAATATTAGAAATTGTACTTTTTTCGGTTATGATTTATACTAAACAAATATATTTTTTTAAATTTTTACAAAAAGTAAACAATAAGATGAAAGTAAGAGTATTAAATTCCATCACTATATTAATTATTATATCGAGCCCTTAGCGCCAAATTATCGTAAGCGACAAAACACAAATTTTACAGGAGAAAGTTTTTTTGATTATTTTGAAATTTATACATAGAATTAAAAATTTTATGATGCGATATAATATAATTTCGTTCAAGCTATTTGTCTATTTTTCAAAAATATTTATAACTTTTGACAATTAAAAATTCATGGAATACTTTATTGAAAAATATGACAAAAAATTTGTTTTATTGAATTTTTGCATAGATAAAAATTTTTAGAATTGAAATTAAATTTTTATTTATGAATAGTTTTTAATGAAATTTCACAGTTATGTAGATTTTTCTATTTAAAATGGAAAAATAAAAACGAATTTTAAAATTTATTATCAGCAATCCCAAAAAAGGGTTGAAAAATTACAAAAATGGGATTTTTAATTTTTTTGGCTATAATATCCATACCAGATTCGGGGTTATCGGAACCCTTTACAAAATAATTAGAAACATATTGGGCCACCTAAAATCGGTTACTATATTTTGATATCGAATATGCAATTTGAGAATTTTTGCCCTAAAGTTTAATTTTGCATAATTTTTTTTTTTTTTTTTTGAATGGACTTGGTCCCCTCGTTAACAACAATTTTTAAATTCATTTTCATTTAAAATATTTTATCGAAACTTAGCTTTCAGAAAGTATATATTCCTATACATCCTCTTAGAAATTTTTTGCGATAACTTAAAAAGAAAAAAAGTTCTTTTTTGCCAAAAAATTAGCGAAAAATCGCCATTTAAATTTTTTTTTTAATTCAAATACATATAATTTTGGACTTAGTCATTACTTTTAAACAATTCTTTTTCTATTTGAGAAATACATGTGTTGTTAGTCCAACAGAGTAAAACTTGAGATCGGGAATATTTGGATACGCTGCTATCAAAAAACTGGAGTAGGGTGGGTAAAAATGTTGAAAATATAATTTTCAAATGCGAATATCTCCTAGCTTAAGATATAATTGATAGCTACGACTAGGTTTTTTGTAGTGCTCGATGAGGAGATTCTTTATGTGTAATTTTTTTTAAATCGGAACTCAAACGAAGAAATAGGATCATTTTATAAATGTAACATACCCGAGATGTCCTACTGTGAGGACCCTTAGTCGCGCCCCTGGTGGACCTATGAGGTCCACGTTCAAAAATTAAACTCGACAACACTTTTTCTTTGCGTATTCAAACCAATCTAACCATTTAGAAGTTACAGATTTATTTCCCTCTTATTTTCTATACCACTGTGTGTCGCTTACGATAAAATTCGTTTACTGTAAAATGTAAACATTGACTTACGATACAATCTTACCCTCTATAATTTTGAAGTTATTAACAATTTTGATATTCTGAGAACGCTAAAACATCTTCGGTCCATAAAATTTTAATTTTTGCAATAAAAAAAAATTTTGAAAATGTCGCTTACGATAATTTGGCGCTAAGGGCTCGATATGACAATTATGACTGTTCAAGTCAACTGAGGGAACATTGTATGGGGTTTAGGGACAAATGTTGACCGATTTTCAACATACATACTTTTCAGTAAAATTTCAGAGTACATAGAACTAATTTGTGCAATATTTGATCAGGATTTCCGAATAATCAACTTATTTATGACTGCTCAAACAGTATTACGAGGCAACATTTGTGAAATCATGTACCGATATTGGTAATTTTCAATACCAAACATATATTATCAACAAATAGTATATGTGTGTGAAAATTTCGTATGGGCCCTATCGTGTTTTCAATATACAGAGAGATTGCTAGATCTTCTTAGTACCCAAAATATATCTATTTTTTGATCTAAGGCCAATATTATGATATGTAACTAAAAATTTAAATAAATTATTTAGAAAATTTTTTAGTTATTAATTTTTTTTATAATTTTCCAATTTGAATTGTACCAAAAAAAAAAGTACAATTGTACTAACTTTGCCATCCCTGATCCGAACATAAGATTGTGTGGCTGTGTGTATAACTTATAGGCCTGGCTGGGTTCATTCATTCATACACTCACTCACTCACTATCTATTAAACATGTATCTTTTGGTTTTGATTTTTTTTGTTTTAATTTTTTTTATTGAAAATAAAATTGAGGTGTATGAGTACGTTTTGAAATTTTAGCCCTAGGTTAAGAAGATGTATGTAGCTTGAAAGAGCCAAACAAAAACAACAACACATCACAAAAAAGCCGGTTTAAAAAGAAAACGACAATAAACGCATTATGAAATCCCCCTCCCCTCAAAGCTGCCCTGCCGTCAATAAGCTCTTTCTCTTAAGAAAATTAAAAAAAATAATAATAAAAAACCTAAAACAAATTGCAATTGTCGTTATAGAACTACAACTGCAACAACAAGCAGAAGTGCAAGAAAAGAAAAAAAACGCTAAAATAAAGTGATCGATTATAAGAAAAAAAGTCAAAGTGATCTTTTTTGCATCGCATGCTCCCCCCTTTTTTTAATTTTATTGCTAAAAATAAGTACTTATGTATAAAAAAAAACAACAAGAAAACAGAATTTAAAACTTAAAAGACATAAACAACAACAGCAACTACTCTATAAACGTTTAACGAATAAAAGAGAAAAATAAAACAATATCAGCAGAAACAAAAACAAAATAATGAATGAATCGAATGACAATCGTCAGATGTACATATCTACATATATGTATATGTTTGTATATACAAAAGAAAAAAAATCAGCAACAATAAAGCAAAACAACGAAACAAAAATTATAAAGGTATCCACCGTACATACAAACACACTCACTAACATCCATCCATCCCAGCCATCCATTCATCCTCAAACATCCAATTCATTCATTCATCTACCCCATAGATCCCAAATGATCATACATGGCTGCATACATACATATGTATTTATATGCGAATTTGTATCTCTACTCTATTCGTTTGCTATAAATGACTTCGTTTTTAGTTTTTGCTTTATTTATGTATTTATTTGTTTCTTTTTCTTCGTCCGTTTTCATTTCTTTCGACTGCGACTGACTGAATTTATCAAATCGTATGAATGAAAATGAAGGCGCGTTTTATCAAAACATTCAAATAACAAAACAACAACAAACAAACAAACCTAAAGCAGAATAAGAGAGAATCGTCCGTCATATCGGCTCAATAATATTGTACTGAATGTACAATTTGTATGAATGAATATTTTTTTTATTTTTTGCAAACTATAAACAACGAAAAAAAGTAAGAACAAAAAAGTACAAGTAAGAACTATACAAGTCGGTCAAAATGCATCATGTGTTACCCTATTTCAATTACGAGCATTTATTATGATTTCTTTTTTGTGTAATTGCCTAACTGAATTCTCCAATAATCCTAAGCAGGATCTGGATCAGTGCTCGGCATAGAGAGATTATACATTTTAATAACATATTATTATGCACTTTCTTTATCACTAGAATGAAAATATTTCGAAAAATGTTTAAAATGTTCATCTTAAAGCATTTCTGCAGATAAAACAGATTATTTCTGATTTCTTGTTAATCGAAAATTCGATTATATCCATAGACTTTTTGATACTAGAAACAGAAAACAAGTTGACATAGAAGAATTACGATTTAAATAACCCCAACTAAAATTTTACAGCGACAACAGACAATGCGGTCATTTAGATTGAATCGTTTGATTAAAAACAAATTCGATTATCACAACCAAACATATTTTCTCTATGTGATAAAAAAAAATTAACTTTTTTAGTAGGTCGCTCGACTTAATACAAATTGAAATTGTAAGTTCTTAAAGTAATTATTAAGATGCTTAACATTAAAACTTCTAAGGATATTTATATTTAGAGGAAATAATTAGAGTTGGCCATAATACTTCATTTTACTGATTGGTAATTTTTGTTCACAACAAGTAAATGTTCTTTTTGTTCAGTAGTTCATTTTTATTCTGAAGTTTTTGACAGAACTAAGCGCAGACATTGGACAAAATAGTCGCTTTTGGAAACTAATGTTGAATAATATTGGCATGATTTTTAAAAAGTGATGAAAATAAAAAAAATTTCAAACAAATAGATGTCATTTAAAGGTAAGTTACAAACATCTACAGTTATGTCAAACGATAAAACAGAAAAAAGTGAATAAAAGTACAAAAAGACTGAACAGCTTCACATATGAGTGAATTGTTCAATTGAACTTATTCAATTCATATCAATATTGTCTGATAATCGTTAGTCCTATTTATCAACTAAGTGCGGTGAATCCGAATAGTCGGAATCGATCGATGGTTAAGTAATTTCACTTTCCATGCAACTAAAATGTGGACCATTGCGCTTGTAGGGTATACAAACTTGATTAAAAATGCTCACACACACATGAATGTTTAAAAAAACACACAGATACTGTTCGCTCATATTAATACTCTTTCAAATATAACAAAGAGAATTTGTATAAAGATCAGACTTTAAGAAAGAGATTGCCTTTTGCCAAAATACTCTTTTATACATGTAGTTACAAACGTTAAACAAAATTTTATTTAAATATTAATTTCAAATCAAAACAATGCGTGGAAAATTCTTTTTAGGCATTTCATGATTCCTTTCTAATATTGTTTGGTTTAATGTGTTAGAATGGATCTTTATTAGTAAAAGTATTTTACATCTATATATACATATATATTTAAACAAAAATTGTCTATAAAAACCCACGAATTATATTTTAGCAGATAAATTCAATAGATTTGTTTGACTTCAATATTAATCAATACTAAAACAAATTACACATTTACAGTGGAACCTTACAAAAGCAATTTATTGGGGATAAAAGGATCCTACACGCAGAGAAAAAATATAATTGGGCATGGTTACTGTAACCATTTAAATAGTGTTACAAGATTTTTAACAATATTATAGTCACAGTAACTATTTACATGATTGTGGTAACCATAATATGGTTAATTTATGATTCACATGATTGTATCAACCATATATATGGTTACAGTAAACAAATATATGTTTGTTTACCACAATATTTATGATGAATAATTTTATCATAATATGTTGTTCTCAGATTATGATAAGCCTTAAGCCGAGAGCAACATAATATGATAAGTCCTTCATCATATGAATGGTTGTCACAAACATATATTTGTTTACTGTAACCATATATATGGTTGATACAATCATGTGAATCGTAAATTAACCATATTATGGTTACCACAATCATGTAAATGGTTACTGTGACTATAATATAGTTAAAAAACTTGTAACAATATTGAAATGGTTACAGTAACCATGCCCAACTATATTTTTTCTTTTATTATATATATTATTTTATTCCATATTCTCTTTATATCGACAACTGATCTACCTGTGTTGTCATATCGGCATTTAAAGTGCCCTAGTTTAAAAGAAAAAAATGCTAAAATTGTATACATTTTGTTTCTAGACAAAATTACAATTTTAGGCGTAAATCTCGATCTGTTTGATGCGCGAGATAATGGAGATCAATTTTTTTTATTTTTGATCTCATTAGACCTCAGTAAAATCCTTATTTGAATATATTAACAACTAAATTTGTTGTATCTACCAAATTTTAGTTTATAAGCGAATCATTCGATTGTCAATAATTTCGTTTGTTATAACGAATCTTTTTTTCTCGGTATTCCAATTTATTTTAATTGTACCTATTATTATTATATTTTTTTAATTTAATATTAAATATTACGAAGAAGCTTTAAATGGTTCTTAAAATTTTGAATTATTTGCTTTATATTAAACACTGTGGCATGCCTGAATTTATTGTTATCGGTCTATTTTTAGAAGCAAATGAAATTGATAATATAAATATATTTTATAAATTTAGCAAAAAAGAAAGTCTTCTTTTAGAATAGTTATTTAATTTTATTAATTTGATTAAATTTAATACTCTATGTATGAGAGTAAATGAGAAGTAGTTTTTCGTAATCAATAAACTCTAGTACTGCAATTTGACAGCAATTTACATATAAGTTATATGGGACTTGAGGAGTGTTAATTCAGGCAATTCTCAGTTTGATGGTACGCTGCTGAAAATAAAAGTTAACGACATTTCATAACCATTCATGATCAAAATTTTCATATAAATCCAGCATTTAGCACATTCAGAGAATTTATGTTGTCGTATTATAATTAATAGTTTGCTATATCTCCATATTGTAGTTAGCCGATTGATTATTAGCTATCACTTCTAATAACTGGTGCCTAGCCGACCCAAGCCAATTAAATTATCTAGTGGTATCGTAATCGTTAGCCAATAATCGGATTGCATGCATAGGTATTAATCCCAATAACTTGTTGTTGGCCGACCGAGTGTCGAAGCAGATATATCCTTCGATTGTATTCTTTAGCCAATAAGTCATATTTAGAAGATTGAGAGCAGAACTATTGATCTAGTCGGTTTTACGGTTATTATAGTTTGGTAAGCGTATAAAGTGCCGAAAATATGCCACATGTATCACCTTCAATCAAAGGGTTGGAAAGGCACCACTTTTTAAATAGATCTTCTTGTTATTGGTTTTGAAGTTCGTTTAGGTTAATGAAATAGTTTTTGTATTTTTTGATCAAAAGTGTTAAAATTTAAGCAAAAAGTAGGTTTTAGAATATTTAGATGAAAACAATAACAAACTCAGGGTAGCAGTGGTTTTTTGATTCAATCTCAACCATTTGTAGGCCGATTTTTCGGATTATAAATAGAAAGTTTATTTCAACAGACATACAGACATCGCTATATTGACTAGGATATCTCTTCGCGGACCTAGGACCAATATTTATAAAATTAGTAAAAGAAAACATCAGCAGTTAATGATTATTTTGAGCAGTACTTATTTAGTGGTTAAATGAAAAAAAAAAATACTCATTGTTATAGTCTTGGATGTCAATCAATATTGTAAAACGTACAAAAATAATGCATTTGTACTGTACAAATATTTATGTTATTTCAGACAGTTATAGTGAAAGACAAAAATTAAGGAAATCTTAAGAAAAATTTATGAATTTAATAATTCTTTATCTTTCAACCAAAAATCGTCTACATTATGAACTTTTAAAAGGCAAAGAAATTCCTAAAATATTAGTAACAGTTAATTATAATTTAAACAATTTTTAAACCAATTGTTGATGTATGGAATTAATTCTTGCTTCGCTAAATTTATTTTTTGCCCGACAAATTTCAAAATCATTAAATGGTAACGAGCACGCGTTCATTCACATGTCAAAATTAATACACAAATATTTATAAATTTAATCAAAATAAAGCATTTTTTCTTTTTGTTTTAATATGTTTGCCAGCTCATAAATATCAACCAACTGTACACCTATAATTTACAAAAATGTGACTATTATTACCAAAAAAAAAATATTATTTAACAAAAAAAAATAAATGAAAATGAAATTAGCAAAAAACAAAAAAAATATAACCATAATATACCAAAAAAAATTTATGAAATGGTAAATTTGACATTGAAATTTTATTTACAAAGATTTCAAAGAAATGATAAACGATTAAATTCAGCAAAAGTAAACAATGAAAAACAGCAGAACAACAAACAAAACAAACAGTGTAATAAAAGACAACAACATAAAAATGTTATAATAACAACAAAATAAGACAAAATTTATGAATAATATTTTACAAAAACTACAAGTAAATGCGTACGTAATAAATAAATAATTATGAATTGGAAAAATTTCTAAAGTATTTAATTTTAATTAAATTAAAAGTACACAGAGAAAAAATTGATTTAATGAAAGAACCTATAAAAGTTTGTCATTCCTTTTGTTATTTCTACATTTTTATACCATTCACCATCGTATTTATTAGTTTGTCATTCCGTTTGAAATTTCCACAATATAATTTTCCGACCCTATAAAGTATATATGTATATTCTGGATCCTTATAGATAGCGGAGTCGATTAAGCCATGTCCGTCTGTATGTTGAAATCAATTTTCTGAAGACCCCAGATATCGTCGGGATTCAAATCTTCAATAATTCTGTGAGACATGCAATCGAGAAGTTTAAAATCAGCAAAATCGGTCCACAAATGGCTGAGATATGAAATGGCTATTGATAGATATTTCAAAGACCTTTGCAACGACGTATATAAGACCATTGTAAGTTGGAAAATCGGAACAAATATTTTTTAACCGAATTTTTTTTTCACCAAAAAAAAAAATTTAATTTTAAAATAACAATTCCAAAAAATGGAAAAAACAACTTTGGAAAAAAATAACTCTTACTTGTTTTATTTGATAGCGGAGTCTATCTGTATGTTGAAATCAACTCTCTTAAGCCTCTAAATGACTTAGATACATGATTGATACATAAATATATCCGCAATAGTCCCGCATAGGTTGCTATTTAAATTGGGGAAAAGCGGCCCACAAATGGCTGGGATATAACCCAGCAAAAAATCGTGCATCCTAGGATGCAATAGATATTTTGAAAGAAATGACATAGCTTACATTACAGTTACTAGTTGTTATGTAAAGGAGACTCTAGCGATTTTAATTTTGGAAGCAATTTCAATTGGTTTTAAGCGGCTCATCTCGTAGGGTGTGTTAGATTCGGCACAGCCGAATATATTTTTTTTTAAATTTCTGCATCTTCTTTCTAAAAATTAAGGCAAAAGCTGACAGTCTTATATTAATTTGAAAGTCCCTGGAAATATGCATAGTAGCCAGTACGAGGTTAGTTATAAATAATTAATTCAAAAATATGTACATATAATGAAAATCTTAATATTTCAAAAATCTCCCGTTAATGTTTAAATTCATATTCTATGCACTTTTGTTAACATAGTTCATTAACTTTTGCCCATGTTTTCCCCATCGGTTTTTTTTTTGTTTGCCTCTTCTAAATTTAATATCAAAATTATAATTCCTTTTAGAAAAATACTTAAGAAGGAGAAAAAAATAAATTAATAAACATTTTTCTGACACTTGGTTAATTTCAATCAAAACACACCTACTTTTTTCACATAATCCCCATACACACACACGCACAATTATACAATAGCGCGCGTTCACACTTACGCTTGCACACGTACGAAGAACATAGAACACTATCATTTAAATTAAACAACAACGGCAAATAAACAACTAGAAGTTTAAAAAAAAATTTTTTAAAAAAACTTGCATAAAAATGCACTGCAGTGTCAGACAAAGGGCCTCTTCTACCACACACTTAAACTCCTACAAAACAGTGGGGGAAATTTGATTAAGAGTAATAGGGAATTACTTTATTTCTATATATTCAAGAAACCTATTGAAAGACCCATGCTTCATATGCATATATGTAGGTTCTTTTGGAAGGTTTTGACATGAATCATATGCTTCATATGCTTCATATGCATATATGTAGGTTCTTTTGGAAGGTTTTGACATGAACGGCCACTACGTTAAATGCGGACAACCACTAAAATACCAAAGATTGAACTTCATCTCTAAGAAGCTAGTGGATTGACTCACTGCCAGTACTCAACGGCTGGAAAATGGATTGAGTAATTCCCTTGCTGAAACCCAGGAAAAAGTGCCCATAATCTTTCTTGTCACCTGTTTCGAAAACACTCCTATCGCGGTTAACCCATCAACTACCAACAGCTAGTCTTGCAAGATGGAGAATCCCTCTACAGCATTAACCGTTATATCCACTTGGATCACACTAGGATTAAACTATTAGAACTTTTTAAAGGACGGTATCCGTGGCGTCACATTTGTCCAGGACATCATGAAGTCTACAATGTCCAATAACACGATTAGATAGATCGTGAAACATCTGAGTGATCAACAGTCGTTCGTATAGTTTAGACTCTATTAGAGGCAAATACTCAAAACCCCGTAGAATTCCACAAGGAGTCCCTCAGGTCATTATCATTGCCTTAATTTCTAACCCTCTAAGCTACCTTCGCTTCCACAATAAATGGAGGTAATCTCATAAGCTGACGACTTCGCCATCAAGGCAACACCACCTGGACGAGTTGATGAGCGATTACTTCAAAGAAACTCAACATTATAAGCTACCTACAACAAGAAGTCGGAAAGAGATCCTAGATTAGTAACGCTGCTCCAATGTGGTCAACTTAGTTGAGTGATACCTAGTAATACCCTCCATATGCTGCCTTCAAATAACCTTAAACCATCATCCTCAAGAGGCGACGAGACTTCTACCGGCCAAGGAACACAACGTCTTGTTGAATCAAAAATTACTTGTGGGTGTTAGCGAAGGAGACTCAAGTAACGTCCGAATAACATACTTAAGATGAGACAAAGATTCTACAGTTCAAGAAACACAACTAAACACAACGTTATGCTGAAACGAAAGTTCCTTCTTGAATGTAATCGGAGGGAACAACCAAACTGCGACGTCACACAGGTGGAGGCACACCTGATACATGACAGATATGACCTAGGTATGCACGAGGAGAACATCCAGAAATGTGTAGGATCCATTTCATGGCTACTCCTACCACATTCAATAATTCCGTGTTCGAAGGATACCGCATGAATGTCTTACTGCCGACAAACGAGGGAAAGTTCCTGTTGTTCTTAGATGATTATTATTATAGTCATTATGGACCTGGACTTTGCTTCTCAGGACAAAGAACACTCCTCGCTAGGAATCTCTCAACGAGCAGTTGAGAGGATAATTAAGGATCAACGGCACGGGGGAATGTTGGGACAGTTAGATGCACTAGACGTGGCACATTCTTACGGAATCATGAGGGTTTGAATGCGTTGGCCAACGCCAGCACACTGTTCTCTTTGAGACTGAGACAACAACTGAGAAGGAGACAAATTGGAGGAGAGTCAAATGGTTGCAAGGAAAAAGTGACACATATCAATGCTGGTTTGTGACAACCAGACACTGTCTCATAGGCATTCGATTTATTTGAATATAAAATGCATGCCAACGAGGCACAACAACAAAATACATTGACTAGCATGTATTTTGTTGTTGCAAGAGTTAGGTTTTTGACCACAGGCTTAGGTTTTTGACAATTATGTCTCATCTCTATGTTATCCTATGGTTAAAACTCTAATGATATAATTAAAACATTCGATCTGCTAACAAAATCGGGTTCAAAAGTGCCCCTTATTAAATCGAATACAGTGTAAATGCACGCATAACGACCATCTGCAATACAATTCAATCATTTCTTATTCCATTCATAATTTCAACAGTTGTGAGTAATTTTTTGTTTCTTTCTTTATTTTCAACAAACTAAAAGATACAAAATAAATTACAATATGGTTACAAATGGTCGTCAGCATACGAAGCGAATTTTTAGACTTGTTGTATAGAAAGCAATAACATCAAAAAAAAAACAAACAGCCAAAGAAAGAATCACTTATAAATCATAAAATATACAACAAGGAAAAAATGTGAAAAAAGAAGCACTCGTTCGTACTATTTCTAAGAGGGAGTGTGTTGTGTTGGCTTACAGTTGGAGTTGGTAAATAAGTAATAAAGTACTACTATACATAAATAGTGAACCAACTTAAAAATGCATTTAAAAGACCAGTAGTCAAAGACAAACTATTTATACGAAAAGTTGGCAAAGAAGTTGAAGTTTGAGTTGTGTTGTGTTGTGTTGGGAAAGGGAGGGGAGGGCAGTGCAGTGCAGCGCACAATCAAAATCATAATGAAAATGAAGAACAAATGATTTTAGATTTGTTCCTTAGGAGAATGCAAATAAGTTGATTTCTAGGCATTTGTTAGTTTGCTATTTTTTTTGTTATATGTATTTTTGTTTGTTTCTTTTTAATTTCATAAATTTATATTTTTGTTTGTTTGTGATTTGAACGTATGGACGCCGGAAATAAACGACGTGACTTTTTTTCGATGAAAACTATATGAGAACTTAAGAAATAAAAACAACCCATGTTTGTGTGTGAATTTTTTGTAATAATCTTATTTTTATATACCTACATTTATATTTTCGATTTATAATTAAAGAATTATAAAAATGGCTATGAGTTGAGGTATTTTGCATAGCCTCAGATTTACATAATACAATATACAATAAAATAATATATGTATAAAAGTTGATACATACTTATATTATTTATCAAAATAGTTCTTAATCGTGCATAAGAAATAATAAATTAAAATAAACTTAATTTTTTTACAGTGCCACTGAATGAAAATCATTAGAATATTTTGCAGTTTCTACACTGCGAAAAATTTGTGTTTAACAAGCTCTCACTAGTCTCGTGGCATGAGAAGAGAGGAAATAGTTTCCTATATTTGTATTCCAAAGAAAAAAGTACATTTGTTCAAAAGTACTTGGATCCCTACAAAATGAAGTGTTAGACCGGCCTGTCTCTACACCCAAAAAAAACTAGTCACGTTACTAGTTTTCCATTTTTTCCGAAAATAAAAATTACATTTCTGAAGGTCGTTACTGCCCTAAGCTTGCTATTTTTGCCTTCATACTAATTTTGAGCAGTGTAATGTTTTTTTTTTTTTAAACAAGCAAAAATGTCAACATATATAACGATATTATCAATTATTAAATTTTGGAGGATGAAGTGAAGGTAAACCAGAGATGGAAAATTAATTTTTTGTTCAGTATCAAAATAATATTAAAATAGTAATTTTTTCACCTTTTCTCTTTAGAATACCCTGTTATATTCGACCACAATATTCGAAAATGTTTTATTGAAAATACTGTTATACAAAACATTTTCTATAGAAAATACTTTTATACACCAAATTTTCTATAGAAAACTGTTATACAGAAGAAACCTGTCTATAGAAAAAAATGTTATACACAAAATTTAGAAAATACTGTTCAAAAACCTGTTATACACAAAATGTTCTATAGAAAATACTTTTATTAACAATCTTTTCTATAGAAATTACTGTAATATCAAAGATTTTCTATTCTTTAGAAAATGCTTTAATACAGAATTAATATACAATTGCCAATAAGAAAATATTATGGGAATATCATAGAAGATTCGGTTATACAGACAATTTTCAATAAAAAACCCGTATAAAGAAAATTTTCTTTAGAAAATATTGTTATACAGAAAATGTTCTATAGAAAACTGTTACACAGAAACCTTTCTATAGAAAAAATTATTATGCAGAATCTTTTCTATAGCAAAAACTGTTATACAGAAATTTTTTATAGAAAAAACTGTTATACACAAAATTTTCTAAAGAAAAACTTTTATACACGTATAATACTGTTATACACAAAATGTGCTATAGAAAATATTGTTATAAACAAAATTTTCTATAGAAAATACTGTACAAAAAACTGTTATACACAAAATGTTCTATAGAAATTACTTTTATTAACAACATTTTCTATACAAAATACTGTTTGTTATATCAAAAATTTTCTATTCTATAGAAGAAAATATTATGCCAACTACATTAGATTTCATAGAAGATACCGTTATACGGACAATTTTCAATAAAAAACCGTTATACAGAAAATTTTCTTTCTATAGAAAAAATTTTATACAGAAACTTTTCTATAGAAAAAATTGTTATGCAGAATCTTTTCTATGGAAAAAACTGTTAAACAGAAACTTTTGTATGGAAAAAACTGTTATACAGAAACGTTTCTATAGAAAATATTATTATACACAAAATTTTCTATAGACAAAACTGTAATACACAAAATTTTCTATGGAAAAACTGTTATACTCAAAATACTGTTATACACAACATTTTCTATAGAAAAACTGTTAAGGGCAAAAATAATATTTTAAACTGACTATATTTAATTTTTTAATGTTTTAGGTATGTTTTATGCTAAATTTACGGCGAAAACTAAGCTCTCAATTAGCATGTAGTATTCGGCTCTGATTGTTTTTTTGCTATTATTAAATTGTTTATTGAAACCGAATATATAGTTTCTATTAATTTTTTCAGTTTTTGTATACATATATTTACAGAATATATATTCTTTTACGGTATGTCACGTACGATATTAAATTTTACTTATTATAAAATTATCCAAAGATTGTTTTTATTTAAATATGACGGATTGTAAAGGAAAATTATTTGGTTTAGTTTAAGAAATTAAAAGAAAATATAACACCTCTCACGATTCACATATTTCTACATGTACCTCAAAATTACTTTAATGTCAAGTACGATATATCCTTATTTCGCTCGATATTTTGGACAACAATGTTTCGAAAGAACTTATTCAGGGTTATTCCTGTTCTCACATTCACCATTCACCTTATTTTTGGAAGCATAGTTACAACCATAGTATCTAATTTTTTCAGCATTTCTAATTATAAATGTTTACAAGTGATTTTTTTAACCTTAATTATATAATTTTCGAAATCTTATTTTATATTATATTGTTCTAATTATGCTTTCAAAAATAGGGTGAATGGTGAAAGTGTGAACAGGAATAGCCATGATTATTTTTTTAAAAAATATAGTACCCTCTGAATGAAAAATGAAGACCAAGTTATTTATCAGATACTCATATTTTTGCAAAATTTATTCCACTCAGAAAATTTTTAATAAGAATATATTAATTAATGCAAGTACTTTAGCTTTTCTTGAAATCCAACCCCTAAATAAATAGGATTATTACACCATTGCAACACTCAAATGGATTGAGCTTATATCATTCTGAGTCTATTGTAATTGTTTTAAAAGTATCATGAGTACAATCATATGTCCATCCCTGAGGTGAACCAAAAATAACTTTTAAATGAATAGAAAATATTTATGTTTTTTTAAATTACAAACATATATCATTTCAATGTTTAAGATGTTTTGTAAAATTTAAACGTGCGTAACATTTAATAAAAATTTTCCAAAGATCAATTTTTTTAAAATTATTAGATATGAGCAGACATTTGTTGTTGGTGGCACAATAAAAACTGGCCTCTTATGATTTTGTTTTCGAACACATAATTCATTCATTTGTGGTGGCCTTCTTATCTTATCAAATTATTTAGTTTTGATTTAATATGTTTATTTTTATTAGAAGAGAAAGCAAACAAACCAATTATTACTTTTTTTTGGCAAAAAAAAATAATAACACAAACAATGAAATGATATTGTAGCTATAAAATATAGAAAAGTACCTTTGAACGTTACAGATAATATGACAAACAGTGTTTTTTTTAACAACAATTAAACGCCAAAACTACCCAATGCCTCCCGCCCCGATAAACGCTCTATTTCGATATAAGCGTGCAAACAATGGAACCCCCTAGATTTTCGCCCAACACAGAGGTAGTTATTTATACGGGTTTATATTTTTTTATGGATTTTCAATGTATTTCTAATTGTTTTCTTAGAACAATTTTTGCTTTTTATTTTAGTACTAATATGTATGTATATTTTCAAATCTTATCAACTGTAACCAAAAATAAAGAAGAACAAAGCCTAGAAATATTTAAAAAAAAAACGCAAACAAACGATATTTGTCGTCATATCTTAGACCCAAATGTTTGTATAATGTTGCGCAAAAACAAATGAATCGAAAATAATAAATCCCAAATATGTATAATAATAATACATTTTCGGTAATAAGACTTCAAAGAAGAGAATTTTTGTTTTGTTTAAAACAAAATTAATTACGTGTGCAAAAAGAAATAAAATTTGAATAACTTCTAAAATCGAATGTGGAATTTTAAATAAAAAAATATTTTCAAAACTTACCCAATGACGCTTCATGATCTGATAAATCAGATATACTGCATATAGAAGGTGGTAAATCTTTGCTGCCATCAACTGGTTCTTCTTTAATGAAGATATTTTTGGTCTGAAAAATGTAAAAATAGGCAAATTTTAAATACAAAATCGTTTAAAAAGTTAATAAAGTGGTTGTAAAAAATGAAAGAGCGATAAAATAAAATATGACATCACTTGCGGCAACATGTAATGTTAAGTAATCATAATCAAGGTCTATTAATAAGGTCTGTGCAACTCTACAACAATATAAAAACAAAAAGAAAAACAGGCATTTTGTTTGTGTAAAACTATACTGAGCTTGTCAAAACAGTGTACATTTCAAGGCGAATTCACAATAAGGTGGTGTCGATAGCACAGCTAAACACTTGTTTAGATGCTCAAGCTGTCAAATTCACTGAAGTGAATACCACAAAAAACCCAGAAGCAACAAAAACAAAAGGCAGACTTCGACAGCTCCAGCACAGCTGACAAGCACAGTATGTAAACACAAAGGAGCAAAAAACGATCAGCTGATTAGTTGCACAGACCTTATTAATAGACCTTGATCATAATTATTTTCTCAAAATTATTCATTATACTTAAAGTATTTATCTAAATTTTTTTTTTTTAAATTCTATTCATGACCTGTATTTTCAGTTAATCAAAATGTCTTTATCAAAACTTATATCCGTTTTAAACATTTTGCCAATATTCATGTCTATGTACTATGTAATTTTCTATTACAATACAAACTAGCAAATTTATTAAGTTCTCATGTTAGTGAATCATTAATTAATTAGTTAATGTTCTTCACACCCTGTAAAATGCAACTAAATTCCCACCATTAATATTCATTACGCATACTCTTAGAACAATAGACTCTAGCTAAATTTTATAGTTTTTATTATTTTTTTATTTTTTGCTTTCAATTCTACTTCTATTTATTATTATTTATTTTTTAATATTTTGCATAAATATTGCAAACAAAACACATGATCGCTTTTGGAATTATGTTACACTGGTCAGACAAAACGAAAAAATAACTCAATGCAATTAAAAGTATTTAATAAATGCATTAGGAACGAATTGAAAACACAATGTGTCGCTACTAATTGTTGGCTGTGCTTATGAGATCCAAAACAGGGTTTTAGAAGCAAGATCTATGAAACTTCTAAACCTAATTATTGCGATAACAAAAACTTTTCAAACCTTTCGAAAAATTTTATATTTCAGTTTTTAAAGGCCATGATTCACTAGACTACATAGTCTTATAGTCGATTAATTCGGAGCAAAATCTGACAGAATTCTCCCACAATCAAATTAAATTAATCGATCGATCACAGTGTTGCTTTGGTTGGATGAAAAGTATTACAATATATCGACCCCTTTGCGCGAAATTATCGTATGTTACATTTATACATATTGAAATATTATACCGATATTCGCTATATTTATGGAAATATTACTACTTAAGTTAATTTTAACGTACGTGAAATTTAATTTACTAAATCGGTTATTGAATCGCATTTAAAATTTGGTATTGATGATACCAGCCAAAGCTTAGGCATGTAATAATAAAGCTCTCCTGTAAAATTTGGTTTTTGTAACATACGATAATTTCGCGCAAAGGGGTCGATATGACGTAATTATTGCGATAACAAAAACTTTTATAGTCGATTTATTCGGTGTAAAATCTGATCTCCCAAAATCAAATTTAATTGATTGATCACAATGCAGCTTTGGTTGAATGAAAAGTATTATTTGATACAATAAAATAATTTCAATAAGTCTCGTATAGATTAAATTAATGCTCTATTGATTAAAACTACGAATCAGTAACGAATTCTCCAATAATTTAAAAAGTTAGTACCACTGTCTCAGACTTCAAGTCAATTGCAAATTTGGTCCCGACCATAACATTTATTAATACATTTCTCACCATCCCATTAAAAATTAATTTCATTGACACAAAATCTATGGATATTTGAAATACTTCCAATAGCATTACCGACTACTACATACCTCATGCATTACTCAGAAGTAGTCTAGTATAAATTTACGCTATATATTGTGAATCCCGCATTTTTAAGTCATACACTTAATACTAAATCAGCTCTTAAATAATTATTTATAAAAATGCGGGATTCACAATATATGACGTATCTTTTGAACGCATTTTTTGTTTTTAATAACTTATACTATGTCGTTTTGAAGGGTACATATCTGTCATTTATATTGTAAACTACAAATTTTTGTAGTTTACAATATTGAAGTCAATTGAAGTCAAGAGACCTTAAATGACGATGTTGCATGTCCGAAATGATTCTTGAACGCTATAAATGAAAATCATTTTTGCGCCGAATCATTACTTGCTATAGAAAATGGATCCATTCCATGGTAATTCTCTGTATTTGGTGGGAGCAAAAGGGTCCTATCTATTTTGAGCTGCTGAAATCTGACCAGACCATCACAGGGAACCTGTACCGAATGCACCTGATTCGTTTGAAGTGAGCATTGGCTGAAAAACGCACAGAAATCGTAATATTCCATCATGACAGCGCTCGGCCACATTTTGTAATACCAGTCAAAAAGTATTTCGAATGAAGTGGTTGGGATGTTTTGCCTCACCCGCTTTATAGTCCATTCCGTGCCCCGTTCGACTAATATTTGTTACGATCGATGCAAAACGCTCTATCTCGAATATGATTCACTTTGGAGCAGAGTATACGATATTGGTTCTTTCTTGGCCTGAAGAGATGAGCAGTTCTTTTGGCGTGGAATCCATATGTTGCCAGAAAGATGGGAAAAGGTCATAGCTAACGATTGCCAATCCCGAATTTTTATGTCATACACCCCATAATTAAATAAAAACGATTTTTAGCGATTTTTTGTCTCTTTATCGATTAACAAATGAAAAGTATCGAATATGATCTTCGTACGAAGACTATGCTCAAGGAAACCGAGAAGAATAGAGCGGTCTAAGTTCAGTGTGATCCTCAAGCATAAATTGAAAAGAAGCATATCCCTATAAGATAAGGACTTACAATCATTTGACTGGGAATTAGTAAGATTCTGGACTAAGATAATTCGAATTCTACCTACATCAAGAGTATTAATGACTCTTGGTCTAAATCTTTAGCAGATCACTTTATTCGTTATCGATACTTACTTCTCAGTATGTAAAGTTGTGCGGTATATATCTGTAATCGAAGAGAAAATAATTTCCCTTCACAAAATCTCATAGACAATTGATAGTTTCTCCTCATTGAAATCGTCATAGAGCTGATGGAATTTTTTCGCGTATTCTACAAAACGGAAATAATTTCATCCTGGTTTCAAGCAATATATTATTCTAAATATTGAGTAAATATTGGATTTGTAGTATTAGATTTTCGTGAAATGTCTCAACTTTTGTCAATGCTAACGGATCATGTGATCATGGGACAATGGGTAAATATGTAATATTCTTTAGACTAGTGTATTTTCAAGACAGTGTTTTTTATAATAGTATCTTTTCCAGACAGTATTTTTTAGAATAGTAAAACTACTATAACAACTGCTAGGATTTAAAAAAAGTGGAGTCAAAAAAAGGAAGTTGATGAATATTCAGTTGTTGATCATTGCTGAAACGATCTGAAATATGTAGGCCCATAAAGAAATCAAATTTTATACAGTGACATAGCAAACAATGAACACACATGCCTTTTGTTATTCCAACTTTAATAGTTTAACATATGGAATTCTTATTAAATACATACAGTAATGAGTATCCTTATATGGCTTTCAAACGATATAAAAGGAATATTGAGTAGACAAAAAAAATGAGTTAAAGAAAAAGCTTACACACACGCACAAAACCAAAACCTAATAAACTTAATAACGTCATCTTTTAATAAAAACCTAATGATACTTGATGCAATATTTTGAAATGCACACAAAAGTTGACAAAAGTTATTTTGTGTAATCGAATACTTAAAACCACTGTAGCCATCCGGTAACCAATACTCAAGGCAGCAACCCTGAGAGATGGCTACTTTGAAAATTGTTTATTTTAAAATTTTTAGATTTTTTCTTTTTAGTTCGTTTTAATTTTGGAAAGTACAACATACTGTGTCTGGCTATTAAAAATCTCTATGTTATCCTTTTAACTTTGGGGGGAAAGAACCTTCAAGGTTTAGTGAACCATTGTTGAAGAGGTTGTTAGGTTAAATCAATCAAATGGAAATTAATTTGGTAATTCAATCTTAATTGAACGGGTAAAAAAAAGGGACAGCATAAAAAGAATGGAGTCTGTGGTTATTACTTCCTTTGAGAAGGTGTATACATTCGATTTATTGAACCCATTTTTCAAAAAAAAATGTTTTTTTAAGGGAGTCTACATCTTAATTTGTATTTGTTGCTTCATACTTTGGAGAAACATATGTTTAAAACGATACAAGAGTAGATTGCTGACATACAAATCTGTTTTCTTTATTTATTGTTTTGTTTTCAATAAACTGTCAAAATGTGACATTTGAAATCTCATCATTTAGACACACATACACCCAGAAGCAACCAAAATCTAATGAACCATCGCATTTCATATCTCCCCGAATGTTTCATGAAAATAAGTAAAGAGAAAATACTTATACATACTAGGGCTGTCTAGGAATTTATTTAAAATTATAATATACAAATTTACAAGGGTTTGATTATTTGTATTTGTTGAAACATTAAAAAAAAAGAAAAAAATCTAGTTTTTATAATTTTTTATAAGAACTTTTAAGCCTATCTTTGTAAATGAGTATAGGTATATGAATATATATGAGTGTGTACGTGTAATGTGTATTTGTTTTTTTTTATATATTTTTTATTGAATTGATAATTGTGATATTTGTGAAACATTCATTTGACTATTTTGACCTCCATTATCATTATAAATGACAACATTGTTAGTACAAACGAACATTCACACTCATTACACACACTCATTCACACCCAATATACTATTTGCCCCAGCCAACATTCAAATATTGAGCATACAAAAACAAAAATAAAAAAAAACCGTCCAACCACTCATTCATCCATTAGTTATATGGATGTAGTACATTTGTAGTATATTTTCGAGTCAAAGTTACAATTGAATTTAAGTCCCCACAAATAATAAAAGTCATGAATGTCAGTTTTACTCTGCATTTATTAAAATGAATTTAGTTGAAGAAAAAAAAACACTACTGAGAACGACGATCACACAATACAGCCAGGCTATGAAATATCGCTTTGCCGAAAAGCACAGAAGTAAAGAGCACATCCAGCTCAACATGCAACTCAATTCATTTGTAAGTATTAGTACTAGTGCTACTGTATGCATAGAAAATGTTTAATGGAACAGTTGAGGGCAAAATACCAGGGTATTGTGTTATCTCCCCCAGAATATTAAATAAGAATACTTTGTTTGTCCGAACTTAAATTATTTTCAATTTTTATATAATTAAATCATGTTTTATTAAATTGTAGTTTTCTCAATAACTTTCACCGTCCTCCCGTCCTCGAAAAATTAAGCCCGGTACACATCAAGTATAATTAGCGCAGTGACATTGAGTGGATGTAATGACACTTGCATGATACTTGAATTCTCTCTGCTCCAGAAGAGTAAATTCAGTTTGTTTGCCTAACTGTTCACTGTGGCGTTGGGGTTGAGGAAAGCTTACAGTGGAGTTTATTATGGAGTATAATTTCATTTGCGCACTTACAATTTTTATTTTTACTTAACAGTTATCAAATGGCGGCATGGTATAGTGGTTAAAGTGCTTGCCTGCTAAACCAAGCACTCCAGGTTCGATCCCTGGCAGAGGATCATCATGGTTTTCGAGTTTTTAAAATTAACCCCCCTCTAAAACAATCCATCCAAGAAGCCCCCTGACCTCCCCTCCCCGTGGAAAAGAGGTTAACATCATGGTAAAGGTCAGGCAGCCCGCCACCCTCTGGGAAAAAGGTAGGAATCAAAGAATTAGCACGGTTCCCCATCACTACACCAAATATTCAGAGGGCGTTGTTTCTCGCCAACGACAGATGCCAGCCCCATTATCCTAGACCAGCAGACTAATCATCTACTTAGTTGGAGCAACATCGTACATGTATCCTTGGACCCGCTACAGCAGACCAATCATCTACTTAACAAGAACAACAACCGTTTAAAGAAACAAAATAACAATATACTGGTTCTAACATCGTACATTTAGACGCACAATACTCCAATAACTAGGAGAGTGCAATCTTCATGAGAAATACGCAAAAAACAACTGCAAACAAAACGTATAAGATGGAGATGCTTCCAAATGCTCACAAGAGGGGTAAGGAGAAAAAACAATTATCAAAACAAAATTGACAGCTTTCCATTTGAAAAGTTATAGCCTCTTCCGATTCGATTTCCTACAAAATATGGTCGGAATATTGATTTGACTTCGTCAACTGTGAAGAAAGTAATTGATAATTTCTGGGAAATTGGAAAATTTGTAATGATTAACACACTAGTCCTTGAAAATCAAGCCTCTCTTTTTATGGGATTATTTTAAGTTATAACCCTATGATATGTACGTTATGATTCAATAAAAAATAACAATCAAAAGAATTTAATTCAAATATTGCTTAAATTTTGGGACACCCTTTTATTGCTAGAAAATGATTTTCTCTACAATGTGTTGCGTGATACCAATCAACCAAAAAAGGATGACCTTTTCTTGAATAATGAGTATTATATAACAATTCCCGAATTAATTGGACAACAATCCAATTGTCGCAATCCAATAAATCAATAGAATTGGATACGCCATCAATAAGCACCTTTGCTCACTCCTGCGAGAAGTTCCAAAAAAAAAAATTGGAAACACAGTAACATACGTACGAGTTGTAATATCTAGTTGATGTAAAAGTGGGAAGCTCAGATGGAATGAAGTATCTCGTACACCTAATCCTTAATATTTGTATCCACCATTAATACAGATGAAGATCTGGCGAGCGTTTTTGTTTTAACATACAAATTAAGTATTGAGAGCATTAAATGCTATTCAGAGATTGTCCTAAGAGCTGGATTCAAGTTTCACTCCATAACTCTGTTATTCAAAAGAAATGACTTATAATTGAATGAACACCAATAGCAAATGTTGCTGTCATCAGCAAAAGATATGGTGTCGGAAATAACTTCTCTAGATTTTAATCGAGCATTCTCAGATATCGTAATACACGAGTTGTATATGCGATCTCATCAAATGAGAATTCAAAAGATCCATTCAGGGTTACCGCAAGGCTCCGTTCTTCTACGTCCAACTTCCCACCCTATCTATTCTTTTGCAAATGACAGCAACATTTACCATTCTTATTATGAGGGCAATGAGACAAAACATGAATTATTCGTTTAATCGGGATCTTGTGACAATCTCTGAATTGGATCATGCAAATATAGTAGTTTTAAACGATCACAACACTCAATGTTACATGCTGACGCACGACAGATAATCTGGCTACATCTGTATGTATGGGTAAATATTGTGGAAGCAGACGCTCTTGATGTTCTGAGCAGGAGAATACAGTGTGATGTCCGCTGTCGAGAGAAGCATTCAAGTGCGTCGGTTTCCTGAAACGATGTAGGAACTACTTGATTCCATCTGATCTTCCACTATTTCTACCACCTAAATCCTACCGAAAATGGAATACAACTCTCATATATGATTCGCTGGAACACCGTCTGAATAATAAGAAAGGAGCAGTACCACTGACTTATTTTTGAACTTTGATCCCAACTACAAGTAGCTGGGAAGGCCGAATTTTCCATTAATTCCAGCGCAATAGAATATTAAAATTTAATCTTTCGATAAACAACAAAGTTCGTTTTCATAACAATCTTCAATATCCAGACTAATTTGTCATCGTTTACGTGCAACTATTTCCTTGCCCACAGCTGTGTCTGCTGGATGCTTTTGTCCGTCCGTCCGTCCGTCTGTCCGTTTTGTTTTGTTAGTTTCTCTGGAATCTGTATGACAGTCTAGTAGGTTTTTGTGTTCTCCCCATGTTCTTATTGTTGTTATTTATTTTTATGATGATCATTTATTTAATTGGGTAAAAGTGTATCATAGAATTGTTTATAAATAGTTTGAAAATATTTACATACAAAAAATCTTTTTTTCAACGTTTGTTCACGTACTCGCAAACGCATACACTTTTAGAATAGAACGTACTCCTCGTTTGCAACATACATATTTGTAAAGAATTCTGTGTATTCAATAATACGATTAACACTTTGTATTTAATGACTCTTCTTGTCCGTTTGTCTCTCTTGCTCTCTTGTCATAGGCATGAATGTGTGATAATCTTTGTCAGAAATAAATCATAATTTCAAGACTTTTTAACGACTACATTAGTTTTATATATTATTTACTTGACTTTTTTTCTGTTTTCCATTTTAATGGTCACAGCAATCGAATAATTAAAGAGAAATACTTAAAACGTTTTTGGAATATTTGATTGGTTTAAGTTTTATTTCCAAGAATATTTTGTGGACCACTTTTTTTTGGGGGTCTTTGGTTTATTTTAATGATTCTGCATATAAATCAATGGTCGGCATACAGAGAACTTGGATTAAAATAATATATTATGTACAATACTTTATTTTTCTATTGTTAGCTGACCAGCTATTTATTGTGATCTTTATAATATGTGTTGTTTACAAGTAAATTACCGATCTTGTCCGTCTCATAGTGGGTAAGAGTGCCGACCACTGATATAAATTTAAATTAATAGTCTTCGAATTACTGTGAATTGATATGAACTGTTTTCATACTTTAACTTAAGTTTTAGCAAAGTTTAGATTATATCGACTTTAGATATTTCCAGTTACAATAAAACATACATCAACTTTAAATAAAAGTGATTCTGAGTCGATTGGAGCACTTTCAAGTCAGTATTGTTCGATTAGTTTTACAACGATTCGCACAAACGCATAATATGTACTCTCCCCACCAATGGTGGTATTGAATATATAGAATATAAGAATTCTTTCCTGACATACGTTATATTGATCTCAACTCCCGAGACTCACATTGTTTTACTCAAAATTTCGTATGTTTCATTGCAATTTCAATATCACACTCTATTTCAAAAATATTTTACAAATTTACACCCTGAAAATATATTTATGCGCATAATGTTTCCTCATGTAAAAACTCTAAAATTTGACATTGAGTTTTTCATTTTTTTTTTTTTTGCAAATTTCAAAATCTTTAACAAACATTATTGATGTCAATACGATGCTTGTCGACGCATTTGCAAATTTTCATAGACAAAAACGGACAGTCAGTCAGTAAGTCACTCAATAAATAAATGAATACGAGATAAATTGTTTTTGTTGTTGTTGTCTAAATGTTATTTTTAACACTATTGTCAATAATATGGAAATGCAATGCATACGAGAAACGTGACAATAATACATAAAAGTTGAAAACAAGCAGCAATAAAAAAAGGAATTAAAAATTTAAATAAGAAATAAGTAAAATATACTCTTGAATAAGTACTAGGTTAAAACTTACCTCAATTAAATTGGATAAAAATGTGACTTTACGATTCTTTTTCAAACGCATAGTTGAAGAAGTCGTACCCGATGATGTTGAAATTGATGAAATATTTAAATTATCACAATTATTATTTGTAGTATTTAATGAGGATGATGATGATGAGCTTTTATTAAATAAATAGTTTGAGGGGAAATTTAAAATGTCATTAAGGTGGGCCGTTGCTGGCAGATGCTGATGGTGGTGATGATGATGATGGGGTTTGTCATAGAACGAGGCCGCTGATGTTGAGGTGGGCAACATAAATTTATTAGATGGTAATTCGGTTTTACAAATCGCTAATTCCATATTGTGTTACAACATCTGTAAAGAAAACAAAATTATGAAAAATTAATACATTTTTTTTTTAAATTATTAAATTTTTTGATTGGAAACAAAGTCTATTTTCATAACGATTTCACAGGGCAACAAAATCGAAAAAAATTTAGAGGCTTTTTAAACCACTACACAATTTTGATGTATGGTGGTTCCAGTAGTACAAATATGGTCCAAATTTTAATTTAAAAAAAAATGTAAAATTGTTTTTTTTACGTTTCTTTACATTATTAATGATTACTCATAAACGGTTAGTCCAATATTATCAAAGTAAACTTAGGAAAATTGATTACATATCCTTTAATCCATTTAAATATTTTGTTTTAATCGGCTCAATAGTTTCGGAGTTATAATAACAAATTGAAGCAAAGACAAGTAAGAAAGTATGGTTGGTCAAGCCCGACCATATAATACCCTACACTAAGTAAAAGAGCAAAAATATTTTTCTTTTAAAATTTCAATAATTTTTATTTTTGGGTGATTTTCGGAAGTGGGCTTTATATGGGAGCTATGACCAATTATGGACCGATCACCATGAATATGAAAGTTAACTATGTTGAATTTTGTGTGTTCACCAACATTTTTAAGCGATTTATGCACGTTAAAGTGATTTTCGGAAGCGGATCTATATGGGAGCTATGACTAATTATGGACCGATCGTAACAAAATTTGGTGAAATGAATTTTGTATATATAAAACTTATTTGGAGCGGAATTTGTGGAAATACATTTATAAATTAAACATATATGACCGATAAAGTTCAATTTCGGGAGGGCATTTGTATGGGGGCTAGGTGAAATAATGGACCGATTTCAGCCAGTTTCAATAGACTTTGTCCTTGGGCCGAAAAAATAATATGTACCAAATTTCATCGAAATATCTTCAAAATTGCGACCTGTACTCTGCGCACAAGGTTTACATGGACAGCCAGCCAGCCGACCAGACGGACGGACGGACATCGTTTAATCGACTCAGAAAGTGATTCTAAGTCAATCGGTATACTTTAAGGTGGGTGTTAGACTTTGTGCAGGGCGTTACAAACATCTTCACAAACGCATTATACCCTCCCCACTAAGGTGGTGTAGGGTATAAATATATTTTTTATGTGAAAATAGCTATTTTTTTGTTTAAAAAAAATGATGAAAAATCGAAAACGGCAGAAATTGTTCAAGTTTATTGGAAAACTTATAAAGAAATTACCGAAATTTATAGACAGATTTTAGACTGCCTCTTGGTAATCTATGTAAATATGAATTCAGTCTACTGTACAAATATTTGTTGTTGCAACCGACTTTTATACAATAATTGTTTGTATGAACTCAATAAAATTGTTTTATCTTTAAATATTTTCTTAAATATCACTCTGTGGGTCATATATTTTAAAATTCAACAAAAAGGATAAACTAAAAACTCCACAAATTTCATTGGAAAAAACTCATAAAATAGCTAAATATTTTAGTGAAATTTCCACAAAAATAAATTTATTTTAAAACAAACAAATCATTAAACAAAAAACACATAAAAAGTTTTAAACACCCAAAAAAAATAAAAAAAAAAAGTACCCGTACTCATGAAATATGTTTGTACCACATAGTTAGAGACAAAAAGATTAAACGCTAGCATTACCAAAATGATGATCATCATCATTATCTTGACAATAAAGATGCGTTATAAAGCGGCAAAAGATAAAAACAGAATTAAAACAAAAAATTAACAATAAAAGGTAATAAAGATCATATACATATGTACAAAATAAACTAAAAATAGTGCATCCCCGGTTACCTTTGAAGTCATCAAATTCAATACAATATTACTCGTACTATGTAAATACTTGCTTACACTCGAGGAAATGAAATAAAACTAGTAACTTTTTGACAAAATTGTTGGCATTATTTCAATATTTACATACAGACGGACAGACGGACGGATACCTAGACTTCAATGAAAATAATGAATGAATAATGTTAAACTGTTGAAGAGTTTGGTTTGATAGGCCTGAAATATTTGTCTTTTACCTTTACTAAGTATTTAGCCATTAAGATTTTTTGTATTTTTTACGTTTTTTGGGTGCATCACTCTATTTTTTTGATGAATTGAAAATAATTTTTATGAATGAATTGCTATTTGGAAATGGCGGTAAAATTACTTTTTTGTTTAATGTAAGTGTAAACAATCTCTCACACATTTTTTACATCTTCATTTATTCTTAGTTTCTATATACAATGTTTAAAACAATAAAAACAAAAAAGAAAAATGAAACTCATAATTGTTAAAATAAACAATTAATCGATTATTTGCAAATAATAAACATGATTGTAAATAATGCTGGAGTTGACAGGGCTTGAAAAATATTTATTCTTTAATATTATTGTAGATTACAGAAAGACAAACAACAAAAAAAAAGTTAGAAAGAACGATCAGTCAACCATATAATACCCTACACTAAGTAAATGAGTAAAACCATTTTTTTTATTTAATATTTTGGACTTATTAAAAGTTATGACTAATAACTTTAGGTCGTGTGATTAATGTCGATATGAAACTTTTTTCTGTAGAATTTTATGTGGGTACCAACATTTTCGGAAGCGGGTCTAATATTGAAATTATGATTAATTACGTAGCGATCATCATAAAATTACGTGACATGACTTCCGTATATATAAAACTTATTTGAAGCGAATTTCGTGTAGATACCTATATAAATTAACTGTTTAACGATAAAGTCCAATTTCGGGAGGAAATTTTTATGGGGACTAGAGCTAAAACCAATGTATGTACCAAGTTTTATCGTAATATCTTCAAAAGGACAGCCAGGCGGACGGACATCGTTTAATCGACTCAGAAAGAGATTCTGAGTCGATAGCTATACCATAAGATGCAAATTTCATCCCGATCGGAAGACATCAATTTCAGAAGTTGGTTTACATGACATAAAATCCCCCATATACAACATAAATATATCGACGGCATTTATCCAAAATGGTTTATCTGCAAAAACCTGATTGTTCAGGAGAAGCAAAAAACTGTTTAATTCCCTAACTAGTGAGTATTTAACAAGTCGATCTTCCACAATATGATTGATAGGCTTCTACTAATTCCGTAAAATATAAATTATAAAATAATTTATTCATTTTAACGGTAGATAAACCATTTTGTCTTATAAAATTTTCGATGTTAATATTAAAATGAGTAGAAAACCATTTTGTTTGAAAAAATTTTAAATTTAAATACTGTTGTTTTTCACTTTTAAATTATTTTAGGATTAAGAAAAATAGAAGAAGAACTTAAGGAGTGAGATCGAAAAATTCTTAACATACATATATGTTTATAAAAAAGAAACCACTAAACTTACAGCTTTAATTTTTTTTTTATTTGATTGAAATTATTATTACAATTTACAAAAAAAATTATTTTTATAGTTTTAATCACTAGTGATGAAATTTTGAACCTTTTTCGGAAACCCTTCCATTAACGTTTTTATAGTGCTTTCTGTCACTTTGCTCGAACATGTAGTCCATCTCCGTTTAAAATCTACCACACTTTTGGACACCTTTTTTGTACTCTTCAATTCTCTTTTAACAAGAGCCCAATATCTCTCCACTGGCCTTAGCTCCGGGCAGTTTGGAGGATTTGCCTCTCTTGGTACAAATACCACATTATTGTTCTTGTACCACTCAAGGGCTTGTTTGCCATAGTGACAGGATGCCAAGTCAGGCCAAAAATAAGTGGACACATTATGAAGTCTTATGAATGGAAGCAGCCTTTTTTGTAAACATTCCTTGATGTAAATTTCGGTATTTATAGAGCCCGTTGTAACAAATGAGTGGCTTCTTTTGCCGCAACTGCATATTGCTTGCCATACCAAGAACTTTCTGGGAAATTTTGTCTGCTTTTGGGTCCTAAACTTTTCTTCAACATTCCCTCGAGCATCAGCAACATAAAATTTTTGACCTGGAAGTTGCGAAAAATCTGCCAGAACATACGTTTCGTCATCCATTATGCAGCAAGAATATTTTTTTATAAAACTTGACTTCAATTTCCGTGCTCTGTTTTTGGCCTCTAAATTTTTAGTAGCGTTCCTGTCAGGAACTTTTTGAGCCTTGTATGTTTTTAAACCTGCATTAGCTTTAACTTTTCGTACCAAATAGTCCGAGCACTGAGCTAACCGGGCTGCTTTCCTACCGGATGTGTTGGGAGCTCTTTTGAAAATGCGTTCTATTTTTTTGGCTTTAGAAACATCATGTGGACCATTCCTTCTACCTGAACCAGGTTTTCTATCAACTGACAAGTTCTCCCGGTACTGTTTAATAACATTGGAAACAGTTTGACGGCAGACCTTTGTATGCTTGGCCAACTTTTTGTAAGACCAAGTTGGGTTTTGTTGAAAATATTTAATAATTTCAGTACGCACTTTTTTCTGGTCACTCATTTTAATCAGATTAACAAAAAAATTAATATAATTGACATTACACATAATAACTGACATGTTTTTCAAAGGTAACTTGATCAAAAAAAAATTCAAATAATACTTGGGTTAAAAAATGTAATGAAAAACGTGTGTTAAGAATTTTTCGATCTCACTCCTTACTTCAGGTCCAAATAATTATCTGTATGGTTAGTGTTAGGATTTTTATTAATATTTATTAATTACATTTATTTTGAATGAAGATTATCATAGACAGAATGATATTCATTATGTTTCATAGATTTCAATTCCTGTAGATGTTTCCATTTACTTGTGGATATTGGAAGATATTCTTGGTGGATCTATATATCCTGGGTATTTTTTCATTCGTACTGGAAGATCTTTGTACTCATCATTAAAACTGACTTTGTATTTATTAGCTTATTTCTTTTTACTCGCCTCTTTCGTTATATTGATATAATCATGAGGAATATATGGATTGGTCCTTCAACTTTTTTCAATTTTTGCATGTGCACTGTCACATTCCATTTGAGTGTGTCCCTTTTCCAGACATTTTTGCTCAATATATTTTTGTTGTTTTCTATTGAGTAATTAGACGAAGCATTTGCGAGAAAATGGTTCCGATTTTGGTAGCCGCAACCATCGGAATAAAAACCTATAGGCAAATCAACCTTTAGGCAGTGTGTCTTAAGATGAAATTTGAGGACAAAAATGTTGCCATATGTATTTGCATACTATATGCACACTAAGTTAATAATAAAATATATGTAAACTCCCATCCCAATTATCTAACATTTTTTCTGTTAAATTGTGTGAAGATAGAAACATTTTGAAAACATATTTCAAATCTGCGTATTAATATTCGTCAGAAAAGTTGAATTCGTTTTAAAATAATTACGTTCCTACAGATTTTTAATATACGACTGCTATGTAAATCTCGCAAATACATTGTAGATAAAACATTTTGCTTCAAAAAAAAGTGTTTATGTAGATAAACCAAACAAAAAATGTGAATAAGTCGCAAACAAATCAACATTTTGATCAGAAATTCATACCATAGGAAAAGTGCATCACAGGGAATAGTTTGGTATCAAAAACTCATTTTTAAAAAATCTGCAGATAAACCATTTGGATAAACGACGTCGATATATAAATTATTTATTGACAATAAAATATTTTTCTGATACAGGGATTATAAACTGATCCTCACAAAAGTTTGTAGAAAGATTTAAGTTCATATAAAAATTGTTTATGTCCAATTTCATCACGATATTAATCACACTGTCCAACAAATTGAGACTTTTTGATTGGAACAGAATATCGACCCTATAATTCTGAAAGGCAATTTTTTTCATGTTCCAAATTTGGATGCCTGTAACTTTTTATAGGGATGAGATAACTGTTAGCAAGTTAGTTTTAATGTATTCGACATTTTATCGTAAATATAGATATTTAAAAAAATTCAAACCTCCGTGGGCCCGCCCGCCATATCTAAAAGACCAAAAAAAGATCGAGCAGAATTAAAAAAAATAAACCTAAAAATCTCTTGAACTAAAAGAGATTACTTACATATGTATGTATGGATGTTATTGTAGATTTCCTTAAGGACTATTTATATTTTAAATTTCAGCTTATTCGGAACTTGTATTTATGGAGATATTTTTAAAAAATGTGAGACCCGAGATGGCGTAAAGGGCTTTATTTAAAACTTTTGTATCTTTGGTGACCTCCACTGAAATTTTCCGGCAAAAATATTCGTAGAATATTTTAATCCTTAAATGTCCTTTTTGAAAGGAATTTTTTAAAGAGAGGAAATAGAGTGTTAAGATCTTCCACAAAAATTATCCCCATATAACTCTGCCAATAAGAATTCTCACAGATATTATCTTACAACATTTTTTTCAGTTAGTATAATGCTACCTTCGATAAAAAAATTCAGACCAGCTGGACTATAAGTTTATTCTACAAAAATGATACTCAACATGCCCATGTTGAACAGTGTTATTATAAGACAATGGGCCTTTTCGGAAATGCATCACTGCACTGCATTTGATGCGCATCTGTGATTAGTTTGCGATGCTGATGCAAACCAGCTGATGCAAGATGCGCAGACGATGCATCAGCCATTTTGGTGATGCTTGTTTGATGGGTTTTTGCGGATCATCTATTTCACTGTTGCTTTTTAGAACTCAAGATATTTGCAGTGTTAGCAACTTTTGCGTTTTAGAATGTACTGCGCATCAGATGCAGCGCAGTGATGCATTTCCGAAAAGGCCCAATTATGAATGATCAAGTCATTTCCGAAAGTAACGATATTTGGGCTTATTTCGGTAACGGTAGCTTAGCGGTAACGTTAACTTCTATCTGACTTAAATGAATTATAAAGATCGCCAAATATTAAAACTAATGGGACATTTTACGGTAATTGCAGTTATTTGGGTAACGGTATTTAATCGAGATGAAAGAGTATTTTAGGGGTAACGGTAGCCAATAATGCTTTATATTTCAATGTCTAGAAATGCATTTTAAAATACAATTGTGCAAGTGGGATATATGTATAATATACATATATCAAAATGAATGTGTTTTTCGTGATTTTAAAAGTTGAGTGTCATTTGGACCCCAAGTGCTATTAAGGGTTAATTTCCATTTTTGTACTGTTATTGTGAATACTAGACTTCATTTTATATTTTTCTTAAGTTTCATCAAAATCGGCCCAAAAATATATAATATTTCGCTATCTTTCCATGAGAAATTCCAAATATTGAAAAAATTGACCTTTGACCTTCACGATTAAAGGGTTAAAGTTTTCCAATTTTAGTAAAACTTTCAGACTATATTTAAAATTACCTGGACTATATTATTCTGAATAGCTTTTACTTAAAAATCATTACAGTAAGGAAATTCTGGTCATTCCCCAAAATATGGCCAAAAAATTAGTTTTTCTCGAAAATCGCAAAATTTATATCGCAGGTACGGAAAAACTATAGGTGGTATTGACATACTTTTTTCACATTTTTATTCTCTGTTATGTTTTCAATAAATCCCCATGTGATGATCAAAAAATTCTGAAATTTGTTTAACAAAATTTTTAAAAATTTGAAATTGGAGTTTTGAAACTGCCGTTAAAAAAATTTAATTTTTTTGGTCATACCTGCGAATAGGTTAACGGTATCCTACGAGGACAAAAACTCATATACAAGTAAATATGGATATATTTTAAGTAAAAATGAGCTTTTATTTTAATATTTCTCAAAATATGTTAATTTTGTTCATAAATTTCTTGTTCTAGTGGCCTGAGACACGTTAATGGCCTGGCGATTTTTTAATAACTTTAACATTTTTTCACCAATTTTTGTCTTTTATATCTTATTATAACGACAATTACGTACACATTTCGATTCTTTTAAATTAAATTGTAAAAGTCATTATTTAATGGCAAAATTTTTACAAAAACTGAAAAAAATTGCATATTTTCCCCTTGTAAATGCACCTCAAAACTTCAGCGTCGTTGCGCCACCAGTTAACGTTATCCTATCATCCAAATATTTTACACAACGTGTTTCTACAATACATAGAACAATTCTAGAGGGGGGGACGGTCAAAATTCGCAATTTTATTTTTTTGGAGCACTCTAATGTATATATCTTAAAACCGTTTTGCGGTATGTGATTCTACAATCGAAAAGTAATTCCAAAAATTTATAAGAATAAACAATATTTATTCCAAAAATCTTTAGTAGATATTTTCGTATGTTTGTTATTTTTTATTTCTTTTATTTAAAGTTATCGCATGTTTTTTGTTTAAACTTCTAAATGCATAATAAATATGATTGTGGCATGGATTATAAGTACTAGTACTCGCACTTAGTTTTTTTGTAATTTTTTGTATATTGCACTAGTGGGTGTTTATCAACCAGTTTATGAGTTCATATTGTATCTAGAATGTTTTATATACAATAATACATATATTGTTTTTAGATTGTATGTTGGGTTCTCTAATACTAAAAACTACCAGTACTTGAATGCTTGTATGTATGTATCTTTATGTATGGTTCGGTATGTTTGTAAAAGCGTGGGCTATTCATTCAATAAAAATGTTCGCCATAAAAACCCAGAATAAATCGTATGTATGAAAAACCAGCGGGTCTTTACAATGCAAGTTTTACAAGAAAGAACTCTTTACTTTAAGATTTGCAATAATAATAATAAAAATTATAAAAAATTATCAAATTTTAAACCATAAAATAATAATTTTTATGCGTGACAAATGTGTGAAGAGAGAACAAAAGAGATGTTTAAATCATAATAATTTTATCTTTTAAAGAGTTATCTGGAGTTTTTAGGTTTTAGAGATTAAAGAATATTTTGACTGCATTAATAAACTAAATATAATTATTGTATCGTTAAGTTATCAATTAAATTTGTGTTGCCGAAACGTTATCAATTAAATTAATGTTTAAACAAGTAAGATTGTTATAACTTTTATGTATAATAGAGAGGGAATACATTTGTATCGATGCTAAGATTAATCACTGACCGACTCTTATAATTTAAAAGAGAATAACGTGTATTTTCTGCAATATATTTTAAGAAAATTCAAAAAAAAACTTTTAAAACTATAATTTTTGGGAGGTGGCTGACATTTTGTTCTATAACTTTGGTTATACTTGACCGATTTTGCCCATTTTCAATACGAAACATTTCATCCCCTTAAGTAATTCCCTCGAGGGCCTATCGTGAGTATAACAGACGGTAAGACGGACGGACATAGCTAGATTGTCATAGAATTTTAGAAGGACTATATATACTTTTGTGGGTCTACGATAAATATATATATAAAAAACAATATACCCCCATCTTAGTAGAGGTGGGTACCTCTAAATATAATTTGTAACACAAAATTCAAGAAAGCACATTTTTATTTTCCTCATAATTATTGGTAATTACTGCAAATAGAATTCTTTTTTTTTAATCTGACACCTTTTGATTACTACAAATATCATACATACAACATTATTATTAGAGAATATTGTAAGAACTCTCACTCATTCATATTCATCAGTGAAATACATACAATTGTTGTAATCGTTTTATATTCCACTCTTTATCATTGTAATAGAACAATATTCACGCATGCCGTCAATCAGTCATTCACTCGTACATTCGTTCGTGTATTCCTCAAGCACAACACAATCAGTCAGACAGACAGACGTAACGTCAAGAAGCTTATAAGTACGAGGTCAGAATCTTTGAGGAATGTGTTGATTAAGTTGTTACGTTTTAAATAAAGAATTTTTAAAAAAGAAAGAGAATTAAAACTTTTCAAATAATATCGATATTAAAAGTATTGAATAATTTTCTAATGGAAATATTTTGTTTTTATGTGATCATTAAGTTAAACTTAGATTTGTAGTTACTTTGGTTTAGCTGATCATAGTTGTACGCCAAAACTAAAAAAACAGTAAACGATTAAGTTTAACGATGATAAAAACTAGGCCTTGTATAAAATGTCCTATGAATTTCTAAAATATTCAATTTCACAGATTTTCCATCAACAAATTTTAAGCTAAATTTTATGCTAAATGCGCAATTGAACCTTTTCTCTGAAGTCTGTTCGTAGCACAGTCTATGAATTCATTACTCAGCTTAGTTAAAAAAAAGTACCCAAAATAATGCCAATGAATCTAAATTGAATACGAATTAATTTATACCTACATATATATAAATCTGTAAATATTTCTACTCTATTTGAATAGTTTGAATACATAATACCTAAAAAAATAAGAGAAAACTTGGCATATTTTTCCGTTTTAATTTACTAGCTACCTTTTTATTACGTCAGAATTCTAAGAAAACAAAATTTGTTTTATTTAGAAATCTGAGAAATGAAATAAAATTATAAAATAAAGAATCGAAATACTATTACGCCAAAGGAATATTTGGGAGATTTGTTATCGTTCCGTTAGATGTAAGGGAAGATTTTCGTATAAATTAGTAAATTTAAGAAAAATTTTAGAATTTAAGTTTAGTTTCAATAATAGTTATTTATTTCATCAAAGTTTAGCTTGAATCGTAAGTCTTTTTATACTCCAAGATTAACTTTAATCAAAGGTTTTTGTATACTTCAAGTTTAGCATAATTTTTTCAATTTTTTAGCTTTTATTTTTAAACATTTGTACAATCTATGTAAATTTATTCAAAGTATTGGCCATTGTTAGATATGACCTTTTCCTATATTTCTTGGAACATATGGATTCCGATCCAAAAGAAATGCGCATATTTTGATGACAAAAACTAATCAAACCAATTTTGGATACTCTGTTCTGATGTGAAGCGTTTCCTAGAAAAAGCGTTCTGCATTCTAAGAAATAGTAGTCGGACGAGGCAAGGTCTGGACTATAAGGCGAGTGAGGCAAAACTTCCCAACCACTTCTTTCTAAATACTTTTTAACTGGTATTGCAATATGTGAATTAGCGTTGTCATGATAGAATATTACGATTTCATGTCTGGTCGCATATTTTGGGCATTCTTCGGCCAATGCTCGTTTCAAACGAATCAGTTGCACATTTCAGCAGCCTATAATATTTAGGAACCTTTTGCTACCACCAAATACAGATAATTTCCTTAACGCCATGGATATTTGGCTTTGGTGTAGATTCGGCTTCACACACGATCTCTTACGCTTCGGGTTATCGTAATGGATCTATTTTTCATCGCAAGTAATGATTCGGTGCAAAAATGATTTCCTATTATAGCGTTGAAGCAGCATTTCAGACATACAAAAAAACATTCAAGGTCTCTCAGCTTTAATTCGTATGGTACCAAATTTCCCTACTATTGGGTGAATCCAGCTGCTTGCAAAATTTTTGAAACTGCTGATTGAGTAGCTTCCAATGTTTTGCATGCTCTTATTGAGTTTGACAACAATCTTCATAGATAATTGCTTCAAATTCTTGGTCTTCAAACAATTTTGGCTGGCGATCTTTGTCTTCTGTGTCAAAATCATCACAAAATTCGACATTTTCGTAGCAAAAAATACTTTGTTGTTTAAACTATAATATTGTTACGAAACTTGAATTCAAATATAACGATTTTAACGGCTGATTTAAATATGCATAATGCTATTTGAAAGCAGTGCCTCTCAAACTGTAACATATCTATGGGCATTATTAACATTAAATAAAAGCTTTAAGTTGATCATTGATGGTAAGTATGGCAACGCTGAATGTTTGCTGCGACTCGTATATTCGAATTCGAATATTCGAGTTTTGACAGTTAAAGAACATTGTAGAAAGTTCACCAGAGATGGCGTGTGTATTCGAAAGCTCTAGGCTTCGAATATACGAGCTTTGACAGTTAAAAAACAATCTAGAATGCAGATGGCAGTGTTATAAATAGTGGCAGAGGTTGCAGTCGTTAGTGAGTTTATCAGAGACGCTTTTCGAATAAACATCAACTCAGTGCCTTAAAGTGTGCTCTATTTTTCAAGTGAATTCGTGTACATTATAAAGTGTGTTTGTATTTCTGCGAATTTATAAACGTTTATAAAAAAAACACTGAGTGACTATTTAATTCTGTTGTCTTCTTATACTTGAATCGTAGGACTTTTTATACTCCAAGTTTAGCTCCTCTCGAAGATATTTTTAATCTAAATTTAGTTCAATTATAAATCTTTTTATATTCCAAGTTTAGCTTAAATCTTATATCTATTGAAACTCCAAGTTTAGCTTTAAACGTATATCTTTGTATACCCTTCACCATGAGTGGCAAGGGTATATATAAGTTTGTCATTCCGTTTGTAATTTCTACATTTTTCATTTGCGACCCCACAAAGTATATATATTCTGAATCGTTATAGATAGCGGAGTCGATATAGCCATGTCTGTATGTCCGTCTGTGTGTTGAAATCAACTTTCTGAAGCCCCCAAATTTCCGAAATTTTTCCGGCTCGGTTGCTATTTAAAATCGAGATAATCGGTCCACAAATGGCTTAGATATAAGGAAAAAACCAGGACAACCTCGATTTTTGACCTATTTTTGACCCATATCTGGATTACTAAATCATTAATATAGACAATATGGATATCTAATGATTGATATTTCAAAGACCTGTGCAACGACGTATATAAGACCATAGTAAGTTGGACCTACAATGGGTCAAAATCGGAAAAAATATTTTTTAACCCGAATTTTTTTTTCACCAAAATTGTAGGTCTTTTCCTAGTCCAAGTTTAACTTCAATCAAAGGTCCTTACATATACCAAGTTAAGCTTCAATAGTATTTATTATTATATTCCAAGTTTAGCTTATACTTGGTATTTTTTTCGTTTTAATCTTAAGTTTTAATATTCCAAGATTAGCTTCAATCATAGGTCTTGTTATACTCCAAATTAAAGTTTAGCTTTAATCGTATATATAAAACTATTAATTCAACTTTTAATTTATGTTTCCAAATTTGTATGCATTTTACAACTAAAATTTTCTTCAAGTGTAATTATTTGTTATTTATGTATTCTTGAATCAAAGATAACTACTGCAGCAGATAAGATAATAGAAAATTATAATTTAAATAAATAAAATTCTTTTGTTTTGCAAGAGAAAAAAAAACGCAACAAAACAATTTGATAAATAGAATAGGTATAGAGCAGTTATAGTAATTTGAAAATGTGTACAAATATAAATAAATCTTAATAAACCTAAATTTTCATTCAAATCTGTATTTATTTTCACATGTTTTCATTTCTGCTCATATGCAAATTTATTTCCACTTGTTACAGCCACAAAAATATGCCAGTAATTTATCATTTAAATCACATTTAAACTCGCTAAGAACTATTTTGCTGCTGCATTTATTGTTGGCTGTGTTGTTGTAAATTGTCATCAAGGTTATTTCGATTGCATTCATAAAAGTTTACACAAACAAAAAGTATTTTTTAAATGATTATAAATCTGCATTAACGACATGTAGGTATAGAATAGTAAATATTCGAAAACGTACCATCTCATCCCATCCATCACAAGAATCAACGAAATAATGAATGAATGAGTAAGTGAGCAAGTGATTGAGAGAGTGTGCGATGTGACTGATATAAATTTATCAAGTTTCAGCAATTTTCGTTTTTTTTTATTTTGATTCAAAACTAAATTTACATACACTAAATAAAATTTAGAAAAAACAATCACTTTAACCAGACCAAATTTATTTAATTTTTTTTTTATTTAACTTTTTTTGTATTGTGTTTTGTTTCTTTTGAATTTGTTGTTTTATCACCGGAAGTTGTTTTGGTCTACATATTCTCGCTTTGCATACAGCCCCATGCACAAACTAATGTATTTTATATAGAATGAATATGGCTACGATCTCATATTCATTGTTTTATTAAAATTTAGTTTGCAAATGTCCAAATGCATTCAGAGACATACGATGACATGTGAGTATAACATATTTTCTTGGAGATTTATGCGGACTTTTTTTTTTGTTTCAACCCTATTCCAAGGCTTGGGGGTGTGTGTAGTAAGTTTATCTTTAGGTTTTGCGAGTGAAATTAGTTATTTGTTATTGGGTTTTATTAATTAATTTATTGAGTACAATCGTTCAAACAGAGAAAATTTATAGTTGTACAAATTTATAGTTGTAACAATATTATGGTCACTGTAATTATGTAAATGATTGCGGTAACCATAATTTGTTTAAGTTACTATTCACATGATTGTAGGTAGCATACATATGATTGTAGTAATCCAGTATATGTTTGTGGCAACCATTTTAATGATGTAACACTTCACCATATTGTGTTGTTCTCGGTTTATGGTGATATCATATTCTGAGAACAACATATTCATTATGAACATGATTGCCATAAACATATATCTATTTTTTATAATAATATAGATATAATTTAGATAATCATGTAAATGGTAACTTAAACATATTATGGTTACCGCAATCATATACATAATTACTGTGACCATAATATTGTTAAAAAAAAACTTGTAAAAATGTTGAAATGGTTATGGTAAATATGTACAACTAGATTTTTTCTCTGGTTTTATGTCTTGTCTAGCCTACAATTGCATTTCTATTAAGAGTCCAAGTTTAGCATCAATCGTAGGACCCTTCATATTTCAAGTTATGCTTCAATGGTAGTTTATTTCATAACTCTAGTTATGCTTACTCAGTACGCCGTTTTAAAACCCAAGTTTAACTTCAATCGTAGATGTATTTATTTTAGGTCTATTTATACTCGCAGTTTAGTTTCCATCATACGCCTATTCATGCTCCAAGTATAGCTTCAATCATAGGTATTTTCAGACTCTTAGTTTAGCTTCAATTGTCAGTTTTTTATTACTCCAAGTTCTGTTTCAATCTTAGGTCTATTAATACTCCATATTTTATTAGTATTTTTTCTTACTCGTAGCTTGGCTTTAATTACCGATCTTTTCATACTCCAAGTTCTCTTTCAATGGTAGGTCTTTTAAAACTCCAAGAGTAGCTTTAACTGTAGTTCTACTAATATTCCAAGTATAGCTTCAATCATGGGCCTTTCAGTTCTGCTTTAATTGTAGGACATTTTATTTGTAGGTCTACAAAAGACTATACTCGCAAGTTTAGAAAATATAGCTATTGTTGTACTCCAAGTTTAGTGTTAATCGTAGGTCCAAGTTTAACTGCAATCGAAGGTATATTTATAGTCCGAGAATTTCTTTAATCGCAGATATTTTATAGTATCAGTATGTCGCTTTTTTCGCCAAGTTTAGCGCCAATCATACACCTCATTCTATGATTATTCTCCATGCTTAGCATCAATCATTTAATACTCTTTTTATACCCTTCACCATGAGTGGCAAGGTCATTCCGTTTGTTTTTCCGTTTGTAATTCCGTTCTCATTCCGTTTGTAATTTCTACATTTTTCATTTGCGACCCCACAAAGTATATATGTATATATATTCTGGATCATTATAGATAGCGGAGTCGATATAGCCATGTCCGTCTGTCCGTCTGTGTTTTGAAATCAACTTTCCTGTATATAAGGGTATATAAGAAAATAGCTCTCTTACTTGTTATACTTTAAATTTCGTTTCGTATGAAAGTTTAACTTTAATCAGGGAGTTTTGTATCGTCTAAGTTTAGCTTTTTAGCTTCAATCGTTAATCTTTTCCCAATCTTCAATCGCAATTCACTTCTTGTCCAAGTTTGGTCTTTGAATAATCTTTTGACAATCCAAATTTAGCTTGAAGTTTGCTTATTTTGTGTCAATCATAAGTTTGTGATTCATATTTAAATAAAATAAAACAATATTTCTTTTACAATCAAAACAGTTAATTTTTAAACTACTTAGATTTTATGAATGAATAACCAGCCATTAAGATTCTGAAATCGTTTGCAGTACCTTGAAATATCAATTACAAATTGCTAAAAAAAACAACCTCAATACGATAAATAAACTTTTATTTTATCTTAATCAGCGTATTAAATAAAATTATATTAATATAAAACATTGCAATACATTGAACAAAATTTAGTTTTAAAAACAATTTTGTTCATTTCTATTTTTATGTTTTTATTTTAATTTATGATGGTGAAATTGAAATTATCAGCCATATAGAAAATTAACAACAAACAAAACGTCATAATTTAAAAATAACACTACATATTTATAAGCTGCCCTATATTCAAAAAAACCTATTATTTTATTATTTATTTAGATTTTATTGCTGCTTTTTAGAGATAACATTTGCTATATTTTTGTTAATTATATTTAAGGGATTTTTGGTTAGGTTTATTTTTAAAAGAAAATACATATTTGTTTTCTAAATGTTATTTACTTTGTTTATAAAATAATATAATTTTTTTTTAATATTCTAATACCGTTGACAGACATGTCAGTCTACGAGTTATTAGAATTAACGTTTAACAATACAATGTTTAGTGCAATCTGTATGATGATATGTAGTGTGAATAATGTTTCCTTTAGAAAAATTTAAATATTTTATAATGTAAATTTTATAGTCTTAGATAAATGTGAATACCAATTATGTACGGGGAAACCCCAAAGTATTTGATAAAATATTAAAATTATATCTAAAATCCTTTATTAACACTGAGGATCGATTATTATGCTGACATAGTGAAGTAAATTTTTAAATTGCTCATTGTAATTTTGAAAACATTTGATTAAGACAGTCATTAATTCAATTTGATAGTGTTAAACGACCCTTATCTCATAAACACTTGAACAGTAACGCACCTAAGATTCACAATTAATTGCCAGCCCCATTAACTTTATACACATTGACAACATGTTGAAAATTCCTCATTAAATAAAAATTAAACATTTCTTTTGTAAAAATAAAAACACACAACGTTTTGTATATTTTTTTTATCTCAACACAACAAATATTGAAAACAAAGATTTCAGAATATCTATCATATTGTTACAAGCTACAAACATACCGATCTTTCAAAAATCAAATGCCATTATTGCCAAATTGTATTTGCTGTTGTCAAGTTATCTATTAAACAACAAAAACCACAAGATACATAGATAAATAAACATGTGTCACGAAAACCTACAAATTGAAATTGAACAAAATTATTGCTTGCTCGTATCAATAAAAATAATTACAAAGAAATTATTGCATTTTGAAAGGAACACACACAAACCTTAAAATTATTCGAAATTTTTGATAAATTTTCGTAGTTGATACTCTAGAGATCTCTTTTAGTTGTTGTTTACAACAACATTTTGTGTGTGTGTGATTTTTGTGACCCCATAAGGTTGCATGCCTCATGTATGGCTGCTGAACACATGACCCTGCACGATACTTGTACAACTTGTAGCAGAATTACTTGTAGAGTAACTGTAGATCGTTTCACTACACTAGTGGTAAATGGAGGTTTGCTAAAAATAAGGGTTTGAATAATAATTTTATATGTTTTTAAGTGTGTATATTGTATGTGTGGGGTTGTAATCAACACATTCTGATAACAATATATTTTGTGAGACTATTTTTTATGGATATAACGGTAGTAGAGATATTGATAAAGATCGTGTCGGAGATGTGAACACTAAAAAATTATTCTTCAGATTTGCTGGATGCTTATAGTTCTTTATATATTTTAGATTTAACAGTTTTCTAAATTAATTATATAAAAAAAGAGCTATGATTGAAGCTTAACCTGGTGTAAAAATGCTAAATTTGGACTTAAGACTACAGCTTAAACATGGAGTATAAAAAATCACTGACCTTGAAAGCCTGTATATAGGAAACTATATAACTATCTATGAAAAAGTCCTTTAATTGTCGCTAAACTTGGACTATAAAATTTCCTCTAATTAACCTAGATACTCGATCACAATTTATGCTGATCATGGAGTACAAAAATATCTAAGATTGAAGATAAACTTGGTGTAGAAAAAACCCTACGATTTCAGATAAACGTAGAGTAGAAAAGGAGCAACGATTAACGCTAAACTTTGAATAGATGCTGAACTTGGAGTACACAAAGAGCTAAGATTAAAGCTAAATTTAAAGAATAATGAAGCTAAATTTGGCCTATGAAGAAGTATAAAAAGTCCTACTATTGAAGCTAAATCTATATATATAAAAATTGTGCAAAAAATGTATAAAATGAGAACGGCTGGGCCGATTTCTGTAAAATTTGTTATCAGTTGTTCGTATTTTCGAGGTGGTTTTTAATTCCTTAATGGCTTTCCAAATCAAACAATAGAAAGTTCTTAATGTAAATCATTGAAAATTAATGGGGACGAGGCGAAGTCCGCTAGTTTAAGTACAAAAAACTGGCGATTGAAGATAAATTTGGGCTATAAAAATACCTATGATCTAAGCTAAAAATGAAGTTTGAATAGAACTACAATTGAAGCTAAACTTGGAGTATAAAAATACTTACAATTGAAGATAAACTTGGAGTAAAAATACTATTGGAATTCAAAGAGAACAACGCCAAATTTGAAGTTTAGAAAGACTTACGATTGAAACTAAACTTGAAGTATGAAAAAACCTTCGAGTAGAGCTATTTTCGGAGTATAAAAAGAGTTACGATTGACGCCACATTTTAAGTATAAAAACACTTACGATTGAAGCTTATCTCGGAGTACAACAAGACCTATGATAGAAGCTTGGAGTATAAAAAGAACTCGGATTGAAACAAAACTTGGCATATAAAAAGGCTTATGATTAAAGCTAGACTTGGAACATAAAAGACCGACGATTGAAGAAAAACTTGGAGTATAAAAGGACATACGATTGAAATAAACTTGAACTAGGACTATTTTTACTTGGAGTAAAAATAGTCCTACGATTGAAGCTAGATTTTTAGTATAAAAAGACTTACGATTGAAACTAAAATTGAAGTATAAAAACATCTACGATTGAAGCTAGATTCTAAGTATAAAATGACTTATGATTAATACTAAACTAAACTTGGAGATTTTAAACATAAAAAGACTTACGATTGAAACTAAAATTGGAGTATAAAAAGATCTACGATTGAAACTAGATTTTAAGTATAAATAGAGTTACGATTAAAACTAACCTAAACTTGGAGTATAAAATACCTAAGATTGAAGCTGAACTTGGATTATAAAAATACTTATAAATGAAGCTAAATTTGGAGTATAAACTGATCAACGATTAAAGCCAAACCTTGAGTATACAAAAGGCATACGATTGAACTTAAATTTAGGTTCTAAAAAGACATACGATTCAAGCTAAACTTTGAGCTTTAAAAGAGCTATGATTGAAGCTAAATTTGGAGTAAAAAAACCCTACAATTAAAGCTAAATTAAGATCATAAAAACCAACTATTGAAGCTAAAATTTAAGTTTAAAACAAATGCGATTGAAGCTATATTTAGAATATAAAAAAGGGCCACGATTGAAGCTAAAGTTAGTCTGAAAGAAGTCCTGTGATTCGACATTTTGAAATGAACAAAAACTAATCAGTAATTACTTTAATACAGATTATTGACATACTAGATTTTTCAGAAGCAGAAATACACGACCACTAACTAATTATCTTTCTTATAATAGTAATCATAAGCTCCATCTCTGACATAATTTTTACTACAGTTATATTGTTGCTGGTAATTTTCTTTTGTGTTGCTTTCCTTTGTTCTCATTTTTGTATTATTTATTTGTCCCTTTTTTGTTGTGTTTGTTAGTGCACAGTCTGAGATTTTCTGTTTACAATTTGCTGTTGTTGTTATTATTGCTAGGACATTGGTTTATTATTTATCCGTCAGCTACGACAACAAGAGCAACAACAATAAACACTTGCTACACTCAGCAACAAGATCACTTAGGAGGGATCAAAATCAGCAGGTTAATGTTTATGAATGTAAACGAAAGAGGGGTGATTTTGAATTTTATGAGAACATTTTTTTTTTGGGTTTTCGAAAATCACACAGATGAAATCAAAAAATATGTATTAAAGTTTGCATATGTTTGATAGTTTTTTATTTTATTTTTATGTTTGTTTTCATTTCATGCGGCACCAGTGACTGACCGATCTTTTTTCTGTAAATGTAATCAAATAAAAGATTGGGGTTTGAAGAGGATCACAACTGGTTCAACAAAAATAAAATATTATTTGAAGAATACATACAAGTTATGTAGTAATGAAGCATTTAATGATCCATGTAAATTTGTAAAAGTAATGAGGGGTACTTCGTACTGAGAAAAATTGTATCAAAATAATTAATTGCTACAATAATATAAATAAAATTTGCATATTAAAACTGTAATTTGTACCTTTTTAAAAGTTTTTTTTTGTTCTAATCAAAGTTCCAGTCAACTGTAACGATCTAAATTTAATTTCAATTAATTGATTTCAGTTTTAATGATTAATTAAAGTTCAAGACCATTGTCAGATAACGAATTTATTTAATTAGAATGAAAATACTTTTTATATTACACCAATATGTACGGAAAATGTAAAAATCTTTTTATAAACAGAAAATTAATTACAAATGTACAAATATTAATTGCAAAGTAGCGACAACACATCATTTCAAATCCCACCCAATAAGGTTTTTATTGCTGGAATTCAAGTTAAAATATATATCAATTGCATTCTTCAATAAAAAGGAAATACATATATTTTTTGTTGAGAACAAATTTCAGTTTTTGAAATATTTTTCAAAATTAAAACACTATTCTTTAAATTCCAGTTATGTTTCAATAAAATGTTCAATTCTATGATACGCCATTCTCAAAAACAGTGTGTGAGTATTGTCATCCTACACATTTAAATGTGGTTTTGAGAATCTAATGTTGTATTTGAATTTTGTATTTCAATATTAAAAAAAATCGCCAGTACAAAGTCCTTTTATATGTATTTTAAATTAATAAAACGAACAAAAAAAAATTCACGAAATAAAATTATCATAAAACACCTTTGGCTATACTTTAATTGGCTCATTTAATAATAATTTTTATATTTTTGTTCGAGTTTTTCTTTGCAACGTTACCTACTACTGCCTTTTATTTAGTTTTGTTTGTGACAATTTGCTGCCAAATCTTTGAAAAATAATAATGAAAAAAAAATTATTTCTAAACTGCAGTTCAATTCAGTTTATAGGAATACAAAGTTTTGGCTTTTGTTGGTAATGTTTGGAATGAAATAATCAAAATTTATATCATTTTTATTACATTACAAAAGGAATTGGTACAAAACAAGATTCATGGTTGAAAAGACCTCGAATGAAGTTAAACTTGGGGTATAAAATAGTCTATAGATTGATGCTAAACTTGGGGTATAAAAAGACTTACGATTAGTATGTGGTACAAAATAGTTGGAGTATAAAAAGAACTACGATTGAAGCTAAACCTGCAGCATAAAAATAACTACAATTAAAGCTAAGTCTGCGGCATAAAAAGAACTCCGATTGAAGTTAAACTTTGAGTATAAAATGAACTACGACTGAAGCTAAACCTACACCATAAAAAGAACTCTGATTGAAGTTAAACTTTGAGTATAAAATAAACTTCGATTAAAGCTAAACCTACACCATAAAAAGAACTAAGATTCAAGTTAAACTTTGAGTATAAAATGAACTACGATTAAAGCTAAACCTGCAGCATAAAAAGAACTAAGATTCAAGTTAAACTTAGGTTATAAAAAGAACTACGATTAAAGATAAGTCTGCAGCATAAAAAAAAACTACTATTGAAGTTAACTTGGATTATAAAAAGAACTACAATTGAAGTATAAAAAGAACTACGGTTAAAGCTCAGTCTTCAGCATAAAAAGAACTACGATCAAAGCTAAGTCTGCAGCATAAAAAGAACTACGATTGAAGTTAAACTTGGATTACAAAAAGATCTTCGATCATAATTATTTTGCAAGAACTACGATTGAAGTTAAACTTGGAGTACAATTGAAGATAATCTTGGAGTATAAACACTTTTGGAATTCAAAAAGAACTACGATTGAAGCTAAACTAGCAGCATTAAAAGTGCTACGATTGAAGCTATACTTTGAGTAAAAGACTTACGATTGAAGCTAAACTTGGATTATAAAAAGACCTACGACTAAAGCTAAACTTTCAGTACCAAAAATTCATTTTGGAACATAAAAAGTTTATGACTGAACTTGAACTTCGAGCATAAAAGACCTACGATTGCAGTTAAAGTTTGATTGAAAAAGATATGATTGTAGCTAAACTTGGAGCATAAAAACAGCTACAATTGAAGTTAAATTTGAACTTTGAAATGACCTGAAATGACCTGAAAAGTCTGCAATTCAAGTTAAACCTTGAAAAGTGTGTAAAAATATAGACAATTAAAGCTAAACTTGTCTGATTGAAGCTAACTTTGAACTATAAAACTCAAATTTAACATATTGAAAATTATTCGATCGTCCCATACAAAATGAAACCTCATAAAAATTTAGTGAAAATTCTTTCAAATATCTAGAATGAAATACGAAGATATATGCAAGTTTTGGGACGATCTTTTGAATTACAAAATATTCAATTACCATGATTTGAATAAACTAATATTAATCTCTATATTTGAGTAAAAAATTAGTCTCTCCCTTAAAATGTCTGCAACAAATTTCAATATATGTATAAGTATAGCAGTATTGAAAATGCCTGTAAAGTGTAAAAAATTCGTCTAAAATCCAATAATATTGTTAATTTTGTGTGGTATATTGAAATGATATTATTAGACCCACGTACATACGTACAATATTTTGTATTTATTTTGGTATATATGCCGAATATAAACTATATGCACGATATTACCTAAACATACTATGTGTATGTACTCTTTCATACAAAGTGTCTTTTTTAGTAGGTTTGTTTTCTTCGTTTTCTTCTTAACTGCCTGCACTCACTCAAAAGTGACATTTTCAGTTATGCTAGATCAATTTTTGGTTCGTGTAGTCGTAGTACAATATTTTTATTTATTTTTTGTTTTTTTTTGTGTAAAAATCAACAAGAAACAAACAAAAAAAATACGAAAAAGCGAAAAATCGCTTATTTATCTACACATGTTCAGGTCCATTAATTGTGTTGACTCAGAAATAGATTTTTGTGATTTTTTTCACATTCTGTTTTTTTTTAAGTGTATGAGAATATAAATCATAATTATTTTTGCAAGAAGTTGTCAATGAAAAAGTTTATTACCATAAATAATGTATAAAAAGTATGTGTCGTTTTTAAGATGTTTTGCATGATGCCAGCTAAAACTATAATATTTATAAAGATATTTTTTAAAATTGCAAAACAAAAAAAAAATCGCATTAGGTCAACTACTTAAAACGAAATATGTATAAGAATTATTTAAGAAAAGTTCCTAGAATTTTTTGGGATAATATAAATGATCGCTTTGATCAATCTGCACAAAACCTGGAGGGAGAATTTATACACAAACTGTATTCTTCCAGGCAAAAAGCTTGAAAAACTTACCCTGGTTATTTCAGTGAAAAGACACACAATTTTGCGATAAGATAACCAGAACTGTAAGACTGACATACTATTTAACCAACTTCAACGCAAAGCAGACAAACTTAAATTCTGATAAAGAATTATAATTAAGGAGAGTGTAAGGAGAAAGGAAATAATTTAATAAAGCATGACTGAGTATGAGAGAATTAAACGTAGTAAATAAAAGTGTTTTTTTCAGTCTCTTTTTTATTGCTTTTGTCCATTTTCCAATTTCTTTAAATTATTTGGTACTTGGTCGATTTTGTTATTTGAAATTATTGAGCCATTTTAACAATATATTGATCACAATTGACGCAACAAAAGTAACTTACGAACAAATATGTTTACGGTTTTATTGTTCCAGAACATATCCTTCATATTATTGTTTTAAACGAGAAGTTTAAGAACCCCTGCTTTTAAATTATAAGCTAAAATATATATTCCTGTGTATGTTTAAGTCTTTGTTTCTGTTATGTGTGTCAATTTAGTTTAAATACTTGTACACCCATGAAATAAAAGATTTTGCACATGTGTTGTTCCCTTTTCGAAGATGAATTAGGGTGGGATCTCGTCAAAAAGAACAAACAACAAAACAAAGAAAATCTCCTTAAACATGTTTGATACTTTTTGACTTTGTTTTAAGCCTTGTTCTTTTGGATTCGTCTTCTCTTTTTGCAAAAACAATTTATTCAAACTCAACAACTACAAGGGCAAATAACAGTTTTATAGGCATGGCAAACAAGGCTGCCAAATGGTTTTTTGTGTTTTTTGAAACATGAAAGTCAGATAAGGAGTGTATCGATAAAAAGAGTAACATTTCATACAACTTGATTTTTTAAATTCATTTGTTTGCGTTTCTTTTTTGGTTTGACTCAGAGGCTGACTTGACTACTCATGCTGAGCATTGTGTTGAAACTAGGAAAATTGGTTACGGGAGGGAGGATAAAAAGAGTAGTGTTTGTCAACATTTGATTTGAAGTTTCCTACATTAAAAGTAACAGAAAAGATTTTGAGATTTATGACATAGTTTTCCTTGTAATGTATTGTTCGAGCCACGGTCCAGTCGATGCAACAGTGAAACGTTGCTCCAGTGAATCTATTGGATACCCTACTGTCACCTATAAGCACCCACTCTTGTACACGTTTGAGCAACTCCAATATAGACTTCGAAGTACATGAGTGTTGTATTCCATTTTCGGTCGGATATAGATGGTGTAAAAAGTAAGGAAATCAGATGAAGTGAAGTCTTTCCGAGATGTCCGTTTATTACAGTGGACATCGCACTGAATTCTCATACATAGAACATCAAGAGCTTCTGTTTCATTAATAATTACACACATATCGTCCACACCAGCCAAAAATGTTGAAGATTGTTATAAAACTCAACAAGAGCTTTCAAAATCAAAACGTTTGCGAGCAGCAGGATTCATCCAAAAGCAGGGAAAATGGGTACCATACGAATTGAAGCCGAGAGACCTTGGATGACGATTTTGCATGTCCAAAATGATGGTTGAACGCTATAAAAGAGAATCATTTTAACTTAAAGCGTAAGAGATCGCATGTGAAGCTCGAACAACCAGCCGAATCGAAACCAAAGCCAAATATCCATGGAGCTAAGGTAATTCTCTGTATTTGGTGGGAGCAAAAGGATCATATCTGTTATGAGTTGCTGAAATCTGGCCAGACAATCACAGTCAACCTGTACCGAACGCAATTGATTAGTTTGAAGCGAGCTTTGGTCGAAAAACGCTCAGAATATGCGGCCAGACATGACACGGTAATATTCCATCATGACAACGCTCGGCCACATGTTGCAATACCAGTTAAAAATAATTTAGAATGAAGTGGTTGGGAAGTTTTGGCTCACCCGCCTTATTGCCCAGACCTTGCCCGTCCGACTACTATTTGTTTTGATCGATGAGGAATGCTCTATCTGGGATACGCTTCATTTTGGAACAGAGTATCCGATATTGGTTTGATTCGTTCTTGGTCTCAAAAGATGAGCAGTTCTTTTGGCTTGGAATCTATATGTTGCCAGAAATATGGGAAAAAGTTCAAAACTAACAATGGCCAATACTTCGAAATAATTTAAATATTAGAAATAAATAGCAAATTGTAAATTTTGTAAATCTGACCTCAAGCTTAATAAATTAGAACTAAAATCAATAACTAAGGTATAATAGATTATGCTAAAAAATTATAAATAATATAAATCTGTACAAGAAATGCAACAAAATTGGGTTTATTTTTAATTCTAACTTACTATTTATAACAAATTCTAGACCAAAAAATGTTTTTTGAAAATAGCTTGATCAATACGGGTTTCAGATTTTTTTGTTGATCCTAGGATTTGTTCCCAAAATGCCGATTTTTATATAGGTCCTTTGGTAGCTAATTTTATACAAAAAAAACTGCCAAAATCACCTAATCTGGCAACTATAATCCCACAAGGAATCACAGAGAAAAACTTGCGAGTGTAGTAGTTCACATGCACACAATAACAAAGAAGGAGCTACTTTTTGAGTAAGAGAAATATAAAAAGAGAGTATAGAGTGTGAAACAGGTAGTTTTGTTTGTTGTGGTTATACAATTCATTGTCGATTGAAATTGATATTCATCCCTATAGAATTTTCAATACAAATATTTTAAAATCAAACAATAACTGTAAATTTTGTATTAATGAAATGCGTTGTAAATAAAACATTAAAACGGCAAATTTGTTTACAGACCAAAAAGGTCAAAAATCTATAGATTTTATTTTATTTCTGGTTTGTTTTGAAATTTCAACAAATGTTTATGCATAGCAATTCAGATCGTGTGATGTAGCATATCCATTATATGGAAATAACTTAGTAAGAGTGCAATATTTGGATGTGTCAAAAAAAATGTTTAGTCTCGGATTCCCGACATATTGATGTATTAATTACATCTGTATGTTATTTGGGGCTTCGGAAAGATGGCTATATCGAATCCTATCTATAATGATCCAGAATATATACATTTTATGGGGTCGCAAATGAAAAATGTGGAAATTACAAACGGAATAAAGGGTATAAAAAGGGACGTAGTGGTCTTACAAGAACAGAATAGGTTATACAATTAGAAAAGTTATTTGTTCTAGAGAAATATAGGATAAATACAAAGTTGGTTTTTTATCATTTGAATACTATTTATATATGATTTCTTAAACAATTTTAGATATGTTTGCTACTTTTAAGAGCTTTGTAAAGCCCTCAGATAGTAGAAATTGGACATAGATATTAATAAAACTCATCGTGCCAAATTCACATCAGTGAGCATTTCTCCCTGGAAGTCATATACGATATTTATATTAAATAAATTGATAAACAATAGACAATTGAACACTTGTTGTTCTCCTTTTAGATAATAATTACATATCAAAATATTAATAACTCTACAGATAACTAACGACAAGATCTCTTGTTTTACTTGGAAGAACATAAAATTTAACCAATGCAAATTAAACCTCGGTTTATAATTAGTTCTACATTAAAACCAGTTGCTAAACAATAAATTTTGTAATGTTACACAGACAACATTCATCCTACATTGCATCAAACTGCTCCTTAATAAAATTAGATAAAATATCAAGTTAAAAAAAAAGAAAAAAAACTTTTTCTCACACCATTAGAAAGGTGATCTTAACAATCTTATAATAAAAATCTCTTCTTTTAGAAAATAAAAATAAAGAAAACATTAAAATTTGTTTGAACCAACCAATGTTATTTTATACTGGTAATAATCAAAGAAGCCAAACCCAAGTTTTAATAGGCCTAATATTATGAAAACAAATCAGATGTTATTAAGATAAAATAATTAATTATAGCTGGAAATTAGTTAAAGTTTAAAAACTTATCTTGATTAAACTAAAGGAAGAAAAACTAGTAGTACTTTGAAACAAAACACAAAAAAAAAAAAACATCCAGCATTTTTAACACATAGCTTACAAACAAGTATTTAACAAATTTGACGATGATGATGAGTGGTGGCACAATCAAGTGGCAGTAGTCAAAAAGACAGACGGGCAGACATACACATACATTGTCCGTCCGCCCGTCCGTCCTCCATCTGTTGCTACTATAAAAAAGGTTAAACATTTTTATACCACAAACTATATAATTAAAATCAAAGCATAAAACGTCGTAGATCACAAAAACTACATACACAACATAGACCAGAGGCACTTAAATCCATATAAAACCAAAAAAAATCTATGATCATTCATAAAAAAACTGGATTTTTTATGAATTAAAAACAAAATTGTTTTTCTACGATTTTTTTCTTTGAAGATTTGAAATGATGAGTTTTTTTTTAAAAACCTTAAATTTTGATTTTGTTTACAAAGAACTACTAACAGAGCAATAAAGTCGACAAAATCTCTTTAAGAGGTGTCTGCGAGATTCACTCTTGTAATAAATAGAAAATTTGAAAAATATGAATACACTATTTCTTCTCTTTATGGGCTGTAATTTAATGAAGATTATTATGTTTTTTTCTTTGAGGATTATGATAATTATTGTTATTTTAATACAGAGGTTCGCAAAAATAAATCCTCTCACCAATACACTTACTCTCACCAACACATTCAATTCTTTATTTTATTCAGTGCACCTACAAACACACAAATACAAAAACTGAAAAAATAAAGAAAAAGTCATACACCAGTGCTCATGCGTATTCCTAGTTGTCTCGTTGAGTGGACAACGACTACTAAAATGTAAGAGCATAAGAATACGTGTAATTTTATTTTCCACAATTGTGGTATGGGCTGCGCCAAGGCGAATTTATACAAGGTGGTGGTAGTTCTACAAAAACAACAAATGGTCTTAACAAATGTCAAAAAACAGAAATTAAAAATTAAACAAATATGTATTAAAACTAAATATAGTGTAGATAATTGAATAGTGAGGGCTTTACTTATTTATGCAAAATATAAATATTTTGTTAATTAGCTTAGAATATGTAGATATTGAAGTATAAAAACAAGCTTTGACAGGAGTTAGAACCAAACAAGCGAAAAAAGAGTAATCAGCTGATTGACTGACTCCACCTTGTATAAATTCGCCTTGGGCTGCGCATTACTGTTTTAATATGTACATGATATTACGTGTTACAACAAAAACCTTACGAGATTCTCTCTTTTGTTTTGGATACGGTGATCGCACGCACTTTTCATATAAAAACTCTTGTTAATTTTACAAATATGTAACAAATAAAACAATAGTAGTACTAGAATTTTATAGAAGCTGTGGTCGAATTTTGGATGCTTTTCACCAAGGCAAACGTATTTAGTTCAATACTCAATCTAGTTGGATATATGCTGCTGTCGAATTATATTATCGTTTGTGTATGATCATAATATCAATAGTGTATAGCATTTTAAAATACAATAATATTACCTTGTTAATCATATTATGTTTCTGTGATCATATTGTAATAGTAGCACAACCATGCTTATGTCCAACTACATTACGATTTCACCTCAACCATAACATGGTTATCTAAAAACAATGGTAGTCATATTATGGTTGTAGCAAATCATGTCATGATTCCAGTTTAAAAGCTTATAGATGACATGATCATATTATGGAGTATTTGTGTTGATTATAAATATAAAAATATTTTTTCATAGTTTTCATATTGTTACATAAAATGTGTTTAAACACAAATTCATTTCCGACAAACATAGCCTAGTTTTCCTGCATCCAGTTTATTGTATCTTGTTGACATTCTTAAATTTATTGTAATTTTTTTTAAATTTTCATTTGTTTATTTCGATATATTTTATGAGATCTGCTTCGCCAAAAAAAAATTCAACTTATGCCAGCTTGAAAATACTCGTAACTACCGTTCTTTGGTAAAATATCCTTAGAAATTTCATTAAATATTTGAAATTTTACTTTTAAATGTTTTTATTTAAAGCCCCCGCCGACATTTTTATTGGTCTCTGACCACCTATTTTCTTCGAAAAGAATTGAATGCGGAAAGAATTTTTGGCGACATAAATGGTTAAATCTAACCCGCTAGTTATGTTCACCATAATCAATCCCGAGGCTTTCAAGACCACCAGGATGTCAGCTTGGATGAGGTTGCATTTGTCGAGAAGTCAATCAGCCCAATTATGAATAAAAAATTCCACGGGAGTTTTTTTCCCATTGTATTTGAATAGGAAAAATGCGAAAAAAAAACTCCCGGGTAATTTTTATTCATAATTGAGCTTTATATGTTATCAGAGCTTCTATGAAGACACCCTTCGGATCCAAGCCAGTTGTCCCTTTCTGGGAGTACTGTTTGGGATGTACTTCCGAAATCAAATATAGAGACCCTGATCTCCAAGGTTCGCGGAAGAATACCGTCGTTTCCATGGCTGCCGATTTCGTACAAAATCACCGCATTGCCTTAAAACCAAAGGCGGTTCTGCCCTAAATGCAGACTCATAGACGAATGGAGTTATATCTAAAGCCCCTAAGATGACTTTTAATGGTCCTAGTCATACCTCAGAAGCTTCATATAGCTATCCAATCTCACAGCCCCCAATTTACCATACTAAGTTCTTACTTATGGAATTCCTGCAGGCGTAGTAGGAGTTCCTGGGCGTTCCTTTCCAAGACAATTTACTATCCAGGAAAATGACCAAAAATTTGAAAATTATTTTCCTTTCGTATAATATCGATAACGACATTCTAGTGGTAACATGTAATTGCAGTTATAATAATTTCAAAATAAATAATTGAAAATGTGCTAAATCCAAAAAAGAGGTAACGAAATAAGGAATAAACTAGTTTGAAATACCGTTAACGAAACAACTGCAATTACCGTTATCCGTAATAATAAAATAACGCAACTACTAAAGTAACATTCTATAAATATTTTTAAATTATAAAAATTAACATTTATTTTTTTCAAAAAGCATTTCTTAGCATTTTTGCTCACTAAACTGTTCCTGAATTTGCAATGGACAGGCTTTATAGTGATATATTACTTAAAATTATGAAAAGGAGACAAAAGGTATTTTTTTCTAATTTAAATTCAGCCGACATACAAACTATTTTATTTTAATATTAGGTTTTCAAACATAACCATGAAACAAAAAAAACACTCTAAAAACAAGTGGTAATTAAATCTTAAAAGATTTTTAGAAAACCAGAAACCAAAAAGCCAAAATATGAAAGAAAAAAAAATTGAGAAAGAAGGTTTTGTTTACCTGCGTTTTTAAAACATTGGCCGGCCGATTTAGTAGAAACACTGTTTAAAAAACAACTACGTACGGCAATGCTGTGAACTGAGGAGTGAAGCCTGAGTTTTGTTGTTATTGTTGTTTTGTTTTTGTTTAACTTGTATTTTGTTTGTTGCCGCAAAAGAAAACTCAAAAATATGAATTTTTCCTTGTTTTGGTTTATAACACTCAGAATTTGTTATTATTGTTGTTGTTGGCGTTTGATTTTAAAAAAAATCAACAACAACTAAAATACACTGCACTCAACATAAATAAAAACTGCGTGGTAGTATGATTTTTTTTCTTCTTTCTGTTTTTTGTTATTTTAAATGAAAATTTTATTTATTTTGATCTTTACTTTTTCTTATATTTTTTTATTGTTAAACATTTATTCAAAAATAACAGATTTTATTGTAGGCAGCAGAATTTGATTAGAAAATGAAATGAAAAATAAATTTATGAATTTAATTCAATAAATTTTATTTAAGGCACTTTTAAATGGTTGACACACAATTTTTACATTATTAATTTTATTGCACTTTTGTTTAATTTAATATAATGGCTTAAAAAAACTAATATTTCAATTTTTATTTTTGCATTTATTTCTTATTTTTCATTAATTTCATTAACACAATTTGTTTGTTATAAATCACTTGAGAATTTCTTTTTTATTTTGTTAATATTTTGAAAATCTATTTTTGTAATAGAAAATAATATAATTGCGATATTTTCATATGTATATTTCACACGTTTATTTTTCCACGATTTCAAGTGTTTTATTTATTTGTTGCTTTATTTTTTGTATAAAATGTTGTGTTTTCTTTTACGTTTTCCCAAGAAATTGCACTCGTTAGAATTATTTTTTATACATATACAAAATCATTTGGTTTTGCAAATTTTATTTTTTCTATTTTTGTTTTATTTCAAATATTGTTTCAGAACAATATGTTGCTTTTTTTAATTTGTTTTTCAAAATATTTCTATATTTTTTAGCGCCTTTAAAAATCCTCACATTTAACTTTGTGAGAGTTTCATTATCAACTGATTTTATTACACTCTCATAGTTCAGAAACGAACCTCATAAAAGCAAATCATTAAAAATTTAGGTAAGAGTATTTAGTTCTCTTAGTTTAGCTGCTAAATTCCCATACACTCTCTTGCTCATTCTCTCAATTAGTAGATGTGATGGAAACAGAGTTGCCATTAGCTGTTTAGCTCTTATGGCACAAATGTTGTTGTGAATTTTTATTATTTTAGAAACTCCATATCGGATTGATCCCAAAATAAATAGTTAATGTAGAATATTATTATTTCTGCTATAGTATTACACAAAGGAGGAAAATTACTTAAAAATGTATGAATTCTGCCGAAAATAATGCATCTAATGTTTCAGATCTTTATAATTTTAAAAGAATTGGAATTTTGTAAAGTTTTTTATTTAAAATTAGGTTAAACGTTTTAAATGAAACTGAAATCTGGAAGAAGCAGCAATAAATATTATTAGAAATGGAGAGTTTTCTTAAACCTTTGGCGATTTTACTAATTAGGTTAAACGTTTTAAATGAAACTGAAATCTGGAAGAAGCAGCAATAAATATTATTAGAAATGGAGTTTTCTTAAACCTTTGGCGATTTTCCTAACTAAACTAAATATTTAAGATAATGCTATACTCAAATTAACTAACAATTTTATTTCTTTAGTATAATTGAGTTTTTTCCTTTAATTAGTTTCTTCTGAAAAAATGCGATAAATTTATTAACTTGATCCAATTAGACCAAAGCGGCAACGCTGATCCAAATATAATTTAAGCTGCAGTGATGGGAGAACATTTGTAAAACGTTCAAAGGGAAAGAAACTGGACCCCAAGATAATATGACTGGATCGGATACATATCCATTTTAAAGAATGTTATGTTTCAATACGCTGAGGAAAAAAATGTTCCTATTGTGGAAATTACAGCACAACAATTTTCCCAAATACAACTCTTGAGTTGTAATTGATGTAAGTATTTTATTGGCCTACCCAATAGACAGATCTAATATGAGAAATTGTTATCGCAAAGTACTGACTCAAAATTTTAAAACGAAGGGAACTTTATCAGAACTATTTTCATGGAGTCAATTGATTCTTTAATTGGTTCAATGCATCGTTTCAGTAATAAAAAACAGCGATATCCAACAAAATACTGAGTCACTAAACGGGCCAGACAATTTTTGTAAAATGAAACCTAAGTGTCCAAGTTTTCCATAATAATGAATACTTTTTAGAATTGAATTATGTTCTGATTTTGTTATTTTTAATACATAGTATATGTAAATAAAAGAATATGTTAATAAAATACTTAAAATTTTAAAATTTCTTAAGATTTGTTTGGATTGTGAGATATTTATTGAAAATATTCGATTGCATTGTCAACCACTGTATGTAATTTCTTATCACTTATATGTACATTTGTTTTTTTTTTTCTAGAACATTGTGAAGCTCCCCCATATCCTTAAGGATTCAGATTATTTACTTTGATTATGTTGCGGATACTCTTACACTAGTGTAAGTATTAGGGTATTCAGGGTTAATCGGTTAACCGATTAATTTTGGTCGGTTAACTGTTCGAATAATTTAAAATTGATGATTTTCAAATAACAAATAAACCGATTAATTTGTGGCGATTAACCGATTAACTGGAAATTTCTTTTTTTTTTGCACTTTATATAGAAATATAGTTTTAAACACACACATTTTATTTTTTAACTCGTTAACATTCTCTTCTAACAATAGTCTTTTGGAAGGGAAGGGAATGTATAGTACGAAAACTAAAACTAAATGACGTCATGGTAATAGACGATATTGAAGACATTACTGAAAAGAGTCTTTTATCAGAACTTAACGAAACTATTAAAGTATTCAAAATCTAAAAAAATCCAAAAAGCACTTCAATGGTATGATGTAGGATTTTATATGCTTAAAAAAAGAACTGAAAAATTGGATATTCTTTAACATGCCTTACTTTCGATTTCTCCAACATCATCAGTTTTTTTCAAGTAAAGTTTTATTAATACTAAAAAAATATCGTTTAAAAGGAAAGCATTTAAAGAATATTATTTTTTTAAAAGATTATTTCAGAATATCTTCCAATTTAAAATATAATGTATAGCAGAAACGCAATCTACGGAAAATTCTAAGAAAGTTTCCTCAAGAAACCATAGGTCTAAAATCAAATCCTATAATGCGCAAGATCGCCTTTTATCCAGTAAAACGCCTTTTATCAAATAAAAAATAAATACTGAAATATCATTGGTTAAAAGACGAAATGCTATGGTTTATTGGGGAAAATTTCTTAGAATTTTCCGTAGAATGCGATTCTGCTATATGATTTTTGGTGAAAAAAAATCGTCCAACATAATTTTAAATCAATAAATGTCTCACCAAATTACGCCACTACATGACTGCAATTTTCTCACATTTAAATATAATACAAATCACGCCGGTTTTCTTATTGGATTATTTTATCCCAACGACTAAAAAACCGTTATATTGAATTTACACACACTTTGGCAACACTATTTTTTTTTATTTATTTTTGTGAATTTTCTGCTTCTTATTTTCTTTTATCTCTTTTTGTTTTGTGTGAAAGAATTGTTCTTGTATTCGATATTTTTTAATGGCTAATATTTGTATTTATTTTTTTTTTTGCTGATAACACCATGAAAAGTGAGAGTGTAATTTTTGCAATAAAAAATTAAAAGTAAATAAGAAAACAAAAGAAAAACAGCAATAAAATGTTCTTTATCTCAGAATTTTGTATATAATTTAATTTATAAACACTTATTAGAAAAACAATTGAACACAAAATGTTTTCGTTAATTTAGTTCTAATTACCGACCGGCTTTTATTTTATTATTAGTAGAATTTAATGTTAATAAACTATTGTTTTATTTTCTGTCATCCTCGATTTATACTTGCTCACACTTAATAAACTACTAATAAGTTTATTGAAATAATAATTTATATTTCTATATATTTCACATACTAACTAAAGTACCATTAAAAAAATCATCGAAAATTAAGAGAAAAATTTAACTTTTTCTCTTCGGAAAACAATTTTTAAAACATTTCCCAGCAAACATGGCAATATGAATTTACTAATTAAAAGGTTAGATATCGATTAGAAAGTGTTGAAAAGTAATGCCAATTTGCATAATTTCGGTCTGAACTAATTACACTAGTTTAAAAGGTTTTTGATCATAATGTGAAACGTATATGAGTTTGTTATTTAGGCCGTGTAACTTTAACAAAAATATTGAAAAGAATCCTGGAAATACATATTTATTAAGAAAGAAAATTTTAAAAATAACATTGAAATTGGAACAAAATATAAAAATATCCAGTGTTATTTACCCCCTGTCTATACTTGACAAATATTCAACATAACAATAAATGACATTTGTTGTCAAGACAAAGTTGTCTAAGCAAAAGCACTAACAATTTTATCATAACGAAGCAATAATACTAATAAATGGGGACTATACCTGATAATTTTTTATCTAGAGTCTAGATTCTAGAGTCTAGATTCTAGACAAACATTTTGAAGTTTATCATGATAAAAATTTATCAGGTATAACCAGGGAGTTATGTTTTTATAAATATTTGTTTTAATAGTCGCCCTCACGACACTCCAACTATAGTCTCCCAGAATATGCTGATCCCAAAAACACCGATAATTCCGTTGAAAGAAAAGTGGTAATAAATCTGTTTATTCTAAACTACTGGTCCGTTTGCTAAATGATGTACAAGCAAATCGTACAGGAGGACAGAAGCTTTAAGGAAATTAAAATTGTGACTACCCTATTGAAATATAGGGTGTTAAAGTTGACGAGTTTTTTCGCCGTTTCAACACACCAGAGACCAAATAGCAATCAAAGCAGTGGGTTTCGAGAGTGAATCGGTCATCAATAAACTATTTTAATGACCTGGACAAATTTTAATTTTAGGAAGGAAATGCACCTCATGATTGACGCTTTTTAGGACATTGAGGGAACTTGAAATAATATTAAAATTGAGGCAATTAGGAAATCGTTGGAGGCATTGAGAATTATACATAGAGATACAACAAAATACATAGACTATCATGTGTTTTGTTGTTGCAAGAGTTAGGTTTTTGACAACAGACTTAGGGTTTTGACAATTACGTCTCGTCTCTATGTTACCCTATGGTTGGTGGTACTAGGGATCCAGGGTTTCCTTGGATAGTTTTTTTTTATCATCACAAAGGGAGTTTTATTGCCCCTACTTTGGCATCTGGCGTTCAAATTCATTCTGATGACTTTTGTGGAAGAGATTCTGCGGAGATTCTCCTACTATCAGTGTGCTCTGGGGAGTGAACCCGGCAAAACCAGAATATATAGCAAGTTATCTTGGGAAAGGATCACATAGGATAGACTCAAAAGGGGACTAAATCTCTACTATGCTTGAAGGAACTCCATAGAGAAGAATTGGGTCTTACGACTGAATATGGTAAACTGGATTTACACATCGGTGGTGAACTTGAAGGCATTAAATGATCTAAATAGCCATGTAGTTGTAGCCTAGTTAGGTACTGTAGGAAAGCCCTGCGAACTCCAATTTGTCTATAAACTTTTTGGGTTGTACCGGTTATATGTGACCAATGTATGTACATATATCAAATAGACCGACTGTCTATTTTTCAACAGACCACTCACATATACGGGTAAAGTGTGAGTTCAACACAAGTCTAGAAATTATTTTTTGACATGTACATATTTGTTACTAACACATATTTAGAGTTAGGCACTATTTTACTAACATATACATATGTATGTATATAGAGTTATGTACTGCTATCAAAGATTCGGACTACTTGTTATATTTTTTTATTAGGTTTTATAACATATTTTAATTAGCATGAGATTTTCGCTACGAAAATATTGTTAAAAAGTAAAAATAAAAGTTAGACAAATTTTATATTTTTTTTACATAAATCCAAAAATGTTGTTATTATGTAATTATAAAAACCGGTTAAATCGGTATAAAAAACAGGCTAGTCGAATAATTCGAAAATATAAGATATTCGAAACAGAAAAAACTTGGTTTGGGAACTGATCTCATAGCTAACAAAAATATTTTCCAACTTTTTACTTTTTTTTAAACATTGACTTTATACAATGATTAATTATACAAATGCACATTCTTGCAAATTAGTGCAATTTCCCATAACACTACACTATTTATTTTAATTCTATTAATTGTTATAGATCCACAATAGCCTAACTACTTCCTTTCGAATCTCTAATGTCATTGAAACAAATCCCATGTTGACAATATTCTTTGGAAATAATTCAAATCATTTTTTGCATTTATGACTTCTAAACACTTTGCAAATAAAATTCGGAATGCCTAATTAATGATCTTGCAAAAAAGAAACAACAGTGGCCAAGTAGTAATACAAAGTGTATATTATGAATAGTGAAGATTATAAAAATTAAAAAAAAAGAGGGACATAATACAATGTCATTCAAAAGGAACACAAAGGCTGGCTGGTGAAATAGCAACAAATCACAAGATAGAAAAAAATGTGATTCGAAGACACAAAAACAAACAGAAACTACCACCACCACCAGCTAAGCAATAAAGCATGACAAAGAACAGTACAAATAAGAAAAAATTATAATAATAATAAAACAACAACAAAAAACAGCAACATTATCAGAAAAACTAAAAAATACAACACGTGCAACAAATGTGTTTTAAATTCACAGTCTATAATCATCGTCATCATTATCATTATTATCTGTATGTAAATGCAAACTGTCAAATGACTACTACCAAGCCTGAATCTATAAATAGGCTAAAATGACATGTTTGATCAAATGGCAAAATAGTTGCAAAAAAAACAAAAGAATTAAAAAGTGCAGAAACACTTGTCCACTTTGAATGTTTAATAATAAAAAGTGCTCAATATGTATATAAGTTTTCAATGTCCTTAAGATACTTAAAATACTCACTCAAATACATTGAGTTGGTTTTTAAATCTGACAACTCCAATATAACAAGTGATAAGTATAACACAACAGTTCTCAAATGGGGGTCCAGAGTTAACCTGTAAAAAATTTTCGATCAAAATTTTTAAGATTTAAAAAATAAAATAAATCGGAAATTAGTTCCAACGGATCTAATATAATATTATTTGAAAGTTCATTGAAAGATCGAACCGCATGAAAGAAATTCTGTATAAATGAAATAAATATCTCGTAAAATTTGAGTATGATGAAAGTTTATTGCTATAGGTATAAACTATAGGTCAAACGTGAAAGACATTTTCGAGCTCAGATATTTAATAATAAAGAACACTAAAATCTATTTTTTCCGATTTTTATATGAACAATATAAAATCACTCATAAATCGCTTATAAGAGGTCCTAGAGGAAAGAGCGCAATAATCTGTGATCACTCATATTTCCCACCAAATATCGATTTTTGTATGAAAAATGTAAAATCACTCATAGATCGCTTATAAGAGGTCCTAGAGGAAGAAGCACAATAATCTGTGATCACTCGTATTTCCCACCACATATCGATTTTTATATGAAAAATCTAAAATCACTCATAGATCGCTTATAAGAGGTCTAGAGGAAAAAGCACAATAATCTGTGATCACTCATATTTCCCACCAAATATCGATTTTTATATGAAAAATCTAAAATCACTCATAGATTCCTAATGTGAGGACCTAGAGGACAATAATCTGTGATCACTCGTATTTCCCACCACATATCGATTTTTATATGAAAAATCTAAAATCACTGGAAATCACAGTAACCTGTGATCACTCATATTTCCCACCAAATATCGATTTTTATATAAAAATCTAAAATCACTAATAGTTCGCTTATAAGAGATCCTAGAGCATATAGGACAATAATCTGTGATCACTCATATTTCCCACCAAATATCGATTTTTGTATGAAAAATTTAAAATCACTCATAGATCGCTTATAAGAGGTCCTAGAGGAAGAAGCACAATAATCTGTGATCACTCGTATTTCCCACCACATATCGATTATTATATGAAAAATCTAAAATCACTCATAGTTCGCTTATAAGAGGTGCTAGAGCATATAGGACTATAATCTGTAATCACTCATATTTCCACCAAATATCAATTTTTATATGAAAAATCTAAAATCACTCATAGTTCGCTTATAAGAGGTCCTAGAGGAAAAAGCACAATAATCTGTGATCACTCATATTTCCCACCAAATATCGATTTTTATATGAAAAATCTAAAATCACTGGAAATCACAGTAACCTGTGATCACTCATATTTCCCACCAAATATCGATTTTTATATAAAAATCTAAAATCACTAATAGTTCGCTTATAAGAGATCCTAGAGCATATAGGACAATAATCTGTGATCACTCATATTTCCCACCAAATATCGATTTTTGTATGAAAAATTTAAAATCACTCATAGATCGCTTATAAGAGGTCCTAGAGGAAGAAGCACAATAATCTGTGATCACTCGTATTTCCCACCACATATCGATTTTTATATGAAAAATCTAAAATCACTCATAGTTCGCTTATAAGAGGTGCTAGAGCATATAGGACTATAATCTGTAATCACTCATATTTCCACCAAATATCAATTTTTATATGAAAAATCTAAAATCACTCATAGTTCGCTTATAAGAGGTCCTAGAGGAAAAAGCACAATAATCTGTGATCACTCATATTTCCCACCAAATATCGATTTTTGTATGAAAAATCTAAAATCACTCATAGATCGCTCATAAGAGGTCCAAGAGGAAAAAGCACAATAATCTGTGATCACTCGTATTTCCCACCAAATATCGATTTTTATATGAAAAATCTAAAATCACTCATAGATCGCTTATAAGAGGTCCTAGAGGAAAAAGCACAATAATCTGTGATCACTCATATTTCCCACCAAATATCGATTTTTATATGAAAAATCTAAAATCACTCATAGTTCGCTTATAAGAGGTCCTAGAGGAAAAAGCACAATAATCTGTGATCACTCATATTTCCCACCAAATATCGATTTTTGTATGAAAAATCTAAAATCACTAATAGATTCCTAATGTAAGGACCTAGAGGATATAGGACAATAATCTGTGATCACTCATATTTCCCACCAAATATCGATTTTTATATGAAAAATCTAAAATCACTCATAGATCGCTTATAAGAGGTCCTAGAGGAAAAAGTACAATAATCTGTGATCACTCCTCATATTTCCTACCAAATATCGATTTTTATATGAAAAATCTAAAATCACTCATAGATCGCTTATAAGAGGTCCTAGAGGAAAAAGCACAATAATCTGTGATCACTCATATTCAACCAAATATCGATTTGTGATCACTCATAGTTCGCTTATAAGAGGTCCTAGAGCATATAGGACTATAATCTGTAATCACTCATATTTCCCACCAAATATCGATTTTTATATGAAAAATCTAAAACCACTCATAGTTCGCTTATAAGAGGTCCTAGAGGAAAAAGCACAATAATCTGTGATCACTCATATTTCCCACCAAATATCGATTTTTATATGAAAAATCTAAAATCACTCATAGATCGCTTATAAGAGGTCCTAGATCATATAGGAAAATACTCTGTGATCACTCATATTTCCCACCAAATATCGATTTTTATATGAAAAATCTAAAATCACTCATAGTTCGCTTATAAGAGGTCCTAGAGGAAAAAGCACAATAATCTGTGATCACTCATATTTCCTACCAAATATTGATTTTTATATGAAAAATCTAAAATCACTCATAGTTCGCTTATAAGAGGTCCTAAAGCATATATGACTATATTCTGTGATCATTCATATTTCCCACCAAATATCGATTTTTATATGAAAAATCTAAAATCACTCATAGATTCCTAATGTGAGGACCTAGAGGATATAGGACAATAATCTGTGATCACTCATATTTCCCACCAAATATCGATTTTTGTATGAAAAATCTAAAATCACTCATAGATCGCTTATAAGAGGTCCTAGAGCATATAGGACAATAATCTGTGATCACTCATACTTCCCACCAAATATCGATTTTTATATGAAAAATCTAAAATCACTTATAGTTCGCTTATAAGAGTTCCTAGAACATATAGGACAATAATCTGAGATCACTCATATTTCCACTAAATATCGATTTTTATATGAAAAATCTAAAATCACTCATAGATTCCTAATGTGAGGACCTAGAGGATATAGGACAATAATCTGAGATCACTCATATTTCCCACCAAATATCGATTTTTATATGAAAAATCTAAAATCACTCTTAGATCGCTTATAAGAGGTCCTAGAGGAAAAAGCTCAATAATCTGTGATCACTCATATTTCCTACCAAATATCGATTTTTATATGAAAAATCTAAAATCACTCATAGATCGCTTATAAGAGGTCCTAGAGGAAAAAGCACAATAATCTGTGATCACTCATATTTCCCACCAAATATCGATTTTTATATGAAAAATCTAAAATCACTCATAGATCACTTATAAGAGTTCCTAGAGCATATAGGACAATAATCTGTGATCACTCATATTTCCACTAAATATCGATTTTTATATGGAAAATCTAAAATCACTCATAGATTCCTAATGTGAGGACCTAGAGGATATAGGACAATAATCTGTGATCACTCGTATTTCCCACCAAATATCGATTTTTATATGAAAAATCTAAAATCACTCATAGATCGCTTATAAGAGGTCCTAGAGGAAAAAGCACAATAATCTGTGATCACTCATATTTCCCACCAAATATCGATTTTTATATGAAAAATCTAAAATCACTCATAGTTCGCTTATAAGAGGTCCTAGAGGAAAAAGCACAATAATCTGTGATCACTCATATTTCCCACCAAATATCGATTTTTATATGAAAAATCTAAAATCACTCATAGATCACTTATAAGAGTTCCTAGAGCATATAGGACAATAATCTGTGATCACTCATATTTCCACTAAATATCGATTTTTATATGGAAAATCTAAAATCACTCATAGATTCCTAATGTGAGGACCTAGAGGATATAGGACAATAATCTGTGATCACTCGTATTTCCCACCAAATATCGATTTTTATATGAAAAATCTAAAATCACTCATAGATCGCTTATAAGAGGTCCTAGAGGAAAAAGCACAATAATCTGTGATCACTCATATTTCCCACCAAATATCGATTTTTGTATGAAAAATCTAAAATCACTAATAGATTCCTAATGTAAGGACCTAGAGGATATAGGACAATAATCTGTGATCACTCATATTTCCCACCAAATATCGATTTTTATATGAAAAATCTAAAATCACTCATAGATCGCTTATAAGAGGTCCTAGAGGAAAAAGTACAATAATCTGTGATCACTCCTCATATTTCCTACCAAATATCGATTTTTATATGAAAAATCTAAAATCACTCATAGATCGCTTATAAGAGGTCCTAGAGGAAAAAGCACAATAATCTGTGATCACTCATATTCAACCAAATATCGATTTGTGATCACTCATAGTTCGCTTATAAGAGGTCCTAGAGCATATAGGACTATAATCTGTAATCACTCATATTTCCCACCAAATATCGATTTTTATATGAAAAATCTAAAACCACTCATAGTTCGCTTATAAGAGGTCCTAGAGGAAAAAGCACAATAATCTGTGATCACTCGTATTTCCCACCAAATATCGATTTTTATATGAAAAATCTAAAATCACTCATAGATCGCTTATAAGAGGTCCTAGATCATATAGGACAATACTCTGTGATCACTCATATTTCCCACCAAATATCGATTTTTATATGAAAAATCTAAAATCACTCATAGTTCGCTTATAAGAGGTCCTAGAGGAAAAAGCACAATAATCTGTGATCACTCATATTTCCTACCAAATATTGATTTTTATATGAAAAATCTAAAATCACTCATAGTTCGCTTATAAGAGGTCCTAAAGCATATATGACTATATTCTGTGATCATTCATATTTCCCACCAAATATCGATTTTTATATGAAAAATCTAAAATCACTCATAGATCGCTTATAAGAGGTCCTAGAGCATATAGGACAATAATCTGTGATCACTCATACTTCCCACCAAATATCGATTTTTATATGAAAAATCTAAAATCACTTATAGTTCGCTTATAAGAGTTCCTAGAACATATAGGACAATAATCTGAGATCACTCATATTTCCACTAAATATCGATTTTTATATGAAAAATCTAAAATCACTCATAGATTCCTAATGTGAGGACCTAGAGGATATAGGACAATAATCTGAGATCACTCATATTTCCCACCAAATATCGATTTTTATATGAAAAATCTAAAATCACTCTTAGATCGCTTATAAGAGGTCCTAGAGGAAAAAGCTCAATAATCTGTGATCACTCATATTTCCTACCAAATATCGATTTTTATATGAAAAATCTAAAATCACTCATAGATCGCTTATAAGAGGTCCTAGAGGAAAAAGCACAATAATCTGTGATCACTCATATTTCCCACCAAATATCGATTTTTATATGAAAAATCTAAAATCACTCATAGATCACTTATAAGAGTTCCTAGAGCATATAGGACAATAATCTGTGATCACTCATATTTCCACTAAATATCGATTTTTATATGGAAAATCTAAAATCACTCATAGATTCCTAATGTGAGGACCTAGAGGATATAGGACAATAATCTGTGATCACTCGTATTTCCCACCAAATATCGATTTTTATATGAAAAATCTAAAATCACTCATAGATCGCTTATAAGAGGCCATAGAGGAAAAAGCACAATAATCTGTGATCACTCGTATTTCCCACCAAATATCGATTATTATATGAAAAATCTAAAATCACTCATAGATCGCTTATAAGAGGTCCTAGAGGAAAAAGCACAATAATCTGTGATCACTCATATTTCCCACCAAATATCGATTTCTATATGAAAAATCTAAAATCACTCATAGATCGCTTATAAGAGGTCCTAAAGCATATAGGACAATAATCTGTAATCACTTATATTTCCACTAAATATCGATTTTTATATGAAAAATCTGAAATCACTCATAGATTCCGAATGTGAGGACCTAGAGTATATAGAAAATAATCTGTGATCAAATATCGATTTTTATATGAAAAATCTAAAATCGCTCATAGATCGCTTATAAGTGGTCCTAGAGGAAAAAGCACAATAATCTGTGATCACTCATATTTCCCACCAAATATCGATTTTTATATGAAAAATCTAAAATCACTCATAGTTCGCTTATAAGATGTCCTAAAGCATATATGACTATAATCTGTGATCACTCATATTTCCCACCAAATATCGATTTTTATATGAAAAATCTAAAATCACTCATAGATCGCTTATAAGAGGCCCTAGAGGAAAAAGCACAATAATCTGTGATCATTTATATATCCCACCAAATATCGATTTTTGTATGAAAAATCTAAAATCACTCATAGATCGCTTATAAGAGGTCCTAGAGCATATAGGACAATAATCTGTGATCACTCATATTTCCCACCAAATATCGATTTTTATATGAAAAATCTAAAATCACTCATAGATCGCTTATAAGAGGCCCTAGAGGAAAAAGCACAATAATCTGTGATCACTCATATTTCCCACCAAATATCGATTTTTATATGAAAAATCTAAAATCACTCATAGATCGCTTATAAGAGGTCCAAAAGCATATAGGACAATAATCTGTAATCACTTATAATCCACGACAATCCATTGGCGGTGGATATTTTAATTACTACAAATTTGATGAAATCACTTATCAATTAATACAAAAATCGCATATATTTTAGATAATAACATTTTATTTACTATTTTCTACCAAAATTTTAGGATTGGCCACACGAAAAACGTTTGGCACCATACTGGCCAAGGTATTGAATAAATCTTCAGATATATCGTGGGGCAATAAAAGTTGTAATGTACTGAAAAATAAAAATTATATTACAAAACATGGTAAAAAAAAAACTGAAACTTACCTTAATTCTGCACCACCCCAAGAGGCTGATTCAATCATAAAACCCTTGGCACATTTAAATACCAACTCTGCCCGGCGCATACACCATTGCACAGTCATATCTTCCGACATTTCATGTCTCAAGAGGGCCGGTATTGTTAGAGTCGTTACATCATGTCTACTGGCTGTCTTTAAAATATTACGCAATCCCAATATAACGGGATGCCGTGAATTGATTTCACTTGGACTGTTAATGGGCTCATCCGAGATCAAGTGGAATATAACGTGTGATTGTGAGAGATTGGAATGTTTCGTAATAAAAAAGTCGCCAGTTTTTAGTTTTGCACTGGTCTTAATCGGTGAATTACTAGCGCTGCTATGTATGGAATGAGTAATGGCTTCATCACCGCTGGCGTTACTAATGTCGGTACTAGCGGTACTTAAACTTTTAGTACTGGGTGTAGAGGAGTTGCTCATATTAAGCTGGCGTATTTGCTGTTCAATTTTTTCCAATTGATCGTCAATCTAAAAGAAAAACAAATTGGATTTTAATTCAGAAATACCATCATTCTAAATGATATGAGGTGGTCCATATCAAAACGCAATAATTCCATATTTTCAATTTTCTGGATAAACGAATAAATTTAATTAATGACAGTGGGATATATGTATGTACATATATTCAAAATGTTACATTTTGGTCTAAATCATTATATGTACATATGTATTTGGTATTGAATTACAGTAAAATTTTTGATCTTAGCTAAAGTTTATGTGTATAAATGGAATCAGACGAAATTTTTGATAGTTTCATTATCGTAAATAAGCTTCGAAAAGCTTTTTATATCAACAGTTTAGACATTAAATCAGACCAAATGGTTCAAAAAGATGATGATACCCGAAGAACAAATGAAATGACCTGGTCACCAAAAGAACTCTAATATATATGTATATTACAAAGCAGTATTACTGAACACAAATATAAAATTATATAGAAAATAGGTACTTTTAAAAACGAAGAAACAAAAACCGTGCACTATAGAATATTGTATATTTAAAAAAGATATTAATCGTAAAATAAATTTTAGAACACAGTAATTCAAAATTTACAATTAAAACAAAATATAAAATGTACCTGACTAAAATGAAATTCCGTTGACATGTTTGCATTTTTTATGATATCCTTGTTAGCTTGTGCTTGTATAGAGGGCGTTAAGACTACAACACCACACAAAGAACTCGAATATAAACCCAAAGCCATGTTTAAACCATTTAAACTATAGGAATAAAAATATTACAAAAATATAAAAATAAAATATAAATAGATTAATGTGCTCTTTACCTTTCATCAGCATGTAGAGGACTACACAAATCGTTGACGTTTGCACTCAAGATACGAATGTTATGCATGTGTTTCAGTTGAGAGCCCAAATGTATGGTAAAACTTTCTTCCATTGACGGCTGTTGCGATATAAACATAGATGAACGATTGCCGAGTGGTGTGGACACCGGCGATGATTGAAATAGTTCCGATACTTGACTAGTGATCCAATTACGATACTCATTTTTTTGGTGGCCACGTTTTGCTTCCAATTCTGATTCATACCGCTTGCGTACATAATTCTGTGTAGAATACTGTTGTGCTAATAAATTATTAATATCCTCTGAAGTGGTTGTTATATCCAATTGATTTATTTTCGACTCCATTTCTTCTTGTTGTGAGTTATTTAGAGTTTCCACTTCTTGGTCCATTTGTGTATTCATATTTGCTATTACCTTAGAATAGGTACGTTCCTTTTTCAATATATCCTCCAGCGACGAGGAATGAACCAAACGATGAAAACTTTGGGCAAATATCTCATCATCTGTGGGTCCTATGCGATCGGCAAATTGTATAAGTTCTTCTTTGTAGTGTCTCTCCGTATCTCGTATTATTTCTTCCATGTCAATCTCATTGTTACGTGCCTTTTCCAATAAGTTTTCAGCAAATTCGTCTTTAAATTTTTGATTTTCCAAATCGATAAATACTTGCAAAGCTGTTTTTATATCTTATAAATACAGTTAATATACTACTATTTGTAAAAAAAATATATGTTTAAACAAATCTTACTTATATTTTCATCTAAATAACGCATCATGGGATCCATTTGACTTAATATTTGAGTCACCAAATCTTCCAGACAATCATCTTCATGTGGAATGGTTATACCAAGAATTGCTTCTTGTTTTTTCCCTTCATGATCTTGATACGAGTAGGAAAATTGTTTTGTTGTTACAGCTTCCAAAGATTCAACCATTGTTATTTTTTAATTGTTATTTATTTTGATTTTAATTTGGGAACAGTCTTGTTGACGTTTATCACTATACACCCCTTAATTTTGTTTTAATTATAATTAACTGTCAGCTGTTTAACAGTTGTTGGTAGATTGTTCAGAGATGTAAACACAGGGTTCGGATTTCATTTCTAATTTTAACAGTTCTATTTATGACGTGATTTAAAAGTACTAATTCTTCTATTTTTACTGTTTTCAAAACATCGTATTTAATAAATTTTTAAAACTAAAAAAATAATACGAATTAAAAGAAAATTTAACTATGTACATATTTCTTTTTTACATATATCTTGAAATGAACGAATAAATACATCAATCTAAAAAGGGTATATTTTTTGAATAATCGACTTTTTGCTGGAAAAGGTCGAATAGTAAATAAAAGTCGAAAGTAGATTGTTCAAAAAAATATATTTAAATATAAATTTGGTACACTTCCGTTTTTTTTTCAAATATAATTTTCTGTATAATGTATGAATAATGCTGTTTCTACACAAAATTTTTCTATAAAAACTAAAAGTTTTAAGACCTTTCGTATATAATCAATCGCAGAAAGAGAAATGTGTTTGATAATAAACACGTCAAATTAGTAAATTAACAAAGTCTTGGCCATCATTAGCTATGACATTTTCCCATCTTTCTGGAAACATATGGATTTCGCGCCAAAAGATACTTCGGATACTCTGTTCCAAAGTGATGCGTATCCTATAGATCGTTCTGCATCGATCGAAACAAATTGTAGTCTGACAGGGCAAGAATGGCGCATTAATACGCCGAATCAATACTTGCGATGATTAGCATGTATTGATTCGGTGCAAAAATTATTTTCTTTTATTGTGTTCAAGCATAATTTCTGACATGCAAAATCGTCTTTTAAGGTCTCTCGGCTTAAATTCATATGGATGCTTTTTGGTGAATAATGCTGATCGCTAACGTTTCGCTGCTTGAGTAGCTCCCAATGCTTACAATTCTTGGTCTTCAAACTTTTTTTGGCTGGCCTGGGCGATTAAATATCGACTTTTTTGAACTATAGAATACTAATTTGAACGCACATAGAGAATCCAAAACCGTTCAACCGGTTTTTTCATTGTTGTAAATTCAACCATGCCGTTTTCTTTAACTTATCGTTATTTGACAAACCCGTTTTGTCGAAATATATTTTCTAAAGTTTATTTGAACATTATTTGTAAAAAACTTTAATAACATTTTTTAAAATACATATTGACTTATTTCATAGAAAATTGTAGCATTTGAGAATATTTCTTAAAAGATATAAAATAATAACGACTAAATTTTAATATTGTAAATTAGAAACCTAATTAATGGTGTTTATTTATTTTTTGTAGAATCGCTCTCACTTTATAATAAATTTAAGTAGCGTTCAGAAGCCAAATTATTTGTAGATTTGGGATTACTCCCCCTTAAAACACATTCAAGGGATGTGAGAATTATTTGGCTGATTCAGGCATCAACAATTTCGATTAAAACGTTTCTCTCAATATTATTAATTATACCATTACATGAATATGTATGTAATTCATTTTCATTATTTTACAATTACGGCTTAGGAACACCCCACCTTCGCATAGGAATCCGGAATTTTCGAACTCAACTCCTGAGTTCTATGGTCTACACCATGGTCGCCTTGGTGGTGGTGCCAGTTCTACAAAAACAACAATTGGTCCTATCAAATGTCAAAAAACAAAAATTAAAAATTAAACAAATATGTATTAAAACTTACTTTAGTGTATACAATTGAATAGTGATGGCTTTACTTATTTATGTAATAAATAAATATTTTGTTAATAAGATTAGAATATGTAGATATTTATATATAAAAACAAGCTTTGACATCTGTTAGAACCAAAAAGCGAAAAAAAAAAGTTATCAGCTGTTTGACTGATTCCACAACAGGCAAACTTTGACATAAACAAAAACAAATTGCAAGTGGTTTTGCTTGTAGAATGGTTTTTTAGGGGGTAAAAACGGGTAAATACGGTAACCTTATATCTTAAAAACTAATAAAGATACAAAAAAACTTAAAATTGCATGTTACTCCATTTAAAAAAAAAGCTGACAGGTGTTTCGTAAACATATAAACAAATTTTAAATCGCATTCTTTACTTATCAAAAAATAAAAAATATAAGTTTGGTACTTTTTGGAAATTCGAACCCTTAAGGGATAAAAATTATGTTTATTTTTGGTACTTTTTCATAAAATATGTTTTTCTATAATTTGACATAGACATACGAATATTTTATTACGAACTCCCATCACGATGCAGATTTTTATTTGAATAAAATTTTACCACCGCAATGGGGATAAAAAAGGTACCAAAAAGGGGATAAAATCGGGAAAATACATTTTATTTGAAATTATTAAGCCAATTTTGATAATTGTTTTAACATTGGCTCCTGGATTCATACAAAAATTAACTAACAGGATGTTATTTGGAACTCGAGTGAATAGGTGTATATTGGGCCAAATCCGGGAAACTTTTTGGTACTTTTTTTAAAACATATTTTTTCTTGGGCACATTAACACAGATTTCAATCGTTTGAGACATGTCTGTAGCATAAACAATTTTGGCAAAATGGAGTATTTTTAAATTTAAAGCTTTAGGGGTGTTCAAGGAGGAAAAGGGAAATTGGTATTTTTTTTCCTAATGGTACTTTTTTAATATTTTAATTATTACACTTATAGACATTAAAGTTAGCTGATATGCATCTTAGTGAAGTTAGTGTTAGGAATAGGGGATAATATTTAGGTACCAAAATGTGTGAACTGAACTATAGGTACTTTTTTGTTCTTCTAATGGTACTTTTTTGAAATTTCTATAACAATGGACTTAGAAACATGAAATTAAACATATATGGTCCTAAGTGAGTGAGAATTCTAGGGGGAGACTTTTTGGTACTTTTTCTTTATTGGAATGGTACTTTTTGTAATTTCTTCACCAGTGAACCTAGAAACATGAAATAAAGCTTATATATAAACCAAGTGAGTGGGAAACCACAAGTATGGGTTTTTTGGTACTTTTTCTATATTCTAATTTTACTTTTTTGAATTTTCTATAACAATGGACTTAGAGACATGAAATTAAGTATATATGGTCCTGAGTGAGAATTCTAGGGGGAGACTTTTTGGTACTTTTTCTTTATTCGAATGGTACTTTTTGTAATTTCTTCACCAATGAACCTAAAAACATGAAATTAAGCTTATATGGATCGGAGTGAGTGGGAATCTACAAGTGACTGCTTTTTTGTACTTTTGCTATATTCTAATGGTACTTTTTGAATTTTCTGTAATAATGGACATAGAAATATGAGGTCAAGCATATATGGTCCTAAGTGAGTGAGAATTCTAGGGGGAGACTTTTTGGTACTTTTTGTTTATTCTAATGGTACTTTTTTGAATTTTCTATAACAATTAACTTAGAAACATGAAATTAAGCATACAAGGTCATAAGTCAGTTATAATTCTAGGGGGAGTCTTTTTGGTACTTTTTCTTTATTCTAATGGTACTTTTTGAATATTTTATAATAATAAACCTAAAAATTTAAAATTAGGAACACATTTTGCATTTTCTATAATAATGGACCCAGAAATATGTGTGGCGAAGCGCACCGGGTCAGCTAGTAATTCATATTATCGTTTTAGTAATAGTCATTGCCGAAAAAACATGTTCAACGTAAGCGTTACTTGTTGATACACAAAACAATTTGAAATTAATTCAGCAAGCTTCTTGAATGATTTTGAAAACGCAGCATTTTTGTAGGAATTCACTTTCAGATTATACAAAAATAGAATTAATTTCTTCCGAGATTCTTCTGCAAAGTAATTGTTCCAGTGAATGGTAATTATTAAATAAGATTTAAGAATTTCCAGCAGAGTTAAATTGTATAAATCAAATAGATTACGAAGTTATCCACAGGTTTAAAACTGCATTACAAAACATAATTTTAATATTTCAAACAAATTAAAACCTGAAAAAATTAATATAATTGTATCCCTAAAATTATTTTCAACCTCAACAAATCCCAGGATCCCCAAACCAAAAATTGTATCCCCATTTGACAAAAAATCTCCTATTTGTGTAAAAATCCCCTAAATGGGCAACACTGCAAATAAACTTAACAAATTGCGCTCTTGCTATGTTAAAACTTTAAAAAACTATTTAATACGATACTGTAATTTGATGAAACTTATTATTCTCTACTCTTTTTATACCCTTCACTATGAGTGGCAAGGGTAATACAAGGCGAATTTATATACAAGGTGGTGTCCAAGGCGTATTTAACAAGGTGACAGCAGCGGCGAATTGAAATAAATACAGGCGAATTCACTTATTTTTTATATATGGAGTTTGACATAATGGCGTTCCGGCGAATGTTTTTTATATATGCAGTTTGACATTATCGCGTGTTAGTTTTGTAATCAGCTGTTCTCGTGAGGTCACCTTATTAGATTCGCCTTGGTGGTGTCGGTGGCGAATTCAGGCAAATACGAGCGAATCAATGAGAGAGTGGTTTTGAATGTCAAACTCCATATATAAAAAATTAATGAATTCGCTCGTATTTTCCTGAATTCGCCACCGACACCACCAAGTCTAATTTATATACAAGGTGGTGTCCAAAGTAAATTAATTAATTTACTTTGGTGGTGTCGGTGGCGAATTCAGGCAAATATGAGCGAATTCATGCATTTTTATATATGAAGTTTGACATTCGAAACAATGAGAGAGTGGTTTTGAATGTCAAACTCCATATATAAAAAATTAATGAATTCGCTCGTATTTTCCTGAATTCGCCACCACCTTGTATATAAATTCGCCTTGGGTATATATATAAGTTTGTCCAAGGCGAATCTAACAAGGTGACAGCAGTGGCGAATTGAAATAAATACAGGCGAATTCACTTATTTTTTATATATAGAGTTTGACATACGGGCGTACGGACGGATATTATTTATATATGTAGTTTGACATTTGTGCGTGCTATTTCAATAATCAGCTGTGCTGCCGATGGCACCTTATTAAATGCACCTTGAGTTTGTCCAAGGCAAGGCGTATTTAACAAGGTGACAGCAGCGGCGAATTGAAATAAATACAGGCGAATTCACTTATTTTTTATATATGGAGTTTGACATAATGGCGTTCCGGCGAATGTTTTTTATATATGCAGTTTGACATTATCGCGTGTTAGTTTTGTAATCAGCTGTTCTCGTGAGGTCACCTTATTAGATTCGCCTTGGTCCAAGGCGTATTTAACAAGGTGACAGCAGTGGCGAATTGAAATAAATACAGGCGAATTCAGTTATTTTTTATACATAGAGTTTGACATACGGGCGTACGGGCGAATATTTTTTATATATGTGGTTTGACATTTGTGCGTGCTATTTCTATAATCAGCTGTGCTGCCGATGGCACCTTATTAAATGCACCTTGGCCTTAATTTTAGTTTTTTGACATTTGTTATGACCAATTGTTGTTTTTGTAGAACTTGTAGCCTTGCCTTTAGCCGAACTATGTTAATGCAAAAAATGTTTTACGGCTTGCCTATACATTAGTGGTGGCGAAATTTTTAGTAATGCTAAATTTTTTGGATACTCGATTATATCAGATCTGCACTTTAGATCAAAAATGTTGTTGGTAACGAATTGATGATCGGTATTTTTTATTAAAAACGCACTTTTCGATTCTAATGCCACTAATTTAAAATGTTCCTATGTATTTCAGATAATGAATTTGAAATGCATTTTTCATTTCATAAAATATTAGATAACAACTATTTTATTGTAAATGTAGATATTTGCTTAATTATTGCATTTCAAATCTATTTTATTAGAATGCATAAAAGCGTGTATGATTTTTAACCACTATTAATTACGGTTTTGCAATTTTTGATTAAAATATTAATCGATAATTTTTACCATAATCAAATACTAGAATAATTCATTTGATTACACATGTTATTTACTTTTTTTACATAATTTCAAACAACTACAGTAATTGAATATACAATTTTTGTCATTGGTTGAACTTTAATAAAAAAAAAGTAATTGAAAATGTGATTGAATTTACATTTCATTTTATTCTGTGTTATATGTCTTTCTTTTTAAAGAAAATTTTTAAAAAAGTTTCCGTTATTTTCAAATATATAAATCCGTTAAAAGTAACGAGTAATATTGCTTATCCAAAAGATAATTATGCGAATATCAAAAATAGTGGAATTTTACAGAACTACTTACTATATATAAACATTGTAGATAAAGCTGGGTAAAATATATGTATGTACATCGATTCGTGTTCAATATTATATTGAACAAATTAGTGTACCAAATTCATAGCGTCAATAATTGTTTAATTTTCAGTCCTATTATTTAATTGTAAGATTAATATGAATATACGTGTATTTATTTTTTTCATTTATAGTTTTATTATCCCTTTTTACCTGCTCAGGAGTCTTGGCAACTCTGTTATTATCCTTTCTCGTCTACATTTTACTCAACGCTATTGAGGCGGTTTTCCGAACCCTGACAATAAAGAAAAAATCAAGAACCACACTGGTAAACACAGACTAGTGGCAAAATCATTAAGTAAAAACATCTTTTTAAACAAACTGAAAAAATAAATCTATAAAAAAAACAACAAATCGCTGAATATTTATTACAAAATACGACAGATATCTACAAAAGAGATATGGAAGTAAGTTTAGAGCCATCAAATGAAGGCGTAGAACAAAAAGATTGCAAAAATAAGTCGGATAAAACTATGAGCGAAATGCAAGTTGTGGTCTTACCATCAGTAGCAACAGCAGCAGTTGAAACAGCTAATAGTGCTAGTGCAGCAGCTATAAATAATACAAATCAAATGGGGGAGAATGCAAGTGCAGCAACACTCTCGTCTAAAGCTTTAAAACGATGCTTAAGTGTGCCAATACCCAGATCCCAGCCACCATCTAGGGAAGTATCGCCAGCTCCTGTTTTTAATATATTTGCACCACGCGGAAGACGTTATTCGGCAAGTTATAGTCCAGCCCGAGGGGTACCAGCATCTAGCACAACTGCAGGTTCGGGCAACACAGGCAGTGTAGGTCTTGGTGGTGGAGGAGGATGCATGAATTCAGCCGGAGGTAGAACTGATTCTTCTCGATGTGTAACACCACGTATTTCCCAATTGAGGCAGGAGGAATGTGTTGATGGTTTGAATATGCGTGAAGTAACCCATGAACGTGAAGTTCATTCGGCCATACAAATATCACAAAGTTGGGAGGATTTGTCGTTGGTAGCTGAGAGTTGGTCTTGCAAGTCTTCAGATGAATTAACTAATCCTCTACAGGTAATGGTTGGTGGCGGCATGAGCAGTGGCAACAGTTGCTCCAGTCCTAGCCCAACAAACAATCGCACTAACTTACGTCTTCCATATGGTTTGTCACCATCGCCTACACGTCGCAGTACCTTTGCCACACGCCGCTCAATGTCTCCCATAGCTATTAGACCCTCTCAATTGGGACCGGTCAAGAGAAAATTTGAACTGGATGAGGGTTCTTCAACAAGTTCGTGGGGCTCTTTGTATTCACAGCCACCGTCAAAGAAAATGTTTTGCGAAAGTCGCGGCTCTTCACCCATATGCCAATCACCTTCGGGATCTGTGTGCCCCAGTCCAGATTCGGGTACTGGCAACTATGATGGTCGCATAACTCCTAAACTGTTGATATCAAAATTGTGCACCAATAATGCAACAAATACAAATTCTGCATGTTCCTCACCAATGTCGGCTTCATCTTGCAGTGATGTTATTGAATCTACAGTCGCAGCCGTAAATGCACACTGTTCTTCATCCTCATCATCTTCCTCCTCCTCCTCTTCGTCTTCTTCAACATCCTCCAACTCTCTGGTGTCCAGCAATAGTGAACCCATGAGTATTGGCAGCAGTTTAGAAGAAACCATCACAATTGCCAATAAATTGGCTATGCCAACCATGCAGGATGAATCAACACTAATGGATGTCATAAAGCCAGACACGACTACATCGGTAAACTTGGAGGCTTGTACGAAAATGTTAGTAGAACCAATGGTAACTAGCACAACTACTTTAAATAATCCAGCGGTAATTTTGGATGACAAAATGTAAGCATGTGTTAAAATTTATTTTGAAAAAAAAAAACAAAAATACATTAGAATTTAGTTAGTCTTTATTTAAAACCTATTATTATAATCCTAAAAAATCAAGCGTTATTGTTAGTGTGAGTCATTTAGTTTAGAGGGCAGGTGATTTCAAAATATTTTGTTTCTTTTTCAATCTAGCAAAAAAGATTTACGTTTAATTTTTTTTATTGAAATCATATGTTCTCTGTACCTTTGATACAAATCGAATTGAGTATTCTGTACTAGGATATTGGATTTAAATTTATATATGTATTAGTATATTATAAAAAGTAATGATCGATTGATAAAACGCTATAAATATTCAATTAACCCTATAACTAGCTAACAAATGAAAGCCTATCAGTTTTCGAAAACTATTTGTTAATATAAAAAATGAAGTAGGCAGGTTTTAGCAGATTTTTGGAAAATCTATAATGTATCAAAAAAATATGTTTTTTTAAATTTTAAAAAAAAATATGAAGTACGAAATATAATTTATACTTTTAGTTCGACTAAACAATTATTTAATTTAAAACGTTTCATTTTATTCGACTTCTTGGAAAAAATAAAATTGTAAATTTTAATAAACTCCAATTTTGTTAAAAAAAATACTTTAAATTTAAGATTCGCTCATTACGGTTTTTATAAGTAAATCTGAGTAAATCAATTGAATTTATTAATTAATTAAGCAATGACAATAGTAAATCTTATTTGCTACTAATGCTTTGTTTTAGCGAACGCTTTTCAGAATATATATAAAAATCTGTCCCAAACCCATTATTTGCAGATGACAAAGGTCAAATTCTTAAATATTTGATATTTGTTCATAAAAAAACTCGTCATATTTTGTATTTTTTGGCGAATCATTATGAAACTTTAAAAAATATTTAGTGTTGCTATTTAATCGAAATTAACTCATTAGAATATTAGATGTCAAATTAAGCTCTTAATTGTAACGTTTTGTTTATAAATATTAATATTTTTATTTGAAAACATAAAGATAATTTTAATTAAATTATTTGAATGTTTAGAAAATAATTTTATTTATTAAAAATAATATTTAGTTACAACTATTTTTGGCTTTATGATACATAGAAAAAAAAACAATCACATTAAAATTGACATGTGGAAAATGAAGACAAAAGTAAAAAACTGATACGCTTTTATTTGTTACCTTTTGTAAACAAAAAACACATTATAATCATAATTCAAAAAATATACCCCAAAAATATTAAATATACTTAACTATATTATTATTATTTTTATTTGTTTATATTTAGTCTGTATGTATAATGTTAATTTTCTTTTAGTTTCTAGTTAAACATAATAATTAAATCCTGTATTAAGAAGTTCGCCTTTTGAATTTACAAAACCTCGATTTGTAAAATCCCATTATTATATTTGTTAAGTTACACATTTTGTTTTATGTATGCCCGTGAATTATTTTTTCATTTCCATTTATTTTAATTTTGTATGTATGTCTCTAATTTATGTTAAACTTAAAAATACGTTTTAAGGTTTCTTAATTTTAGTAAACCTTTCTTTAAAAACAATTGAAAAAAAATACAAACAAAATACCATGTTAATCAAATATTAAAAAAAAAAAATAACAAAACAATAAATTGATTTAATTTGTTTTCATGTAATAAAAATAATAGTTTTATTGTTTGTGTTAATGCTGTCACATTCTATTCTATACATTAAGATAAAGATTGAAACCCATACGGATTAATAACGGTAACGCTAATTTTAATTATTTCGGTAATGATCAAGGCGAATTCATACAAGGTAGGAATCAGACAAAGCTAATTAATTTTTTTTTTGGCTTGGTTGGTACTAGTGTGCGTGAAAGCTTAGGTGAGTTCTTAAATGCATTAAATTTGTGCAACACTGATGTAATGACCTGTAAACTTTTGCAAAAGTGAAATAAACTGTTATTATGCTGTAGTGATGTAATGTTACAGCATTTACGAACGCACCGCTTGTTTTTATATTTCAATATCTATCATATTCAATGCTTACCCTGCAGGAAATGTCAATTGTGAAATTATACTGACTTACTGACAGTACTAGTGACTTATTATACCCCAGATAATGTTATTTACTATAGACATTCAACATGTGGGTGTCATCGGAAGATTACTACTAACGATAGTACTATTGAGTAGGTACTTCTTTTGGGACCATATGTAGACATTGGAACCAGAGACTCACTAGTACATTTTAGTAATTCTAGTCTATACTTTTGGTACTTTTCTGAAGTAGATGTCGAGAATGAAACTGCATATTCTGTTAACATTTGACGTTGTATTAAAAAAATTAAAAACAAAAGGGTACGAATTCATAACAGTTGTTAGAGTCGCCTTCAAATTCATGTTTTTCTCATCACTTCGGCTATTTGACATTTGGCAATTATTGTTTTTGTAGAACTCCCATCACCTTATATGCATTTGCATTAGTAATGGTATTATCGCTTATTTTGATAACGGTAGCTTAGCGGTAACGGTAATTCCGGTCTGACTTAAAAGAGTAAAATCCAAAAACTAAAAATAGGCGGTATTAGATTACATTTTAACTTCTCTATATTTCAATAAACTCAATTATTGAAATCATAATTGATTGATAATTTGTACAAAATATCACTGGAAGTTACGGGATTCCGTTCGTTTACTTTTAAAAACTTGTTACGAGAGAGCAACAGAGTGTTAAAAGTGACAGTTCATAGATAGAGAACATGACATTTTTTGCTGGACATTTTTTTTTGGTAAATTGATTTATAATAAAATACAACTAATTTTTACAAATTGTTGTTCGCGTATAAATTTCCAAATGATCAATGATTTTGGTTGAAATTTAATGAATTAACCAATAATTAAAACTAGTATAATATATGTATGTATTTAGTTATACTCAAATCCATTTATTTTACTGATATAATAATTTTTAAATTTTTACAAAAGAAAATGGACTAAAAACTACAAATTTAAAAGGTTTGTTTTGATATTTTATGTTTTCTACATATAAAAATCGGTTTTTATAAACACCAGGGCAGGATACCAGGGCACTCTAACATACATGGTAATGAGGTAGCAAAGACAGGTGATTAAAACCCCCTATATGTCACCAAACAATCCTGGAACAGTATAACGCTATTTGGCAAAAGCAACCAAAATACTAATTATATAGGAGAAAAGTCTTAGGACATTAGTCGAGGAGCTAGAGACAGACAGTTAAGTGCAACTGTCCATGATGATTTCACGATGAACTAGACAATATAGCTAGATATGATCTGAGCAAACGATTAGGCTTTATCAGGGGACAGTCTGGAATTTCGGTTTTTACCTTACTTTTTTAGTTTTCTTTTTCACTTACACAGAAAAAAACTCTTTCCTAAACAGTTTCAATTCAAATATTTAACACATATTGAACAGGTTTCAATTATTTAATAATTGAATCAAAGGCCTGTCACACATTTTGTTCGGAATGGTTTCAATTCCGTAGTTTTTATTCCGATCGATTTCGTTTTAGGTTCTTCAGATTCCGTGAAACTTATTAATTCAAAAAATATTTAATAATTCTATATTTTTGATTTTAATTTGACGTTTTTAATTTTAAAACAAAAGTGAAATTTTTGGTACAGAAACTGATTAAAAATTTTAGATAAATAATTACAAAGAAATATCAATTCCACTTTGAAAACTGAAAGTTGTTTCATTCCGAAAGAAATTTTCGTTTTACTTTTTCTGAAGAAGCTAAATGCGGAATTAATTCCACTTTCGATCGGAATGGAATTTTGTGATTTCAGTAGTGGAAAATCACATTTGCCGACTATAGGCAAATGTTCTCTTTTTGATAAAATCTGTAAATTTCTTAATCGCTGGCACCTACTGGTGCATGAACAAGGAGACAATAACGACCTATAAGGCAACTGGCCGCTCTCTCCTTAACTACGCAGCCCCCATATGGACACCCTTTCTCAGTGACACACAATGGCATGTCATCAGCCAACCCAACCCAACCAAATTTTGATGGAAGATCCTAGACATCCTCCCATCAAACGTAGACCGTTTGTTTGTGTAATGGCTACATGTGCAATAAAGGCTTAAACCAACACCCACCTGCTGGTTGGAGCAGTATTTCCAACTGCTACCAGGAGCGAATTGTTCCAGGCACTCTTAACCGGGGAAGTTTTTCCCTTTTCGTTTTTTTAACATAAAATTTGAATAGAAAAAATGAGAAAAGGGAAAAAAAACTCCCGGGGAATTTTTTTCATAATTGGGCTGTTTAATTTTAAACTGCAAATAAAACCAAGAATTTTGAGTACTTATTAAAGTATTTTATTAATAAAAGGAACAAAAACATAAAAAAGCAAAACAGCAATTCAACTAAAAAATAAATAATTTTCATTAGTTTTAATATCCAATATCTCAGTTCTTTTTTTAGTTTTTTCTAAGCATATAAAATCCACCATTATACTATTGGAGTTTTTTGGATTTTTTTTAGATTTGGAATACTTTTAATAATTTCAATAAGTTCTGATAAAATACTCGTTTCAGTAATGTCTCCAGTTTGTTATATTATCATGTCCTCCTCCAACAAATACATGTAAATTAAATATGTCAGTTCTTATACTCACTAAACATTTCAAAAATGTATAAATACTTATAAAATATTAAAGAATTTAAATTTGAAGTTAAACGCCAATATCTGTAAACAAATATCAAAAATTCCACTGTAAATTTAACAACTTGTTTATGAAAAAGAACTAACAGCAACAATAAATACCGAATATATTTCATATTCAAAGAGCATCACTCAGTAGTCCAGCAGAATCAAGTATGTACCTCTTCTTCTCCACCAGGCATAGGTTATGTCTATTAGTTGAAGAAATATTCAGGTTTATTGATTTATTTTTTTTAATTTTGCTCGTTATTTTTATGGTTTTGTAGATATGGCGGGCCTACGGAGGGTCGAAATTTATTTTTAAAATATCAGCTTTATTGGCGATAAAATTCTAAATAAAATAAAAAAACTTGCTAACAGTTATCTGTTCCCTATAAAAAGTTATACGCATCCAAAGTTGGAACTTGTAAAAAGGGCCGTATTTTTACGTTTTTTTTTTTTTCCAAAAAAGCCAATATATTTTTTATTACACAGTAGGCACTTATAGCTGATATTTTAAAAATAAATTTCGACCATCCGTAGGCCCGCCATATCTAAAAAACCATAAAAAGATCGAGCAAAATAATTAATTCAATTTAAATTTAATTCACAAAATTCTTAATTCGAAATTAAAAAATCTGAGCCATTCATTCCATAAATAAATTCCCAACATTCTTTAGCTTCATTCAAAAGCCTTTCAGCCCAATTATGAATAAAAATTCCCCGGGAGTTTTTTCCCTTTTCTCATTTTTCCTATACAAATTCAATGGAAAAAAACTACCGGGGAACAAACTCCCGCGGAATTCTTTATTCATAATTGGGCTGTTTATTTAAATAGAATTCATTCATTGTTTAATTAATTCATAAAAGAATTGATTTAACCTAAGGATGATTAAATTGTTGTTATTCAAATACAAATTGAATTACAAAATAACTTAAGCCTTTTTGTAATAGATTTAAATTGAAGATAAATTTAATCATTCAATACATTTTAAAGCTATTTGAAAATTATATAGATATAGAAAATTTTAATGATTTAATAAGGAATTCATTTTATAATGAATAAATTCTAGAAGGAACGAATTCAATGCATTTGAAGTACAAAGGTATTAATCATATTAATTAATCTAAAATGAATTCATTAACGACCGAATTAGGCCGAATATTAGGATAGATTTCGACTTTAAAAATTCGGTTTTGGTTGAACTCAAATAGCACTAGTTTACCGTCTACCATTTGGAAAAACATTTAACTTTTAAAATGTCTTGGTGAAATCGTTCGTCATGTTCATCACTCATATTTCCAACCTAACCAACCTATGTTGGACTATAGCTTATACATTGATGTATTGACCATGTAAGTTATTGGGAGTCTTCGGAAAGTCTATTTCAACAGACAGACGGACATGGCAATATCGACTCCGGTATCTATGACGATCCAGAATGGATATACTTTATGGGATCGCAAATGAAAAATATGGAAATTACAAACGGAATGATAATTCTGTATACAACGATATCCCTAACAGAATCCAAGGCACTACTTTCAACCTCGGATATGAATCTTCTTTGCGTCAAGCATGGCAAATATTTGGCGAAAAAGACGGAACCACTAAATAAAATATATTTGAATTCTTTTATTTATTTTAAAAACGTATCTTATTTATGATTATTCAAAATAAATGTTTTGTTTTATTTTATGCTGTTTGATCTTACAAAACACTCGTAAGAGTAAACATCATCAAACAAATTTGTGTTAAAAAAAAAGTGAACCCGACCCTCGTTAACGATAGTTGAACTGAAAAGTTAAAAGTTTATCGTTCGTAAAAGCACATGTATTTGCTTCACGTCAAACGTTTTTAATGCAAATTATTAGCAGTCATTTAGTTATATGTTGCTAAAGTTTTCAGGTCATGGCATCAGTGATGCACAAATTTTTTTCATTTACAAACGCACACTGTATTTCTCTTTGTAACTATCTATCAAAAAAAAAATTATGTATATATACTGGAAGAGAAAAAATAAATGACGAACAGGTGGGAAAGAAAAAATTGGTATTCAATCAGATTTTCTATCAACCAGACTGTTTTTAATACAAGAAACAACTTGAATTTATGGATTTCTAGATGTCGTCTAGAAATCACAAAACAAAGAATTGAGTATATTGGTAGTTTAGAATACAACAATTTGCCTCAGTCTATAAAAAATTGTGCGTCAATATCGTTGTTTAAGAAAAAACTTAAAGATTTTTATTTAAATAATATTGAAATGCTTTTAATCTATATATCGATGGCTTAATATAAAAAGGACCTAACTGGTGTTTTTTTATGTAGTGATTTTTTTGGGTAATTATGATATATGATCGGACTATTTATCGAAATAAACGAAAATCTGGAAAAAAAACACGAGTTAGGGCCTTTGTATATTAATCCATCGATATATAAAATACAAAAAATGTTTCTACCAATTATAGACTCTGAGACCATCCAACCGATTAGCTCCAAACTGGTATCATTGGAAAGGAAATTTTCTGAATATGGTTTTGGACACCTAAAATACTACATTAGGTCCATTCGGTGATTTCATAAAGATTTTCGAATTTTCTCATACAAACATTTTTCATCTATCGGACGACAGAGTAAGTGTTTGGAGAAGGCCAAACACTGAATTGGAAAATAACAATGTAGTAAACACTGTCAAACATGGTGGATAAGGCATCATGTTGTGGGGTTGTATGGCTGCATCTGGTGTAGGAAACTTAGTTTTCATCGACGGTTCAATGGACAAAACAGTTTACCTTAATATTTTAAAAGAAAACCTACTACAATGTGCTCTAAAGTTAAAGCTTGGGAATATTTCTGTTATCAACAGTACAATGACCCCAAACACACTGCCCATGACGTCTGAATATGGGTAGTGCATCATGTTCCCCACATTCTCACGACTCCTCCGCAATCACCTGACATGAATTCCATAGGACATTTGTGGGATAAATTGGCCGAACGTGTAGGAAAGCACCATATTATTAGTAAGACTCAACTTAAAGAAGTCCTGTTACAAAAATGGCAAAATATTGGAGCTGACGTCACCAAAAATTGGTGGATTCAATGCCAAGACGATTTAATGAAGTCATTAAAAAGATAGTCTACTCCACAAAATATTAAACTATTAAAAAAAACTATTTTCCTATTAAAAATTAGAAACTGTGTGAATATTTTTGTCCCCCTTAAAATCGATCTTCGAAACATTAGATAATTATTTTTCTGAAATGTGCCAACTTATGTTTAGGTTTTCCATATATTTCCATAAGTTATATGTAAATAAATATTTTTGTTGAAATGTGTACGAATGTTGGGGCCTTCGTTTAAAAAATATGGACGATTAAAGATAAATCTGTATGCTGTGTGAATATTTAAGTCCGGCACTGTATGTATATAAAAATGGATGTACAGTGAGTGTCACTCAAAATCGTACAACATATTTTTTTTAAATATTTTGGAATTATACAGGCAATAATAGGTGATTATATAAAAAATTAAAAGTCATTTTATTAATTGGAACAAAAAATATGTATTTCAACAAAAAAGTTAACAAAACCTCAATTCATTAAAAAAATATTGATGAAAATTAAAGAACATCACAAAATTCATATTTCACTTAAATTCGTACAATTATATTAAATTATAATTAAAACTTTAAAAATTAAAAAAAAATTTTAAATTAAATAATCCTAATACTTTGTAGGGTATCATTTGCTATTTTTTAGTGCCTTTACGATTTTAAATGAAGCGTTGATATTCTGGGCACTGACAGTCTTGCCCAATTTTTTTATTTGTGGATAAGGGCAATTAAAATTATACCCAATTTTCTGATAGGTAATAGCACACACAATATAAAAATAGCATTTTAAAATATTTCCAAAACATCAACTTCCTAAAACTAATGAATAAAATTTGAATACGATGGTGTACGATTTTAAGTGACATTCACTGTATGTTCCGAATGAACTCAAAAACGACTGGACCGATTTTAATGAAATTTTCAGGGAATCTTTAGAATAGCCTAGCGGGTAACACTCTAAAGGAGGGGTGTGGCAAAATCAAATTCTTACATTATACCGCTAATGCCATCTATATATATATAAAAAACCGCTGGACCGATTTTGATGAAATTTTCAGGGAATCTTTAGAATAGCCCAGCAGGTAACACTGTATAGTCAGATTTTTAATATTCGGTCTGTGGGCGGAGGGGCGTGTAAAAATCCAATTTTTACATTATACCGCTAATGCCATATACATATTTCATAAAAATGGATGTGTGTATGTATGTTCCGTATGGACTCAAAAATGTTAACAAGCTCGATGACCAAATACAATTGAAAGTGTCTGGCGAAACAATAAAATACAAATCGATTGACACAGTAATGAACGAAGAACAAGTCGTCAATTGTCTTACTTAATTTTTTAATTCATTGGAACCAGCCGATATGCCACATGTATTAACATTGAAGGTGGGATTACCGACTTTTTCCGACACTGTATACAGATGTTTTCTAAAGGCCAGCAACGCGGACCGGGTTCAGCTAGTATAGTATATATTACTAAATTTTCTAATGTAATATTATCTCTTTTTAAAAGCAGTTTTTGAAGCATTAATAATTTGTATATTGTAGCCAACGTTGTCTCAACAATGCCCTAGAGGCACTGAGACCATATCAATGAAAATTGTAATTTTTTGAATTAATGAATAAAAAACAAAAAAAAAAAACTACCTTTCCTAGCCTTTCTCAAAAATATATATGTTTCATTCAATGAACCAAAACATTTTTTTGTAAACTTGTGTAATCAATGTTTTCCCATTATTATTTTCCCTCACTTATATACTAATTTTTAAGCCAAACTCATTCCTGCAATATAAAAAAAATAAAACACAGAATATATTTGATTTTGTACATTAATATATATATTTCCGTTCTTTTGTGTTTCTTCATTCGTAAATATATATAATTTTGGATATATTTTTCATTCTTAAGATTAAGAAAAATACTTAAATGAAAGTATAATTTGTTCCAATATTTGTAAGAGATGATAAGGAACATCTTTTATTTTTTATTTATTGATTTTGAATTTGTAGAATGGTGAAGATTAAAAAAAGCAATATTTCAATAAACTCGTACTAGGATGCCTGATTTTAAAATATTGTTTTTACTTTGTCAATAGTAGAGAGTGAGAGGAAAAGTTATTAAAATATATATATGATTTTTTTTTTGGTGGTTTTAGTTGCTATATTTATGATTTATTTTAGAATAAAATTTTAAACAAACATTGTGTTTTTATATAAACATTTATTTCTGTTTTTTCTTGATTTTGTTTTAATAATTTGTTAAATTTTTTTGTATTTTGTTATTATTTTTGCATGATTTATTTGCTTTTGTGTTGTGTATGATGATACGATTTGTTGTGTAAATTACAAAAAAAAAATATGAGAAATACTTAAAATTAAGAAAAATATATATATTTTTATATATTTGTTAAATTATATTTATATATATTTATAGATATAAAAAAAGTATATTAATGTATTTACTACAATGTAAAAAGTACGTAATATTGCCGAAGAAAAGAAATAAATGTAATCAAATCAAACTTATAGAGAAAGGTCTGTGTGACAAAAATGAACTTCTTATATATGTAGGTGTATGGACATATTTACATATTAAAAATTCATTAGTTCTCTTAAAAGACAACGAGATTTTTTCCATAATGTTCTTTATTAAATTCATTACTGTTTTATAACTCTTGTTTAAAAACGCTTCCAAAACAACAGGCCTTGACTTTCTAAAAGGAACAAAACTAAATGAGTCACTACTATTTGAAGGAGTTTAAGATTATTTATATATTTTATTATATTTATTATGTTTAATATTGTGAAAGAGTGTAGCAAATAGGAAGAGCAGGTTTGTTTTCAATATGAGGTGGGTTGCATTTTTTCTTTTGGGAGGAGGAGTTTAATACACTCGAATTTAAAATTTGAGCAAAAAAAAAATTAAGAAAATCTTGGTAATTACTGTTTTATTGTTTATTTAAATTTAAAATTATAGTTATTTTAACAACTAAAAAAAGTAGCAAAAAAAATATTACATAAATGTATTTATTAAGGTAAAGTGGAGAAAAAAACTGTTTTGTTTTGAAAGTGGTGTAATTAGATGAAAAAAAGAATAGTATGCTGATGTATTATATGTTTTATGGATTTGGAATGGTTTGTTTTTTATTTATTTTAAACTTTTAAATATATTGCTGAATTTGGCGAGAGTGTGACGATACAGTTATTAAATATAATAATAAAACAATATGTATATCCTTTTACTACAATGATTTCCCTGTGTGTATGTGTGTGTATATATAAGAAAAGGGGGGATTTTATATAGGAGTGGAGGGACAGCTTTTTATAAAACAAAAATATGTTGATTTGGATGATTGTTGACTATGATTAAATTATAATAATAATTATATATAAAAAAAGAACGCTGCAAGAAAAGAGAAAAGTAAAGAAAATATAAATTAATATTTGTTTTTGTTTATTTAACTAGTAAACAACGCTCTTGCTGTAGGAAACGAAACCACGAGAAATTGTAAGAATAAAAAAATTTCCTATTTTCGAAATGTGTAAGCAATTTTATATTGTTTATAAAAACGAATAGATATTTAACAAGTGAGAGTGCTATTTCGGTGGTGCCGAATATAGCCAGTTGACGACAAAGAATTAATTTAAATATCCATATTTTTGTCATCTCAACTAAAATTTTTCAGCCATAACTTTAAAATTCATTAATTTATACTGAATCATTTTATTAGCAATAAATTCGTTTATCACTCAACCAAAGTAATTTTCCTGAGAAAAACAGAAGAATGTTTATTTTAAACAGAAAAATTTTACTTTTATTGCAGTAGACTTAATACAAATTTAAATTTTAAGTTCTTAAGACGCTTAACATTAAAAAATAAAAATTTATAAAAAATATACATATGTATGTTTATATACATTCTGATTTGGAAAAGAATTACACATACTCCACCTTTAAATTAGTTGAACCTCTTAAATCTTTTAATAAAAATGTTTTTTATCCTAATTTAATATTAAAAATTTCCCGGGAATGAGAAAGAGTCCGGAAAATTAGGAACCCTACTGTATATCGATAATCATAGACAACCTATTTGTTTGCATCTCGAACTCTAAAAATCTCACAAATCGATTCATAAATTGCAAACCCGAAATTCTCTTTTTTAGACAAGATTTCTTTATAAAAATAAACTTTTATAAGCCCGCAGCGAACATGCAGACCTATTGCGTTGCCAGAGGCAACCACAAATTTCTGTTTGCCAATTTGGCAACAGTTAACATCTGTAATAGCATTTAGGCAACTGAAGTTCGGCTGCCATCGACATTAGATGACAGATTGGGCATATTTGACATATCACAATTTCTCTTCATTTACTTTAAAGGTTTCGTTTCGTACAACACAAGCTTAAAAATAAAAATAAAACTTACCACAACAAACTAAATTATGTTATTGATAATTTGTATTGAATTATGCTGTTTATTAGCATAATGCTTGTATTTATTAAGAAAGACTTTCGGTTGCTTAGGTTGGTTTTTGTTTTCTTTTGTGTTTTTTAGTATTAAAAATTACTTTTTAATTTCTTCTTGTTTATATTATTTAGTTTTTTTTTTGTTTGTATTTTTTGTTTGTTTAAAGTAAGGAAGTTTTATTTAGTAAGGTTGATGTCTTGGCTGGCGTCCTGTCCCTCTTTGTTTGCCAGATTGATAACCGCCACCACCAGAACCTTTAATAGACAAGAATCATAAACATAATTTTAGGAATATTAATATTTCATCTATAATTGTTTTAGAGGCGCAATTAAATAACATTAATATTTTTTAAACTAATTTATTATAAATAATCTACAAAAATCCAACTACCAATTTATTTGTTGTTTGTTTTTTAAAACCAAAAGGATTTACATTTTTTTAAATATAGATTTTTAAATTTTGACCGATTTTTATTTTAAAAATTACTGTGTATGTGAATTTTTTTTATTTTTTTTTTGAAAAATACCAATTATTTTATATAGTACAAATATGAATTATTTGGAATAATTATACATACTACCTCCTTTGGGACCACCTCTGGGTCCACCGGCACCACGATTACCACCACCACCGCCTCCACCACTACCGTAACCACCACCGCTACCACCATAGCCATCATAACCTCCAGCATAGCCATAGTCTTTAGTTATTTATGCGATTTGTTTTTGGTTAAGGTAAGTGAGTTGGGTTTCATTTTTATATTTTATATTTTTAATTATTATTATTTTTGTTTGAGTTCATTCATTTTAAAAAGTTCATTTGTATTTTGTTTTTTTTTTCATTGGTATTTTGTTTTAACACATTGATTTATGATTTTAATTAAAGAAAAATGTAAAAAAAAGCAAAAAGAAAACAAAATAACATAAGAAATCTGTGTAAAATTACATTAACTACTACATATTATTGCTACTACTTTACACTCTACACATTATTTCTTTAGTGTCATTATTAGGAGAAAATACGGTCAAAATTGTTGTTTTATCATAAATATAAATAGGAAAACAAAAACTTAAAGCGGTGTAAGGGGGGATAGTCATCATTAAAACACACAATTATTTATTTGGCAATCGATACAATTTCATGGATATTTTCATTTACACTTATGTTATTTTAGTATGTTTGCAACATTTTACCTGTTGTTTTCAATATTTGTACTGATGAATTTGATGTATCATAATACTTTTTCTTGTGAAAACTTTTTTCTCTTCATTATTTATTCGTATTTCAACAAGAAATTCATATTCTGTTGGAATATTTACAAACAGCTTCCTAAAAATTGGTTTTTGGTCTGTCTGTCGGTTGTAATTAGCTTTTGGAAGCTTCCATCATATATCAAAATACTGTCTCTTTTTCACTGAAAATTTCTTCTTAAAACTAAACGTTTTTAAATTGTTAAATAGATCTCTCTCTCTCTCTCTCCCTGTTAGCTATTCAACGAAACGAACAATTTTAAATACTTAATATAACACAAAACCATATGTGATGGAAATATATCGAATTGTATAGAATTCATGTGTATCATTTTTGAAGCCAGATTAAAAATAATTCAGCCCAAAAATTATGGGAATGTAACACTTGGAATTTTACACATTTTATACCTTCACCATGAGAGGGTATATAAAAAGTTTGACATTCATTTGCGACACGAGAATTGACATAACAGTTAAAACGAACTTTCCCAAGCCGCCAAATAACTTTAGAACATGAACTATAAGTGAGCTACAAGTGAGATCTTAATTATATTTTGAAAATATGTTGACTTGACTTCATTCCTTTAAGAATTCATTAATTCCTTGTTGAATTATTCAAGTTTTCTTTAATTAAAATCCATTACAAAATAGCTTTCAAAATGTATTGAATGATTAATTGATCTTCTAATCAAATGTCAAAAAAATATATATATATTTTAATTCAATTTGTATAACAAAAAATTTATCATAATATGATAAATTTTTTGTTGAATGAATTCTGTTATGAATTAATTGTATTACGAATTAAACGATAATGAATTTTATATTAAATAAAATCCTTTGAATGAAGCTAATGAATGAATTAGATTTTGGGAATACATTTCTGGAATGAATGGCCGAAATTTTTTAATTCCGAATTAAGATTTTAGTAAATAAAGCAAACAATTTATTTATTTATTAAAGCTCTGGATGAATTGTATATATGAATCTGCATTGCCGAGTATACAACTTGTACGATTTCCATCACATATCTAAAAATTTGTCATAACATTGAGCGTTCTAAGTTAGACAGGGTTGATCAAGCACAGCTACATTTTTCTTATAGTTCTCTTAAAATATAATAAAATTTACAAAACTGAATTTATAGAGAGATCAAATAATTCATTCTTATTGCTGACTAATCCGGAAAAGCAGCAGCGGTCAATTTTCCAAAACCTTGTAGACGGTTTCTGAATCTATCACACAAATAAGCCGAGCGATATTCGTTTTAATACTCAGGATCTTTCCTGAATAATCAGCATAACATGGATTTTTATCGGCGTCCATCATAATTCAATGTAACGGGGTTAAATCGCAATTCCGAGGCGGCAAACTAACAACTGAAAAGTTCTGTTCATTTTATATAATTTGTTTAAAGGAAATTTTTATTTGCACCCGCGTTTAAAGAAAATGCAAATATTCTTATCACAACTAAAAATTAAAATCATTTCTAAAGCTGACGTTTAATTAACATAAAAAAACCAACGATGTTACTTTTTGCATTTATGAAACAGTTTAAAAAAAAAAAAATTAAACTCCTGTGAAATTGTTATGAGGAAAACAAGATGGAGGGGGGGAAAAATTATGCAATTATATGACGACGAACGAGTAGCGAGATAGATAGAGATCACTAATAAATACATGAGAAACAAAAAAAAATATATGTTTTTTTAGGGTTTTTTCTTTTATTTGCTCTTTTTTTTAATTACATATACACATGATGTCTAATATAAGAAGGCATTTTTTCATAAGATAAAAACAATTATAATAATTTAAGCTGTGGTGTTTTGACATATTTTTTTCATTTCTTTTTTTCCTATAAACACAAAATGTGGTTGTTTTTGTTTATAGCAAAAAAAGCATAACACAAAATATATTATATAGTTGGTTGATTGATTTGGGAGCGCAAAGCGGCGCTCACATCATATAAATGTTTGTTTAATATACTAAAAATATTAGATATATAAAAAGAATGTTAATTTGAATTGGCTTAAATTTTTCTCATGTTTCTACAATGCATTTTTTTTTTTTAAATATTTTTAGTTGACATTTTTAGTTTTGTGATTTTTTTACCTTATTTTCCACACAACAATTTCAGCGTTTAAAATTGCAAATTTTCAAGGGAATTTCTTAACGTTAAAACGTTTTTGGGAAAGTTATTTTTAGAGTTTGTTTCTTAGCTTGAGTTGATTTTTTGGAATTATAGTTTGCCAAAAAATTTTTGTGTGTTTTAATGTCTCACCTCACCGCAGTTAAAGGGGGGATTGGATTTTTTATATATGTATATTATTTTATATGTTTAAATGTTTTCAATACAAGAAAATTTATTTTTTAAATTTATTATAAGATTTTTTCAAGAAAAACAAAAACAAATTTACTATTATTTTTAAGGATTTTTTTCATTTTCATTGTTTAAGTATTAATTGTTAGAAAAAATAAAAAAAGTGGTTTTACAAAATACTAAAACTAAAAATGGAATTTTAAAATTTATAAGAAAAAAATATTAATTAAAAAATAGAATTCAAGACAAAAAATTATGTTTAATCTACTACATAACAAAGTTATACTAAAAAATACAATTAAAAATTAATAACGGAAAAAAATTATTAAAATTAACCACAAAAAACCAGGTTAAAAAAAATTAAAGACTTAAGCGAAAAAAAATGTTGAAAAACAAAACTTCAAAGATTTTTTTAATTTCAAAAATAAAAATGGTGTGTGAGGCGAAACATTTGAAAATTCGGTATTACAATGTTTTTTTTTTAGATTTTTAAAAGGTATATTTTAAAATAATAAAAAATAATTAAAAATATTTTTATATTTTTAAACTATATTTAAAAAAAATATTAATTAGGCAAATAATAAAGATTTAAAAACATAATGGTAAATTGTACTTTAAAAATATTAATAAAAGAAACATGGAGGTTTATCAAAAACCTATTTCTTTAATAACATTTTTAAAATACTTTATAGTTCTTTATAACTTTTATAACTTAATTTTATATAGAGATATATGAATGAAAAAAACATTGAGAAACATGCAAGTGGTTAATAAAAAAAATATATATGTATATATTGTTTATATATATATATATATAAAATAAAGTATGTATTACATAATTGGTTGGATAAATATATAAATTTTAATTTTATTTTTCTTTTTTTTATATTAAATCAAAGGTTAATATTATTAATAATAATAATAAAAAAAAAATTATCAAAAAAGAGGGCTTGGCTTTAAATTTCAATAAACTACAACACTCACTACTCAAACACAAGTGGGCCAAAAAAGATTAGAATTATAAAATTATGGGTTTACTTAAGAGTAGCCTTTAAAGTTTACTAATCTTATCCTGCATAAGGTTTAATTCATTCATGTATTATAAACTTGTTTGAGTAGCTTAGAGGTTGAAGTGCTAATTATTAGTAGAAAATATTATTTTAAGTTTAAAAAAAAATTGTTTCAAATCTTGTTTAAAATTGTTTCATTATTTAACAAATCATTAACCCGTTTTTTGTTTTTATTTTCATTGCTTTTATTAAAAATTGACGAAGTGTGTTTTCTTTTTATAACGAAAATTAAAATAATAATAATAAACTTTAAACGCCGCATTTACGCGTAAAAATTGCCATATTTTAAAAGTATTAAAAAACTCTATCTAGCTGATGTTAAAAAAAATAATTAAAGTTATTTATTATGCTGCTGCTGATGGACCAAAAACTAATTCAAATAATTGACAAGAAACAACAATGAGTTTTATTTAATTGATCTTTTTTTAATTATTTATTTTACTTTCTTTTAAATAACAAATTGTCCGAAGGCAAATAAAAGATTATCACCCCAAATATACATTAACTAAAAATTAATGCATAAAAGGGAATTAAAAAAAAAATTGTATAATTTAAAGAAGACAGCTGCTTTTACTACCCTGTCAGGAAAACAATTTTAAACAAATGCATTTTATGTATGTTAATTTCCCCATTTTGTAACAAATATTGAAAAATAGAGATCGAGTATGTGTGGGAAAAACGTATTGCATATTGTTGGTATATTACTACTTATAATGAACAAAATGGGTAAAAAAACTAACATAATACTAAAATGTTTTAATTCACCTACTGGAGAGGAGAGTAAAAAGCTAGCTAACTTTCTAAATATTTACTTTACTCTTTTCAATATTTTTAAGTTCAGAAAGAGGTTCTTCGCGAATGTTGTAAAATTAAACTTGCTATATTTCGTCTAGTCTCAACTCGTTTCTAACTTTAAAACTATTGATGGGAGTTTTTTTGTTTGTTTGTATAAAATATTTGTAAAAATATTATTATAATTAATAATAATGCATAATAAAAATATATGCACGTATTATCTCTTAGAATATCAAATTGTATTTCTCTTTTTTGTTTGTTTTTCATAAAGTGTTATAAAAAAATTTATAACACTTTATGATTTTCATTCGACCACTCTCTTTTTGTTGAGTGGTGAACGAGTAGTATTGTAGTATGTCTATATATATATATATGTATATATTATTATATAAAGGCTTTGTTTTTGTTTGTTTGTTTTTTTATTTGACTTTAAGCCAAATTAATGATTAATAATAAATATTTATAAAATAAATAACTATGTATTAGGGAGGAGGGGGTTGGCCGGTTGGTTGTAATATTTTCTTTTGTTTTAGTAAGAAAAAACATAAAAGTTTTGTGTGGGTGGGGCAGGGGGAAGAATGGAAATAAACAAAAACAAAAGTGTTTGGCAAAATAAATAAAAGGCACATTACATGTGTTGTGTTTTAAACATTTCAATAATATTAAACTTTTTAAAAAGATATTTAAATGGGAGTATATATTTAAATAATATATTGATAGAAAAAAATCAATATATGCATGTATAGAAAATGTTTTGGCACAATGAGGTATGAATGTGTTTTTAATTATTAAGCATAAATCATCTAACAGTTGTTAATGTATTTCAAGAACGATTTAAATGTTACATTAAGAAATGTTTGAAACTAAATCGAATAATTTTCCTCTAGAAAACAAGGTACAATTTGTAATATATGTATGTATCTTGGTTGTATTTATGTAAGATGATGATTACACCTACAACTATGTACTTGGAAGGCAGGCATTGCTATAAACATTGCTTTTACTTTTGTCAGTTGGATTTATTTTTTTATTTATTTCCTTTCTTTCTTTCTTACTTTGTTCTGGCATTAGTTTCTAAAACAATTAGTTCTTTCTCAATGTCTCAGTTGCACTTAGTTCCTACTACAACTAAAATAATCATATTTATAAATGTTTAAACTCTCTCGCTCGCTCGCATTTTTAGAGGTGTTTTTGTTAATGTTAATTAATAATGGAACTTAACTTTTTTTAATTAACACACACACTCACTCACACATATTTAATAACACACACGCTTCGTCAGTTTTTCTTTTAATTGTTGGTTGTTTAGTTATTTTGTTTAAATACTCTTTCTTGCTATTAAACTTTTACATAGATATTTAATTTAAAAAAAATATATAATTTTTTTGTAGCTTTACGTTAATGGTCGTTGTTGTTGGTGATTAAGATTTTGTTGATATTATATTTTAAATTAATTTTAAGCAATATTGAAACAAATTTATTTTGTTTTATTTTCGTTTAACAAATCAAAAAGAAAAATATTTAGAAAAATATTATATTTTTTGTATAGGTATATTATGTATATTAAAATTTAACATTAATAATTATATTTAATTAAACTGGTTATTTAAAAAAAAACTTTAATTATAGAATTATAGAAGAAAATTAATCATGTCTAAAATTTGTTTTTGTTTTTCTTTTAAAATCAAACAAATAATAAAAAATATATACGATTATATTAAGATGGTTTAAAAAATACCTAAATCAAATCAATATATCAATAAAATAACAGTAATCATCATCATTTATAAATGAGTCTATTGCCACAAATCTGATTTATTGTTCCAAGAACAAATTGAAGTTGGTGTTGTGTCTATTGTGTTGTTGTTTTGCATGTTTTTTTCTTTTTTTGTTTGTTTGTTTAAGGTTAATTGTTTTTGTTATTTTGAATATCTTTCATTTCTTGGTTTCTTATCAAAAGAAACTTATTTGAATTGTTGATAACTACTATTATTTTTATGATAATTGGATGATGTGTTGTTATTGTAATAATTAGAAGGTGTTTGTGTAGGAGTACTATTATTATAATTATTTTGGTATTTACCGTAGCCATAATCGTAGCCATTGAAAAATCCACCACTGTAGTAATCACCATAACCGGCATCATAACCATAACTACTATAGGGATATGCACCAGGACCAGACCATTGATGAGAATAACCTATAAAAATTTTAATTTTGTTTGTTTTTTAATTTCATTTATTTTTATTTTTATTTTTTTTTAATTTTTTTCGATTTTACAAAATTTTTTATGAAAGATTTTATATTTTTCTGGAAATTTTAATAGAAACTTTTCTTGAATGTTTTGTAGGAGTTTAGTTTATTCTAAATGAGTGGCAAAATTGTAAATAAAACAAAGACACAAAAAATTGTATAATTTAGGTTTAACAAGTGGTCCGATTCTGGTCATATTCAACTTGGATACAAAGAGATGTGTGCGACTTTGTGGAAGTATTTTTTTATTTTTTTTAATATCAGAAAGACCACTTTTATTTATTTACATTAAATACTAGGTTTCAATCGAATTTTAATATTAATACTTATACACATAGAGAATTATACATAGAGACGCGACACTCTGTGTCAAACAAAAATACAACAAACCATATATCTGATACAACAGCAATATAGATTAACTAATATGTATGCATTTTGTTGTTGCAAGATTTAGGTATTTGTCAATTACGTTCCGTCTCTTGTTACCCTATGCTTATAAATATGTAAAAGAAATTAAGCTAATTAAGAGAGACATTTAAATATAACCAACGATATATCAATTACACTACACTTGAGGATCAGAAACAATTACCTATCCCCCGTATTCTGTACATTATCTGACTATGACAAAATTAGAATTTAAACTGACAATTTTACAACTTTTGTATAGAAATTGTTATTAAAAATAAACAGTTTCATTGTCAAAAAAAAAATCAGAATGCGGGGTTATATATTGGTTAGATTTTTATGACAGATTTTTTTATTTGAAAAAAGTTCTTTAGATTTTGATTTGAAATCAACTATTTCAAAATCTCAAATAACATTGTTATTCAAAATCAGAAATATCTTTACAAAATTGTCTGGATATTACGGTTCTATAGTTGAAACAAAATGTCGACTCTTCGAATATTTGCGACTTTATAATAAAAAATATATATTTTATAATATTTTGAAAACAAAAATTAAAAAAAAAAAAAAAACTTTTCTAATTTTTCGAATTTTTTTCGAACAAAAATTACCACTTTTCGATTTTTCAGTCATCTACTAAATATGTATAAGTGAAACCCGAAAAAATAAAAATTCAATAATAATAATCGATTACGAATGCGGTAATTCGGTCCCTCATTAATTTTTAGCCTATTCCAAAATTTAATATTCGTTCGATATTTAAAAAAAAAAAAAAACAATCAGAAAAAATATAGACAAATCAATCTTGTAAATCTTTGTTGCTCATCGCTCAACAGAAAAACTATAAACTTCAGTGGTAAATATTATGCAAACAATTACAAATCTGTTTCAAACTAATTTTAGTAAACAGTTTTTCCAAAGTTTCTAATATAATTACCACATGCATTAAACGCAAAAGTTCAATAATACACCTTAAAATACAATTGATAGATATTTTAGTTAATGTTAAACATGATGTTAACAAAAATAAGCATTGATAGTTTTTGAATTTTTCACATATGTGTCAATGTATGTACAACATTTTAAAAACAGATATGTACATAATTACGAAAAGTTTCTACTAATATTCACATTGTAACGGTCTACACAGATTTTTAGTTTAAAAAAGATTATATTAAAAATTGTAGTAAAACTCACCACCACGTCCGTAACCGCCACGAGCTCCACGTACACCAACGCGACCACCGCGCATCATCATCATTTGATTTTCAGGTTTGGGGGTGGCACGTTTAACATCGACTTCCTTGCCGGAGATTTTTTGTTTGGGTGTCTTCAACAATTCAGTTACAACTTGTTCTGAATCAAAGGTAATGAAACAGAAACCTTTACGTTGGGACTTTTGCTTATCGAAAGGCATCTCAACATCGACAATCTATATTAAAAAAAAAGAAAGGAAAATACGAAAACATTAGTTAGTAAGTTGGCTTATTTATAATTGATGTTTCTGTTAAAACTTACGTTTCCGAATTGACTGAAATAGGTTTTGATTTCATCATCACTGATTTCGGTGGTCAAGCCACCGACGAAAATTTTACCATGACGAGCTTTAGCTTTTTTGGGATCAACTTTCTTGTTGTTGATAACATGTTCGCCAGCATCATTAACTTTGTCAATAGCATCAGTTTGTGTGAATACAATAAATGCAAAGCCACGAGAACGTCCAGTTTGAGGATCTGTTTTAACATTGATGCTTTCAATTTCACCAAATTTGCTGAAATGCTCACGCAATTCCTCTGTAAAGTAGAAAAATACATAAAACAAATTAATAAATTGTTTTGGAATAAAACACTGAAAATTGAAAAAAAAAATTAATTTAATCTTGTTACTTACTTTCTGAGGTTTCCCAGCTTAAACCGCCAACAAATAATTTTCTGTAAAATTGTTTAATAGAGAAAAATATATAATTTAGTTTTATTTAATTCAATATTTTACTTAATATATAGATAGATATAACTCTAAATGTGTGATTATTATTAAGACAGTTTCTTTTTTTTTTAATAATATAATTATTTTTCAAAATTTAATTTTGAAATTTTACTTTAAAAAATTATGAGTAAAATAGAAAGCGTTACGTTTTAACAACACGATTTTCACTTACAAATTTATATGGAATTTGAAAAAACAAATCACCAAATCTAATATCGAAAAAGAATTTTAAAACGAGACAAAAAGAGAAATCAAATGACAATTATTTTATGTATTTTCAAAATAATATGCTAAAAAGATCAATATACAAATATATCTTACGTTAAATTTAAACAAATCTAGACAAATATAAATAAGACTGGCCAAAAAATTACAAATCGAGAGAAAACGAGTATTTCAAAATGTTTAACACCGCTCTAGAAAACTTTGTTCTTTTGTTGGTTGATTCATTTCAATTCAAGTAACTTTAATTTCGTTTCGTTTAAAAAAATTGCAAACAAAGATACAAAGATACTATTTATTTATTATTACTATTATTATTATTATCGTTAAAATGACAACAACGTTAAGTAGTTTTAATCCAATTTAAATTTCATTCATTCGCAATAGATAAACTAGAATTTTTGTGTGTATTTTTTATTTATGCTTTACTATGATAAATACCATCATCATCTCATTGGAGGGCAGTGTCGGTGATGTCTGGAGCACAAATCACAGTCGTCCAAATACATCGTCGTCTCTTGGTTGTCTCTGTGTGTCGCAGTAGTGCAGCCAAACGACAAACACCTGCAGAATTCATTCAATCAATCGTTTCTGGTCAACAAAGCAGCAGCTGTGATGTTGCGTTTTGTTTTATTAATCTTTCCACTTAGAAGCTACAAGGTTTTGCTTTGGTTTGGTATGGTTATGGCTTATAGTACCTGCCGGAGAGGAACAAGATTAGTTCACTCAAACACAACAGGAAAATCAATGATATATAGATTATGGATTATTTTCTTGGTTATTACATGTGTGTTATTTGCATCCATTACATATTTATTTTAAGGATAAACGTTTCGTTACTAAACTCAAAATAACAATGCGCCACCACTTTTTCCCTCATTATATCTTTCTTTTTAATACATATTGCTAAAAATTCGTATTATTGATTGTTTTTAGTTGCTTTTTGTCGTTAGATTTGAAGACAAATTAATAAATGTATTAAACTTAAATTGTTTTGTTATTTAATATCAAAATTTCTTAATACTAACTCAATGATTGGAGTCTATTGTAATATTGTATTTTATGGCGCTAGTATAAGTATGTAATTCAAGTTTAGGTAAATAAATGAGAAGAAAAAAGAAGAAAAACTAAAAAAAGTTGTTGGTTTTTTGAAAAATATATACTTTATTTAAAAATTGCGTACGTTAACATTGGTTTTATTTTTAAAAACTACAATTAACAATCATAATAAGTAATGCTTAATTCAAAATATCTAAAACTTAATAAGAATCCAATCATTGAGATTTTTTTCCGTTTTTGCTCTTTCAAATACTTTTTTATTTTAACGATCGGGAACTTATAAAATTAGAAGTAAAATTAAAGTACGAACCACAAAAAATAAACAATAAAACACAAAATTACCTCAAAACAATAGTTTCTAGGAAAATACAATTTTATCAAATGGATCAGAGCATACTATTAGAGAACCTTCTCAAACAAATATGTATGTTAAATTAACTACAAAAAAACTAGGAAATTCTTAATATAGCATTGTCGATTTCAATAATGTAAAAATACTGTTTAAATTAATAGATTTTCATCACATTTAATTGCAAATATCAATAAATTTAAAGAATGCTAATGTATGTTTCTTTTTTTTTTTTTTTTTTTTTATTTTTGGATTTTATGTACATAAGAGAAATATATCTACAACCCTAATGTACCTACATAAATAATGCTTGTCGCCGTACAACCTTTTTGCTTGTTTTCTTTTCCACAACGAAAGAAAATGTCCAATATAGTATGTATGTATGTATACATATAATTCACATAATTAAAATGTTAAACATATGTTCAACAGTAAATAATAAGGTTTCAAATTAAAACACCGAAATGCATTTTTGTCTGTAAAATGTGGAAAAAACTAGACAAATGGGGAATATATCGTCACGCTATGCATATTGTAAAATAGCATTTTTCTGTATACCTGATTTGATCAAAAAACACTTATTGATTTATTTAGTGATTTCCTATTTAGACATATACTAATGCAAAAAAAAATCGATTCAAATCTAAATAAAATACTTGTGCAATTTTCACTATTTTTCATCATTTTAAATATCATTATCTTGTAAATGTAAACAATAGTTTTTTTTCAACGATCTGGTACTTTTTAACACAAAACATTTTTGGTATACATACATACAAACACACACACATACATACAATTTATGAAAGTAAACAGCGACCGGTATATACAAACGAAAGATATACACAAAACAAAAGTAATGATGACAAATAATGAAAAAAATGCGAACCGCCATTTTGATAAAATGACGAGGCAAACGAAATATTGAAAGAAAAAAACTAGCAGAACCAGAAGAAAAAAACCAAGAGAAAACAAATAAAAAAGGAAAATTTGCAAAACAAAGGCAGAATCAAACTTAAGCATGCGTTTTCTATGAAAAAAACATAACCTCAATTTAAATAAACATGATTTTTCAATAGTTAAGAAAATTGTCTAGTTTGGAAATCATTGATATTGCAAAAAAAAAAAATGAAATCACTGTAAAAACCAAATTTAAAGAAAAAATGTATTATTAAAACCAAAAATAGATGGCAAATCTTTGAGAATTCAAGTACAGTTGTACACACACGCGCAAATAAGGGGAAACAAATATAAGACCACAGCTAATACAACACAAGATTTTGTACAAAAAAAAATAACTCAAAAATACCAAAGTAGAGAAATAATCCACGATTCTTTTTTAATTCCATATTTCTGGGTGGCATGTGTGTATACAATTTTTTTCTTTATCAAAGTATTTCACCGTCGTATAATTTTTTTCTATTTACGTAACAATATTTTTTCTTGGAATGAATTCCTTTTGAATTTATAAAAAAACGCAATTAAATATTAGAAAATTGTTTAAATACCTGTCATCGTCGCGTGCATTTGTATCGTTGGCATTTCCATTGGTGTTACCGGCAGTTCCACCATTTTCTTTTTCATTAGCGCTGACGTCTTGTGAGAAATCTTCACCATTCATTTCACAATCTTGATTCTTGTTATCAGCCATTATATTTGGATTTTTTATTTATATTAATAAATTTCAATTTATTTTATAATTTAATATACTCAATTTCACTGTTTTTGTGTATTCTAAAAAAAAACTACACAATTTAATTATTAAACTTTTCTGTTTTTGCGACGACACGAGCGGTAAAGCTGATGACTGTAGTAATGGCCGGAAAAGACAGAAGTTGACGATGAACACACTAGCTAATCGTGAAATCTTCTTTTTACTACGCTGAATTCAATCACGTGCTGAATGTCGTATTTACTAGCATTAATATATGGTTGTCTCTTTTCAATTGTTTGAATATTGTGTTGCCATATCAATGGTTTTCTTTCTGAGTAGCCATATTTAAATTAATTGTTTGACAGGGGAAAAATATGATTAATAAATGAACCTATTTACAGAAATTTATAGAGTTCGCAATATTTCTGTTATTGAAATATAGAAATAAATAGGTTTTGAACAATCATTAAATTTATCAAAATACACATGTTTATTTCAAAATAATAAAACTGTAGCAAAACGGAATCAAACAGTAATTTTGCAGAGTGTTATGTACAAATTCAATGTTTAAATTTAAGAAATCCATACAAAAGTATATCAGCAATTATTATATATTTAATTTGTTTCTATTTCTTAATATGTAATAATTTCATGCCATTTAAATGTATTCATTATTAATTTTAATGGAAAAAGTTTTTAATACCTTTTTCATTAAATAGTAATGAATAAATTGTTTTTTTCTATAATTACTGTTGCTTTTTTAAATACTTCTATTTAATTTTTACATTACGACTGGGGAATCATTGTAAATAAAAAAATTCAGATTAATAAGTTATTTGTGTTATTTATTGTAACACTTTGTTAATTTCATTTCTTCTATGCTTAGGTGTTATTTCTAAGTAAAATTAAATTTTGGCCTTAAAGACTTTGTATTACTTGAATAAATAATTAAATTAAAAAAAATGTTTTTCAATTCTAATAACAGTTTTTTAATATGTAATTATTTTGTTTTATTTTCTTATATTATTTAATGTTAATGCATTTAAACAAATCCAAAGCCCATATGCGGGAATCCCCATTTATTTGCATAAATTATAGAATATGCAGAACATTTTGAACAAAACATACCCATTATTTTTTACAACAATCTATTCAACAACTTTTCTTTAAATCTGTGTTTTATACTTATTTCATTTTAACTTTGTGGTGGCATCATCTAAGAAACCTCTTATTCAGCTATTTAAATATGATAAGAATGAAAGAGACAATCCAAGAGTTTGAGAAAGAGACAACTATAGACATGATTACGCATATTTAGAATACACGAAGAGGGAAAAAAGCACGATGCAAAGCAAAACAGTTGAAGAAGAACAAAAAGAGGTTCGTTCACTTTAAACCAACACTTGTTCAATTTCAATGCTATAAACTGCAATTATTTTTTCGCATATACAAATATATAAAACACTGCACTGAAGAAACTTTATAAAATTGTAGAAGAAAATACAACAAAAAAAATTACTGTGATTTCAAGAAAAATATTATTTTGTGTTGAACAAAAAATACAAATTTATTAAAGGAAAAAAAATAAATAAAACTAAAAATACAAACGGATTAACATCATACATTTTTTGCCATACAACTACAAAGAAAGAAAGAAGAAAAACGCAACATTTGCAAATAATTTTTTTTAGAAGATAGAAGAAGAAGAAACAGCAGCAGACGAATTCATACGACAAAAGGCGACGACAGACAGAACAACCACACACAGCACAACGCAGAGAAGTGAAGGGGAATAAAATAAAAAAGTAACGCCAAAAATAAAAAAATATAATTATTTTAAACAAAATTAAATTAGAATTCGTTTGAAGTAGTTAACGAAAATCATAGAAAAATAGTTTATAAATTTGTTACTAAAGCCTTAACAGAGAAAAAAAGTTTGTGGTCATTTACATTAAGTGTGCTGAAAGAGGAGTAGTAAAGGGAGAAACAGCCCAGATTTTGGAAATAAATCCTTTAAAGTCTGCGTCAAAAAATATAATAATCTACAGCCTTAGTGTTTTTTCCACAAATATTCATCAAAAAGCAATAATATCAAGTGCTTTATTTAACAAAAACGGTAAGCAAAATATGTTTTATTCACTTTTTTTAATTGTTCTTTTGGCAAGCTTTTCGTTTTATGTAAAACAAAATGCAAAAAGAAAAACATGCGGTAATATTGTATTTCGTTCTCATTTTTGTTGTAATCATGTTATTTATTATAGTTTTGTCATGAAATTTTTGTTAACATTTCCAATAAAATGAAAAATTAAAATTTGTATATGCAAATTTCTTCCGGCTTAACATAACCTCAAATTTAGCTATGAATTTATGTTAGCAAAAAAAAATGTTGCCGAAAAACGTATTTATACCTCATTCCCTTTTATTCTGTTCTTTTATATTAGATTTTTCTTTGATCTTATATTAAGCAGCAGTAGCAGAAAAAAGCACGCACTTTTTAGGAGCCATAATTTTTTTTTGTTATATTCGTTTGCTATTTTTGTACGAGTGTTTGTGCAAGTGTGTGTATGTTGCTGTTTTAATTTTGTTTCGTTTTCTTATTTTTCTTCGTACGATATTCAGCAACATACCTTTTATTTTTGGATAATAGAAGGAAGTTTTTATATTATTTTTTTTTAAAGTGTTAGAAATTTATTTCATCATGCGATTTATGAACTAATGTAGATATTATTTAATTTGAAGTTATTTTTTACAATTATTTAAAATGTTTTCTTTCCTCATTTTCTTGCAATTGTGAAATTTGTTTGTATATACAGTGATTAATAAAAGTATTCAATTCAATCAACTACGGTTTATTTTGTGGTTCATCACATATTTTTGGTTTAAATAAAGTGCCACACCGAAACTAACATTCGGCTTATTACGAAAGGATTTTTTGTAGAATGTCTTGGAAAACATGTATTTATCCAGAAACACTGGATATCCGGACTGGAGGCCACGATAGTGCTGGTGGTTGTTGCAGGGCATTAGGTTCGGTCGGACTCTAACAACACTGTGTGAGATACTATTTTTCTGGTAGGTGTCATGGAGAACTGGGGGGTTACTCTCTATTGCGATGCGTAAGAAAAATGTTACAATTGGTACCCTTTATGCGTTTTCGCATCGCACAAAAAATTGGTTTAAAATGTTTTTATTTACAAGTTTTGACATTTCATTTTGTCATTCTTCGCTTTTGTTTATTTTGTGGTGCCAGTATTGCTTCTTTTTGCGAAAGCGTTTGCGTAGACGATACAGAGTACAAAATTGTATTCTTAACGCATTTACCTTTTGCATCGAAATTGCTTTCGCATCGCAATAGAGAGTAACCCCCCAGTTCTCCATGACACCTACCAGAAAAATAGTATCTCACACAGTGTTGTTAGAGTCCGACCGAACCTAATGCCCTGCAACCTAATACCTTTGCATTTTGCCAAACAACACCAAAATGTTGAGCTTCGGGTAAAAGCCGGGTTTCTGTATCTTTATGCACATATAAACCAGTAATTTTCTTAGCGGAATAAATGTTTTGTACAACTCTTACAATATTTTTACATAAGTGCCTACACTGGCTTAACATGCAAAGGCTCTAAGTCCACTTTTTTTAGAAATTGAGATTTGATTACAAAGAAAAAAATGTGAGTTATCTCGTGATAACTCGTGATGAGCAAAAGCGCTTAGTCTAATTTATCACAAGAAAACGATCTAAGTCCTTATAAAAAGTACAGTTTAAACAGTTTAAAATTTTCCGGCAAACATTTTCCTAGAATATTTTAATCCTTAAATGTCCATTTTGAGAGGACTTTTTTGGATTTTCTCGAAAAAGGGTAAAATTGACCCAAAGAGGGTTAAGATCTTCCACAAAAATTATCCCCATGAAATTCAATAATATATGTAACTCTGACAATAAGAAATCTTTCACACATTAACTTACACCTATTTTTTCCTTTAGTACCTATAATGCTCGCTTCGACCAAAAAATTAAATTTTTGACCCACTGTAAAAAAAAAACTCAGACCAGCTGGACTATAAGTTTATTATACAAAAATGATCTGCTCGACATGCCGTTTTAGAATTATAGGGTTGCTATTCTGTTCCAATCAAAAAATCTTAATTTGTTGGACATTGTATTATTATTCATATTTCTGAATAAATTATGTTTATTTTTTTTACAATAATCAAAAAAATCATTACTTTTTTACATATTATTAGCCTTTTTAATAAAAACAATAAAAATGCAAAAAAAGAACAATACTTTCATTGTAGTAAATAAGAAATGTAATGAAAGACAAATTCTAAGAAAAGACCTAAGTCCATGAAAAAATACAAACTAAGCAATAGACAAATCTCTAAATCCAAAAGAACTTTTGTCTCGGCAAATACTTCTTCATTTTGCTATTAGGAACATAGAAAACAAAGGAAAATATAAAAAAATTGCGTTTACAGAATTTAAAAATGTTTACGCAAAACAAAGTTTGATGGTTTTTTGTCTCTCCTGTAAAATTTTAAAATATGGACTTAGAGCCTTTGCATGTTAAGCCAGCGATATGTTTTTCGAATGTTGTATGAAATTTTAAGTGTTAACAAAAGTTAACATAAACAAAAAAAATTTGCTAATTTTAGTTCAAAATAACAACCAAACAGTAATACTGAAATCAAAATGTTTGATTTAATTTATATTTTCTAGGATCGACCGGTTGGCGAAATTCCTTTTAAAACGCTTTTAACACTTTTATGGAAAGAATTTTGAAATAAATTGTTTATATTGTGCATATCTAGAGAAAATAGCCTTTTAAACCATATATGTTTCATCAATATTTGTGGACAATAACATACATACTTAAAAGTGTACCACAAAAAAACGTGTGGCCTATTTATATATAAGATGTAAATATTTGTAATTTTTTTGAATTTTTCACACAATGCAGACATTAGCTTGATGCTCGCTTGGATTATCAATTTTACATGTTAATAGACTTTTGAATGTTTGTTTTTCCTCTTTTGGCATTTTAAACGCTTGATAATGTAAACTAACGACTTGGCGAAATTTGTGTTCACAACCACAATAGTTGCATCATACAACGTACAACATACAACTATGTTGTGAATTGGACAACGGTATTTTTATATACAACAAAATTACCTACATATTTCCTTTCCCTCTTGAACACCCTTCAATATTGAAATTTCAAATACTCCGAAATATGTATATGCCGAAATTTGTACATATACGGTTGTTTCTCTGCTGCTGGAGTTGGCCCATTGCTCAAAATTAATGAAATAATGGATGGAGTTATCTATAGAGACATCTTGGAAAGAGTATTGCTTCCAAATGCTGAGGATTATATGCCTCTTCGATGAGTTATTCAGCACGATAACGACCCCAAACACTCTTCACATGTTGTTAAATCGTTGTTAGCACAACAAAGAATTTCGGTAATGGAATGGCCACCATAATTACCAGATCTAAACCCTATTGAGAACCTTTGGGAAATCGTTAATCAAAATTGCACCTTGCCGATGTAAGGCTGTCATTGAAAATATAGGATTTGCCACGAAATATTAGCGGAGTTCAGTATTAAGTGCGAATGGTATTGCATCATTGCAAATGCAAAATTGTAAATGTTTTTGTGTGTATTTTGTTATTGGATTACGGAAAAATTTTGCATTTGCAATGATGCTAGACCATTCGCACTTAACAGTGAATACCGCTATTAAGTTTTATAGACATAAATTTTTTCGAAGCAATTTGTTGCATATGTTTTGGCCAATGAAATATCAACCAATACGTAGTTTTTTTTAAATTTTTTTCATTTCAATGCAACAAATTCTGAATTAAATTTCTTATTCTCATTTTTAAAGCATTAATAAAAAAAAAATATTACAAGCACATGAATATTTTTTTACCTTTAACACTAATTTAAACAACTTTTGTAAAATTCTGTTGCTAGTTGCATATGTTTTGGCCACCACTGTATTAAATACAAAATATATTTTGTGCAAAATTTTACCTTTCCACTCGAGTTCCAAATAACTCCTTGTTAATTCATTTTTGTATGACTTTAGGAACAAATGTCAACAAAAGAGACCCAAAATTTTTAGGCACAATTTAGGTAAAAAGGTTTTTTTAAGCAGGTCAAAATACCGCAAATTCAACAGATTTACATACATACAATTCCAAAATCTTAGGCCGCTGACATAAATACGTACATACATATGTATTGTATGTGCATGTGTTCATGTATTTTTAAATGTTTTGTTTATAATTTTTTGAGTTTCAGTTTTATATTTCACACACCAACCATTTATGCAAAAACATCTGTCAATATTATTATGTCCAGTACAATTATTGTTCACTAGCACGTATTAACTAACAAACAATAGTTTTAACATCAGTATGCAAAGGATTACTCAATAAAGAGCAGCTGTTGTCCCTTTCTTTAAGAAAAACAAATGCATAGTTAAAGACTATTGAACAATGCCCACAAACAGGGTGTTTAACAGGAAGGTGTAATTTATTATTATTCTATGAAAATTCTTTTTTCATAGACATTTATGTATGGGTGACTGTCCCGAACTAATGATTTTAGAGTCATTTAGAGTGGCCACTGTTACATAAATAGCTACGTGACTAATTGTTTTAACATGTGTGTGTCCTAAGCACGGGGTCAATTGATCTTACATAGATTACAAATAGGCAGTCTAATAGCTAGTCCAAAGTAGTCGACCAGCCAGTTAAAAATACATCTCAAAGACAGTAAAAAATGCTCCGACTACTCTCCAATAAATATTATAACTACTTTCTAAAGTGTAGTACAAAATAAACTATGAGAATTATACCAACACAATTTGTATAAATCCAGAACTAAACTTTTCCCTAAGAAATATTGGAACTCATTTACATTCCAAACTCACTAAAATCTAAAACAATTGCCCGATTCACAATCGGAGTCGTACGACACATACAAAAAAAAAACTACATGGTAAATAGCTTTTTGGATTTTGTATTAACTATATAAGTAAAATGTAGTTTTTAGAATTTTTCGGTACCATTTTACCCCCTATTCACAAACAACTTTTAAATATGGGTAATTTCATGTCATCGTACGTCATATTTGTACGCTTATAGAGTGAAGAGTGAAATAGTTTTTGCAAAAATAAGAGTACATATCTGAAAAATAATTTGGTCTCTATGTTCTATTCAGAGGGTATTATATTTTAAAAAAATAATTTCTTTCGAAACATTGTTGTCCAAAATATCGAGCGAAATAAGGGCATATCGTACGTACGAAAATTATAAATGCATCAGAACCTTTTCCGTTTTAAAATTGTTTCGTTTTCGAAATCGATTTCCATCACATACCTGAATGTTTTATTTTCATCTAAAAATATATATTTTCTAGCTCCATGAAAACTTTTACAACACCATGTGTTAGGATTCAATGAAAACATCAACAAAATAATACGCAAAATCTGTGTGTAGTTGAATCAAAAACTCTTCTTTCAAAAAATTGTATGATGACTGGAATCGTTTATATATTCGACTGCATATTATAATTTGCATTGCATATGCCCACAACCTTAACCCCAGCATGTCTGTATGTAGCCTTTTGTTAGAATAGGCATGAGTTTGTATCGAAACTTGTTTAACAAGGCTTTGCTGTTAAATGGTGGTGATGATTATGATGACGCATTAAACATAAAAAATTTCTGTTTTAAATGCATTTACATGATTGAATTACATTTAAGTATGTCATAACAAAATTAATGTTTATATACACATCTGCTCAAAATAATAGATACACCAAAATTTATTTTTTAAAAACGAAAAAAAATAATGGTATATTGTAAAATTATAAAAAAAATTCAGTCGATTTTTATTTATAGTTAAAAGGAGAGTAAAAAACAAAAACAAAATATTTCATAATTAATAATAAATATTATAAAGTAAATTAAATTTCTTAAATTTCGAAAAATTTGGTGTTCATAATAATAGATACATTTTTAAAAATTCTTATTAAACAAAAGCTAATAAATTTTATCTTAAAAAAATTAGTTTATTATTAAAGTAAAGCTAGTATCCAGTATATCCACCTTTGTTTTGTAAAACTTTCTCCACTCTTCTGGGCATACTGGATATCAAGTTCTGACACTTCTCCAATGGAATCTCGTACCATATTTTTTGCGTTTTCTCCCATAAATCGTCTTTATTTTTGAAAACTTCCTTCGAAAGCCTTATCTTTAATTCACTCCACAAGTTTTCTATTGGGTTTAAATCAGGGGATTGGCTGGGCCAGCTTAAAACAGGTACGTTATTCTCCAAGAACCAGTTTTTAACTAATCTTGAACTATGTTTTGGGTCGTTGTCCTGCTGGAATGTCCATATTAATGGCATATTTTCCGATGCATATGGAAGCATTACGTTTTCCAATATGTCTCTATACCCACTAGCATTCATGGTATCTTCTATTCGGAATATCGGACCAACACCATTCCATGAAAAGCAACCCCAAACCATTATGTTTCCCCCGCCATGTTTTACCGTCTTTTTTGTAAATTTAACGTGGAATTCTTTTCCTTTTGGTCGGCGTACATTTCTTTGGCAGTCGTTTCCAAACAAATTTATATTTGTTTCGTCGCTCCATAAAATATTTCTCCATTTTTTTTCGCCTTCACACCCGGACCATTGTAAGTGCTCTTTAGCAAATTCTAATCTTGTCTTGATATTTTTTTGGCGCATTAGTGGCACTTTTCTGGCAATTCTTCCCGGCAATTTAGCTTGTAAAAGACGACGACGAACTGTTTGTGGACTGATTTCGTTACATAGCTCCGCAGAAATAGCTTTCGATGATATGAAAGGGTCTTTTTAACCATAAGGACGATCCGCCTATCTGTTTCTGGACTGGTTTTCTTTGGTCTACCGCGAGTTTCTCTTTTTTGTTTTTTAGATAAAGCATTTTGGACAAAATGTAAAGATCTTCCTATGCTCTTTGCTATTTCCCGTAATGATTTTCCTTGATTTCTCATCGTTTGAACAATTTTTTTCTCATCTTCGGTACAATGATGATTTCGTCACATTTTCTTCAAAAGAGTCCTATTTTTTATAAAATTGTTGCTAAAATTTAAATTATACTTACTGTTTCACGTAAATAGGAACAAAAAATTGCACAAAAAAAAAAATTGTATATAAACAAATTATAAATTACTGATTTGTATCTATTTTTATGAGCAAATAATTTTTTGTAATTCAAATAAATTCGTTTTTAAAAATCAACATGAAAGCAAATAGTTGCCAGATTTTTGACTGACATGACATTGCCAGATAGAAATTTTAATAATATGATGTATTCTTAACGCTTGCGAGGAAATTTTCAATGTTACCGCCATTTAAATTTTTTCCAATTAGGTGCATCTATTATTTTGAGCAGATGTGTACTACATATGTATGTACACATCTGTATGTACATTAGGGATATAACTTTTGACATTTTTTTGCAAATATGCAAATTGGCATAGCATATTCGACTAAGCATTAAAAAATATGAATGGTATATAAATATGGTATTATTTTTTCGCGGTTGTTAAAAAATTTCACGCACCAAACGCAATAAAGTTTTTCAATTATTTTGAAAAACAATATATTTTATTTTAATAATAACTGCGGACATACTTCAAAGATAATTTTTAAATAAATGAAGTATCCCTCACACTTGCAAAAAAAAATGATATATAATTTTTCAGAGAAAAAAAATTTGGTTTATTTTAGAAATTGACCTAACAAAATTATTTTCATTACTAATACAACATTGGCCATCACGTGGTGGTATGCCAAAAATTTGGCAAAAATTTTTATATACACATCTGCTCAAAATAATAGATACACCTAATTGGAAAAAATTTAAATGGCGGTAACATATTATTAAAATTTCTATCTGGCAATGTCATGTCAGTCAAAAATCTGGCAACTATTTGCTTTCATGTTGATTTTTAAAAACGAATTTATTTGAATTACAAAAAATTATTTGCTCATAAAAATAGATACACATCAGTAATTTGTAATTTGTTTATATACAATTTTTTTTTGTGCAATTTTTTGTTCCTATTTACGTGAAACAGTAAGTATAATTTAAATTTTAGCAACAATTTTATAAAAAATAAGACTCTTTTGAAGAAAATGGGACGAAATCATCATTGTACCGAAGATGAGAAAAAAATTGTTCAAACGATGAGAAATCAAGGAAAATCATTACGGGAAATAGCAAAGAGCATAGGAAGATCTTTACATTTTGTCCAAAATGCTTTATCTAAAAAACAAAAAAGAGAAACTCGCGGTAGACCAAAGAAAACCAGTCCAGAAACAGATAGGCGGATCGTCCTTATGGTTAAAAAAGACCCTTTCATATCATCGAAAGCTATTTCTGCGGAGCTATGTAACGAAATCAGTCCACAAACAGTTCGTCGTCGTCTTTTACAAGCTAAATTGCCGGGAAGAATTGCCAGAAAAGTGCCACTAATGCGCCAAAAAAATATCAAGACAAGATTAGAATTTGCTAAAGAGCACTTACAATGGTCCGGGTGTGAAGGCGAAAAAAATGGAAAAATATTTTATGGAGCGACGAAACAAAAATAAATTTGTTTGGAAACGACTGCCAAAGAAATGTACGCCGACCAAAAGGAAAAGAATTCCACGTTAAATTTACAAAAAAGACGGTAAAACATGGCGGGGAAAACATAATGGTTTGGGGTTGCTTTTCATGGAATGGTGTTGGTCCGATATTCCGAATAGAAGATACCATGAATGCTAGTGGGTATAGAGACATATTGGAAAACGTAATGCTTCCATATGCATCGGAAAATATGCCATTAATATGGACATTCCAGCAGGACAACGACCCAAAACATAGTTCAAGATTAGTTAAAAACTGGTTCTTGGAGAATAACGTACCTGTTTTAAGCTGGCCCAGCCAATCCCCTGATTTAAACCCACTAGAAAACTTGTGGAGTGAATTAAAGATAAGGCTTTCGAAGGAAGTTTTCAAAAATAAAGACGATTTATGGGAGAAAACGCAAAAAATATGGTACGAGATTCCATTGGAGAAGTGTCAGAACTTGATATCCAGTATGCCCAGAAGAGTGGAGAAAGTTTTACAAAACAAAGGTGGATATACTGGATACTAGCTTTACTTTAATAATAAACTAATTTTTTTAAGATAAAATTTATTAGCATTTGTTTAATAAGAATTTTTAAAAATGTATCTATTATTATGAGCACCAAATTTTTCGAAATTTAAGAAATTTAATTTACTTTATAATATTTATTATTAATTATGAAATATTTTGTTTTTGTTTTTTACTCTCCTTTTAACTATAAATAAAAATCGACTGAATTTTTTTTATAATTTTACAATATACCATTATTTTTTTTGTTTTTAAAAAATAAATTTTGGTGTATCTATTATTTTGAGCAGATGTGTACCTAATGTACATATCGTTACCTTAATATAGAAAGACTCATGTTTTTTATGGCCATATTTTCGTCTATTCATATTTAGCCAAAAAATTTCGACTTAAAAAAACACGAGTTAGGGCCTTCCTATATTAAGGTAACGATATATTTTTAAAAATACATAATGCAAAATCTTTACTGTATGTAATACTCTTCCTCCGTTTTTTTTACTGATCAATTTTGTAGGCGTATCAAATTTCATTGCCAGGAATTTATTGAAAGAACATTTTATATTTTTTTAATCTTGCTTTTAGTAAAGTAAGGTCTGGATTTACTATGTTTCCTAAATTAAATGCTTCAATAATCCTGCAAAAATTATATTAAATAACATTAACATTAATTTGTATATGAGTATTCAACAAAATATTATTGTTAATTTTTCTTTTTGAATTTTTAGCGTCATAGAAACAAAACCAAACGCATTAGAGTACGGTTTACAATAGAAAATTCGATTCTCATACAAAAAAAAAACACTTTCACTTGCATATTGTAAATTTAAATTTTCGCACTACAGCAGGACAAAAGAGAAAACATCCCAACTGGCTCCATTCAATCAAAACGTCAACACGAAATCTCTAGATAACGAGCGAGAAGAAAACGAAATGGTAATGGATGCAACTCAACCCCAACAACCATCGCCACAATCGGTTGGACGTGAATTTGTCCGCCAATACTATACTCTACTGAACAAGGCACCCAATCATTTGCATCGTTTCTACAATAATAATTCCTCGTTTATACATGGTGAATCGACCCTTGTGGTTGGTCAAAAGAATATTCACAATCGCATTCAACAATTGAACTTCCACGATTGTCATGCTAAAATCAGTCAAGTAGACGCCCAGGCAACATTGGGCAATGGCGTTGTTGTCCAAGTCACCGGAGAGCTGTCAAACGATGGCCAACCTATGCGTCGTTTTACTCAAACCTTTGTGTTGGCTGCTCAGTCGCCAAAGAAGTACTACGTGCATAACGATATCTTCCGTTATCAAGACTTGTATTCGGATGAGGAAGTCGACGGTGAGTCACGATCTGAGAATGATGATGACCATGAACAACAGCTGGTGCCACAGCCACTACAAGGTGGCCAGGTAGTAATAGCTACTCCAGCCGCTCCTGTTGTGCAGGCCAATGATCAGCCAGCCCCTGTTGTAAGTGCAGTCAACGAGCCGCAAGGATTGCCCAGTCAGGTTGTAGCTGGATCGACCGCTTCTTCAGGTGTATTGAATCAGCAAGCTCAAGCTGTTTACTATCCAATGCCTGCAGCTGGAGGACGTCCTATGGCTGTTTTACCTCCGCCCCCTGGTGCTGCTCCTGTACCTTTGGCAGCAAATTTCGCTAATGCTGCTGTTGCTGCAGGAGTTCCTTCACAGTCGGTCCCAGTTGCTGGTGTTACTCAACTAAACGGTGTTGTTGCTCACGAAGAGCTCATTACAAACATACAACAAACAACTGTTGCTCAACAACCACAACTGGCCGCCGCCAATCAAACTCCATCACCGGTTTTGACACAAGCCGCTGGCACTGTTTCGGTTGGTAACGCTACTGTACTTGGTGCTCAGGCTCCAGCTGGAGTTGGCAGTGTTCCTGTTGCTGTATCAGCCTCTGCTGCAACTGGTCTGCCCCAAAATCCCGCATCAGCGATACCAAATTATCAACAATCACCTCTTATGCCAACACATATCCTCCAACAACCTCAACAACAGCCACAGCAACCATTACCGAACACACCTTCACAAATGCAACAACCACAAACTCTTCTACAACAAACACCACTAACCGCCGGCACAAACATTGTCGATGTTGACGATACTATTAGTTCCAACACAATCAACATCTCGTCGACTGCTCCTCCTTCGGTAAGTGAACAACAACAACAACAGCAGCAACAATCCCGCCCTAATACAGCCGCTAATGTTGTTGCCAGTGGTCAAACAGTCGCGTCAGCTGCTACATCAGTTTTAGAACCAACTCCAGCTCCCGTTGTTGAAGATTTCAAGACGATCAACGAACAACAACAGCAAGAGAAATACGAAGCTGCGAAACAACAACAGCAACAACAAAACGAACTTAAAACATATGCCAATCTATTTAAGTCCCCTCCCCCCAATAGTTTTGTAAAAGCCGCCATGCAACAACAACAGCAATTACAGCAACAACAGCAGCAGCAACAACAACAAACCGTCAGTAGTATTTATCAGCAGACCAATTCTTCGAATATTACATCATCGAATACCTATTCGCAATCGGCCAGTTCAACAACCTCGATGCCAGTCTATGGTAATCGCAATAACGACAACACCTCAATGCGTCAGGATAACAACAATAGTCAGGGTAGTGGTGCTCCATTGCCTCAACGTTCAAATGCTAAAGGATTTAATAAAGGTAAGTGGTTCTCTTTTTTTCATGTTATTTTGTAATTGAAGAATTTAATTTCTCTTTATTTTTTACATTTCAATAATTTTTTCAATAATAATAATTATTGCTTGGAGTTTAAACACATTGCGATACTGAATAAGAAAACAAGCAAAGTATAGTAGTTTTACAACAAACAAAACTACTATGCTACGTAACAAACAAACAAAATTACTATGCGTTTCTTCCTTTGGCATTATAAACATTGATTTAGTGCAAATAATTTAGTTAAATAGTGTGCTTTATTTTACAGTTATTTTCAAGATATTTTGAAATAAATTTTCACCCCACACAACGAACGACTTCTTGCAATTTTTCGTATCTCCTATTTATGTTCGAAAATCATTCAATCTTCTTTTCAAGTTCAGACAAAACTTTTTCCGGTCACATTGCGTCTCAATGGGTGCCCCGATAGACCAGTCGATATTGTGCTGAACTATTAATGTGAGGGTTGCGGGTTCGATTCTCGCCAGAGACTCAGGGTGTATCTGCAGAAAAGCAAAACGCTTCGCAGTTTGTGTTTGTTTTTTTAAAAAAAAAACTGAACAAACAAATTTTTACAATAAAAGTTTAAAAATAATAACAATGATCAAGCATTGCAATTTTATGATATTTCGGTTTATAAATAGAATCTAACAGTAATATATTTGTATTTTTTGATATGCGGAACGAAAATATGTATTTAACGGGCACCTTATTCAAAATTTAAAATAGTTAATTTTCTGTCACATGTTTCTTATAATTATGAACAATTTTTAAATGTTAACGCACAATTTATTTTAGATTTTGAACCACGCCGCACCACTAATAGCCAACAATTTGGAGACAGTCAACAGTTGTTTTTGGGCAACATCCCACATCATGCGTCTGAGGATGAACTAAAAGCACTGTTTAGCCGTTTTGGCCAAGTAGTAGATTTAAGGATTCTATCGAAAAGTAGTGGCAAGTTACCACCTGGCGCTAGAAACCCCTTGAATTACGGTTTTATTACATATAACGATGCCGAGGCAGTTCAAAACTGTTTGGCCAATTGTGTAAGTATATATATGTATATACACGTATATTTTCAATTGATATATGTTTATTGTTATGAAATGAAAAAAAATATTACGATTTATGAAAATAATAACATGTTTTTGTATGTCGCTTTACTTTATAGCCTCTGTATTTCCCCGATTCGGCCGATGGACAAAAATTGAATGTGGAAGAGAAGAAACCAAGAACTCGTCCCAACGATATGCCACCACGTCAGAATATGGGAGGCGGTGGTAGTGGCGGCAGTGGTATGAATAGCATGAACAATAACCAACGTAACATGAGTGGTGGACCACCATCGCGATCACTATCAAATTCTGGTAGTGGAAGTATGATGCGTGGCAATAGTGTGGGCAACAACACCAATAGTATGTCTCGTGGTGGTTCTAGTGGTGGTGGCTCCGGTGGTCCCCCACGCATGGGTGGTGCTTTTAATCGTAACGATAATCGGGCCTCTAATGGTGGTGGTAGCGGCGGTGGTTCACAAATGCGTGGCGGTAATAATAATTCACAGTCACAGGGTAACAGCTACGGAGTACGACGCTAACCATTAATATTCTTCTATCATCCACAAACACCTCCAGCACCACAATCATCATTACCACCACCACCTACACAACAACAAACAGTGTCGGCGGCAACAGCAACAACAAATGTAGTAGCTCGACCAGCGCTGAATTGTTATGCAAACACTACAACAATTGTAGCTACCGCAACTCCTCAATAAAAGAAAACAAAAACAAGCAAATACCAGATTTGAAAAACACTCTCAATCTCAACAAAATAAAAAAAAACAAACAACAACAGCTGAAAAAGTTACAGCAGAGTAATTAAATGTAATCTTTATAAGATGTTTCATGCCCGCGTAAGCTCCCATTTTAGCGTTCCTTTTTTTATTTAAATATGTTTTTATTTACATTTATTTGTACTTTTAGTGATTTTTTACAATATTTTTGATAAATTTTGTAAAACAAAGTATTTTCTTTATGTGTATTTTTTATTATTTTAATTTTTTTTATTTTTTTTTTGCCTAAGCTGCCTTTTTATGTAAAAAGCTGTGGCCGGAAAGCTGTTGTAAAAAATCCGAAATTAAAAACAATCTTGTAGTTTTTCAATTTGAAAGAGAAAAAACCGTTTTATAGTATTTATTTTTAAAAATTTTTTATAACAAAATAAAATTAAAACCCCCAAAATATATATAAATGTGTATAAACAAATTATAGATGTATTGAGTTATTTTTTTATACGAATTGAAAAACTGCAAGTTTGTGGTTTAAAGAAAAAGAGAGTAGCTTTTGAAGCTGTCATTTTCTTTTCATTCATTCCGCCATTTAAATATTTTCTTTTTATTTATTTTTTTTTTGTGAGAAATCTTGGTAAAATTCTATTTGAGGAAAAAAGGAGAATTTTAATTTTGTAATGTTTCTAAATTATTGTTGAATTAATTTTATTTTTTAAACAAGTTTTCTATATTATTATATTTTTGTAAATTTCTTAATTTTGATTTCACTTTTCCATACCAAACAAGACTAAAAGCTTTTTAAAGCTGTTATTAAAAAAAAATATAAACAAATAAGATACACACGGCGGCGCCTTAAACATAAATTTAAAAAAGAACACAAAAAAACATATATTTCACATCTCTCTATCACTCTCTCTAGTTTTCATTTTAAGCTCTCATTTTATGCTTTTTATGAAACAAAATTTAGCTTCATTTATTTTAAAAAAGAAATCTGTTTTTTATTGTCTTCTTTCTTATTTTTATTAAATGATATTGAAATGAAATTTTTTAATAAACATTTTTTTTTGTAATTTATAAAAATAAAAACAAAATACATAAAAATATGATGTAATTAAAATATAACAAGAATTTTTTTTAATTTTAATAAAAAAAATTAAATATATATTTAAAAAAAAACAAAATTAAACACTTCTTTTAAAGAATTGGAACAAACATTTTCAATATAAATAAATTATAAGTAATATTTACTTAACTCTACGCTAGACAAACAATCAATAAGAATTTGAAAAGAAAAAGATACTATTTCAAATAATTTATTAGAGCGGTTCATTAATATGTAGAAGAAAGAAAAATTATACAATTCATACGTAATATCTTGGCAATATAGCCAACACTTTGCTATACGCTCATTTATTTTGACTATATTAAAAGAAATTTTGAAAAAAAAATTTACAATAGTCCAAACACATTATTATGCTCAATACACCACAAAGCTCTGTAATTATAAAAAATAAAACGTTAAGAATATTAACAAGTAATGATTTTGGAAAAATTTCATGAAAATTCTCGGCAAAGTTTGCAGAAATCGTTTATGTACATTTTAAAGTAGCAAATAAAATGTATATATGTATGTATTTAGTCCTCTCTAACATATAAACATAATTTTGTATACCATTCACCATGAGTTAAAAGGGTAGGGTTTTGTATTCCGTTTGTTATTTCTACATTTTTCATTTGCATATTTATATTCTGGATATTTATGGATAGTGGCGTTGATATTGGGAAAATCAAATGGTTTAGATAGATATAAAAGAAAAACCACGGCTAGCTTGTTGGGTAGAAATGTGGAGATGCAAACCGGGTAGGAAAAGTAGCACGAAGTCGTATGCCTTGAAATTGTAGGAGATTCTTCATATTTTGCTTTTCTATTCTATACAGTTGTCAAATACTATTAGCTCTGTTCAATAACTAAAAGTTGTTACTAGTTAGTAACAATTGTTACTGGTAAAGCGTTCATTAACTCAAAAACTTGCAAGTAGAGAAAAAATCAAGAGCGTATCAATTTTACAAGTTCTATTTTGAACTCGTAATAGTTAGCAGTTTATATTTGATATGTTTTGTGTTATTGTTTATTTATTTACAATTTTATTTTTGTGGTGAAAAAATATCAAAGAATTTTCAATAAAATTGAAAAAATGTGAGTATTTATACATTTTAAAAGGTATAAAATAAGAAAATTGTGTGTATAAGACAAATGTTACTGGTAAAGCGTTCATTTACTTTTTACCATGGCAGAATCAACCAGGTACAATTATTAGGGAGAGCTTTCAATCAGTTACCTTGTTATGTCAAACTACAGAAATAAAAGAAACGAAGCAAAATAAAATTGTATATTGTTTCTTCAGATTAACACCACCAGCTTCACTTTATCTGCTACATTTCACATATTTTTGTTCAAAAGAACATTTATTAACACTAATTTTATAAGCATTTATTTAAAATTAAATTTGAATATGAGAAATTTTAATATTGTTCAAATTGAAAATTTTTGAAAATTATTTTATTTTTGACATTTGCTTTTATTGTTTTTCCAGTTTTCTTTAGTTTGTATGTATTTGACATTTTCGGGAAATTATAATTGAGAACATACTTTCTAATAATTGTACCTGGTTTGTTCTGCCATGCTTTTTACTATTTTTGAGAATTTAAGAGAGTAATTTTGAAAATTTTGATTTTATTCTCTCGTTGCATGCATTTACTGGGAAAGTAAATGAACAGACCTATTATTAAAAATTGCAAGGAACAATTTGAAAATCAAATAGAAATATAATTTCTGCGATTAATCCCCAATGTAAATCTATCTAATGATAGACATTTCAAAGTCCTTTCCAACGCCATTGATATTCGGACCGACAATGGGTAAAAATCGGGGAAAATAATTTTTAACTAGATTTTTCAATCTTTATTTTACTTAAAACTCTTGATTCTTTCATAAAATTTGGAAATTCATTTATTTTCTGTATTAAGTCCATGAATACCAAAATACATATCGTTAGCTGAATGAAATGTTTTTAATTGTCTGCTATGTATGTAAATTGCAGACTAAATTGTCTCCGGTAAAAATGTTCACTAGGAGTACTAGTCACAGATCTAATTTTGTTTCAGGGGGCTAAAACTCGTTCATTATCGGACGCCATAAATATAAATTTCTATACCTTTTATTTGATATAGAATAAGAGAATTCCAAAAAGTAAAAAAAAAATTATTGTACGATCGAATAAGTATTCGCTCGTGTACGAGCTTCGTTTAATTCCCAAAAAATTTAATAATTATTTTCGTAAAAATCGAGGTTCGTTATTTTTTGCACAAGCTCTGTCATTTTTGGAATTACATATTTTGGAAAATTCTCGAACCTATAACGTATAAATCTTTCTACTCATGATGAAAGCTATAAAAATAATGATTAAACATATACGAGTTTAGAAAATTTAACGGAATCTAAAGAAGATAAAACAAAATTTGTGTATAATAATTACGGTATCGAAATCTTTCTGAACGTAATGTGTGACAGCCCTGTATGGTTTAAGAGTTTTGTTGTTACCTATCAATAACAATATTTTATACTCAGTCCCATTATTAATTAATTTATACTCACCTAGGATGTCGAAATGTTAAAATTTTGTAATTAGAAGACTGTTAATGTCATTTCGATGAAACTTGGTGTTTGTTTAAAAATGTATTTGAATTGAACAGTAATGTTCATTTATTAACACTCTTATAAAAGCCTCTAATAAATAAAGCTGATAAAAAATAAAGAAAAAAATAAAAATAATGTGTGTTTCTTATAACTTAACAATATCGACAACATACCCATGCACTTTTTGAAAAATAATATTTTTTGGAGTCCCATTGAATGAATATTCGTTTTAGGATATTCAGCTTTCTGCTTGTATTTGGTCGAATATAGAAACCAAAACTTTGATAAAGATTTATGATACTTTATGGGATTTTGTATGTCGATTAGTTATTTAAAACTTAATTGATGTATTTACCAACGTACTGCTCATCAGATGATGCATTTCCGATCAGGCCAGATCTCATATTAAATTAAAGTAAAGATAATTAGTTGTAGACCTTAATCGGCAATATCAATGATCACTATACACAGGTGTAAATATTATGGAATAGGTCATATTTTCATTTATACTTTCAGTGAAAATTTAACATGAGTTTTGTTATTGTAACAACAACAAAATACATGTAAGATTTTCACTCAAAGTAATCGCACAGAATATAGAAACTGATAGTAAAGTAATGTACTGTTTTTCTATAGCGAATGAGTACTTTGAGTGGAAATTTAACATGTATTTTGTTTTTGTTACAATAAAAAAACACATGTTAAATTTCCACTCAAAGTACTCGTTCGCTATAGAAAAACAGCACATAAATGTCTGATGATTTTTATATGAAAATATGCAGTCATGTTACCGTTTCGAGTGTTTCAATACAATGACAGTAGTAGATTTGAAAAGAATAACGGCGATTATGTTTTAAACACTACTAACTAAAATGCATTGAAAGAGAACAGTGTGCACTTTAAGAGAATTTTAGGGAAAAGAACCCACAAATTATGATATTTTAAACAACATTCGGATAATTCAATTATCCATCCTATTTTATCCGTGAAATTTAGAAAAAATACTAGCTGCTAAGACTTTCGACTCCGAATTTCGCTACTATTATAGATATTTACATTTTAAGATTCAAATGATCTGTGAAATTTAAATGTTTGTAATACCCAATAATTAAGAAGGAATAATTTTACAATTCGTTTTTATAATTTTATTAAATTGGTAGAAGTTTTTGTAACACGCAAAATTTAAAATGGATCACACGAAATGTAAATATTTGAACCGCTCTGCAGAAATTTTCAAATTCTTAGTAGTGTATGTTTTGTTGTAGAGTATTATTTATTACTTTAAGGTTATTGTGATTTTTTAATTTTTTTTTCCACAAACCAACTAAATTATTTTAAAAAAATGCAATAAATTAAAAGCAAAAGAAAGACTTGTATAACTTAAAAAAAATAAACTTCGTACATTTATATATTTATTAAAAAATAACAAAAAAAATCTAAAAAAAATTTATAAAATTCAATAAAAAACTAACAAAAAATTAACTTAACGGAATTATCGTATTTAAATAGTTTTGTAATTTAAATCATTCATATTTATTAACAAATAAAAATACTAATACACACACACACTCTCACACATAAACCAACTTAGAAAATCAATTCACATGGTTTCTAAGATGAAACAAGAATAGAAAAACAACTAATAATTACGATTTTTCAATTGTAAACCAAAAAAATCATTTTAAAAGGTGTGTAGTAGAGATATTATTGGTAATTTGTTTTATTATTTATAACTATGTGCTATTGAAACATTGCTAATTACTACTGAAATTGTATTGTAAAGTATTTTCAATTTCTACTTTTTTTTGGAAAATATTTATAGACTTTAAAAGTTATTTTCGTGTTCGAAAACAATTTATTTTGCCAAAATAATACAGTTCACTCGCGATAATTAAGATGAACTAATTAAAACCAGGCCAGTTCACTTTTGCAAGATCGTTCATATTTGCGAATGGCATCTAATTCCTATCTACAAACATTTAATTGGCAGCTGAAGACAAATTAAAAGCAAACAGCTAGGGAAATTCCCAAATTATTATGCAGTTGAATTAGAATTTAGCCACTATCCTGTTGATTTAGATTTCAACTCTGTGTAGATAGATAAAGTCCCCTAAAAAACAAAAATAAGCTGTTCATATTTTAAAGCTTTTGCACACTAAGTTCATATTTTAGAGTAGCCAATGGAAGTAAAAGTGTTCATATTTTGGGGTGTTCATATTATCGCGAGTGTACTGCATTTTAAATTTGTATTTAAAAAAAAAAACTATTCAGCTTTAAACAAATTCCATTTACAAGAGATTTTCGTTTTTTTTAAGATCTGAATATTTGAAGGAATATGAGCATTTCCATAGAAAGGTCGACCGAAAATAAAAATGTTCATAACCAACGGATTTTTTCTAACATTATATTAAAACATATTTCTAGCCAAGAAATGCAATTGTATTTTCAGCTAACCTGTGTTGTTATGATGGAAAAATTGAATTGAATATATTTTTTCTTGCTCTTAGATACTTTTTATGACATTTTCTCTTTATTCTAGGGCGGAAATAGCTGTTAATTTAAAAACAAATTTATTTTTTGTAGTTTATCCGATTTTTTGGAAGAAGTCGGCTGCAAAATAATTAAATTGTAATAATTATCCTGTAACGAATATTTGACATTAAACCATATATAAATACACATAGATCAGAAGCTTTCCTGTCAAAGACCTATGCAACTCAGTTGTCAAAAATCTAAGTGGGTAGAATGTATTAGTAAAGAAAACCAGGTTAAAACAAAAACAACCTGTATGCGTGATTATTTTGAGTAATTTTTTTGTTGAGTTTTTTTTTCCAGTTTTCGCTCTATGTTTGTTTCTCTGTGGCTATAATAGACATAGAGCGGAAACTCTCCTGTCAAAGACCTAACTCAGTTGTCAGAAACCTAAGTGGTGAGAATGCATTAGTAGAAACATCTATAAAAAAAACAAAAACAACACACGTATGTGTGATTATTCTGAGTAATTTTTTTGTTTTGAGTTTTTTTTTAGTTTCCGCTCTATGTTGGAAACAACTAATAAGACAAAAAATATATTTTGCACAATATATAGTGCTACAAATATGCTATGGAAAAATGTAAATAAGAAAAAAAAAATAGTTCAGATTTCTTTATTTTTTAAACTTAAAGGTGTACGAATGTCGCGTTCGGGGCCGACCAAATGATGAAACATGATTTGAATTAAAAGTCGGACATTTTATAAATATGCTTGTGGTTGTAACAGTTCCACTGTTGCCGAGAGTTTCTTCCTTTTGACAATCTTTGGTCGAGTGATACTCGGTCGTTCCGGAGCGAATATTAAATCGTCATGGGATCGATAAATATAGTGAGGAAGCTCTAATCGTCTGTAAAACAATAACAGATCTTATATCTTTGACAATTTGACTGCTTTTCAAAAACAATAGTTTAGAATAATTGTCTAACAGATTTATACAGATTATTAAAAGTTGTTTTTTTTAAAGCGATTTTTATGGTTCCCTCATATCAGACAGCTTTTGCTGATTTTTCTATAATAAAATTCTCCCAAAACAAATATGCTCGTAAGTTGCCTGGGCGATTACTGTGTAACTCTATTCGAAAAATTATAAATACATTGTAATTTGAAACAATTTCCTTTCGATATGAATTAGGGAGTAACTCCCCTGGTTTTCTGAAAGCCAAACAGAATGACGGACATTGTATATTTAGGTGTTCTGAAAATCGAATCCACGTGATTTAATCGTTTTACTTTCGTGTAGACAAACCTGGGCGATTTCTGTGTAACACAATCCGAAAACGTAATTGTTTGAATATATGTGTGTAATTCGAAAAGATTTCTTTTCGAATCGAATCGGATGTACAAAATTGTGCGATTTGTAGAACATCCATTTGTCAATTATTCGTTTTTGAAATAACTCGATTTACAGGTGCGAATGTTCCAAACCAAGTAAAATTAAAGTTTACTTAATATTTCTGAAATTTAAAACAATGATCTCTTTATACTTTTATGAGGCTCACCAACGGCCTAAGTTATTTCGTTTAAATTATGCCCCGACATAAAAAAATTAAAATCGTTTATTGAATGCTATTTTTACAGCTACATACTTACAATTTCAATAAAACATCTTCTATTTTTCTTTTTTAAATACAAGCTACCACCACTCAAGAATGTAGTTCATTAAAAACAAAAAACAAACTAAAAAATCATTTAAATTAAGCTAAAATAAAAAAACTACTATATATAAAGAATAATTAAAAAAAAAAACATAAAATAATAAACATTAACATAAATATTTTTTATTTAACTAATAAAGAAAACATAGATTTAGTTTAACAAAAGTAAAAAAGTTAATTATAAAATTAAAACAAAAAAAATCGTAAAATCGTTTAAGTAAGCAGCAGGTTGATATATAAATTATAAAATTAAATATTTGTAACAAATTTAAATTAAAAACTAAAAACATTAACAATATAAAAAACACAAGAATTTAAAGTTCAAAACTAAAAATAATTAAAAAATAACAAAAAAAAAATAATTTGTGTTAAGGTAAAAAAAAAACAGAATTAAACTAAGACTTTTAAACATGACATGAAATCTTGTCTAGATTCCAATAATGGACTCTGGGTAAAATTTTATACATGTAAGAAAAGAAATATTTTTAATAACGTTTAAATTACTCTTTATTGTGAGTTTTTTTTATTTATTTATTAATTTCTTTAAAGTTGTAGATTTTTTAAATTTATTTTTTTCAATATTTTGATTTCTGTAAAGGGGCCCATAGACACATTCTGCAGACAGCTACTGCCGATGAACCCTTCGTATGCGTGTGTGATTGATATTTTACTTCACACTTATCAATCATCATTGAAATTTTTTTCTTGTTTTCAAAAAATATTTTAATTTTCTTTTATTCATATTATTGTTCATTTGAACAACTATTTTGATTTTTCATACTGCATACATAAACAAAAATTTAAAATTTACCAACACAAGCATATTGCATGAGCAGTATGTGTCTATGGGCCCCTTAAAATATAGATTTACTTACATTCATTTCAAAAATTCAACATAAATTTAAAATATACAATAATATAAAACAAATATTTATGGAAAAGAAACGAATAATAAAAACAATAATTATTTAAAAGGAAATGGTGTTCTTATTATTTTAGAAACATGTTAAGTGTTATATTTATCAGTGCCGAGTCATATGTAGTACTATTTTTGCTTGGATCCAATATTAACTCTCTAACCAGCAAGACTGCATTTAGGCGGGTATGTAATCCTGCTTTATTTGGTAATTTTTTCCGTTATAACGGTAAATATGAGTAAAGAGTCAAACAATTTACTTATTGTGATAAACCAGAACGTGCACTTGTCTTTTGTTTGTTTTTATTCCAACGTATTTCTTTTTTTTTCAAACAATAACCTGGTATATTATTTTACCTCGAAATAAAATTGGCCGGTTAGAGGGTTAATTATTACATCAATATCATTCAAACAAAATTGGAGGTAGTTCAAAGTGGATGCTGCCACGATTTCTTATGATCTCGTATAATAAAATGTATTTTAGATGAATTTTTAGTAACATCTTCTGATGTAAACTTGCTTACTCATATTTACAATTCATATTATTGGCTGGTAGAGATTCCGTTGCTCTAGTTGTTGTTGTAGTGGTGTCATAAGGTGGTACTGGGAGCTGGAGAAATTGTGCCACCTCAGTCGGCCTTAACCATAGGTCTATTGGATTTAAATTTGTGGGCCTACGGGGACAATTAAACCGGCCAAATTACCGCATTCGTGATCGAATGAGCTATTATCGTATCGAAAAAAGATTTCGATACCGAAATTATGATAAAATGTACTAAATTTCTTGCGCGATATCGAATGCCATAATCTCAAATAAGAAATTTACGATAAATTTTACTCGATATCGTGTTGGCTTTGGAGGCACGCATGTCATCGGTTAAGAGTGCCTGGAACAATTCGATCCTGGTAACAGTTGAGAATACTGCTCCAACCAGAGGGGTTATTATGTAACTTCTTTCGAAAAGAAATTTGTTCGAATCTGTCAGCCCTAATAAAAAATTCGCCGGGAGTTTTTTCCCATTGAATTTGAATAGGCAAAATGGGAAAAGGGAAAAAATACTCCCGGGGAATTTTTTCCCTTTTCCTATTCAAATTCAATGGAAAAAAACTCCCGGGGAATTTTTTATTCATAATTGGGCTGATTGTATTTCGAAAGTGTTTCGTTTCGAATTACATAATAACCCCTGCTGCTCTTGACTGTGCAAGTGTGAAACGAGTTTGCCTGGGTAATTGCCTTCCACTGTCCAAAAATATCGGGTGGATTTAAGACTTTATTGCACCTGTAGCTATTAATGGCTATTGTGACCGCCGTTTGGTGCAATGCCTTCTGTGCGTTTATTATCTACAATCTGTCGATGTCTGGTGGGATGACGTCCTGGATGTCTCTAATATAACGCCGAAAGTTGCGATTCGGAGTTCATTATTTTGAGTAGTCTCATGACACTCGCCATTGTGTGTCACTGAGAAAGGGTGTCCATATGGGGGCTGCATAGTTAAGGAGAGAGCGAGAGAGCTTTATAAGTCTCCTTATCCATGCCCCAAGAGGTGCGAGAGAGTGCTTTTACGACTTTGTTTCTTAACTTCACTTTCTGGTTAATATATGTGGCGTGTGAAGAGAAGTGAAGGAGGCTGTTCAAGATTACCCCTAAAATTTTCGGGTTCTGGAACGTAGGGATACGTATGTCTCCGACCGAGATGTTATGTTCCATCCTACTTTCTTAGTCCATGAAGTGAAGAGTGACACAGTTGATTTTGACGTTGATAACTTCAACTTACGTTCCTGCAAATGGTCAACGATGGTGGCCAGGTATTGAGATATTTTGGCACTTGTTTCATCTGCGTACGACACCATCGAGACATCTTGGCGTGGTTCAGGTAGTGAGGCAAGATAAAAGTTGAAGAATATGGATGACAATACTCCTCCTTGTAGCACGCCCATTTTTATCATGCGGTAGTTGGACTTCCGGCCTCTGAACTCAACAAACTCAACAAAATGCGTTTGACATAGTTGGCCAGAGTAGAGTTCGAGATGTTATTTATCAGCATTGAAACCTTATCAAAAGCCAACCGTGAGGCCGTTGGCAATTTGAGTTGTTATCAAGTTCAAAGCTATCGTGGTGTTATGGGATTCCCTGAAGCCATGTTAGTGGGTGGCGAGCGAGAAATGCTGTTTCAGGGATGTAATAGTAGCGATTCTAAAACCTTTGCTACTGGTGATAAAAGGGAAATTGGGAGGTATGATTCTCCAATTGTAGCTGGTTTATCAGGTTTTAGAATGGGATTTATTTGCGCAACTTTCCAAATATCAGGAATCACCAACTGGCGAATCGAGAGTTCGAGAAGCTGTGTGAGATATTTAATTGCAACTTTACCAAGACTCTTTAACATAAGCATTGAGAAGCCATCAGGACCAAGAGCTTTCGAGGGTTTAGATTTGGAGATAATGTTTTCGACTTCAACTGGAGTGAAGAAATAGGCCATAGTATGGACCTTATTTCTCATGAAATCGCCAAGTATTATTTTGTTATCACCTTGCAAGAGATGGGATATGCTTGGGTGGTAACTGGCGCCGATGCTGTTAACGGGCTGGATATATACATTGACTATTTCTAGATCAATATCTCCATTATATATTGAAATGTTCATTACTTTTAAGAATGGGTCGGATGTGGGAGTAATGGCATGGGAATGGTAACCTATAGTTGACATTTCGATCAAGAATAAATGCTAGTCCTCCACCTTGATCTCTATCCCTACGAATTATGTTATAATTCCCAGAAGTTGAGAGGGACCAATCACTGGTGAGCTTCGTCTCACGTATTGCATCTATTAGAATGTTGTTATCGTGCATGGGTTTTGTGATTTCCGAGATCTTGTTCCTAAGTCCATTACAGTTTAACTGCATGAATCAGTAATATGCCATAGCTGTTGGGATGGTTGCCTTTGCGATGTAAATTGAAATGCATTCGACAACTGGAGTGTTAGTGTTGTCAGAGATAATTGATGTTGCAGTTGAGGCGAATGCGGTGGCGTTTGTACAGTACTGCGGGGAGGTGTTGTTTGAGCAGTTGAGACTGGAGTGGGGACTGCTGCAATAGGATAATTAATGCAACAGTCAGCTAGGAAGCTTGGACTCCAGTTTCTGTGTGAACATAGGTAGGTGCATCGTCTCAAATGACACCAATTTTTGTACAACCATTGCACTGTACTGATGTTATGTTGCTCCGTAATACACCCTGACATACAGAGCATGTCCATTGGAGTGGGCGTGGACTATTGTGTACTGAAGATGGAGAGCGTACACGATTTTGAGCAGTTTCTCCTGCTATCCGTTTTGAAGTTACAGATTTATTTCCACTTTTTTTAGTTCCCCCACTGTGCAACGCTCATATTACCATCGACAATAACTGATTGGAATACGTTGACTGCTTCTGCTACTTAGGGAGCAAAATTTCTTCAAGCATTGGCATTAATGAGGGCATCAGGAATAGGCTCAATAAAGCAAGATGCACAGACAAAAAAATATATGGCGGGAACCACAAATCTCGAGAACATTAAAGATCCGTATTTTCAACGCATGTGTCAAGTCGATCTTTTTATACGGAAGTGAAACATGGCTGGCCAATATAAATAACAGCCATCACATTATATGTGGCATATAACTTATAAATCTTTATTTCCTTCCAAAAAATCCACTTCTCTGGAAGATGTAAAATATAAGAAATTGTCCCTGATGCATGTAAAAAAAAATTACAAATATTTTTTCAAGTAAACATTTTAAAATAACTAAAGTGCAGATTTTCAAATAGTTTTTTAAAGAATTATGACAAAACATAACATAATTCAAAACGAGTCCTGAAAAACATATAGCACAAATATTTTTTCTTAGACCAGCTTTGGTACTTGCATATAGTATAATGGTAGGTCTATGATCGAAAACATTCATCAACTATTACTCAGAAATATGATTCGGGTAAGTAAAATTCACATAATCACCCTGTTTTGTAAATCAGAAACGAATAATTGATGTTCTGTTAATTGCACGATTTTGTACATTGAAACTGGTTTGTTTTCTCGAATGTAAAAACGTTCGGTTTAGAGAATTATATAATAAAGATACATTATTGCGATTAAAATCACACAGACAAGAAATAGTGAACCTTTACACCACAATACTTAATCCTGAGGGAAATTAGTGTAAATTGTTTCATCACACTTGTCCCGTGATACATACACATCTGCTCAAAATAATAGATACACCTAATTGGAAAAAATTTAAATGGCGGTAACATTGAAAATTTCCTCGCAAGCGTTAAGATACATCATATTATTAAAATTTCTATCTGGCAATGTCATGTCAGTCAAAAATCTGGCAACTATTTGCTTTCATGTTGATTTTTAAAAACGAATTTATTTGAATTACAAAAAATTATTTGCTCATAAAAATAGATACACATCAGTAATTTGTAATTTGTTTATATACAATTTTTTTTTTGTGCAATTTTTTGTTCCTATTTACGTGAAACAGTAAGTATAATTTAAATTTTAGCAATAATTTTATAAAAAATAGGACTCTTTTGAAGAAAATGGGACGAAATCATCATTGTACCGAAGATGAGAAAAAAATTGTTCAAACGATGAGAAATCAAGGAAAATCATTACGGGAAATAGCAAAGAGCATAGGAAGATCTTTACATTTTGTCCAAAATGCTTTATCTAAAAAACAAAAAAGAGAAACTCGCGGTAGACCAAAGAAAACCAGTCCAGAAACAGATAGGCGGATCGTCCTTATGGTTAAAAAAGACCCTTTCATATCATCGAAAGCTATTTCTGCGGAGCTATGTAACGAAATCAGTCCACAAACAGTTCGTCGTCGTCTTTTACAAGCTAAATTGCCGGGAAGAATTGCCAGAAAAGTGCCACTAATGCGCCAAAAAAATATCAAGACAAGATTAGAATTTGCTAAAGAGCACTTACAATGGTCCGGGTGTGAAGGCCAAAAAAATGGAGAAATATTTTATGGAGCGACGAAACAAAAATAAATTTGTTTGGAAACGACTGCCAAAGAAATGTACGCCGACCAAAAGGAAAAGAATTCCACGTTAAATTTACAAAAAAGACGGTAAAACATGGCGGGGGAAACATAATGGTTTGGGGTTGCTTTTCATGGAATGGTGTTGGTCCGATATTCCGAATAGAAGATACCATGAATGCTAGTGGGTATAGAGACATATTGGAAAACGTAATGCTTCCATATGCATCGGAAAATATACCATTAATATGGACATTCCAGCAGGACAACGACCCAAAACATAGTTCAAGATTAGTTAAAAACTGGTTCTTGGAGAATAACGTACCTGTTTTAAGCTGGCCCAGCCAATCCCCTGATTTAAACCCAATAGAAAACTTGTGGAGTGAATTAAAGATAAGGCTTTCGAAGGAAGTTTTCAAAAATAAAGACGATTTATGGGAGAAAACGCAAAAAATATGGTACGAGATTCCATTGGAGAAGTGTCAGAACTTGATATCCAGTATGCCCAGAAGAGTGGAGAAAGTTTTACAAAACAAAGGTGGATATACTGGATACTAGCTTTACTTTAATAATAAACTAATTTTTTTAAGATAAAATTTATTAGCTTTTGTTTAATAAGAATTTTTAAAAATGTATCTATTATTATGAGCACCAAATTTTTCGAAATTTAAGAAATTTAATTTACTTTATAATATTTATTATTAATTATGAAATATTTTGTTTTTGTTTTTTACTCTCCTTTTAACTATAAATAAAAATCGACTGAATTTTTTTTATAATTTTACAATATACCATTATTTTTTTTCTATTATTATCTATTATTTTGAGCAGATGTGTATATATAAAGAGGACATATTTTAATAAAATTGTACCAGAACAAGTAATTTTGGGTTAGTACTGTGGCCTGTCACAGTACCAATGCCAGGTCCGTTTCATAGGAACTAATTTGTGTAGGAACGTTATGCTGACCAATGCTGCATCAAAATTTTTTTGGAAATAAATCTGGCACTTCTAAACGGCTAGTCTGATCGGGATAAAAGTTTAAGTTATTAAAATCTTTTATTGTGCGGATAGCAAGACTCTGGAACTTTTTGCCTATTACGTTACGTATTTTTTCTTGTTCTAACAATGCCTTTCGTTTAAAAATATTAGACTTTTTAAATACTCACGAATAGCTACTGATGGACAATAAATATAATTATGATATTTTTTAATACATATTTTTTTTTGAAGTGGCCTTAATCTAAAGTGATAATTTATTTTTGTTTTTATTGAATTTATTAATTGAAAATAGTTATAAGAATCTCAGGTATTATTTACCTGTAATATTGTTATTTTGGCCTATAAGGCTTGATATTACATAAACGAATAAATAAATAAAATGGGCCCAATAAATGATCCAGGGGCGGAGCTATGGGTACCTTCGACACGTAAAATTTTTTTGTTTCCCGATTTCAAAGAAAATTTATAAAAAAAATTTGGTATGAACAAATGCAATATTTTTTGTAAGATTAACATATCTAAACAAACAAAATTTTTCGGAATAAATGTGGATCAAATTGTTACTAATATTTGCAATCATATTAAAATTTTGATAAAAATTTTAGTTTTAGAAACTCAATAAATATGTAATATGAAATAAAATCTGTATTTAGTAACAAAACTCAATTAAATTTAAACCCTTCAATGCATGATTTTTACTTTTATTTTTCTATAAAGTATCAAATATTTATTTGATTTTTATTTATTATATTTCCTATAGCTTTTAGTTTGATTTAGAATTTCTTTAGCTGAAACTTATCGTACTCAATTTTTTTTAGCTGAAGGAGAATCTGAATTAATATCAAGCATATTTTCGTCTATAATTAAGTTGAACTGGAATGTTGACAATTGGCAACAATGTGCATTTAAGGGTTCACGTTTTTTAAATTTGTTATTTTAAATAACAAGTTGTAAAAAATCTTGTCAAAAGGTCAAAGCGAATCACGCAATTCCTAAAAATTGGAGCGCAAATCCCAAAAATGGTATTTTTACAATTTTACCCATTGGGTGCACAATTCCTTCGGGGCTGGGAAAATACTTTGGGGATAAATAGGGAACACATCAAGGTTTCCAAAACTGCTTCCCGTTTTTTGATTCCAGGTTACATTCCGAAGGGCGTAGGGGCGACATGTTCGAAAAATAGCACATGATTTTTATAACAAAATGTTCTTCGTGAAGATACCTTACAGAAAAATATAAAATTGTTATATATTCTTAAAGTTTATTTTTAATAAAAAAAAAGAGTTAAGTCACCTTTTCGGCCAAAAACAGCAAAAATCAAGACCTAGCGCTTTCCAAAAATATAAAAATCTTTGAAATCGGATGTGAAACAAAAAAATTTCACGTGTTTAAAAATTTTACATGTCGAAGGTAACCTTTTTTGAGCCCCCATAGATAATTTGTAGGGCCCATTTTAATAACTTAAACTCGAAAAAAAAATTAAAAAATTTTGATTCTGTCCCACTGTGTGCTGGTCGTTCAAATTCTAAATTATAAAGCAGTAATCAAATTTAGAGTTAAGCTACATTAAACCAAAGAATATTGTAAATCAATATTAAAAAACCCAACATTTTAAAGATCAAACCTATTTAGTTGACAAAAAGCTAACGAAATTACACTTTCCGATAACTTTCTAAATTTTCTTTAAATAAAACACAACACACTTTTTATTAATTTTCATTTATTCCAATTTTTTATTATTTTCTTCAAAAGAAAAAAATTTTAAAAAATACATTTAAAATAAAATATATTCAATACATAATAGAAAAGGTACTGCAAAACAATAATAAATCAAACTTACCCATCTCATACGAAAAGCCCACAGCCCTTTTTAAAGCAGTTCTTTAACATACAGCACCATTCGTTTATGGGCAAAATATGAATTATTTTTTAACAGAACATTTTTTTTCGAAACCTCTATCAAGCAGCGGCAACTGCCACGCATTATGTACGTTAACGAGAAATATGTCATGTTTGTATTTGGCTTGTTGCTTGAAAGAAAATATTGAAATAATTCAAGTTTTAAAATTAAAAATCATATTTCAGATTCAAGTTATTAATTGCAACAAATTTTCTAAAAATATATATGTATATAAATTTTCTTCTAAAGTATAACGTATATATGTGGCATATAGAATATATATACATGTATGTATACATATATAAAAAATATATAAGGAAAAAAATTATGATTTATGTATAAAGAAGTAAAGTTTGTGTTTGTAGATTAGTTAAAGAATTTCGTAAAAAAAAACAAATAACACAGATACAAGGAATATGTTAAATTTTGTTGTTTAAAAAACGGGTGCGTAAAGCGTTAGTGTTATTATATATAATAAATTTGGGAACAAATATATATAGTTCATTTTTTTTTAAATGTAAAGGTAGTACTAGTTAAATAATTTTAAAAACTATAATTATTTAACTTAAAAGTATCATGAGATCATAAATATTTAATAAAACAAATTCGAATGAAATAGAATATACGTTATACATTAAATTGTTGGCATGAGTATTTGAATTTTTTTTTTTTAATTTAATTTTAATAATACAAACATAATTTAAATCCAGTATTAAATAATAGGTTGGCAATAAAGTTTTCAAAGAATAACACACATTTCTGCTTGAAGTTTACATAAATTAAACTTGCGTATTTAAGAATTAATAAATGTATGAAAGGCAAATAGATAATGAATGAATTGTCGCAGTCTTTCCCCCCGTTCTGTAAACCAAATCTGAGTAAAATTTTTAAAACGAATTCTCATATTTTGGTGTTCTGTAAATCGAATCCCTTTGATTCACTCGATTTACTTACTTTTGAGTAAACAAAGCTGTCAATTGTTTGTTTTTGATAATTGTTCGGTCGATTTACAGAACAGGGGCGTTTATTGTTCAACTAAACCAATGTCTCGATAATCTATTATTCTTCATTTTCATTCGTAATGTGTTCGTGTCGTATGTAGGCTTCGGTGAAATCAATTTTTTGTACCAAAATGAGACTTGACGGCAGTCAAAGGCATTATTCATTCTAAACCGACGGCATTAAATATTCCTTTCGAAATAAAATTTTGGAACATGCTACAAAATACCTTGAGTTTATTAGCTATATATTATATATCTCATTTATATTCAGATATTTCGACTGTATTTAATTTCTTTTATAAATCGGAAAAGTTCTCGATGCCTTGCATTTAAAGGAATTACACAAAAAGTGTAATAAGTAGGAGAGATTGGACATGTACGTAAAAGGATTTGCAATTATCAGAAGTTCGAAAATGCTACTTTTGAACATATTACTAAAATGGCAAATAAATGTTAAAGATGCAACGAATTATTAAGAATTAAATTTGGCGCAACACACAGCACTTGCATTCAGAGATGCGCATCATTTGCAGGTCATTGATGAATTTATCCATTATTCGGCTTATTGTCGTTATCCATTATGACATTGTGTCACCAAATGGGTGGGAACCGCCTTTTAAACCCCATTTTAGTAAACAAAAGGAATTAAATCGTGAAAATATTCAAGTTATAATTTATTATGATTCTCAATTTTGATTATCAAGATAAGAGTTGAGTGCATAGATCAATTCACATCCTGTACAAATGCTGGCATAAAAAGTTTCATAGCAATATCCCTTCGTAAAGATCAGTTGTTGTGGCAAAAATTAAAAATTGATGATATTTGCATAATTGATGATGTTTGTATAATTTCCACGATTTCTTCTCATTAGACATAAAATAATTAAAACAGTTTCAAAATGATGCTGGTGTTGCTTGAGAAGAATATGTACTTCGAAAACATAGTAATATTCATTGAAAACATAGGTTTTTTTTTTTTTACAGAATTCCATTCCAATTGAAAGAAAAACTTTTTTGGAATTAAGTACTTCTAGTTCTGGTGGAATATATATTTTGGTTATTCTCAATTTCCATCCAGAAGGATATTTTTAAATGAGAGCGTTGTTTTTTGTCAAAAAACGTCATGCTGAGCTATTGCAAAAAGGAACTGCCGTTATTTAAGTTTTTGTTTATTATTTTGGTTTTAGTTTTCTTTACTTTGTACATAGAAACTTAAATTGTGAAACTAAATATTTGTCATTGTTGACACTCTTGTTTAGGTATTGTACTTTAGCGTTAACACTGGGCGGCAGAAAACGTGATGCCGACGATTTTATTATTAAATAACGCTGTAAAAGTAATTTTCGAATTTGAAAATTACTTTTGTACATATCGCTCATTTACGATATCAAAAGCCCTGGTGTTTAATAACAGCATTCCAAATTGAATAAAGTGAAATCCACAATCTCCTAATCACCCCTATCGCGAATCAATAAATAGTTCACATGAAATATGTTCCCTTTTCCCATTTCTCGTTCATCAAATTTGTTCACGTGAAAAAATTCCCCCTTGTTATGAAATTTTTAGATGTAATTTTGTAAACCATAAGCAGCTGTTACGAACAAAATCAACTATTGTGATTGAAAAGTTCATGGGAATATCACGATAGCAATTTTCCCTTCGAGGGAAATGGATATTTCATGGGAACAAAATTTCACATGTTATTGCCGATAGGGGTGAATATTTCAATTATGATTATATATGTATTTACTCGATCACGAATACTGTAATACGATATATTTATAAGAGTCTTATAAGTTTTTGTTTGATTTTAAACAAAATTTTTATTAATCAAAAATCAGAAGCAGATAGTAATTTTCATATTTATGATTATCGAGCAAGAAATTTAGTAAATTATATTCGATATCGAAATATTTTTCGAAACGATAAGTCATTCGAACATGAATTCGGCCTCAGTGTTTTATTGTCACAAGTAAGAGATATTTATATATTTGATAATTATTAAGTGTAATAAATTCATCCTTGCAAATTCCCTAATAAATATGTAATGGCGTCATATTAAAAAAAATTTGTTCACTATTTCTTCATTTTTGGATATAACCTTTAATCATTTGGAATCTTTAGAATGTCTTATTGCCAGCTAATTACTTAATAAGAATTTAAATTTTATATATAAATACACATTTATATAAAGACATGAAAAAATGCATATATATTGTACGTATATATAACTTATTTCAATATTTCCAAACAAGTACATAGAAGTAGTAGTAGGTAGTAAGTACTGTAATAAAATACATATACAATTATGTATAGATAGATAATAATGTAATATACATATACGCACATAAAAACAATTGAACAAAAAAAAAAAAAAGTTAAATAATTCCATTAAAATCATATATGTATGGATATATTAATAATAATTATTTATATTTTATTTACTTCATATGTTATACATTATAATTATAAGTATTGAAATGTTGGGGTAAAAAAAATTATTGATTGATTTTATTTAATATTTCTTTTAAACACAATTATGAAAAATGTGTATATGGAAATGTAGAAAAAAATAAACATAATGTGGGATAATAATATAATAAAAGCAAGTAATTCATTAATGTAATATACACACATACATATATACATAAGTATATTATGGAATTTATTTATATTAAAAATAGTTGGATCTTTGTTGCACATATAAAACAAAAAAAATAAAAATTCAATTCAAATTTAAAAAATAAAATAAATATAGAAATATATACTTATTTTTTTTATTGTATATATATATATATATATTGTATGTATGTATGCAATTATGTAATAATAAAATTGAAAAATATATGTATGTAATATACAATATAATATAAATTAAAATTGCTCTTTTTTCTGATGTAACATCTTTATTTTTCCTCTTTTCCCTTAATTTTGTTTCACGATTCCCATCCTCATTCCACTCGGTAGCAGCAGTGGCGTGGTATTGACTTTTTTTCCGAAAAAGAGGATCTTTATAATATTACTTCTCATATATGGTTAGATATGGTATGTAGTTGTTGTAATTAGAGTAGTTTTAGGTAGATTGGCAACAATTGTTTATGATTTAATCGTTGTTGTTGTTATTGTTGTGGTTTAAAAGTTGTTTATATTTATAGTATGTATATAATATATATATATATATTGGTGATGAATAAAATTATTTGTATATATATTTAAATACATATAAATATATAATTCATAGATTTGTCCTTTATAGTAATTTCATTCTCAGCAACTAGATTTTTGTTTTGTTTTGTTTAAAATTATTTTTATGTTTTAGGTTTTAATTTTCTGTTATTTATCTCACTCCTTACTCAGATGATCTTAATTATGAGACTTGTTTTTCTAATACATTCTTAAATAAGTGTTATATATTTATAAATATATATAGAGAGAGAAACATCTTAATTGCCTAAATAAAAAAGAAAGATATATATAGTATAATAAATAATGCAATATGATAGATTGATAAGTATATAGTTTATATAAATAAATATAAATATAAAAATAAATATAAGTATATTTTATTTAATTATATGTATACAGTCTTATAAGAAAATACGTGTATCATTAAAAACTTTATAAATCATTGATTGATTGGCGGTGGTTTTATCATAAAACAAAAAAAAAATGCACTTTTCTAACAAATAAACTAAACTATGATTTGTGATTGACAAGATGATATATAATATAAAAAATTTATAAATAAGTAGTATAATAACATTTTAGTTTTAGGGAAGAAAACTTTTAGACTAGTTTATGTAGAAAACTCTTCGATCATTTTGTTATATAAAATTCATTATATTATGAAAATCTATGGATGAAGTTTAAAACTAGTTTTCTAATAGAAAACTTTTTGATCTGTTCTCTATAAAATTTTCTATAGAATACTTTTTTTGATCAGTTTTCTAGACAACATTTTTTTCGAGCGGAAATGTTTTATAGATTTTCTATAAAATAAACTTTTTATGAAAAACTTTTTGATCAGTTTTCAAGTGAATTTTTTGTTTTCAGTTCCTAGAGAAAACTTTTTTTTATCAGTTTTCTATAAAAATGCTTTTTGATCAGTTTTCTATAAAAAAAAACTTTTTGATCAGTTTTTTATAAAAATACATTTTGATCAGTTTTCTTATAGAAAACTTTTCTATAAAAATACATTTTCTATAAAAAAAACGTTACATATTTGATCAGTTTTCTAGAAAAACCTTTTTTTTTATAAATTTTCTCTAAATAGAAAAACATAGAAAATTAGATAACATTTTTCGTCGAGTTCTCTATTTTTTTTTATTTGTTAAGCTTTATTTATGGGGCATTTGGGCTTTTTGCCGCAAGAAAATAAAATTTCGAACTTTGTCCAAAATGCCATATTTCTTATTAAAAAGTTCTTAAAAACCCTATAAAAACCAATAATTAGTAATAAAACAAAGCGTTTAAAGGCTAAAAACAACATCATTCGTCATTCTGATTTAAAAATTTTAATTTTATAACAATACTTTACAAAAATCTTTATACAGACAGAAACCTTTGCTTGTGGAGAATATTGGTATTTGATTTTGAAATCTTCAACTGTTGAGAACAGTGAAACTTAAGAGACAAATTAATTGGCGTGTATTTTAAAATTAAACAACTTTAACTTAACTTTGAGAATAAAGTCCATATTGAAATATATATTAATACTAATCCAGTCTATAGGAATATTCTTAGTATAAATCAATAAATAGTTAAATATATAATTCAATAATGTTAAATAGCAGCATAGTAGTACATCAATTGCGTATGTATATTAAAATATTCATTATCATTAGGTATTTATAATGTGGTTTTTTTAAAAAAAAAAAACATACCTGTGTGTATTATTTTGATTTTTTATAAATTTAACTCTTTTTAATCTTTTGCAAACAAGTTCATGCAGGGGGGAATGGATGGATGAATGTATGTTTTTATGTTTATATACATTTTTAAAATGTCTAGAGTTTGATTTCTTCACATACAATGATACGAAATCAATATTGTATACGTGGCTTTTTTGCCAAATTAGTCATTGCATTATTTATAGGCGAAACCACATGCGAGCCTAGGATTAAATAAAATAAAAAAAACTTTTTTTGAAATGCTGTTTTTTAAAGCCAATTGAAACTATAACGACACAAACGTACGTCGAATTGTTTTATATGGTAGAATAAGTCTAGCTAACAATGTACAGGAACTACTATTATTATTATTATCTATCGAGTCAATACAAAAAATATATCACAATAGGCATTACAATCAAGTGTGGATTACTTTTATCTATAAATACTATTATTTAATGTACGATATACACTTTTGTTTTGTTAGAACACCAAAGTAACATAACGTTTTATAAGAACAAAAGCAAGTAGTTTTTTATAAAAAAAATTTTAAAATCTGTTCATAAAGTTTGACAACACATTTACTTATAGTATGTATATTTATGAAAGAGTAATTGTAGGAAGTATTAATGAAACGCTTACGCAATTAATAAATTAATAGTAATACACAAAAAAAAGTTAATTCAAAATCGAATGAATAACAATGTAAGAAGAACATTTAAAGAGAATAGAGGTTTGTTTATTAATGCTTACCATAAGTAGGTGCTGCTGCCACGCTATATGGATTCATACGATTACCCTGCAAGCTACCAGCCTTCTGGGGGCCACCGTTATATGTCTGTTGGTAACTGCCAAAGTTTTGGGCACTATTTGTTGGAGATGCTGCCGATGTATTCCAGCCATTGGCTGCTGGCACAGCTGCAGGAGCTACGGGAACGGCTGCGGGTGGTGCAGCGTAACCATTTTGCCCCCAACTTGCCTGTGGTGCACCATACGTTGTTGTATTCCATTGGGGTTGAGAAGATGTTTGTGGGGGAGCGGCGTAGGCACCATATGCGGCAGGCTGTTGATAAGCTGCTTGCGGTGCTTGAGCATAACCCGAACCCCAGCCATTGTAGTTGGGAGCAGGTGCATAACCATATGCTGTTTGTTGATTGTATGCCGATGCCTGCTGTTGATAACCACCAGGCGCTGCTTGCACAGCGGATATCATGCCAATGGGTGCGCCCTGCTGTTGAGCAGCTAATTTTTTAGCTTGTTCTTGTTTATAGTTTGATTTTTTAACATCTACTAGAACATATTTGATTGTGTGATTTTTGTATACTGGAAGGAAGAATTCAAAAATAAGTTTTTTTTTATTACTTAACAGATTAACTAAGCGAAATGGGCTAACAATAAAAACGTAGAGAAACTCATGGATCGGAAACTGTGCCGTTCAAAAAAAAGTCGGATGTAAAAAATCTAAGCGATTAAGTTAATTTATTGAGACTTTTTTCAAGAATAATTGTGGTTTAAAAAATACATAAGACATAGAGAAACTCATGGATCGGAAAATGTGCCGTCAAAAACATAAGTCGGTTGTAGAAAATCTAAGCGATTAAAAATGTATTATTAGTAAAAAAAAAAAGAAACTGTATGAAGACAAAACGATACTTCATAGCAGAATATAGCACTTGTAACTTCAACTTTTAAAACCTCAAGATAAGGTGGGCGACTTTCCAAATAAAAAAAATTATGATTATTGAGGAAGATCTGAGAAAATATAAAAAAATATCAATCAATACATTACTAAGATTATTTCAAAAGAAGTAAGAGAGCTATAGTCTATGCCGAATCTTTTACATCATTCACCAAAGTATACATTATTTAGATATTTTTGTTGAAAAAAAATGTTGGTAAACAATTGTTGGATTTTTACAGATTTTGACCTATTGTCAGTCCAAATTTCTATGGCGTTGTTGAAAGGTCTTAGAAATATCTATCCGTTAATATCCATATTGTCTATGTTAATGACATAGTAATCCAGATATAGATACAAAATTTATTTAAAGTAAAGCTTATGGGTCGATTATGGATGGCAACTGGCAGCTATCATTTTCTGTTGCCAAATGGCAACTAGAAATTTGTAGTTGGCCTCCATCAACGCAACTGAAGTTCGGTTGCCATCCATAATCGACCGATTAGTTTTCAATATATAAGAACTAAAAGCATTCTGATTAGCAAATTATTCGAATATTTGTTACATGTAGTATTTTCAATATTTAGAAATGTATACTTACATACTGCTTTGTCAACTGAATCATAATCATCAAATTCTACAAATGCAAAGCCACGCTTACGTCCAGTATTCTTATCTGTTAATATCTTTACGCCCACTAAATTGCCAAACTGTTGGAAATGTTCTTTGAGGCATTGTTCGTCGTGATACTCTTTAAGACCGCCAACAAATACTTTCTTAACTGAAGAATTTGCTTCTGTTGTACCAACTTCTGGTCGTGGCAAGGCACGTTTTGAATCGACGGTTCTGGAAGATATTTAAAATATTGTCAGAAATAAAGTTTAAATAAAAATAAATTAATAAAAATATGGTAAAGGCGAGTTTAAATATATATATAAAATATGCACGTATGTATGTAATAGTAATAAAACATTGTTAAAAACCATTTATTTGGAATAACATTATAATACCAACAAAATCTACCAAATTCAAAACAGATCGGTTTCGTTTATTTTCTGTTTTGGGCTTATTTCTTAAATATTATCATATTTTGTATGTATAGACACGTTTTAACAAATGATATTAGTTTGATATTTTCTGGCAGGCATAAAACTCCATTTGAAATTTCCTTCTCAGAAGATATGATAGATTTTTGCAATTAATTGGTAAGATTATTTATTGGATGGTTTCCAAATATTCATTATTATTAAATATTATTCATTAGTTTTTCTTATCATGTTTCGCTGAATTAGAAGAATATTGCGTATGAATTTCCGAATCTTTAATCGTGTTAATCACTGTTAGGTCTACTTTTTACATCCAAATAGATGAAAATTAACATACAAATAAATATAAATACATACAGTGGTGGCCACCAATTTAAGACAAATACTTGAATTTTTTTCATCAACTGAATTTTAAGTACGATAGAGCCAAAATAAAAGGACATCTAAGGGTATGAAATTTATTATTAATGTTTCTAGTTTCTGAAAAATGTTTGGAAAAATCGGTAAAACATATATGGACAAAGATATGTGGAAATGCGTTGCCCCACCTCAGCGAACATCCGCTGTTAATAACATGATATGAGCGAAACTAATGGAACTAAAAATACGAAATTTGATCCGAATATTTTATAATAACAAAAATATAATGATATAAATGTGAGAAAATATGTTTATTTAAAAAAAAATTTTTTTGGTCAAGTTGTAGAAAAAATTTATGTGTTCGTGGTGAATATGTATGAATTGACACAGTCGAATAAAACACACTTGTGTGTTAAAACAGTCCTCATGCATACATATTTGTGGAAATATTTGAAAAAATAATTGACAATCACGTGGAATTTAGCAAACAATTTTTGTCTTAAATTCCTGGCCACCACTGTATATGTAGTTCAAAAAATGCCCATAACCGAAGAATATTTGTCGGTTTTCGGTTTGAGCCACGAAAACGAGCCGTTTCGGTTAAAACCGAACACGAAACTCAACATATGACTGTATGCCGGGAAGAGAAAGTTGAATTTATAGTCCGACTTAAAACTAAACATATTAAAAATTATATTTGTATATACATACTTTCCATCTACAATGTGAGGTCGGGATTCCTGTGCTCTGTCAACCATGACGGAATCCTTAAATGTTATGAAACCAAATCCTCGAGAACGTTTTGTTGTGGGATCACGCATTATAATCACATCAATGACCTCACCGAATTGACTGTAGAAAGCGCGCACAGTATCCTCTGTTGAATTGGGTGACAAACCGCCCAAAAACATTTTACGCAAATGGTCATCTGCAGCTGGTCTGGAGCCCTGAAGCAAAAATACACACAAATCGAACAAAGAAAATAACATTTATTTTTATAAATTCACATTATTAATCAGTCAGCTTTATAACTGTATTCGTCATCGTTGTTGGCTGTTGGGGTTTAAGACAGTGAGACTGACGTACAACACATCACAACCCAGTGTTACCAGATAAATTGTATCTCATGTCCCCCAAAAAACCCATTTTTATCCCCAAAAGATTATAATTATAATAACACAAACAAATCATACAATGTTAACTCATTGTCAATTTACCACATTGTTTGTATGAATTATGGTTCATAAAGAAATCAAGTAAGTGTCTATCTTGAAACTTTGCACGAATATTGAAGAGTTTTGTTATTTACATTTTTAAATTTTAGTTCATCATATTGAACATATTTAAGATTCAGAACAACAAATGTTAAACACTATCAATATAAGCTTAGTAATTAGAATGAATTTTGATTCCTGATTGGTGGTTTATTTGGAGAATAATTCAGCTGTGATTATAGCAACAATCACATGCATGTATCTTCATATACATATTCATGTAAAATATCGAGGATCTGTATTCCTTCCTATATACATATATGTCAAATTGTGAAGATTTAACGATAGCATAGCTGTAACTTTTGTCCAAACAGTTTTATCTTAGGCAATATTTATTCTGGATTAAAATTACACGATATCATGACTGTACCTTTTGTCCAAATAATTTATTTTTAGGTAATATTTATGCGGTATTTAGCGCCCAACACCATTAACATCTGTGAACTTTTGATGAGAGCCTGTTTTCATATATTTTATTTTGTTGATAATAATTTAAGTATCCTGGGAATAAAAGTCTCGAAATGCATATCTTAATTTTTTGCCTTTTTCATCAAAATGAAATGTGGTTAACATTTTTAAATGCAGATACAAATAGTTAAGAAATAAAATGTTTTAATCAAAATGATAGTAAGTAGTAAAAAATTAAAGTAAAAATGTCTTAAAATCTCCAAATCCCACTCCACGAAATTGTCAACAAACCAATAACGGAATACCCAATTTGGGGATAAATCCCCTCATCTGGCTACACTGCCCCACCAAAAAGTTAATTAAAACGAAAAAGTGTGTAGTGTCTTAAAAGTTTCGTTTTATGATGATGATTTCACCATGATTTCCTTTCTAAATTGGTCAACATTTATGTTTTTTACTTAATCTTTTGTTTGACTTACCTGTCCATTTTCTTTTTCAGGGGAATTATTTTGAATTTCTTGCTTTATCATTTTGTATGACTTTATTATTATTTTTGGTTAAAATATTTATAAATTTATTTTCTTTATTAAAAAATGTGTATACCACTAACGCCGATAATTTTCTTCTTCTGGTCAAAGTGATGTCGGTTTTGCCATGAGGGTAGATGTGTAGAAATTTTCGAGTACTCGATTACTTAAGTATACACTTATTTTCTTTATAAAAAAAATGTCACTGTTGCCAACTTTTTTCCAAAAAATATCGTCAAAATACAGAAATGTCAAAAAACAGAAACGAAAAATTAAAAAAAGTGTATTAAAACATAAAATAGTGTGGATAATTGAATAGTACTGGTTTAAGTTATTTATATAAAAAATAAATATTTTGTTAATAAGCTTAGAATATGTAGATATTGAAATATAACAACAAGCATTGACAAACGCTAGAACCAAACAATCAAAAAAGTAATCAGCTGTATGACTGACACCATCTTATATGAATCGCTTTGATAAATAGAAAATATCTAAATTTAAAAAAAAAATATTTAGAAATCGCCAAAAAAAAATTCAAATTCTGCTGAAAATGAATGAAAACAAAATTCACAATAAGGTTGTGTCAAAACTAAATTTTTTGTTTAACAAAAACTTCAAAAAAACTATTTTCAAAAGGAAAACCTAATCAATTGTGTTCTTGATTTTAAATTTTTTTCAAATAGTTTTTTCTACTAATACATTCTCACCAATTAGGTTTCTGACAACTGAGTTCGGTCTTTGACAGGGGAGTTTCCGCTCTATGTATATTCTCTATGAGTGTGACTGTATTAAAACTTGAACGTGTAACTCCCAAGTAACATATTTTTATATATTTTTTCATATTTTCAACAGCATTTATTGGGCTCCCTAATATAGCGTTCACAATAACTCATTCATATGCAGAGTTCGAAAAAAACACTAACATACCGTATGTTAGTGTACTGTACTTCAAATCTTCATGTACAGTACGCATACACATTCGCTACAAAATGTACGAAATACCTTAAAAATATTTTAAAATTTGCGAACATGTACATATACAATATACCGTACATTACGATTGTGAGATGATGTTCGCAAACACTACGAATAAGGTACGGTACATTGTACACATTCACTACGTTTAGTGTATTTTTTAGCGTACATTTAGCGAAGATTTTTTCGAACATGTGTTTTTTTGAACAGTACGAATAAGGTACGGTTTATTTTCGAACTCTGTATAAGTCCTCTTTTACAATGCAGAAATTGAAAGGCAGACAGCCGAAGTTTGTTGGCGAGGGATTAAAGAGGTAGAGTGTGTAGTACACAGGTTTAGGTTAGTTCAAAAGAGAATGAGAAAAATGGCTGCCTTTCAATTTCTGAAAAGGGGACAATGGACAATGTCAAGACAAAGTAATAATACTAACTGGTGTTTACACATACAAGTAACAGTGCAAGTAACTGAACACATTCATACGTTTGCACTAACACAATCACTATGCATGTGTAAATTTACACAATTGTTTAGTGCAAAAGTATGAATGTGTTGAGTTTTTGCAACTGTTACTTGCATGTGTAAACGCTAGGTAACCTAGCGTTTACACATGCAAGTAACAGTTCGAAAAACACAATACATACATACTTTTGCACTAACACAATCACACATGCAGCCACTTGCAGCTCACTGCCTACTGAATTTAGGTGGACAGTGATTTTCGACACTTTCATACAAGTGATGACAAATAGAGTTGCCAATAAATAGCTTTTAAAAAATTTATCAGAAGGTGGTAAAATAATAATTATATTTTTAACTTATTTTATGTATTTTTGTAAAAGAAAATAGTACAAATGACCAATAATGCTTATCGTTTTCGTAAAAATAGCAATTTCATTAGTTTTAATAAATAAAATTGTTACTAATATCTATAAAAATTGTTAACCTAACATTTTCCCCAGAAATTTTTATATTTGAATATCATGGTAACACTTTATTGTTATGAATAAAAATAATAAAATTTGGTTTCAAGCCGCAAATGGACTTAAAAATAACAAATGCTGATATATAAAAGGTTTATATATCGAATTAGCTGTAATATTCTTATATTTGTGGCATTTTGAAGACATCATTCTCCTTCGCTAACATTTACAAAATGAACTTTTACTTGCATGTGTAAACGCTCAAGCAACTTGTAGACATTTCGATGTATTTTCGACATTTTCGATAATAATACGTATTATCAACTTTCATCAATCTACTTGCATGTGTAAACGCAGCGTAATAGAGAAGTAACAAAGTAATAAATGTAGATCTGATAATTTTTTATCTTGTCAACCATTTTGACGTTTATCATGATAAAAATTTATCAGGTATAGACAGGGGGTGATAATTTTTTATCTACAACCATTTGGACATTTATCATAATCAAAATTTAGGACAGGGGGTAATGGATTTGCCCCAATGTTTTCCTATACACAACTAGTTTTATAGTACATAATAATGACAAAACCTGTCCACACTAGACTAATTCATGTGCGGTCATGAAATTGTTCGCTGTGTGAACAACTAGATATTTTCTCAAGACGGGGGCTTAATAACTTTACGCCGCCAAACTAGATCGACATAGTCTAATTTTCTGTGGGAACGTAGAATTAGAAACAGCAGGCTGATTTATTTTCAAGTGCTTTTGGGATAAATAGCTTTTGCTTATACTGCAAACTCGTTTTAATCTAAAAGGATTTATTGTGAAAGCCTTATAAATTAAAACTGCACCTTGCGCGTTTTAAATAATAGCTCTATTCGAACATTGCATTAATTTTGCGGCACATGCTTCAATCGATAGAAAATATAAAAAATGTGGCTATTTTTTAGTCATATCATCTGGCAGCATTACATATGAAAATGCAACTCTGATAATGTTCTACCGTTTCATGTTCATTTATTCCACGCCACGAATATATACGACCTCCGCCATTTTTCTCATTCTCGTTTAATATCGCAAGCGAAGAACATCGTCTCTTTGACAAAGAAAAAAATAAGTAGAACATTTTCAAGTGAATAATAAATTAAAGTGAATAATAAATAAAAATATCTGGAAAAATGACCAACCAAAACGATAATAACAACCAAAATGATAACAACGATAATGGCAACGATAGTTATGATGATGTAAGTAGAGAAAGGTCATTATTTTTCCAGAAAGTTCCAAATGACTTTCACATAAAAAATCCGCCATTTTGCAAATGGTGGCATAAAAAAATCGATAATATACATACACATTTTTTCATATTCATTTTGTAAATGTAATTTTTTATTTTTTAAATATTTACAGGAGCCAATTACGGAGCCAGAGCATATGCGTAAACTATTTATTGGTGGTTTAGATTATCGTACCACCGATGAAGGTTTGAAGTCTCATTTTGAAAAATGGGGTCGCATCGTAGATGTTGTTGTAATGAAAGATCCACGCACCAAACGTTCACGTGGTTTCGGTTTTATAACTTATTCCAAATCATGTATGATTGATGATGCCCAAAGTGCGCGTCCCCATAAAATCGATGGCCGTGTTGTAGAGCCCAAACGTGCTGTACCACGTCAAGACATTGACAACCCAAATGCTGGTGCCACTGTAAAGAAATTATTCGTGGGTGCACTCAAGGATGAGCATGATCAGAAATGTTTGCGTGAATACTTTGAGAAATTTGGCAATATTGTTGAAATCAATATTGTCATAGACAAAGAAACTGGCAAAAAACGTGGCTTTGCCTTCGTTGAATTCGATGACTACGATCCCGTCGACAAGATTGTGTGTAAGTAAACAAAATTAATGGTTGAAAAGTTATGTTTATAAAGTAAAATGTTGCAGTTATAGATTGAAAATTATAAAATTTTGAGGTTATATATTTTTTGATGACCTACATATTTTTTTTGTATCATGTACATACTTTAGTTTCAAAAATCTTTCGTAAATTTCGATGAAACTGAATAAAAATGCATAATGCATCAGTTTTTATGTTGCTAGTTTGTACAGTCCCAGCTCCGCATAAATATGTTCAATAATTTCATGCGGCGTTCTTTCGACTGTTAGATGAATTATATGTCAATGATAATATCTTGGTTAATTTTTCTTTTTATAGAAAATTGATGAAAATGTCACTGATACAAGTTAAAATAAAGTATACAACATAGTATTTTAAAGAACACAGTTCCCTGACACAAATTGCCAAATTTCTAAATAATTTGGTCAGTTCTTTATATAAAAACTGTGAGAATAATGAAAGCGTCGGCTAAGCTATGTTATGCGAATCTAAAAAAACATATTCGTGGTAACACGCAGCCTCGTTACAAATACAATTAAGTTATACATAATTTTTTACTCCCTTTTAGATAGATATTTTAAGTAGGAGTTTTTAAAACTATGAAACAATATATCCAATATTAAATATACAGTCCCAGCTCCGCATAAATGTGTTTAATAATTTCATGCGGCGTTCTTTCGACTGTTAAACGAATTTTCTGTCGATGATAATATCTTGGTTAGTTTTTCTTTCTATATAGAAAATTGATGAAAATGTCATTGATACATACCCAGCAAACACACATATTAAATGATATCAACTGTAATTTCAATCCTTATCAAATTTTGAAGAATATTTGGCAAAAACCCATCCGAAACTATCAATTCATTCACAATCGTTTTATCAAGTCACATCATTACATTAAAATCATTCTTAATTTGATATCAAACTAAAGTGATTGCTGGATAATCTACCTGTTCGCAGAATAAACAAACAAGTTTCACATTTCACACAGTTCCCTGACACAAATTGACAAATTTATCAATAATTTGGTTAGTTCTTTATTATAAAAACTGTAAGATTAATTAAAGCGTCGGCTAAGCTATGTTATGCGAATCTAAAAAAACATATTCGTGGTAACACGCAGCCTCGTTACAAATTTCATTTCATCCATTTAGACTCATTTTATTTTTAAACTACATATAATATTGTTTGATAAATAATACTCTACTCATTTTTATGCAGTACTCATTTGATACTTTATTTTGATATCGAAATATATTTTTGATACCATCCCTGGGTACATAATCTGTATAATAAACCGAACTTGCTCCTCAAGACACCAGGAATATCTCAAATACGATATGTACAGTCCCAGCTCCGCGTAAATGTGTTCAATAATTTCATGCGGCGTTCTTTCGACTGTTAAAGGAATTAGCTGTCAATGATAATATCTTGGTTAGTTTTTCAAAGGAAAATTGATGAAAATGTCATTGATACATAGTCTATATATAGAATCTATTAACAAGTATCCAATTCCACACAGTTCCCTGACACAAATTGACAAATTTATCAATAATTTGGTTAGTTATTTTATTATAAAAACTGTAAGATTAATTAAAGCGTCGGCTAAGCTATGTTATGCGAATCTTAAAATTATATTCGTGGTAACACGCAGCCTCGTTACAAACTGAATTTTATTTAAATTTATTATTTTTAAGTTAGACTTCTGAATTTGAAGAAATGAAAACAATTATTTATTTTGAATTTGTATTTATTTTTATTTTTAGTGGAAAAAACCCACACCATTAAAGGAAAAACTTTGGATGTAAAGAAAGCTTTGCCTAAACACAGCGGTGGTGGTGGCGGCAGCGGAAGCGGCGGTAATAATGCCGGTCCCGGAGGAAACCGTGGCGGTAATATGGGCCGTGGTGGTAATATGGGCGGTCGTGGTAATATGGGCGGTAGTAATATGGGCGGCGGCGGTGGTTGGGGTGGTAACCGCGGTAATAATGATAATTGGGGCGGTAACTTCGGCGGTGGCAGCGGCGGTGGTGGCTTTAATAACGGAGGTGGTTTCAATAACGGTGGCGGAAGTGGTGGTGGTGGTTGGGGCGGTAATAATATGGGCCCTTGGGATAATGGCAACAGCGGTGGCGGTAATTGGGGTAACAATGGCGGCGGTAGCTTTGGCGGTCCAGGCAACAGCGGCCCCGGTAACAGCGGTAATTGGGGTAACAATGACTTCGGCTCTGGTTATCAACAAAGTTATGGTGGTGGCCCACAACGTGGTGGAGGTAGTGGTGGTGGCAGCTTTGGTGCCAGTAATCGCATGCAACCTTATGGCAACAGTGGAAACTTTGGCAAAGGTAAGCTAACATTTTAGTTTGTATTATATTTCTAGAAAAATATTATAGTGAAGAAAACAAACCCTTAAAGTTTCAAGTTTTCAACCCCAATGAACGGTTTTCAATCCATTTACACAGTCCCAGCTCCGGATAAAATTCTTAATGGTTATATCCGGCGTTTCATGGCTGTAAGATAAAATTTGTGCACATATTATATCTGTGTTGATTTGTTTCTTTAAAATAACTAATTGATGAAAACGTATTTGCCACAAAATATCTTCAAAAAAAATACAATTTTCAAAATTATGTTTTGTGTTGATATAAACAAATCATTACAAACTTATTTAAATTTATTTTAGGCAATCAGGGTAATTTCGGTAACAGTGGTGGAGGTTTCAATAATGGACCCATGGGAGCCACTGGTGGTGGCAACAACAGAAGATACTAAGGTAAGTTTTCTAAAAGAAATTGTGTTAAATTAAATTAATTTTATTTAATTTGTTCGAAATGTTGATTTTGTTAGTAATGACTGAAAGAGCCGTAGTATTCTTATTTTTTTAATTTTTAAAGTAATTCTTATTTCTTTAAATTAAAAACAACAACAATATTTTTAGCAAAGTTAACAAACATACATATCAAAAATATCAAGTTCAGTAGCAACATGCTGAAATTAGAATATCAAATGTTATTTATTTATAGATTTCTTCAGTTTTCATTCGTTTATTTAACATTTTTGATAGAACATTTGTACAAAACTCTATTAACACAATTTTTTCTTTAGCAAACATTTTTAGAATAATGTTTTTTTTTTAACAAATCTATTTAAAGCATTTACTTTACAACAATATTTATTTGTTTTTATTCTTATAAAATTTTTATAGGTGGTTAAAGGTTTGTGTGCCAGGTCCAAAATAATATGCATATAAATTAAAAGATTACATTCAAACTCAATTCAAGTCAAAAAAAAAACCAAGCAAAACAGAACAATTTACAGTTTACCTACCTATCTACCAAGTTTTTAAACAGAAACAGAGAAAACAGTTACACTGAGAATAGTCAAACAAAAGATCGTCCTTCTCAATTTTCTTCCCTCCAAGTACAATTTACATAAAATATTTACTATTCAAATATAAAGTATTACAACCCCCCGAAGAGTCAGTGCAGTGTATGAAGTGAGTTAAAGAAGAAGAGAGAGGAGATTGACAGTTTTGTAAAAGTTATAAAAAAAATTAAATAAACAGCAGATCAGTAAACTTTTAAAGAGAAGAGAGACACAGGCGATGATGTTAAATTAAAATTGAGGACAATGAAGAAGCAGTTGAAAGTGTTGTATCAGAAACACGAAAGGAGAAATGTGAAGAAGGAGGAGCACATATACGTATGAAAGGAACTGGAGTTATAAGATATTTTTTAATTTACAGAACATAAAACCCCCACCCAAATAATAAGGTTTTAAATTTAGAAATGTTAAAACAAACTGTAGACCAGTTCAAATTGTATAAGCAAAAAACAAAATTATAGTATAGTATTGTAAGTTCTTCTATTTTGTGCCCAGGTGTGTGTCCTACAATAAGACATTTTTTTTTTTTAACATTATCACTCATAAATGTATTTTAACAACTAAGAAAGTAAAAAAAGAGTTCTGAAAAAGGCAATGAAACAAAGAAATACATTAAACCTAAATTAGTTCATAGTACAGTAGTCATTATATTTATACATTTATTAAAAAAACAAAACATTTCTAGTATTTTGTCGTTTCATAATGAATTCATAAAAAAAGAAAACAGCAAAACCTATTTGCACGTATGTATTTACGTGTGTTCCAAATAAGATTTTCTCTAACGTTTCCTGTGTCAGTAGTTTTTAAGAATCCTAATTGTGTATAGAGTTTAAGTTTAGTTTAAAACAATTATGTGTGTGGCAATTATATTTTTTATATCTCCATTTTATTTTTATTGATTACAAGGAGAAAAACAGCAGCAGGCTACAGTTTAAATATTGTATGTAGAAAGCTAAAGATCTAGAAGATGTAGAAAAAGAAGAAAACTAAATCTGGATAAAATATTGTAAATAATCTGCTGTTGTTAACAATTTTTGTAACTTTATAATTTGTTCTTATTTTATGCAACACCATAACCAAGATCTTTATTATTTCTAAGTTTTCCTAAAAATTGATCATCATTTTACTTCAATTGAACAAAATACTAAAATAGAAATAGATTTTAAAATTTGTAAGAAAAGAAACAAACAAACAAATATATATTATGATGATAAACATAAACAAACATATTGTAAAAAACAAAAGAAAAAACTAGATTATTTTGAGTAGTTTTGTTATTGTTGTGTTATTCTTTGTATTTCTCCATTTATAGATAGAAAGACAGAAAGCTGAGCTCAGCTCGCTGCCCAAGGATTTTAGCAAAGAAGGAGTGAGACAAAATCCTCTCAGTAAACTAGATGGAGTTTATGAAAGAGAGTGTATGTAATATTATTTATACTCGTCTAGATTGTATTATATCTTCAATAATTTTGAGTGTAAATCATATTTATTTTGGAATCGGTTTCTCCATTGAGTTCTAGGTTGAAATCTGAATTGAAGTTTTTTTTTTAATTCCTTTTCGATTTCTATACATTTTTTACTTTTTACGTTGTCATATTTTTTTTATGCGTGCTTTTGAAGAATTGTTTTCTTTTTATCTCTATCTACTATGTATTCTTTTGTATTTATTTTTTAAAGTAATTTTATCCTTTATTTTGGGTTTCAAGTATTTTGATGGCTGTGTGTTTGTGAGAATTAAAACACATTGAAAATTGTCACATTGTTCTTCGTCCCCTTCGCCGCGTTCTTCAAGAGAATGAAAGAAAGGTCAAGACTAATGAAGTAATTTTGGACCTATGGTTGTGCGTTAAAGAATGGTTCATTCATGCAAAACAATTTCATTTTAGAGGTAAGTGGAAATTGTATTTATTTTTCCTTCTAAAAAACAACAACAGTTCCGTCTGGAATGATGAAGATTGCATTAGCCATTGGAAGATTGATTGGTTTGGTTGGATTTGGTATATTAACTATATATATATTTTTTAACATACATATTTATATTTACAACTATTTAGAAAAGATTTAAATAAAGATTTTTTTTAAATAAAATTTTACAAATTATGTGTTTTTTTTGAAATGCAATTAATAAATTGTTAGTGTATAGTAAAACGAGTATTTTTCTTCGAGTTTGGACCAAGTTTTACTACCCAAAGGTGAATCCATCATGTTTTAATTGGTTGGTTATTTAATATTTATTTAAATGAACTACTACAAATGAAAAAAATTATAAACTAGAATTATGGATCCACACTGGAATACACGATTGATCGTATCATAAGAGAAAATGCCAAGTTGTACACAATTTTTCAATACAACATTTGATTCTTTTTTTTAATAGATCCCCCGACCGAATATTTGGTTTCGGATTAAGCCAAAAATCCGCCTAATATTATTGACGGAATACCGAAACTTTTATAAAGGAAAAACTAAGTTAACGGATATTTGTTTAAGGAGAAACAAGTTTTGAAACTTAAAGGAAAAGCAAAGTTAACGGATATTTCTTTTAAGGGGAAACAAGTTTAATGCTGGGGCGTTATTATGTAATTCGAATCGAAACACTTTCGAAATACAATTGGTCAATTCACAAGGTCTCTTATCATGTCATAATGTCCTAATATTTCACAATGTTTTTTTATTGTTTTTCAAGCAAAAAATGTGCTAAAATAATAATACTCTGTATGCTATGTTTATTGTCAGTCAGCAGGGACCTGCGCCGAATGTCTAAGAGTCGGTTAAGCCGATCCGCCGAGTCGTGATATATTAGGACATTATGACAATATGACTGATAAGAGACCTTGTGAATTGTCCAAATGTATAAAGCATACAAATTCGAACGAATTTCATTTCGGAAGGAGTTACATAATAAACCCCTGCTGGGGGCTTACTCCCTAATTCGATTCGAAAGGAAATCTTTTTGAATTACAATGTATTTAGCACACATTTTCGAAGATTTTCGTTTTCGGATTGAGTTACGCAGTAATCCCCTGGGTATAAACGATACGATTTTCTTACTAATCGTAATATTAGTTTATGTACGGTTGTGTGATAAACGTTTACTACAAATCGTACTATTTCATTTGAAAAAAATATCGGACATATATGAATAAGCTATTGAAGAAATGAATTTCGTAGTAGGGCAGCAAGAGCCACGTTACTAACCTTTAACTTATGAGGTGGTGGTAAATTTAACACCCTCTTTTCATTTTTTTTAAAGTTTTAACAAAAAGGCTTGCGAAATAAAGTGCCTGGATTTTTGTTTCAAATAACATTTTGCTTTCTTTTTTTAATTTTTTTAAATTAAAATTGTATCTTTTTATGAAAAGCAAATATTACCGAAAAAATGTTTTTTAAAGTAAAATTTTTTGCAAAAATTATAAGGTGTAAAATTTACACCACATCTGTGACTATCAGGTATGTTCTGTAATCCACATGATTTCAAATCACATACCGTTTTAATTCAAAAATGTTCACGTCATAAGTTAAAGGCTAATTATCGTCTTTATCGAACCTCCGCCTTCAAAATACAGTGAGACCTCGATTATCTGTGATTCGATTAAGCGGCAACATCAATTATCCGGGAATGAAAAATAAAATATTTTTGGATCGATTTAAATTAGTTTGCATCGATTAACCGTAATTACTTACCTCTATTATCCGGGATTATAAGCATACATTTTTTCGATTATTTTTGAACAATCAAACACAATGTGGATAAAACGAAAAAAGGGAATAACCTCGATTGCATACGATGAAGCGAAAAAATTTTCATATGTACACGTTTAATTTAGAAATTTGAGAAGCGGATTGTTAGTGTTAGACATTATAAAAAATAATGTGATGCTGTTATTGGCTCTCGAAACCGAATAATTTTAAAGACTGCTGAAGAACCAAAAGTAGATTTTGCAGTTTATGAATGGTTCCGGAAGGAACGATTAAAAGGAACTCCAATTTCTGGATTAACAGTGAAGGAAAAGGCTAAAATATTCCACTCAAAATTAAACAAAAAAGTGACAGGTTTTCACAAACTGCAGGAGAAAAATCTTCAGCTGATTATATAGCTACCACAATTTTTGTGGAAAAATTAAATGTATCAGAAGTGAGAGAGCATTTTAAGAAAATCGGTCTAATAGATGATAGTAAAATCACTCTGCTATTGGACAACTGTCCAGCACATCCTGAGGTGCAGGATTTCAATGCTGAAAACGTTATTCCGTCAAATTGGATGTCTTTCATCAAACCGATGGATCATGGTGCAATATGGAGCTTTAAATGTAATTATCAAATAACTATCAGCCCAATTATGAATAAAAATTCCGCGTGAGTTTTTTCCCTTTTCTCATTTTTCCTATTCAAATTCAATGGGAAAAAACTCCCGGGGAACAAACTCCAGCGGAATTTTTTATTCATGATTGGGCTGTATATGTATTAAAAAACTACTCAAAATTGATACTCAATTAACCGGGAAAATTGATTATCCAGAATGCTTCCGGTCCCGACCATTACGGATAATCGAGGTCTCACTGTATCAAAAATGTTTGATTTTCAAACTTTGTTAGTACGACAGTATGGGCCTTTTCGGAAATGCATCACTGCGCTGCATCTGATGCGCAGTACATTCTAAAATGCAAAAGTTGCCAACACTGTAAATGTCATGAGTTCTAAAAAGCAACAGTGAAACATATGATGCGCAAAAACCCATCAAACAAGCTTCACAAAAATGGCTGATGCATTGTCTGCGCATCAGCATCAGCTGATTTGCATGAGCATCGCAAACTAATCACAGATGCGCATCAAATGCAGCGCAGTGATGCATTTCCGAAAAGGCCCTATGTTACATATTACTAATTTAATACTTGTTCGCTTTATCATAATATACACATCTGCTCAAAATAATAGATACACCTAATTGGAAAAAATTTAAATGGCGGTAACATTGAAAATTTCCTCGCAAGCGTTAAGAATACATCATATTATTAAAATTTCTATCTGGCAATGTCATGTCAGTCAAAAATCTGGCAACTATTTGCATTCATGTTGATTTTTAAAAACGAATTTATTTGAATTACAAAAAATTATTTGCTCATAAAAATAGATACACATCAGTAATTTGTAATTTGTTTATATACAATTTTTTTTTTGTGCAATTTTTTGTTCCTATTTACGTGAAACAGTAAGTATAATTTAAATTTTAGCAACAATTTTATAAAAAATAGGACTCTTTTGAAGAAAATGGGACGAAATCATCATTGTACCGAAGATGAGAAAAAAATTGTTCAAACGATGAGAAATCAAGGAAAATTATTACGGGAAATAGCAAAGAGCATAGGAAGATCTTTACATTTTGTCCAAAATGCTTTATCTAAAAAACAAAAAAGAGAAACTCGCGGTAGACCAAAGAAAACCAGTCCAGAAACAGATAGGCGGATCGTCCTTATGGTTAAAAAAGACCCTTTCATATCATCGAAAGCTATTTCTGCGGAGCTATGTAACGAAATCAGTCCACAAACAGTTCGTCGTCGTCTTTTACAAGCTAAATTGCCGGGAAGAATTGCCAGAAAAGTGCCACTAATGCGCCAAAAAAATATCAAGACAAGATTAGAATTTGCTAAAGAGCACTTACAATGGTCCGGGTGTGAAGGCGAAAAAAAATGGAGTATGCCCAGAAGAGTGGAGAAAGTTTTACAAAACAAAGGTGGATATACTGGATACTAGCTTTACTTTAATAATAAACTAATTTTTTTAAGATACAATTTATTAGCTTTTGTTTAATAAGAATTTTTAAAAATGTATCTATTATTATGAGCACCAAATTTTTCGAAATTTAAGAAATTTAATTTACTTTATAATATTTATTATTAATTATGAAATATTTTGTTTTTGTTTTTTACTCTCCTTTTAACTATAAATAAAAATCGACTGAATTTTTTTTATAATTTTACAATATACCATTATTTTTTTTCGTTTTTAAAAAATAAATTTTGGTGTATCTATTATTTTGAGCAGATGTGTATATACCTAGCATTAAATATAATTGATAGAATACAAATTGTTAAAACGGGTTCATAAAAAAAGTTAAGAGTTCAAATAAAAAAACATGTTTAATGGTCTGAAAAACGGTTTCGGCCGGATAAATAATCAAGCGTTAAATTTATGCCATTTTAAATAAGTGTTATAAAAATAAATTATAAATAAGTCATCCTGATTATTATTTTTACTTTTCGGTTTCCATGTTCTCTTATAAATCTTGGTAAACAAACATAGTTTTACCCAAAGTATAACGTTTTACCACTAAAATTAAAGTTTATCCATTAATTTCGGCTGCTATTGTAAATAATTTTCTAATCCTTTTTATATGTGTTTTGGTTCGCTGCATTCTAGATAGTCTTAGATAGTATTGAAACCTTACTGTTATTTGATTCGGATTTCGACCTTAACTTCAGTACCTTAGTGTGTATTTTCATTACGAGAGGGCGATGTTCATTCATCATTGCTCAATATTGGTGGAAAGTTTTACTAATCTCAGACACTTCTTCCAAAGACTAAAACCTGCGTAAATTTAAAATTCATAATAAGTGTAGCATACGGCAGGGATGTTTATAAAAACATTAGGTCACAGTGTGACATGATAAGATAAAAATCAAAAATGCAAAAATATTTTATATTTCTGATGTGAGCTGAAAACCAGGGTAAAACTTTTTTACTAAACAGACATAGAATCAAATTTTATGAGACTAACCCCCATTTTCTCAATATATGGTTATCGTTTTTCGTAACGATAAACCTCCAATTAACATTTTTTTTGTATGAGAACTGTCAGTTATCGTCATGATAAAAAATAACCAAAGATTGAGAAAATGGGGGTTAAAATAAAATTAAGAAAAAAATATGTAATAAAACCTTCCTATTCTGTAAGCCGCTTTCGAGTAATGTTTTCGTTTTTAAAACGAATTTTGATTTTCTGTAAATCGAATTCCTTTGATTGACTCCAATTACTTTTGAGTAAAAAATATGTGGCAATGTAAAAAATCATGCGATTTTAGGAATATCGATTTGCCAGTAGATTTACAGAAATTCTTAAGAAATTATACATTTACAAAAGCAAACCCGCCCGAAACCGAACTTAATATTCGCCAAAAAACATTATTCGGCTTAATTCGAAACTATTTAAATGTTACTATTAATTTCCCAAAAAATAATTATTTTAATTTTAAAGACTATTTATATGTAGGTGGCCTGCAGCACCCATTTTATATTGGGGACCTCATTAATCTACACAAATTTTGTCCGAATATTCGGACTTATCCGAATATTCGGATAAGTACTCTAGTATTTTTATTACCAGATTCTTAAAAGCTCCGGCAAATTTATTGCATATAGAAAATTATAAAATAATTTTTTTATAAAACTAATAATTTCGCTTTACTTGACCCGTTTGAAATAGAACATTTAATATATTTAAAAATTCTCGATAGTTAAACTCCAAATGTATGCCACGTTGCACGCCAAAACATTTAAAAATCACCTCAAATTCGCGACTGCTAATCATGTGGTGCATATCACGCATCGTCAAAGCCCGCATCAATTGATTCTTATGTATGGTGCCACAATTCTCACGATCGAAATCCTTGAATACTGAACTTAGATTTGAGATCTCATCTGGCTGGCGAGCCAATTTCATTAAGGCCTGCGAGCAAATGGTACGTTCCTCAAAATTCATGAAGCACTCCACACAGTCTAGATTGGCCAAATGTATGAGGGGAACGGCAGTGACCTCATTGTCACCCGATTGAGTTTCAAGCTGTATAAAGATTTCATCTAAAGAACGACAAAAATCACGATATAGGACACAACAAGCACGTTTGGGCGAACGAAAACTGGTGGAGAAGGAGATTTGATTAAACAAATTTAAATTTAATTAAAAAACTCACATTTTACACAATGTATCGATTTCCTCTAACGACAATTTGATATTGGCATTATCAATACCGCGGCGAAAATCTACTTCCAGTATTTCTCCTTCCCTATGGCGATCGTAGTCTTGCAGGAAGTCAATGACTGGTATACTCTTCGTTACCGCTTGACGTTTAGCATTGGTCAAAAGTTTTATAATATCTTCTTCACTGTTCACATCGACTTTAGGACTACCTTTGAATGTGAGACAGTCGCCTTGTATAGCATTAACTGCTGTTAACTTTGGTATAGAATATTCAGCCGGATCAGCATCTTCCAGAAATTTGGTGTAATTAAAACCCAATTCATTGCCATAACGATCGATCAGGGCATTTAGCTCGTCACTCGATAACAATATACCGTTTGTGACAAAGATTTGATTGGCAATTTTGCAGCGCACATGACCGCTATTAAGTCTGTGGAATATAAAATTAATATAATTGTAGTGTTTTTATATCCGCAGTTCTGGAGTTGGAGATGTTTCCAAATTTATTCTTCATTCTCAGATACCGTTTTTGAATTAAAATGTTTATGGTTTTTTTTTTTGCTAAATATTTATATATGAATATAGTCCCTTGATATGACGAACGATTCCAAAGAATTAATTCTTATTTCAATTTTCAAAATCTAGTTAAATTTAATATCTTATTAATATAAGGTAATGTACCTTAAAGAATTCATTACGAATTAGTTCATAGAGCTAATAATTCCTTAGTACTTAAGCAATGGAATGAAATCGAATTCATTTCTTTGAGGATTAATTTTTTATAGAATTAATTTCTTACTGATTCAAATTGATTTAATTTGTCTTCAATTGGATTAGATTTGATTTCAATGAATTTTATTATGAATTCAATTAACAACGAATAATTCTGAGTTAAAATTATACTGAATTAAGCTTAAATTCAATGAATTAATTCGAAGCTCTGTATATGTTATTCAGTCCTATATAATTTAGCTTGTTAAATGTTTGCAACATACTTATCGTAACTCCTAAAGAATGGATGCATATATAAACGTCTATTACGTATACGAATTTGAATTTTTCGAAGCGCTTCCTCGCAAAACTCCCGTGCTGTAGGCGTAGCTTGTTGCCAATCCAAAGAACCTGTACGAGGCATATCTTGAATATATGCTGGAGGTGATGCGACGTTTAGCAAAGGACTCTTTTCCAAATATTTAACAGTGAATACTAGATCGAATATAAAAAAATAAATACAAGTTTTTAGCGTAATAAGAACTTTTCTACCTCTATCCATTTCATCTTCAAAGCTACGCCACTTTATACGATTTGTATCCACCGGATCCAAATAACGTTCATACAATATACGAAATTCCCGTTGAGTCAAATACTTGCCCACACCCATATTGTGTAGAGCTCGTTCAAATTGATTTATTGTCACGGTACCGGTATGTAACAGGTCAAATCCCTCAAGGAATTCATGTATACGAATGCGTTTTGCATGCACTTGCTTCTGTATACAAAATATAATGTCACAAATATTTTTATTTTCATTAGAATGATTACAAATGTCCTTGAAAATTCCTAAAGCCATTTTGGTTCCATCTATAGGTGGGAGCTTGGGTAGTTCTAAATCAACTAATTTTCCGGGAAAATTATTAATGATTTGCTAGTTTTGTGTTCGGTAACAAAATAACGATGTTAATGGATTTTTAAAGGATTTATTGTGAATCGAATAAATATTTACCATGGCATTATCGGTTAATTTGTTTTCCTTTAAATAGTTCAAAATATTTTGTATATGAGTTACAAATGCCACATAATTGACCATATAAGAATTCTTCATATAGCGTTTTAATAACAATAAGAAATCATTATCGGATAGAGGAATTTTCATAAAGTGTAACACACGAGAAAAGTGGGACACTGTAACTGTGCCCTCATTTTGAGAGATCTGAAAATATACATAAATAATAGCTGTCATAGAGTCGAATAAATAAAAGTCCAATTGCATATTACCAATTCATAGTCCTGAAAATATGGCAGCAATGGTAAATTCAAAACCTGAGCGATTTTAATTAATATTAAACACAATTGGCGACGATCTTCCGGCCGTGCTATTATGTTAACATGTAAGGGGTCATTGCATTCTAAGCCCGTAGCCAAATCTTTTTCGACTTTCTTTTCATCATCTACATAGAAAAACTTGTTCAAAAAGTGTACAAATTCCTATATATGGAATAAACTTACTTTCAGCGCATACAACTTTACAAAATTCTCTATACACAACACGTCCATCTCGTAAGCGAAAATAGTCGGTAACTTCACGCAATTCAAAATCAGATAAACCAATTATGTTTTTATATTTTCCCAATACACCACTAAAAATAGATTCTTTGCAGATATTTTATTATTATCTAAATAGGCAATTTTCAGATAAAATCCACTTACCCGATATTAAACCTTTGCCAGCTGGATCATGTTCACAAAAGTCGGCGCATATATTGAAACCATACCGAAAGATGGCATCTTGAATTTTGCGACATGCTTTCCAAATTTCATTTAAATTTATGTCTTGCTGGAAATAGGAATTGGGAGGTAGTTTTTTGAACTAAATAGTTTGTCTTGAAAGCAATTTATTAAGGGTATGTTTAGTACGTTTAATGTCAATTTATAGCGCAAATTGAAACAATTTGAACTAATGTTTTTTTAGTTTTTATTTCGAATATCCTTTGACCAGATTTAAACATTTTATTATGGGCTAATAATCTAGTTGAATCAGAAGACAACTAATTTTTTTTGAACTCACTCTTTTATCGTCGTCCATAAATGCTATTTTTGTGGAACTAAACTTTTTTATAACAATTTTTGATATTATCGAAATGTGTATTAAAATATAATTTTCCGCAATTGACAAAAATGTATTTTCCAAATGAAGTTTATTTTTTAAGAATGTCTGATAAAATATAATAATTTAAGTAAGAAAGGGTGGTCCAACAAGTACAAACATTTTGTAAATTGTACAACACTCAATTCAAAATTTAATATATTATGGTTTAATTAGCATAAACATAAACTAAAAATATTACTTTCCTTTATTGACTATATTGTAGCCGGCATTGAGCTTAATAACTTTGCTGAATATCACTGTGCGATATTCGGAAATTTCGGATGGTCAAAATACATGAAAAAGCAAAAAAAATAAAAAATTCCCCTATACAATAATTACTAACTTCAAAAAAAAAAAATACAATTTCCCCAATACAATACATACTAACTTCAAATCGATATACATACATATCTCGATTCCTAGATCAAACCCAGCAAAACGCCGGGACTATATAACTTTTTTGACCGATCGATTTGAGCTGTCGCACAGTATAATTATCGTAAAGATTTTCAGCTGGAAAAAGCTGTACCAACCTGATATACTCGTACTAACAAGTCCGAGACTTGCCAGTACAAGCAAGTGTGTACCCCTCTTCTTCTTGCCTCTCTCTCCAATAAACTCTAGACTTGCGCAAGAAAACTTGCTTTTACACAAGTCTTTTTAATACTCTTTTGTTTTCTCATTTTCACTATGACGTCTATTAGGTTTTGACATACAAAATTGAACACAGACTTGCTGTGTTTAATCAGTCAAGCATGTTTAAAAGGGAATCGAAGAGACTTGCTTCAAGTAAACTTGCTGTGTGTAAAAGCAGACATTGATTATTTGTATCAGGTATGCTGTCCGAGGAAGCTCAGGAAGCGAGGAATACAAACTATAGAACTATGGGAGATTGGCGTAAAGTGGGCGGATCAGGTATATATTTTCAGCCCATTCTACAATTATAATATTTATTTTTTGTGAAAATTGAGTTGATGCATTAAAAATCAAGGGAGTTATGCCACTTTTTCAATACAAGTTGTATGGGAAGTGGGCGAATACAAATTTCACACAAATGATTCTGAGTGTTTAAAAAAGCTATGTGCCAAAAAACAATGTCGTAGGTCAAAATTTAATTTACACTATGTATGGGAGGTGGGCGGATCATTTTGATTTTTCCATTTCTTTTCTTGATTCAAACAAAAAATGCCTATGTGCCAAGTTTCATTGTCCTTCGACAACTCCTTCTATTTTTAGCCACTCATTCTATGAACCTCAACCACATGAGAGTTGTATTATTTCGACCCTCGAAAAATGTGTTTTGTCCAGCGGACATCGCACTGAATACTCATGCCTAGAACATCAAGAGCTTCTGATTCCTTAATATTTACACCACCCATAAAAACAGATGGAGCAACATGATCTGTTGTGCGTTTGTGGGTTAACATACAACATTGAGTCTTGCGTGCATTAAAATCGACTCGCTCAACCCCATTCAGAGATTGTCACAAGATCTTGGTTGAGCGTATCATTCATATTTTGCTTCATTGCCCCAATCTTCGACAGGCTTGGTCTATAATTGAATGCATATGAATGGCAAATGTTGCTGTCATCTGCAAAAGAGTAGATAGGGTTGAAAGTTTGACGTAGAAGGACGTTTATAAAGATAAGAAATAGAGTAGGAGAAAGGACGGAGCCTTGCGGTACCCCTGAATTGATCTTGAACTCGTTTGATGAAATTCCATCTATAACAACTCGTATAGTGCGATCTCTGAGAAAGCTCGATATAAATCGACAGAAGTTATTACCAACACCAAAAGCAATAAGTTTTGCTAAAAGCGCACCATGCCATACTCTATCAAACGTATTAGAAATATCTAGAGCCACCACTTTACTTTCGCCAAAACGGTGTATGGAACGACACCATTTTTCCGATAGGAAGGCTAGCAAGTCTCCCGTAGAGCGGCCTCTACGAAAGCCATAATGCCGGTCGTTGAGTAAATTGTTGGACTCTAAATATTTCACAAGATGGTAGTTAACCATACTCTCCATAACTTTGGAAAGTGCAGAACAAATTGCTATTGGGCGATAATTTTCAGGGTTGTTAGCCTCTCCCTTTTTAGGAATTGGCGTTACATTAGCAACCTTCCAACATACTGGAAATTTGCCGGGACGGTATAAAGTGCTGAAAAGGTTAGCTAATGGACGAGCTAGCGTCGAAGAACACTGCTTCAAGACCAGTGCTGGTATACCATCAGGCCCAGGAGACTTATTTATGTTGAGATCCGCTAAAACCCTTTTAACTGCGCGAGCGCGAAAGAATATATCCGGCATAATAACTGATACTCTTTCGAGCTTTTCTGAATGCTTCCTCTCTAGATCTGATTGCAATTTTGCACTTCTGATTAAACCAGGATTTTTCCATAGTTTTAATCGAAATTTTCTTAGATGGAATGAAGCTTTTCATCCCCATCATAATTATATTCTCCACCATTTTCGCCGTGGCATTGACACTATTGTCTAAGAAACAAAGTTTCCAATTAAAATGCAGAAAGAACTTGTTGAGCTCAGCCCAACGAGCCTTTTCGTAAATAAAAGTTGAACGTTTTGTAGCTGGTCGTGAAACGATACGAAGTTCAGAGAGCGAAAAGGAGGCGGAAATGGTGCAATGATCTGAATTGCCGAGAGGTGCAAAAACATCTACTTCATACTTGGCAGGGTGTGAAGTTAGAAATAGGTCGAGGGTGTTATTTTGGTGCCCATCAACGCATGAATTATGCGTTGGTTCATTCACTAATTGCGCAAGGTGATTGTGCGCCGCGAATAGTTCAACATATTGGCCTTCTGTAGTTGTATGACTTGAATGGCGAAGCCAAGAGGAGTTGTGAACATTAAAATCACCAGCAACAACAATTTCACTGTTAGGACAACTCTCAAGAATCTTCGATATGGAATCGGAAAGGGCATCGAAGCTAGATATAGTAATATCCCTTCCCGCATTTGGACTTCTATAAAGAAACCCGAAGTGCAAACAGTGTGTCCTGATTTTGAACTTAACCCAGAGACAGTTAAATTCTACATCATACGTACCTAATGATTGCTGGTACTGGTACACGACTTCATTGCGTATGTACATGGCAATGCCCCGATGAAAGTTAAAAAGCAATAAAAAGTGATACCCAGGTATCTGAAAATCCTGTGGATCTGCATTCTCGGATACCTGCGTTTCACATAAGGCGAAAACATCCGGCCGATGGAAACAAACATGGGCCTAAACGGAGAAAAAATTCGATCGTAACCCCCGTATATTGCAGAAGTCAATCCGGAAGCAACCTGTCATTTCAATATTCAGAAAATTCAAATAAAGTGTCTATTTCTATAATAAAAAACTGGTTGCGAAATTGTTTCTAAAGCATACACAACAGACATATTTAAAAATAAATTCTGCATTTCTTTAATGAATCAGATTTTGTTTATAAGTGCACAGAAATTTGTTTTATTTATCAAAAAGGAACAAATTTTTATTAATATTAGTAGTAAAGTCGATGTCACTAAATAAAAAGACAATATTTATGAATTTGTATTCAGTTATTTTGGGTTTTAGCCATTTTCTGAGCTGATGAGTTGGCAACCTTGACCTTAACCAATGTGCACCATCGTCTTCTCTATCTTCAAGACTGTTTATTTTTTATATGAAAGCCATAGACATTTCCAGATAATGTTTTGTTATAACTCAGTGGGCATATTTGGGAATATATTGCTATTTGAATAGATTTCTAAAAATTCTACATAGACCTTTTTGAAGGCTAGATCATTTTATTTAAGATATTCATATTCGTTAATGGGCTTTCATGAACCGTTTCTAATCATTTTCAATAATTGTTCTAGGGCCAAAGGATCATATGTATGTACCGTAGCCCAATAAAGTCTACATACAGGAATTCAAATAAATTTTTTATATTAAAAGCTGTATTTGTAAGTTAAAAGTAATGAAATATATTTGTTAAAAAATAAATTCATGCTAAAAAAAATTAAAATAAAATCACTTAAGTCGGGTTTAGCAACATTTCCTATCAAGTCAAAAATTTCACCTTTATTAGAATTTTTTATTCTGAGTCAAAATAACGATATTTTTTGGGGTATTTATGTTCAAAATATTTTGAAACTTAAAAGAAACGCCCACAAAAAAGTAAACGTGACCTAAAATAAAATTTTCATTATTTTACTGAGAATCAATAACTCTAATAACGGTGAACTTTTGCTAAAATCGACATAAGACGTGTATTATTATATATTTCATTAAAAAAAAACTAAAAAAAAACTTTAAATTAAAGTAACACAATTATTTATCCTGTATGTAGACTTTATTGGGCTACTGTATGTAAGTTTGAAAATGTTTAATGTAAGGTTGTCTACCGATTCAAAACAGTTAAAAGGCAACGAAAACGCTAATATGCATTATTTTGGTAACGGTAGTTTAGCGAAAAATGTTTACTTCTAATCGTCATTTTAAAGCGAAAACCCTTCACCTTTCCACAATATAATTTTCCGACCCTGTCTGTCTGTCGGTCGGTCTGTCTGATAGATATTTCAAATACCTTTGCAACGACGTATATAATACCATAGTAAGTTGGACCTACAATGGGTAAAAAAAACAACTTTGGAAAAAAATAAATTTTATTTACCTAAAAATATTTAAAATTTTTATTTTGAAGTACAATTTGGTGAAGGGTATATAAGATTCGGCACAGCCGAATATAACTCTCTTACTTGTTTTCCTTTAAATGTTATGATGTTTTTGTATCTAAAGACTTTTACTAAATCCTCAATAAGAATGAGCATTTTCTATAAAAAGTTATTTATGCGCTGCATTCGCTGGTATCGTTCTATTTTGCCGTGTATTATTGTCGTAACTCAAAGGACTTAAATATTTTGTGTTGTATTCCATGTAAGTAGTAAGTATTTACTGTTTCCATTCACTAGTCTCTCATTCATCCATTCAACGTTTAAATGATTATTTTTTCTATTCTTAATTTTTTATTGCTGGTGAATCAAAATAACAATTTTATTTTTATTTTTATTATCTACTGTCTATTAAGTTTAATTTCAATGCACTTGTATTGCAACTTTGAAAAATAATGTATATAGTAGTTATTTAGTAAATAAAAAAAAGATCTTTATATCTGATAGTGACGCAGCCAGTGGTGAATAGATGTCCTTTGTGTTACGGTTTTCTTTTATGTCGATTGGCTTAGCAGTGAGTGAGTGAATTGTATACATTCTACCATGTGTTTATATAAATACAGAAATATTCTCTTACAATTACAAAGTTGACTTCTTTAGTAGGTTTTATTTCCATGGTTTGAAAGCTTCATTCAGCATTTTATTATTTTTAAAAGTAACTAAAAGAGTGGACAACTCTTATTTATTTGTCTTTTATTTAACTTATAAATACGTCTTTGCGGCTAAAGTACACTGTGGTCTTGGTTGACGGTATTTATCTAATTTAAAATAAAATTCTTCTATACTATGTATTGCAAAATTTAATTTTTGAAAATGCAAGTTTTAACAAGTCATACAAGGAAATGTATTCTGGGTACGGATTTTTGTGCATTTTGTAATAAGTTTTATAAAATTTTGTTTACGATCGGTCCATAATTAGTCATAGCTCCCATATAGACCCGATTCCGAAATTAACGTTAACGTGCATAAATCTCTTAAAAATTTTGGTATAGAAACAAAATTCAACACAAATAACTTTCATATTGACATAAATCACACGATCTAATGTCATGGTGATCGGTCCATAATTGGCCCGCTTCTGAAAATCACTCACGAATATAAATTATTGATATTTTAAAACAAAAATGTTTTTGCTCATTTACTTAGTTTAGGGTATTATATGGTCGGGCTTGACCGACCATACTTTCTTACTTGTTTTTAATCTATATACACAGAAAAAATTATGACTAAAATATTTTCAAACAAATGCATGTTTGAAATCAGATTTGTATTTTATTATTTATTTTATTTGGTTTCATAAATATTTTAGTTGGTTTTAAATTTGATGGTTAACAATGCTAACAACTTTTTTTAATAATGAGAAACGTCTATTTGTTTTGTAAATATTTTAACATAATGTACTTAAAATCAAGCACGTTTTCATTTTGTGATACATTTTTATAATATTCAAAATAATAGACAACACTTGTACATAACAAAATATTTTCTTTTTTAAAATTTTGTTTGAATTTTTTTATAAACTCAAACAATTTTTTAAATTATTGAAAAAATGTTTGTTTACTTTGAAACAAAAACAAATTTATAGTGAATTTTGACAAACAGCTGTAAAATAAAAATAAATTATACATATATTTTGAAAAAAAATATTTACATATGTACACAATTTTTAAGTTTTGGTCGTCATGAAACAGACTAGGAGTTCAAGGGCTCAATAACTCCTCACGTTTCAAGATTGGTAAGTATGTATGAACTTAAAATTCTTTATTATATCATTGTTAAACATTCCGGTATAATTGCAGACGTTGTTAGCTTCCTATGACAGAAATTTGGGAGAATACGACATAATTGGTAAGACGATTGATTTTCATTAAGATGAATGTGAAAACTGGTTTATCTTCCCACAGGTGAACAATATCCATATAACATGGATTCCCGTTTGCTGGATAGTCCGTAAGTGGGAGAAACTAGTTCATATTTTATATGACAGTATTTTCTATAGAAAATATTATGTATAACAGTATTTTCTTTAGAAACTATTGTATATAACAGTATTTTCTTTAGAAAATATTGTGTATAACAGTATTTTTATATAGAAAATATTGTCTATAGCAGTATTTTATATAGAAAATATTGTGTATAATAGTATTTTCTTTAGAAAATATTGTGTATAAAGTATTTTCTTTATAAACTATTGTGTATAAAGTATTTTCTTTATAAACTATTGTGTATAACAGTATTTTTATATAGAAAATATTGTCTATAGCAGTATTTTCTATAGAAAATATTGTGTATAACAGTATTTTCTTTAGAAACTATTGTGTAAAACAGTATTTTCTTTAGAAAATATTGTGTATATCAGTAGTTTATATAGAAAATATTGTTTATAATATTATATTATAATATATAATTAAAATATTTATTGATTTTGAATTTAAATGTTATTAATATTTTAATTGATTTAATAAAAAATATTGTTTGAATATCTAGTCAAAACCAATTATTTGTTTCTATGATTTTATTAAAAATATTGTTTGATTTTATGTGGAATTTCATATAAATATTTCATTGATAGTTAAAATATTTTAATAAGAAAAAAAAATTTTTTTTTTTCAATAAAATATTTACAAATTTTGTTGTTTGATTTTGTGATTTTTGTGATAGGTCCCATTTCAATAAAATATTCAATTGACTTTATGAATTTTGTGATTGGATTTGAATTTTTGTTTTTTCTGTGTATATAAAAGTGAATGTGTGTTTATATGTATATTTGTTGTTTTGACGTCTATAGACGGCTAAACGGCTAACCAGATTTGCTTGAAATTTTGACTGTATGTTTTTCTATATCTGGAAGGAACAATAGGATACTTTTTGTTTTGAATTTTCAAGTGGGCGTGGTACCTTCCATACAAAGTTAATTTTAAATATCAAATATTTTGGAAACTATAATAGCTATAGTCCTCAAATTTTGCATGAACAATACCACCGTTTGTATAAATATTTAAGGCCAAAATGGGAGTAGAAGCCACAGAGGGCGTGGCACCTCCCATATGATGATAATTAAAATCTATTATATGGGATACTAATAGAGATAGAGTCCATAAATTTTGCACGGTTATTCTATCATCAATATTAATAGTTAGGACAAGAATGGGCGGACTATCAATAGTGGGCGTGGCACATAACAAAACTTTGTATGAATTACATATTTAGGCCAAAAATGGGCAAACTAGCAAAAGTGGGCGTGGCACCTTCCATAGATATAATGACAAATTATATATAGGGAAAGCTATAGCAGCTATCAATATTAATTTTTAGTACAGAAGTGCGCGGACTACCAACACAGAAAAAACTAAAATTCAAATCCAATTACAAAATTCATAAAGTTAATTGAATATTTTATTGAAATGGGACCTATCACAAAAATCACAAAATCAAACAACACTATTTGTAAATATTTTATTGAAAAAAAATTTTTTTTTTTCTTATTAAAATATTTTAACTATCAATGAAACATATTATTTGAAATTCCGCATAAAATCAAACAATATTTTTAATAAAACCATACAAACAAATAATAGGTTTTGAATTGATTTTCAAACAATATTTTTTATTAAATCAATTAAAATATTAATAACATTTAAATTCAAAATCAATAAAAATTTTAATTAAATATTATAATATATTTTATATAGAAACTACTGATATATACAATATTTTCTAAAGAAAATACTGTTTTACACAACAGTTTCTAAAGAAAATACTGTTATACAAAATATTTTCTAAAGAAAATACTGTTATACACAATATTTTCTATACAAAAATACTGTTATACACAATAGTTTCTAAAGAAAATACTGTTATATACAATAATTTCTAAATAAAATACTGTTATACACAATATTTTCTATAGAAAATACTGTCATACTAAATATGAACTAGTTTCTGCCAAACTTACGGACTTTCCAGCAAACGGGAATCCAAGGGAATTGTTCACCTGTGGGAAGATAAACCAGTTTTCATATTCATCTTAATGAAATTCAATCGTCTTACCATTTATGACGTATTCTCCCAAATTTCTGTCATAGGAAGCTATGGTACGGTATTCAGGCAGCCGTCCAAAACCTTCATCTCGTACAGCTCACTTGGGTCCAATAATCGTTCCATTGTGATATAGGAAGCTAACAACGTCTGCAATTATACCGGAAGGTTTAGCAATAATATAATAAAGAATTTTAAGTTCATACATACTTACCAGTCTAGAAACGTGAGGAGTTATTGAGCCCTTGAACTCCTAGTCTCTTTCATGAAGACCAAAACTTAAAAATTGTGTACATATGTAAATATTTTTTTTTTAAATATATGTATAATTTATTTTTATTTTACAGCTGTTTGTCAAAATTCACTATAAATTTTGTTTTTGTTTCAAAGTAAACAAACATTTTTTCAATCATTTAAAAAATTGTTTGATTTTATAAAAAAATTCAAACAAAATTTTAATAAAGAAAATATTTTGTTATGTACAAGTGTTGTCTATTATTTTTAATATTATAAAAATGTATCACAAAATGAAAACGTACTTGATTTTATGTACATTATGTTCAAAGATTTACAAAAAAATAGACGTTTCTCATTATTAAAAAAAGTTGTTAGCATTGTTAACCATAAAATTTAAAACCAATTAAAATATTTATAAAACCAAATAAACTAAATAATAAATTACAAATCTGATTTCAAACATGCATATGTTTGAAAATATTTTAGTCATAATTTTTTCTGTGAACAATATTAAGTAAATGTTAAAATTTGTATACATTTGAAACCCTTATATATATGGGGGATTTCATGTCAAGTGAACCAACTTTTGAAATCGATGTCTTCCGATCGGGATGAAATTTGCACCAAGGTTAGCTCTATTGGATAGTAACTCAGACACAATTTTTCAACAACATCGGTCGAGAACTCTCTGAGTTATAGGGGGTAAAATTTTGACAATTTGGTCAAACAGGGGTTTTTTCTTATCCATGTAACTTATTACCTATTGTTCTTAGCAATATCCCACTCGCATCCCACTAAGGGACTAAAAATATCTTAAAGGAATGGACCTAGGCTTTCTTTTGAGCAAAAAAAAAAATTAAAAAAGGGCCCATATTGGAAAAAAATTTTGATTTTGCAAAAAAAAATTAAAAAATTGTATGTCTTGCGTTACAAAATATTTATTTTGATAGATATCCTACTCGCATCCCACTAAGGGACTAAAAATATCTTAAAGGAATGGACCTAAGCTTTCTTTTGACTACAAAAAAAATTTTAAAAAAAGGGCCCATTTGGAAAAAAAATCGTATTTGCAAAAAAAAAAGTCAAAAATTGTAAGTCTTGAGTTAAAAAATATTTATTTTGATAGATATCCCACTCGCATCCCACTAAGCGACCAAAAGGGTCTTCAAGGATAATATCTAAGCTTTTGTTTGACCTAAAAAAAAAGATTAAAAAAGGGTCCATTTTGAAAAAAAAAAGTCAACAAAGTTTTTGATTTTGCAAAAAAAGTCAAAAATTTTATGTTTTGAGTTACAAAATATTTATTTTGATAGATATCCCACTCGCATCCCACTAAGCGACCAAGTAGGTGTTCAAGGAAAATATCTAAACTTTATTTTAAGAAAAAAAAAAATAAAAAAAAATAGCGTATTTTAAAAAAAAGTCAAAAAAGTTTTTGATTTCGGAAAAAAAATATTAAAAATTTTTTATTTTTTTTTTTAAATATTTTTTTTCGAAAGATCGAAGAAATAGCTATCTATACTATTTGGAACACATTTTGCTAAGAACAATAGGTAATAAGTTACATGGATAAGAAAAAACCCCTGTTTGACCAAATTGTCAAAATTTTACCCCCTATAACTCAGAGAGTTCTCGACCGATGTTGTTGAAAAATTGTGTCTGAGTTACTATCCAATAGAGCTAACCTTGGTGCAAATTTCATCCCGATCGGAAGACATCGATTTCAAAAGTTGGTTCACTTGACATGAAATCCCCCATATATAAAAGTCAATGTGTGTTTTTTTGTATGTATGATTGTTTGCGTATTTGTAGTGGCACTCGACTTACAGTAAGGCAATTAATGAACAATTTAATCGGAGCGACCGAATTATAACTTCGGAAATGCCATTTGATTTTATTCGATTGCAGTTTCCTATTTGCTTAATATTTGCAATGACAATTGATAAAAATCAAGGTCAGTCTTTGCAAATTTGCGGACTAAATCTAGAAAATCCATGTTTTTCACATGAACAGAAACTAATTTCAGATAGAATAACCCCCATTTTCTCAATATCTGGTTATCGTTTTTCGTAATGATAAACCTCCAATTAACATATTTTTTGTAGAGAATCGTCAGTTTATCGTTACGATAAAAAATAACCAGAGATTGAAAAAATGGGGGTAAATATATTGTAAATCTTTACGGTACGGGTAGCAAAGTACACCGGGTTTTAGCTAGTAAATCTATAAAATTCAATAATGTTCGTCTAGGTTAAATCTGGAAAAAGTGCGTAATTAGTTTCAAAATAAATCTATTTCAAATCAGAATGTGTATAATAATCAAAACCAGTATAATTACCATTATTTATCTAAATATCCTTAGATATTTTAATGTTAAGCATCTTAATTATTCCTTTAAGATCTTAACACAGACAAAATAGTTTTGTTATTTTAATAATTTACATCGATGTTTCTGACAACGATTTTCTAGGGAACAGTGTTTTTGTGCTGTTTGTGGTATTTAGTATTTTATTTAGCAATAAGCCACTTATTGAAAATAAATAGTTAGTAAGAGTAGATATTAAATACCCAATGGAAAATAGATGTAGTTATTGTTATATCGTTCCATTTGCTTTTAACAACTTTTCCGGAAAGTTCAAAAAACCGAGGCCGAATCACCTCATTTGTTATCGAATAAAACTGATCGTAATTTTCATATTTGAGATTATTCGAGCAAGAAATGTAGTAGATTTTTAGTATAATTTCGATATCGAAATCTTTTTTCATACGATAGCTCATTCGGGCATTGCCAGCTAAAGTGGAGAGTACTATTCTCTTCCTCATTACACCATCATCATCACCAAATATCTAAGGTGACAAAATTTAAATTTATAATGGCTTAAGCTTGCACTAAAAATGTATTGCGTATTTATCAAGCACATACAATTGAGAGTCCAGGATGTGATTATAGTTTTTTACCTCTACAATTATACTTTCTTAACTACTTATGCAGCAACTTTCTTTAGTTTTTTTTTTGCCTTCTCTAACAATGTTTTTATAAATTTTTTTTGTACAATAGTTGTTTGCAAATTATTAAATAATTGTAAAACAAAACTAAGTTCTGCGAGTTCATGATTTAATATTATATGTTTTACTTGTTCGAGTTTGCAACAATTGTAAAAAGCCAAGTTGTTGTAGTAATTAACAAATGAATTTAAATATTTTTATAAAATTTGTATAATTTTTTTTATTATTATTGTTTTGCAGACCAAAACTTTTCGTGTTATTGCTAACTAGCTATGGGATGGTAACCTAAGATGAATAAATAAAATTTAATTTTTGTTTGATGGCCATCATTTTTATTATTTTATTTAATATGTCTAGAATCAAGATTGTAAGTACATACAACATTTTTGTTAAATACTCCATTGTTATTCAAAAATTTTAAAGCACGGAGAAAACAATTATAGTTGTTACAACCGAATTTAAATTGTTTAAGTATGCATACATATTATTAAAGAAACCAAATTGTTTGTACTCAAATTAAAATTGAATAACCAGAATTTGGTTGCTGCAACTAAATCGAAGGTTTTCACTATACAAAAACATCAAAAAACTGGCATTTTGTAGAACTATACAGAACTTGTCAAAAATAGCTGATTATAATACCAAGCCAAAAGTAAATATCAAGGCGAATTCACTATAAGAGAAGGAAGTGGTTGGAGGAAGACTTTTGCATCCTAGGCAAAAAGAATGTACTTATAATATTGCAAACATTTAGAGAATGTTTATTTAGATCCCGTTCAAATAATAGAATTTACTTTTAATTACCAATATATTTTTTATGCACTTTTTTTCAAATATTCTTGTGTTTGTTGTGGGATACTTTGTTCTCATCTCATTAATATCTACTTATCTTTTGCGTATTAACCCTCTAAAGCAAGAATTTGTTAAAAATTATTATTAACAATTTTTCGGCCCAAGGAAGAAGCCTATCGACCTAATTTCATGGTGATCAGTTCATAATTGGTCATAGATCCCATATAAGGCCCACTTCCGAAAATCATTCACAATTACAAATTATTGAAATTTGAAAAGAAAAATGCTTTTGCTTAATTACTTAGTGTAGGGTATTATAGGGTTGGGCTTGACTGACTATATTTTTTTTACTAGTTTCACTTTACAACTTTGTTTTTTTACTTACATCAAATCTTACAAAATTTCTCCCATGTCCCGTTTGAGGGTTAACATGAACACGAAGTGGTACTTTATTAAATTCTTTTCTTTTTATATGTTTGAGTTGATTATGGTTTCGTTTTGGTTTTCCATTTGGTCCTTTTTTTCCACTGTTGTACATTTTTTCACTTTCTTCTACAAAAACACACTCATATACAAGCTACAATATTCTCTTTATTAAAAGAAATTGCAAAAAAATTAACTCAAATGGCTGGGATGTTCAGTGAAGCTGGATACTTGTGTACATACAAATGTGTGTGTTTCTTTACGATGATTATTTTAAGTGGCATCATGCCTCTTTTGGCCGGAACAATCAGAAAAACCATGCCGATGAAGATGGCGGTCGAGGTAGAGAGCCAGAAAGGGAATAAAAAAGTTTTCAGCCAGCATAGAAATGAAATTGTAACAATAATTATTTCATTAACAATCATTTGGTAACAAAAAAAAAAATTCTTAAGTAATCTTGAGTGGAGTGGAGAGGGCGGCTGTGGAGTGTTAAGTATGTAAAACTTGTAGTGGAAAGCTTATGAATATTTTTCGTACTTTTTCACACCAAATTCTAATAAGAATATGATTATTTTTATGAAACAGAGTTTTTTGTGAGGCCTTTTTGCAGTTATTTTTTGTTTGTTTTAATTTGTCTAATTAGTTAAACATAAAAGCGGGTAGACCGCGTATGAAAATATTATTTTTTTAGAAGTTGTATTGCAGTAGAGAATAGAACACATTTTCAAAATATAATTATGTAATTCAATTTCAATTTTTTTTCAGTAGCCTGTTTGACAATATCGAATGAAAGATTTCGTTCGTATTCTAAGCGAATGAAAATTGATTTTGGTTTCTCGATCTTCATATTTATGTTAAAGAATCACCTTAGATTGCGAAATCTTTCATGCGATATTGTGAAATGGACTACAAATGTTTGTTTCAACATTCGATTTTTCGAAAAATACTGCTTATCCGGAAGTTTCTTACAGAAGGCATGATTTTTGTTTTCCACGACTCATATGAAAATTCTCCAGTTATTAGCTTTTAATCTATAATTCAATACTTTAAGAATTGTTTATTAATGTTTCAGTTTTTATGATCGTTTCATGTTTTCAACAAGTTGATAAAAAAACATAAAGCAAAACCTGAACCTCTAAAAATATTCGCTTCCGTTTACTTCATCACCGTAAGTCAGAGCCAAATCCCCGGGCTTTGATGGATAGGAGGGCATTTTAAAATCAACTGAAATATTGGTCGGAGAGAACAAGAAGTACGTATTTTTATGTTTCTCTAGAAATTTGTAGACGTATCAGTGATATAATCGGTTAACCGAAAATCAACATTTTAAATTAACCGGCTCTAAAAAAACAGAGATTTTAAAGAAAAGACGATTTTTCATGTTGTCATTATGTTTGAATGCTATAAAAGAAAATAATTTTTGCATCGAATCATTATTTGCGATGAAAATGGATCCCGAAGCGTAAGAGATCGTACTTGAAGCCCGGCCAACCATCCGAATCGACACCAAAGCCAAATATCCGTGGCGCTAAGGTAATGATATGTATTTGGTGGAATTAAAAGAGTCCTATCTATTATGAGCTACTGAAATCAGACCAGACCATCACCGAACGAAACTGATTCGACTGAAGCGAGCATTGGCCAAAAAACGCCCAGAATATGTGACAAGACACATGTTACAATACCTGTTAAAAACTATTTAAAAATAAGTGTTTGGGAAGTTTTGCTTCATCCGCCTTATAGTTCAGACCGTGTCCCGTCCGAATACTATTTGTTTCGATCTTTGGAACAAAACTTATTTCAAGGCGATTATTCCATAGATGGTCATAGCTCCCATAAAAAGCATACTTCCGAAAATCACTCATGAAAGAAAAATAATAGAAATTTGTAAAGAAAAATTTTTCTGCTCATATACTCAGTGTAATTTATTATATGGTCGGGTCGGACTTGGCCGACTATACTTCTTACTTGTTTTAAATACGTATATAGGCTTTCAGTATATTTTTATCATTATTAATTCAACTCTATTGGATATACTTTAACCTTTCTTAAATCTTTAGTACTCAGGTCTCTTAAGTTAGTGTTCTGATATTTAAGTGTTAATCCAAAGTGTATTGTAACCAACATGGAATAAAATTATAAACAATTGGTGTTTGTCCAAATTTTTGTTTATATAAAACAATTTTTATACCCTTCACCTTCGTGAGAAGGGTATATATAATATATTTTCCGACCCTATATATTCTGGATCCTTATAGATAGCGGAGTCGATTAAGCCATGTCCGTCTGTCTGTTGAAATCAACTTTCCGAAGCCCCCAAATAACTTACATACACGGTTCATACATCAATATCTCCGGAATTTGTCCGGCTCGGTTGCTATTTAAAATCGAGAAAATCGGTCCACAAATGGCAGAAAATCCCGTTTTTCATAAATAAATAGGGGAAATTGACATTTTTGTGTGCCTTTTTTATGCATTTTGACATTCTACATGCCCGAATATCGCAAAGTGATGTTCAGCAAAGTTGTTAAGCTCAACTCCTGCTACAACATAGTTAATAAAGGAAAGCGGATTTTTGGTTTTCCTAGAGTGGGGCTCTGGAAAATCAATTCTTCACATTTTTTTGTAAGTTATCTAACAAAACTCAATTTAAATCCTCTTCAAACGAAATTGATTTTATCTCAGATGAGGAGCTCGAACAAAATGAAAATATTTCGATTGCTCAAAGGCTAAAAGATATTATTAATAAATGTAAAATACCCAAATAACAAAACCAAGTTATAATGTAGATTTGCAACTTGCTAATGAAATAGATCACTTTATTTCTGAAGGAACAAGAGGAAAATACTTGCACATTTGTTTTGCCAATATGAAAGATGTTTTTTGGCAGCATCATATGTCGGAAACAAAATCGTTCTAGAATGGCAGACGAAACCATAGATGCAATAGTATGCCTTTTAGTGTCTAATAAAAATTAATTGCTAAATAAAAAATTTACTTTCAATTGTAAAGACATAATTATGTACGTTTCTTTCTTATAATTTTCGGGATTTTAGATTTCCCGAAAATCCCGAAACCCCGGGTCGGGATTTCGGGATTCTTTACCAAATCCCAATCCCCGGGATTTTCAAAAATCAGTTCCGATTAGCATCTCTAGCTGAAATATAAAAAAACCAGGACAACCTTGATTTTTGACCTATTTTTGTCCTATATCTGGCTTATTAAATCATTAATAAAGACAATATGGATATTTAATGATAGATATTTTTAAGACCTTTGCATAGTAAGTTGGATATACATTGGGTCAAAATCGGAAAAAATATTTTTTAACCCGAATTTTTTTTTCACCAAAAGTTTTTTTCGCTAAATATTAAAAACCAAAATTTTTTCAAAACTAAAAAAATTTTTTTAAAAACTTTAAAATTACTTTTTTTATAATAAAAAAAAAATTTAAAACAATTTTTAAAAAAAAACAACTAAAAATATTTGAAATTTGTATTTTAATGTATAATTTGGTGAAGGGTATAAGATTGTTCACAGCCATATAGCTCTTTTTCTTGTTTATTCAAAATTGAAAAAAATTTATTCATTCAAATAAAAACAATTTTTTTTCTCACTTATTCGAATAATTTTTATTCGAATGACAACCAATATAGAAATATTGGAATATAGCTTGATTTTTGGAGGAAGAATATTTTAGATATACGTAACTATAGCTAATCGTGCCAACTTATATATAAATTCATAACGGTACTCAATCTTGTCAACGAAAGTTTCCGAACCGAGCACAACAAAAGAGTGAGTCAACTTAAAAAAATATTTGTGCGTGATTTTTATTTTATTTCATTTAATGTTTAATTTCTATATTTTTACGAAACTAGTTTTTTCCGACCAGACGAAATTCAATACAAAACAATATGTATATAACAAAAACAATAATAGAGAAGGAGGGAAATTCCAACTAATAACTTGCGGCTTAAAAAGCGTTAAAGTGCTACGTCATTGTTTACGTCTAGGCAGAGTAATACTCGTAGAATGATTCTGGTTTTGTAGTCATGCAGTAGTTTCTCATTTCAACCATTTAGTCAACTGGAATCATAATTTATTTAATACGCCGAAATATAGTTAACAAAAAAAAAATACAAACATTCAAAAATACTTGTACTATTAGTATCAAAAATTCTCATCAATCAAGTTTTTTTTTTTAATGAGAGAATTTTTTGTTTTAAATTTAATTCAAAAGCAGCCCGCATTCAGGGTATAAATAAAAAGGTTTTAGTGCGAATTTAGTTTAAATTTTGTAAATAATCAAAAATATAACAACGCTTTCTACAATTTCAAACGTATAATTAAAGTGTTTTACTTTGGCATCAGGATGAGGCTGTTGAGCTATTTAACTATTTTAGCAGTGATTTTGGCATTTGCCTTGGCGGAAGAAGAAATTGTTGAAAAATCAGAGGAATCTACTAATGTTGCGGTAGAACCTTTAGCATTAATTGATTTAGATGCTAATGTAAAGGATGATGGTGATTCGGAGCGTAAAACTAGACAATTCCGTACATTTGGTTTTGGTCGTCCATATTATGGTGGTGGTTTCTATAGACCGAGACCATATTATGGTGGTGGTTTCTATAGACCCAGACCCTACTATGGCGGAGGTTTCTATAGACCTAGACCCTACTACGGCGGTGGCTTCTATGGCCCTAGGCCATATTATGGCGGCGGCTATGGGGGTTTCTATGGTTAATTAAGTTCTGGAGTAATAAATTGTGATGTTATTTTTAAGTATTTATGTATGAGTTAAATAAATAAAGATATAAGTTGCTATAAAAACACAAAAGTGCACAAAAAAAAATAATTTTTGAAAATAAATAAATAGTTTTTTTTTTTTAAAAAATATATCTAATATCTAAAATAATTTGTCGTGTTATAATTATTTATAATTGATTAATAGACTTACACGGAATATCATGGAGGATAAATAACATTAGGCTGGTCTATAAAAATTTTGAATTATTGTTCTCAGTGCCATTTTATGTTGGAAGAAATACGATAGTCTAACTCGTGTCTCCTTTCACACCGAAGTTTGAAAGTGATTTTTAAAGTGAAACATATTTTTTTTTAGTTTCTGCAAAAACATGGTTATACAATATAAATTTATGGCAACTATTAGATAAAGTTCTGGGTTGAATTTCATATTATTCGAAATTAAACAAATTAAGCTAAAACCTAAAATAGAGTCCAAATTTGTAACTCTTTTTAATGTAAAACTGTATTTTTTTCATAATAAAATGAAAAGTTTTACCATTTATCCCCATTTGTGGGAAATCAACTCCTAACAAGCAACCCCCTACATCTGCCAATACCGATGCCACTGAGCATCAGACAAAAAAAAGATCATCGACACCAAAGCCAAATATCCATGGCGCTAAGGGAATGCTCTATATTTGGTGGGACCAAAAGGGTCCTATCTATTATGAGCTGCTTAAATCTGCCAGATCACCACAGGGCACCTGTACCGAACGCAACGGATTCGTGAAAAGGTTCAGAATATGCGACCAGACATGAAACCGTAATATTCCATAATTTTTGCAATACCTGTTAAGAACTATTTAGAAATAATTGTTTGAGAAGTTTTGCCTCATCCGCCTTATAGACCAGACCTTACCCCGTCCGACTACTATTTCTTTCGACCGATTCAGAACGATCTTTCTGGGATAAGCTTCACATTAGAACAGAGAATACGAAATTGGCTTGATTCGTACTTGGCCTCAAACGATGAGCAGTTCTTTTTGCGCGGAATCCATATGTTGCCAGACAAACAGGAAAAGATCATAACTAATAATTGCCAATACTTTGAATAAATTTATATTGTACAAAAGTTTCAAAATAAAAGTTAAACATTTGAAAAAATCCAGCATTTTTAAGTCATCTCTGATGTTTTTAAATAGTTCCACATTGGGTTCGATGGTACCCAAAGTGTCGATTAATTCATAGAAGCCGTAGTTTTAAAATATAATATTTTTTTATTGATGAGTTATTATAAGCACATAAAAACACAACATTTTATAAAAAAAAGGTTAAACTAAATTTTGTTTAACCCTTTAAGCGCATTATTGTTTTTTGGAAAAAAAGACCTTAGTTCACAATATATGCTGTAACTTTGGAATCGAAAGCGATAAATTAATGAATAAAATTGGAAATTAAAGCATACTTAATGTGCTATTAAAAAATTCAAAATATAAATTTATTTATTTATTGTATTAGTATAAATTATAATTAGTATACACAAAATTGTATAAATTTACAAATTTTTTCAAAAAAGTCACAAAAGAGAATATTATAATTTTTTAGTAATGTAAATTATAAATTCATAAAAACACAGCATTTTAGAAAAAAAAATGTTTAACCCGTTAAATCCATTATTGTTTTTTTTTAAAAAAAGATCTTAGTTCACAATATATGCTGTAACTTTGGAATCGAAAGCGATAAATTAATTAATAAAATTGGAAATTAAAGCATACATAATGTGCTATTAAAAAAAATCAAATAATAAATTCAAAAAATTAATATATATTAGTATAAATTTAATTTAAAATACAATTTTTTTTTAAACAAAATTTTATAAAAATAATTTTTTTTTTCAAAAAAGTCACAAAAGGGAATATTATAATTTTTTAGTAATGAATAATCATAAATCCATAAAAACACAGCACTTTAGACGTCAAAATTTAAATTCATGTTTTCTCGTATATTTGACAAGTAAACATTTGGGTTATCTACAGATTAGAAAGATATTAACATCTACTATTTAAATCAGGTTGCATTTCGGAAATTGCATGATCTGTTGAAAATTTATTTAAGAAATAGTAAAATGTCATAAAACATTCAAAGCCGTTTTTCTCGAAACGACTCTTTTTAATTATGACGTTATTGCAGCAAATGAGCGATGTGTATTTATATTAGTATCAATTTAATTTAAATTCTAATTTTTGTTTTTACAAAATTTTATAAATGTAAATGTTTTTTCAAAAAAGTCACAAAAGAGAATATTATAAATTTGTGTAATGAATAATCATAAATACATAAAATGACAGCTTTAAAAAAAAATTAAAAAAAAATTTTAACAAAAAACCCCTTGTTTTTCGGTAAAATATAATTTTCGCTGTAACTTTGAAAACAAAATAAATTTAAAGAATAAGTTAATATATAATATGTATTCCTATTAGTATAAATTTGTATATAGTTTTTCTTTCATTAAATTCAGTAAATGTAAAATTTAATCTGAAAAAATAAAAAAATTTAAAAGTTTTGGGGGAATCTTTCTTTGTTTTTGGTTTCGTTTTACTTTCTTAATAAAAAACAAGTAAGAAAGTATGGTCGGTCAAGCCCGACCATATAATACCCTACACTAAGTAAAAGAGCAAAAACATTTTTCTTTTAAAATTTCAATAATTTATATTCGTGAGTGATTTTCAGAAGTGGGCCTTATATGGGGACTATGTCTAATTATGGATCGATCACCCTACACTATGGTGGTGTAGGGTATAAAAATGGCCGGGCATTGTCTGGACTTTTTATACCCTACACCACCATAGTGGGGAGGGTATAATGCGTTTGTGCAGATGTTTGTAACGCCCAAAAATATTAGTCTAACACCCACCGATCGACTTAGAATCACTTTCTGAGTCGATTAAACGAAGTCCGTCCGTCCGTCTGGTCGGCTGGCTGGCTGTCTGTCCATGTAAACCTTGTGCGCAGAGTACAGGTTGCAATTTTGAAGATATTTCGATGAAATTTGGTACATATTATTTTTTCGGCTCAAGGACCAAGCCTATTGAAACTGGCTGAAATCGGTCCATTATTTCACATAGCCCCCATACAAATGTCCTCCCGAAATTGGACTTTATCGGTCATAAATGATTAATTTATATATGTATCTCCACAAATTCCGCTACAAATAAGTTTTATATAAACAAAATTCATGTTACCAAATTTTGTTACGATCGGTCCATAATTAGTCATAGCTCCCATATAGACCCGCTTCCGAATATCACTTTAACGTGCATAAATCGCTTAAAAATATTCGTAGACACACAAAATTCAACATAGTTAACTTTAATATAGACATAAATCACACGACCTAATTTCATGGTGATCGGTCCATAATTGGTCATAGCCCCCATATAAGACCCACTTCCAAAAATCACTCAAAAATATAAATTATTGAAATTTTAAAAGAAAAATGTTTTAGCTCTTTTACTTAGTGTAGGGTATTATACTTCCTTACTTGTTTTTTCTTAAATATAAGCTGATATCCTATACTATTCTAAAATCTATAAAACTAATTTCAACTATTACTAACTTAATACTTGTGGCCCACCAATTGCGAAAATTATCCCAATTGTGGACCTTTTTTAAAAAAATTATTAAAAATATATACACATAATTTTTATAAAAAAACAAAATTTTACTATATACTTTAATACCTGAAGTTGAAAGTTTAATTATAAAAGATTTACTTTTAACAGATTTAACACTAACAATAATCGGTTGAATTGTAACAATTTCTATTTTTTTCACTTTTTTTAAAAACAGCAATAATTTGCTAACTTTGACCGCTCACTGAAAGGAAAATAAACAACTTAGTTGATTTATTTTTACAGCTAGTGATGTAGAATTTTATCTACTTTTAGTAAAAGTCTTTTACCCTATACCAAAATTTATTATAAAAACTTTATTTCTAAATTTCAATTCATCGCCACTTTTATACCATTTGAACCCAACGTGCGTTCATTGAAATTTGGAAAAAAAATATTTAAACGCGTGATTTCATTTTACATGAAACTTATTTCTTTTAAATTTTATATGGATATCAAATTTTTTAAGAGATTTATGCTGGAGCTATGACCAATTATGGACTGATCGCTATGAAATTATGTCGTATGATCTCCATCTACATTTAACTTATTTGTGTTGAATTTTTTCTGGATACCGAGATTTTTAAGATATTTATAATCTTTAAAGTGATTTTTGGAAGTGTGCCTTATATGGCAGCTATGGTTTATTACGGATCAATCCGGACAAAATTTGTATATCTAATTTCTTTTAATCTAATATATCTAATTTCTTTTAATGGTGGTATATTACACGTGATTGCTAAGATTTTAGTGGGCTAATTATATACTTAATACATATTTTCAAAGTTTCGTAAATTAATTATACCCTTCACCTTCGTGAGAAGGGTATATATAAGTTTGTTATTCATTTCCGACACTATCAAGTATATATATTCTGGATCTTTATAGATAGCGGAGTCGATTAAGCCATGTCCGTCTGTCTGTTTGTTGAAATCAATTTCCGAAGGCCCCAAATAACTTACATACACGATTCATACATCAATATCTCCGTAATTCTTCCGGCTCGAATCGAGAAAATCGGTCCACAAATAGCTGAGATATAAGGAAAAAACCAGGACAACCTCGATTTTTTACCTATTTTTTTTACCTATATCTGGATTAAGTCATTAATATAGACAATATGGATGTCAAAGACCATTGCAATGGCGTATATAAGACCATAGTAAGTTGGACCTACAAGGGTTCAAAATCGGAAAATATATTTTTTAACCCGAATTTTTTTTATCACCAAAAGTTTTTTCGCTAAATATTAAAAAAAAAATTAAAAAAAAAACAATTCGAAAATTTTTTTTCCAAAAAATAAAAAAACAACTTTAGAAAAATATTAATTTTCTTTACCTAAAAATATTTAAAATTTTTATTTTGAAGTATAATTTGGTGAAGGGTATATAAGATTCAACACAGCTGAATATAGCTTTCTTACTTGTTTTTAAATACTATTAAAATAATGGAAGCGGTAGTAGTTCCAGAGATGTAAAATATCCTTTTATTTCCTTTAAGAATCCATATTTGATACAAACGCACTAAATTATATTTTGGAAGCTTATTCAATACTTAGAAGATTTACTAGGCAAAAGCTCGATAAATATGGGAGAGGAAGTTTGCTTAATTTTATATGGTTTGCTTACTATTTAGTCAGTATCTTAACAACATGTTGATTTAACCTGTTGGCAAGACTGCGCCACCATTCTCAAACAACATCTCGATAGAATACTTTTCTGTTTATACCCTGTGATGAATGAAGGACGCATAAAAATGTATAATTATAGGAACAAAAAAATAGAAAAAATTAGATGAAAAAGTGAAGACAAAAAAAAAATATTCATTAAGTTCTAATTTCAATCTTAAGCGTTGGAATGCTAATAGAAGTGGTGGTGGTTACGTTGGAAAACATGTTGGCATTAACGTGACAAAGGAAGTTAATCAGTGAGGTTAACAATGTCAGTCATTTAGCAGTACTCAGTTCGTCTGTCTTCGTTTGTATATTAATGTTTGTGTGTTTTAGTTGGTTGCAAATTATTGTTTTTTGCACAGCTTTTTCTGTTGCTGCTGGCAGGGTCCGTCCTCTTTCTCTCTATCTATCTCTGACTTTGCTTATGTATATTTCTGTTCATATTTGTGGTGAAAAATAAAAGAAAACCAAAGAAAAGTTGAATTTATTTGCACGCGTACTTGTCTGATACATCCTGTTGTTTTATACATTAGTTCGTTAGTTATTCCCTTCATTCATCTTTGCCTTGATACAGGATTTTTGCTGGTACCAAAATACACTATTTATGTACAGCGAACAAAATAAGAAAGATGCTTGCTAATTTATATGCGTTTCAAGTTTTAATTACGTGATAAAAATGCAGAAAAAAGCACAAGAACACAACAAAAAAAAAAAATTAAAAGAAAAAAGAGGAGCGCATATAAAAAGTGAACTTTAAAAGGGCGTCATTTGAGATGGATGCTGATGGACAATATAGTTTCCTATTTTCTCTCTGTCTTACTTACTCATTCACTTTCTCTTGCTTCGTTCACAAATCGTTAGATGCCATTTAGCAAAGAGCGAAAAAAAGATACATTACTGTGGTAAATCAGTTAAAAAGATTATTCAGTTACCACTGATTCTATTCACTTTTATTGCAGAGGCAATTTTTTTTTAAATATTTTGCGTATTTCATGAATATTTCGTAAAATATTTTATATAGAACTACAGACTATGATGAACCTTGGGGAAAATTTATTTCATTCTCCTTCCTTCTAGGAATGGGACAAGTTTCGTTTTGGTAATTGGGAAACAAATTGAAAAGATCTGTAGTTCTGTAATTGATATGTGAAATGGTCGGATGTGGTATCTGTATTTGGACCACACAGTGGGGCTGAATCTACGGAGTTTTAATCTAATTGAGATATTGTCTTAGATATTGAACTTAGATGTTGAACTTATCTAAACAAAAACAAGTCGGTCAAGCCCGACCATATAATATCCTACACTAAGTAAAAGAGCAAAAACATTTTCTTTTAAAATTTCAATAATTTATATTTTTGAGTGATTTTCGGAAGTGGGCCTTATATGGGAGCTATGGCCAATTATGGAGCGATCACCATGAAATTTGGTCGTGTGATTTATGTCTATATTTCATGTGTCTACGAACATTTTTAAGCGATTTATGCACGTTAAAGTGATTTTCGGAAGCGGGTCTATATGGGAGCTATGACTAATTATGGACCGATCGTAACAAAATTTGGTGACATGAATTTTGCATATATAAAACTTATTTGGAGCGGAATTTGTGGAGATACATATATAAATTAAACATTTATGACCGATAAAGTCAAATTTCGGTAGGACATTTGTATGGGGGCTAGGTGAAATAATGGACCGATTTCAGCCAGTTTCAATAGGCTTGGTCCTTGGGCCGAAAAAATAATATGTACCAAATTGCGACCTGTACTCTGCGCACAAGGTTTACATGGACAGCCAGCCGACCAGCCAGATGGACGGACGGACATCGTTTACTCGACTCAGAAAGTGATTCTAAGTCGATCTTTATACTTTAAGGTGGGTGTTAGACTAATATTTGTGGGCGTTACAAACATCTGCACAAACGCATTATACCCTCCCCACTATGGTGGTGAAGGGTATAAAAATTAGTTCGGAATAAATGTGGATCAAATAGTTCCTAATATTTGCAATCCTATTTAAATTTTGATAAAGATTTTAGTTTTAGAAACTCAAAAAAAATTGGCAAAATTTTAAAATTTCAATTTTGAAATGCCTATAACTCGGAAATAATAAGAGATAAATAGCACACGCAAGCATGTTTTTTTCAAATCGGGTGGAAACAAAATTTGATCGAAACAAATAGTAGTCTGGCGGGGCAAGGTCAGGACTATAAGGCGGGGGAGGCAAAAATTATTAACAGGTTCAACATGATGTTCTGGCCAGATTTTAGCAGCTCATAATATATAGGACACTTTTGCTCCCACCAACTACAGAGCATTACCGTAGCACCATTAATATTTGGCTTTGGTGTCGATTCGGCTGGGTGGCCGGGCTTCAACTACGATCTCTTACGCTTCGGGTTATCGTAATGAATTTATTTTTCATCGTAAGTAATCATTTGGCTGATTGGCTTGGCTTCACTTACGATCTCTTACGCTTCGGGTTATCGTAATGGATAAATTTGTATCGCAAGTAATTATTTGGTGCTAAAATTATTTTCTTTTATAGCGTTCAAGCCTCACTTCGGACATACAAAATCGTCTTTCAAGGTCTCTCAGCTTCAATTCTTATGTTAACCAATTTCCCTTCTCTAGAATGAATTCTGCAGCTCGCAAACGTTTTGAAATTGCTGCTGAAGCTACTCAACTCCAACTTCCCTGGAGATCACATAGATCTGACCTAATAAGGATCTAGAAAGAATATGACTAGCGATCATTACTGGTCACTGACCTCGAGTTACAAACACTCAAATGCTACGCATCTCTTTTAACAACTTTTATACAAGTTCCAACAACAAGCAAGAAGGCGAGACTAAAAAATATTTGTGTAAAAGTCCAGTAACCTCTTAACGATTTCAAAATGCCCTACAATTATTTCGTCTTTTGTTGTTTTAAGAAAAAATACTTTTAATGTCAATCCTAATTAACTAGGATGATTTTATTTTGGGAGATTTCAATTCAGCCACTTAAAATTTCTACTTTTAATAATGTAAACTATTCTCCTTAAACATATTTACCTTGTTACATATTTGCTTTAGCCCACTGTAATTATTACAATTTTTCTGCACTTTCTTCTTTCTTTTGTTTGCATTTTTGTTAAAATAAAATAAAATAAAAACGCTATAAAATATGTAAGTAAACAACAAATCTGTAACAACATAAAGGCGTTATTTTTTTCATAAAACAAAATAAAATGTAATACTTCATATTCAACAACATAAATTAAAACGAATGACTTGGATGTAAAAATATAACAAAATTAAAAAAGCAACGTTTCGTTAAAATAGAGTAAAAAAAGAAATGTGAAGACTGATTCAGTTTACAGAATGTGGGTTTATTTCTGAAGGGGTTAATTGGTGTTTTTTACGCTCTTTTTATTTAATTAAGGCTTTGCTGTACGTAATGTATGTATTTATATAAATGTACAATATGGACGGAATATAAATAATACTCGTAACTATATGCTATTTTAGGCACTTGGAAAATAACTTCTTTATTATGCAAATTTTAATTAGCTAGTTTGGATAAATCGGGAACTATATGCTATTTTAGACACTTGGAAAATAACTTCTTTATTATGCAAATTTTAATTAGCTAGTTTGGATAAATCTGGAACATATTTCCGAAATTGCTAAATAAATTACTTGACGACATCAGCTATTATTTATATCTCAACAAGTGAAGCCACAAGTGTCATACCAAACATTGTCAAGTCTTGCTTTGCTCTTTGAACAGGCTTGACATGACATGTCAATGAACATTAACATGATTAATTAAAAACATCAAAAGAAAATTATTAGAAATTTTACAAAAAGTTAAGTAAATCGTCTTTTAAATTATATGTTAACATACATAAATACGTATTCCCATACCCTTAACATACATAAAGTAATAAGCTATATTGTTCCGATATTCTGCCGGCGTTATTGCTTTATTGCCAACATATTTATTGCAAGTCTAGAGGCGGTTTTAAGATATTGTAAGTATGTATAGTAAGCTACATCACTTTCATATTTAAATCATACTTATGATTAGAACTGTTAACATTTTCATCATAATTAAAGCTTAGTGCCAAATAATATTAATTTTTTTATAAGAAAACTTAATATTTAACGAAAAATAATCTAGAAAATTGAAAAAGTTTTTGCTAAAGATTTATGTATGTATGTATTTTGTTTAATAATAAAATATACATACATATGGGGCATTTCATGTCAAGTGAACCAACTTTTGAAATCGATGTCTTCCGATCGGGATGACCAAGGTTAGTTCTATTGGATAGTAACTCAGACACAATTTTTCAACAAGATCGGTCTTGAACTCTCTGAGTTAGAGGGGTCAAAATTTGACATTTTGGCCAAGCAGGTGTTTTTTCTTATCCATATATCTTATTACCTATTATTCTTAGAAAAATGTGTCCCAAATAGCTTAGATAGCTCTTTCTTCAATCCTTCGAGAAAAAAATATTTAAAAAAAAAATAAAAAATTTTTAATATTTTTTTCCGACTTTTTTTTTTCTTAAATTAAAGCTTAGATATTTTTCTTGAAGACCTATTTGGACCTGAGCTTTCAAAAGAAAGCTTAGGTCGTTTCCTTTAAGACCTATTTGGTCGCTTAGTGGGATGTGAGTGGGATATCTATCAAAACAAATATTTTATAACTCAAGACATACAATTATTGACTTTTTTTTTTTGCAAATTCGAACTTTTTTTTCAAAATGGACCCTTTTTTAATTTTTTTTGTTAAAAAGAAAGCTTAGTTCATTTTCTTTAATTCCTATTTGGTTTACTTGACATGAAATGCCCCATATGTATATGTGGCCCAATTAGAATTGCAAAGTTGCTTGTGATACTCTCCACCACCCCAAAAAGATGTAAAATAAATGAAATTTTATAACTACACACAATTTAATTTTTCAATAGAATTTATATTCTGACACCTTACAACAGGAATTGCAGTATTTTTTTTTATTTTTCCTAAAATATCAACAACAACATATCGTACAATAAAAACCATGCAGCAAAAATAAAAGAGAAAAAACAAAACATTAAGAACAAACCATCCAAATGATTTTCCGAAAAATTTTAAAAGTTTTAGATGACAATATTCAACTTTATATGTATATGAATTTATATTGTTGTCATTTTTAAAATGATGGTATAGTTTGTTTCACTAAAAATTTACAACTTTTATTTATTCATCTCCATCGAAAGAAGTACATATGAGGAGCCGCAGAACAAAAGGTACGTTTTCGAATTTTTTTAAACAATTGAGTTTTTGGTAATGTTTGGGTTGAAATCTTCTAGAAAAAATCAATTTCCCAAAATTTTTAAATTTTCAAAAAAGTACCTTTTGTGTTGCAGCTCCTCATATGTATGTATTTGTCAAGGGGTAAAAATTGTATCCTTTTTTTGGTGCTTTTTTATTAAAATTTATTTTTTCCAAAAAAAAAAATTATTTTTTTGGGTGGAAAAAGGGCCCAAAAATTAGAAAAAAAATATCCTTCAAACCACAAGATGCTATTCGGAACTCAGGTACTAAGGGGTAAAAACTAGAAAACTTCAGTACACATATTATGATACTTGAAATTAATTTTTGCTATTCTTTTTTTAGTACATTTATATATGTCCATTTTTTTAATAAAATTTTTTTGCCTCCACTGAGATTCGAACCCCAGGTTGTTCGTCTACAGTTCAGTAATCCAAACCATTAGACGACAAAAGAATGTTTATTTTAATATTTAAAATATAAATTGGGGGATTTCATGTCAAGTGAACCAACATTAGTAATTCAGACACAATTTTTCAACAAGATCGGCCAAGAACTTTCTGAACTGGTGGCCAAACTGATGATTCTTCTCATTCATTTAACTTATTACCCATTGTTCTTAGCAAAATGTATTCCAAATAGTTTAAATAGCAACTTCTTCAATCATTCGAAAAAAAATAAAAAGAATTTTGAAATTTATTTTCCGCAACCAAAAGCATTTTTGACTTTTATCAAAATGATACCTTTTTCTCAAAAGAAGATATTTTCCTTGAAGGCCTATTTTGTCGCTTAATGGGATGCCAGTTGGATATCTATCAAAATAAATGTTTTTTAACTCAAAACATAAAATTTTTTACTTTTTTTTACAAAATCAAAAACTTTTTTGACTTTTTTTTAAAATAGGGCCGATTTTGAAAAAAAGTCAAAAAAGTTTTTGATTTCGGAAAAAAAAAGATTCGAAAGATTGAAGAAGTTGCTATTTAAACTATTTGGAACACATTTTGCTAAGAACAATAGGTAATAAGTTAAATGAATGAGAAGAATCATCAGTTTGGCCAAAATGTCAAATTTTGACCCCATCTAACTCAAAGAGTTCTTGACCGATCTTGTTGAAAAGTTGTGTCTGTATTACTATCCAATAGCACTAACCTTGGTCGGAAGACATCGATTTCAAAAGTTGGTTCACTTGACATGGAATCCCCCATATACATACAGTGGTTGACAAAACAATAGAAACTCTTCTAAATATTTCATTAGTGGCCTAAAATCTGAAATAATTTTTTAAAAAATTTTAACATTTTTGTAGTATTTTATTTGTATACTTTTATTAACTTAATTTAACAAAAAACAAATTAATTAAATTCTAAAAATGAGAAAACAAAATTGAAATATTTCTTTATTACGGCATTGACAAAACAATGGAAACTTAGGTATTATTTTAACAAATATGGTCTAAACTTTGCAATATTATTTTTTATAACTGCTACACATCGACGATGCATTGAGTCAATTAAAGAGTCAATGGTCTCCTTTGAAATATTTTGCCATTCCCTTATAACCACCTCCGATAAATCTTCCTTCCTGGTGTAATTTTGGGTCCTTATTTTACGATCTACAAATTCCCATACATTTTCTAGGGGATTGAGATCTGGCGATTGGGCAGGCCACTTCAAATCACGTACCTCGATGGATTGTACTACCTAAATATGTCATGGTATCTTTTATAATATGAAAAACATCTCCATACCATAATATTGCCACCGCCAAACTTTACAGTCTTATTTGTGTACTTTGGATCTAATCTTTTTCCCTTTGGTCGTCTAACAAATGTTCTCCCATCACTGCCTCTGAAATTGTATTTGGATTCGTCGGAAAAGAGGACAGTATTCCATTTCTGTATCGACCAGTTTAAATGATCCCTGGCAAATTGTAGACGAGCAGAACGGTTCTTTTTAGAAATGAGTGTTTTTTTCACAGGACGATAGCAACCAAGACCAACCTCATTTGCCCTGCTACTAACTGTTCGGGTACTAATTTCTAATTTTAGGCTATTAACAATGCCTCGAGGAGTTATTTTTGGGAATTTCTTGAACTCTCTCGCTATTAAATTATCTTGTCTAGGAGTAGCCTTACGAGGTCTTCCACCTAAAGAAATTTCTTTATAATTTTTGAAACTGCTGATTTATTTATTGAATATTTGTCACAGATACCTTTTTGTTTTAAACCAGCTTTAAAATCGTTAATTATTTTATTTTTTAAGTCTTCACAAATCTTAACTTTAGCCATTTTCGTTAACTTTGAAAAAAAGCAATTATGCGAAAATCTTAGAAAAAGAAATTGTGAAAAATTACCAGAATTTAAAAATAAAATAATATAACTGTGAACAGGATGCTTTTTACATTGTTATTTTAAATATTATTTTCGTTTTACCCTTCTTTCTTGCAGAAGTTTAAAAGTTTCCATTGTTTTGTCAGTAGCGAAATAGTGAAAATTTTTAATTTTGTTCCCTTTTTTCAGAATATAATTAATTATGTTGTTTGTTTTTCAGTTAATTTATAAAAATTTTTATTTTAAAAAAATATTTTAAATTTTGGGCTACATATGGAATATTTGGAAAAGTTTCCATTGTTTTGTCAACCACTGTATAATAGAGTTCATTTATTATAATTAAAGTAATTTATTTAATTGGAAAATTGAAAAGCATTTTCTACCCTGTCAAGGTCTAATCTAAATATCAATTTAACTTACCATTATTGGGAAATAGAAGTGAATGAAATGTATTACTTTCTATAACAATCTCCTATGTGATTAAAAATATTAAATTTGAATGTTCTCACTATCTTTAAACTTTGGTTGAATTGCTCAGCTAACGAAGTAGATTTTACCCAAAAAGTAAAAGTTTTTTCATGAACTTGTTTTGGAACATAAAAGGTAGTGGCCACCATAGAAAATCTATAGATGTACTTTAGAACCATAGTGATATTACTAGTTCCAAGGAAGTTATTAAATAATTTAAAGATGTTGGGCTTATATATTAATCCAGATTTTCTAACTGGATATCTGAAATTTTGTTTTTGAAAATAATATTAATTCACATTTACTTGTGTAACTTACAATACTTGAGGAATATATCTATGTGCATTAGAGTGACCCAAAAATTTTTTATTTGGAATTTCGGAACGCATACCCTCTAATTTTTTTTTTATATATAAAACTATAGTTAAATATGAAATTTTGTCTTTCTATCATGATTGCAACCCGTGCCGACTTGCGATTTAGTTTTGTGGTGCATTTACAAGGGGAAAAAATGCTATTTTTTCAGTTTTTGTAAAAATTTTGCCATTAAATAATTACTTTTGCAATTTAATTTAAAAGAATCGATATGTGTACGTAATTGTCGTTCTAATAAGACATAAAACACAAAAATTGGTTAAAAAATGTTAAAGTTATTCAAAAATCGCCAGGCCATTAACGTGCCTCAGGCCACTAGAACAAGAAACGTAGGAACAAAATAAACATATTTTGAGAAATATTAAAATAAGAGCTTATTTTTACTTAAAATATATACATATTTACTTGTATATGAGTTTTTGTCTTCGTAGGATACCGTTAACCCATACGCAGGTATGACCAAACAAAATTATTTTTTTTAACAGCAGTTTCAAAACTCCAATTTAAATTTTTTCAAAAATTTGTTAAACAAATTTCAGAATTTGTTGATCAACACTTGGGGATTTATTTTCAACATAATAGGGAATAAAAATGTGAAAAAATGATGTCAATATCTCCTATAGTTTTTTCCTACCTGCGATTTAAATTTTGCGATTTTCGAGAAAAACTAATTTTTTGGCCATATTTTGGCGAATGAGCCGAATTTCCTTACTGTTATGATTTTTAAGTAAAAGCTATTCAGAATATTATAGTCCATGTAATTTTAAATTTAGTCTGAAAGTTTTACTAAAATCGGAAAACGTCAACCATTAAATCGAGAAGGTCAAAGGTCAAATTTTTCAATATTTGGAATTTCTAATGGAAAAATAGCGAAATGTTATATATTTTTGGGCCGATTTTGATGAAACTTAAGAAAAATATAACATGAAGTCTAGTATTTATAATAACAGCACAAAAATTAAAAATTAACCCTTAATAGCTCTTGGGGTTAAAATTACGCCAAACTTCTAAAACCATTAAAAAATAGTCAATTTCAATAGTGCTGATGAAAATTTGATTTTTATAGGAAACAAACTTTAAAATATTGTGTTGTGTATTAGAAAATAGTATTACGAAGCCATTTTGAAAAATGTTCACAATTTTGTTAAAATTTTGACAACACATTTTTCAAACGGCAAAATATTGTATTTATACCTGATTTTTGCTTTAATAACTTAATTAATATTTTATTGATGATTTTTGAATAATAAAATTGATTTTAACCCTTTAGTGTACTTTTGATTTATTAAATTTAAAAAATAATTTGAATGATTGAGTTTACTTAACTCTGAAAAACTTTAAAGTTAGCACCATTCATTTTCTTGAGTTTCATCAAAATCGGACCAAAAATATACAAAATTTCGTTATTTTTCCTTGATAAATTCCTAATATTGAAAAATTTGACCTTTGACCTTCATGATTTAAGGGTTAACGTTTTCAGATTTTAGTAAAACTTTCAGAATATATTTAGAATTACCTGGAATATAATATTCTGAATAGCTTTTGCTTAAAAATCATAACAGTAAAGAAATTCGTCTCATTCGCCAAAATATGGCCAAAAAATTAGTTTTTCTCGAAAATCGCAAAATTTAAATCGCTGGTACGGAAAAACTATAGAAAATATTGACATAATTTTTTCACATTTTTATTCCCTGTTATGTTGACAATAAATCCCCAAGGGACCCTCTAATGTACATATATAAAATACTCCAATTTTTAAGCCATAAAAATTCATATATTTTTTCGTAGCTATTGTTATATCTATGTACGAGTAATAACATAGTTTTTTTTTTGTTAATTTTATATGTTATTGCATACAAACTTATTTATGACAGTGGATTAAAGCTAAAGTAAATGGAAAGTTTAGAAATAAAAATTTAGTTCATTTGTAAAGAAAGGCCTGCTAAGCCCTTTAATATTTACTTTTTTTTTTTTTAAAAAATTAAACAATTTCGTTATAACAAAACTCTACTGTAAATATTCAAATATTGTAAAAATTTCATAATCCTCTTTACTTTAACAACAACAGAAAGAGACAAGAGTGAAAATATGCAGAAGGCGAACGAAGTAGATCTAAAAGAACCAATCTGTACTGATTGTTGTGGGTTGTACTTTCAGGCTTGTATATTTACTATACTATAGTATGTATACTAATGTACCTGGTGCAATTTTAACTTTTTAAATTAATTTTTGACAAAATTAAATTTTACGAAATATGTAGTTGTTTTCTTCTTTTTCAAAGTTTAGAAAATGCTTTTGTAAATGGATTTTATTAAAACTGTGTACGAGTATGTATGGAAAAAGTTGAAAAAAATTATTTGAATATTTGTTCTATTATTAGAAAATATATAGTTGGTGAACAAACTCTTCAGTGGAAAAATGTTTAAATGTAGTAAACAAATTTTTAGTCTTTTATTGGAATTTTGTTGTTGTTGCGTACTTTGGGTATACAAAAAAGCAGGATGGACTTACTTGCAATTAGAGATAAAGGTGATAAATAAAACTGATGCTGATGTTGCTGTTGTATTTTACAAACTGTAATGACGCTTAGACAGATTGCCAGCCGTCTTTGTCAACTGTCAAACCCTCATAAGGCCCATTCACAGCAATTTAAATGTCCACAGGCATAGCTAGCGGGGCGTCACATTTATAGAAAAGGCTCTATTTCAATATCCCCATCTTCGCGGCCCCAACATGTAGTTTTAAAGAAAACACTCTTTGGAGATTATGGTCTAATGGTAGTGTGTACTATCCTGTCCCTGTGGTTATCATTACGGTTTTCATTCAACCATTTTGTTGTTCTTACTAACTGTAACAATGTAAATTTTCTTATGAAGAACATAGAAATTAAGTTATTCCCCAAACCAATACATTTAACAAACAATTTAATTGTTTATGAATAATTACTAAAGCGTGAAATATGACAAAATTAAATATTTAATTTTAACAATGGAAATGGAATCGCAATTAAATTTCTCTAGAAAAACATGTGCGATTGAAGCCATCAAACACATTGAAAACGTCACAATGTTTCTATGATTAGACAAAAAAAAAATAAAACATAAATAATATTAAGTGAAGCTGAATCTAAAGCTCAAGGAAGTTTATTGATCTTATTTATTATGTATAAAAAAAATATTTTTAATTTGAACAATAAAACATTTTGAATGAATGATTCATACTCTCATTCAACTATAACTTGTGCGTGTTCAAAAACTGGAAATAACTAACGTACAGATCGATAGATAGCAGACAAATGGTAATGATTTGATGATGATCTGCAAATGTAAACAAATATTTGTTGTACATATTGTTATTTAAATAGATAAAATTTCTTATTTTAAGGGAGATTCCAGATTTATCAACAAACACGGAAGACATTGTAACTACGTACTACAATAAATATTTAAATATAATTCTAGTCATTCTAATAGTTGTCAAACTAGTTTCATTTTTGAAAGTATCTTAAAAAATAACAAGTAAGAGAGCTAAATTCGGTTGTGCCAAATCTTATACACCCTTCACCAAAGTATACTTTAAGATAATGATAATTATCGTATATTTTTGTTGTAGAACAAAATTTTCTTCGGGACTATATACATTTTTTATATGATCCGAAAAGACAACTTAATGCAAAAGCGTGTAAAGTAAAATTTGACTCACTTAAGCGGACCTGGTCTCCACCAGACCTATCCATACTTGGCCAATTTTAAAGTAAAATTTCATAGGGTTAGAGTTATAGATGCTAATCGGGACTGATTTTTAAAAATCCCGGGGTTCGGGATTTGGTAAAGAATCCCGAAATCCTGACCCGGGGTTTCGGGATTTTCGGGAAATCTAAAATCCCGAAAATTATAAGAAAGAAACGTACATAATTATGTCTTTACAATTGAAAGTACATTATATATATTTTTTTTAATAGTTTTTTTATTGGATAAAAGACGAAATGCGCAAGATAGGATTTGATTTTAGACCTATGGTTTCTTGGGGATAATTTCATAGAATTTTGCGTAGATTGCGTTTCTGCTATACGATTTTTTACGTTTTGATCGTCCATACAAATCGACCCGGCCTAATGTACATACTTTATTGTTATTTCTTCTTATATAATCTACTCATGCAAGTATTTTATGCTTTTTACCCCCAGTAACACGAAGTCTGGTTATGTATTAACTAATAGTTATACTGTCGGAGATGCTAAACGGGATTCCCCGTTTAGCATCTCTAGTTAGAGTAAAAAATTTAAAAAACGCAAATAACGTCACAGTAAGCACTTTTCAAACAAAAACTCAGTTTTTGGAACACATTTTCACCGTTTTAGGAATTTCGTTTTTGAAAATTAAAAATGTCAATCATTATAATGATTATGATATATTTAACAGTTAAACTTTTAAATTACCTAAAATTACCTATATTTTTAAGGTAATTCATCCGAAAAATTCATAAAATTATTTCATTTCACTAAAATATCAATCTTCAAGTCCTAATTGATAGTAGACTACCTCGCACTTTAAGAGAAATTGTAAAAAAGTGAATTTCGTCTGCTCATTATTTTTTGCGGATAAAAACTATCACTCAAATTATTGCTAAGCTTGATGAATACTATGGGAACTAAGCACCATCAATTTCAATGGTAAAACAGTGTTTTTCGGAATTCACGGATGATGCCGAACGTTCTGGATGCCCAGTTGAGGTGTTTACACTCGAAACAATTGAAATATTCACGATATGGTGTTGTCCGATCGGCGATTGAACTTTCGAGAGATTATAGAAGTCATAGGCAACTCACATGGCTCAGTGGTGTAAATTTTGAATGATTACTTGGTTATGAGAAAGCTTTCCGCAAGATCGATGCCATGTCGATGCCTTACCACATCAATATATCAGCTAAATTCCATGTTCCAATTTTTTTACATATTTTTTATCTATATCTGGATTATTAAATCATTAACAATATGGATATCTATGATAGACATTTCAAAGAGCTTTCCAAAGATGTATATAACGCCAAAAGAAACAAATTTTTGAGCAATCAATAAAATTGTACTACATTTTGGGACATTACGACCGTTTTAGCATTACTCGCTGATTCATAGACACTTGTCCATACGTGATATGACATGACATAGACGTGACATGTCTGACATGTGATCAATTGATTAACCGTTAAGCGGTTAACTGATTAACCGAAATTTATTTTTTTATGCACTTTAACATATTTTTTGTAATTCAAATACAAATGTCAAAGTAAAATTACATATTTTTCGAACATCCAAGAAACATGTTTAGTGAGTATAACAACTGACATATTTAATGTATTATTACGTTTTAACCTTTTCAAAACGCTGGTTTATTTCCTTTAAATAAACCGGATACTTTTGATTGCAAATAAAAGCCATTTAGTAGTTTGAAAAAAATTGTAACAACTCTCTATTTATACACTTTATAATGTACACGAATTCTCTTGAAAAACACAGCTCACTTTAAGGCACTCAGTAGATGGTTCTTCAAATAGCGTCCCTGATAAACTGACTCACGACTGCAACCTCTACCACTATTTATAACACTGCCATCTGCAGTCTAGATTGCTCTTTGACTGTCAAAGTTCGAATATTCTAGATCATACGCCATCTGTGGTGTACTTTCTACAATGTTCTTTAACTGAATATTCGAATTCAAACAGCGTTGCCAACTTACGATCAATGGTCAACTGAAAGCCCTTGTTTAATAATGCCCACAGATATGTTACAGTTTGCTATTACAGCACTGTTATTTGAAAACATTATGCTACTTTTAAATCAGCCCTTAAAATCGTTATATTTGAATTCAAGTACAATTTCGTAACAGTATAATAGGCCAAACAGAAGACATTATTGAAACGAGTATTTTATCAGAACTTATTGAAATTATTAAAAATATTCAAAATCTAAAAACAATCCAAAAAGGACTCCAATGGTATAATGAAGGATTTTATATGCTTAGAAAATACTAAAAAAGAACTGAGATATTGGATATTATTGATCATGCCTTACTTTCAATTTCTCCAACATCTACAATCAGCGAGAGAGTTCTTTCCAAGTCAATTTTTATAGAAAATTATTTATTTTTTTGTTGAATTGTTATGTTTTTGTTCTTTTATTAATAAAATACTTAAAATAAGTACTCAAAATTCGTGGTTTTATTTTTAGTTTAAAATTAAAATAGAAATTATTCGGTTGATCAAATAATTTAAAATTAACCGATTAAATGTAAATTATTTGCTCGATTAACCGATTGAACCAGAAACCCGATTAATTGAATACCCTAGTTATAACATGTGATTTGACATGACATATCACATGATGGCATAGCATGACATGCCTTAACATAACAACTGACATATCATTGTGTAGTGTAAATTACGATCTGTCAAAAACACCTACTTATTGTTTAAATATATTTAATTTAACCGGTAATGAGCATTAAATATTTTAAAACCAGAATCGTCAATATTATGTTTACAAAAATATTAAATAAAAATGTCACATGGTTTATGTTTTGGCCAAATGCGCCTCAAATTTGTTGGCGGTTTAGCAAAAACATAAAACATGTGACGTTTTTATTTAATATTTTTGAAAACGTAATATTGAGGATACTTGTTTTTAAATATTTAATACTAAATACCGGTTAAACTGATGTAATTCTGCACAATATTTTTGTTCAAACAAATTTATATAAAGCCTGGTTACATTTGTTACATTTAAATTATAATATTTTATACTGTCACTTAATAAAGTTATATTACAAAGAAAATTAATAAAATGAATAAACTATTGTTAACAATATTCAGCGTTGGAATTTTGGTTTGCATATTTCAATCCGTAACCTGTGATGAAGTCGAAGCTGTTGAAAATACTAAGGACATTGATGATCTGAATGTTTTAAGTGCAGCTATAGTTGAGCCAAATAGGATACGTGTTGCTCGCCAGTTCTTTGGGCCATCTCCACCGTTTTTGGGAGGCGGTTTTCGTCGCGGTTTTGGTGGATTTGGACGTAGAGGTGGAGGTATAAGAAGACGTCGTCGTTTTGGCGGTTTCTTTGGTTAAAATGGATATAGACTCTATATTATTATAGATATGTTTAGTAATAAGGTTTTATTTTAGTTAAAGTAAGCAAATAAATACGTAAATGAATAAAATTTTATTTAAAACTTTAAATTATTGTATGTATGACTTAAAACTGCAGGATTTACCATAGATTGCGTATCTTTCTAATAACTTATGTCATTTTGAAGGGTATATTTTTCTCATTTATTCTCACTTAGTTATTGAACATTACAGTGTAAACAACGAAGTTTTTTTTTTCGAAAATGCCGAATTTTGCTTCAACAAAACGTCATATGCAGGAAGTTTTGCTTTACTTTTTTAATTTGAAAATAGTACCGCTGAAGCATACCGATTGATAACCCAAGCTTATGGTGAATATGTTCCACGGTATTCAACCTCCGAGAGATGGTTTTTTCGGTTCAGATATAAAGATTTTGACACGGAAAAACGCAGGCCAGCCAAAAAAGTTTGAAGGCTACGAATTGATGGCATTAATACATGAATATTGTTGTCAAACTCAACCAGTGCTTGCAAAATCATTGGGAGCTACTCAAGCAGCAATTTCAAAACGAGCAGCAGGATTCATTCAAAAGAAGTGCAATTGGGTACCACACGAATTGAAGCCGACAGACCTTGAAAAACGATTGATGCATGTCCGAAATGATGCTTGAACGCTATCAATGACAATCATTTTTGCACCGAATCATTACTTGCGATGAAAAATTAATTCATAATGGATTAATTTTTCATCCCGAAGCGCAAACGATCGTACGTGAAATCCAGCCCACCAGCCGAATCGACACCAAAGCCAAGTATCTATTATGAGCTGCTGAAATCTGGCCAGACCATCATATGGAACCTGTACGCAACTGATTCGTTTTAATCGAGCATTTGCCAAAAAACGTTCAGAATATGCGGCCAGACATGAAAGCGTAATATGCCATCATGACAACACTCGGCCACATGTTGCAATATCTATAAAAACTATTTAAAAATAAGTGGTTGGGAAAATTTGCCTAACCCGCCTTATTGTCCAGACCTTGCCCGTCCGAATACTATTTGTTTCGATTGAACTCACTATCTTGGATACGCTTCACTTTGAAACAGAGTATCCGATATTGGCTTGATTCGTTCTTGGCCTCAAAAGATGAGTAGTTCTTTTGGTTCGGAATCCATAACAATGGCCAATACTTTGAATACATTTATATTGTACAAATTTTTCAAAATAAAAGCTAAATACGCATTACGGTCAAAATTATTATTGGTAGCATTATGACTACTACATATAAAAGTTCTTCCATTAAACACAAATAGTTAAACAACATTTTTTGGTGAAAAAATATTTTATAGAAAACAAAAATTTTTTTTTATATTTTTGGTAAAAAATGTGGATTAAAAAAATATTTATGAAAAAAATTTGTTCTCAAAATTGATCCATTGTCGTTCCGAAATTCTAAATGTATTTGATATGCCTTTCATATGATAGTCATATTTTCTATTTACCTAAATCTTGATTATTACGATTTAGGTAAACAATTTAGGTAGTCGAGAATTTTTGCTAATATATTGATGTAACAATCCGATTTGTAGAGTTATTTGGGGACTTCGGAAAGTTGATTTCTCCAAATGTTTATATCGAATCCGATATCTATAACGGTTCAGAATATATAAAGGGTAAGAAGTAAAAAATAACTTTAAGTAAGAATTCAAGGAGACATAATATCACTTCTGGCCAGCTCTTAGCTTAAATAATAAATATTAAAATAAATATCGCAACAAGTAAGTTTCCGATAAACAGAAATTACGCTGAACTCAATTGGTTACTTTATACATCCCAGATATTCTAGCATGAAAACAATTGTCACTTTAGTGTCTATAAGTAACCTGTATTGTAATCTCTTTTAATTTTTATTTTGTGCTGCACTTTGTTATTTTACCCACCAGAAGTAATCTATTAGAGAGCAATCGTTTATTGGAATGTTTATGAGATGTCATTATAACTGACTATTTCAAGTCAATTATCATCCGTACATGTTAAAATATGTGAAGATCCAGTAACCAGTTAGGGTATTCGAATTATTCGATTTTTCTCTTGTTCAAATAAAACGAATAATTCGAATAAGAGATTTTAACTTGTTCGAATAATTCGATTACATGTTTAAAATTAATCGAATTATTCGAATAATTTAATTTTTTTTTTAAAAAGTAGAGAATGAAGTTTTGATGTCGGTTTTTTAATATTTTATTGTTAAAGAAAAACCAAAAATAACGTTAAAGTTAACAATTCAAGTATTAATAATGTTAAAAAACATTCGAAATTTTCAACAGAAATATTCTGATCAGATTAACTCCCGAACAATCTGCAAAACAATTGACTAGCAAACCCTTTAGTTTCCGTTTTGGAGATATGCTTTAACAAATTTGAGCTAGTTGGACATGATCCTGAATTCAAATACAATATAAACGTATTAAGAAGTTTTTTATATCGTTCATTAATTCGGGTTTTAAATTGAGTAACTAATTCTTTAGTAAATTAATTATTCACTATTTCTAAATTATTTATAACAAATTGCTCTATCAACGTTGCCGAATCTTTGCTTAATAAAGTGGTCTTGGGGAATTACAAAATAAAGGGAATCTGTCCAAAGTTTGATATCATTGTCAGTGAACGTGGCTAATTTGAAGTCAGGCAGTGCATGATTGACGCATTTACAAATACGCAAAAAGTTTATTACCATGTTAGACAAAGATGTCCAACGATGTTTAACATCATTATAAGACGAACTCGTTACTTTTCTTGCAACATAACGTTAGTTTGCAATATTTGTGTTTATTATTCGATTTATTAAATATTTTGCAACACTTACGTACGCGGTTAATAACATCACTTATATACATATATTTTAAGATCATGGCCTTCATCTATTTCAATGTAATCATTATAAATGTCATCCTCAATATCACTTTCGACGACCGTTTCAAAATCACATTCTCCATCACATTCAACTCCACTTTAATCTAATTTAATATTTCGATTATTAATTGTTATTCTTCTAATATTTCGCCAGCTAAATAATAAATATTTTATTCCGTACCTTTTATTTTCATTGGTTCAAGTCCTAAATTGAAAATTTTGAAAAATTTGTTTTTAGAATAATAACTTCTTGCAGAAATATTTATATATGGGGGATTTCATGTCAAGTGAACCAACTTTTGAAATCGATGTCTTCCGATCGGGATGAAATTTGCACCAAGGTTAGCTCTATTGGATAGTAACTCAGACACAATTTTTCAACAACATCGGTCGAGAACTCTCTGAGTTATAGGGGGTAAAATTTTGACAATTTGGTCAAACAGGGGTTTGTTCTTATCCATGTAACTTATTACCTATTGTTCTTAGCAAAATGTGTTCCAAATAGTATAGATAGCTATTTCTTCGATCTTTCGAAAAAAAATATTTAAAAAAAAAAATAAAAAATTTTTAATATTTTTTTTCCGAAATCAAAAACTTTTTTGACTTTTTTTAAAATACGCTATTTTTTTTTATTTTTTTTTTTTTCTTAAAATAAAGTTTAGATATTTTCCTTGAACACCTACTTGGTCGCTTAGTGGGATGCGAGTGGGATATCTATCAAAATAAATATTTTGTAACTCAAAACATAAAACTTTTGACTTTTTTTGCAAAATCAAAAACTTTGTTGACTTTTTTTTTTCAAAATGGACCCTTTTTTAATCTTTTTTTTTAGGTCAAACAAAAGCTTAGATATTATCCTTGAAGACCCTTTTGGTCGCTTAGTGGGATGCGAGTGGGATATCTATCAAAATAAATATTTTTTAACTCAAGACTTACAATTTTTGACTTTTTTTTTTGCAAATACGATTTTTTTTCCAAATGGGCCCTTTTTTTAAAATTTTTTTTGTAGTCAAAAGAAAGCTTAGGTCCATTCCTTTAAGATATTTTTAGTCCCTTAGTGGGATGCGAGTGGGATATCTATCAAAATAAATATTTTGTAACGCAAGACATACAATTTTTTAATTTTTTTTTGCAAAATCAAAATTTTTTTCCAATATGGGCCCTTTTTTAATTTTTTTTTTTGCTCAAAAGAAAGCCTAGGTCCATTCCTTTAAGATATTTTTAGTCCCTTAGTGGGATGCGAGTGGGATATCTATCAAAATAAATGTTTTAACACAAAAATTGTATGTCTTGAGTTACAAAACATTTATTTTGATATATATCCCACTCGCATCCCACTAAGCGATCAAAACCATCTTAAAGGAATAGGCCTAAGCTTTCTTTATAGCAAAAAAAAAAATTACAAAAAGGGCCCATTTTAAAAAAAAGTCAAAAAAGTTTTTGATTTTGCCAAAAAATCAAAAATTGTATATCTTGAGTTACAAAATATTTATTTTGATAGATATCCCACTCGTATCCCACTAAGGGACCTAAAATATCTTAAAGGAATGGACCTAAGCTTTCTTTTGACTAAAAAAAAATTTTTAAAAAAGGGCCCATTTTGAAAAAAAATTCGAATTTGCAAAAAAAAAGTCAATAATTGAATGTCTTGAGTTACAACATTTTTATTTTAATAGATATCCTACTCACATCTTCCTAAGTGACAAAATAGGTCTTAAAGGAAAAGACCTAAGCTTTCTTTTGAGCAAAAAAATTTTTTAAAAAAAAGTCCCATATTGGAAAAAAATTTCGATTTTGCAAAAAAAAATTAAAAAATTGTATGTCTTGCGTTACAAAATATTTATTTTGATAGATATCCCACTCGCATCCCACTAAGGGACTAAAAATATCTTAAAGGAATGGACCTAGGCTTTCTTTTGAGCAAAAAAAAAAAAATTAAAAAAGGGCACATATTGGAAAAAAATTTTGATTTTGCAAAAAAAAATTAAAAAATTGTATGTCTTGCGTTACAAAATATTTATTTTGATAGATATCCTACTCGCATCCCACTAAGGGACTAAAAATATCTTAAAGGAATGGACCTAAGCTTTCTTTTGACTACAAAAAAAAATTTAAAAAAAGGGCCCATTTGGAAAAAAAATCGTATTTGCAAAAAAAAAAGTCAAAAATTGTAAGTCTTGAGTTAAAAAATATTTATTTTGATAGATATCCCACTCGCATCCCACTAAGCGACCAAAAGGGTCTTCAAGGATAATATCTAAGCTTTTGTTTGACCTAAAAAAAAAGATTAAAAAAGGGTCCATTTTGAAAAAAAAAAGTCAACAAAGTTTTTGATTTTGCAAAAAAAGTCAAAAATTTTATGTTTTGAGTTACAAAATATTTATTTTGATAGATATCCCACTCGCATCCCACTAAGCGACCAAGTAGGTGTTCAAGGAAAATATCTAAACTTTATTTTAAGAAAAAAAAAAAAATAAAAAAAAATAGCGTATTTTAAAAAAAAGTCAAAAAAGTTTTTGATTTCGGAAAAAAAATATTAAAAATTTTTTATTTTTTTTTTTAAATATTTTTTTTCGAAAGATCGAAGAAATAGCTATCTATACTATTTGGAACACATTTTGCTAAGAACAATAGGTAATAAGTTACATGGATAAGAAAAAACCCCTGTTTGACCAAATTGTCAAAATTTTACCCCCTATAACTCAGAGAGTTCTCGACCGATGTTGTTGAAAAATTGTGTCTGAGTTACTATCCAATAGAGCTAACCTTGGTGCAAATTTCATCCCGATCGGAAGACATCGATTTCAAAAGTTGGTTCACTTGACATGAAATCCCCCATATTTATAGAAGGACCTATCGGAACACTCATTTACAGTGATCGAAAGTCCCTTTGTCTTTAGGTATTTTTCGAATTTCAGAAACAATACAATTTTTGTGAGTCGTTATTACTTATTTAAATTTGAAATTATGAAACATTTTAAGCAATTTATTAAATTTAAATATATATGAACATTTATTCGTTTTATTCGATTATTCTACATAAAATTGTTCGAATTATTCGTTATTATTCGTTATTTTTAAATTGTTCGAATAATTATTCGTAAGAAATTATTCGATTAATCGAACGATCATTAGTCGAATGAATACCACGATTTGTGAATCCAATGCGTAGACTAATTTACGCGTTAAAATAACTAGTCACTTGGTTATTTTACCCTAAATGATGGGTAAAATCACTAGTTCGATACAGGCTCCTCGAACTGCTGGGAACATTTTTATGTGATTTGTTGACGATTTGAATGTATCTTTTACAACCTATGTAGAACTTTAAATGTTTGATTTTTATTGTGAAATTTTACATTAACATTTTATAAAACAAACAAAATATGTATTTTGTGTCACGTCATGGCAATTTTATTGTCTCAACATTTTCGTAAACACATTCTGCTACATACAATATTGATCGATTACAAAATTACACTAACAAAAGAATTATATTAAATCACAGATTAGATAAATTTCCATAAAAAAATGATTTCTTTTAATATCGATCTGTTTAAATTTTTCATATAAAAGCTATGTTCAAATTTCGAAAAGAGTTTAGAATAGTAAAAGTTATAGCAGCAAACATTTCTCAAAAAGAAATGCGTGGAATTATATTAATTTTTTGTGTTGGCATATTATTTTGCCATTTACAAGTTATTGCTTGTGAAGATGTTGAAACAGTCGACCAAGGAATGGTTGAAATTCAAAAGTCAGCTGTTGTTGAACACGATAATGGCTTAAATGTTTTGGAAAGTAAGGACACTGAATTGGAAACCCAAAAGCAGCCTAATGATGATCTTAAGGAAGAGGATAATCTAGATGTTTTAAATAATGCAGCAGTAAATGTTAATGCAAGTGGAGAACGTGTTGCTAGGACTATATTTTATCCCCGACCTATCTATGGAGGTTTTCGTCGTCGTGGTTTTGGCGGTTTTTATGGTCGTAGACGTTTCATAAGAAGACGTCGTCGTTTTGGCTTCTATGGTTAATTTTCGGTTTTAAGTGTGTTTTAAGTTGTAAATTATTAATTTAAAAAAAATATTTTAATAAATTTGAATAAGTTTAAAAGAGTGTTTTACTGTTTAAAATTTATATAACTTATTGAGAAATAATATTGTTGTTAGACAATATAATACCCTTCCTAAGTTACAAATTAATGTTCATAATTTATAGAATTAAAACTTTAGAAAATCATTTTTAGAGGCACACTTTAATGGGAGCAGAAGCCAGAGAACTGCGCCGAACGGCTGTACGCCGTCCTATCCGAGCCGACGATAAATTTTAACAGCCGCCGGCGAAATTTTTGCTGCTGTTTTTAATAAAAGTTCCTTAGTAATTTCATAAAATTTTCGGAATTTCACTTTTAAATTTTTATTTTTTTACAATTTGAGTAATTATTCTTTAGTCGGCTGATAGCCGGCTTTTTTGGAGTCAGCCGCTGTCGTAATATTTAGTCGGCGCAGGTCTCTGGCTGAAGCTTATTATTATTATCTTCACTGAATTAAAGTGGTTTTCATTACATTTATCTGCGGATATCAACACCGTTAAAGGTTTTTGGAGCGATAAAGCATTTCTCGAGAGTGTAATCTTTACCAGCATTTTAATATTTGGCCAAAAGTACAATTTAGGTAGAGGGGAAAACATTGAATTCATAAAAATTTAAATAGTGAATCGAAATATAAAATAATAAAAATTAAAATGTTCAAAGGAATCCAAAGTGTATGCGTTTACTGAATATGGTCAATCGGATTATCCAAAGTTAAAAAATTTTGCTTTTTGGTGGAAGAAAACTGCAATAAAATATCAACTTTTTGGGAGGTTGTCTCATATTTTGACCCATAACTCTGGTTCTATTTTGCAAATTTTCAATATCATACATTTCTGATCATCAAATAACTTTTGAGGAAAATTTCATGCCCTAAGATTTTCCAAGACAGACATACAGATGGACGGACATATCTAGATCATTTTAGAATTTTTGAAGAACTCAGAATACATAGGCCCATAATCATAGTCAAAGACTAAAGTCGGTTCTTTTTAAAAACAACTTTAAAATAAAAACCTACTTTTTATTAATTTGCAACTATAGTCAAAATTAAAGTATGTTTTAAATTGAACCGACTTTAACTGGGTGCCAGCGCAAATGTAGAAAATGTTTTCATACAATATACAACAAAAAATAGACAAATGGCAACGCTGAACAGCTGACATACAAAATTAAAAAAAAACAAAAAAGGTAAACAATAAAAGTAACAGGGACAACTAAAGAAAAAAAAGTTGTTTGTAGTGGAAAAATGGAAAAGATACGATTAATATCATAATTAGGATATTTTGTTACTAATTTTATTGATAACTGTTCAATAATTGCAAAATCTCTACCAATGTCTTGTAACTTAAACATTTTTTACTTTTTGCCGAACATTTTTACTTGGTGAAGAACAGCTGATGCTGTTGTTAAACGAGTTAATAACAGCTTCAGCTAGTTTTATATTTAGAGTCGACTTCAACGTCAGAAGTATACTTTAACGTGTCTATGATAGACTTAAAGTCCACTCTTAAGTAAAGGTGAGTTTAATTCTCTTAAAGTATTCTTTATTTTTGACTATGATTATGGGCCATATACTTTAACTTTTTACAAACAAAATGAAAATTGAAATTTCTGAAATATTTGGGGGATTCAAACGGTCTGCTATTAGGTCGTATTGTCATAATGTCATTAAATATTTTTTTATTTTAAATAAATTTTTGTTGGGTTTCAAACAAAAAAGTTATAAACTAATAAGACTTTTATTGGTTTGTTTATTGGTTTGTCATAAAATAACACTTTTTTTATTTGCAGCACAACCAGAATTTGTTTAAACTAAAAATATATTTTACGATATTATGAAAATACGACCTAATAGCAGACCGTTTCAATCCCCCAATTGTGTAATTGGAATATTCTGAAACACAATTAGAAAATTCTGAAATATAATGGGAAATTTCTGAATTAAATTAAATTTTTCTTTAATTTAAATCCATTACAAATTAATAGGAAATGTTTTTCATTTCATTTTGTAAACGATTGAATGATTATAAAATATTTTCATTAAATTTCTATTAGAATGGAATTAAAAGATGTATGAATTAATAATATTCAAACAAAATCCTTCGAATGAAGCTAAAGAATTATTTTCTTTTTTGGAAATAGTTTTGTGGAATTAATGGAAAAATCTCAAAATTAATTAAATCCAAAAAATATGAAAAAAACTATAAATCGTGATAGCTATTAAATTCTTAATACATAAAGCTATAAAGTGCTTTCAAACTGTAATTTGTATATTTAGCCCAGGTGCGAATATATTTGGTGAGGTGTTAAATAGTTGCTAATCAAAAACTAAAACTAAAAAAAGAAATTTCTATTTTACACATAAATAAAATTTTATTATATATATTTAAGAGCCATTTATAGGCATTAATATTATTTAGTGAACATTTTTTAAAATTATATGAATAATAAATATTTCAGAATTAATGGAAAAATTGTGAAAGTGTATTTTTGCATATTTATTGACAACTTGTCTTAAAATTTGATAAAAAGAAATATAAATAAATTTTGAATAATTTAAGTTTTGGCACAACTTAAATAAATAAACAAATCTAAAGCTATGAATATTAATATATGGTTTTTGTTTAACTAATGACACTTCTAGAAACACATGTTTAAAAGCTAAATTACCCTAGAACTAAAGCCATTAATTAATAGGCTTAAATATACTTAAAATTCGAAAAACTATTAATTAAGAGATGTTAATCAATTGACTTTTATAAGTCACATTTATTTATTGGTAAATACAAATTTTTAAGCTATTCATTTAAAAACAGAAAAGTAAATACATATTCAAATTGCTTGGAAAAATACAATTAATAATTTCGAACAAGTAGGAGTGTTATATTCGGCTGTACCGAATCTTGTATACCCACCATCCATATGTGACATTTTCTGATATAGGTGTTATATGGGTCAATTATCTACCGATTTTCACAAAAGTTGGTAGCAATATAATCACAATATTTATGATTATAATATAGTGATGAATATAATAATGATAATTATTATTATATTATATACAGCCCAATTATGAATAAAAAATTACCCGGGAGTTTGTTCCCCGGGAGTTTTTTCCCATTGAATTTGAATAGGAAAAATGTGAAAAGGGAAAAAACTCCCGGGGAATTTTTATTTATAATTGGGCTGATAATAATTATTATAAGGCAATTATAAATATTTAATTCATTTTCTGAGGGGGACCTTGTATGGGGACCAGCAACAAGTTTTTTCCGATTTTTAGAAACTTATGAAGGCCCAGAATATATATATACTAACTAGCTAAAACCCGGTGTGCTAAGCTACCCGTATAGTAATGAAATAAAAAGTTTAGAGTTAAAAAATATATGTAAAATGAGAGTGCTATATTGTCGTTCCGCAGATATTAGAAAATAACTATTTTCTTGGTAGGGGTGTTGCCACGCCCCTTTTTCCAATTTTGCCCATTTTTAATATATTAAATTAGTTAGATTATATACATTAAAGTTGAATAATATGCTTCTCAGTAAAGAAGTAATCAAGAATTTTGTATGTATACCATCATTTTTAACAGATTTATACACTTTAAAGTGATTTTCGGAAGCGTGTCTTATATGGGAGCTATGACTAATTCTGGGCCCATCATAAAAAATTTGGCACATATAATTTGTTCGACCCAAGAACGAAGCCTGTTGAAATTGGCTCAAATCGGTTCATTATTTCACCTAGCCCCCATACAAATGTCCTCCCGAAATTGGACTTTATCGATCATAAATGTTTAATTTATATACATATGTATCTACACAAATTTCGCTCCAAATAAGTTTTATATATACAAAATTCATGTCAAAAAATTTTATTATGATCGGTCCATAATTATTCATAGCTCCCATATAAGACCCGCTTCCGAAAATCAATTTAATGTGAATAAATCTGTTAAAAATTTTGGTATACATACAAAATTCATGATAAATAACTTTCATATAGACAAAAATCACACGACCTAATTTAATGGTGATCGGTCCATAATTGGATTTGTAATCCAGTTATTGAACAAAAAAGGTGAAAAATTGTTAAAAAAATTGAAAAAATGGGCATTTTTGCGATTTTTAACGCATGAATGCACCTTTTTCGGGTAGGTATGTTCCATACTTTTTTTCTACTATTCAATATCTACAACTTTGCTTCAGGCACAAAAGAGATATTCCGTACGGTATACGAGATATAACCGTGCTAAAATATAGAAAAAGTGATAAAAATCCACCTTTAGGAAACAAAATTCGTATGGCCATTAAATTATTACGGCAGCCAACTTGACAAAACTAATGATGCAGAAGTTCTTATTTTTGGGGCTACTTTCACGTGCAATTGTCAGAATTGAGTCCCAAAGCAATGAACTGAAAAATGTTGTACTGTGTTATTTTACTTATGTACATAATAGTTGGCAATAGTAAAAAATTAGACACACATGATTGTGAATGATTTAGAATTCTCAAAAGGTGACTTAAGTGGTACATTTCTTTTACATTTTCAATAATAATGGGCCCAGAAATATGAAATTAGGCATTCATAATGCCGATTGGGAATAAAAATGAGCTAGAATCCACATTACAATGAACCAATAAACTTGAAACTAGAGACATTTTATCCTGAATTATTATTAATTCCCAAATAGAGACCTTATGTTACTATTTCTTTCTTTTAATTGGGGTGGCGAAGCGCACTGGGTCAGCCAGTACTCCATACTTTTATTGCATATTTGAAAATAACTTTTTTTTGTTAAAAACACTTTGCATTCTTTTTTTTTAAATTAAAAAAATAAACAGTCATTTGAATTTTAATTGTCAAGAAATACTTGGATGAATATTTGGATGAAAAAGTTTGTTACTCTTTTCTAAATTTTTAATTTTTCTACTGAAAATAGATTAAAATTCAAAACCGAAGAATAATTGTCGGTTTCGGTTTCGATTAAAACCGAACAAGAAACTCTAATAACAACTGTTTACTTTTTATGGGGAGCCATGACCACATGAAACTATGGAATTGGTCATGCACAATTTGAGGACTATAGCTATTATAGTTTCCTAGATATTTAATTTGTATACCCTACACCACCATAGTGGTGCACATAGCGTTTGTGCAGATGTTTGTAACGCCCAAAAATATAAAGTATACCGATCGACTTAGAATCACTTTCTGCGTCGATTAAACGATGTCTGTCCGTCCGTCTGGCTGGCTGTACATGTCGCAATTTTGAAGATATTTCAATAAAATTTGGTAGATATAATTTTTTCGGCCAAAGGACGAATCCTATTGAAATCGGTCCATTATTTCCCCTAGCCCCCATACAAATGTCCTACCGAAATTGGACTTTATCGGTCATAAATGTTTAATTTATATATGTATCTCCACAAATTTTTTTCCAAATAAATGTTATATATACGAAATTCATGCCACCAAATTTTATTGTGATCGGTCCATTATTAGTCATAGCTTCAACATAATAAACGCTTCCAAAAATCATTTTAAAGTGCATAAATCTCTTAAAAATGTTGGTATACATACAAAATTCATCATAAATAACTTTCATATAGACACAGATCACACGACCTAATTTCATGGTGATCGGTCCATAATTGGTCATAGCTCCCATATAAGGCCAACTTCCGAAAATCACTCACGAATATAAATTATTGATATGTATTTTTATAGAAAATTGGTTTTGCTCATTTACTAGACCGATCATACTTTCTTACTTGTTTTATATACACTCAGCCTCAAAAATGAGTAAACACCCGCGAATTTTTTGATTTTTTTAGGATCATTAAAATCATTATAGTCCGACTTAAATCTTTTTTTTTCACAACCGAATCTATTATTCAACTCAATATCCAACAAACCGAAACTTTAAAATTATAATAGAAGAATAAATTTTAGGATTTTCATTATCTTAAAAAAAATCAAATATTTTTTGGTGTATACTCACTTTTGAGGCTAACTGTATGTATATAGATGTGGTTCTGCGACAAATATTCTGATGTGTTACAAACGCAAAGACAAAATCATTATACCCTTACCTTTTTTTTTGATGGTTGGTATAAAAACATCTTAGTCATAAAATAATTAACACTTTTTTGCAAGGCATTTGAGAAGCTTAGTATTTCGGAAGTATTTGCCAACTTTAATTGAATGATAATTAATATTTATTTCACAACAATAGTAAAAATCCAATAACTATGCATAGTAATAATATAAAATTTAAAAGATGCATGGGAATGCAACGAATCAAAAATGCTGTACGAGTATAGTTAGTTAGTTTATAACTGTAAAAAGTATTTTACAGTTATAAACTATTAACGTATTCAGTTACAAAGTTATGGACATTTACTCGTTATAATAAAAAGAGACATACGTCGTATTATTTTAATAAAGTTTTGGGCAACAATATAATTTATATCATGTACTCTTTATTTCAAATACTGCAATTATTTTGCTATACTTCCCTTTTCAAAATAAAATTCATGCTAAATGAAAATGAGTCTGTATAAATATTTTTTAATACCATAGAAAAAAAGTGGATATTAGGGGATTTAATTTTTGTTAACAGCATGATGATTATTCAAGTAAGTACTTGTTTATGCTGAATTTTTGATTTTGATTTTCTATTTTTTTTTTTATTTGAATTCAAGATTTTGTTTTTATTGTACTTCACTTTATTGACATAATTCTAGTCAATTATTGGTAATATTTCACAATATTTCGCTAATATTATATATAATGGCATTGTTGGGAATTACGTAGTAAAATATCCATTAGAGAACGAATTTTAGATATTTAAAAATTCTTAATATTCGTAAGTTCATAAAGAATGATATTTAGTGGTAATTAAGTGTTCTGCCCTAAATAATTTTCTGTATATTAGGATAATCAATCAAAGTTTAGATTACCTTAAAATACTAGTTCTAAAATCATTCATAATGAATTAATGCATAGGCTTATTTTTAAGTACTTTGAACGTATTGAATATATGCCTTTAAATGTATTGAATCATTAAATTTAGTTATAATAGAATAGGATATCTGGAGAGAAATCAATGAAACCTCTATACTGCTAAAATATCTCATAGTTTACCGGGGTCAATACACTTTTCAGAATAACCTTCGGGTTCTATTTACGATTTTTTTTATGTTTATTTACGTTTCTTAATCCCAGTCATACTAAACAATGCAAAATTTTAAATTAATTCATTTAAAAACATTATTTTAAATTATTAAATATGCTAGAATGTTTAAGAGTTATTTCCTGTACCCAAATTAACATAAATCAATAGCTTAATTTAAATATTACAAAACACTCTAAGCAATCATAAATTAAATATGTATTTACTCCAAAAGTAAAAGTGTTAACGCATGTCTCATGTCAGGTTCATTCTGAAATTGTTTAATAATTTGCGAATAAGAAACAAAAAAAAAAACAAAATCATTAAACAATAGATACCTAATGGAAACAATAAAACTAAATTTTTTTTAATAATATTGTTTTATAATGAGACAGACAGTTTGTTTACGAGAGATACATATATTTATGTACATATGTGTGTATATTAGGGTTGTCCCAAAAAAAAGGATGTTCCCAACTACAACAAAAGTTAAATTCATTCTAAGATACCGTTTCTCAAAATGTTTGTCCTGGGTTCAATATCAAAAAATAAAAATGTAATTTTTAAGATGTTTTTCATACTTGTGTCAAAGGAAACATATGAAATATTGGGATCATGTGAAAGGTCTTTGAAAAGCGCTTTTAACATCATGTCATGAAATTATCCAAAAATATTCTAATTTTTATACAATAAACTTTATATAATACTAGTTGTCCCGGCAAACGTTGTTCTGCCGTAGCTCACACAAAGTTTGAAGAGTCCTACTATAATAGTACCCCAGATATGCAATAATAAATGTTTACTTTGTATGGGAGGTGCCATGCCCATTGTTCCTATATAGGTCAATTGTGAATCTAAACCATCCAGGGACCCACTCAAACTATAAAGCGGGAGAGGCAAAACTTCCCAACCACTCCATTCTAAATACATGTTAACAGGTATTGCAACATATGGCCGAGCGTTGTTATGATGGAATATTACGGTTTGATGTCTGGCCGCATATTCTGGGGGTTTTTCGGCCAATGCTCGCTTCAAACTAATCAGTTGCGTTCGGTACAGGTTCTCTGTGATGGTTTGGTCAGATTTCATCAGCTCATTTTCGCTCCCGCCGAATATATAAAATTACCTGGAATTGTCTGGCCGGACTTCACATATGATCTCTTACTATTCGGGTTAACGTAATGGATCCATTTTTTATAGCGTTCAAGAATAATTCCAGACATGCAAAATCATCTTTCAAGGTCTCTCGGCTTCAATTCGTAAGGTACCCAATTTCCCTGCTGCTTGAATAGCACCCAATGATTTTGTAAGCTGTTTTTAGTTTGACAACAATCTTCATGGAGTAATGCCTCCAATTCTTGGTCTTCAAACTTTTTTGTTCTGTCCGTATGTCTGTTGAAGGCATCATAGGACCTAAAGAAAGTACTTAGGAGATGCAATTTTCCTTAAATATTTGTTTGTTGGTCAGAAAATATTGTTATTGAAAATGGGCCAAATCGATTTGGATTATGAACCAACATGTGAGAAAATCTTCAAAAAAAAATTTATATTTTTTAAAAATGTTAAGCTATTTTCTTTAAATTTATTGAAATTTTGCACACCTATACTATGAAAGGCCATGCTCTGTTGAAAATTGCATGAATCGAATCATGAATATATGGTACATAAATGCCTATAAAATAGCAGTAAAGAAATCAAAAAAAGTTTTTTATTTAAATCGGTCCATATTTGATCATAGTCTCCAGTACACTTCCGAAAATCACTTAAATACACACAAATCTCTTAAAAATATCGTTATCAGCTTAAACTTCGACATAAATATTACAAATATATATAAAAATCGTCGTACCCTATTTTATGAAGATATCGGCCCAAAATTGCACATAACTCCCACGAAGGAACAGTTTTAAAAAACACATTAATCTACATCACTTAAATACGCATAAATCTCTTATAAATATCGTAATCAGTTTGAAATTCGACATCAATAATCTAAAAGTACAGACAAATCTCCGTACCTAAATGTTGACTGTTTCCGAATTTTGATTTTGTGACGCTCAGTCCATAATTGGCCATAAGAGCAACTTCCAAGAATAAGTTTTACAGGGCGAAATGTTCCCGAATATATCCAAAATATGTCACGGGCATATTGCACGTGACATAAAACTCATTTTGAGGTACATGTAGAAATATGCGAAAATTTGGGAATCGTGAGATCATTTGATCCCCAGGACAAATATTTTGAGAAATAGTTGAGAAAATCGATCCCTTATTATACCTTCATTCAAATGGGGCAACCTTAATATATGTATATATTTGATTGATTGAATGCATGAGTGTGTATCTGTGTGTAACTGTGCAAATTTAAATAACATATAATCGCGTTTCAATAACTGACCACAAATATTAAAAATAAATCAAAATACAAAACCAATTTCTAGATGTTTGTTATATTTTTTTTCTCTCATTCATCGTAAATATTATTTTGTTTGTCAAGATACTAGTACATACATATTAAGTCTATACTAACTATATTTCTGTGGTCGTATGGAAAAACTAGGTAACTCCATTATTTGAAAACACGAGAAAAACACACGTAACGTTTTAAACATATTTCACTAATTATTTAATATGAATTTATGTTATTATTAAAATATTATTTTAAATAACTTTAAAGATTTCTGGTTCCATTGAACTCATTTTTGGACCTTAAAACCGAAAATCGATGTCAGTTAAATTGTTTGTTTAAAAAATGGAGTTACCTAGTTTTTTTTAATTTATTTTTATATTTTAAGAAATTAAGTCAACTTTAGTAATCATTTGTGAAAAACATTAACTATTAATTAAACGTTAATTTACCCGTTTTTCTACAAAAAAATGGAGTTATCCAGTTTTTTCCAAAAATATTTTTTTCCTTTTATTCTTATATAAATATCAAAAAGAAGCCGAGTTTTTTTTCTTTTTTTAGGTCCAAAGAACTCTATTAATTTTCGGAACAACGTCGTTTTAAACTTCTAATTTTTCTGTTTTATAAGAAACTTGGAGTTACCTTTTTTTCTTTCAAAAAATGCATGGAGTTAGCTAGTTTTTAGATGGAAATAACTTTTAAATGAGAAACTATATCAAAATTTCGATCTGACATAGTGATAGTAAATGAAACGCACTTTCTATTTTTGATGTTATCTCAATTTTCGCAAAAAGTGGAGTTATCTAGTTTTTCCATACGACCACAGATTTAGTGAATCGTAGATATTTTTGCTACCAACAATGTACTAAATGTATCTGTAATAAGTATATATGTAAATGAGTATGTATTCATGTATGCCTGTGTGTGCCATATGTGCGTGTTTTTGTTTTTGTTATTTTGGGAATCACAAACGTCATTTAAAAAAAAAACATCAACAAAAAAAAATACAATTCTCACTTTTTAGTCTACAGATTTAGACAGACATATAAAAACGAAGTTTTTGTCTACTAAACTCATCAAACGTACAACTTAAGGGTGCGAGTTAAGAACATTCTTAAAATAAGCAACGCAATTGTGAAATTCAAACGAAATCTATAACAAATAAACAGAGTTTTTTTTGTTTAATAAAAGGTGCTAATAAATCATACAAAATGCGCTCTTTTGTATTGTTGTTTACAATTTTGGCCTGTTTCTTGGCCTTGGCCTGGTCAGCGGTTGTGGAACAACCCGACCAAGAAAATCAGGCTGAAAATCTATTGGATGTTGATGCTGGTGTTGAACAAAGCAGCAGTGAAGGTGTTCGTCAAGCTCGCCAATTCTTTGGAGGCGGCTATTATGGTCGTCCTTATTATGGTGGTTATGGCGGCTATGGAGGTTACGGTCGTCCCTACTATGGTGGTTATGGCGGTTATGGTCGCCCTTACTATGGTGGCTATGGCGGTTTCGGTCGTCCCTACTATGGAGGTTATGGCGGTTTCTATGGTTAAACCAATATTTTAGCCAATTGTGTCGTTATATTATGTGATAAATCTAAATAAATGTTATAGTTTTAAGATAAATTAATAAATTAAAAAACAAATTATTTAAATGCAGTTTTTGGAATTTGATTTTTTTTATATTCTGCAAGTTTAATTTATCCGGAGCTTTGAATAAATTAATTTTAATAAACAGTATTCCGGAGGGACATTTGTATGCGGGCTAGGTGAAATCATTGACCGATATTGCCCGTTTTGAATACAAAACTAACCTTATCAACAGAGAGTATTCGTTCAATAAATTTTATTAAAAAAAAACAATTTGTTTATAGTTATGAAAGGCCTTTCATTGGTTTCAATTCATAATAACACTGTCCAACAAATTGAGACTTTTTGATTGGAACAGAACAGCGACCCTATAGTTCTGAAAGGGTATGTTGAGTAGATCCTTTTTGTAGAATAAACTTATAGTCCAGCTGGTCTATAAATTTATTCAAGGTTTTAATTTGTTGATCGAAGGCAGCATTATATTAACTGAAAAAAATTTTGTAAGTTAATATCTGAGAGAATTTTTATTGTCAGAGTTATTTTGTGGAATTTTATGGGGATCATTTTTGTGGAAGATCTTAACCCCCTATCTCTTATCTTTAGGGGTCAAATTGACCCCTTTTTCGAGAAAATCGAAAAAAGTTCTTTCAAAAATGACATTTAAGTATTCAAATATTCTACGAAACTTTTTGCCGTAAAATTTCATTGGGGGTCACCAAAGACACAAAAGTTGTAAATAGAGCCCTTTACGCTTAATTAGCAAAATTACACGCCATATTGGGTATCACATTTTTTAAAAATATCTCCAAAAATCCAAGTATGATCCGAATGAGCTGAAATTTTAAATATAAATAGTCCATAAGGAGATTTTTAAAATATGTATATGTAAATATATGTAAGTTGTCTCTTTTAGTTCAAGAGATATTTAGGTTTATTTATTTTTTAATTCTGCTCGATCTTTTTTTAGCTTTTAGATATGGCGGGCCTACGAATGTTCGAATTTTTTTTTAAATATAATCTATATTATGCTATAAAATTTCGAAAACAATAAAAATAACATGCTAACAGTTATCTCATCCCTATAAAAAGTTACACGCATCCAAAGTTGGAACATGAAAAAATGGCCATATTTTTTACGTTTTTTCCCAAAAAAGTCCCTATATTTTTTCTTTTGTAGAAACAAATTTTCTTCGGGACTATATAAAATTTGTATATGACCCGAAAAGAGAACCTAATGCAAAAGCATGTAAAGTAAAACTTGGCTCACTTAAGTGGACCTAGTCGCCTCCAGAATAATCCAAACTTTTACAATTTAAAAAAAAAATTTGGTTTCAGTAAAAAATTATAAAAAGGCAATGCACCGATCCTCGAAAAGGCATCATATAGCCCTATACATTACTTAAATATTTGCAAAGTTATTTTGCTATCACATGGTAAATAACATCGCAGTAGGGTATTTTCTAAACAACTCAGTTTTTGGAATACATTTTTTCCGTTTTAGGAATTTTGGTATTTTGAAATAAAAAGTGTCAAAACTTGTAACGCCATTGATTTAAGGACATTTGGATCTACACCATTTCCAATTTTTTATTTATTATCTTTAACCGTTGAAATTTTAAATTAATTCAAACTTTATATTTTTGTTCATGAAAAATTCCTATATTATAATTTTTTTAGTTTCTAAGGTAAATGACGTCCGAAAAATTCATAAAATTATTTCACTTCACCAAACTATTAAGCTTCAAGTCCTAAGGTTTTTAACGATACCAACCACTTATACAAAAAGCTTATATTTATTCACCAGGAGCTCCACAAACCTTGCTCCCTTTTGAAAAATTTTAATTTTTTTTTTATACATTCCATGCAAAATGTGTTTTTGAAAAAACGTAAAAAAATATGGCCATTTTTTCATGTTCCAACTTTGGATGCGTGTAACTTTTTATAGCGAGGAGATAACTGTTAGCATGATATTTTTATTGCTTTCGAAATTTTATAGCAAATATAGATAATATTTAAAAAAAAATTCGAACATTCGTAGTCCCGCCATATCTAAAAAACCAAAAATAGATCGAGCAGAATTAAAAAAAATAAATAAATAAACCTAAATATCTCTTGAACTAAAAGAGGTAACTTACATATATTTACATATGTTTTGTAGATCTCCTATGGACTATTTACATTTTAAATTTCAGCTCATTAGGATCATACTTGGATTTTTGGAGTTATTTTTAAAAAATGTGAGACCCGATATGTCATGTAATTTTGCTAATTAAGCGTAAATGGCTCTATTTGCAACTTTTTTTTCTTTGGTGACCCCCAATGAAATTTTACCGCAAAAAATTTCGTAGAATATTTTAATCCTTAAATGTCCTTTTTGAAAAGACTTTTTTCCATTTTCTCAAAAAATGGGTCAAATTTACCCCTAAAGAGAGGAGATAGGGGGTTAAGATCTTCCACAAAAATGATCCCCATAAAATTTCACAATATAACTCTGACAATAAGAATTCTCTCAGATATTAAATTACAAAATTTGTTTCAGTTAGTATAATGCTACCTACGATCAAAAAATTAAAACTTTGACCCACTGTAAAAAAAATTCAGTCCAGGCTATAAGTTTATTCTACAAAAATGATCTACTCAACATGCCCTTTCAGAATTATAGGGTGTTTAGTCTGTTGCAAAAATGCTGTTGGACAGTGTAGTTATACAAAAATTCATACATTTTATAAATTTGTTCATAATTTTTGAATATGAAACAAATCTAGGGGGCTTGAAGAGAATTATGTCTGTTGTACTTTTTTGTATGTTTTTCATATAAAATGATGAAATCTAAATTAACACGATTTCAAAATAAACTATTAGCATGCTATATTTGTTAAAACATTTACATCTATTTTTGCCTTTAAAAACAAGCACAATTTTTAAAACAAACAAGTAAGAAAGTATAGTTAGTGAAACCCGGCCCTACAAAAACTTTTTTCTCTTAAAATTTCAATAATTTACTTCATGAGTGATTTTCGGAAGTGGGCTTTATATGGGAGCTAATAACAATTATGTGCCGATCGTCATAAAATTAGGTCGTATAACTTTTTTCTATATGAAACATCTTTCTATTAAATTTTATTTACATACCAAAATTTTTCAGAGATTTAGGCATTTTCGGAAATGGGCCTTGTATGGTAGCTATGGCCAATTATTGACCGATGGCCATGAAATTTGGGCACCTGATTTCTTTCTATATTTAACATATTAGTGTTTATTTTTTTCTGGATACCGACATTTTTAAGTTTTCATTAGTGGGCCATACAGGGGTCAATTATGAATAGATATATCTAATCTGATTCTGAGTCGATCGCTATAATTTAAGGTAGCTGTTAGACTAATATTTTGGGGCATCACAAAGATCAGCACAAACGGATAATACCCACACCCCATTATGGTGGTATAATATTATAAAATTTAATTTGAGTCGCGATTGATCAGTGTAAGTGACCAGACGTATTCTGTGCGCATGATATTATTCCTCAGTTTAAAAAAAATTATAAGTTTCAATAATTAAAACATTAATATTTACCAAAAACAATTACATTGCGTTTACGAATTGAAAAATAAACTCGTTTTAAAAAGCAAAAACAAAAATTAACACATTTATTTGCTAACTAAAACAATTCAATTCGAATTGCAAAAAACAAGTAAAGCAATCTACATAGAATGACTGCTGAAAGTGATAGCAGTGAAGACAGTGTTATGAACTGGCAAGTGATGAATAACAGTAAACGTAAGAAAACAACACTTAATGAAAAACCTGAAGCTGAAGCCCAACCACCAGAGGAAAGGACCCCAAAACCACCACCTATATTTATACCATGTGTAGATAATATAAGTAAAATGATGCTTTGTTTTGCTAGTGTTATTCCTAATAGAGATTTTAATTACAAATCCTTACGAGATGGTCAAATAAAACTTTTAGTTAAAACAATAGAGTCCTATAGGAAAATTATAAAGTATTTAGATACTAAAAAAATTTGTTTTCATACTTATCAGCTTAAGAATGAACGTGCTTATAGAGTAGTTCTCAAAGGTCTTCACCATACAACATCGACTGCAGATATTAAAGCTGATCTCTTAACTTTGGGTCATCAAGTCAGATGTGTTACTAATGTTAGAAGCCGAGTAACAAAACAACCATTACCAATGTTTTTCGTCGATTTGGATCCTTCCCCAGACAATAATAAAATATATGAAGTAAGATATATTAATAATGCTGTTGTTAAAATAGAGCCTCAACACAAAACAAATGATATTGTACAATGCCACCGTTGTCAAGAATTTGGTCATACAAAATCGTACTGTAAAAAACCATTTGTTTGTGTAAAATGCGGAATGGATCATCCAACCGCCGAATGCCAAAAATCTAAAGATGCATCACCCAAATGTGTCCATTGCCTGCAAAATCACACGGCTAACTATAAAGGATGCCAAGTGTATAAGTCGTATAAGACAAAAAAAAAATAACAATATTCGAAATTATCGCCAAACACATTTCGTCACCAACTCGCCGGAATTTCAACAGACTAATTATGGCATTTCAAGAACATCGTTAGATATACTGAATGATGATGACCTTGACTCAGATCATACAGCGCTGGTAATAAATCTTAATTCAGTAGTTGAAATTGTTGATAAAAATGTTAAATTATTATCACCTAAAACAGACTTAAAATCTATCTGTTATTGGATTGAGAAAAATCTTAATTTGGGAGTTTCAATTAAAACTACTGAGGAATTAGTAGAGTTCTGCATATATGTCACAACCATCTCCTATACCAAATATATCTAATGGGTCCAATGTATACGTTTCCCAGGAGATAAGGGATCTCATCAGAAAGAAGAGGCAACTACGACGAATATGGCAGCGTTCCCGAAATCCGAGAGATAAAACAATTCTCAACTTAGCAACTAAACTTTTGAAGGAAAGACTATCGGAGCACAAAAACAAAGAAATTGGAAATTATCTAAATAAATTAAAAGTAAATGCACAAAAAAGTGAACATAACCTTTGGAGGGCAACTAAATACCTAAAACGACCTGTTGAACGAAATATTCCAATCAAAGATATAAACGGGCACTGGAATAGAACAGACAAGGATAAGGCCACAGCTTTTTCAACCCATTTAGAAAACACATTAAAACCTTTTCAGTTTAACCAAAATGATGCGCAAATTAAGTCATTTTTGGATGTTGCTTGTCAAATGCACTTGCCAATAAAACACTTTTCATCGTCAGAAGTAAGTCTGGCACTATGGCTTGCTTTATAAAATTAAAACAATTTTGCCAGCACCATACTATTATTTACGGCCCTATGCTCCTTATAGGAACAACAGGAATTAATATATATACTATTTAGTACTGAAATCATTTTTAGATCAACGTTACTTTTATGTTAAAGTAAACAATGAAATTTTAAATTTTTGCAAAATCGAAGCCGGAATACCTCAAGGAAGTGTACTAGGTCCGATGTTGTATACCATATTTACTTCTGATATGCCTTGTATGGATGAAGTAACGGTGGCTACTTATGCTGACGATACCGCTTTCTTAGCAATAAGTCCGTCGACAACAGAAGCATCAAATTTAATTCAAACCCAGATTGACGAACTGCCGACGTGGTTAAATAATTGCAATATAAAAGTAAATGAGCAAAAGTCTACCCATGTAACTTTCAGCCTAAGACGTGATCATTGCCCAGCAATACTTATGAATGGGACTCAAATTCCAAAAAGTAACCATGCTAAATATTTAGGAATGCATTTAGATAGGCGGCTGACGTGGAGGGAGCACGTAAAATCTAAACGATCTCAATTATATAAGAAAATTAAGAAAATGTATTGGCTTTTTGGTACAAAATCTGAACTTAGTCTAGAGAATAAATTACTTCTTTATAAATGTATTATAAAACCGATATGAACGTATGGTATTCAACTCTGGGGTACAACAATTAACTCAAATATAGAAATTTTACAGAGATTTCAATCAAAAACACTTCGAATGATTGTCGCAGCGCCATGATATATTACAAACAACGCAATACACAAAGATTTAGATATTCCATACATTAATGAAGAAATAAAAAAAATTTAGTAACAGATATCTACAAAGGTTAAGTGATCACGTTAATCCATTGGCCATCTCATTGTTAGATGAAAGTGATAGTATTAGAAGATTAAGAAGAGTTCATGTTTTAGATCTTTTATTTATTTAATAACATACATTTTTTATTTATGTAAATACATGTAAAATTCATACATGTATAGATAATGCTAATGATTACACTGGTAATCAATAACTTATGTGAATTTAATTATACCCATCAAATTTGTTTAATGTTCTAGGATAGATTGCAAATAAAGAAATTGATTTAAAAAAAAAAATGTTCAATTTAATAATATCTATGAACAAAAAAAAAAAATCAGAATAAATACATTACAGTTATGAAATATTCAAAAATATACCTAGTGAAAGTTTTCCGAAGCACTAATATCATGGTATATGCTAGCATATTATTCGGTTGAATGTTATTTGGATAAATAAAAAAATACTGGGTAGCTGATTTTAGGATGTTGGCCTTATATGGTAGCTACTACCACACAGTGGGGCAACTGATAAAAAAAGTGGAAATAAATCTGTAACTTCTAAACGAATAGACCGATTTTAATAAATTTTCCCAAGGCTATAGAGGACATTTTCAAAAATTTGGCTTAAAACAATTTAATTTAAAATAAAAACAAGTAAGAGAGCTATATTCGGCTGTGCCGAATCTTATATACCCTTCACCAAATTATACTTTAAAATAAATTTTTTTAGGTAAACAAAATTTAATTTTTTTTTTAATTGTTTTTCAAAATTTTTTTTTAAAATTTTGTTTTCCAATTTTTTTAAAATTTTTTTTTTTCAAATATTTTAAAATTTTTTTTTTTTGGAAAAAAAAATGTATGACAAAAAAAATTTTTTGATGAAAAAAAATTCGGGTTAAAAAATAGTTTTCCCGATTTTGACCCATTGGAGGTTCAACTTACTATAGCCTTATCTACATCGTTGCAATGGACTTTGTAATATGTATCATTAGATATCCATATTGTCTATATTAATGACTTAGTAATCCAGATATAGATCAAAAATAGGTAAAAAATCGAGGTTGTCCCGGTTTTTTGCTCATATCTCCGTTATTTATGGACCGATTTTGCTGATTTTAAATAGCAAACTTCTCGAAAGCATGTCTGACAGAATTATTGAAGATTTGGATCCCGAAGATTTATGAGGTCTTCAGAAAATTGATTTCAACAGACAGACGGACATGGCTTAATCGACTCCGCTATCTATAAGGATCCGGAATATATATACTTTATAGGGTCGGAAATGAAAAATGTAGAAATTACAAACGGAATGACAAACTTATATATACCCTTCTCACGAAGGTGAAGGGTATAAAAAATATTTTTATTTCAGTTTTTATATTTTCATAAAAATTTATATTGATGATACGGTTTTTTGTTTCAGAAAACAAGAATTCAAAAAAACGTAAGCCACATAACGTAAAGTGTTCTTTGAAAAAACTAGTTTTTTTGTATAAATTATAATTCTAGTTTCAATGTATTACTATAAAAAAAGTTATAAAAATTTTAGAAAATTTTGACTTTATTCTAAAATTAGCAGAAAAATATGTTATCGTATTAACACAATAAGCTAATTCACAAGGTGTCCTAATTTCAGAAGTACTAAAATAATAACATGAAAAAATACGACTGTTGTGAACAACCCCTCATAACTAAGTGTGCTATTTCAAATCTGAATCAGCTGATAAAAAATACCGATACAAAATAAAACAATTACAAACATTTTCTGTTACAATGCCAAGTGAGAAAACAAAAATTATTTTCTATAGCGTCCATTAAATATTATTCTGCAACCACTTTTACGAAAACAAATAAAAATTTTGTTCAAAAAATAATTGTAAACAAAAATAGCTGATTATCAGAGACCTGTGTCGAATACTTTTATCGGCGGCGGAGGCTTGTGAAAAATGGTATGGCGGTTTTGCTTAATTTTTCCCGAATATTATCAGCGACTCGACGGCTCGGCGTATGCGAATAGTATGGGTTCGGCGCAGGCATAAGCGTAGCTAGACTATTATTCTGGGGTGGGCAAGTGCCCCTTCCAAATAGTAAAAATGAAAAATTTTTTTTATAAAAAAAAATAATTTTTTATTAAAACAAAACTAAAATATCACAAAAAGTCAGTTTGCTAACATATCTACTTCATTTTCAATATTTAAAACTTCTAATTTATTTTATAAAATATTTTTATATATTTAATTTATTGGAAGGAATAGAATCCGGCAAATCCAGATTTTAGCTTTTACCTAATGTTGATTCTATATAAAAATCTTCAAGAACACTTTTAATTACAGCGTCATTTTTAATTACTGAATTTTCATATCTACAACTCCATCTAGTTGTGAAAAGGCTGTTTATTTTATACTGTTTAATTTGAAGAGCTTGTCTTAGTCTTTTTAAATCCATATTATTTTCTGGTTTCGAAAAGTGAATGCATAAAGCCTCTATGCTAAGAATTTTTGCGCTGATGATATGTGTGAACACGAATCCACAATAACTAAGTTTAGCATGTTGAATAAACAATGAACCAAAATGGCGGATTTGACTCCTTTATTTTAGCTTGTAAAAACCAAACATTACATGTGCTCCGTTTTATGATTGGCATTGGAATATTTTTTAACTTTTTGGTTTCCAAAAACCCCATGATTAATGTTCTAGGGCACAGGAATCTCTTAACGGAACAATCTACAAATCCAAAAAAATCTTTCTGCGACTTTCCAAATTTTTATCTGGGGTGGGCAGATGCGAGTCTACCCCCCTATCTACGCCAATGGGCGCAGGTATCTGCTGGTTGTATACGACAGCACAATAAACATAGCTTACAGAGTAGTAATAGTTTAGGACATTTTTTACTTGAATAGCAACAATAACAATTTTAAACCATTGTGAAATATTAGAACATTATGACAATATGACATGATAAGAGACCTTGTGAATTGACCAAATATTTGCAGTCGCGTTGTGCTGGGGCCAACATTTGGTTATAGTCCTAATGTACATACATAAATAATAAACATGTTATTAATTACTTTGATCAATTAGATGTCTACAAAATGTTTAATTATTTAAAACAATTAAATGTCTACAACGTTTGCAATTCATTAGTTTAAATAAGCGTATAAAAGATCATCAATAAAATAGATACGGTTCTCATAAACCGTAACAAATTTGATAAACTGTAAATGGATATAAATGATTAAATGATATTTTAGTAACACCTAAAATTATGCAATACATAATCAATAATATTTATTAATACAAAAAGATCAATGACTTTGTTTAATAATGACAGTTATTAATAAGTTTTTTATTTTTTTTTATAAAAACTACAGCATTTGTTACAAATAAATGTTGTTAATTAATCTTAACTAAAAATCTAAAAATGGTATGTTCACATTGTTTAATTCATTGAAGAAATAAACGTAACTATTTTATGGTATGTACATGACTTTTGAAACAAAAAAAATGTTAAACAAAAATACAAAAACCTTTTATTGTGAGTTCTTCTAAACTAATACTTAATTAAATAAAAATGCAAAGATGAACGTACCTTAAGTAACCAACAAAATTTCCTTAGAAAATATTTCCTGAGTATTATTGTTATTAAAACCAAATCTCTAAATCATTAAGATTTCTGCTGGAAAGCTGCATACAATTTTATTAAGAAGCATTAGAAAAAAGTTTCACCCCAACTTTCCTATTATGGCAAAATGTTAGAAAACAGCGGAAGAATATTCCTCATAAATTTAGTTATTTATTAACTAATAATATATCTTGGTATTATTTGTATTTAACTAGTATAAACATAAAACTCGGCACAACACAAAACTTTTGCTGCGTAATCCCTGTTGACATAATTAAATCACTTAAAACCACTTACGCTTACACTACATATTCCAATTTAGTGGCTGGAGTTGGGGAAATAAAATAAAGCGAAATGTGAAAAAAGTAAGAAAGAAACTAACGACACAAAAGCACAAATATCAGAAGGCAAAAAACATTCAAAAACATTCGTATGCAATATACTCGGAATGTGTATAAGTTTTATACAAATTGAAAAGTAAGTCATACCTTTGGGAGATCATAATGTAGTAAGTAGTTTTAATAATTATTATGTACGTATGTTGCTGGTTAGTTTTTTTTTTTTGGCGGGCCTTGTATGAAGGTAGCTGATAGAGGGCCTCCATTTATTTAATTTAAAATTTTTACAATGCCTTTACATGGGAATAATTTTGATCTTCTTTTCTCATCTAATTAAATGGATGGAAACTAGAAATAAAAAAATTTTACAATTATAAAATGTTTGTATTAGATTTACTACTTTTTCTTAGCAAGAAAACAAATTTAAAGTTATAAATTGCAACAATGCGCGGATCCATTTCAACCATTTGAGAGTGGAAAATAAATGAACATTTATTTTCTTTTGTGCGGTTCAGGAGTGGTGATATTGACACGGAGGCAAAGAAGTTTGAAGACCTAGAATTGTTTACTACTTTTTCTATATAAGAGAATTTATAAATTAGAGATATACAAATGTTGTATTTTTTCTAACATTTTAAAAAGTAGTAGTATTCATGAAATATTAAAAAAATTTAAGAAATATAAAAATTCTGCAGTTCATACATAATTTTAAATATGTAGGTAGTAACTAACTATTTTTATTAATATAAATCAACTAAAACAACTGCAATAAACTCAAATTAACTAGAAATATACAACATTTGCATTTTCAGTAAACTTAAAACAAGTAGTATATATATTACATTTTTTAAATAAAAACCTTTTAAAAGTGATGATTCATATTCTGGACGTTAATCGGCCAATGCTTTCTTCAAACGAAGCAAGTATTGATTTGGTACAGGTTCCCTGCGATGGTCTGGCCAAATTTCAGCTCATAATATATAGTAACCTCTTGCTCTCACCAAATACCGAGAATTTATACGAACTCTTAAGCTTCGGGTTATCGTAATGGATCAATTTATATAGCAAGTAATGATTTGGTGTACAAATTATTTTCTTTTATAGCGTTCAAGCATCATTTCGGACATGCTAAATTTAATAAATGTACAACACTAGTATAAAACGAAAAAACTAATTATTTAATTTCAATGTGTAATTTGTTTATATATGAGATCAGGATTAAAACCATTCATTTAAAATATTATCTTTAAAAAAAACGCATAAAAAACATAATTTTTAATTTTGTTTTTAAGCAAACGTACTTTTTTTTCTTTATTTTTTAACAAAAGGTTCTTTTTCCGATATTAAAATGGTTTAATATCAAACATCCTTAACATTTAATATGGTGACTTATGGCAGTTAGATGTATCTATTGATAAGCAAGAAACTAATAAAACTCAATTTCCCAAAAAATTTAAATGAGCGAAAAGGTACTTTTTGTTCTGCGGGTCCTCATTTTCACTATTAACTTTGGTGTGTAATGCGTGTGCTTCAGAGGTACAGTAAAGCAAAACTTCACGCATATGACGCTTTATTGGTAAAAAATTCAACATTTTCGAAGCAAAAAAAAAAAATATATAGTTGTGAGAATAAATGACAGATATGTAACCTTTAAAATTACATATAAGTTATTAAAAACAAAAACCGCTTTCAAAAGATATGCCATCTATTGTAAATTCCGCATTTTCAAGTCATACACCCAATAGTAGTAGATTAACTACTTTTTCTACATAAGAACATTTATAAAATTATAGCATTATATTGCAAAAACAGTAAACTATAAGTATAAAAATTCTGAAAATTTTTAAACATTTTAAAAATGTAGTAGATTTACTACTTTTTTTTATTTATCATAAATAATATGGAAATCAAAAAATTATTAATTACACGGTGCTACGATGGAAAAAAACTTGGAAAACGACCCAGCGTGGTTTAGAGGTCTTGCTGAGTACATTACAAATTGTTCCTAAAAATTTCAAAAACACCCTCAAATTCAGAAGTTATTCTAAAAAAAACGTTTTCACTGATGTTCTTCAATTTATCGACGAGTAACTCAGTCAGTTTTAGTTCGACTTTAAAATTTTTAACGGGTTTATAAAGAAAGCTGATTACTCTTTCAAATGACGTGCATACAAATTTATACCAATCTATAAAGCAAATTTAGTTCTTAACAAAACATGGTTTTAATTATTCAAATAGGATAAAAATTTTAAAAGTTATTCAACTTTTCATTAACACCTTTTTTAATATTTTCTCCCCCAGCACATATGAATAAACAAAAAAAAACAGTACAAAAAAATATTTGTAAAATTTTGAATTAACAAGGCAAATTTATTCGAACTTTTTTCGAACAAGTTTAATAACTTTTGAAAATATAAACCGATTTTAACAAGTAATGTCCCATTTTTGTCTACATAAAATTGTCTTTAAAACACTGAGCAAAACAAAATAGGTTTTCATAGAAAAAAAACAAGTAAGAAAGTATGGTCGGTCAAGCCCGACCATATAATACCCTACACTAAGTAAAAGAGCAAAAACATTTTTCTTTTAAAATTTCAATAATTTATATTCGTGAGTGATTTTCGGAAGTGGGCCTTATATGGGAGCTATGACCAATTATGCACCGATCACCATGAAATTAGGTTGTGTGATTTATGTCTCTATGAAAGTTTACTATGTTTAATTTTGTGAGTATACCAACATTTTTAAGCGATTTATGCACGTTAAAGTGATTTTCGGAAGCGGGTCTATATGGGAGCTATGACTAATTATGGACCGATCGTAACAAAATTTGGTGACATGAATTTTGTGTACATAAAACTTATTTGGAGCGGAATTTGTGTAAATACCTATATGATTTAACCATTTATGACCGATAAAGTCCAATTTCGGGAGGACATTTGTATGGGGGCTAGGTGAAATAATGGACCGATTTCAGCCAGTTTCAATAGGCTTGGTCCTTGATAATATGTACCAAATTTCATCGAAATATCTTCAAAATTGCGACCTGTACTCTGCGCACAAGGTTTACATGGACAGCCAGCCAGCCAGCCAGCCAACCAGACTGACGGACGGACGGACATCGTTTAATCGACTCAGAAAGTGATTCTAAGTCGATCGGTATACTTTAAGGTGGGTGTTAGACTAATATTTTTGGGCGTTACATGTCCTACCCACTATGGTGGTGTAGGGTATAATTAAAATTTATATTGTAGAATTTGAAAAATTATGAAAAAATAAAAAATAAAGCGGAATTTTTCATAAAAACTTACACAAGTTTTTAGAGTATACATTTTATGAAAGATTAATTTTTTTCCTTTCCTCAATTGTTTAAAATTTTGAAATCGGTCTTAAAATGTGTGAGTTAGAAGTACTAAAGTACTACGACCTATCCTAAAACAGTTTTTTCAAAATAAGTCTTCAAAACCTTTGAAAACGGTTTTAGTATGTCCTCATCTAGCTCTACAACCCCCATTAGGTCGTTTTTTAAGTTCTGACAAAAAGTGCTATTTTGTAGCAGAGTGTTATTATTAATATTTCTAAATAATAAAACTCATATAATAATAGCTTTAAATTACAACAACAGTCCTAAATAAACAAGAAATATCAAAATTCGGCCAGTTTTCCAACATTTTTAAAAAGTAGTACACAGAAAAAAAAAATTCATAATTGGAATGAATTTTGTAATAAATATTATTAATCGAACTTGACTTTTTTTTCCCAAACTTATTTCATTCAAAATAAGAACATGTTCATAAATATTATAAAATTTTACATGACGGAAATTTTTGCTTTTTTACTTAATTTTTTTAATAAATTGCATTATGATGAATTGTGTGCAAGATTATTTGCACATTATTTGAATTAGTGCAAGAATATTTGCATAATAGCCATATATTGGCCAATATTTTAAGATAAAAAGGAGAATATCTGAAACTTAAAAATTATCATTAAACATAATAAAACATTCATAAATATAAAAGCATTTCATCCTCTTAAATCAATTTAATCATTTTCGCGCTTTTTATTTTTTGTAGCTAAAAATCATAAAAAAACTAAAAATTTTCCATGAAAAATTTCAAACATTTTTGAACAACATAAAAATAAAAATGAAATTGAAATTATATTTTCAAGCCTTCTAGATTTTATTTCAAAACATAAAATATTAAAAAAATCATACTATTTAAGAAATTATTTATAAATGTTATGAATTGAAATCAATGAATTCGAATCATAATATTTATGTTGAAACTTTTTTCTGTGTAGATTTACTACAATTTTAAATGTAAATAAAATATAAAATGACCGTAGTAATCTAAAAATATATATATTTTTTTGAATTTGGCAAACAATTTAAAAAAGTAGTAGATATACTACCTTTTCTATATTGCACAAATTATAAGAAATATTTTGCAATAATAGTTTTATGTGAATATATCAAAATTCTTCTGGTTTACCAACACTTTGAAAAGTAGTAGATTTAGTACTTTTTTAAAAAAAATAATTTTACAAAATTTGATCACTAAATTACAAAATTAGATCTAAATTATCTAAAATTATATAAGATTTGTAATTATGTATTCATACATTTTAATTTACTATTCTTTTGAACTAAATAAATTAATATAATTATAACAATAATTAACACTAACATACTTGAGTTAACTGAAATATGAATTGTAATTCTAGATTTCCAGGTATTTAAGCTTTTCAGGCCGTAATGTATCATAACTCCGCCCCTGCACCCCATTAAAATGTGCGATAATTTCATATACATATATATAGCACATACATAGAGTAGAACATGAATGTATGTATGGAGTAGTTGGCGTTGAATACTCACTCGTACACAACTTCACAAATCAAGTTATGTAACAGTTACAAATTACATAATATACACATATTGAAACGGTGTGATTATGATGATAAAGTACTAATGTAAACTAACTATGTACCTATGTACTTTCAAACAAACAAACAAACAAATATGTTAGTAAATTTACATATAAAGGCACTTACATACAGCCACGAATAGTAACTATAGTTGTAAGTACTTGTACATCATAAAATGATGTATGATGCATCATTTTTGCTTACTTTGCTTGAATGCCATTTTTTGTTTAATGCGAGTACACGGTGAATCTTTATATTTTATGGATGTTTCCCTCTAATCCCAACTGTACAAATACACATATTCCCAAAATGCTAATAACTTAGAAAAATTAACGACGAAAGAAAGTTTTTAATAATCTGACTACATAGTAGTAGTTCGCTACTAAATGAAGGAGGAGCAACTATATTGTGTATTTGGTTCATATGTGATTGGGATAAAAGACTTACCGACTGGTAATATCAGGGACCGTAACGGTTATAAGTGACATCAAAAAAGTTATTTTATAACAGTTATTTTGTGACTTTAAAAATAAAAATCCATCTAAAACAGTTATTTTTACACGTAAAAATAAAAGTTCGTATGAAACTCTTAAAAATAGAGTTTTAAATACCCGTCATAAAAAAAATCATTTGAGGACCATTAGAAAAAAAAATTAAAAAATTTTGCTAACTTGTTTGTTTCTAGAAGATTTCAAACCAAATATTATAAAAATACCAAAAAAACAATCTTTGAAAAAATGCGAAACAGAACATTTTGTTCTGTGGCTCCTCATTTGTTCATCCCCTTAGGTCCTTTCATCTAGACATAGCTAGATTGTCTTAGAATGTTATAAGGACCCAGAATATATATACTTTTGTGGGTCTACGACCAATATTTTTATGTATTACAAACGGAATGATGAAATCAATATACCCCCATCTTTTTGGTGGTGGAAAATGAGAATATTTAATAACAATTTTATTAGAACTTAAAAAACATTTTCTTTCCCATTTTTCCAGATGGAAGGGATACGGGTTAACACTGTCCACATTAAATTTTATTCCAACTGTAATATTATTCCATCCCGCATTTTTATATAATTGGCGTAATTCGCTAAATTACCACCTAAATACAATCAGGAACAAATTCTATGAAAACTTTCAACTCATTTTCATCACGTCGTATTTGAAATCGTATAAGTATGTATGTACATTGAATTTTTCGTTTAGAAAACCTTAATAAGTTCTTCGAGTTGAACAAAAAACACAAGCATTACGAACAAAAACAATAACAAAGCTAAGTAAACTACTAGTAAGGTTGACTCTATGAACTAATGAGAAGTGCGTAGTAGAGACTAATAAGTTGCACATTAGCACATAGCAGTTATATAAATTCAACATTTAAACATAACCGCCTTTATACGCCAACAAAATTTACCACCTTGAATGTGAAATTATGATGATTGTAAATATGAACTGACTTAAAAGACCTATGTGATTTTGAATTGTATAATACAATATTAAAACAAGATATTACATGGCAATGTATGGTTATCTTTAAAACAACTAAGTAAATGAGCAAAAACATTTTTCTTTTAAAATATGAATAATTTATATTCGTGAGAGATTTTCGGAAGTGGGTCTTATATGGGAGCTATGACCAATTATGGACCGATCACCATGAAATTAGGTATTGTGATTTATGTCTACATGAAAGTTATTTATGTTGAATTTTGTGTATATACCAACATTTTTAAGAGATTTATGCACGTTAAAGTGATGTTCGGAAGCGGGTCTATATAAGAGCTATGACTAATTATGGACCGATCGTAACAAAATTTGGTGACATGAATTTTGTATATATAAAACTTATTTGGAGCGGAATTTGTATAGATACATATATAAATTAAACATTTATGATAAAGTCCAATTTCGGAAGTACATTTGTATGGGGGCTAGGTGAAATAATGGACTGATTTCAGCCAGTTTCAATAGGCTTGGTTCTTGGGCGAAAAAAAAATATGTAACAAATTTGATCGAAATATCTTCAAAATTGCAACACGTACTTTGCGCACAAGGTTTACATGGAAAGACAACCAGCCAGCCAGACGGACGGACATCGTTTAGTCGACTCAGAAAGTGATTACAAGTCAATCGGTATACTTTAAGGTGGGTGTTAGATTAATATTTTTGGACTTTACAAACATCTGCACAAACTAATTATACCCTCCCCACTATGGTGGTGTAGGGTTTAGAAAGTAAGAAAAAATTAATCAAAACGTGAAAAAACCACCCCATTCCAAGGTTTTTTGTATAGTGAAGTGGTTAGTTTACTAACCACCGTGGCGGTTGGCTTTAAAAATAACTATGGAAATCGAATATTTTTGACTAAATTTTCTGACCAAACAACCGATATATCAAATTAACACTGAATTCGATTAACAATAAACACTCTGTGCTTTTTTTATTGAATGCGTGAAAGTCTCTTAAAAATACTGATTTTTACAATAATTTTAAATTAATATATTTATCTAACCAGAGAACCCTGACGGCAAAGTTTTGACTTCTAAAAATATATTTGTTTAGCAAAATGGCAATTGATGCCAATAAACTATGTTTTAAAGACTTTAGAAAATGTGGTTAGTACCACCAAAGAGTTGAGGTGGGTGTTAGACCAATATTTTTGGGCGTTACAAACCTCTGCACAAACGCATTATATCCTCCCCACTAAGGTGGTGTAGGGCACCTACAATAAAAAACTGTTTAAAACAGGGTTGTTCCAATTCAACCTAACTGTGTATAACTTTAATCTCTAAGTATTTAAGATAAGGGTTATTTTGTATCAAAACGAACCACAAAAATTCCTATTACTAAAATACTCTTTATACTCGAAGTCAAAATCCATTGATACTATTACACTACTACTAGTTGCCATATTGTACATGGAAATTATGAATTTCTGATACATATTTTTTTTTTTAACAAACATCATTTAAAGCATTCCAGTAAATCATTCGTTTGAGTGTGAAATTCCTCTCAAATCAGCACTTCCTTTACAATAACTACATTCGTACAAAGTGTTTGCCTAAAAGTGAAGCATGTGTTACTGAAGTATTTTTTTTCGAAAGATTTTCTTGTGTTTTTCTCAAGAAAATTGGCTGCTTTACAATTAGAGAGTTTATGTGTGTGTTGCATATGATGATACTAAAAAACTAAGTAATGCCTAATTAAGAGTTTTAGCAAAACGCAAAGTAAATAACAACTAAAAATAAAGTTAAGAAATGTTAAACTTTTTCTAATGTTTTAGATCTAAAACCCACATGGGTTTAATATCCTGCAAACATGCGAGTGCATATAAGAAAAGAGCAGTAATTGGAAATAATTAATTCGTAAATTTTATTTGCTGCACAGATAAATTTAGATTAAACAATTTTTTATCACAGGGTTTTTATACTTCACACTACCATAGTGGGGAGTGTAGTATGCGTTTGTGCTGATGTTAGTAACGCCCAAAAATATTAGTCTAACAGCCACCTTAAAGTACATCGATCGGCTCAGAATCACTTTAACGATGTCCGACGCTTGGGTCTGGCTGCTGTGCGCCAAGTACAGATGAAAAAACGTTAACATTTTTCAAAAGGGGCGAGATTTCTGGAGCTTCTGTAGAGTAAATATATGCTTTTTATATAAGTATTTGATATTGCAGAAAACCTTAGGACTTGAAGATTGATATTTTAGTAAAATTAAATAATTTTATGAATTTTTCGGATGTCGTTTTCCTTAAAAACTAAAAAATTTAAATATGGTGATTTTCGATGAAGAAAAATATAAAATTTAAATTAATGTAGAATTTGAACGGTTAAAGACAAAGTATAACAAGTAGTCCAACTCTTTGACAGCAGTACCTAACTCTATACATGTGTTAGTGAAAAAGTACCTAAGTCTAAATATGTGTTAGTAACAAAAATGTATATGTGTTGGTGCCTTTTGAATTTTCACCAGACACACAGAGTTCTAAAAAAATGTTTAAATTTTAATTTATTTAAATTTTGTTTTATTTTCAATACCAAAAATTGAAACTCTGTTCTATATTTTAAAACCTACCACAAACAAAATAAAACGTCAAAATTAATAAAAAAAATATTTTTTAGTTTGTGCGAAATGGACGTGTTTCGGAAAAGAAAAAGTGCTAAATGTGTTGAAAAAAATTATAAAATAATGTGTGTTAGTGAATTTACGCGTATCAAACTATATTTATTGGACAATTTATAGTTAAAATTTCGAGGCTTTTGATGTGTATAATTCTCTCACAAGGGTGTTGAATTTACACAGTACCCGTATATGTGAGAGAGTAAATTTATAAAATAGAGAGTTGGACTACTTGTTATACTTTGGTTAAAGATATCATAAGAAAATATTAAAATAATGTAGATCCAGATGTCCTTAAATCATTGGCATTATAATTTTTGACATTTTTTATTTTCAAATACCGAAATTCCTAAAACGTGGAAAATATGTTCCAAAAACTGAGTTTTTTTTTAGAAAAGTTGCCACCATAGGGTACAACTAGAGGCGCAACTGAGAGTAACAATAATTCCTCTCTTCACACGTACTTGTGATATGTGAATTCAACATACTTGTGAGAGAAATTAACACATTAAAATACTTGAAATTTTACCTTTGATTTTCCGACTAAATACAGACCGAACCACTTTATTACACTTCTATACACTATTTTATGATTTTTTTTTAACAATTTACAGCACATTTTATTTCCGAAACACGTTAATTTTGCTCAAACGAAAAAAAATATTTTTTAATAATTTTTGACACTTAATTTTATTTGTGGTGGAATTTAATTTATTGAACAGAGTTTCAATTTTTGGTATTGAAAATAGAAGAAAATTTACATAAATTCAAATTTAAACATTTTTATACAACTGGTGAAAATTAAAAAGGCACCAACACAATTTCAAAACTTTGTACTAATACATTCTCACGACTTAGGTTTTTGACAACAGACTTAGGTTGTTTCCCTCTCAGTAACGCTTCTATGGATATATTATTCTATGGTTCCCACTATGACATTATTTACCGTGTGATAGTAACCCAATTTTGTTTGTATTTATAAAATTTTTACTCAATCCTAAATTTTTTTTTTAAAAATTGGCCAAGTTTGGATAACTCTGAGGGGTATTACGATCGCTTAAGTGAGATATAATTTTCTTTACACACTTTTGCATTAACTTCTCTTTCCGGATTATATACAAATTTTATATAGTCCCGTAGAAAATGTTTTTCTACAAAAGAAAAAATATATAGAACTTTTTGGGTAAAAACTTAAAAATACGGTCCTTTTTACATGTTTCAACTTCGGATTAGTATAATTTTTTTTGGGGCCACGCACTGGCTCCAATTACGCCTTGGATGCTGAAAAAATGTAAATTAACCCTAGAGACCTCATTAATTTAATATCTTCAAATGTTTTCCAGATACCGAATTATTTCCAATAAATCATTGCCGAAAATCACTCACGAAATTAATTTTTTGAAATTTTAAAAGAAATATGTTTTTGTGTAGGGTATTGTAGGGTCGGGATTGACGGACTATACTTTCTTACTTGTTATAAATCTTTCTAGGAAAGTTTGATTTTGAATGAATTCATACTTTTGTATGCATGTCTTATAAGTCAACATCTATCTAAGTGATTTTATTGAAGTAAAACAATAATGTTTTTGGATAAGAAAATCTACAGAAGGTTTTACTCATATGTTTCATAATTTGATTATTTAACCTATAACATAACCTTGATGTTTTGAAACTCAACATATTTGAGTTAAATTTTGTCTCGATATTAATATTTGAAAAATTTCCGGAAGTGTGTCTTATACGGAAACTATGACTAATTTTGGATCAATCGTCATTAGGTGATATGACTTTTGTATGTATGGAACTCATTTCTGTTGCATTTTATTTGGCAACCAAGATTTTAAAGCAGTGATGTTCAAAAATAAAAATGAAGATGTATTGGTGAGAGAGCTACCCAGCAAACATAATGTCAAACACTTAAAATAAGAACAAAATAAAGAATGTTTAGATTTAGAATTTTTGCTAGATATAACCAATTTATTAAATGAATGTAATTTAAATTTTAAGGAAATAAAAGAATACACATTATACGACCGAAATTCTCTAAAATTTTTTATTTATTTCTGACTTTGTTGTTTTGTGTTCAATTGTAATTGAAACGCGTGTGTTTGCTATGCTTCGTCCAAAAACCAACCAACAATGCTTAATGAATTTCTGAAAAAATGAGACATTTGTTACGCTCTTTTAAAGAGAATAAGAATATGTGTGTTGTTACTCAGCGCTAAAGCACAATGAAATGAACATCATTGTTTTAAAGACATTTAAGCTCGTTAAAGTGATTTTTGGAATTGGGCCCTATATGAAAGCTATAATAAATTATGGAGTGATCGCCATAAAATTAGGTGAAAAGACTTACTTAAATATAGAACTTGTTTGAAAAGAAAATTTTGTAGATACATACATATATAAATTAAACAAAACTATTGATTCGCGTTTGGGGTGGAAAATTTAACGAATGATGAAACTTGATCCGAAAATGTTAAAATATTGCAGAAAGTGCAAATATTATTGTTAATATACAAACAATTCGGAACATTTTTCACTATGTAAATAAAGCGGAAGACTTCTGGAAAGATGTTATATTTACTGACGAAAGCAAGTTTAACATTTTCGCATCAGTTGGCAGTAGGGTTTCATAAAAACCGACAAATTTAAAAAAAAAACGGTTTCCGGTTTAACAGTAAAAGTGTGTTTTTGACAAAAACCGGTTTTGATTATTGTCTTTTAAAAATACCGGTTAAACCGTTTCGGTTTTTGTCTTCAAAAAAAACCGGTTAACCGGTTTATATTAAATTTTTTTTAATATGAAAAAGGTCTCCATAAATTTATTATTTCTGGACGCTAATTGGAGACTAATTAAGAATTGTCTACTAAATCTTCGTAAATTTATCATTTTTTGAATTATTGAGGCTCTATTTTTATGCAATTATTTTATATTTTTTACGAAATATTATCAAATGCTATAGTTTTCTATAAAATAAATCAAAGTTTTTCATTAATATGTTTGAATGAGCTTTAGAAAAAATATATTTCATTAAAGCCGGTTAACCGTCTTACAAAAACCGGGTTGTCTCTAGATGGCAGGTACAACAGAATATTTATGTATTTTTAAAACTATAATGAGTTATATTTGCAACTGTTTAATGTACGGGTAATTGTTTAAGTCAGTGTATATTTATGTAAAGATAATTATTTTTAAAAATGCAACTACCGGCATTTCTGTTAATTGAGTTTAAATGCTTAATATGTAGTGAAAACCCCAATTCACGTGAAAATATTAAAGTTCTTTCCCAAATAATTTGGTTAATTTTATTTAATGTTACTTAAATGATTTTAATTGTTGACAAATTTTTTATAAAACCATTAAAAAAGCTAAAAATAAATTTATTGTTTGTTTACAAACTACAATGTAAACAATTAATTTAAGTTGTTGTAGTAATTATTTACATCTGAGTCATACTCAAATATGAATAGAAAAATTAAATTTTTACTATTTTTTTGCACATCATTATAATAGTGAAATTTAAATTACGTTTAGTTGTTTTTTTTTTTATTTTGTACAATATCACTTATTTATTTGTTATTGTTAAACCTAATAATAATTAACAACCTAATAATTACTACTCAGTGCTACAGCAAACATTTATTCATCAGATTTTAAATTTAATGAAGCTGCAACTGAGAAAAAACATGGTTGAGGAAAACATCGAGAATAACTATAACAACCATACAACTTTTGAAATTATTCTTATTGAGACGAAATTAAAGCAAAATAGGCATCAAATACATAAATATTAACGCACAATATGTTATGACAATCACTCATTAATATATCATAGCTGGTATATAAAAGGACCTGATCCGAAAAATATATAAACGTGCATAAATATCGATATTAATAAAAACAAATTACTTACATATATTCTGGGTCCTTACAAAATTCTAATTTGTCTCTTAACTAGATGGAGGGAATAAAGGTAATTTGTAATTTGTGTCAGAATTGGGAAAAATCTGTTCAACTATAAACATTTTAGAACAAAAAGTACGTCCAACGCGTCGCCACTTAAACACAATTAAAACACTAGGAGACCTAGTTTTCCCAGGTCGACTATAATTTCTTTAAAAAAATATTGCTTTTACGTTTTTTACCCACACTCTGACGTCGAATATTGGTTGTAGACTAGCATATCCCGGTGCACTTCGCTACCCCTATTCTAGTAAAATTAAGAAATATGAATGGATTTCTGATACAACCTAACTACGTACAATGATATGAAAATAACACATGCAAAATGTGGAGAATGTCTCAATTAAAGTTTACTTGATATTCAAACAATAACTAATTTGGTATGGGAGATACCACTGATCCCACCCATTTTTATGTATTTTATGTAAAAAAATAACTCATATCAAGCTTCACTTTAACTTTCCTTTTTATGGGAGGGGTCATTCCTACTAATCCGATCACGTTTAGCTAAACTTTGTAAAAAGGATCAGGAATAAATTCGTTTTTAGCTAACCTCCGTAGAATGGTATTAAATTGATTGATACACATTTTAAATACTTTTAGAATTATAGTTCTCCAGATATTCGAAATTAATTATTTATTTTGTATAGGAATTGCCACGACCACTTATGAAATCCCGACCATTTTCATCCAATCTCTGTAAAATGGTAATAGATCTATGCGGACAAAGTTTGAGGAATCTTGCAATTATTACTTTGTATGGGAGGTGACTCACCTCCTTTACCGACCCTCCATTTTGGTTTCTCAGACTTTCTAAATAAATATTTACTTTGTATGGGAGGTGCTACGCCCTCTATATATTCAGCTAACTCCGCACAGTAATAAGAAATTAATTCGTAAAAAGTTTTAACACTTTTATAATTGTAATAATTCTTCAGATATTCAAAAATAAATATTTACTTTGTTAGGGTGTGCAACGCCCACTATTCCAATCCCGAAAATTTTCAGCGAAACTATGCAAAATGATAAAAGAGCCATTTATACAAAGTTTGAATAATTATAGCTCACAAAATATTTAAAAATAACTATTTACTTTGTATGGGAGGTGACTCGCCACCTATTCCGATCCGTCCCATTTTTGCTTAAACTTCATGCAGTGATAAGAATTTACTTAATATTTACATATTGAGAAAATAAAAAAATATTTCTTTCAAGCGACTTCAAATTATTAAAATCTTCTTCTTCATTGTTTTCTATAACAACTCTCACTTAAAACAGAGCGAAATCAATACTGTTTAATTGTTTCTCTTATTTATTTACAACAACAAATTGGACAAACATGCATTGCTTTGTTTACTTTTTAGCTTAAGGTTCACATGTACACGTTTTTGCATATGTATTAGTAACATCTTTAAACGATTATAGCTCCTAAAAAACTGAACCGATTTCAATAAAATATATATTCTGCAATTCTGTGAATAAATCCCTTTAAAATGGTATATTTCTTTCCCAAATTGAATGTATAATGTGAGCGTAAAAGGGGTCTAAAGAAATCGACTTGCCTATTAATATTATGATACCACAACATACTAAAACTAAAAGACGATCTAGCTACGTGAGCCTCAAAAGTGAGGAAACACCAAAAATTATTTGATTTTCTTAAGATAATGAAAATCCTAAAATATATCCATCGATACAAATTTAAAACTTTCGGTTTATTGAAGATTGAGTAGAATAATAGATTCGGTTCCTAAAGAAAAGATTAGAGTCGGAATATAATGATTTTTATGATCATAAAAAAATCACTGGCGTATACTCACTTCTGAGGCTGTGTGTATGTCCGTTTGTTTGTCTATGACATTTTTTTATATACATACATATTTTTTTTTTCACAAAATTGTATTTTTTTTAACAAATAAAGATAATTTCATTTTAAAAGAGGAAAAAGTTGTTATTACAATAAAATAAATTTCAGCATTTATTTTTGATTTTTCCAAGTTTTTTTAAATTGCCCTGCTCAAGATGTACAAAATCGTGCGATATGCAGAACATCAATGTGTCCTTTATATGTTTTTAAAATCACTCGATTTACAGAAGGGATTTCTTTGACAAATTTGATTCCAGATATGTATGTATAGAAAAATTATTCATCTATCTATATAAATAAAAATCAATTGTGGTTCGTTGGTAATTGCATCAGTTGAGAATGGCCAGACCGATTTAGACAATTTTTTTTAAATGTTGGCGTAGTCCAACTTAGTTTTTGACGGAATGAAAAATTGACCACGCCCACTTTTACGCGCTCTTTTTTCGATTTATCTAAAATCGGAAAACGGCTACACCGATTTGGCTAATTCTTTGTTTAAATGTTCGTAGTTCTCCAATTTAAGTTTCTACTGAAGGAAAAATTGACCACGCCAATTTTTTTTCGATATATCTAAAATCGCAGGACGCCTGGACCGATTTAAATAATTTTTTTTAATGTTCGCAATACATAGTCCGCAAAAGTTTTTACATAAATAAAAATACTCAAAATATCTAAATTCGCTAATAACTTGGCCAATAAGCGTTTAATCAAGAAAAGGAGCTCGATCTCTGATCACTCATATTTCTGACCAAAATTCGATTTTTTTATATAAAAACTCAAAATATCTAAATTCGCTAATAACTTGGCCAATAAGCGTTGAATCAGGAAAAGGATGTCGATCTGTGATCACCCTTATTTCTGACCAAAAATCGATTTTTTATATAAAAACTCAAAATATCTAAATTCGCTGATAACTTGGCCAATAAGCGTTGAATCAAGAAAAGGATCTCGATCTGTGATCACTCATATTTCTAACCAAAATTCTATTTTTTTATATAAAAACTCAAAATATCTAAAGTCGCTAATAACTTGGCCAATAAGCGTTGAATCAAGAAAAGGATCTCGATCTGTGATCACTCATATTTCTGACCAAAATTCGATTTTTTTTGTATAAAAACTCAAAATATCTAAATTCGCTAATAACTTGGCCAATAAGCGTTGAATCAAGAAAAGGATCTCGATCTGTGATCACTCATATTTCTAACCAAAATTCTATTTTTTTATATAAAAACTCAAAATATCTAAATTCGCTAATAACTTGGCCAATAAGCGTTGAATCAAGAAAAGGATCTCGATCTGTGATCACTCATATTTCTAACCAAAATTCGATTTTTTTATATAAAAACTCAAAATATCTAAAGTCGCTAATAACTTGGCCAATAAGCGTTGAATCAAGAAAAGGATCTCGATCTGTGATCACTCATATTTCTGACCAAAATTCAATTTTTTTATTTAAAACTCAAAATATCTAAATTCGCTAATAACTTGGCCAATAAGCGTTTAATCAAGAAAAAGACCTCGATCTGTGATCACCCTTATTTCTGACCCAAAATCGATTTTTTATATAAAAACTCAAAATATCTAAATTCGCTGATAACTTGGCCAATAAGCGTTGAATCAAGAAAAGGATCTCGATCTGTGATCACTCATATTTCTGACCAAAATTCGATTTTTTTATATAAAAACTCAAAATATCTAAATTCGCTAATAACTTGGCCAATAAGCGTTGAATCAAGAAAAGGAGCTCGATCTGTGATCACTCATATTTCTAATCAAAATTCTATTTTTCTATATAAGCGTTGAATCAAGAAAAGGAGCTCGATCTGTGATCACTCATATTTCGTACAAAAATATATTTTTTATATAAAAACTCAAAATATCTAAATTCGCTAATAACTTGGCCAATAAGCGTTGAATCAAGAAAAGGATCTCGATCTGTGATCACTCATATTTCTGACCAAAATTCGATTTTTTTGTATAAAAACTCAAAATATCTAAATTCGCTAATAACTTGGCCAATAAGCGTTGAATCAAGAAAAGGAGCTCGATCTGTGATTACTCATATTTCTAACCAAAATTCTATTTTTTTATATAAAAACTCAAAATATCTAAATTCGCTAATAACTTGGCCAATAAGCGTTGAATCAAGAAAAGGATCTCGATCTGTGATCACTCATATTTCTGACCAAAATTAGATTTTTTTGTATAAAATCTCAAAATATCTAAATTCGCTAATAACTTGGCCAATAAGCGTTGAATCAAGAAAAGGATCTCGATCTGTGATCACTCTTATTTCTGACCAAAAATCGATTTTTTATATATAAACTCAAAATATCTAAATTCGCTGATAACTTGGCCAATAAGCGTTGAATCAAGAAAAGGATCTCGATCTGTGATCACTCATATTTCTGACCAAAATTCGATTTTTTTATATAAAAACTCAAAATATCTAAATTCGCTAATAACTTGGCCAATAAGCGTTTAATCAAGAAAAAGACCTCGATCTGTGATCACTCATATTTCTGATCAAAATTCGATTTTTTTTATATAAAAACTCAAAATATCAAAATTCGTTAATAACTTGGCCAATAAGCGTTTAATCAAGAAAAAGACCTCGATCTGTGATCACTCATATTTCTAACCAAAATTCTATTTTTTTATATAAAAACTCAAAATATCTAAATTCGCTAATAACTTGGCCAATAAGCGTTGAATCAAGAAAAGGATCTCGATCTGTGATCACTCATATTTCTGACCAAAATTCGATTTTTTTGTATAAAAACTCAAAATATCTAAATTCGCTAATAACTTGGCCAATAAGCGTTGAATCAAGAAAAGGATCTCGATCTGTGATCACCCTTATTTCTGACCAAAAATCGATTTTTTCTATATAAAAACTCAAAATATCTAAATTCGCTGATAACTTGGCCAATAAGCGTTGAATCAAGAAAAGGATCTCGATCTGTGATCACTCATATTTCTGACCAAAATTCGATTTTTTTATATAAAAACTCAAAATATCTAAATTCGCTAATAACTTGGCCAATAAGCGTTGAATCAAGAAAAGGAGCTCGATCTGTGATCACTCATATTTCGTACAAAAATATATTTTTTATATAAAAACTCAAAATATCTAAATTCGCTAATAACTTGGCCAATAAGCGTTGAATCAAGAAAAGGATCTCGATCTGTGATCACCCTTATTTCTGACCAAAAATCGATTTTTTATATAAAAACTCAAAATATCTAAATTCGCTAATAACTTGGCCAATAAGCGTTGAATCAAGAAAAGGATCTCGATCTGTGATCACCCTTATTTCTGACCAAAAATATATTTTTTATATAAAAACTCAAAATATCTAAATTCGCTAATAACTTGGCCAATAAGCGTTGATTCAAGAAAAGGATCTCGATCTGTGATCACTCATATTTCTAACAAAAATTCTATTTTTTTATATAAAAACTCAAAATATCTAAATTCGCTAATAACTTGGCCAATAAGCGTTGAATCAAGAAAAGGATCTCGATCTGTGATCACTCATATTTCTAACCAAAATTCGATTTTTTTATATAAAAACTCAAAATATCTAAAGTCGCTAATAACTTGGCCAATAAGCGTTGAATCAAGAAAAGGATCTCGATCTGTGATCACTCATATTTCTGACCAAAATTCGATTTTTTTGTATAAAAACTCAAAATATCTAAATTCGCTAATAACTTGGCCAATAAGCGTTGAATCAAGAAAAGGATCTCGATCTGTGATCACTCATATTTCTAACCACAATTCTATTTTTTTATATAAAAACTCAAAATATCTAAATTCGCTAATAACTTGGCCAATAAGCGTTGAATCAAGAAAAGGATCTCGATCTGTGATCACTCATATTTCTGACCAAAATTCAATTTTTTTATTTAAAACTCAAAATATCTAAATTCGCTAATAACTTGGCCAATAAGCGTTTAATCAAGAAAAAGACCTCGATCTGTGATCACCCTTATTTCTGACCAAAAATCGATTTTTTATATAAAAACTCAAAATATCTAAATTCGCTAATAACTTGGCCAATAAGCGTTGAATCAAGAAAAGGAGCTCGATCTGTGATCACTCATATTTCTAATCAAAATTCTATTTTTCTATATAAGCGTTGAATCAAGAAAAGGAGCTCGATCTGTGATCACTCATATTTCGTACAAAAATATATTTTTTATATAAAAACTAAAAATATCTAAATTCGCTAATAACTTGGCCAATAAGCGTTGAATCAAGAAAAGGATCTCGATCTGTGATCACTCATATTTCTAACCAAAATTCTATTTTTTTATATGAAAACTCAAAATATCTAAATTCGCTAATAACTTGGCCAATAAACGTTGAATCAAGAAAAGGATCTCGATCTGTGATCACTCATATTTCTGACCAAAATTAGATTTTTTTGTATAAAATCTCAAAATATCTAAATTCGCTAATAACTTGGCCAATAAGCGTTGAATCAAGAAAAGGATCTCGATCTGTGATCACACTTATTTCTGACCAAAAATAGATTTTTTATATAAAAACTCAAAATATCTAAATTCGTTAATAACTTGGCCAATAAGCGTTGAATCAAGAAAAGGATCTCGATCTGTGATCACTCATATTTCTGACCAAAATTCGATTTTTTTATATAAAAACTCAAAATATCTAAATTCGCTAATAACTTGGCCAATAAGCGTTTAATCAAGAAAAAGACCTCGATCTGTGATCACTCATATTTCTGATCAAAATTCGATTTTTTTTATATAAAAACTCAAAATATCAAAATTCGTTAATAACTTGGCCAATAAGCGTTTAATCAAGAAAAAGACCTCGATCTGTGATCACTCATATTTCTAACCAAAATTCTATTTTTTTATATAAAAACTCAAAATATCTAAATTCGCTAATAACTTGGCCAATAAGCGTTGAATCAAGAAAAGGATCTCGATCTGTGATCACTCATATTTCTGACCAAAATTCGATTTTTTTGTATAAAAACTCAAAATATCTAAATTCGCTAATAACTTGGCCAATAAGCGTTGAATCAAGAAAAGGATCTCGATCTGTGATCACCCTTATTTCTGACCAAAAATCGATTTTTTATATATAAACTCAAAATATCTAAATTCGCTGATAACTTGGCCAATAAGCGTTGAATCAAGAAAAGGATCTCGATCTGTGATCACTCATATTTCTGACCAAAATTCGATTTTTTTATATAAAAACTCAAAATATCTAAATTCGCTAATAACTTGGCCAATAAGCGTTGAATCAAGAAAAGGAGCTCGATCTGTGATCACTCATATTTCGTACAAAAATATATTTTTTATATAAAAACTCAAAATATCTAAATTCGCTAATAACTTGGCCAATAAGCGTTGAATCAAGAAAATGATCTCGATCTGTGATCACCCTTATTTCTGACCAAAAATCGATTTTTTATATAAAAACTCTGAATATCTAAATTCGCTAATAACTTGGCCAATAAGCGTTTAATCAAGAAAAAGACCTCGATCTGTGATCACTCATATTTCTGATCAAAATTCGATTTTTTTTATATAAAAACTCAAAATATCAAAATACGTTAATAACTTGGCCAATAAGCGTTGAATCAAGAAAAGGATCTCGATCTGTGATCACTCATATTTCTGACCAAAATTCGATTTTTTTGTATAAAAACTCAAAATATCTAAATTCGCTAATAACTTGGCCAATAAGCGTTGAATCAAGAAAAGGATCTCGATCTGTGATCACTCATATTTCTGATCAAAATTCGATTTTTTTTATATAAAAACTCAAAATATCAAAATTCGTTAATAACTTGGCCAATAAGCGTTGAATCAAGAAAAGGAGCTCGATCTGTGATCACTCATATTTCTGACCAAAATTCGATTTTTTTGTATAAAAACTCAAAATATCTAAATTCGCTAATAACTTGGCCAATAAGCGTTGATTCAAGAAAAGGATCTCGATCTGTGATCACTCATATTTCTGACCAAAATTCGATTTTTTTATATAAAAACTCAAAATATCTAAATTCGCTAATAACTTGGCCAATAAGCGTTTAATCAAGAAAAAGACCTCGATCTGTGATCACTCATATTTCTGACCAAAATTCTATTTTTTATATAAAAACTCAAAATATCTAAATTCGCTAATAACTTGGCCAATAAGCGTTGAATCAAGAAAAGGATCTCGATCTGTGATCACCCTTATTTCTGACCAAAAATCGATTTTTTATATAAAAACTCAAAATATCTAAATTCGCTGATAACTTAACCAATAAGCGTTGAATCAAGAAAAGGATCTCGATCTGTGATCACTCATATTTCTGACCAAAATTCGATTTTTTTATATAAAAACTCTAAATATCTAAATTCGCTAATAACTTGGCCAATAAGCGTTTAATCAAGAAAAAGACCTCGATCTGTGATCACTCATATTTCTGATCAAAATTCGATTTTTTTTATATAAAAACTCAAAATATCAAAATTCGTTAATAACTTGGCCAATAAGCGTTGAATCAAGAAAAGGAGCTCGATCTGTGATCACTCATATTTCTGACAAAAATTCGATTTTTTTGTATAAAAACTCAAAATATCTAAATTCGCTAATAACTTGGCTAATAAGCGTTGAATCAAGAAAAGGATCTCGATCTGTGATCACTCATATTTCTGACCAAAATTCGATTTTTTTGTATAAAAACTCAAAATATCTAAATTCGCTAATAACTTGGCCAATAAGCGTTGAATCAGGAAAAGGATCTCGATCTGTGATCACCCTTATTTCTGACCAAAAATCGATTTTTTATATAAAAACTCAAAATATCTAAATTCGCTAATAACTTGGCCAATAAGTGTTGAATCAAGAAAAGGATCTCGATCTGTGATCACTCATATTTCTGACCAAAATTCGATTTTTTTATATAAAAACTCAAAATATCTAAATTCGCCAATAACTTGGCCAATAAGCGTTTAATCAAGAAAAGAAGATCGATCTGTGATCACTCATATTTCGTAACAAAAATATATTTTTTATATAAAAACTCAAAATATCTAAATTCACTAATAACTTGGCCAATAAGCGTTGAATCAAGAAAAGGATCTCGATCTGTGATCACTCATATTTCTGACCAAAATTCGATTTTTTTGCATAATAAAAACTCAAAATATCTAAATTCGCTAATAACTTGGCCAATAAGCGTTGAATCAAGAAAAGGATCTCGATCTGTGATCACTCATATTTCTGACCAAAATTCGATTTTTTTATATAAAAACTCAAAATATCTAAATTCGCTAATAACTTGGCCAATAAGCGTTTAATCAAGAAAAAGACCTCGATCTGTGATCACTCATATTTCTGATCAAAATTCGATTTTTTTTATATAAAAACTCAAAATATCAAAATTCGTTAATAACTTGGCCAATAAGCGTTGAATCAAGAAAAGGAGCTCGATCTATGATCACTCATATTTCTGACCAAAATTCGATTTTTTTATATAAAAACTCAAAATATCTAAATTCGCTAATAACTTGGCCAATATGTGTTTAATCACAAAAAGACCTCGATCTGTGATCACTTACATTTCTGAACAAAAATAGATTTTTTTATATAAAAACTCAAAATATCTAAATTCACTAATAACTTGGCCAATAAGCGTTGAATCAAGAAAAGGAGCTCGATCTGTGATCACTCATATTTCGTACAAAAATATATTTTTTATATAAAAACTCAAAATATCTAAATTTGCTAATAACTTGGCCAATAAGCGTTGAATCAAGAAACGGATCTCGATCTGTGATCACTCATATTTCTGACCAAAATTCGATTTTTTTGTATAAAAACTCAAAATATCTAAATTCGCTAATAACTTGGCCAATAAGCCTTGAATCAAGAAAAGGATCTCGATCTGTGATCACTCATATTTCTGACCAAAATTCGATTTTTTTATATAAAAACTCAAAATATCTAAAATCGCTAATAACTTGGCCAATAAGCGTTTAGTCAAGAAAAGGAGATTGATCTGTGATCATTCATATTTCTGACCAAAAATCGATTACTTGTATAAGAACTCAAAATATCTACATTGATTTACATGTATTCTGTTGTTGCAAGACTTAGGTTTTTGATAACAAACTTAGGTTCTTTGTCTCTCAGTAGCGCTTCTATGTATATTTTATTCTATGTCCTATATGAATAAAAATTATCATTCAATAATATGTTTATTTTTTCTTTTTTAATTTTTACCCTTTTCAAACCGCTTCTCACAAATTCACAAATCGAACACAAGCTTTTTTTAACTTGGACAGGACAACGTCTGTCGGGTCAGCTAGTTATAAATAAGTATTTCAATATCAGAGGTAGGGCATAGTCGGGCTATTTTTGTTATTCGATCACTAGACTGGAATAATTGACAACTAGACAAGCCCAATTGCTTCTAGAATTCCGAATTATGTAGTTTAAAAATTGTACCATACAAATTTGTTTTATGGTGAATTTACTTTCCTAACAGCAGATAAAACATTATAGAAAAATGTACTAAAGAATTGTTTTTATATATGTACATATTTTGAACTATGAATATAAATTTATTTAAGAAAATCACTGTTAAAATTTTCCTGTACCCCAATTGAAGTTTCGCTGCGAATGCAAACGCATATACATATGTATGTATGATTTAACATAGAAATCATTCCATCATATTTTTTAAGCAAATAGTGAACAATATTTATTTTTCTTGAAATGTTGTGCAACAGCAAGCAGTATTTGCTATTATTATGATATATTTTTTTCTTACAGCTTGAAATTAAACATTGTATTTTTGTATACTAGGGTGGCCATTATTTTGCATTTTTCCGATTTTCGATGCTCCCAAGGTCTAAAAGTGTTCTTGGTATTCAAAAACTCAAATGTTGAAATTTTGAACAAAGTTAGATAACGTTCAGAGGTTGCACATTTTATTAGAAGTTTCGAGTATTGCATCAAAAATTTTAAAAATTTATTTCACCTAGTCCCACGAAAATATTGGCCATTGATAGCTATAGCCTTTTTCCATCTTTCTGACAACATATGGATTCTGAACCAAAAGAACTGCTCATCTTTTGAGACCAAGCACGAATCAAGCCAATATCGGATACCTTGTTCCAAAGTGAAGCGCATCCCAGAGAGAACGTTCTGCATCGATCGAAATTAATAGTAGTCGGACGTGGCAAGGTCTGGACTATAAAGAGGGTGAGGCAAAGCTACCCAACCACTTCATTTCAAATACTTTTTAACTGGTATTACAAAATGTGTCCTAGTGTTGTCATGATGGAATATTATAATTTCATGTCTGGTCTCATATTCTGGGCGTCTTTCGCCCAATGCTCTCTTCAAACCAATCAGCTGTGTTCGGTACAGGTTCTCAAATACTGATTCGTCGATTCGGCTGATTGGCCGGGCTTCACGTACGATCTCTTACGCTTCGGCTGTAAGAGATGAAAAATGATTGAGTTTTATAGCGTTCAACCATCATTTCTGACTTGCAAAATCGATTTTCAAGGTAACTCGGCTTCAATTGGAATGATATTAAATTTCCCTGCTTTTGTATGAATTCTGCTGCATGCAAACGTTTTGAATTTGCTGCTTGAGTAACTTCCAAATGAATTTGCAAGCTCTTGTTCAGTTTTACAACAATCTTTAGAAAATAATGCCTCAAATTATTGATCTTCAAAGTTTTTGGTTGGCCGGGGCGATCTTTGTCTATCGTGTCAACAGTGTCCTAAAAATTTTATATTACAAAATCATAAATTAGCAATCCAAGCAGGCAATCTGAAATTAAATATGTAATAGGAAATAGGCTAAGAAATTATTTTATAAAATTTGAGAACAAAAATTCAATTTCCTCGAAATCCACCAATTTCAAACCGGTCTTCATGCTAAGCCATAATAGCTATAACTGGTGAAATTTGCATTTTTAATGCTCATTTAGTACTTATTAGAAATTTAGGAAATTTGGTTTAAACATTTTTTTATACCCTACACCACCATAGTGGGGAGGGTATATTGGGTTAGTGCTGATGTTTGTAACGTACCAAAATATTGTCCCAACACCCACCTTAAAGTATATCTGTTCATGATCACTTTCCGAGTCGATTAAGCGAAGTCCGTCTGTCCGTCCATGTTAACCTTGTAATCAAACTACAGGTGGCAATTTCAAAGATAATTAGATACAATTTGGTACAAGCTTCTTTAATGCCCCGAGGACGAAGCCTATTGAATTTGGTAAGAATCAGCTCATTATTTCTCCTAGCCCCCATACGATTGTCTTATCTGCAAATAGTCAAGATCTCATAAATATCTTAGTTATATAGTTATCCAAACTAAATTCAGCACAAATAAGTTTTATATAAGCCGAAATCGCATTACCAAATTTTGTGACGATCGGTCCATAATAAGCCATAACTTCCATATAAGGCCCACTTCCAAAAATCACTTCAACTTGCATAAATCTCTTAAAAATGTTGGTATTCAAACAAAATTCAAAACAAATAAGTTGAATATATGAAAAAGTCGTGTCACCAAATTTTATTACGATTGGTCCATAATTAGTCATTGCTCCCATATAAGGCCCACTTCCAAAAATCACTTTAACTGGCATAAATCTCTTAAAAATGTTGGTATTCAAATAAAGTTCCATAGAAATAAGTTGTGTATATACAAAAGTCATGTCACCAAATTTTATTACAATTGGTCCACAATTAGTCATAGCTCCCATATAAATTTTAAAAGAAAACTGTTTATAATCATATTCTTGGTGTAGGGTATCATAGGTCGGGCTTGACCGACTATACATTCTTACTTGTTTTAAAATGTTAAATTTGGGATTTAAAAAATGCATGAAGTGAAGCTTATATGCATGAAATTATATGATTTTATTTTGGTATTAAGTTATAATGGGTTATCGATCTCGGAGAATTTTCACTTTTAAACATTTAAAAGTAAATAAAATACAAACACAATTTTTAATTCGATTTTTTTGAGAACGTATTGCTTTTTTAACCTAAAACACAAAACTTGAAATAGAATATGCAACCTCTGAAATCGTTATTCGATTTTACTAAAATATTCAGAATTTGATTTTTAGATGGCTGAGAACAATTTTAGCATTGAAAATGTGACAAATAAGAGCCACCCTAGTGTACATATAAGTAATCACATTGAATATATTTGAATATTTTCCCTACGTATTTCAGTGTTCTTTCTTTAAAAAATGTCACTAGGTTGATGGGTTTAACAACAAACCCCGAATGAACGGGAAGAAAAAAGGAACATTCACTTTCGCATTCTTAATGTTTATAGCAGTCACCGTATTTTTTGCTGGTTTCATTGTCGTTCTGGTTGCTGTTGTTGTTGTTGAAATCTGAGCCAAATGATTCAAACCTCCAACACAAGTTGACATTTATACAGATTTATGCAACATTAGTTAGTAGTTCTAGTAGTAGCAGTGTGGCAGCAGCAGCAGCAGCAAAAGTGATGTAGATTCACGAGATTTCGTTAAATCTATGCATGAAATACAAGCAATATATACATACATATGTATGTGTGTCAGTTTATTTAGGTATCATGTACTTTTTATGTACATATATATTCGTATCTATCTATATAGTGAAAGTATATCTTTCAAAATGGGGTTTATGTACAATAGACCTGTACTTGCTGTCATGGACAATTGTTTTATTAATTAGTTGATTTGGATAAAAGTTAAGGTCGTTTAACAGTTTATAAAGCAAATTAATTTTAGACTTGTTAAAATCTACTTAATAATAATTGATTGGTAATTTAAATTAAACAATTATTAGCGAAGCATATCCCTAATACACGCATACATCTTCTAACTAATATTCATGCATACATTTTAGTTATTGTGTATTTGTGTATCTATGAGTATAGTGTGTGTATGTATGAGTGTGATAAGAATATTGTATAAGCTTCTTTGAAATGCAAACAAGAATAGAGTTAACATTTGCTGCATAGCAATTAATCTTCAACATTTACATTTACAAATAATTCTTCACTCTTCACAGAAACACATTTAGACATACACACACACACACATAATATGTACATTTATTTACATATGGGCAACTCCACGAGAATGTCAAACACGACTGAAAACAAGTAAGAAAGTATGGTCGGTCAAGCCCGACCATATAATACCCTACACTAAGTAAAACAGCAAAAACATTTATCTTTTAAACATTCAATAATTTATATTTTTGAGTGATTTTCGGAAGTGGGCCTTATATGGAGGCTTAACCAATTATGGACCGATCACCATGAAATTAGGTCGTGTGATTTATGTCTCTATGAAAGTTTACTATGTTGAATTTTAGTTTACATGGACATCCAGCCAGCCAACCAGCCAGCCGACCAGCCAGCCAGACGGACGGACATCGTTTAATCGACTCAGAAAGTGATTCTAAGTCGATCGGTATACTTTAAGGTGGGTGTTAGACTAATATTTTTGGGCTTTACAAACATCTGCACAAACGCATAATACCCTCCCCACTATGGTGGTGTAGGGTATAAAAAGGAACATGAAGGACCAAATTATTTTTCAGATACTCTTATTTTTGCAAAATCTATTCCACTCTATAGACTACAAATGTCATGTACGATGACATGAAATCCCCCATATATATTGTATACATAAGGTTGGCCCTCATAAAATACAAGTTTAATTCTTTCTAAGATACCGTTTCTCAAATTTAGGTCCTGGTTTCAGTATGTGGTAGCTGAATCAAAGGACAAAAAGGAAATTTTTATGGAATTTATGATTTTTTTATGAAATCAGGACAAACCAGAATTTTTCTTGAGATATGGTCTCCACAAATAAACTGAAGTTTCATTTTAGTTGGCAATATCGACACTTTATTTTTCCTCCATCCAAACGTGAACACCCTAAAGACATACTTAGTATAGATACAATATTCAAACAATTTTTAAAAAGTGTGTACACTAGGGTGGCTCTTAATTAACCATAGTTGGATTTTTGCCAGTCTCACCCCCCAGTTTGGTGAACTTTGGTAAAAATAAATCATGCTGAAAAATGTCAGTTAAATCGGTTAAGGGTTAGGCCCTCTGAAGTTTTGATATGCATTTACAAGTGGAAAAAATGCATTTTTTCAGTTTTTGTAAAAATTTTGCCATTAAAAAATTACATTTGCAATTTAATTTAAAAGAATAGAAATGTGTACGTAATTGTCGTTCCAATAAGCCATAAAAAACATAAATTGGTCAACAAATGTTGAAGTTATTAAAAATTCCCCAGGCCATTAACGTGTCTTAAGCCACTAGAACCAGAAATGTAGGAACAAAATTAATTTATGTTGAGCAATATTAAAATAAAAGCTCATTTTTACTTAAAATATATCCATATCTACTTGTATATGAGTTTTTGTCTTCGTAGGATACCGTTAAACTATTCGCAGGTATAACCGAAGAAATAATTTTTTTTTAACGGCAATTTCAAAACTCCATTTTAAATTTTTTTAAAAATTTTGTTAAACAAATTTCAGAAGTTTTTGATCATTTCCTTGGGATTTATTGAGAATATAATAGGGAATAAAAATTATGTCAATACCACCTATAGTTTTACCGTTAACCTGCGATTTAAATTTTGAAATTTTCGAGAAAAACAAATTATTTGGCCATATTTTGGCGAACGAGCTCTATTTCCTTACTGTTATGAATTTTAAGTAGAACATATTCAGAATATTATTGTCCAGATAAATCTAAATATACTCTGAAAGTTTTACTAAAAATGGAAGAGGCTAAACCTTAAATTGTGAAGGTCATAGGTACAATTTTTCAATATTTGGAATTTATAATTTAAACACTATATTTCAATTCAAACATTTATCACATGTTGAACTGGTTTCAATTATTTCATAATTTAATCAAGTATTCATGAGCTCAAAAAAAATTTTCTGATATTTTCTATTGAATTTTGAGTTTTGAATTTGATAATTTTGACAATTGAATATACAATTTTCGTTATTGGTTGAACTTCAAATACAAAAATTATTGAATAGATAGGCTGACTTCATAAACGCATTTTGCAAAGCAACACTGCAATGCATAGTGCTCATAAACGCAATAGATTTTGTTTTGGCAATGTCGCAAGTTCATTATTGTATGGCAATGCTTGACCATGCGCTGCATCTGTCAAATTTGTGAACCTCGTTTATGAAGTCGGCCATACTTTTCGTAATTGAAAACACAAAAATAGCAAAAATGTGTTTTCATTACAAAAATTATCTATTCAATAATTTTTGTGTTTAAATTTCAACCAATAACGAAAATTGTATATTCAATTGTCAAAATTATCAAATTCAAAACTCAAAATTCAATAGAAAATATCAAAAAATTTTGTTTTTGAGCACATTATATAAAATAATTGAAACCAGTTCAATATGTGATAAATATTTGAATTGAAACGGTTTAAGAAATAGTTTTTTCTGTGAAGATAGCGAAATGTTATTTATGTTTGGGCCGATTTTGATGAAACTTAATAAGAAAATAACACGAAGTTTAGTATTTATTTACCTGAATTTTTTCAGCATGATTTTTTTTTTTACCAATATTCACCAAACTGGAGTGTGAGACTGGCAAAAATCCAACTTTCGTTAATTAAGGGCCACCCTAGGGTACACATGTAGATTTGTATCTTCATATAAATCAGTATTTTTTTCATTTTCAAAGAGACACATGAAGGAAGTAATGCAAACATACATAATATTTATGTAACATCAACAACTGTGTCCCTTTCTAGAAGTTGTAGTTGCATTTCTCACCTCCATTCCGGCGAATAGTTTATCTTTTGCGATTAATAAATAGAAATTTAAGTTTTAATTGCTGACATTTATTTTTTTGTGATTGGCACTTGATAGAGAAGTTTCCACACTGGTGGCATATATCACTTGTATTATCTGATAAACAATTTAGAAAAAAGATAAATTTAAGGTTTAGTAGATAATTCCAAAGCTATATGAAGAAATAAACTTCAAGCTAAGGGCCATAACTTCGATTTAAATTATTAATTTTACTGGTCTAAACATGTTTTGTAGAAAAGTAAGCTGCGCTGAAAAGTCTATTTTAAAGTATCGATTTCATTCCAAAACAATGTAATGGACAATTTCGAATACTCTGTTCTGAAGTGAAGCGTAGCCCAGAGAGAGTGTCCTGCATCGATCGAAATAAATAGTAGTCGGACAGGGCAAGGCTAAACTTTCCAACCACTTCTTTCTTTCCAAATAATTTTTAACAGGATTGCAGCATGTGACCTAAAGTTGTCATGATGGAATATTACGGTTTCATGTCTGACCGCATATTCTGGGCGTTTTTCGGCCAATTCTCACATCAAATTAATTCGGTACAGGTTCCCAGTGATGGTCTGGTCAGACCTTTTTGGTCCCACCAAATACAGAGCATTAGGCTGATTGGCCGAGCTTCACATATGATCTCTTACACTTCGGGTGATCGTAATGCAACCATTTTTCATCGCTAGTAATGATTCGATACAAAAATGATTTTTTTATAGCGTCCAATCAGCATTCCAGACACACTAAATCCTTTTTCAAGGTCTCTCAGCTTCAAATCGTCCCTGCTATAGGATGTTGAATGCAAACATTTTCAAATTACTGATTGAGTAGTTCCCAATGATTTTCAAAACTCTTGTTGAGTTTGACAACAATCTTTATGGAGTAATGCCTCCAATTCGTGGTCTTCAAAATTGTTTGGCTGGCTGGGGCGATCTTCGGTTTCCATGTCAAAATTACCACTTCTGAACCGAACTGAGCCGAGCGCTTTCCAAAAATATAAAAATCTTTGAAATCGGAAAGGAAACAAAAAAATTGCAAGTGTTTAAAAATTTACATGTCGAGGGTACCCTACTTTGAGCTCCCATAGCGCCGCACCTGGAACATTTGTATGGCCCATTTTAATATCTTAAACTCGAATACTACTTGTCAAATACCCACGTCAAATTTTATCACGTTCGGACCAGCCGTTTAGAAATGCAAGATTTATTTCCAAAAAATTATGATTCTGCCCCACTGTGCGCTCTTTTACCACACATTGAAAAAATGGCGCACATTGGGGAACTGAAAAAAAAATTGGAAACTAATCTGTAACTTCTAAACGAATAGCCCGATAAGTTTTGAATTTGGGCTTATAACACCAAGGGGACACAATGCCCCTTGGTGTCATAATCTGTTAAAATAAAACCTTTTCCCCTTAGTAAGTCAAATAATAATGTAATTGTTTATGGACAAATTACCAGTATAGTAATATGAATCTGTAGAAATATAATTCTCGCAAGGTCAACAATTAATGTGTCAATTGTTTTTTCAGTTAATAACAATAATAATAAAATTACTTGTTAATTATTTAATGATATGAATAATTGTTTAATAAATGTTTTTGTATAAATATTTTGATTTAATTTAATCGTTTAAAACTTTTTTTCTACTGTTGTGTTAAAAATAAACTGTTATTGACCTGATTTTATTAATGTCAAAGAACTTGGTCATATAACTACAAAAACATACATAGAGACATACTGATGTATGTACATATATATATTTATTTAAAATTGTATTTAATAAATATATATTCAATTACGAAAATTACTGAAATGAAAAAAAAACTATACCAAACTCATATAATAACAGATAATACACTAACAATATAATTTTATAAAGCTGCTAATATGAACATAGATTTTAGATTTACTAACAAATTTAGAACTTTTTACAATATAGACGACATAAATTTAAATACTACAAATACTATTCATACTTACATGTGTACGAATATGAATGTATGTTGCCATATTCGTATTTGTATGGAAATTTTATCAGATAAACTAAATTTTCTCTGAATTCTCATTAAGTTACATTAATTGGCAACAAAAATAAAATATCAACGACAAAAATATTACTTATAAATGGAGCACAGTAAGAGACTAAATAAAAATGACACTGGAGACGAAACGAAAAATTTCGATAACAAAAAATTTAATTGTTAAACTTTTACTCTTCTGAATTTTATACTATTTGGCATACATGGATAACATATCTATGGTCATAAAAACTAGAGATTCGTGTTCGGTTTTAATCGAAACCTAAACCGAAAACCGACATTGATTCATATGATGTACGGAAGTCCCTTCGACTCTACTTGATTGTTCGCACGTAGTGAACTACCACGTAAACCAACGCTACCTTTCGCAGGCTATGCAAGAAAACCTTTTAATAAAGATCATATTTAATTTTTAAAAAAAATAATTATACAAAAGTCAAAAGATAGGTACCACTAAAGTCACCTTTTGTGAATTCTAACTCATTCACAATCATGTGTGCCTAATTTATAATTTTTAGGTTTATTATTATAAAATATTCAAAAAGTACCTTTACCATTAATATCTCTTTTGAATTCGCATTCACTAAACCATAAATGCTTAATTTCGTGTTTCTAGGTTCATCGTTATAAAATATTCAAAAAGTACTATTAGTTGGAAAAAATTACCAGTAAGTTCCTTTTTTTATAATCTAACTCATACATCACAATTTCCTGCTTATAGGTCAGGAAAAAAACACCATTTGAAGAACGAAAAAATACTAATAGTTTTTGTTACTTCAATATCATTGACCTTCTATCCTTGATTCTTTTTTACTCAAAAGCATATACAATAAGCAAAATAATTTAATATAATAAAAAGTACCATTAGAAGAAAACCAGTTTTCCACACTTAAATTCCCGTGAAGTTTGAAATTTCAAAGTAATTTCCTAATTCTGGGACAATATTATAGAAAATTCAAAAAGTACCATTTTAAGAACGAAAAAGTACTCTTGTTTAATTGGTTTAATTCTCAGTTGTTTGGTAACATAATACCGTTGAAGTCAATATTCTGAGATGATAGATTTTAAAATTTTTTTTTTCTAAAATTGTGAATTTCTTTATTATGTGGAGAATCACATAATTTATTATAACTCAAAAAGGGTAAGTTCGATATTATTGAAGTAAACTTATGCGAATTTTTAATAACTTTTACATGTTTTGACCAATTTCTGTTTTTTATGTCTCATTAGAACGACAATTACGTACACATTTCTATTCTTTTAAATTAAATTGCAAAAGTAATTTTTTAATGGCAAAATTTTTACAAAAACTGAAAAAAAATTCATCATTTCCCCTTGTAAATGCATCTCAAAACTTTTTTTCAGGATGATTTTTTACTAATGTTCACCAAATGGGGGGGTGAGAATGGCTAAAATCCAACTTTCGTTTATTAAGGGCCACCGTAATGTACAACTATGTTTTTTCTCTGGGTGCACTCATTTGCAATAAGTAAAATGGTACCAAAATCCAATTTAATCCAATCCCGACCATTGTCAGCCAAACTCCGTATGGTGATAATAAATTGATTCATACAAACTTTAAATACTTTTCCAATTATAGTTCGAAATTAACAAATTAACAACTAATACAATATCGCCCATTTTTACCCAAAATAAGTAAAATTAAAATAGTGATATTCGGGCAACATTTGAAGACTTCCACAATTATAGTTCTCCATATATTCGAAAATAACTATTTGCTTGGTATTATGGTATTCGAATTATTCGATTTTTCTCTTGTTCGAATAAAACGAATAATTCGAATAAGAGATTTTAACTTGTTTGAATAATTCGATCACACGTTTAAAATTAATCGAATTATTCGAATAATTTAAATTTTTTTAAAAAAGTAAAGAATGATGTTTTGATGTCGGTTTTTTAATATTTTATTATTAAAGAAAAACAAAAAATACTGTTAAAGTTAACAATTCAAGTATTGATAATGTTAAAAACATTCGAACACAAAGTCCATTATAAAATTTTCAACAAAAATATTCTGATCAGATTAACTCCCGAACAATATACAAAACAATTGACTAGCTAACCCTTTAGTTTCCGTTTTGGAGGTATGCTTTAAAAACTTTGAACTAGTTGGACATGATCCTGAATTCATTAAGAACTTTTTTACGTCGTTCATTAATTCGGGTTTAAAATTGAGTAACTAATTGTTTAGTAAATTAATTATTCACTATTAATTATTCTAGGTTGCCGAATCTTTGCTTAATAAAGTGGTCTTGGGGAATTACACAATAAAGGGAATCTGTTCAAAGTTTGATATCATTGTCAGAGAACGTGGCTAAATTGAAGTCAGGCACTGCATGATCGACTCATTTATAAATACGCAAAAAGTTTATTACCATGTTAGACAACGATGTTCAAAATCATGTATAAGACGAACTCCATGCTTTTCTTGCAACAAAACATTAATTTGCAATATTTGTGTTTATCATTCGATTTATTAAATATTTTGCAACACTTATGTACATACGCGGTTATAACATCACTTATATACATATATTTTAACATCATGGCCTTCATCTATTTCAATGTAATCATCAGGGAAACCGGAAATATGCTCTAAAAAAAGCGTTTTAGGCGCTTTAAATATGCAGTAAAAACTTTAAAATATGCTCTTAAAATTTAAAAAATATGCTCTTAAAAAAACAAACTTTTACATAATTTTTAACCAAAAAAAATTTACTTAAATTTTCAAATAAAAATCGTTGTCTATTGGATCTGAAAACATTTTTAAACATAGAAAATGTTCTTTCGACATCAACTGATATTACAGGAGCAAATTTAAAAGACAATATTTCTTTAACACTTAGAACGGTTAAGTTTGAATTAGAACTAAAATTTGATGTTTAGATGGAGCTATTATTAAATAGTGCTTATTTTATATTAAAACAAGTAAAGAGCTATATTCGGCTGTGCCGAATCTTATATACCCTTCACCTAATTATACTTCAAAATAAAAAATTTAAATATTTTTAGGTGAACAAAATTTTTTGTTCGGTTTTTTCATTTTTTGGATAAAAAAAATTTCGAATTGTTATTTTAAATTTTAAAAAAAAATTTCTGTTTTTAAAATTTTTTTTTTTAGTGAAAAGCCATCTATTTTTCAATTTTGAATTTTAAACAAAGGAAGTAAAAACCTGTAACACAACAGCGAAAAATAAGTAAGACAAAATTTGTTTTTGATAAACTCAAAATATGCTATTAAACAGTAAAATATGCTCTAAAAACGCAAAATATGACATAAATATGCTCTTAAAACAAATATATGCAAAAATATGCATTTAAGCGTAAAATATGCAAAAATATGCACTAACAAATCGATGCCAAAATTCTTAAATAGTTCTGAAACGTGTAAATATCTTATCCATGTGCTCATTAGACTCACCAGAAAAAACATGCATTTGCATATTTTGGTTTCCCTGGTAATCATTATAAATGTCATCCTCAATATCACTTTCGACGACCGTTTCAAAATCACATTCAACTCCACTTTAATTTAAGTTAATATTCTAATTATTAATTGCGTTGCTTCTAATATTTCGCCAGCTAAATAACAAATATTTTATTCCGTATATACCTTTTATTTTCATTGGTTCAAGTCATAAGTTAAAAATTGTGAAAGATTTGTTTTTAGAATTGTAACTTCTTGCAGTAATATTTATATATTTATAGATGGAGCTATCACTTATTTAAATTTGAAATTATAAACAATTTTAGCAATTTAATAAATTTAAATATATATGAACATTTATTCGTTTTATTCGATTATTCTACATAAAATTGTTCGAATTATTCGTTATTCGAAAATGGCCATTTTTAAATTGTTCGAATAATTATTCGATTAATCGAACGATCATTAGTCGAATGAATACTCTACTTGGTATCCATATATTAACCATCCAATGACTTATAATTGAGGGGAATCATTAGAAAATGGAAGATATCTTTTATGAGATATCCTTTGTGTTTAAAAGAAAATATGCAATTGAAATTCTGAGATTTTACAACATTCTTATATACAATTTGAACTTAAAACATCAACAAAGGTAATTTAAAATTTGTGAGTAACTTCAAATTTGATATGGCCATAGAGACTCTATGTACCAAGATATAACAAATTTGGAATGGGTAAGCTCCGATGACTTGTCGAACAATTTGTTTGCTTTCACTGATAGACTACAATTGGAGCAAATTGTTCCTAATAGTTATAGCCGCCATATATTATTAATCACAGATTATGTTGCTTTCTTTTGATTCAAAGTTTTCAATATATGTGGAATAACTTCTTTAACAACTCTTATTTCAGAGTTTTATTTTTTATTTCATCCCTACAACTTGTCTTTTTTCTTTACATACTTGCTGTATTTCAATTTGCATCCACAAAATGTTCATTCATACTCGTATATGTAAATAGTACTCGTAGTAAGTTTATCTTTTGCATTTACATCTATCTATCCACTAGTATTTTGATTATTCTACTGCTTAAGTCAAATGAGTTTTTCAAAAACTTAATTTTCATAATTATAAATGCAAGCAATTGACATCATTTTGTAATAGAAAATTATGCAGGGAAATAACTGAGTTTTGCTGCTTTTATTATAGAATAAACAACATCCTACAGCAGTAATCTATACAATACGAAAATAAATAAGTTTTTCTTGTAAATAAGTTACAGAAATACATATTGCATAAAAACTTGTTCATAATTATGTTGGATAAGGAAATTGTGTCAATTTTGAAATTATTCATCAAGAGTGCTAGGGATTCAGTTTGATAATTCATAAGATATTTACGAATTGTATAAAGACTGTGTTATTATAGATAAATAATTCGGGTTTAAAATGTCGTTTTGTTAATATGGGTGTTGAGAAATTCCTGTTTATTTAACTTAGTTATCTCTTATAGTTTAATAGATATTAAAGTTTAAATTTTGAAATTATTGCTTTTACCATGAGTTTAATTTGTTTTTGCAAATATCTTTGATAAATTATATACAATTCTGTTTTTTTCTTATAGTAGGCTAAACCAATGGACTAATCCTCTTGAAATTTTTACTGTATGTCTCTCTATATCTGAAAGGAATAACAGGCTCCTTAACGTGGGCGTGACACTTCCCATACAAAGTAAATAGTTATTATGGAATATCTGGTGAACTATTGGGTGTATCATTTCAAAATGCGGGATTTATGGTTTCTGTTTTTAATAACTTATATGCTAATGGTACACATCTGTCATTTATTCTCACTTAGTTATTGATCATTATAGTGTAAACAGCAAAGTTGTTTTTTGCTTCGAAAAGCGTCATATGCGGGAAGTTTCTTTAATTTGAAAAAAGTGCCGCTAAAGCACACCAATTGATTTTGAAACTGAAAACAATGATCGCTCAGACCAGCCAAAAGAGTTTGAAGACCAAGAATTGTAGGCATTACTCCATGATGATTGTTATCAAAATCAACAAGAGCCTGCAACATTATTGGGAGCTACTCAATAAGCAATTTAAAAACGTTTGCAAGCAGCAGGATTCATTCAAAAACAGGAAAATTTGATACCATACGAATTGAAGCCGAAATGATGTTTGAACGCTATAAATGAAAATCATTTTTGCACTGAATGATTACTTGCAATGGAAAATGGATTCATTACGATAACCCGAAGCATAAGAAATCGTATTTGAAGCCCGGCCAACCAGCTGAATAGACACCAAGACCAAAAATCCATGGCGCTAAGTTAATGACCTGTGTTTGGTGGAACTAAATGGGTGCTATCTATTATGAAATCTGGCCAGACCATCACACGGAACCTGTACCGAACTCAACAAGAGCTTGAAACATCATTGGTAGCTATTCAATCAGCAATTTCAAAACGTTTGTAAGTAGCAGGATTCATCCAAAAGCAGGAAAATTGGGTGTCATACGAATTAAAGCTGAGAGACCTTGAGAGACGATTTTGTATATCTGAAATGCTGCTTGAACGCAATAAAAGTAAATAATTTTTGCATAAATAAATATCCATGGCTGTCAAGTAATGCTCCGTATTTGGTGGGAGCAAAAGGGTCCTATCTATTTTTAGCTACTGAAATCTGGCCAGACCATCACAGGGAACTTAAACGAGCATTGACCGAAAAACTCCCAGAATATGCGGCCAGACATGAAACCTTATTATTCCATCATGACAAGGCTCGGCCACATGTTGCAATACCAGTTAAAAGTATTTAGAATGAAGTGGTTGGATAGTTTTGCCTCACCCACCTTATAGTCCAGACCTTGTCCCGTCCGACTACTATTTGTTTCGATCGAAGCAGAACGCTCTCTCTGGGATTCGCTTCACTTTGGAACACAGTATCCAATATTGGCTTGATTGGTTCTTGGCCTCAAAAGGTGAGCAGTTCGTTTGGCTCAACATCAATATGTTGCCAGAAAGATGAGAAAAGGTGATAGCAAACAATGGATAATACTTTGAATAAATTTAAATTGTACAAATGTTTCTAAATAAAAGCTAAAAATTTTAACAAATCCCACATTTTTAAGTCATACACCCAATATAATTGCGAAAGCCTCAAAACTTAGCATAATTTACTAATGTGCCATTTTGCGAATTTTGGCTAAAAATAGATGAAACTTGATAAATGGGCGTGGCACCATCCATGCAAAGTAAGTACACCCAGCGAAAAAATTAACACATCCATGCACAATTTGAAAAAATGACACCATTCCGTTGCCGTTGCAAATGACACCATCCGTTGTCGATTTGACTACTTTAGTGTACTATTTTATAACAGACCGTTTACAATTTGTCACCGTTCGTGTACGATTTGACACCAGACTGTTGTCAATTTGACTCCATAAGTTGTCGACTTGATTCCGTTCGTGTACGATTTGACACATGACAATTTTTCCTTTCTATTTTTTTGGTAATTAATATATGTAAATAACAATTTCTTTATTTTTTACATTTTTTTAATGCAATACTTATAAATACTTAAATATAAAAACTATAAGTTTCCATTTGGAGTTGTATGTCATCACTGGATTCGTTGGTCTTCTCTGCCTGGATCTTCACTGACTTCACTGCCTGCATCTTCATCTGCATCAACACAAATTCGCAATCAAACACAATTACACTTTCTTTTGTATTTTGGTTTTTAAACCATTTATTTGCATCACTATTACCCTTTATTATTTATTAAAATATTTTGATGTAAATAAATTTAAAACACACTTATAAAAGCAACTCACATTGAAATGCGTCGCGAATAATTTAACAACATTGCGTTGTCGATTCGTACCCGTTTGTTTACAAATTGTAAACGTACGGTGTCAAAATGACACCAACCGTTGTCGATTTTACGTCGTTTTTCCCTCAGTGTAGTTGTTTTCGAATATCTGCAGAACTATAATTGTGACAGTCTTCAAACTTTATACTAATCAATTTCTTATCTCTGCAGGAAGTATTTCCAAAAATGGGATGGATCGAAACAGGGAGTATGGCACATCCCATACAAAGTCAATAGTTATTTTCGAATATCTCTGAAGGTCTTAAACTTTTAACCGAATATCATTTTACATAGTTTGACTGAAAATGGGTGGTATTGTATTAGTGGGCGTGTAACCTCCCTTACAATGTAAATTATTAATTTTGAATATCTAAAGAACTGTAATCGTAAAAGTATAATCGTACACGTAAAAGTATTTAAACTTTATACGAATTAATTTCTTATCACTGTACGGAGTTTGGCTGAAAATGGGATTGGATTAGTGGGCATGGCACTAATAATACAAAGTAATGGCGTAAAACTTAACCTAATTTTGTGTATAATTAAAATAATGATATTAGGAAGTGTTAGGGGTCCTAGCTAGAAATCTTCATACAATTTTAAAGCGGTAGACTATTGATTGCTGTGGCTAAATAAAAAGTCATTGACCTAGAACTCTGGGGTATATTTTAAAATCATGCAACATATCGAAATGTCTACAAGAGAATATTGAAAGATGTTATTTCTAAAATTAAATTGAAATCTATTTATAAAACAATATTTTGCTTTTCCAAAATAAATTAAAAAATTTGCACATTGCATTTTTTTTTATCTCACATGAAATTGAAATTTACATAGACAAATAAATTTCATTATTTTTGTTTTTGTCTAGTAAATAAAATGGAAATTCCACAGTGTTTATGAATGTATAGGTGAATTTATTCGTTAAAAATGTGTTCGATTCAATGTTCAAGTTCAGGGTTATAAAAGTACACGTGTCAAAAAGTATATAAATATAATTGTATTGCAGTGTGTGTGTGTAAAAATATCCCAGCAGTTAAGCAAGTAGCAAATGTATCCCTTATAGAGAGTAATTGAAACGAGTCTAGTCACTTTAAACCAGTGGTGCCCAAAATCACAATTCCTTAGCACGCGTAATAGGGCAAGAAAATTCTGCTGAATTTACTTTGATACACATACACTATATGCTTACTTGTGTGTTTTCTTATAATGATCATGTGTTTGTTGCTTTGTTTTCATCTCAGAGAACAAAATCAAATTCTCCGCTGTTTTACCCCACAACCAAAGCTTTAAATGTTTCTTGTGTACTGCCCTTTAAAAAGTAATCTATTGGAGAGTTGTCGGAGGAAGTTTTGTTAACATGCAATCGCGTATTGGACTGTTTATGAGTTGTCTATTTAACTGACTAGCTGATTAAGTAACCAGTTAAGTAGCTAGTAAGTTAACTGACTCTACATATGTAATTGGTATGTTAATTCAATGCATTGCCTACTTTGGACCAGCTATCAGTGTAAATTATCAATTTACCTCCTAACTAGTCACGTTGCTAGTTATGTAACTACTTGTCACCCTAAATGATAAGTAAAATCACTTGTTCAGGACAGTCTCCTAAAACTGCCGGGATATAAAAAATAAACAAAACCAGCCACATTAATATTTATTTTTTTTCTTAACTTAAATATGTGTAAAATTTATGAAAATATAAATCACAACGATAATAATAATAATTATTGTTTACGCTACTTTGAACAAAGAACAAAAAAAAAAACACAAAATGTTTGTAAATTATTTGTCATGTTGAAAGAGATATTGTCATAAGCTAAAACAATAAATAATAATTTACTAAAATCAACATTTCTTTTTTTATTTCCACAATAGCAATTCAAATAAAAACGTTTACTTCCGAAACAAATTTTATTTCAGCTTTTTCTATTTGTAAATTTTTTGGTGTCGTTTTCTAAGTGATTAGCACTTTTAAGTTCAGCTGATGTTTCATATTTCGTTTGTCATGTTTTTTGGTATTATATCTAAGTGATTTATTATTTTGCACTAAGCATTAGTCAATGGGGCTAGTAGTTTCCGTATAATAGTTTTTATTAGTACATAAGTCATTCGCAGGACAAAAAAAAAATAAATAAGGTCAAGGCCATAGCTTAAAGTTGTGAAATGAAAACAATTTTATCATATATCTTTAGCTTACTCTGCAAATGAGCTAAGTCGCTTTTCACAAATTTTACAGAGGTCACAAAAAAAGACTGTAAAATTTATTGTTTTAAATATTTTTGAAATCTGTTAATGCATCTGTTAATAATAAATAATCACAGTTTAGAAGTAGTTTATTTGGGAAATAATTCGGTACCATGTTAATAAAACGTCACACAGTTCGGACCTACCTAGGGTCGTAAATTTATTTACAAATATTATCATCATACTTTCCAAAAAAGTTTGAAGACCAAGAATTAGAGGCATTACTCCATGTAGATGTTGCAAAATCAACAAGAGCTTGCAAAATCATTGGGAACTCTTCAAGCAGCAATTTCAAAATTACAATACAAGCCCGGCCATCAAGCCGAATCGACATTAAAGCCACAAAAGATGAGCAGTTCTTTTGGCCAAGAATGAATCAAGCCAATTTCGGATACTCTGTTGCGAAGTGACGCGTATCACACACGCAGAGAAAAAATATAATTGGGCATGGTTACTGTAACCATTTAAATAGTGTTACAAGATTTTTAACAACATTATAGTCACAGTAACCATTTACATGATTGTGGTAACCATAATATGGTTAATTTATGATTCACATGATTGTATCAACCATATATATGGTTACAGTAAACAAATATATGTCATCATGGAGTAATGCATCCAATTCTTGGTCTTAAAACTTTTTGGCTGAACCGCATAAACCATAAGCTTCGGTGAGCAATCGGTGTGTTTCACACACTTGCGACACTTTTTTCAAATTAAAGAAGTAAATCTAAACTTCCCGAATATGATAAAATTAAAAATAATCTTTGTTGTTTACACTATAAATTCAATAACTAAGTGAGAATAAATGACAGATATGTACCCTTCAAAATGGCAAAAGATACGCCATCTATTGTAAATCCTACATTTTTAAGTTTTACACCCAATAGAAATCTTTTATTTGATAATACATAACTTATGCATCCAAAACCAGGTTGAATCTTTAAAAGGTTTTGGATCTAAATATATGAAATACTTTATGTGGACTTTTATAATTATTTTGATCCCAATAATATTTAACTGCATGAATCTTACAAGGTGAAATTTATCACTAATATTTTATAGTAATAGAAAATGTAAAGCAAACCAAACCAAACCAGTTAAATATTTTATGCAAAATGAAAAACAATCGGTGGCCGTATTATATTGGCACAGCCAAATATAACACTCATACTTGTCTCATTTTATATTATTAAACAATAATCGTAATGATAATTATACATACAACAACTAATGAAAAATAAATTAAATTATTTTAAATTAAAATCAATTTACACTTTTTTCTACGCAGAACTGAGCTGAAATTCCGAAATTGACATGTGGAACTCTAACCAACTGAGTGGAACAGCCCGAGCCGCAAGTATAAATAAACAAATTTGAACCTTTAATGGTAACAGTTTAATTTCAAAGCATTTACGAAAATAACCTAAAAACAACGCGCGTAATATTCTTTATCTCCACTTTTAATCCATTAAAAACAAAATAAAACTTCGTGCTTTTATATTTTGTTTTGTTTTGTTGAATTTTAATTTTAATTTGTGTGAAAAGTTCAACAACGAGAGTGCAAAAAAATACAATAATAAAAATGCATAAAATATTTCGTACTCGTATTGTCTTCATGTGCATTTTCGCTTTAACACATCATTTACCAGCAATCTCTGCAAGTGCCAGTGATTTATCGTTATCCACAATATCGTCGTCCTCGTCTTCATCACCGTCAATGTCGTCATCGTCGGCGACAACATCAAGTGCTGGAACAGCAGCGACTGACATTGCCACCGCAAAGTCTAGTAGTAGTGATGCTTTAACAAAAACAACGGATTTATTTGCCATTGAAAATGATGTTGCTGCTAAAGAGGTATCGATTGCAGCATTATCATCATCATCATCGTCGTCATCATCAACGACATTATCTGAACAACCAGCTGTAACATCAGTAACATCATCCTCATCATCATCACAACCCCAGGCTAAGTTGGCAACACGCCGCCAGACACGTTCTCTCTTCTATTCATACCCTTATGGCGGCGGCCTATATGGCAATTTGTACAACGGTTATGGTGTTGGGGCTGGGGCTGGTGGTGGTGGTGGCTCTTATTATCCATACTCCTCTTACTCGTATGCTTACACTCCCTCAGTCTATAAATTTTGGGGTGTTTATAATCCATATTATGGTTATCCACGTGTCATCTATGGTTGATAAAAATGGATGATTGAATTTATAGTGAACTGAATTGAACTGAACGTAACTGAACTGCGTCAGTGTGTTTGTTTTACGGGTAAGAGTTTGAGTTTGTGAATTGAACGTACATTTTTATTTGTCGTTATTTATTTTGTTTTTGTTTTTATATTCTTTTAAAATGAGATTATGTGTTTTTATTGTTGAATAAATTAAAATTGTTTAATGGAAACCATTGCCCACATACGATGGAAATGTTTTTTAATGTGTGAAAAGTTCGAGGAAAATACTGGCTTATATTTAATTATTATGTATGTAGGTATGAAAATTATATTGTGAAATGGAAAATTAAGATTTTTAAATAAAACCTACTGAATTCGAACATAAACAGTATCTAGGTAATGAGTTTGAGTAGGGGTTTTCAAATTTTCCGGACAATTATATTCCTGGAAATTAATACAAAATTTCTTTAATTTCCGGAAATTCAAAAAAAGCTAATCTTAATAACTAGAATCCATTGAATTTGATGTTGTGTTTTGGATATTTTTGGAACATTAATATTGTACTAGTGTTCAAAATTTACATAAAATAATCTTTTACAAACAAATAAAAAATCAAGGTAGGCTACCAATTCGAAACGGTTAAAAGGTAACGTTAATTTGGATTATTTGTGTAACGGTAATTGTTGTTATTTCGGTAACAGTAATTTAATGATAACGGTAATTTTGAACAGACTTAACATATTGACAAAGTTTACCAAAACTTAAAATAAACTGACGTAGGTGGTATTACTTTTTAAAGTCTGTAGTAAGGTTCCTATTCGGCAAATGATTCCTGTGAATTCGCGACAATGTTTTTTTTTTTTTTGGTAATTTCCGGAAATTTTTGTCAGGAAATTTCGGGAATAGAGTTTAAAGATTTGATGCCAGTCAAATAATTCGATCATATCCATAAATATTTTCAATACTAGCAACAAAAAATTAGTTAATATTAAAGAATTACGATTGAAATGACGAATTTATTCATGTTAACATTAATTTCGGTTATAAAAACCGAGAGAGTGTGACAAAACCAGTTAATATTTATTTGAACAAGAAAACTAACTTTTTTAGTAGATCGATTTAAAATTAAAACTTCTAAGGAAATTCATATTTTAAGAAAATAATATTCTCAATTGAAAACGTTGTCATTCGAAACGAATTAAAATTTTATCTTAAACTTAATTCTTACAAAATTATATATATAAGAATATATATACATAAAATTATATACATTATTGCTGGTTTAATTTATTATTAAGAAGTTATCGGGAATTCTCAGGAATGGACGAATTCTGTACGAGTCTGTAGAATTAATTAAACTCATAATTTAAAATTCATTAAATTCATAATTTAAAATTGATAGAGTAGCTGTACGGTATTTATAATTATAAAAGAACTGATCATCTTTTGAGGCCAAGAACAAATCAAGCCAATATCGGATACTCTGTTCCAAAGTGAATCCTATCCAAGAGAGAGTGTTCTGCATCGATCGAAACAAATAGTAATCGGACGTGGCAAGGTCTGGACTATAAGGCGGATGAGACAAAACTTTCCAAACATTTTTTTCTAAATAGATAGGACCCACCTAATACAGAGCATTACCTTAGCGCCATGGATAGTTCACTTTATTGTCGATTCGACTGTTTGTTCGGGCTTTACATACGATCTCTTACGCTTCGGGTTATCGTAATGGATTAATTTTTCATAGCAAGTAATGATGCGGTGAAAAATGATTTTGTTTTATAGCGTTCAAGCATCATTTCGGAAATGCAAAATAGTCTTTCAAGGTCTCTCGGTTTCAATTCGCATTTTACCGAATTTCACTGCTTTTGAATGAATCCTGCTGCTCGCAAATGTTTTGAAATTGCTGATTGAGTAGCTCCCAATGATGTTGACAGCTCTTGCTGAGTTTCACAACAATCGTCATTGAGTAATGTCTCCAATTCTTTGTCTTCAAACTTTTTTGGCTGGCCTGGACGACTTTGTCTTCTGTGTCAAAATCACCAAATCACCGAACAAACCATCGCTCGCACGTTGAAAACAATCAAACGATCGATCGATCAAACACATTCACCATAAGCTTTGGCAAGCAATCGGTGTGCTTCAGCGGTACTTTTTATACCCTACACCACCATAGTGGGGAGGGTATAATGCGTTTGTGCAGATGGTTTATAACGCCCAAAATATTAGTCTAACACCCACCTTAAAGTATACCGATCGACTTAGAATCACTTTCTGAGTCGACTAAACAATGTCCGTCTGGCTGTGCGCAGAGTACAGGTCGCAATTTTGAAAATATTTCGATCAAATTTGGTACATATTATTTTTTCGGCCCAAGGACCAATCCTGTTGAAACTGGCTGAAATTTTAAAAGAAAAATTTTTCTTTTAAAATTTCATTATAAAATGAGGTCCTAAATCTAAATATTGGAAGCAAAAGTAATAATATTATTTAATACTTTATCGCTTAATACGTTTAATTTGTATTGCTAGACATTAATTTTACACTAAGATATGATAAAAAGGTGAAAAAGTCGAATATAGTCGATTTAAATAAAAAAAGCGAATACTCGACTTTTCATGAATTATGAAAATCGACTATTCAAAAATTTTGAAAAGAAGAAAGTTCATAAAATCGAATAGTCGACTTTTGGTTTCAACAATTTGTATAAAGCTTTGATACAATTTTCGGAACTCTTCTAAATTTGACTCAGCCTTTGCGGTATTCTGAAAAGTTTTTTATTGGACGCGACTCTAAATAATTAGGTGGCTTATTTTCTTTTAGGTTTCTTCTTTTAAGTTCTAAAGCAATTGTTCACAAAACTTTTTATAAACATAGGGTGAAGACATATTTGCCCAATTCACAATTGGTGTCGTAGCGTTGTATGTCGTAAAAATGTTTCCAAAAAATTTTTCGAAACAAAAACAAAACATTAATAAAAAAAATTACGATATACAATGATACAACGTTACGACACCAATTGTGAATTGGGCAATTGAATTATAAATCTGAAGTTTTATTTGAATGTGTCAAGTAGTTTTGAAGATAAACTAAGATTAAAAACTGTTGGATTTCTTTGAAAAATTGTCCTGCAAACATAAAAATTGTAGAAAATTACTTGCCTTACTTGCCATGTGTGAACCTACCTTTACTTGTGTACATATAAGTAGGTCTTAAAAACAATGTATGTGTTAAATTAAGATTATCATACAAATTGTGACTGGAAAAGTCAATATATACAATTTGTCATTCAATATAACAACTAACGCATTCTTAATTGAAAACCCCAAACGAAAACAAATAATATTTCCGCCTTTGCCCTTAATAAAAAGTTAATAAAAAAAAACAAGAACGAAAATTTGTAAAATATTGTCAACAATGCCTCATAATTAATGCAAATATTTGTAAAAAAAATAAAATCACTGCATGTCTGTTTATTGTTGGGTAGTTGGAGTAGTAGTTTTACTGTAGCAACAATGATTCTGGCAGAGAGGTGGTGTCTGAGAGGTGGTGGTGGTAATGATGTTGCAATGAAGACCATGTGGCATTCATATGTAGGCAGCAATATAATTGCACTACAGAGCAATATGGTCTTTTGTAATATTTTTGTATTGTATTTTTTAATTTCGACCAAACGTTGGTATAGTCGAATAGTTCTTGCATTGAAATGATATTTAAAATGTTGCCGATTTTAATTTACCAAATTTCTGTTAGTAATTTTGTCTACTAAAAGCTTTTGTTGATTTAATTTCTTCTCTTTAATACTATTTTTTCAACCAAAAGTGTAGTGTATCTTTTGTGGTCGACTTTAAAACTTATTTTACTGATTAAGTTTATTAAATAAACGCATTGTGCTACTATGTTTTTATGCATATTATTTTATTAATAATTGGTAGTCTGGTTGCGTAAAGTGTATACAAAAAATATTTCCCAGCAAACAATCAAATTAGCAAATTTAACAAAATTTTTATATTCAATTATTGTTGAAAGGATATTGTAATTCATACTTTATTGTAATGCAAGATATAAAAAGAAAAGAAATGCTGGCTGATCAGTTATTAAAAAATTTTTAAACTATTATACATATCGTTAGCTTAGGGAGCAAAGTACACTTTTTTTTGGGAAATTGAAATTTCAATACAAAAAGTTGGAATAATCAAAAAATACACTGTTTTCTTAACAACGGTTTACAATTGTTTAGTTTTTTCTCTCATTGTTGCACTGTGGTATGCAAAATAGCCAAGTCCATTTTTTCAATTAATTGCAACTTTATTGTCTCAGTTAGATGGAATTGAGTATATTTACCTTATTAAATATATAATAGCGCCAAAGAATATTAGTATATTTATTTAATTTGGACACAACAAACAACGACCACTTTTACAGCATTAAGAGCTGTTTGGGCAATAAGTACAAGATAAGGGTTACTGACAATAGGGACTTTAAATCAAATTACTATGTTAAGCCATACAAATAAATACAAAGAAAATTATAATAATCGCCATGGTGTATCGGGTTTTTTGTTTTTACTAACTTATATCATCGTACGTGACATTTGTACGTCTATAGAGTGGAATAGATTTTGCAAAAATAAGAGTATCTGAAAAATAATTTGGTCTTTATGTTCCATTCAGAGGGTACTATATTTTAAAATAATAAAAAGTGCTTTCGAAATATTGTTGTCCAAAATATTGAGCGAAATAAGGATATATCGTGCGTCATATAAAACTGAACTCATTTTGAGGTACATGTAGAAATATGCGAAAATATTCGAATCGTGAGAGGCGTTATGTTTTCTTTTAATTTCTTACACTAAACGAAATATTCTTCCTTTACAATACGTCATATTTAAATAAAAAAAATTTTTCTCTTATAATAAAACAATATATATTTTGTAAATATATGTATACAAAAACTTAAAAAGTGAATAGAAAATATACATTCGGTTTCAATAAACAATTTGACAATAGCAAAAAAACAATCAGTGTCAAATTCATTTCATACTACATGCTAATTGGGAGAATAGTTTTCGCCGCAATTTTATCCTAAAACATACCAATTAAACAAGTAAAAAAATATGGTCGGTCAAGCCCGACCATATAATACCCTACACCAAGTAAATGAGTAAAAATATTTTTCTTTTAAAATATCAATAATTTATATTTTTGAGTGATTTTCGGAAATGGGCCTTATATGGGGGCTATGACCAATTATGGACCGATCACCATGAAATTAGGTCGTGTGATTTATGTCTATATTAAAGTTTACTATGTTGAATTTTGTGTGTATACCAACATTTTTAAGCGATTTAAGCTGAAGTGATTTTCGGAAGCGGGTCTATATGGGAGCTATGACTAATTATGGACCGATCCTAACAAAATTTGGTGACATGAATTTTGTATATAAAAAACTTATTTGGAGCGAAATAATTTGAAATTTGTCCAATTTCGAGGGGACTTTGTATGGGGGCTAGGTGAAATAATGGACCGATTTCAGCCAGTTTCAATAGGCTTAGACCTTGGGCCGAAAAAGTAATATGTACCAAATTTGATCGAAATATCTTCAAAATTGCGACCTGTACTCTGCGCACAAGGTTTACATGGACAGCCAGCCAGCCAGCCAACCAGACGGACGGACGGACGGACGGACATCGTTTAATCGACTCAGAAAGTGATTCTAAGTCGATCGGTATACTTTAAGGTGGGTGTTAGACTAATATTTTTGGGCGTTACAAACATCTGCACAAACGCATAATACCCTCCCCACTATGGTGGTGTAGGGTATAATTAAAAAATTAAATATAGTCAGTTTAAACTATTATTTATGCCATTAAAATGTTGTAATAAGCTCTAAATACTTTCACATAGTAATATTTTAGTGTTTTCTCCTATTCAAATCATCTTGAAAAAAATTTTGAAGGGTTTTTGGTTTTTCGGTCGTGGTAGTCATTCTCGTGGAATTGCCCATATGGTATATTGAAGGGCATATATCTGTCATTTGATCTCACTTATTTATTGAACGTTATAGTGTACCAAACAAATCGTGATATGCGGGAAGTTTTGCTTTACTTCTTTACTCCATGAATATGATTTGCAAAATCATTGGGAGGTACTCAGTCAGTAATTTCAAAACGTTTGCAAGCATCACGATGAATCCAAAAGTAGGAAAATTGGGTACCATTCGAATTGAATCTGAGAGACCTTGAAAGACGAGTTTGTATATCGGAAATGTAGCTTGAGCGCTATAAAAGAAAATCATTTTTGCACCGAAGCATGCGATAACCCGAAGCGTAAGAGATCATATGTGAAGCCCAAATATCCATGGCGCTAAGTTAACTTTCTGTATTTGGTGGGAGAAAAAGCGTCCTATCTATTATGAGCTACTGACATCTGACCTGATCATTACAGAGAACTTCTACCGAACGCAACTAAATCGTTTGAAGCGATCGTTGCCCGAAAAAAGGACTTATAAACTGTAATTATTTATATCATTATAAATCTATCAAAATAAGTAACAAAACTGCATAATAGATTTAAAAAAACTTTTAAAACAAAGGATTTTAAAATGTTTTTTGCGACTCCTGTACAATTTTTGAATCGGTACTTATTACGTATGCATCGTACACCAAATTATTAAAAAATACAATAAATGTACCTGCTGAATCTATCATTTAAAGCAGACATTTACGCCCCCTGTTGTGGGTTTTTGGAACTATTTTTAAGGATTCAAAAAACATCAATTTTATTAATTTTTGATGCACAATCGACTAGTGAAATCAGATTTGCAATATATTCAACCGTTTTTGGTCTACAGAAAATGTGTTCAAAATGCGCGTCTTTAGGTGCGTTGAACCACCAAAGGACACCATTATTTTTATTTGCGCAAAAACCTTCAGAAACATTATGATACCCGAAAATCAAACGACGTGACCTGGTCACAAACGAACTCTAATGTATATGCTTTAGTTTTATACAATAAATACATATTGAAAAATTATAAAAAATGTACTATAACTCTAAAACTGTTGGTGATGCGAAGTCCGTGACTTTTTGAATTTCCCACCTCATAACTGAAAGGGGAAAACTGCTACTGTCGACAGGCTCCTTGACTTCTGTCAAAATTTAAACAAGTTGCTTCATTTAGTTTGAGTGCCATTGATAGGATCGATCACAAAGGCAATCGTGTGATAACAGGAGAGCTTGGCGTTGTTCAACCGCAATATGCATGAATTTTTGCGCCGTTTCGTAACCATGGAAGAAACGTCAGCAGTCAAAACATAGCGTTTCTCGGGGTGGGTTTATCAGCGAATAAAAGTGCACTCTCATACGCCCTTTTATCCGGATTTTGCCCCGAATGACTATTTATTGCTTCCAAAACTGAAGAAATGGAAGAGAGATTTGATTCCAACGTTGAAATCATCTCACAAAACAAATAACTATTTTAATGACCTCGCCAAATCTTATTTTTTGGAAGGTTTAAACAAATTGGACATTTTTCTGTTGGACAAAGTGTATAGTGCTCAAAGAAAACTATTTTAAAAAATAAAAAGATTTTTTATCCAAAAAACTGTGTTTCATTCAAAAAGTCATGGATTTATTGATCTGGAGCTTGAGATACAATTGGATTGGTAACGCCAGTATCTAAAAGAAAAAACAGGACGCTGGTTAACAATCAGCAAAATATAGAATTACATCGATCTAATATCCACAATGATTGTATCCTGTTGTGGCTGTATAATAGGGTTATGTATGTATAATGTATAACCTCAGTGATGTTTGGCTTTAGCAAGATCATGCCACGATCCACACAGCCGGTCAAATTCAGTTGTTGCAAGAGAAATTGCCAGGTCGCGTCATTTCTCGATTTGGCGATGTCAAACCACAAGCAACTGATATTCTGAAAAATTAAATTAACATACATACAAATACAATGCTAGGATATTATGATCATTTTTTTTGGGGTACTCTTCATAGCAATATTAACAACTCTGTAAAATTCTTGCTGGGTTCTTTGCGTACAATGATGATTCTTTACATTTATTTATAGATCTGCTGATAGTTATTTATTGTTGTTAAATTACATACAGGTATATGAACTACATGCCGCACGAGTGCAAATATTGTAGTTATATATTTTTATTACCTCCAAAAATTGCAATATCAGATTTTAATTTCTGAAATTTTGTGTTGTTTTTATAATCTACAAGCCTTTCAGACATCATAAATTTCAATAAAAATTTTGTTTCTTTTAAATTTCCTATAAGAATTCCATAAAAAGCATTTGAATTGTTAATAAATGTTAACCGTGAATTGTCTTGATGTGAGAGCGCAATAAAATATCTATCATAAACTACAAATAACATTTCAAAAGTTTACACTTTTTATGCATCACATAACATAATCCTTGTAAATTTAAAACAAAAATAATAACCTTAAATCACACTCCTCTCGTTTGTAATACTCTCTAAATTAAAAAAGAAGAAATGTTTTCAGGGATCCACTTACAAATCTGCCTGTTGAAAGGCATTAATTTCCAAAAACCATAACAAAAAAATAAGAGTTTCATTATCATATCACAATGCTGGCAGTTGTGATGAATTATCACAGGGCCAAAACAAGTTTAACTGCTAGCAAACTACAAACTACTTACGACACTAGAGACATTCCAACCGTTATAACGTCTTATTTACAATGAAATTTTAAGTCAAGGGTCAAAACTGAAGTGGATTTTGTCAGGGTTCATTGCGAATTTCATGAAATTGCATGCGAAGAAAAAAAAAAACAAAGAAACGAACATTTGTCACATTATTGCAGACGTGATACAGAGACATACTGATGCATGTAATCAAAATGGAAGTAGTTGTAGCTGTTAAAGAAGATTTTGTCCTCATCCTTGTCGTTATTGTAGTTGTAGTTGCTTGTTGTTGCTGTTATAAAACAAGAATGTCCTTATTGCTAAAGCAAAATGACAAAAAGTTGCGTGTAATCGCTTCATTTCTTGGATGTGTTGTCATATATTTATTATTACGTTTGTTGTTCCTTCGTTTTGGTCGTTTCATTCATGCATGTAGTTTGTCTGTCTGTCTGGCTGTCGTTCCTTCATTTATTTTATGCTGCATATGGTAGCTCGTATGTATGACTGTCATCATTTGTAGATACACAAAGAAACAGAAATCTGTGCTTACCCAGCAGTTCACCTAGTAGTCAATGTATCCCTTATAGACAGTAAGTGTCACTAACGTCTGATCACTTGGCTGACTCCAGTTTATATATTTTGAGTCATTTGACACGTATTGGTTACTTGGTTATTTTATACATCCCATGTAATCTAGAGTGAAGACAATTGTCACTTAAGTGTATCTAAATAATCTAGATTGTAGCCATTTTAAACGTTTATTTTAGACAGCAGTTTTTTGTGAGTAATTCGTACAAACAATTTGCGATCAATTCTTTTTTCTATTTAAATCGATTTTTTTGTAAATAAAGGCTATCTCAAAAATTTAGCTAGTTTTGAAGTAAATAGAAAATTGATTTTTATTTCTATAAATTGTTAATTTTAATTGAATCATAAATTATACAGGATAGGGTAAATTACATCATTTTCAGTGCTGAAACATACGCACTCTTTTCTCGAAATTATTCACTATGCCTGATTGATGGTTTTGGACGAATCAAAAATTTTAATTATTAATAAAATTTTTATTGGCCTAACCACCAAAAATTAGCAAGCGAATAAAATGTGCATTTCCGAGGTAACTATTTAGAGCCCCATATATCCGCTCTTGTGGGACCTGTAGTTGATATATATGTAAACTTTTTAGTTCTGCATCCAATAAATATGCTATAAACGTAACGACATAATCAATACTTCCTTTTAGTGGTGGGTATAAAAAGTTAGTAAAAAAACAAGTGAGAGAGCTGAATCTTATATACCCTTTACCAAATTATACTTCAAAAATTTTAAACAATTTTAGGTAAGAAAAATTTATTTTTTTTCCAAAAAAATTGGAAAATTTTTTTTTCGAATTGTTTTTTAAACATTGTAGGTCCAACTGTATGGTCTTATATAAGTCATTGCAAAGGTCTTTGAAATATCTATCATTAGACATCCATGTTGTCTATATTAATGACTTAGTAATCCAGATATAGGTAAAAAAATAGGTCAAAAATCAAGGTTGTCCTGGTTTTTTCCTTATATGTATATCAGCCATTTGTGGACCGATTTTCTCGATTTTTATAGCAACCGAGCCGGAAGATTTCCGTAGATATTGATGTATGAATCGTGTATGTATGTTATTTGGGGCCTTCGGAAGGTTGATTTCAACAGATAGACGGACAAACAGACAGACGGACATGGCTTAATCGACTCCGCTATCCATAAGGATCCAGAATATATATACTTTATAGGGAAATGAAAAATGTAGAAATTACAAACGGAATTGTATAGTGAAGGGTATAAAATCAGAAAAAAAATTTAAAAAATTCAATATAAAATTACAAAAATGATAGAGAAGGTAAACAAAAAGACAAATTTGTGCATAATAAGTCAAAATATGATATACATATGCTGTAAAATCTAATAAATGTAAAAATATGCTCTTAAGGACAAAATATGCACGAAAAAATCGATGCCAAATTTATTAAAATTTTCTGTAACGGATAAATACCTTAGATGCAGCTTCATAGGACATACTAGGAACAACAATAATTTGCATGATTCCGGATGCACTGGAGATTTACTCTCCAAAATCGTTTTTTTTTTAATAAAAATTTCCAAAAAATTTAAAATTTAAATTGGCTGTCTTCACATATCTTAGTTTTAAATTTCCAGAGAAATTACGTCTCGAACTACTGATTTTTCCTATCATTAGGGACACCAATAGTTACACACGCAGAGAAAATTATAGATGTTTACCATAACCACATATTTAAAAGTTTTTTTTTTTAACAATATTATGGTCACTGTAATTATGTTTATGTTTGTGGCAATCATTTTTATGATGTAATACTTCACGATATTATGATATAATAATTCATCATGGACGTGATTGCCATAAACATATGTTTATTTACCACAATCATATATATGATTGCTACACTCATGTGAAGGTGACTTAAACATATTATGGTTACAGCAATCATATAAATAATTACAGTGAATATATTGTTAAAAAAACTTTTAAAAATGTTCAAATGGTTATGGTAAACATATACAACTATATTTTTTCTCTGGGTGCAGAATTAGTTACGTGTATAGTAATTTTAACATGGTCTTCTTAAAGGTGGAAGTCAATTTATCTTACATAGATTGAGATTTAGTGAAAACTCACATTCAAATAGATTTCTTCTGTTGTGTAAAATAGTGACTACACCCTAGTTTACTTAGATAAACTTAAGTGACATGACCCTAGATTACATGGGATGTATAAAGTAACCAATTGAGTTCCCTTTGCATTACAAAGAGTACATATGCGTGACCCAAAAATATATAAATTGGAGTCAGCCAATTAATTAGACATCAGTAAAAATTACTGTCATAAAGATGACTATTTAAGTAGTCAATGCAGAACTACTGGAATATTTTTCTTGCTTAACTGCTAATTTTGGATTTATTTTTCTACAAACTATTTTGGACCAGACTAATGTTCATGTATTTCATTGTTTTTGTGTGTGTGTGTGTTTGTATGTTTGCGTGTATTATAAGTTGACTTAAGTGTTTCATATCACACTGAAGAGGACATACTGACATTCACTTTAGTTCGCCGAAATCATCATCCCCATACACTGAGACAAAAATTAAGTTACGCTGGAAAAATCAAATCAAAACAATTAGTTGCTCTATTAATAATTTCAATGATTTTCGTTCACATTCATGTAATATACATCTGAATAGTATGAGTGCTATGAGTGCCGAATGCTGCACTAAATGAATGATTAATTATTGTTGAATTATTTTGAGAATACGATTTTTTCTGGAAATTTGTTATTGAAATATTTTTCATTTAACTAGCACATCTATATCTATATATATTTCTGCAAGTGCCAATACTCTGGTACATTATTGGATATTCCGGGTAATAATACATAATACAAAAAAACATAAAAACATGAAATAACTACAAAACTCCAAGAATAATGAAACGCTGATGTGTGGGGAGGGTTAAACAGCAGCCATAAAAATAATGTATAAAACACAATCTCATGTAGATATCCTATATACACATTAGGGAGGCCCTAATGCAAATGCAATAGATGAAAATCGAAAATATGCAGAAATATACTATAAAAACCGAAATAAATGCAATATGAAATATAAAATATTCCCAAAAAAAAGCATTAACAAAGAATTATGTGCTGCAACTTAAAAAAACATATTTTTAAATGCCTGAAACATGCAAATCATCTGATTCGGAAAAGTAATTGGTCAAAATTGATTTTGGTTTATTGACTATAAACATGCATTAAGAACTATCTTAGCCCTGATAATCTATCTATATAAATAAAAATAAAATTATGTTCGTTGGTACGGCCGGACCGATTTAGACAATTTTTTTTTTAAAATGTTGGTCATAGCCCAAGTTAGGTTTTTACGGATTGAAAATTTGACCACGCCCACTTTTTTCGATTTATCTAAAATCGGAAAATGGCTACATTGATTTGGCAAATTTTTTGTTTAAATGATCAATTCAATTTAAGTTTTTACTGAAAGAAAAATTGACCACTCCAATTTTTTTTCCGATATATTTAAAATAGCAGGACGCCTGGACCGATTTAACCAATTTTTTTTAATGTTCGCAATACATAGTCCGCAAAAGTTTTTACATAAATAAAAATTGTCCACGTCCACTAATACGCCCACTTATTAAATACATCTGCAAAATACATCAGTCTGTGATCAATAATATTTCAGACCAAAAATCGATTTTATTTATAAAAACTCAAAATATCTGAATTCGCTAATAACTTGGCCAATAAGCGTTGAATAAAGAAAAGGAGCTTAATCTGTGATCTCCCATATTTCTTAACAAAAATCGATTTTTTATATAAAAAATCAAAATATCTAAATTCTGTAATAACTTGGCTAATAAGCATTTAATCAAGAAAAAAGCTCGATCTGTGATCACTCATATTTCTGATCAAAATTCGATTTTATATATAAAAACTCAAAATATCTAAATTCGCTAATAACTTGGCCAATAAGCGTTGAATCAAGAAAAGGAGCTCAATCTGTGATCACTCATATTTCTGACCAAAAATCTATTTTTTATATAAAAATCAAAATATCTAAATTCGCTAATAACTTTGCCAATAAGCGTTTAATCAAGAAAAGGAGCTCGATCTGTGATCTGACCAAAAATCTATTTGTTATATAAAAACTCAAAATATCTAAATTCGCTAATAACTTGGCCAATAAGCGTATAATCAAGAAAAAAAAGCTTGATCTGTGATCACTCATATTTCTGACCAAAAATCTATTTTTTATATAAAAATCAAAATATCTAAATTCGCATATAACATGGCCAATAAGCGTTTAATCAAGAAAAGGAACTTGATCTGTGATCTGACACAAAAATATATTTTTTATATAAAAACTCAAAATATCTAAATTCGCTAATCTTTGCCAATAAGCGTTTAATCAAGAAAAGGAGCTCGATCTATGATCACTTAAATTTCTGATCAAAATTCGATTTTTTATATAAAAACTCAAAATATTTAAATTCGCTAATAACTTGGCCAATAAGCGTATAATCAAGAAAATGAGCCCGATTTGTGATCACTCATATTTCTGCCCAAAAATCGATTTTTTATATAAAAACCCAAAATATCTAAATTCGCTAATAACTTGGCCAATAAGCGTTTAATCAAGAAAAGGAGCTCAATCTGTGATCACCCACATTTCTTAACAAAAATCTATTTTTTATATAAAAACTCAAAATATCTAAAATCGTTAGTAACTTGGCCAATAAGCGTTTAATCAAGAAAAGCAGCTCGATATGTGATCACTCATTTTTCAGACCAAAATTCAATTACTTATATAAAAACTCAAAATATTTACATTTATTTACATGTATTCTGTTGTTGCAGGACTTAGGTTTTTGACAACAAACTTAGGTTCTTTGTCTCTCAGTAGCGTTTCTATGTACATATGTATGTATATTTTATTCTATTCTATGAATAAAAATTTTCATTCAAGAATACGATTTTTCTTCTTTTTAATTATTTTGACCCTTTCCAAACCGCTTCTCACAAATTCACAAATCGAACACAAGCATTTTTTGACTTGGACAGGACAACGTCTGTCGGGTCAGCTAGTATTAAATAAAAATTTAATATAAACCGGTTAACCTGTTGTTTTTAAGACAAAAACAGAAACCGTTTAACCGTTTTTTTTTAAAGACAATAATCAAAATCGGTTTATCAAATTTGTCGGTTTTTTTGACACTCTATTGGCCGGGCTTCACATACGATCTCTTACGCTTCGGGTTATTGTAGTTTTTCATTGCAAGTAATGATTCGATGCAAAAATGATTTTCTTTCATTGTGTTCAAGCAACATTTCAGACATACAAAATCGTCTCTCAGCATCAAATCGTATGGCCCCCAATTTCTCTGCTTTTGGATGAATCCTGCTGCTTGCAAACGTTTGACAACAATCTTCATGGAGTAATGCCTTCAATTCTCGGTCTTCAAACTCATTTGACTTCTTTCTAAATATTACGGCCAATACTTACTTCAAACTAATCAGTTGCATTCTGTACAGGTTCCCTGTGATGGTCTGGCCAGATTTCATAATAGATATGACCCATTTGGTTGCACCAAACACATGGCATTACCTTAGCGCCATGGATTTTTGGTCTTGGTGTCTATTCGGCTGGTTGGCCAGGCTTCAAATACGATGTCTTATGCTTCGGGTTATCGTAATGAATCCATTTTTAATCGCAAGTAATGATTCGGTGAAACATAAATTTCATTTATAGAGTTGAAGCATCATTTGGGACATGCTAAATCGTCTTTCAAGGTCGCTCGGCTTCAATTTGTATGGTACCCAATTTCCCAGCTGTTGAATGAATCCAGCTGCTTACAAATAATTTTGAAAGCTCTTGTTGAGTTTTAAAACCATCTTCATATAGTAATGCCTCACATCCTTCGTCTTCATGATTTTTTGGCTGGCCTGGGTAATATTTGTATTCTGTGTCAAAAACAGCACTTCTGAACAGCACAGATGGAACATTTTCACCATAAGCTTCTTTCAAATCAAAGAAGTAAAGCAAAACTTCCCGCATATGACGCTTTTTTGGTACATAATTCAACTTTGTTGTTTACACTATAATGTTCAATAATTAAGTGAGAATAAATGACAGATGTATACCCTTCAAAATGATATATAAGTTATTAAAAACAAATAACGTGTTCAAAAGATATGCCATTTATTTTTAAGCCATACACCCAATAAAATTGATTTTTAGATCTTGGGACTATCAAAAAATGGGCTCCCCTAATATACATATTTATACATAAGACTGTTTTACAGGATAATGGTGTCTTATAGCACTTTTAAGTCGTGTCAAGACACAAGTACTTGTGAGTGCAATTACAAACGCGTGAACAACAGCAGTAACAACATCTCAGCGATGACGACAACTAACTGAAAAAAAAAATAACATAATCAACGCAAATACACAACATAAAACAAGAACAAAAGACAGAAAGTGGGATATAGAGTCCAGGACAATAAGGACTTGAACACGTTGACACGATTGCCTTACCTACTACTACTAAGGTTTGTTGTACTTGTGTACTTGAGAGGCAGTCGGACAGACAGACATACAGACATATATACAAACAGATAACCTTAATCATGAATATTGCATGTTTCTTTGGATGCTGCTGAATAAATGAAACAATACTTAGTAGCTCGCAACAAAATGAAAATGAATAAAGAATTTTTCTTTTCTTTTTTTTTGTTGTTCAAGAAAAGAAAACCTAAATGAAATTGGTTGGGTTTTACTTCCAGTAACAGCAGCAGCAACAACAACTACAATAACATTTGCAAAATTACTAAGAGTGAAGCTAAAGGAAAAACGCATATAAAAAATCTTAATGTTCCGGACAATAAGCACAGTGTCAATTTTCTTTTTTTACCAACTTTCTGCTCGTGTTGCGTTTCTCGCCCGCAAAAAAACAGTCACCTTTTTCCTAAATGAGAAAAATTCCTTAAGAAATGCGTTGTTATCCGGCCACTATTGTTGATTTGTTTTCTTGTGTGTGTTTTTTTGTTGCTTGTTTTTTATTTGCCATCTCTATTAGTTGATACGAGCGAGAGTATCTTTTAGTTGGCAGTTTATAACAGAAAAACTACTTAAAATGATTAAAGAAATTAAAAATATTGCTGGAAAACATTGCCATCAGCATCATGACCCACTAACCGGTCCGTTTGTTTGTTTGTCTTATTTTTTATTTTTGCTGTTCTCTTGTGTGAAGTAGTCACAAGTCAGGGTAAGGAAATGTATGGAAATAAACAACAGAAAACGGGCGGACTTAAAATGTCTAAATCAGTGTAATATTTAGTGATTTGAATAAATGCAATTGGAGGTGTAGCAGGGAGTCTAAATGCAAAATATTGGCTCTATCCCAAACTATAAAGCCAATTAAAAAAACATGTAACTCCGACTGTCAACTTTATTGTGCCCATGGGAAGATTGGCTCTAAGGCACGCCTTAGATTGGTTGGCTCCGGACTAGGATACAGCCCAATTGTATTTGTTTGCGCCTTGATTTGGTAGCAAAAGCTAGAACAGATCGCTTTATTGGCGTAACCAGCACTGCAGCCATGACAATCTGTATTACATGTGTCATGGGACACATGAGAATTAATCAAATCCAGTTGAACCCCCGAAATAACTGATCAAGTATGGTCTCAGAGGGATCTAAACTGGCTAATGATCCAAGCTTTATTCTTATTGGGAAATATCCATAAAACTTACGCCATCTTCATTTGGAACTCACAAATATTCTGGTGATATCAGATTGCCGAGTTTCGACTTTATTACATTTCCGGGCAACATTTCCGAGTCAGATTGAGTTTGTTCGCCATTGGGTATCTCAATTTATTTCACTCCCTTGGAGTAAATATCAGATGCTTCTATCACTCGAATTAGCGGCCTTAGAATATTAGATTTTGGATTGAGTATATTCGACATTGGGGATCTCTACGTGGACTCAGGCGAGAAATGCGAATTGTCTTGCTGTTCAGTAGTAAATCCCTAAAGAATTTCAGGATTAAGGAGGTCTCGATTAAAGCGGTCTTAGGATACTGGATCCTGGATTGAGTTGGATAGAGTCTGTCCAACATTGGGCAAAGCGATTTATTTTGATGTCAAGTAGTAAATCTCAGAAGATACTATCAATTGATATGGACTGCATTAGGAAATTTATGGTATTTTTTTCACTGAACAGTGATATAAACCATGGTCTTGGATACTCAGGAAACTGTCACAGGATGAAACCTAAGAGTGTGATTCCCACCAGCTGGGGTCATGTAAAATTAAATTTCTTAGAGATCCAAGGTCTTGCTTACCACAGAGGATTTTGGGCTTCATTCGTGAACTTTACTGTACTGTACGGCTGCACAAAATCGTAGTACACACATTTTTTTCCCCATTACCACACTTGGGGGCATTTGGCTTCCACAAAGCATCTCCATCTTATACGAATTGTTGAAGTAGTTGTGATTTTTTCGCATATTTCCCATGTACATTGCACAGTCCTTCATTATTATTGGAGTATCGTGCGTCTCCATGTACGGTGTTGCCATTAAATCGATTGTTATTGTTTGTATCAGTTTAAACGGTTGTTGTTCCGGCTAAATAGATGATTGGTCTGCTGTAGCGGGTCTTCGGATATATGTATGATGTTGCCATAGGGATTCAATCGATTGTTATTGTTGCCTTGTGTCAGTTTCGTTAATCTGTTGTTGATCCAGCTAAGAAGATGATTGGTCTGCTGTAGCTGGTCTAGGATGGTGCTGTCATCTGTCGTTGCCTAGAAACAACGCCCCCTGTGTGTTTGGTGTAGTGGTGGGGAACCTTGCTGATCTTTGATTCCTACCTTTTTCTCCCAGGGGGTGGGTGGCGGTCTGTCTGACCTTTTACACACATGGGACCTCTTTAAACTAATCTAAAATAATTTTAAATTGCATTTTTTTCAATTAAGTGAAGTCAATGTAAAACAGATTTAGATAGCGTATCTTTTGAATGCGGTTTTTAATAACACGGAAGACAAAGATCGCCCTGGTCAGACAAAAAAGTTCGTAGACCAAGAATTAAATGCATTTCTCCATGAATGTTATTGCCAAACTCAACAAGAGCTTGCAAAATCATAATCAATTTTAAAGCGTTTGCAAGCAGCAGGATTCATCCAAAAGCAGGGAAATTGGGTAGAGACCTTGAAAGATGATGCTGCTTCAACGATATAAAAGAAAATCATTACTTGCGATGAAAAATTAATCCATTATGATAACCCTAAGCGTAAGAGATCATATATGTAGCCCGGCCAACTGGCCAAATCGACGTCAAATATCCATGGCGCGATGGTAATTCTCTGTATTTGGTGGGAGCAAAAAATGAGCTATCTATAAAAGCTGACCAGACCACCTTAGGGAACCATTTGAAGTGAGCATTGGCCGAAACCGTAATATTTCATCATGACAACGCCCGGTCACATGTTGCAATTCCTGTTAAAAAGTATTTAGAATAAAGTGGTTGGGAAGTTTTGCCTCAACTGCTTTATAGTCCAGACCTTGCCCTATGCGACTACTATTTCTTTCGATCGATGCAGAACGCTATCCCTGTGATACGCTTCACTTTCACAATACAGTACAGTATACGATATTGGCTTGATTCGTTCTCGGCCTCAAAAGATCAGCAGTTTTTTGGCTCGGAATCCATATGTTGCCAGAATGATGGAAAAAGGTCATAGCTAACAATAGCCAATTCTTTAAATAAATTTATATTGTAGAAATGTTACGTTATTGGATCGCTGGGACGTAGATAGTTATTTTACTGGTTCTTAGGGTTAGAATCCACTTATAGCTCTAAAACTTTTTATGAAAGGGAACCATAACTGTTTCCATGAGATCGCTTAGAAATTGATCAATCAACATCCTGTGACAGATCACGGAACGAACTTGCACTGTTTTGGATATTATTACTCTGGTGATAAGTCCTATTTCAACTAATTTGTCGCTTTGAATATTTACATCGGCCCTTAAAATTTGCTCTCGCCCTTTGATTTTTATACCTAAATACAATACAAAACTAAAAGTACTGAAATATATTTAGGAGGTAAAAAGAAACAGTAAAAGAAACTTTTGATGGTTTAAATAGCAATTTTTACACTTAACTAAGTTTTAACTATAAAAATTAAAAATATTAAGGAAAAATAAAAGAAAACTAAATGGAAATTTAGCTCAACCTCAAAAAAAAAAAAGAATGAAATGGTCACGCTTGAAATGTCAACAGTTGTGTTTTGAGTAACAATTGTAGTAAAATGTACAAAATAATAATCAACAATGTTTTGTTATTATTAAAAAATTAAACAAGAATACAAAAAAGAAAACCACTTTTAAAACTAAACCTAGTAAAAAAAAAATATTTTTTCATTCAACATTTCATTTAATGATGCACGAAAATAATGAATAATGAAACCAGTGCTTTTAAAAGTTAAGCAAAGCCTCTTTCTTGCTTAATGTAACAACTTTTAACTGTTCAGTCACACTGAAATTACTATGAACTGCCACCATTACCACTCACCACCAAATTGTTCCTTACATTGGTTGTCTGCTACTTTTCTTTTAAGGAAAAACATGGTTTTTTGTTTTCACAAAAAACTAATGGCAATAAGAAAATGCATTGCTTTGTAATGGCTGGCTAAAGGTTAAGTTGAGTGAAAAATTAAATTTCAAATTTATTTCATTCCAAATTAAAAGCTTAGGAGGACGAATTTTTATTTAGTTTTAGTTTTGTTTAATCCAAAAGTTTTTTCCTTCATGTTTCCTTATTTTTATTTCTTCTGTTTTAGATTACCATAATAGTCTGTAGAGATAATATTAGTCGCATTTTGAAATTATTTTTGGAAAAGACATGCAAAAAAAAGGCAAAATAGTGAAGCTATAATTACGTAAAACGAATTTAGTTGGAGTACACTGAATTTTACCTAGAGTTTATTAGCTTTTGTAGAGTTGCCAAACAGCTAAAAAAGGTGATTTAAAACAAGTTAAAAGTATAATTGGGCTTGACCGACCATAATTTAGGCATTTAATTTGTAGGCATGTATGGGTAGAAAATATAATATCAGCAACAACAAGCAACTGAATGAAATATTTGCATTTTCACGCTCTATTACGCTAAATTGAGGAAAATTTTCGTAACCTGAACAAACAATTTTTCTACAAAAATTTCAATAATTTATATTCTTGAGTGATTTTCGGAAGATGGCTTTATATGGGATCTAGGACTAATTATGGACCGATTGCTATGACATTAGACCGTGCGATTTATTTCTATAAACTAATTTTTGTTAAATTATATTTGTATTAAAAATTTTTTTAGAGATTTATGCCCATTAATGTGATTTTAGGAAGTGGGCCGTATAGGGGAGCTATGACTAATTATGGGCCGATTATCATAAAATTCGGTGACATGACTTCCGAACATATTACTTATTTGGAGTGAAATTTAATTAAATTCCTATATAAATTAAACATTTATAAGCGATTTAGTCCTATTTCGGGAGGACATTTGTATGGGGACTAGGTGAAATAATGGACCGATTTCAGACAGTATCAATATCTTAAAAAGTGCGACCTGAATTTTGCGCTCAATGTTTACATGGACAGCCAGTCAAGTCAGCTAGCCACTAGATTGTCGGATTAAGGTCGGTAATATTTTTGGGCGTTATAAACATCAGCACAAACGCATAATAACCTCCTCACTATGATGGTGTAGGGTTGGTTGGTTGGTTTACGTGGTAGTTCACTACGTGCGAACAATCAAGTAGAGTCAAAGGGACCCCGTTTTGATGAGACCACAACACTCGTCAGATGTAGTGTCGTTTACATCGCAATGTAACTAAAATGTGCTTGCTAGACCCAACCTGTAGCTGTGAGATATCTCAGTAGGTCATTGAGTTTAGACCCGGCTACCTCACCAAGGTTGGTCAATGTATAGCTGCCCATGAATTTATGTCTCTTGACACTCAGGGCTGGGCATTCGCAGAGAAGATGGAAAATCGTTTCCTCTCTTTCCATATCCTTACAACTACGTTAATGGTCGTTAAAAGGGAGTCCCAGTCGATTTGCGTGCTTGCATTACGCCCAGTGTCCAGTTAATACTGCCAGCAACCTTAATATATACCTTATATTCCTGGTTATCAGTTGCATAGTACGTTTTTCGTTAAAAGATGGCCACATTAACTTGGCTACCCTACATGTGTCCAAATTACGCCATCAATTCTCAGCCTTTGTAAGAAAATGTCTGAAGATGATAGCTTTAATAGTCCCCAGTGGAATTGCTACTGAGACCGCATTGGAGATATATAAGGCAGATCCCATTCTGGTGTAGGGTATAATTAAAAATATTTTTTAAGATGTCAGGTTTTCAAAGAGTGTTCCACAAATAGGCTTCACCAGTTAAGGCATGGGAAGGAAATTTCGAACACAATTCATGTAAATTTTAGTATATATTTTTAATTACTGTATTTTTAGTTGTACAATTCATGTGACATTATTGATGCGAGTTGGCATAAAATTAATAAACCAAAAATTCAAATTAATTTATTAAAACTACAATAAAAGAATATGAAAGTTAAAAATTAAATGTCCAAAAGCCAAAATTGCGGGAAAAATTATTTCCAAGGGAGCTAGCAGCATAAAATTTTGTGTAAAGATCCTTGTTGCCGAAATAAGCATTTTAAAAACGTTGGTACTTTTCTGGTAACCACCCGACAGTGGGGCAGAATCGATTTTTTTTTTAATATACATCTGGCATTTCTTAACGACTGTTCCGATCGGGATAAAATTTGACGTGGGCGTAGGCAAGTAGTATTCGAGTTTAAGTTTTTAAAATGAGCCTTACAAATTGTCCAGGTGCGGCGCTATGGTAATTTAGTCCAAAAGTACGCCCTATATTTTTTAAAAAACCGGACCAAGGTATGGAAAAATTTTAAAATTTAAATTTTTAAATGCCTTTAACTCAAAAATATTAAGAGATAAATGGCGCACACATGTTTTTTCATGACCTAGTTGAACGCTTTCCAAAAATATAAAAATCTTTGAAATCGGATGGGAAACAAATAAATGGTTCGTGTTTAAAAATGATACATGTCGAAGGTACCCTAATTTCAGCCACCATAGCGCCGCCCCTGGAGAATTTGTAGGGACCATTTTAATAACTTAAACTCGAATACTCCTTGGTTACGTCCACGTCAAATTTTATACTGATCGGACAAGTCGTTTAGAAATACAAGATTTATTTCCAAAAAATTTCTATTCTGCCCCACTGTACACGAATAACAATGTTCGTTATTGGTTGAACCATAGGGAATAGACATTGAGCGGAAACTCTCCTGTCAAAGACCTAGCTCAGTGGTCAAAAACCTAAGTGGTGAGAATGTATTAGTAAAAAAAACATGTGAAAACAAAAACAACACTCGTATGTGTGATTATTTTGAGTAATTTTTTTATTTGAGTTTTTTTCTAGTTTCCGCTCTATGTTTCTCTATGGACCTAACTCAGTTGTCAGAAACCTAAGTGGTGAGAATGTATTAGTAGAAAAAACTATGTGAAAACAAAAACAACACTCGTATGTATGATTATTTTGAGTAATTTTTTTGTTTGAGTTTTTTTCTAGTTTCCGCTCTATGTTTCTCAATGGGTTGAACTTTATGTGCTGTTTTTCTATAGCGAACGAGTACTTTGAGTGGAAATTTAACATGTGTTTTGTTATTGTAACAAAAACAAAATACATGTAAAACGTCCACTCAAAACGCTCATTCGCTATAGAAAAACAGCACATTAATAAAAAAGTTATTGAATACACAATTTTCGTAATTGAAAACACAAAAAAAAACTCAATTGTGTTTTCAAAATGATTTCGGGTATTTGGCCCGCACGTCCAATGTGTCACGAATAACACGAACAATGTTGGCCTCTTCTTGCGCACTTTCAGCGATTACAGCGGCGATATTCTATTCAGTTGGTGTTATTGAATCATTTAGAGAGTATGTGGTATGAAATCTGTTCACAGTTCGATGGATGGCTTGCTCAGATGCACGATTATGTGCGCCATAAAAATCACGAAGTCGTCTATAAGTTGCGTTGTTTTAGCGTCAATCTATTCATGACGATTTGCCAGAGTATTCTGATTATAAATGTCAAAAAGTGAGCGCAGTATGACAGTTCGTTTGACAATGAACTCTTTCGTTAGTTCTAGCGGGCTTTAAAAATACCAATGGGACACCAAGATTTTAAAATAATAGAGATAAATAATAAAGGTTTTTGAATCATGAATTAAGTGACGATGCCAAAATCTATACTAGACAGACACTATTTTTAATAATTCTCAAATAAAGCTAAAAATCTTAGTAGGAAATTGTATTGTTTTTTTGCACAAAAGCATACTTCGTATTCTAAGCCACCCTTGCCAAAAGTTATCTTAAGTTTTGTAATTACGCTACAATTTCAAATCTGGAGAAAAATGCGGTCTTCTGATACATTGACATATATTGGCAACTCTAACAAAAGTTTCTTAATTTAAAACGAATTTATAACGTGATTTCATGGAAAATTAGTGCCAGTGATTAGTGTCATTGTACGCATAAATAGTGTTAATCTGGAATTAAAAATTATCCAAATGTATGTATGTATGTATAAGTATAAAAAATGTCTCAATTCACTAACGAAAACTATTAAATTTGAACTGTTAATTGAATATTTGGATAAATTAAATAAAAAACTATTGATTTAATGAAAAACTGTATCATTGTAAAGGGAAAAAATACATATGGAAATATGAAATTTAAAGTAAACACGAATCATGAAATACTCTACAAATGTTATGGGTTACACAGGGCAACAAAATCGATAAAATTTTAGATACTACACAATTGATGTATTTTGTTCCAGTAGTACAAATATGGTCCAAATTTTAAATTCTATGGAGAGTTTTTTTTTAAATTTTAAGTAAAGTTGTGATTTTTTTTCTCCACATAATTAATGATTACTTAAAAACGGTTAGCCCGATATTATTAAAGTAAACTTCAAAAAATTTGAATTTGCATATCCTTTAATCGGTTTAAATATTGCGTTTTAATCGGCTAAGTAGTTTAGGAGTTATAATAACAAATTTAAATCAAAAATATATTTTTTACATGAAAATAGCAAATTTTTTTGTTTTAAAAAATTCATGAAAAATCTAAAACGGTAGAAATTGTTCAGGTATATTACTTTATCGCAAAGCCACATATAATGGCAACAAAATGAGATATAGAACATAAATATCGATTGATTCTTTTCGAATTTATTCACAATTAAGTGAATTCGCTCATTTTCACAAAATTTTAGTTTTTTGTTTGATATACATAAAATTGAGTAGTAATGTTCTTCTTTCGATTGATTGAATTTTAAAAACATTTTTCCCATACTGTGTACAAATTTTCATACATATATTGCATTTCAATAGGCTCAGTAGTTACGGAGTTATACTAATAAATTGAAGCAAAAAATATATTTTTTATGTGAAAATATAAATTTTTTTCGTTTTAAAAAAATCATGAAAAATCGAAAACGGCAGAAATTGTTCAGGTTTATTACTTTATTGCAAAGTTACATGCAATGGGAACAAAATGAGTTATCGATCATAAAAATCGATGGATTATTTTCGAATTTATTCACAACTAGCTGAACCCGATCCGCGTTGCTGGCCCTTAGAAAACATCTGTTTGATATTGCAAAGATTTTAATATACAGTGTCGGACAAAGTCGGTGATCCAATCTTCAATGTTAATACATGTAGTGGCATTTTGGATGGTTCCAATGAATTCAAAAATTTAGTATGGAAATATCTTATTCGTGCACCTAATATGCAAGAGTAAACAAAATTCTTTATCACAGACCGAAAATTAAAAATCTGACTTTTTTGAAGATTCCGTGAAAATTACATCAAAATCGGTCCAGCCATTTTTGAGTCCATACGGAATTTTTTTTTTATTTTTTTTTTGCCCCTCAGCTCATAGACCGAATATCAAAAATCTTACTATGTACTGTTGCTATTCTGAAGATTCCCTGAAAGTTTCATCAAAATCGGTCCAGCCGTTTTTTATATATATAGATGGTATTAACGGTATAATGTAAAAATTAGATTTTTACACACCTCTCCGCCCACAGACCGAATATCAAAAATCTGAATTTACAGTGTTATCCGCTGGGTTATTCTGAAGATTCCGTGAAAATTTCATCAAAATCGGTCCTGAAGTTTTTTATATATATAGATGGTATTAGCGGTATAATGTAAAAATTTGATAATGCCACGCCCCTCCGAAAACACAAAATATAAGTGTTACCCGCCAGGCTATTCTGAAGATTCCCTGAAAATTTCATCAAAGTCGGTGGAGCCGTTTTTGAGTTCATTCGGAACATACATACATACATACCCATATACAAACATCCATTTTTATATATATAGATAGATTAAGTGAATTCGCTTATTTTCAGAAAATTGTATGTGCTTACAAGCGTGTACTTTGAGTGTAAATTTCACGGAACCCTATTCTGGAAAGAATTTATTTATTTGACCATTGTTTTATCTGGAGCTGCGGGGATCCAGTTACGCTCAGGATTTTTCCTGTCTGCATCATTGGTGGTCCCTTCGGGGGTCTCGCAATGACTGTGGTTTAAAACACAAAGCGGATAGAATATCGTTAGTTAAATGGCTAATGTTTGAGCTAGTGACACATTTCGGCCAACCAAATACTGTTGCCGACTCAACAGAGCCATTAATTTATAGTAACATGCAATTGGCTCTGAGCTTAGGAAATGTATTGGTGGTGTTCGTGACATAATTTTTGTTGGGCTTGGCTTTTGGTCGACATCAAGTGAGAAACCACACACTTTGCCTTATATCGGCTGGGATTTTTAAGTCAGAAATTATATGACGTACCAGGCCGGTCGCTGCTATTTACTGGCTACGAATGGAAGGGATTGGATAGCTCGAGGTCTTAAGCAAGGTGCTTGTGCTTGATCCAATGTTCGAAAACTTGTCAAGAAGACACATCGCATTTACCCTGTGTTAAGACCACAGAGAGGTTAGGCCGTCTAGGCAGGTACTCTCGTTAAGCTCATCACATCTACATTTATTCAAAAGTGATTCACAAATAAAGGTTTGATTAAGAACCGCAATATTTGGAAAATGTTTTTTTTTTATATTATTCACAGAAAAGTTATAACATTTAATAAAAGCTTGTTGCTAGTCCATTATTAAGTACAAATATCAACACATCCGTTAATAACTTCACAATTTATATTGCAGTGTATCAATTTGAACAAAACCCTACTTAATAAATAAAATTTGTTGTAATATTTCAATATTTTTTTTTGAAACATTCAATTCAATGTATTTCTTTCTTTTGCAATTTTTTGTTTAATAGCATAGTTGTATTTAAAAATAAAAGGAAGAACAATTTTTGTTTGCATTTTATTATATTTCCATAAATATGTTGTAGTGTATTCATTTTTTTTTTTAAACTTTGTTTTTTTTCAGTTTCTTTTTTTTGTAAGTTTCACGTTATTTTATTGAATAAAATTGTTGCAATATCAAATATATCATAAAACTTTAACAATTCAAGTAGTGATTTATGTTGAAAATATTTAAATAGTTACTGAGAAAATATATGAGGCAACTTTATGCATTTGATGCTGGTTTGAAAAAAAAATATGGTGAATTTTATGTTTTTTTTTAGTTTAAATTTGATATTTTGCTGTAAAATAGGATTTAACTTTTTTAACATAAGTGCTTAATTTATATCCAATCTTGACCGTCAGCAAAAATATAATCTGGTAATGTAATATTCTTGTTTGCAATACAAATTGAATTTATTTTAAACAGCAGAGCAAAACATTCCTATCATGTCATATTGTCATGATGTTCTAATATTTCACAATGTTTTATAAATGTTGTTATTGACTTTCAAGCAAAAGATTTTCAAAAATAATGCTACTCTGTATGCTGTTTATAGAGCTGTCGTAATCAACCAGCTGAGACCTGCGCCGAACGCCTTAGAATCGCAAAATCCAAGCAGCCGGGTAGTAAAATATTAGAAAATTATGACATATGACTTCTTCTTCTTTATTTGCATATTCGGTTTTCGAATGTTAACGATCATACAATTACAAAATTTAGGTTTCAAAAGTCTAATGGATATTTTACATTAGATTTACTTTCATACATCGTTTACAATTTGAGCAAAGTCATATCTATTTCACGCCGCATTTATGAGATTCTTTAAATTCTGAGACCTGGTCCATTGTGGTATATTTTCAAACCATAACATCTCTTTTCTTACAACCCACCACCAATTTATTTATCTGGTTCTCCGTTTTGGATATTTTCAGCGCAAACTAATAAAAATTTAAATGTTTTGAGGAAAAATTATTGCAGAATTCTCAAAAAATGTTAATTTCAGGATTTTTGTCCATTAGGACCACATTGGGTCCGGGGTTAGAATAAGGCTTATACGCCATATGTTGGACTCGTATAAAATATTGATTTGAAATCGAAAAACACATAATTATATAGTATGCAATAAAAGGTTTGTTCCGTAACATATCGCAATGAAATGTTTTATGTTTTGATACCAAACAAATATACGATTTGTGAAATGCAAATTTTGCCATTCCCAAAAAACAAACAATAAAATCCCAATTTGTCCATTTTTTTTTAATTCGAAACTGTGGCCCATTTTGGAAGCCCAGCTTTGGGATTTTCGCAATCGTTAAACAATGCATGTCTGAGGAGATCCTCTTTGAGATCCCATAACGCTGCACCTAAGCGGTCTTTGGGATTCGTTTTCAAAAACTGAACTGGAATACACCCTCTGCCATGTCTGTGTGAAATTTTATGACAGTTGAAGTGCTTTAGCATCACCAAGTTAATAAAAAACCAACAAAATTCGGGCAAAAGTTTGTACAAGAAAATTCATATCTTTCGCGAATTTTGGGAGACCTTTTATGTTGTTTAGATATTTAACAACATTCGAACAGTCATTATGTGGTAATTCTCCGGAAGTCGTTAACTTTATCAATCGACTATCCAAGTTTCTTGACTTTGGTGTAGGTGATTTTGTGCCTTTCTTACCAATAGAATTAACAATTACACAGGTCAACAGCAAAATAGATTTGATGCATTACAAAATTGTATGTGCATCCAAGCGTGTACTTTGAGTGTAAATTTTACATTTGTTTTGTTTTTTATTTATTTTTTTTTTTTTATTTTCATTTATTTAGAATCAAGCCCTTAGGGCCAAATATGATTCATATTCCACTCAGAAAATATTCCACTCAGTTACAATAAAAAAATTTACACTCAAAGTACACGCTTGGAAAGTACATACAATTTTGTGAAAATGAGCGAATTCAAAAAATCAAGTATTGTTCGTTGGAGTCAGTCGAGAACGGCCGGACCGATTTAGACAATTTTTTTTAAAATTTTGGTCATAGCCGAATTTAGGTTTTTACGGATTGAAAAATTGACCACGCCCACTTTTTTCGATTTATCTAAAATCGGAAAATGGCTACATTGATTTGGCTAATTTTTTCTTTAAATGATCATAGAATCCAATTTAAGTTTTTACTGAAAGAAAAATTGACCACGCCAATTTTTTTCCGATATATTTAAAATAGCAGGACGCCTATACCGATTTAACCAATTTTTTTAATGTTCGCAATACATAGTCCGCAAAAGTTTTTACATAAATAAAAATTGTCCACGTCCACTAATACGCCCAAAATATCTAAATTCGCTAATAACTTGGCCAATAAGTGTTGAATAAAGAAAAGGAGCTCAATCTGTGATCAACCATATTTCTTAACAAAAATCGATTTTTTATATAAAAAATCAAAATATCTAAATTCGCTAATAACTTGGCCAATAAACGTTTAATCAAGAAAAGGAGCTCGATCTGTGATCTGACCAAAAATCTATTTTTAATATTAAAAATTCAAAATATCTAAATTCGCTAATAACTTGGCCAATAAGCGTTTAATCAAGAAAGAGAGCTCGATCTGTGATCACTCAAATTTCTGATCAAAATTCGATTTTTTATATAAAAGCTCTAAATATCTAAATAACGCTAATAACTTGGTCAATAACCGTATGAAAAGGAGCTCAATCTGTGATCACCCATATTTCTTATCAAAAATCTATTTTTTACATAAAAACTCACAATATCTAAAATCGTTAGTAACTTGGCCAATAAGCGTTTAATTAAGAAAAGCAGCTCGATCTGTGATCACTCATTTTTCAGACCAAAATTCAATTACTTATATAAAAACTCAAAATATTTACATTTATTTACATGTATTCTGTTGTTGCAGGACTTAAGTGTATGACTTTGTCTCTCAGTAGCGCTTCTATGGACATATATTTTATTTTATTCTATTCTATGAAAAAAAATTAATGTTGTGAAAATTAGCGAATATAATTAATTTTGAATAAATTCGAAAAGAATCAATCGATATTTATGTTCGATATCTTATTTTATTGCTATTATATGTGGCTTTGTAATAAAGCAACAAATCTGAACAATTTCTGCCTTTTTTCGATTTTTCATGAGTTTTTTAAAACTCAAAATATTCCAGTTTTCTCGTAAAAAATAATCTAAAATTTTCTAAGTTTATTTTAATAATAAAAAATCCTCCATAGAATTTAAAATTTGGACCACAATACATCACAATTGTGTAGTGGTTTAAAAAGCCTCTAAAATTTTTTCGATTTTGTTGCCCTGTGTTATCAATGTTTTGGTATATTTCAGGCATATTTTGTAATTATAATAAAGCAAAGTAGCAATCGATAGAATAGTACTGTGGTTCTATACAGGTCTTCTGCTTTATGAGAACGTTTTAAATACCCAAAACTGTTGGTCCATCAACCACCTTAAACTAATCAGATTGCCGACTGTTCACAATACTGAAAAAACAAAACTTGATCATACATCTCTTAAATATGTTGGTTTCGCATCAAGTAGGAAATGGAATATTTAAATTAAACTTTTTTTTATTGAGCAACATGACATTTTTTGAGGTTTGAGGGAAATTATAATTATTGAATCAATTAAAGGGCATCATATAAAATGCAGCAAGCAATAAATAATTGAAAATTTATCTTAAGTTAGGGTCACATACGCAAATATTTACTCAAAATTTCGTAACCACTTTTTTTTAGCACAAAATTGTTGCACGTTGTATAATCTTACGATTGTTTTGTAAGATTTATTTTGAATCATCCTAAGTAAAGGTACGTTTTTGAAATAAATAAAGGAATTCAAATGTATTTTATTTAGTGGTTACGTGTTTTTTGTTAAATATTTGCCTTTAGGCGTTTATTATATCTGCTCACCACTGAACATTTCACCATTAAACTACTACATACAATTTAAAGTTACACATTTAATTCTACTTGAGCTACCTTTAAATATAAATATTAACCCGCTTTTCATCCCGACAATAATGTGTGAATATAAAAACAATTGGCTGCAATGAAATTGTCTTTAATGATAAAAAAAAAATTTCAATTCATTTTTATTTTTTTTATTGTATGCTTTTTTGCGATGTGTCACATTCAGACAAGTTTGTTGATTTTGCTTTAATTCGTTTTTGTTTCCATTTGAATCCATAATTTTATTCACATTTTTTTTTATATGTATGACCCTTTTCGGTTTAGGGAAGTAGTGATGGTTCAATGTAGTAATAGTGTTTATGAATTAAATGGAAAGGGGCCAAGCCAACAGATGACATGTAAGTAAAACTGTGTCTGAAATGTAAATGTAGCCAGCCAGCCAGCCAGCCAGTCAGTCAGTCAGACAGTTATCAATATGTCTATATACATATGCAAATGCAAGCTGATACATACGTACAAATACATATAAATCAATATGTAAAGGGACAGTGTGAGTGATAATATCGACTACAGCTTAACTGGAAGGCATATAATTTATTAGGTGTATGACTTAAATGAACGCGATTTTGGTTTTTAATAACTCATACGTCATTTTGATGGGTACATATCAGGAATTTATTCTCACTTATTATAGTGAGCATTATAGTGTAATCAACAAAGTTTTTTCGGGGAATTTTGCTTTACTTCTTTAATTTGAAAGAAGTACCGCTGACGTACACCGATTGCTCTCCGAAGCTTATGGTGAATGTGTTTCATCAGTTCAGAAGTGATGATTTTGACACGGAATCAAACACGTTTCACTGTTGTTCCAAATCAAAACCTAGGTGGACAAAATTATTTGCCGATCTTTTTATATAGAATTGGTATCTCCGATTTCAAAAAAATCTTTAAAAGATCAATATAAACTTTTTTTCAAGTTACATTAAAAATTAAAAAAAACGTTTTCATGTCTTTCTGAAACTAAATTTTTAAAAATATCTGTATTTACTATATTTCAGGTTACAGTAGGGTCTAGATATATAAAAATCAATAATAAATAAAGAACTATTTCTAAAAATTCCATTCCGTAAAAATTAAAAACAAAAGTATTTCGGCGGGTGCTGGCGGCTACAATTTTTTTACAAAGACATTCCTCAGAAGTTTCTTTAAATGATGTATATAGTCTTTGGACGGGCTTCGACGGTCTTTGTTTTTGGCAAGCCATATAACATTCTTAGAAAAAAAATATCAGTATATTTGAGAACCAAGTTTAAAGGACTATAACAGGAAAATGGATAGGCCCATAAATATAAGATATACATTTAATAAAAGCCTATATCAATGTTTATCTATGTTTTGAAGTATGAATTTCTATATGGTAAAACCATTGAGATATATCTAATTTAGTAAAGCAGTAAAATATTAAAAAAATTAACGAAAATATGATTCAAAATTTGTTGAACTTCTGGCACTTCTGTCGAGAAAACGAAATGTCCAATTGAAATGTCTCCATTTGTATTGGAGGAGAGCAGATTATTAGCTTCCGAAAAAATTTAGTTTTTCCAAATTATGAAGATATCGATTTTCATAATTTTGTCCACCTAGATTTTCATTTGGAACCACAGTGCGTTTGCGCGTAGCAGGTATCATACGAATTGAAGCCGGGAGACCTTGAAATTTGATTTTACATGTCCGAAATGATTCTTGAACGCTATAAAAGAAAATAATTTTTGAAAATGGATCCATTACGATAACCCGAAGCTTAGGAGTTCGTATGTGAAGGCCGGCCAACCAGCCGAATCGAAACCAAAGCCAATATCCATGGCGCTAAGGTTATTCTCTGTATTTGGTGGGAACAAAAGTGTTCTATCAATTATGAGCTGCTGAAATCTGGTCAGACCATCATAGGAACCATATACCGAATGCATCTGATTTGGTTGAATAGAGATTTGGCCGGTTTCATGGCCAAACATTAAACCGAATATTCCATCATGTTACAATACCTGCTAAAAAAGTATTTAAAATGAAGTGATTGGGAAGTTTTGCCTCTCCCGCTTTATAGTCCCCGTCCTACTACTATTTACTTCGATCGATGAAGAACGCTTCCTCTGTGATACGCCTCACTTCAGAACAATGTATCTGAAATTGACTAGATTCGTTATTGGGCTCAAAAGATGAACAGTTCTTTTGGCTCGGAATCCATATGTTACCAGAAAAATTGGAGAAGGCCATAGCTAACAATGGTTAATACTTTGAATAAATTTATATTATCTGTCTTTGGCGAATCTTAATCTTATAATATTCATAATTTTGAATGAAAATCCAGTTAGAATATAAACAATAAAAGTGTTATATTCGGCTGTGCCGAATCTTGATATCCACTATCAATGTGGGCACCGATTGTTGTGCGTTTTGGGAGCTATGACAAATTATGGACTGATCGTCACAAAAACCAATAGTATTTTTGAATACAACTGATCTGTGCACAATTTTAGTTTGATATCGATATTTATAAGATTTTTGTTTAAGTTAATATTTTTTTCGAAAGTTGTCCTTTTATGGGACCCACTACCAATTCAGGGCCGATATTAATAAAATTATATGCGCGCGATGCTTGTGTAAATACATGAGGGTTATTGATGAAGAATTTAAAACTGCTTTTTATGATATTTATACAAATATTTATGTATATTTTTGAGTGAATTTTGAAGTGGAATTAATATGTTTAATACATATTAAATATCTGGTTAAAAATCGATATTTGTAAGATATTTGTGTAGTTTAATTTGTTTTTCGAAAGTGATACTTATATGGGAGCTATGACCATTTAGGGAGCGATCTTATATGTGTATGGGGATTAATTATGTCTAAATTTGAAGTGATAACGATATTTATAAGAAATTAATCTGGGACGACGGCTTTTACATATTTTAGAATAATCTATTTAGAGTTTCAGCCTGATAACGATACTGCAAGAGATTTATATGTATTTAAGTGATTTCTGGAAGTGGACTATAAACATTATTACTATGATCAAAAAATGTTATTGTGTGATACTGCTATTATAAGAATTTATGTAACATAGAACTATATTCTGAGAAGATATTTGTATTGGGACTGGGTGAAAATATGGACCGATTTCAACAGACCATATTTTCTTATTAAAAGAAAAATGCGTGGAAAATGTTGATCCATAACTCTGTTTCTACTCGATCGATGTTGCCCATTTTCAATAAACGGAAAATATTTGGGGAATATTCTTGCCCCATTCATCCAATATACCCCAGATCTTTTTGGAAGTAGGGATACAAATAGAGAATAAATACATGGAATATTCTTGAAAAATCTAAAAAGTAGAGTGTTAAGTAGAGAGTAGAGTTTTAATTATTATAATATTTTTAAAATTAAAATGGTCTTACAAAAATTTCATTACACACTGTTGCTGTAAATAAATACGTTCTTTTCAGTTGATTTTTCCACAATGTATGCATGTATTTGTGACGGTTTGTATTTGTGAGTGAATTTAAATGCACATACGAAGACTTGATTTTGATGGATAACAATTTTTTAAAGTATTTTCTTTTTTATTTTTTGTTCAAACGTACTTTTATCTTTTTTGAGTGCATATTTTGTTTGTATTTTACTATTTTGTTTGGTTGTCATATGAAAGTTTTGTATTTTTTTATGCAAATTGATATTGGCAACTATTTTTGGAATTGTGATTTAAATTTTTTTTCTGTATAGTTTTTGTATTTGTAATTTTTTTTTGGGGAAAAACTGAAGTAGGTTTTTTACTGACAGCTGCAAATCACTGTAAAATACAAACTTGACAAAAACGTATTTGATGAGAGTAAAACTTTTGAGAAAAATTTTTTTTAAAAAAAACCCATACTTAGATAGTATATAACCTGTCATTTGAGATAATGTATAGTTCGATAAGTTGCATTTAAACTAATGAGAATTGATATAAAATAGTATGGATAGGTAAATAGAAAGGTTTTAATTAAGGGATAGAAAATGACAGTTTTTTTCTGTATCAACATAATATTTAAGTAGTACTTTTGCCAGCCTCAGAGTACTAAAATTTAAAAAATTTCATTAAAAATGCGGGATTTTTTTTTTCAAATTCTTAGCTTTTATTTTGAAACATTTGAACAATATCAATTTATTTATTATAAAGTATTGGCTATTGTTAGCATTGACCATTTCCCATCTATCTGCAATATATGAATTCTGCGCCAGCAAATATGGCGGGTGACGCAAAACTTGGCAACCACTTCTTTCTAAATAGTTTTTAACAGGTATTGTCCGATGTGGCTTTGTGGTTTCCTTTTGCTCCCACCAAATACAGAGAATTACGTTAGCGATTCTGCCGATATCATCTATTACTCTTCGGGTAATCGTAATGGATCCACTTTTATCGCAAGTAATGATTCGATGCAAAAATAATTTTCTTTTATAGCGTTCGAGGAGCATTTTAGACATACAGAATTGTCTTTCAAGGTCTCTCTGCTCTCTGCAATACTGAATGTTTTCTCTAGAAAATAGTTATAATGAAGAAATACCGTTATACGCAACATTTTCTGTAGAAAATACTGATATACGCAACAATTGTTACAGAAAAGGCTGCTATATACAAGATTTTTTTTATAGAAAATACTGTTATACACAAGCATTTAGTAGAAAATACTGTTATGAACACGATTTTTTAGTGGTAAATACACAATATTTTCTATAGAAAATATTGTTCTTCGCAATATTTTCTTTAGGCAATAGTGTTATACACAAGAATTTTTATAGAAAAAACTGTTATACACAAGATTTTTAATGGTAAATACTTTTATACACAATACTTTCTTTAGAAAATACTGTTATACACAAGATTTTTTATGGAAAATACTGTTATACACAATATTTTCTTTAGACAATACTGTTATACACAAGAATATTTTTAGAAAAAACTGTTATACATAAGAAATTTTACAGTTATATACAGGCAAATCCCGGTATAACGAATCTCACTTTAACGAAAATCCGATATAACGTACTCGATATAACGAATATTGGGAAAAATAAAAGAAAATCAAACGAACGATAAAATTGTTAATATTGACAATTATATCAAGCTATCAAGACTGGCTCAAATAATCATCGATCTATAAGGAATGTTGCGTATCCTCTTGTGAAAAAGGAGTTTAATTGTTGATTAGTCGACCAGAGGTAAAAACAATTCGAGTTAAAAGAATTTCTTTAAAATTCAGAGTCCTAGAAATACAAAAAGCTTTATAATGGTGGATTTCATGCAAGTGCTATCTGTATTGAAAAAATACAATTACAGTTGAGTACAATTTAACTCCTTATATTAGTATCAAAGCGAATAAAACTAATATCTATTGGAGAATGATACCAGATAAAATTTTTTTTAGGTTACCGAAGGATAGACTAACAATTTTGGTTTACGCTAATGAATTTGGAACAAAGAAGATTAAATATTTCCTTTAAAAGGCAGCTCTTTTCGTAAAAAAGTTTTGTTGTAAATTATCTTTATTGAAATAATGGATATTTTTAATGGTAGGATAAATTTTAGAACCGAAATCCCATTCAATGAAGGCTTTATTAATCCTTGGTCAAGCTAATGACATACCGCTTAAAACTTATTCAAAAAATATATCTCGATATAACGAATTTTTCAATTTAACGAATGGGCCTGTCAACATATCGTTCGTTATACCCGGATTTGCCTGTACATGATTTTTTTTATGGGAAATAGTGTTATACATAGCATTTTCCTTAGACAATACTGTTATACACAAGAATTTTTATAGAAAAAACTGTTATACACGAGTTTTTTTTATGGAAAATACTGTAATACACAATATTTTCTTTAGACAATACTGTTATACACATACATTTTATATGGAAAATACTGTTATACACAATATTTTCTATAGAAAATACTGTTGTACTGAATGTTTTATGTAGAAAATATACAATTTTTTCTATAGAAAGTACTCAGAAAATAATAAAATACACAAGCAACTAAATACTGTATGGGCGATTCCATGTCATCGTACGTGATATTTGTACGCCTACGGCCGATCGGATGAGCCGTTTAGAAATGCCAGATTTATTTCCAAAAAATTTTGATTCTGCCCCACTGTGCTATGGAGTGTAAAAGATTTTGCAAAAATAACAGTTTCTGAAAAATAATTTCGTCGTAATGTTGCATTCAGAGGGTATTATATTTAAAAAAAATAGTAACTACTTTCAAAAAAATATTTGTCTTGTACAACCCATCATATTTAAATGAAAACAATGTTTGGATGATTTTATAATAAATAAAATTTAATATCGTTTTTTCTCTTATAGTAAAACAATATATTGTGCACTGGTTCCACTACAGAAAGTCAACTCAAAATTTTAAAAAATAAATAATAAAATATATATTTGGTTTCAAAAGACAAGGTGATAAGAACAAAAAAAAAACAATCAGAGTCAAATTCATTTTATACATGATAATTGGGCGCTTAGTTTTCGCCGCCATTTTAGCCTAAAACATACTAATTAAAATACAAAATTAATTATAACTAAAAATGTTGTAATAAGCTCTAAATACCTTCATATAGTACAATTTTAGTGTTTTCTCCTATTCAAATCATCTTGAAAAAAGTTTAAGGGTTTTTGCAGTCATGGTTATCATTGTCGTGGAATTATGTATATATTTCTTATAGCTTTAGCAACAAATCCTTCTGAGTTCATAGGAATTTTTAAATTAGTCCTTGTAACTTAAATACTGAAAATCGTTTGAAAGTATCAAATGAGTCTCGGGAGTACCATGGTACTTTTCAATATGAAACGGTATCAAAAAAAAGCATATCAACTTTTGCCATCCCTGTTGTAAAGTATAATTAATTAATGGCATAATGATGGATTAGCAACCTTACTATTTAACCTCAATCAGTTTTACCTTCAAAATAAGATATGATTTGAAATTCCTGCAACTAATAAATACAATCATTGAATACTCAGCATTTTCTCTTGAAATCAATTTCCTTGAAAATTTCAACAAATATTTTAATGTTAAGTGATTGGCAATTGAAAATGTGACATTGTTTTTGTTTTCTAATAGATTTGCAGTTATGCAATTATATTATGGCGACCCAAAAAAGAAATAAAACTTGTGGGTATTCCCAACTAAAATAAAAGTTTGGTATCATGTGAAAGGTCTTAGAGAGGCGCTTTCAATGTAATATCTAAAAATATTAAAAATTTTTTAAGTTTTTGCAAAAATTCTTATCCTTGGTAACCAAAAAATTATTCTTTTATAATCACGTTAGCTTTTAAAAATATGTCAGATTTTTTCTAAATCATTCATTTAAAACTGTTATTTCGGTCAAAATGGTAACCGAAAAAAAACTAAGTGCAAAAATAATTAAAACCTTTCAAAAAAATAACAAAAGATCGGAAGGTTCATCGTCACTCTGGTTCAAAAGTTTCAAAATTTCTCTAAAATTTCTAAATTTAAATCGCAGGTACGGAAAAACTATAAGAGATATTTTCATAATTTTTTCATATTTTTATTCCCTATTATATTCTCAATAAATCCCAATGAGATGATTTAAAACTTCTGAAATTTGTTTAACAAAATTTTTAAAAATTTGAAAATGTAGTTTTGAAACTGCCGTTAAAATTTTTTTATTTTTTTGGTCATACCTACAAATAGGTTTGCGGTATCCTTCGAAGACAAAAACTCATATACAAGTAAATATGGATATATTTTAAGCAAAAATGAGCTTTTATTTTAATATTTATCAAAATACGTTAATTTTGTTCCTAAATTTCTTGTTCTAGTTGCCTGAGGCACGATAATGGCCTGGCGAATTTTTAATAAATTTAAAATTTTTTGACCAATTTCTGTTTTTTATGTCTCATTAGAACGAAAATTACGTACACATTTCAATTCTTTTAAATTAAATTGCAAATGTAATTATTTAATGGTTAAATTTTTACAAAAACTGAAAAAATAGCATTTTTCCCCTTGTATGATGATTTTTTACTAATGTTCACAAAACTGGGGAGTGAGAATGGCCACAATCCAACTCTAGTACAAACATGTGCAGTTTCCATGGTGAAAATGCAAGAATTAGGCAACGAAATGCCTCCTTCTCCGCCCAAATCACCGGATTTAGTCTCTACACGCAGAGAAAAAATATAATTGAGCATGGCTACTGTAACCATTTAAATAGTGTTACAAGATTTTTAACAATATTATAGTCACAGTAACCATTTACATGATTGTGGTAACCATAATATGGTTAATTTACGATTCACATGATTATATAAACCATATATATGGTTACAGTAAACAAATATATGTTTGTGGCAACCATATTTATGATGAATAATTTTATCATAATATGTTGTTCTCAGATTATGATAAGCTTTAAGCCGAGAGCACCATAATATGATAAGTCCTTCATCATATGAATGGTTGCCACAAACATATATTTGTTTACTGTAACCATATACATATATGGTTGATATAATCATGTGAATCGTAAATTAACCATATTAGGGTTACCACAATCATGTAAATGGTTACTGTGACTATAATATAGTTAAACAACTTGTAACAATATTGAAATGGTTACAGTAATCAGAAGAAATGTCTAGGCGGAAAGAGAACTATGAAATCGTCTCACAAAAAATACCTATTTTGATGACCTCGACAAACTTTATTTTTTGGAAGGGATAAAAACAATTGCGGAAACGTTGGACAAAGTGTATAGAGCTCAAAGGAGACTATGTTGAAAAATAATAGGATTTATTATCCAAAAACCTATGTTTCATACAAAAAGTCACGGACTTATTGACCCACCCTTGTATCACATAAAATAAAAAAAACAGGGACCGTAAATAATGGTTATCCAGAAAATTTTAAATCAAAAATTCTCTATGTTAGAGTCAAAGGAGACCTATACTGTTATTTACCAATAGATTCGTATTGACGTGTTCTTTCAGACTCTATGGTGTTATTAAAAAAGTGATCTCAAAAATGATTTTTCAACGTAAAAATAAAAAAAATAGTTTTAAATAGCCGTCATAAAAAAACTCATTTGAGTTTTTAATTTTTCCCGTCGGAAGAAAAACTCAATTGAGGAGTTTTATTTTTTCCGTCATAAAATAAAAGTCATTTGAGGAGTTTTATTTATCCTTTTAAACAAGCAAAACTTTCATTTTAGTTAGTAACATCAACATCTGATTTCTACTACATACGGGGCCAGCCTAATGTATAGCCTCAATTTTCATTTGATTTTCTTCTGTTGATTATTTTCATTTCTGTGTCAAAATAACCTTTTTTAATTGCCATAATTCCGTATTCATTATATTTGTGTTTTAACAATCATTTGGCTGTTTTCTTGTATTTTACACCAGTAATATGATGAAGAGTTTCATTTAGTTTTTGCACAATAACAAAACTTTGTTTTTTTCTTCTTCTTATTTTCAAACAAAAATTAGCTTAAACTTTTTTTTTTTTTTTTTAATTTTCCCAATAAAAAAGGAAAAAAATAATGCAATTAGTTGAACATTTACAATGATTGTAGCAGAAATATCGTTACAAATTTCTTTTGAGTTGCTTTAAATATTTCTCTGTTATTAGTTCGTTAGTTTTCATGTTATTAGAAGTTCGTGATATTTTTTTTTTATTTTTATTTTTATTTTCTATTACTATTACTATTTTTCTTCATCATCTATTTTTCCATACGCAAAAGTATTTTCAATTTATTAGTTTGCTCTCATTTACAAGGCAAACTTTTGCATTGGTTTCGTTTCTTGTCGTTTCTTTTTTTTTATAATTTTTTTTCGTTCGTTTGCAGTTGATGTTGTAATTGTTACTGTTGTATTTGTGTTGGTATGTTGCAAATAGTTTTGTAATAAAAAAATAAACTGTCTTCGAAATCGTTTGATATGAAAAACATTTTCCTTATTTTATTTCATAAACACAATTTAGGCGTTAAATTGGAGAACGAAAGCTAACATTGAAACCAGTTGTATATTCAATGCTAAATAATATATTTTTAGTTTAATTTAAGTGTGAATTCAAAATATGCATATTTTATGTCTGTCGCTTTAATTGTAAATGTCTGCTATAAAATAATTGCATATTCATACACTTTGGTTAATTCAAATAAACTTTATTGCAATTACTATAACAAAGTTTTTAATAAACAAATTTAGAATGCTTTATATACTAGTGCTAATACTGATGATTGAGTTTGATTACAATTAATTGCATATTTATACTCGCAATTAAGCAATTCTAACATAGGGTTTTTATCCCGGTACAGATTTCCCGGGAATTTTTCACTACCCGTTTCCCGGGATTTTTAGCTGGGAATCCCGGGAATTAAAAACTGACGAAAATTCATAGAAAACAAGTTAGAACTCTATTTTTTCACCAAAAAACAGTGAAAAGTTTTTTACAGTTTTTTCTGATATCTTGGCAATAATAGCCCACTTGTTATTTATAGAATTTCAAAAATGTATTAAATGATTAAATTTTTCTTCAATTAAAATCTAGTACAAAAAGGTTTAAGACAATGTTTTCAATTAATTTTGTAAATGATTTGATTTAACAAAAATTTAGTTATTCAAAGTTTGAATAAATTCTTTTATTAATTAACATTAAAATTAATTCAGTTTAAACAAAGACTTTGGAATGAATCTAAAAAATTAAATATTAGGAATCCATTTATAGGCTGACATTTTTTAATTACGGATTAAGATTTTAGTGAATTAAGTTCAAATTTTATTAATTAATTCGATGCTCTGTTATTTAAAAATTATAACACTAAGTTTTTATATGAAATTTGGCCATAATATTCCTATTTTACAGTATCATTATATATTTCGGGAATAGCCGGGTACCAGGAAATGTGGAAAAAAATTTCCCGATTCCCGGGAATCAAAAAAGGTCGGGAAATTAAAAACCCTAGTCTGCCCGACTGTATAAAATACAGAAACATGTTTATTTGACAGAAACATAATATTTGAAGAAAAATACGTAAGCACTAAATAAAATACATTTGAATTCTTTTATTCATTTCAAAAACTTATTTTACTTAGGATGATTCAAAACAAAAAAATTTGTTTTATTTTTTTTTAAATTAAAAATTGTTTTTTTTTTTTTTAATTTTTAGTTGTTAAACAGCCCACATTATTCCTATTATAAAATTACAAACTTTGTTGAAAATTGTAAGAATCTGTAGTTAGTTCAACTGCTAGACTTTCTAACAAGCCCAATAATTAACACTGAATATAGATATCTTAATGTTTATATCAATGAAGTTTCTATAAATCTCATTATATTTTGAAGATTCGGCACAACCGAATATAGTACTGTAACTTGTTTATTTATAAGTTTTGAAACACACATTACTTTACAACTTCTATGATGCGATTCTGTAAACATTTACTGCGAGTAGTGACAACATAAGCTGAATATTCATGAATTTATTTACATTGAAGGCAGCAATACTTGTATGTATTGCTGACTATAGAAATTTTTAAATAATCATGTGAGTCGTATAAGTTATTTATATATAGAGTAAGTTAAATATCAAGTATACGCCTTATTATAATAGACTTTAATTTTGAATGCTGATTTTATGGATAATGAAGTTTTAAATATCTACATTTCTATATCGAACTAATATCTACTATTATGAAAAATGATTAACATCAATCTGAAAATTATCATTTGATAGACATAGTAGTAACCATAATATAACAATAAAAGGTAGAATCACTACAAAATATGTTCTCAATTATACATGCCTTGAATTGTCAGACTAATATATAATAAAAAATAAAAGTACAATTGAAAAAAAACATCAAAAATTAACTAAATTGAAAAATATTTTAAATTCAATTTAAATGTTTATTTGAACAAAATGTCGTAAGATTTATAAAATGTCCTGAAAATTAAATTAAAGAATGGAGTGCAGCCTGCGGTGTTGAGCTGAAGAAACACTCACGGATTTGCATGCATCATTTCAATGACTCCGATTATATTGAACTGTATTTCAAATATAAACAAAATATTTCTCAATTTTCATTTGTTATTATTGGTATTTTTGGATTTCTGTTTTTTATTTTTCTATTATTTGACGTAACAAGGCATAGCATTTTAAACTCTCTCCCTAGTGATTCTACCTTCTAATGGTTGCATCATGGTAGTAACCATGATACAAAAATACAAGGTAGTCTCACTTTCTCTTTTTGTCGCCATATTAACGTTCTGACGTTTATTGGAACTTTGAAAAATCGTGCATTCACTTTTCAATAGTTCACTTTTCAATAGTCCTATTTTCGTATTTTCAGTTTGTTATATTTCAAATTAAAAAAATATAACTAAATAAAGATCTGTAAACAATTTGTAATTTCAAAATAGATTTATTGGTCAATTTAACAATAAAATGTGAATTAATAATATAAAACATAAATATCCGAAATATTATAATATTAAAAGTGCTTCTCTTTTGCAAAAGGCTTATTTGTATAAAGATTAAAAATATTGTTATTTTCCGGAAAATACGCCAACACATCTTTGATCTGAAAAGACACTCCAAAGAGAACAAGAAAGAAAGAATCAGGATAACTGTAAGAAACTTATATAAAAGTACACAGGAACAGCACAGACAAACCAAAATTACGTATAGTAGGAGATTTGGGCTTTCATCAACCACCACAATATTTTTATATCCTTTCTGAGTAGGAACAACTCCAAAACTGAGGTAGAAATAATACGTGACATGCCAGATTTACATGAAGAACTCAGCCCATATTGAATAAAGCGAATAGGAGTCTTTAGAAGACGAAGTCAGTAAAACTAGACTACAGCCACAATAAAAATAAATAATTACAACAGGAACAATACAAACAGAAAGTCCGTCATTTGTTAAACACTAAACATCTCAACAAAGAAACAGCTGCAACTGAAAAACGGAAACAATTAAAACGTATGCATAATGTTAAAAAAGACAATGGATCCAAAAAAACCCTATTAGTAACCGCCCAGACACCAATAAACTTTATATAAAAATTTCAAGCTAATAAAATAAAAATATACAATTTATTTAATACATTTATTTGTTAAAGTTACCTTGTTTTTTTTTGGTATCATGGTAGTAACTATTCGTAGTTAAGTGTATGACATAAAACTTTTGTTGAATCGGGTAGGTCTCGAGTTTTCCTTGTTCATTCTTTTTAGAGTTTAAAAACATCTTAATATGTATTATTTCCGTTAGTCACATGTAGTCGTAGTAAATGGTGCAAGTATGTTTAGGTAATAGTGAATAATATTTACGTGTACACAACTAAATGCGAGTGTATGTCTACATGTGATTTTTTATGTTTTTAAATATGTGTATATATTGGGGTGCCCCTTATTTTGCGGATTCCGATTTTCGATGTTTCTAATATCTAAAGTTGTTCTCCATCACCTAAAAACTATTTTTTTGTCAACATCAAATAAAAATGTTGTGTTTTGGATCAAAGTAGCAATATTTTGAAAAAGAAAAAATCTTATTAAAAGCAGTTTTTGTTTTTCATTTATCCATAGATCTTTAAATATAAAATAAAAATTATTTTAAAAAATATTAAAATACATTTCGTACTCTATATTCTAATAGCTATTGAATATATTTAATTTTCTTAAATTTGTTTTTTAATTATTGCTACCTTGACCAAAAACTTAAAACTTCAAGTAAAATGTGCAACCTCTACACCTTAACTCATTGTGTCGTAGACAAATTTAAGACCTTGGTAGCAGCGAACATTTAAAAAATGCCAAATATTGGCCAACCTAATGTGTACACGAATATAAGTTTGATATTGAATACGACTGCATTAGTTAATCATGTTCAATAAAAGTTTGTTACAGTTATTTTTGCTGATTTTTTTTTGTGCTTAGTTTCCTTTTTCTGCAAACTTTCATGTTGGTACGAGTAATAATTATGTTAGAAATTTATTCAGGTAGAAAATTGCATTACAAAAATCATTTAATGCATGATTTCTTATAGTTGTAAATACATTTTGTATATACTCTTACTTGCAACTAGGGATTTAAGTAAGATTTAAAAGATTTAATTTATAATGATATTATAAATAAAATTTTTAAAACGTAATCACAGGTTATGTGCAATTATTTTGAATAATATCAAGATTTGTTTAGAGAAACTCTACTTGGGTCAAAATATCAATTGAAATATTAGCGTATAATTATATATGTATATTTAATCCTTTAATTCCCAGTAGAACATAGGGTCGCAAAAAATGTTTTTAATTGTATTTTATCATTACATAACAATTTCATCTCACTCCAGGTGTCCTAGAACCTTGAGGGTTATATTCGACGGACTGTCTAGTTATATCTATAGCTGGCTTTCTCATTGTGTGTCCCAGCCAACCAAATTTACGCGATGGTATACTCAAACACAAAGGAACCTAATTCGTTCTATTCCACAATTCTTGATTTGATATCGTCGCTGGCCATAATATTCTAAATATACGCCTGAGACAATGATTTACAAAAGCTTACATAGCACACATTTCGTGCCTCGATATATTCCACGCTTCGCAGCCATATAGAAGCACATATTTCACATTGCCTTGACTTTGGTGTGAGTTGAGATATTTGGCGATCTCCAGAATTTGTTGAGCGTATTTATTTCTGAATATATTCTGAATATCTGCCTTGATACCCCCACTTTTTGAAACTACACACCCCAGATAGCAAAAGTTTTCAACATCATGAATGCGATGCCCCAAAAGCTGGAAATTCGTGTTGCATGATGAATTTATGCGCATTGATTTGGGTTTGTTGATATTAATTTGTAAGCCAGCTTTAGCTGCACGTTTAGCAAATTCTTCGATTGCATTCTAGAGAAGCGGTGGGATAGAAGACAGACGTCGTCTGCATAGTCGATATCATCTAACCTATCGTGCATCATCTAAATACCATGCTGCATATCCATAGAGTGGTTCATAAATACGTCAAGTACTATGTTAAACAGTAATGAAGACAACTCCGACGTTTACTTTGATTAGTTTGTTTGATGAGCCCTCATGAAGTATAGAACAGTAGGCGCTGTTGTAGCTTAATTATCCTTAATTAGCTTAATTATCTTCTCGGGAACTCATTTGCATGTTAGAGCTTCCCATATCGCATTGTGTTGTAATGTGTCAAAAGCACGTTTGAAGTCTACGAACACTCAGGAATTTTCCCATTTAACAAGAAACTCGAAATTAAGGGTCTTAGTTACATCGTTGTTAGGGTGAATATCTGGAGGTATTCCATCAGGTCCTGCAGATTTACCGAGCTTCAGACGCCTTATTGTAGCTGTTGTTTACGTTATTTATGTGATGTATTGGATCGCAATCACATATTGTTGTAAATACTGTTGGAGTGACCGACAAAAGTTGAGGGTAATAATTCTCCCACAACTCTAGCTATTGATCCTTGGCATAGATCAATTCACCCTGATCATTCCTCAGAGGCTTTATAATACGGCCGGAAATCTCCTTTGTAATACGGTATAGGTCTTTGGATCGACCTGTTTCACTGGCTATTTGGGCATCTCTGGCCAAATTATCAGCCCACTGCCGCTTATCTTCTCTTGAACTTTTTTCAACTTTCTGGTTTACCTCATAGTTGGGGGTAGTGCACTAAATGTTGATTGAAAACAGCATTGCACTATCACTCACTAAAATTGCAAAAAATTTAGTTAGCACTATTTTTTTTATCAGCTTTAGTGATAATGCTTATTTCTTAACTAGCACTAAAAAAAATAGTGATAGTGATAATTTTTTAACTATCACTAAATGAAGATTTAGTGCAAAAATCTGCACTACAATTAATTAGTGCAAAATTTTATCCTGCAATCAAAAAAAGCTGCATTAAACATACTATCACTAAATTTTCAAAAATGAGTAGTCATGAAATTGTTGAATCCAAATTCGAAAAATAAAAATTTTAAATATTTTTTGTTATTTTTAATGAAATATTAGTCTTAAGTTTTAAATTAGTGTACAGAAATAAACTTAAACCATTTAGAACTTAAAATTTTAGTACACAATTTGAAGGTGCACTCAAATTAGTGCATACAAAAAAGTTGCAATAACTGATGATTGCATTTTTTTAAATCAACTAATTTAATTTTGAGTGCAAAATTTATTAACTCACTAATGTTTAGTGAGGCTGCTAATTTTCAACTCAGCACTAAATATTAACAAAATGATTGCACTAATTTTGCACTATCACTAAGTATTAGTGCAAACTGCAAAATTAGTGCACTACCCCCATCTATGGTTTACCTCATGATATTTACGTTGTTGATTTTGTTTCGATTGTGGGTTTTTAGCATCAATTACCTTGCTTATAGCTTGCTTTCTTAATTCTATTAATGGCCATGTCTTTTCGGATATTTCATTAATGATTGTGTAAGTACTGGTATATTGATATACACAATTTTTTTTAATAACATAGATTCAAATAAAATAGTGTATCCAAGGTTATTCAAATTAATCGATTTTTCTCTTGTTCGAATAAAACGAATAATTCGAAGAAGAGATTTTATCTTGTTCGAATAATTCGACCACGCGTTTGAAATTAATCGAATTATTCGAATAATTAAAATTTTTTTGAAAAAGTAAAGAATAGAGTTTTTATGTAGGATTTTTAATATTTTATAGTTAAAGAAAAACAAAAAATAACGTTAAAGTTAACAATTCAAGTACTGATAATGTTAAAAAACAATCGAAAACAAAGTCCATCATTAAACTTTCATTTCAATATTCTGATCAGATTCCCTCTCGAACAATCGACAAAATAATTGACTTGAAAACCCATTTGTTTCCCTTTTGGAACTATGCTAGTTGGACATGATCCTTCATTTAAGTACATTATAAACATATTATGAACTTTTTCATGTCGTTCATTAATTCAGTTTTTAAGATGAGTAACTAATTCCTTAGTAAAATTCACTTTTTCTGAATTATTCACTTTTTCTAAATTATTTATAACAAATTGCATTATGCCCTCAAGCTCTGTCAACGTTACCGAATGTTTGCTAACTTAAGTGGTGTTAGGGAATTACACAAATCTGTCTAAAGTTTGATATTATTGTCAGTGAACATGGCTAATTTGAAGTCAGACAGTGCATAATTGACGCATTTATAAATACATACTAGAGTTTTTCTTTTCTCGTACTTTTTCATTTCCCGGGAAATTGGGATTAGGTTTAAAATTTCCCGGGATTCCGGGAATTCTCGTCTAGAAATAATTATTCAATTTTAAGAATGTAGACTTCGTTAAAAAGCTAAAGAATGTCTTTGATTTTAAAATGTAATTGGATACAAATAATAAAATCCAATAAAAATTTAATATAATTTCTCGATTTCTAATTTTGGTTATATACAAACCTGTCACCATTTGTCAGTTGTATTGGAATGGCTTCAATTTCCATTAGATTTTGTTCTACCTCCGTTATAGTGTTTTCACGCCTAAAGTTAAAACCTTTAACTTTAAAACCTTAATTAGCTGATTTTGCGTTCACACTATAAGTTTTCATAAAACTGGTTTTAACATTTATTTGACAAACTGTACAACAGCTGTTCAATAAAACATTTTCATTATTATTTAATTTTTTCTTTAATAAATGGTACAAAATATGTTGGCAATATTTTGTGTCAGAAGCGCCATATACATAATTATTATGTAATTTTTGCTAGGTGTCGTATGAGTTTTGTTTGGTATTTATTGGTGTAGTATTAAATATAAAGTATACGTCTTGTTCAAGTAGACTATCTTTGAATGCTGTTTGCTGGTATTCTTCAAAATATGTATGTATGAATTTAATACAAGTAAAAACGGATAATGGTGTTTTACAATAATTTAACTAAGAGACTTAAAAGACTCTTTAGGTATATTAAAGCATGTTTGCTTTTTCGAAATAACTATAACTTATAATAAATGATATGAAAGTCAAAATAAATGTAAGTACCTTAAATGTAATAAACTTCTTAACAAATTTAATAAATCATATAATCAATATTTCATTACATTAACAAACATTTAATATAAAAGTAAATGCTTTTATTTATCAAAACTAAATTAAAATATCTAATTTTCTTCTTAAGTATAATAAATAAACACGTTTGCCATTGTTTACTTATTTAAAATATGACTAAACAATACCTTTAAGATATTCTAGTCGCAGTTGACTAAATAAATGAATAAGTAAGTATAATATGTGGCGTAAATACCAAATGGGTCTAGTGTCTAGTCTGTAAACAAAAAGCCAGATTCTATATCAAATTTTTGGACAAAACAATCTGTAAAATAGATTTAGAAGTGGTAGTGGTTGCCATCGTCAACATGACAACTAATATACCGCACAGATACCTACGTACATATTTACAATTTATATGGAAGTTATAGTATTCGTAGTATATTGTGTATGACATGGAATAGGGTAAACACTTTGGGTGAGAAGAATTTCAGAAATATGATTTTATGTTTTCTAAAATAATAAATCTGCAACCATAGACAATAACTAGATAGGTAACTGAGAGCCAAAAACCTAAGTCTGTTGTCAAAAACCTAATTCATGAGAATGTATTGCATGTATTTTGTTATTGTATCACCCGTATGTGTGAAAAGGGAGTAATTTTTCAATATATATTACTCTCTCCTTCCGTTCTATGTGTTTATTCTATGTCTGCAACCATTTTAAAGAACAAAATTTTGACACAGAATCAGTCTGTGTCTGAGACTGTTCCACCGGCTGTCGCTACAAAAGGAATTTTCAAACATTTAACGAATTTGATTAAATTAGGCTTATATACTCTCCTTGGTTCATTGAAAAAGGTTAACATCATTCTATGATATTAATTCAAATATCCTTCAGGAAGCATGATTGTCTTAGCCCTTATAAATATTGGAAATATATCGATGTCGTTCAAAAATTCAGGACATGATTACATTTCAAAATATTGATTCCATCACGACTAGAAATTTGCAATTGGACTTTTAGAGCCGTATCCAATCTCTCAACAGTTTGCAAACTCTACTTGTACAATTGCATGAACTATTTTTTGTCAGACTATATCAAATTGGATGCAATAGATTTATAGGAACAAGTACATTGTTGCCTTCAAGGTATCCCGAGTATTACGTGCTGAGTTTCATCTTCTGTAATTTATACATTACCACAGACCCATACAAGAGTAAATACACGTACATACATATAGCACACACATGCATATATACAAAGTATTGTCTTACTTTGTATTGTTGTTTATACACACATAGATACATATTTTAATATACAAAACATATTCACTCGCATGAATATATCAACAGGGATGATAATGAAGTGCGATGGTATAAAATTGATACACACATGTAAATTTACACACAAATATACATTAGGTTGGCCTTTATTTTTCATTTTTTTTGGATATTCGATAATCCCAAGGTCTAAAATTTAAAAATCAAATACTGAAAATCTGTGCTAAATCTGATATCGTTTAGAAAATGCACATTTTATTTGAAGATTTGAGTTTTGGATCAAAATAACAATATACTCCAAAAAAAAATTAAATGTTATTTAAAACAAAATTCCAATTAAAAGTAATAAATTTTTAGCTTTTATTTTGAAACATTTGCACATTATAAATTTATTCAAAGTATTGGCCATTGTTGGCTATGATCTTTTGCCATCTCCCTGGCATATGGATTCTGATCAAAAAGAATTGCTAATTTCTTAAGGCCAAGAACGAATCAAGCCAATATTAAATACTCTGTTCCAAAGTGGAGCGTATCACAGAGAGTCAGAGAGAGAGCGTTCTAAATCGTCTGGATTATAAAGCGAGTGAGGCAAAACTTCCAAATCACTTCATTCTAAACACCTTTTATCAGGTATTACAATGTGGCCGAGCGTTTTCATGATGGAATATTACTGTTCCATGTCAGGCCGCATATTGTGGGAGTTTTTCGACCTAAGCTCGCTTTAGACGAAACAGTTGCATTCAGTGCAGGTTCCCTATGATGGTCTGGTCAGATTTCAGCAGCAAATAATAGATAGAATTCTTTTGCTCCCATCAAATATTGAGAATTACCATAGCGCCATGGATATTTATTTGGCTTTGGTGTTTATTTGTCAGGTTGGTCGGGCTGGTATGATCTCTTACGCTTCGGGTTATCGTAATAGATCCATTTTTCATCGCAAGTAATGATTCTTGGACTTCACAAATTTTCATAAATTTTACATGTGTTTTTCTTGTTACAGTAACAAAACACTTGTAAATTATACACTCAAAGTATTTTTTGAAAATTAGCCAATTCACTTAATTGTGAATAAATTCGAAAAGAATCCTACGATCTTTATGATCAATATCTCATTTTGTTCCTATTACATGTGGATTTGCGATAAAGCAATAAACGATTTCTGCCGCGTTCGATTTTTCATGATTTTTTTAAAAACTTAAAAATTGCTATTTTCACGTAAACAAATTATTTTTTGCTTCAATTTGTTATTATAACTTCGAAAATACTGAGCCGATTGAAATGCAATATATATGTGAAAATTCGTACATAGCATGGGGAAATTGTTTTCAAAATTCAGTCAATCGAAAGAAGAACTCTAACTACTCAATTTTATGTATATCAAACAAAAACGTAAAATTTTGTAAAGATGAGCTAATTCACTTAATTTTGAATAAATTCGAAAGGAATCAATATATTTTTATGGTCGATATCTCATTTTGTTGTTATTACATGTGGCTTTGTGATAAGGTAATAAACATGAACAATTTGTGAAGTTTTCGATTTTTCATGATATTTTTAAAACCAAAAAATTTCTATTTCATGTAAAAAATATATTTTTTGCTTCAATTTGTTATTATAACTCCGAAACTACTAAGCCGATTAAAACGTAATATACAAACGGATTAAAGATTATGCAAATCTAAACTTTTCTAAGTTTACTTGAGTAATATGTGGAGAAACTACTTAAAAAATTAAAAAAAAATTTAAAAAAACTTCTCCATAAAATTTGGACCATTTTTGTGTTACTGAAACCACAATGCATCGAAATTGTGTAGTTTTTTAAAATGCCTCTAAAATTTTCCAATTTTGTTGCCCTGTGTAATCAGCCCAATTATGAACAAAAAATTCCCCTCGAGTTTTTTTCCCATTAAATATGAATAGGAAAAATTGGAAAAAGGTGTTTCTTCCCCTTCCCCTCTTTCCCCGGGGAATTTTGATTTATAACTAGCTGACCCGACAGACGTTGTCCTGTCCAAGTCAAAAATGCTTGTGTTCGATTTGTGAATTTGTGAGAAGCGGTTAGGAAAGGGTCAAAATAATTAAAAAGAAAAAAAAACACGTATTATTGAATGATATTTTTTATTCATATATGACATAGAATAAAATATACATAGAAGCGCTACTGAGAGACAAAAAACCTAAGTTTGTTGTCAAAAACCTAAGTATTGCAACAACAGAATACATGTAAATAAGTGTAAATATTTTGAGTTTTTATATAAGTAATTGAATTTTGGTCTGAAAAATTAGTGATCACAGATCGAAGTCTTTTTCTTGATTAAACGCTTATTGGCCAAGTTATTAGATATTTTGATTTTTTATATAAAAAATTTATTTTTGGTCAGAAATATGTGTAGCACATATCGAGCTCCTTTTCTTGATAAAACGCTTATTGGCCAAGTTATTAGCGAATTTAGACATTTTGAGTTTTTATATAAAAAATCGATTTTTGGTCAGAAATATGAGTGATCACAGTCGAGCTCCTTTTCTTGATTCAACGCTTATTGGCAAAGTTATTAGCGAATTTAGATATTTTGAGTTTTTATATAAAACAAAATCGAATTTTGATCAGAAATATGAGTGATCACAGATCGAGGTCTTTTTGTGATTAAACGCATATTGGCCAAGTTATTAGCGAACTTGGATATTTTGAGTTTTTATATAAAAAATGGATTTTTCGTCGGAAATATGAGTGATCACAGATCGAGCTCCTTTTCTTGATTCAACGCTTATTGGTCAAGTTATTAGCGAATTTAGATATTTTGAGTTTTTATATAAAAAATCGATTTTTCGTCAGAAATATGAGTGATCACAGATCGAGGTCTTTTTGTGATTAAACGCATATTGGCCAAGTTATTAGCGAATTTGGATGTTTTGAGTGTTTATATAAAAAATTGATTTTTGGTCAGAAATATGAGTGATCACAGATCGAAGTCTTTTTCTTGATTAAACGCTTATTGGCCAAGTTATTAGCGAATTTAGATATTTTGAGTTTTTATATAAAAAATAGATTTTTGGTCAGAAATATGAGTGATCACAGACCGATGTATTTAATAAGTGGGCGTATTAGTGGACGTGGACAATTTTTATTTACGTAAAAACTTGTTTTAAATTAGTTAAATCGGTCCAGGCGTCCTGCTATTTTAAATATATCGGAAAAAAAATTAGCGTGGTCAATTTTTCTTTCAGTAAAAACTTAAATTGGATTCTATGATCATTTAAACAAAAAATTAGCCAAATCAATGTAGCCATTTTCCGATTTTAGATAAATCGAACAAAATGGGCGTAAAAGTGGGCGTGGTCAATTTTTCAATCCGTAAAACCTAATTTGGGCTATGACCAACATTTAAAAAAAAAATTTTCTAAATCGTTCCGGCCGTTCTCTACTGATGCAATTACCAACGAACACCATTTGATTTTAATTTATATAGAATATAATTCGGTAGCTTGTGAACGATTGGATGTAACTTAATGAAAGTTAACGTAGTTAGTGCTGAGGTGTTTTTGAGTTGACTTGTGTTTACATGGGTTCGTATTTGCAACGGGGCCTAGTGGCTAGTCCCCTGATTTTGCTCACCTACAAAGTTTTAAAAATTACCAATAATCCAGTTCTTAGCCAAGTGTCAAGAATGTTTATAGTTAGATACGCGATATAAACACGTTAACCGAATTTGCTTAAATTGTCAGCATTTGTTTTTTAGATAACGGAGAACAATTCTAAGTCGTGGGAGTATAGAAAGCGCAAAATAAGTGCCATCCTACTACACATGCGAGTTACTACTACCCCTTAAATGAGTACATTAGCCACAAGTGTCCTTAGCTACATGATGCTGTGTATTATAATACAATTTAAGAAGAAATTCGAAAACAACATATAAATTTGTTGGTAACAAGTAACTTCCTCATTTCCTTTACTTCTTCAGCGACAGTATATTTTTTGTGTAAAAATATACTCCCTTTATTGCTCGCAATTTTTATTTAAATTAGACTGCATTCATAAATAATGGTTTTGTATCAGTTGGTCATAGATAAAGTATAAATTAAACAATAGATTTAAATTTATGTGCTCGTGTCTGCGAATATGCGATTGTTGAAAAACGTATAATGAGGCCTTGGCAAGATGAAACAATGGGAATAATGAAACAACGCACGTTACAGACAAATAAAAACGAATTACTGCAGCGCCTTTGAAATAAATTCAGAAGACTAGGTATAAATAAATATTCTGTAATTAAATAATTATGTGTAAAATAATATAACTCTGAAATAATAGGTTAAGTAAAATCGGAATGGTACTCTACGTTGTTGTAAATTCTAAAAAATCATCGAATTAAACTAAGTAACTAAATTAACTAAGTAACTAACTGATTGAGTAAATATATTCTTGTTAGTACAAGGGTTCGATGTGTACTTAATTGGAGCATTAGATTAATCAAGGTCAAATTCAAAAACCTTATGTTTTTTTTGCTTAAAACTAAAAATGATATTTTCATTTCATTCACCTCAAATGGTTTGAATATGATTGGCGATAAGATATTTTAAATTAAATTTTTTTTTATTTTTCTTGCAAACGTTTCGTTAAACAAATTATATTTGCTATTATTATATAATGAACCAATGAATTATGTGTCTGTATAATCAGACGAATGTGATTTTGTTTTACTGAAATTACTCGTGATTGTATGTGCGAGATATGTAGCACATTCTACAGAAAATATTTAAAAACTAATTATTTTATATAAATTGAGTTTTTAATATAAAATGATAAAATCAGTTGAAAGTCCAAGTTCAGCGTAGATACATTCCTTTTAGGTATTATTGGTTATATTGATTTTTTCTTACTCTGTTAGTAACATATCAAAATATTTGACGCAGACCCCCATTAGTATATATTCTGGGACCTCCTATGATTCTAAGACGATCGGTCTGTCTGTTGAAAATACGATAGGTCTGAAATTGTCCACAAATACTCTCTGTCGATTAGGTTGGTTTGGTATTGAAAATGGGCAATATGGGTCCATGATTTCACATAGACCCCATTCAAATGTGAACCCAAAATACTGTTGATTATGCAGCAATCCTGATAAAATGTTTGCACAAATTAGTTCTAAGTACTCTGAAATTATGCTGCAATCGGGCAACATTTGTCCACCTTAGAAAATGACTTGAACATTCATAATTTTCTTAAGGAGTGAGATCGAAAAAACCTTAACACACGTTTTTCCTTAAAACTTTTAACCCAAGTATTACACCGAACGACACTCAATATTAGACACGAATTATGATATAAGTCTGAAACTAGGTATTAAATGGAGCCAAACTGTGTTCACAGTTTTTTATTTTGTGATCCTGTTTCCTTTTAAAAGGACTTCAAAATTACAAAGGATGACATTTTTCAAAAAATGTTTTAAAATACTTTTGCCAAATTTAGTGTAAAATGATCAAGGAGAGTTGTGAAATATTTCGTATTATTTTTATTTTATCTTGTCAGGAGCAAAAGATTCTTTTAGATTTCCAATAATTTTTTAAAAAAAAATATTGCATTGAAGATCCAAATATACTACATGCCAAAATTTTATCCTTCTAACTTCACTACTTAATTGTAAAAAAGTATTTTAAATTTGCATTATTTGATTTTTTATATTTTATTTTAAAATTTCATTCGAAAAAATTGTAACAAAAACCTTTGTGATAAACACTTTTTAATAAACAAGTAAAATGGTATAGTCGGGCAAGCCTGACCATATGATAGCCTATACCGAGTATATGATTATAAAGGGTTTTCTTTTGACATGAAACTGATTTGTGTTGAATCTTATATGAATACCAACATTTTCGGTAGTGGGCCATATATGGGAGCTATGACTAATTATGGGCCGATCGTCTTAAAATTTGGTGGGATGCTTTGCGTATACATATTTGTGTTGAATTTTGTTTCGATACTGACATATTTTAGAGATTTATGCACATTTATGATATTTTCGATAATGGTGTTGATATGGGAGCTATGGAACATTGTTGACTGATCGTCACAAAATTTGGTCGTCACAAAATAAGAGTTCGGCTTATATAAAGCTTAGTTGTGCTGAATTTGGTTTGGTTATCTATATAACAATGATATTTATGAGAGCTTACAGACAGGGCAATCGTATGGGGGCAATATAAAAGTTTGTGCCAAATTTTGTCGAACTATCTGTAAAATTGCGACCTGTAGTTTGATTTACGATTTGTAATTTGATTGGTTTACATGGATCGACTCAGAAAGTGATCCTGAGCATTTTGGTAAGCTTTAAGGTGGGTGAAAATATTTTAGCATGTTACAAACATGAGCCCTAACACATTATACCTCCCCCGCTATGGTGGTGTTGGGGTATAAACATGCTCTTTGCTTAATAAAACTTTTTTGTATACAAATAAAAATACTTTTAATATTTTAATTTGAACTTTATATTTATAATGTAATATGTAGAATTAGAATATTTGGTTCTTTAACGCACTATTTTTTTAAAAGGAATTTAATGGCAATCTTAAAGGATATTAAAGAATACAAATTTTAAAAGACATTTTTGATCCTGACAGTATAAAATAAAGATAATACAAAATATTTCACAACTCTTCTTATTCATTTGAGATAAAATTTGTTATTTGTTATTGTTTAAATATTATTTGAAAAATGTACTTCTTTGAAACTTTGAAGTCTTTTCCTCCATTTAATTTATAGTTTCAGGCGTATATCATCCGGTTCGTGTTTAACGATTTTTTTACTTTTTGTTGTACGGTGTTATTTGTTTATTTTGTTTAATGTCAATTATGTACAATTGTTGTTAATCTGATTAAAATGAGTGACGAGAAAAAAGTGCGTACTAAAATTATTAAATATTTTCAACAAATCCCAACCTGGTCCTACAAAGAGTTGGCCAAACAATCAAAGGTCTACCGTCAAACTGATTCCAATGTTATTAAACAGTATCGGGAGAACTTGGCCGTTGATAGAAAATCTGGTTCAGGTAGAAGGAATAGTCCACATGATAAATAAAAGGCATTTTCAAAAGAGCTTCCAGCACATCCGGTAGGAAAGCAGCCTGGTTAGCTCAGTACTCGGACTATTTGCTACGAAAAGTTAAAGCCAATGCAGGTTTAAAAACATACAAGGCTAAAAAGTTCCTTACAGGAACTCTGCTAAAAATTTAGAGGCCAAAGACAGAGCACGGAAACTGAATGGACAATTTTTCACAGCTTCCGGGTCAATATTTTTATGTTGTAGAGAAGTTTAGGACCCAAAAGCAAAAAATTGTCCCAAACAGTTCTTCTTAAAAAATCCTCTTTTCTGTATGTTACGATTTACTCGATTTAAATCCTTATAATAAACAATATTGTGATAAAATTGGACATAAACAAGTTCTATATGAACCTAAACCATTCTACCAACTTTTGTGAGGATCGCTCCATAATTGACCCTACCCAACATACAACTCCAATATCAGATTTTCTAATACTTTCAGGTTTAAAAGAAAATATTTAGTTTTTAAATATTTTCTGTAGAATGTGCTACATATCTCGCACATACAATCACGAGTAATTTCAGTAAAACAAAATCACATTCGTCTGATTATACAGACACATAATTTGTTTAACGAAACGTTTGCAAGAAAAATAAAAAAAAATTTAATTTAAAATATCTTATCGCCAATCATATTCAAACCATTTGAGGCGAATGAAATGAAAATATGTTTCTTTTAAACCTGAAAGTATTAGAAAATCTGATTTTTGATGTTGTTCTATTCTTGGTTTATATTTCTAATTTATTTATATTTCTTAATAAAGTTAACCAACAAGTTGAACTTTGTGCAATAAAGCCCTAAAAAATCATAAGTACAAAGTACTCACTCTGTTTCTCTTACCAGCATTTTAATAAAATCTACTAAATATACAATTATTTGGAATTTTATTCGTATAAATGTCATAAAATTTCATCTACATTACATGTCCCGCAATGGCTAAAAGTCAATTTGTAAAATTCGTTCTAATGTCTCCTAGTTGTTATATATATGTATATGTATGTATGTACGAATATGTTCTACTTATATTCGAGTTTATTTTGTGTGTTGACCAATATTGAATTGCAGTAGTTGTTGTTGGTTTAAAAAGTAAGTAAGTATGTCTGAATGTTAGTATGTTTTTAGGTAGCAAGATGGAGAGTCCATTTTATTGTTATTATTATTCTTTGTTTAATGTAAATATTGACTAAATTAACTTTGCCACTTAATTCCAAATCAATTTTCTTAAAAATACATACAAACAAACATATACACGTGCAAAATCCACTTGTACATACAAACATACTTGTTTAGAGCAAATATAATCGAGTTCAATACTTAGAACCGAACCGGGAGAGACAAATTCGTACGTACAACAAGAACAACAATAACAGTGAGTTGCAAAGGGATGTAAGTAAGAAACAACAAACAATTGAATTTAAGTTTATTGTTTAGCAATGTGTATTTAGAAGGACAAATTTGTATTTATCTTAGAACACTGAGAGAAAATTTACATACAGTTGTGGATATAAAATTAAGTTACCCATCTGATCGTAGAACCAAAAGCTGAATGCATCCTTTGGCGTTCATAATGCATCCTTTGGCGTTCGATCTAGCATGTCCGTCCGTCTGTCTATTGAAAATACGATTGGACCCAAATGATAGAAGCCAGCAGGTAGACATCTTCCACAAATAGTCACTGTTGATAATGTTTGTTCGGTATTGAATGTCCATACAAATAGCCCCCAGGAATACTGTTTGAGCAGCCATAAATATGTTAATTATGTGGATATTCTGATACAATTTTCATCAAAATAGTTATAAATACTCTGAAGTTATACTGTAAAGTACGAAGAACCACGGGAAATATTTGAACCTAGTCCCCATACATTTCTCCCCTTTGAAAATTACTTGAACATTCACAATTGTTTAATAATAATTATTATCGTGATGAAATTGGACGTAAACAAGTTTTATATGAAGCTAAATATTTCTAGGATCGGATTGATCAGAAATTATCCCTATTAACATAAATTCCGACATAAGCCATTTAAAGTTTTAAGAAATTAATCACTCTATCAAATTGTGAACAGTTCAGATAATAATTGAATCAAGCATTTTAAAGCATTTTCCCATCTTTCTGGCAACATATGGATTAAGAGCCAAAAGAACTGCTCATCTCAATTTCGGATACTCTGTTCTGAAGTGAAGCGTATCCCAGAGATAACGATCTGCACCGATCGAAACAAATATTAGTTGGACGGGCAAGGTCTGGAATATAAGACGGGTGAGGAAACACTTCCCAACCTCTTTATTCTAAATATTGTTACGAAATTGTACTTGAATTCAAATATAACGATTTTAACGCCTGATTTAAAGTTGCATAATGCTTTCAAATAGCAGTGCCTCTCAAATTGTAACATATCTGTGGGCATTAGCAGAACATTGTAGAAAGTTCACCAGAGATGACGTGTGTATTAGAAAGCTCTAGGCTTCGCATATACGAGCTTTCACAGTTAAAAAACAATCTAGAGTGTAGATGGCAGTGTTATAAATAGTGGCAGAGGTTGCAGTCGTTAGTGTGTTTATCAGAGACGCTATTCGAATAAACATCAACTGAGTGCCTTAAAGTGTGCTGTATTTTTAAGTGAATTCGTGTACATTATAAAGTGTGTCTGTATTTCCGCGAATTTATAAACGTGTATAAAAAACATTGAGTGACTATTTAATTCTGTGGCTGTTGTACATTTCAAATAAATAAAGAGTTGTTACAATTTTTAAACTATTATCCGGTTTATTTAAAGGAAATAAACCAACGTTTTGAAAAGGTTAAAACGTAACAATATTTTTTAACTGGTATTGCAACATGTGGCCGAGGGTTGTAATGATGTAATATTAAGATTTCATGTCTGGTCGCATATTCTGGGCATTTTTTAGCCAATGCACGCTCCAGAAGAATCAGTTGCTTTTGGTACAGTTTTAATGTGATGGTATGACCAAATTTCAGCAGCTCATAATAGCGCATTACCTTAGCGCCATGGATATTTGGCTTTGGTGTCGATTCGGCTGGTCTTCACATTCGATATCTTACGCTTCGGGTTATCGCAATGGATCCATTTTTCATCGCAAGTAATGATTAGGTGCATACATGATTTTCTTTTGTAGCGATCAAGCAGCATATCAGACACACAAAAGGTCTCTCAGCTTCATTTCGTATGGTACCAATATGTCCGGCAGTTTGCAAGCGTTTTGAAATTGCTGATTGAGTAGCTCCCAATGATTTTGCAAGCTCTTGTTGAGTTTGACCACATTCTTAATGCAGTAATGCCTCAAATTTTGTGTTCACCACTTCCGAACCGAACTATCTCTCGCACGGATAAATTTTGATATATATGGATGACAACCGAACATCAGTTGCATTGTCAAAGGTCAAACACAAATATGTAGTTGCCAACCAGAAAATGATAGCTACCAGTTGCCATCTATAATACCATTTTCCATAATAGACCCAAAAGTCTTTCTAGGAACCACTGACATTAAATATTACTTAAATTTCTCCCAGTGTACAATTTGATGTCTTTCTTATATTTAAGTTTATTATTTATTGAATGGACCTTTGTTTTGATTTAATTTCTTCAGTATTTTTTTTTCATGTTTTTGTTTTTTATTTCTAAGTTCATATTTATTTATTTATTATTTGCTTTTGTTTTCCTTTCTCTTCCTCAAATACGAAATCAAAAGAAAGGTTGAAGCAAAACCCAGTCACAGCACCACAGGGTGAAGCTAAAGGTGGAAGCGAACAGTTTTTACCCTTCGAGTATTTAAGAGGAAAACTCATTTAATGGTTCAATTTGAGAAGGTTGGACGGAAGGATGTCTGTGTAAGTGGAATGAAGGAACTTTTTACATTAATAAATATTGTTTACAAATGTTGAACATTTTATAAAAAAAAAATTACTTTAGAATAGAGCAATTGAATACATAAGTTATTAAAGATAAGTTAATAAAATTTATATCACTTGAGTTAGAATATTAAGATGATTCAAAACAATTAAATTGGAGATGAAGGAAAATTTGTAAAAATATTATTTAGTAGTTCTCTACATGATTTTAATCCATAAATTTATTGACAATTAAGTAGTTTTATTGTTATTAGGTGAACTTTTTTAATGAAGCACAGGCTTTTGGATAAAATATTATTTTATTTTTCAACATAGTCTCCTTTGAGCTCTATGCACGTTGTCCAACATTTCTCCAATTTATTTTTCTCTTCCAAAAAATAAGATTAATCGAGGTCATCAGAGTAGGTATTTTTTTTTGAGAAAATTCCATCATTGGAGTCAAATTTCTTTCAGGTTTGGAAACACTAAATAGTAACTCGTGCCTATATCCGGGTTGAGGGAGCATTTCATAGCCTAATTCGTGGATTTTTGGCATCGAAACTGTACGCGTGTGTACCATTTTGTGCATCCAATTGTGAGCAAACGCGGCAGCCATCTTGTGGAAAGCTCTCTCATACCCACGTGATCATTCAAAATTGAAACCACTGATCAATGAGAGCATATGGCTTCCACAATCTCTCGCACTTTCAATGTATCGTTATTTTTTTCAATTGTCTGGTGTAGATACCTCAACTGAGCATCCAGATCGTTCGGGATCTTCTGTGATTGTACGGCCACAATGAAATTCAGTAAATCACTTGTTTACCATTGAAATTGATGGTGCAGAGTTTTCATAGTATTTATCAAGCTTAGCCTTTATTTGAGTAATGGTTTTTTCCGCAAAAAATATTGCTTAATGAGCAGTCAAATTTAATTTTTTTTTAAATGACGCAGTTTGTTCAAATTTGGACAGGAGTCAACTGACAGATGTCTGTTGAAAGGAGCAGTTTTGCTCTTTCAGTTAAGAGCCGGGAAATTCAAAAAGTCGCGGATTTATTGACCCACCCTCGTATATGAAATGGTTTAAAGTAGTTGTTTTGTTTATTGAAACACAAGCTTTCGGCTGAACGCGTTGAGCCGGAGATTTCTTCTTTTTATTTTGAATGAGACATACAATATCACTTCCTCGCATTGTACTGTTAATTTTATCATCTATCTGTGTTCTGAACTCTTAAGATTTGAGGGTTTTTCGGATATATTCAACCTCTATTCTTATCTACGTCTAGCAAATGATAAAAAAACCTTAGATACCAGCGTTTACTGCGTAGCTTAATTTTATAGTGACCCATAATGGGTCGACTCCACCTAAATGTCGGTTATATTCTGCGACTACAAAAGGACGTTCAGCAGAAATGTATTGTTTTCATTTCTTGTTCCACCTTCTGACTACAGATGTTAGGTACTTTGCTGCAAAATTGGAACCTAGACTTTTTCACATTTGGCATATACAATACCGGATGTTTGGAATCTTTCTGAACAGAGTATAAATTCATAGAAAGTAAATAGGCAAATGCCTCAAATGGGGAATCTAGGCAAAGTATTTCTGAAAGTAACATGTCAGATTCATGAAAACATAGTTGGCCATCATTCAAACTCAGATATTTCCATTTTCATGTAGTCTTAGTTCTAGGCACTTTCAATGGTAGTAATGGAAGGAGCGGTAACAGAACCTAAATCCTCTGCAGAATTAAAGCTGCGACTGGTGATGGATGCAGTTGGTATCAGTGTGCTCAAGTTAATTTTTGAATGCCACTAATTCCTCATCACAGCTTTCATCTTCATTCGTAACCAACAACATCAATTTCGTTAGGAAAGTCAAGGCCATCTTCACTATCTTCCCATGCTGCTAGAATGTTTTCCAGGCATTTATGGCGGATAATTCCTATTTCGGGAGGAATAGGGTGCTAGGGTGAACCTAGTGTGAACCTAGTTTATGTCGGTTAATACCAGCTAATACATGTGCCGAATTTGATCGAAATGTAGTTTGGTAAGGGCATAACGTGTTCTTTTCAAATAATGTTGCCCTAAAACCCCGAAGACATGCTACACGTTTCACCATCAATTTTATCAAAGGGTTAGAAATGCAGCACTTTTTAAACAGCAAAATTTACAACATTTTGAATGTAAATAAAAGAAAATGAATAAATGGTAATTGTTTTTGTTCTATTGTGATTGAAATCAAGCTACTAAATTTCATGGCGATAGGTCGATAATTTGTCATAACTTCCATACAAATCTCACTTTAGAAAATCACTTTATCGACCATGAATCTCTTAAAAATGTTGGTATTCAAATAAAATTTAACAGAAAATAATTTATTGAAATTTTAAGAGAACAAGGTTTTTGCTAATTTCGTCATTGTAGGGTATCATATGGTGGGGCTTGACTGACTATAATTTTTTACTTGTTTTTTGACATTTCACAGATTCTCATTGCACCAGCAGTTTAAAACTTCTTAATATATTTAACATTTATTTTGCAAGCAGATCCACAGTGGAGTTTTTACTAAACAATAATGCATTTCACTATTTTATGAAATATGAAAACAATTCTAATCCGTTTAAAGTAATTAACACTCAAAAACCACAAAATTGTTTGGACATCACATTCATTTGCAAACAATTTAATAAATCAAATATTTTTCATCTCACAACATAGCGTTCCCACAGACATTTAGAACAATAAAATTGTATATTAATACATCATTTCAGCAACTCCTGAATATATTTAATGAAATCCTTTTCTTTTATGCCGGCACAAAAGAATAAGAAAGATAATAGAATGTGTATTTAAGAGCATGAGAAATGTTGTGAGTTAATTTCGTAAAGTTCCTTATTTTAAATACAAATAATACTTATTTGTAAATACTGTCCCTTTGTAAGAATTTTATATGAAAATTTAATTAAATCTAAAGTATGGCAAGTTTAGTTTATTAAGAGTAAATTATGCATTACAAATGATAGAAGAACGAAAAAATTTAAAAAAAATAATACATATAAAATGCTTAGAAAGGAGCAAATGTTAGAGGGAGTGTGAAAAATTATAGGAAACATTTATTGTATGAAACAGTGGCGTCAGCAGCTGTAAAATCATTGTGTTTTTATTCTCATTATTTATATTTCTATTTATTTCATTACCTACGAGTACTTTAACTGAACATCAAGACTGAGAGCTGAGCATGAACAATGACTTTATTGTTGTCGTAAAATTCTTTGAAATTCGATTTCCCATCTCTACTCAATGTGGCCATTGTTCGGTTGTTACAATAAATTAATTTGATTAAATAAATAAGTATTTAATGCAAAGAGTTTATTTAATAAATAGTTACTTTAAGTTCAATTAATTTACAGTTTTTTTTGTATTATAAATTAGATATTTAATGAATTGCTACAAATTTCTTAAGAAGTTAAAAGTGTAAGGAAAATATTAAATATTTTGCAATTAACTAGATTTTATACAATGTATAAAATTAGATAAAAATATTGGTAATTGTGTTCGTGTCATGCTGTTAAAGACAAATATTTTATGTTATTTTATAAAAAATTTAATTTTTGTAAATTTGATCAGAAGTAAATTATCATAACTCGCAAATTGTTATCGATAATTTTTGTTTGTTATGTTAGTAGGATAATACAACTGGTATGATGTGTTACTGTACCGTTTATACCTGTTGTGTTATTAAATTTTGTTGTAGGTTCTATGTGAAAGTGTCCTCATTAATCCCATATATGCAACTTAACCTATTTGGAACTATCTGTAGAACAATATTTCCATTTGAATGGAATTACTCCCAACATTTTTATTACACCCTACACCACCATAATGGGGAGGGTATTATGCGTTTGTGCAGATGTGTGTAACGCCCAAAAATATTGGTCTAACACCCACCTTAAAGTATACCGATCGACTTAGAACCACTGAGTCGATTAAACGATGGCCGTCCGTCTGGCTGGCTAGTTGGCTGTCCATGTAAACCTTGTGCGCAGAGTAAAGGTCGCAATTTTGTAGATATTTCGATAAAATTTTGTACATACATTTTTTTTGAACAGAGGACGAAGCCTATTGAAAGTCGCTGAAATCGCCCAAGGACGAAGCCTATTGAAACTGGCTGAAATCGGTCCATTATTTCACCTAGCCCCCATACAAATGTCATCTCGAAATTGGACTTTATCGGTTATAAATCTTTAATTTATATATGTATCTCCACAAATTCCGCTCCAAATAATTCATCTCACCAAATTTTGTTACGATCGGTCCATAATTAGTCATAGCTCCCATATAGACCCGCTTCCGAAAATCACTTTAACGTGCTAAAATCACTTAAAAATGTTGGTATATACACAAAATTCATCATAAATAACTTTCATATAGACATAAATCACACCACCTAATTTTATGGTGATCGGTCCATAATTGGTCCCATATAAGGCCCACTTCCGAAAATTACTCACGAATATAAATTATTGATATTTTAAAAGAAAAATATTTTTACTCATTTACTTGGTGCATTATATGGTCGGGCTTGACCGACCGTATAATCCGGCGATCGGTCTATAATTAGTCATAGCTCCCATATAAGGCCAGCTTACGAAAATCACTTTAATTTTAGTGTAGGGTCAAGCCCCTTGTTTTTAAATGCTTATAACTGTTTTATAAGTAAAGCTGATTCAAAAAACAAACAAAAAAAAAAACGCATTTTTAATCCAAGTGCTCTAAAACAATTAAAAGTTCTAATTTGACTTTAAATTTCTCAACAACTGCTGAACCGATTTTAATGAAATTAAAATTGCAGAAAAACTCGAGAAAATATCTCTCCATTAAAATATCTCTATCGGTTCAAAAGTTACAGAGTTTTTTTGCATATTAGATATCCCTCCAAATTTGGACGGACATCTTCTTAGGAAAAGGACCTCTTATATAGAAAAATTTCATTAATCCTTGGATATCTCAAAAACTAAACTTTTCATATATTTTAACATGAAATAGTCAACTGCATTATAATTGCTGTTTGAAAATATAACACCTACATATATCACATATTGATGGTGGGTATACAAGATTCGGCACAGACGTAAAAATACACTCTTTCTTGCTTTACTTGTATTTAATTTACTACAAAAATACAATTTTGTGAAAATATTTTTAATGTATTCAACTGAAAAACAGTTCATAAAATAAAACAAGTACAAGACAAAATAATCATGATGCATTGAAGAAAGATTTCATAATAATATGACATGTATTTGATTTTCCAATAATTGCTGCTGGTGTAGTAGTAGTGCATTCTGCGTATTTGGAAACATTCATTTAAAAAAATATCTCCTGACAAGTAAACTTCAAATTCACTGTCAGAAAATATCAAATTTAATTAAATGGTCCTCACAGATTTTTCAACATATGATTTTAAACCCACCATCAAAAAAGATGGGGGCTATATTGATTTTGTCATTCCGTGTCTAGTATATCGAAATATTGGTCTTACAACCAATCTCAGTTGATAAGGTTTGATGTTTTTGGGAATATTTGTTTATGATTTAACCTAGCCCCCATAGAAATATCCCTCGGAATACTGTCTCAGCAGTCATAAATTGGTTGATTTAGTTGCCTATTCTGATAAAATTTTGCAAAAATAAGTACTCTGAAAGTATGGAGAAAATTGCTTGAACATTCATAATTCTTATAATCTATATAAATAAAAATCAATTGTCGTTTGTTGGTAATTACATCAGTTGGGAACGGCCGATTTAGACAATTTTTTTTTAAAATGTTGGTCATAGTCCAACTTAGGTTTTTACGGAATGAAAAATTGACCACGCCCACTTTTTTCGATTTATCTAAAATCGGAAAACGGCTACACCGATTTGGCTAATTTTTTGTTGACCACGCCAATTTGTTTTCGATATATCTAAAATCGCAGGACGCCTGGACCGATTTTACTAATTTTTTTTAATGTTCGCTATACATAGTCCGCAAAATTTTTTTTAATGTTCGCTATACATAGTCCGCAAAAGTTTTTACATAAATAAAAATACACAAAATATATAAATTCGCTAATAACTTGGCCAATAAGCGTTTAATCAAGAAAAAGACCTCGATCTGTGATCACTCTTATTTCTGACCAAAAATCGATTTTTTATATAAAAACTCAAAATATCTAAGTTCGCTAATAACTTGGCCAATAAGCTTTTAATCAAGAAAAGGAGTTCGATCTGTGATCACTCATATTTGTGACCAAAAATCGATTTTTTATATAAAAACTCACTCATATTTCTGACCAAAATTCAATTTTTTTATATAAAAACTCAAAATATCTAAATTCGCTAATAACTTGGCAAATAAGCGTTTAATCAAGAAAAATACATCGATCTGTGATCACTTATATTTCTGACCAAAATTCGATTTTTTTATAAAAAACTCAAAATATCCAAATTCGCTAATAACTTGGCTAATAAGCGTTGAATCAAGAAAAGGAGCTCGATCTGTTATCACTCATATTTCTGACCAAAATTCGATTTTTTTTTATATAAAAACTCAAAATATCTAAATTTGCTAATAACTTGGCCAATAAGCGTTGAATCAAGAAAAGGAGCTCGATCTGTGATCACTCATATTTCTGACCAAAATTCGATTTTTTTATATAAGAACTCAAAATATCTAAATTCGCTAATAACTTGGCCAATAAGCGTTTGATCAAGATAAGGAACTCGATCTGTGATCACTCATATTTCTAACCAAAATTCGATTTTTTTATATAAAAACTAAAATATCTAAATTTGCTAATAACTTGGCCAATAAGCGTTGAATCAAGAAAAGAAGCTCGATCGGTGATCACTTATATTTCTGACCAAAATTCGATTTTTTTATAAAAAATCTCATAATGTCTAAATTCGCTAATAACTTGGCCAACAAGCGTTGAATCAAGAAAATGAGCTCGATCTGTTATCACTCATATTTCTGACCAAAATTCGATTTTTTATATAAACACTCAAAATATCTAAATTCGTTAATAACTTGGCCAATAAGCGTTTAATCAAGAAAAGCAGCTCAAACTATGATCATTCATATTTCTGACAAAAAATCCATTTTTTATATAAAAACTCAAAATATATAAATTCGCTAATAACTTCGCCAATAAGCGTTTAATCAAGAAAAGCAGCTCGATCTGTGATCATTCATATTTCTGACCAAAAATCGATTTTTTATATAAAAACTCAAAATATCTAATTTCGCTAATAACTTGGCCAATAAGCGTTTAATCAAGAAAAAGACCTCGATCTGTGATCACTCATATTTGTGACCAAAATTCGATTTTTTATATAAAAACTCAAAATATCTAAATTCGTTAATAACTTGGCCAATAAGCTTTTAATCAAGAAAAGGAGCTCGATCTGTGATTACTCATTTTTCAGACCAAAATTCGATTACTTATATAAGAACTCAAAAATGTACATTGATTGATTCTGTTGTTGCAAGACTTAGGTTTTTGACAACAAACTTAGGTTCTTTGTCTCTCAGTAGCGCTTCTATGTATATTTTATTCTATGTCCTATATGAATAAAAATTATCATTCAATAATACGTTTTTTTTTCTTTTTTAATTTTTACCCTTTTCAAACCGCTTTTCACAAATTCACAAATCGAACATAAGCTTTTTTTTAACTTGGACAGGACAACGTCTGTCGTGTCAGCTAGTAATTAATTTATCGATGAAATTGGACATAAACAAGTTTTTTATCTTTGTATCAACTTTTGTGAGGATTAGTCCGTAATTGATCCTACCTCCATATAACCCCTGTATCAGACAAATATTTTATTGTTACATATTGATGGTGGGTATACAAGATTCGCAACAATCTTACTTGTATTTGTTTGTATATTTACTGCAAAAATACAATTTTCTGAAAACATTTTTAATGTATTGAAACAAGTAATAGTTACTGAGCAACAGTTCATAGAATTAAAGGGGTACAAGACAAAATAATCATTATTTATTGAAGAAAGATTTCTTAAAATTTTATATTTCATAATAAAATTAGTACTTGTTTTTCTAATAATTGCTTATGGAGAAATAGTATGGTGCATTTTCCATATTTGAAAACATTCAAATAAAGAATATTACCAATTCATTTAAAACAAGTAAGAACGTATGGTCGGTCGGTCAAGCCCGACTATTTAATACCCTACACTAAGTAAAAGTGCAAAAACATTTTTCTTTTAAAATTTCAATAATTTATATTTTTGCGTGATTTTCGGAAGTGGGCCTTATATGGGAGCTATAACCAATTATGAACCGATCACTATGAAATTAGGTCGTGTGATTTATGTCTATATTAAAGTTAACTATGATGAAATTTGTGTATATACCAACATTTTTAAGAGATTTAAGCACGTTAAAGTGATTTTCGGAAGCGGGCCTTATATGGGTGCTATGACTAATTATGAACCGATCGTAACAAAATTTGGTGACATGAATTTTGTGTTTATAAAACTTATTTGGAGCGGAAAAATACATATATAAATTAAACATTTATGACCGATAAAGTCCAATTTCGGAAGGACATGTGTATGGGGGCTAGGTGAAATAATGGACCGATTTCAGTCAGTTTTAATAGGGGCGAGAAAACAATATGTACCAAATTTGATAGAAATATCTTCAAAATTGCGACCTGTACTCTGCGCACAAGGTTTACATGGACAGTCAGACAGCCTTCCAGCCAGACGGACGGACATCATTTAATCGAATCAGAAAGTGATTCTAAGTAGATCGGTATACTTTAAGGTGGGTGTTAGACTAATATGTGGTTACGAGGAATAAAAACTATATGACCTTTTCTCTATATGATGGGAATGTATGCCTTCATCATAAAAATTAATGCCACAAAAATATGCTCGTAACTTTAATATATTATGATTGTCGCAGTCATACAAATGATGATAGCGATGATAACATAAGGCTGAATGTTTTAATGCTTGGGAGGAAATTGTAGCTTAATTTAGCAGAAATAGACCTAAAGAGCCATTACTTTCAATCTAGTCAGGAAATAAATCCATTACTTATATACCTAAATACAACGTTTTTATAAAAGGAACTTGTTTTCCTAATTTATGTTTTTATTGGTTATAATTTTTCCTTTTATAATAATTATCCTGTAATTAATTTTTTTTATTAAAATCATCTTCAAATTGAACTAGAGAAACAATCGATAAAAGTTTTCGCTTATGCGGACGATGTGGTGATACTTGTATCAGGATTGTTTCCAGATGACGTTAGTGATCAGTAGTTATGTCTACTGATTTAGGGTTTCTCAACAGTTCGGCCACGGAAAGTGGTCTTGGTGTAAATCCAAGCAAAACAGGGCTTCAGACTTACCTTTCAAATAGTGCGAAATAACTAGGTATTATCCTGGACTCTCTATTATTATGGAAAATGAATACTGAATACAGCGTTAAGAGGGCAACGGTGCACAGTGGGGCAGAATCGAAATTTTTTGGAAATAAATCTGGCATTTCTAAACGGCTGGTCCGATCGGGACAAAATTTGAATTGGGCGTAGCCAAGGAGTATTCGAGTTTAAGTTATTAAAATGAGCCCTACAAATGCTTCAGGGGCGGCGCTACATGTAAAATTTTTAAACACGTGCCATTTTTTTGTTTCTCATCCGATTTCAAAGAATTTTATATTTTTGGAAAGATTTCAAAGAATTTTATATTTAGATCTTGAAAAAACATGCTTGCGTGTGCTATTTATCTCTTGTAATTTCCTAGTTATAGGCATTTCAAAATTGAATTTTTTATGGCAATAAATTGGTCCGCTTTTTTAAAAAGATCGAGAGCATATGACAAATAGGGATTCTGGGCCTAATAAGTACGGTATCTGGGTCTAAATCGACTATATATATTACGATGTTATTGAAACTAGATCTGACGAGTGGTGTGCCTGTTCGTGAACAGGGAACTACCACGTAAAACAACCTACCATTTTAATATAAAATTCTACAATCGATTAATAAGCTTATTAAAAACTGACTTTATAAATTTGGAGAAAAAAAAACTGTTAAATATTAATGCCCCACAACCAGAAAAACGCCACTGTCTCGTTCATATTGTAGGACACACACAACAAACAGCTACTAGAATATGTATGGACTAAACTGGATTTATGAAATGAACAAAAAAAGAAAAAAAAAGAAACGAAAAATAATATAAAGAAACGCTGTTAGCTATAGCTGAATTTTGTATAATAGTACAACCACTCAACCACCGAAATGCATTAAAACTTTTGCATTCGAATCCACAATACAGTTGCTTGTAAATGTTAGTCGTCTGTATGTAGTACATATAGTAGATATAGTAACAAGTAATAGTCAAAGTATTAGTGGCAGTAGCAGTAGTTGTTGTAGCGGTAGTAAAACTAGTCAACAGTCAGTGGTAGTGTGAAAATTTTAAAATTGTTGTGCTTTTTAATATAAAGTACAACATTGAAGGTAGACTATATACAATGTACATACATAAATACTTAAATACATAGACATGTATATATGTATGTAGCCAGCGGGAAAAAGATGCAGTAAAAGGGTCTTCATAAAGGCCTTATTATGTAGTCACGATTTAGCCGCATTGCTAAATCGTATAAATTTTACACTGCATGTCATTGAGATCCATGGCCTCGCTTCTGTTCAAGGGCTGATAGAAGGCATACTAGAAGATCTTCAGTTGAAGGCGTATTAGGAGACCTACCATGAAATGTCTCATATAATATCTATATATTAACTTCTATTAAAAGGCCTAAAAAGAGTGTTAATAGAGAAACTATTCTTAGTGAATATAAGTATAAAACCTTATATATAAAAAACTACTTCACGCAAACTTCACAACATAAATGTTTGTAGAAGATTTTGGTTTCATGTAACTGTTACAAATATTTTACAAGGCCTATAATATGAAGCCCTATAATTTTTCACCCGCTGAATAGTATTCTGTATACGAGTTGTTGTTGTTAGTAGAACAATCCTCCATTATATTATATATGAATACAGTATATATTTGCGCTTTTCTGTATGTATGCTCCAGTATGTATTTTCTGGGTGTAAATCTAACTAACAAAACCAAGGAAACACATTACTCTTACGTAAATGTCGAAAAATGTAATTAAGTTTTCAACCAATACCATTACACGCTCCAATGCCAGTAAAAATGCATATTTTTCTACAGCATTTTTATGTTGTACACAAGTAGTCAGTTAGTTGTATTGCTGATAGAGTAACCGAAACCCGGTTAAAGGGATATTTTATTTTTTATTTTATAAAAAAACCCATAGGATTCCAAGGAATATAATTCGAGTTTTAAGTTTTAATGTGTATACTAAGAATTGTATCCAAATTATTTTAAGCTTGTTGCAAGTTTAACTGGAAACTATTTAAATATTCGTATATTGCTAAGAGTTTAATAGAAAATATGATTTCAAAAAAATTCTATTATTTTTCATTTCGTTTAAACTGATAACCGGGTTTTTATTATACTCCAATTACTGTTACAATTCGCTTAACAATTTTTTTATTTGTACAGGGATACTTAAATCATTGCAAACTAAATAGTTTTGGAACACTTTTACTGTGAATTTAAGTCAGAGACTGCAAAATGTTCACATATTCCAGGTATGAGAAAGTTTGCATATCTGGATATTTAATAGCAAATGTTTATGATTTCTTGGTATAAGTTATTTTAGAGTGATTGGAACATTTAAACATGATAGATTTTAATTTGCAGTAGAATTCTTCTTCCATATTTTGCAATACTGTTTGTCAATTGCTTCAATTGCTTCAATTCGAAATTTCTCTTATTTAAGAAGACTTTAGCCAAATGTCACAACGGAGTTAATATTATGAAACTAGACCTTAAAATAATTGCAATTACACTGTGAGAAAAAATAAATATAGTTTAAATACCTGGGAAATGATACTATTTTTCTGCACCCAGAGAAAAAATATAGTGGTACATGTTTACCATAACCATTTTGAAAAGTTTTTTAACAATATTATGGTCATTGTAATTATTTATATGATTGTAGTAACCATTATATGTTTTTTAGCATTGTAGCAATCATATATGTATATGATTAAAGTTAATATATGTTTATGGCAATCGTGTTCATGATGAATAATTTTATTAATAATATGTTGTTCTCTGAGTGTGATCATAAACTTGGTTGCCACAAACATATACCTAATTACTACAATCATGTATATGATTGCTACAATGATGTGAATGGTAACTTAAACATATTATGGTTACCACAATAATATACATGATTACAGTGACCAGAAAACTACTTTTAAAAATGTTGAAATGGTTATGGTAAACTTGTACAGTTGTACATGTTTTTTCTCTGCGTGTGGTAGGTGTAAAACAGGTATAACAAGAGTCGGTTTTTTGAAATTTGTCATACACCTCCAATGGGTAAAAAGTCGGCGAATTTTGAATGAAGAAACTGAGACCTTTTTGAATGGTATATATGATAAATATCTATAGTAGCCTTGTGAAATCTGTGTGTATTCATCAAACATATTGCTGTAATTCAATCAGTTTTATATACATTGTGGAAGATATTGTTACAAAATTGCATTCATCTATACGAACTTAATTTCAACATCCATCATTTTTTCTAAATATTGTCATAAGTGGTGATTTCTACTTATAAACAATGTTGATGTACATTGTTGTTAACATTGTTGCCCTGCGTGATCATTCTAGAAGTGTTAAGAACATGCTGGAAATCGTCAGAAGATTCCGCTGGTATATAAATAGTGGCATTGAGAACCAGAACCGCTTCAAATTATTGTGATTAAACACAAATTGTGTAATAAAAGTAAAATATAAAAAAGTGTATAAAAACACAGAATCACTATTTAAACAGTTGTTGAGTGATTGTATCTTAAAAACACTTTAATATGATAAAACTTTAGATTGAAGTCAAACATTGAAGTTCCCAGATCTCATTTAAATACCATTTCTGATGATATTTTTAACCAGTTCAGTATCGAATTACTTAAGAATTAACGACTTTTGACATTTACTTTTACCTAATTCAAATTTTTTACTGGGAAGTATAATGAAGGGGGTCCTGAAAATACTTTAACCTACTTCTAATAATGACTTTTATCTATCTATATAAATAAAAATCAATTGTCGTTCGTTGGTAATTCCATCAGTTGAGAACGGCCAGACCGATTTAGACAATTTATTTTTTAAAATAGTCCAACATAGGTTTTTACGGAATGAAAAATGGACCACGCCCACTTTTTTCGATTTATCTAAAATCGGAAAACGGCTACACCGATTTGGCTAATTTTTTGTTTAAATGTTAGTGGTTATCTAATTTAAGTTATACTCAATATATACTCAAAATATCTAAATTCGCTAATAACTTGGCCAATAAGCGTTGAATCAAGAAAAGGAGCTCGATCTGTGATCACTCATATTTCTGACCAAAATTCGTTTTTTTTACATAAAAACTCAAAATATCTAAATTCGCTAATAACTTGGGCAATAAGCGTTGAATCAAGAAAAGGAGCTCGATCTGTGATCACTCATATTTCTGACCTAAATTCGATTTTTTTATATAAAAACACAAAATATCTAAATTCGGTAATAACTTGGCCAATAAGCGTTTAATCAAGAAAATGAGCTCGATCTGTTGATTCGACATCGCTGAATTTTACTTGTTTTAACACTAACTGATTTCGCTACCAAAAATGCAGTACAGCTAATAAAAATATACCAAAAGAAACAAAATGTCGATTTTCCCTTTTGTATTGTAACGTAAGTGTTGGTTCACACACGTCAAGTTTTCTTGAGTTACTTCATGAGAGAGGAGAGGAGATTGCAAAGATTTAAATTTTTTTCTTCCTTTCCCTTCTATAAATTCAAGACTTTCTCAAATAAACTTGACGTGTGTGAACTAGAATTAAGTTAGGTAAAACGGATTTGTAATATCATTTTATTCGCCTTATCTCCCGAAGTAGGATTTTATCGGTCATAAGTGTTTATAGGTGTCTACACAAATTTAGCACCAAATCAGTTTTATATATACAGAATCATGTCTCCTAATTCTATGACGATTGGTCCATAATTATTCATAGCTCCCCTATAAGTCTTACTTCCGGAAATAAATGGCTACAACATCTATAACAAAGTTGTTTCACTAAAGCGTCAAAAAGAAATGGAAATTTCAAAAATCTGGACTCAACATCAGATTACCTAAATTTTAAATATGTTTTATAATAAAATTTTATTTTAAAAGTTTTGTTCATATAATTTTATGCAAACATTTTTTCCTTTTCGAAAATGTTTATACATATCTACACTTTTTCTTTCCCTTTTTGTTCTTCTGCTCATTAACAGGCAGGTTGCAAATTTCATCCAACTAATTTAAGTAGTTGTTATATTTAAAATAAATTGTACACAAATGCACTGAGTACAAAAAAAGTTTTTCACACTGCACAAAAGTGAAATATGTAGCAATGTTCTTTTTTAAGTCTATGAAAAGTTTATTGTGTCTCTTTCGTTTAGGCTGTCTTCTTTGAAACCATTTAATGAAATGTAGTTTTAACAGTTTTTGGTTTAATTTAATTAATAGGGATATATGTAAGTAATTGAATGAAATTGTTCTGCAATAAGTAGAACTGTTTTTTAAGCAAATATGTCAATATTAAGGACTGAGATCGAAAAAACCTTAACACACGTTTTTCATTAAAACTTTTAAACCAAGTATTATTTGATTTTTTTTGATCAAGTTACCTTTGTAAGACCACGCAATGCGATGAGCGTCAAAAAATTAAAACATATGAAATACTACTGGCCACTTCCACTTCAGTCAAAGGTCTGCTGTCAAAATGATTCCAATGTTATTAAACAGTATCGGGAAAACTTGTCCGTTGATAGAAAATCTGGTTCAGGTAGAAGGAATATTTCTAAAGCCAATAAATAGAAAGCATTTTCAAAAGAGCTCCCAAAACTTCCGGTAGGAAAGTATTCCGGTTAGCTCAGTACTCGGACTATTTGGTACGAAAAGTTAAAGCCAATACAGGTTTAAAAACATACAAGACTTAGACAGGAACTCTGCTAAAAATTTAGATGCCAGAAAAGTTTAGGACCCAAAAGCAGAAAATTTTCCTAAAAAGTTCTTGGTATGGCAAGCAATATGCAGTTGCTGCAAAAGAAGCCAAACATTTGTTACAAATGGCTCTATAAATACCAAAATTTACATTAAGGAATATTTACTAAAGAGGTTGCTTCCATTCATAAGACTTCTTAATGTGTCCAATTATCTTTAGCATGATTTAGCAAGAATAATAATGTGTTATTTGTACCAAGAGAGGCAAATCCTCGAAACTGCCTGGATCTAAGGCCAGTGGAGATATGTATATTGGGATCTTGTTAAAAGAGAATTGAAGAGCACAAAAAAGCTGTCCAAAAGTGAGATCGATTTTAAACGGAAATGAACTACCTGTTCGAACAAAGTGACAGAAGGCTCAATAAAAACCTTAATGGAAGGGTTTCCGGAAAAGGTTCATAAATTCATCACTATTGATTATAACTAAAAAAATAATATTTTTTTTGAAAATTTTAATCAAATAAAAAAAAAATCCAAACTGTAAGTTTGGTGTTTTCATTTCTATTAACATATATGTATTAGAGTGTCCCATGGATTAATTTCGACTTTTCTACTGTTTTTGTAAATACTAGACTTTGTGTTATATTTTTCTAAAGTTTCATCAAAATCGGCCCAAAAATATATAACATTTCGCTATTTTTTCATGAGAAATTCCAAATATTGAAAAATTTTACCTTTGACTTTCACGATTTAAGGGTTAACGTTTTCCGATTTTAGGAAAACTTTCAGACTATATCTAAAATTATCTGAACTAGAATATTCTGAATAGATTTTACTTAAAGATTATAACAGTACGGAAATTCGGCACATTCGCCCAAATATGGGCAAAAAATTAGTTTTTCTCGAAAATCGAAAAATTTAAATCGCAGGTACGGAAAAACTATAGGAGGTATTGTCATACTTTTTCATAGTTTTATTCCCTATTATGTTCTCAATAAATCCCAATGTGATGATTAAAAAATTCTGAAATTTGTTTAACAAAATTTTTAAAAATTTAAAAATGGAGTTTTGAAACTGCCGTTAACAAAAAATAATTTTTTTTGGTCATAGCTGCGAATTAAGCTATTCGGTATCCTACGAAGACAAAAACTCATATACAAGTAAATATGGATATATTTTAAGTAAAAATGAGCTTTTATGTTAATATTTCTCAAAATATGTTAATTTTGTTCCTAAATTTCTTGTTCTATTGGCCTGAGACACATTAATGGCCTGGCGATTTTTTATAACTTTAAAATTTTTTAACCAATTTCTGTATTTTATATCTTATTAGAACTGCAATTACGTACAAATTTCGATTCTTTTTAATTAAATTGCAAAAGTAATTAGTTAATGGCAAAATTTTTACAAAAACTGAAAAAATTGCATTTTTTCCTTTTGTAAATGCACCTCAAAACTAAATCGCAAGTCGGCACGGGTTGCAATCATGATAGAAAGACATAATTTCATATTTAACTATAGTTTTATATATATAAAAAAATAGAGGGTATGCGTTCCAAAATTCCCAAAAAAAAATTTTGGGACACTTTAATATGTATGTTAAAATTTTTCGATCTCAGTCCTTATAGTGACTGTAAATTTGTTTCATCTACTTCCGGAATATCCTTCATATAAAATGAAAACATCCACAATATTTTCAATACAAGCCCAATGCTTACTATCTTTGTAAATAAGTTTGGTAAAACTTAATTTCAATATAAAAATTTACTAATAAGTAAAATTAAAGGCTGACAATTTCTTTTAAATACTTTTCTAAGATAATTTTTGTTCAAAAATATTTACATACATATGTATTTCTCTAAGGTGGGCAAACATTTGTCATGATTCTTCTTTATTGCGAAAAATTATTTAAATTTTTTGACATTTACAAATTTAAAAACTCATTCTTTTCATTATGCCAACAGACTTGCAAAGACAAGTATTTGTCACAAGACTGTAGTTTGAAACAAAATTTCAAGATAACATCAGATTTTACAAAACAGATAATAAAAGGATAATCACTTTAAGTTCATTTTCGTACTTTTATTTTTGAAATGTATTTGGAATAAATGTAACGAAATGTTGGAAAAAAAAGCCAGGATAATGTTAACAAGTAAAATAAGTTGACTTAGAACAACAGCAGCCAACAAGGACACACTGCCACCACCATTAAATGTATGTGTAAAGGAAAGCAAGACAACAAAAATCTTTAGATAACTAATCCTTATCAAAAGACTGATGGCAAATTAATACATTGGCTGCCATAGGGAACGCAGAACATAATACATGGATCATGGGAAAAAGAACATAAGTGACAGATTTAAATTTGTTTTTATATGAAAAACTCAATAAGTATTTAATTCAGAAAATAATCTTAATTCGAAAACAAAATCTGGAATCAACAATAACTCAGTTAATATGAATCAAGTTCATTCCTTGTAAAAATTTATTTTTTATATAAAAAACAAGATCACTTGTAATTATTATATGGTGTGATGTCTTAGAAATTGCGAAATTTTTTTTAAAATATTTGGCTTTTATTTTGAAACATTTGTGTAATATAAATTTATTCAAAGTATTGGCCATTGTTAGCTAAGAACTGCTCATCTTTTGAGGACAAGAACAATTCAAGCCAATATCGTATAATCTGTTCCAAAGTGAGAGAGAGGCCTGGGCGACCTTTGTCTTCCGTGTTCTATTGATAAGTAAGAAACTTGTTAACATTTCCAAGTTCATGCAGTTTTTTAAGGGGGCGAAAAAAATAAAACTCAATTTCCCAAAAATTTGAAATGAGCGAAAAAGTATTTTTTGTTCTGCGGCTCCTCATGCATACTTTTCCAGCAAAGTACTCGCGCAGAATATAATAAAGGTACAAACACTATTTAAATGGTTACAGTAACCATGCCCAATTATATTTTTTCTCTGTGAAAATGAACTTATTAGTAAAAAAGCTAATTTTTTTCCGATTTTGACCCATTGTAGGTCCAACTTACTATGGTCTTATATACGTCGTTGCAAATGTCTTTGAAATATCTATCATTAGATATCCATATTGTCTATATTAATGTTTTAGTAATCCATTTATAGGTCAAAAATAGGTCAGAAATCGAGGATGTTCTGGTTTTTTCCTCATATCTCAGCCATTTGTGGACCGATTTTGCTGATTTTAAATAGCATACTTCTCGAAAGCATGCCTGACAGAATTATTGAAGATTTGGATCCAGAAGATATCTGGGGTCTTCAAAATTGATTTAACAGACAGACAGACGGACATGGCTTCATCGACTCCGCTATCTGTAAGGATCCAGAATATATATATTTTAGGGTCGGAAATGAAAAATGTAGAAATTACAAACGGAATGACAAACTTATATATAGCCTTTTCACGAAGGTGAAGGGTATAAAAATTTGCTCAATCTGTGATAACTCATATTTCCCACCAAAATTTGGCTTTTTATATGAAAATTTTAATTTGCTGTTACACATTTCAAAGGATATACTTATTTTTCTATAAACTACCATTAAGTCCTTATTCACTGAACCCTTAAACAAATATGTCTGCGTTTTAAATCAGCACAAATGAAGAAACAAAAAAGATAAAAGTTGTATATAAACATCTGCATAAGTTTAATGCTGATTTAGCTAATTTAGGCTTTTTGACTGATAATGTAAAAGAAGAAAAAAAATACGAAAAAGAAAATAAATGCTGCCTGAGCTGTTTCCCATTTACTACTTTTTTCATTTTGTTTTTCTAGAGAAATGAAGAGTTCTGGTCTTTGGGAGGCCATATAAGGATTTATGTGTTATTTTACATTAAATTGCTTTTATTTGATGTTTCTGCTGTGGGATTTTAATACATCATTTTTTCTTCTTTTTTATATTTGTGGTAGAGGTGTTAAGTTGTCAATGATGCTTAAGCTTAATTTGTTTTATTCTCGGTTTTTTTTTGTTTCTTTTCTTGCAATTGTTGAGAGCAATGATTATTTCTTCAATAGATTATGGATAGAAAATTAAGGGATTTTATATGAATTTTTGTTGGGGTATTAAATACATATAGAGTAGAATTTTGTTTTATTGTAATACATAAATAATACAAATTAATTGGGCGATGTTAAATACATAGAGAAATACACATAGAGCAAAAACAATAAGAAAACTTAAACAAAAAAATTACTCAAAATAATCACATATAATAGTGTAAATTTTGTTTTCACATAGATTTTTTCTCATCACATCTTTGACAGCAGAGTTTCCAATCTATGTGTATCTATCTATGGTTAAATACTTCTCTCCCTATGGTACCTTTGCCTATTTAAAGCATATTTATAAGGCTATTATTGGCTAGGGTTGTCAATTATTCGAGTTTTATTTTAATCGAATAACATTCTATATTTTTTTATTCGAGTGATTGATTAATTTCTATAATTTAAAGTTTAATAAGTTTATTAAAAAATTTAACTTGGCAGGTGGAGCAGATTTTGTAAAAATAGTAAAATTTTTAACAGCTTTTTATTCAACTGCACAAAAAGTATATGACTTAAAAATGTGGGATTTACAATAGATGGTGTATTCTTTGAAAGCAATTTTCATTTATTTTTAATTTTGAGGGGTACATATCTGTCATTTATTCTTACTTAGTTATTAAACATTATAGTGAAAAGAACAACGTTTTTTTTGCTTCGAAAATGTCGAATTTTGTACCATCAAAGCGTCATATGTGAGAAGTTTTGCTTCACTTTTTATACCCTACACCACCATAGTGGGGAGGGTATAATGCGTTTGTGCAGATGTTTGTAACGCCCAAAAATACTAGTCTTAGAATTACTTTCTGAGTCGATTAAACGATGTCCGTCCGTCCGTCTGGCTGGCTGTCCATGTAAACTTTGTGGGCAGATTTGAAGATATTTCGATAAAATTTGGTACATATTATTTCTTCGGCCCAAGGACCAAGCTTATTGAAACTGGCTGAAATCGGTCCATTATTTCACCTAGCCCCCATACAAATGTCCTTCCGAAATTGGAATTTATCGGTTATAAATGTTTAATTTATATATGTATCTTCACAAATTCCGCTCCAAATAAGTTTTATATATACAAAATTCATGTCACCAAATTTTGTTACGATCGGTCCATAATTAGTCATAGCTCTCATATAAGGCCCGCTTCCGAAAATCACTTTAACGTGCATAAATATCTTAAAAATGTTGATAATACACAAAATTCATCATAGTTAACTTTAATATAGACATAAATCACACGACCTAATTTCATGGTGATCGATCCATAATTGGTCATAGCTCCCATATAAGGCCCACTTCCGAAAATCACTCAAAAATATAAATTATTGAAATTTTAAAAGAAAAATGTTTTTGCTCTTTTACTTAGTGTAGAGTATTATATGGTCGGGCTTGACCGACCATACTTTCTTACCAGTTTAAGACATGTAGATTGTTATCAAACTTAACAAGAGCTTGCTAAATCTATCGGAGCTACTCAAACAGCTATTTCAAAACGTTTGCGAGCAGCAGGATTCAGCCAATAATTTTTGCACAGGATCATTACTTCTATTACGATAAGCCGAAGTGTAAGGAATTGTAGTATGTGAAGCCCGGCCAACTAGCCGAATGGACACCAAAGCCAAATAGATATGGCGCTAATGTAATGGTTGTATTTAATGGGACCACTGTTGAAATCTTGCCAGACCATCACATGGAACCTGTACCGAACGCAAATGATTTGTTTGAAACGAGCATGCATTGGCCGAAAAATGCCCAGAATGACAACGCTAGACTACATGTTGCAATACCTGTTAACAACTATTTTGAAAGTTTTGCCAAACCCGACTTATAGTCCAGACGTTGCCCCGTCCGAATACTATTTGTGGCGACCGATGTAGATCGTTCTGTCTGGGAAACGCTTGACTTCAGAACAGAGTATCCGAAATTGGCTTGATTCGTTCTTGACCTCAAAAGATGATCAGTTTTTTTTGGCTCGGAATCCATATGTTGCCAGAAAGATGGCAAAAGATCATAGCTAACAGTGGCCAATACTTTAAATAAATAAATAAATAAATATTGTACAAAAAATTTAAAAAAATGCCCTAAAATTAATTTTTTCAAAATGATGTTTTACATTATTAATTAAAACAATAAAATTTTTTAAATATCAAAAAACTTAACGATACCTTAAATTTAAATTTTTGTATGAAGTTTTAAACCTAAAAATAGCAAATAAGAAAGTATAGTTTGTCATACCAGACTCTTCACAGAGTAAATGCTCAAAAACATTTGTCTTTTAAATTTTCTATAATTTATTTTCGTAAGTAATTTTCGGAAGTTTGCCTTAGATGGGAGCTATGAACAATTATGAAACTTATTTTATTATTGTGTGACATTTTGTCCAATATTTTTGTACGTAAGGATAAATATACAATTTTTAGTAAAATCAGTGGTAAATTTGTGCGAGCAAATGAAATTAAAAAATTGTGATGGTGTGCCTAAAAGTGAACATAAGAGCTCAAGATCAAAAGGATATGACTAGTTAATGTCAGAAGGGTGCTGACATTTAATGCTAAAATAACATTTTCACAATCCTATGATATCATGTGGTCTGTAAAAATTACAAATAATGATATCATATTCAAATATCCATTTATTTTGATATTAAGGGTACTCATTTAAACGCTTAAGTTTCCCATTTGTGCAAATGGGCAAATTTGCGCGACATGTTTCATGAACCCACCTTTTCAATTTTGTGCAAGTTTATACAGAAAATTTATATTTGTCAAATAAAAATACATAAATTCAACAAAAGCTTTAATAATTTTTTTTCAAATTGTATAAATTTTAATTTTAAAATGTTGAATGAAAGTTAAATCTTAGGAACAAACGGTGGTATACATAGTTTGGAAGATTTTGTTTATGTTCTAGCTGTTGGTTAATGTTTTCATACACAATGTCATTTAATGCAATCATTCTGTTCCAAAGTTACACAATTTTTTTTTATTTTTTTATTTTTTTATTTATTTATATTTCAAAAATGCCGCAAGCCCTTAGGGCCAAAATTAGCAGGACTACAACTAAATCAATTTAATTACATTAATAAAAGTATTAATACAAACATTTATATGACTTACAAAATTAGTGAAATAGAAGAAAGAAAAAAAAAAGAATATGAAGAAATTCCCTATTATTTGCACAAACTTAAATATTATTAAAAAAAAGATTGATAGCCCATGGTAAAATAAACAAATTAAAATTATAAAAAGAGCGTATTCAATTAAATACTTTTAAACAAATTTTTTAGAGCAATACAAAATGATGTGTTGTTAAATATTGACTCTTTTAATAGTTTTACCCGTTTGAGTGTATCATAGTCAGCTTCGACTGGCAAAAATATCGATTCAAAATACTTTCATAAATTAGATAGAAAAATCATTTTGAAATTTGACAAACTATGTGAAAATCTACGATCCTCATATGAAATCATTGTATTCCATAATCTAGATATAGTCACACAATACGAACGACTCATAACGAGTGAGAAGTGTCTAGGTATAATCATCGTGTGCGTTCTACTAGAACTACCAAAAACAAATTTTTGTAACAGGTATGAAGGATTTCCATATTTAACTGTCTTATAGAAAAATAAAATTTTTCTCATATTTATAAATTGGTCAAATTTACATCCCAAAATTAGTTTTTGGTATTCCGAAACATGTTCCCGAATACTTAGACTGTAAATATATCGAATTACCCTATTGAAACATCTCCGTAGTCTTAAAATATTTGCGGCAGAAGTGCCCGAGTAAACCTCCAAACAATATAGAAAGTGTGGAAGACAAGTGGAAACAGCAACCCGAAGTCTCACAGCCAATGGCAAGTAACAAGCCACACTATAAAGGCCACGTAATGTTAAACAAACTCTATTAATAACAAGATTTACATGTTTATTAAATGAAAGATCGTTGTCCAAAATAACACCTAATGTCTTATATTGGGACACAATCTCCAAAGGAACATTATCGATCATTATTCTTAAGTTCACATCCAAATTTCTCGAAAAAATCATTACTTTACATTTCACAGGGTTCAATTCAAAATAATTTTCCCTAGACCATTCCACTACATGTCCAAGATCCTCATTAATACGGTTTTGAAACATTTGCAAATCAGAAATTTGTGAAGTTGCCAAAAGTTGAATATCATCAGCGTAAGTATAACAATTTAAAAAAGATAATTTCTGAAACAAGTCATTAATATACAACAAGAACAACAAAGGTCCCAATATAGAACCTTGTGGAATACCTCTATTAAGGCACTTAGACTGTGAAGTTAAAGTCCCTACTTGCACAAATTGATTACGGCAATTACAAATTTTAACATGCACAAAATTTTTATATTTTATTTGATTTTTATTTCTTATAAATAAAAGTAAACAAAAGCAGCTGATTCATCAAATGCACAATAAATTCAAGTTTGCGAGTCTAAATTGTCGCGCAAACTTATCGGAGTTGTGCAAATGAATTTCCATACATTTTTTGACATTTCATTTGCGAGAGTGTAAAAATGCACAGATTGCACAGTTTGCGAGGCTTTTAAGCGTTTACATGAGGACCCTTATTATTTTCAACACAGAGGAAGACAACTGTAAATAATATTAAATTTGACCCTGTTCCTATTGCATAGAATCCTATCTTTAGCTTACGTAATTACTAAGCTAAAACAATTTTTTACAATTTTAATTTAATATTTAAGGGAATATGTCTGGCCAGACGGCCTGAGTAACAGATCTAAACTATCAGACTCGAATAAATTAAAATTACGCATAATTAGGCATAAAGGACATGCTTCGAAAAGAATAGGCGCTTAATTTATTTTTGTAAATAATATATGGTTTATTGGATTGGGTTCTCCCTATTATATTTCCATCATTAAATTATCTTTTGGAGGTTGCAATAGTCATAAATGTCCACATGTATTCTTTTGTGTAGCATCAAATATATGATGTCACCTACCATGGATCAGGTAACGCAGCCTTGATTACTTCAAACTTTTAGTTTTATTTCAATAAAATCCATTTCAAAACTAGCCATCAAAATTATTTCGGCACTCTAATCATAACACAATTCTTAATTATATAAAATTTTTTATAACGGAATAGAAGCATGGCGTTTTTTGGATAAAATGTTTATCCTTTTGAATTTTAATGTCCTTAAATTTGTTTGTGTTAATAGTAAATGATGGTAATGCAACATTTTTATAGTTTTTTTTAACAATTTTTTATAATTATTTTTTTTTTTCAAAATCAAGTCAATTTTCTCAGAGTTGCACTTTTTTTGATCGTGGATAACATTGTTGGAATTTTTCATACAATGATTAGGATTTTGAAGAAAATATCAGTGATTAAAAATTTAGACTTTTTTTCCTGATTAAACACATTTTTACGAAGTTATATTTCTAAGACTGAAATTAAATTAATATAAATTACATTAAAAAGGCTGCTATATAAGTATATAAATTTAATTTTAGACAAATTGCTCGCTTCAACTAATTCTAATTTAAAACATAAAAATTTTCCAATCTAATTAATTGACTACATTTCACACGTGTGCAAGTATGTGTGTGGGTTTTGTGTGATTATATTCCTTTTTAAGCATTTGTTCAGCATTTTATTTCCGTGGGAATTTCATTTCCGTTTTGATTGCTTTTGTTTTAATTGTGATTTGATGTGTGGTGGCTGAATGGCAGGCTAATGCTGTCTATGGCTTCGTTTCTTCGGCTTTGTTACTGTTGATGTTTCGCACATACATATTGTATATTGTGTTTATCTTATCTTATTTTTTTACATTTTATTTTGTGAGGTAATTTATTTGGTAGTACGCACACTTACTTTACAGCTAACATAACTTTTGTTTATGTAAAAAGTAAAGAGCACGACGACGATGATGATGATGATGATGTTAAATGTACGAGTATTTATTTGTGTTGGAGTTGGTATTATTTTGAGTGCAGTCAGTGTTTGGTTATAATATGTAGAGGTGTGTATGGAGTGCTGGTAAAAGGCATTGTTATTGTATTATGTTGTTTATTATTTACCAAAGATACACACATGAACTTACTCTAATGCCTTAAGGTTTTTATTCTTCATTCGATTCTATTACTTAGAGAACACATTGTTTACACGTTCAGTTCAAAGTGAGAGAGATAGAGAAAAAAGTAAACGAATATTACTTTTCGTATATTTCAGAAACATGTCGAGGGTAGTCTAAAATGTTTGTTTAAAAAAATAAAACTAATAAATAATAATAAAACAAGATAAAACATATCGTTTCAGTAGATCAGTTTTAGTTAATTTCTTTCGGTTTTAATATTAATTACTTTCAAACTGACTTTTCGGTCTAACCTCTTTTACAAACGCATCTAAATTGTATACAAAACACGAACACTTGTTAACACACACGTTTTGTTATACAAATTTATACGCTTAACAATATCCCCAAAGTTTTTGTGTTTTTAATTAAAAGCATCGAATACTTCACATGCTCTTCCCGCTTTAGTTGCTTGTTCGCATTCTCATTCCTATTCGTTTTCAATTCCATCAACATCTTGAAGAATGTTTGTAAAAAGAAGACTGACTCAATGAATGGATGAATGAATGAAAAAAGAAATACTCTTACTGAATAATGTTTATTTGTATTTAGAATTCGTGCATTTTTTTCATTCAGTTTTTCGTTGTTTGTTTTATTTGGAAAACCAAAGTAAATTATTTTGTTTCTATATTCACGTATGACAAGATATAGAAGAACGTTTTTATAAATTTCAGTTGGATTCCATTGGATAGGGATGTCTGTTAAGTTTTGGCTCAGATTTTATGACTTAAAAATGCGAGAATTTTTAAAATGATTGGCTTTTATATTTAAACATTTGTACAATATAAATTTATTTATAGTATTGGACATTGTTATCCTACCCAGTGTTAAAACTTTTGCAACAACCTTTTCTCTTTGACTGTACTGCCTTTGTGTATCTGAGTTTTTTTGTTGTTGTTGTTAATGTTGACGGCTGTTGACGAATTTACACTTCAGACTTTTGAGAATATGCTCTACTTACGCTTATTGCATTGCAATTTATTTATAATTTTTCCTTTCATTTTCTCACACTAAGAATTTTCACTTCATTCATTAAATTTTGCGTCTTAATGTGTAAAGTGTAAAGATCTTTTCGTATTTTCTTGCTTCTTTTTAATTTTTTGCAATTCACTTGTTTATTTATTGTTATATTTTGTTGCTGTCTGTTCAAGGATGAAGTAAAAATAAAATTAAAAAGAAATGTACGAGTTCAAAGTTTGAATTTTTGTATGTTAAACAATACTTAAGATGTCCTTGCCATATAGTACAAGGCATTTGTAAATTTACACACATACATACATTGGTGTTTATTTTCTTTGTGTTTTTTTTATTAACACAACAATACATATACCTACATACATATTTACATATTTATGTATGAGTGTATATAAGTATGTGTTAAATTACTTTTTACCAAGAAATTAAAAAATAACGAAAAATCTTGATTTTATTTTTCCATAGATATTTTTAATTATAATAAAACTGAAATTATGCTAAAAATTTTATTTAATCAAAGTATATACGAGATAGTCTTGTTTGGAAATGAGAGGTACTTAAAATACCACGCGTATACGTGATATTTATTTCTTTGTTTATGCTCGTATTTATAACAAGTAACCGCCCTGATGTACCAATAAACATTATTAAATTCTTGTTTCGGTTGTTTTTTTTTTATTTATATTTTCATTTCAAAATCCCAGACGGAAAATATAATTTTATTAGATATTTCGCTGCGTTCTAAACGAAAAAATAAAGTTAAACTAGTACGACATAATGCATGCATTCATATGTACGAGTAAATGTACATTTATTTCTGTATACGGAAGGAGTCATAATAAAATTGAATATTTTCTTAAGGCAGACATTTTTTAAATAAATTTAATAAACCCAACACAAAAGCGGAAATAATACAATTCTATAAACAGTAAATGTAACTATAACAACTATATGTATTGATACATTAGGGTGGCATCAATTTTGTTGGTAACTAAAATTGAAGTTTATTTCGTTCTTGTATACCGTTTCTCAAAATGTTTGTCCTGGAGTCAGAGGCTCAGAGGTCAAAGGAAATGAAGTTTTTGAAATTTTTCTTTGATTTTTTTCTCGCAAAGGAAACTTATAAAATATTGATCTCAAATGAAAGGTCTTTGAAAGGCTCAACGTATTATCTGAAATTATCGTGTAAGTGGAAAAAATAAAAAAATTAAAGACAGGATTTTGGCTATAAAATTATTTTATTTTTCAACATAAGTAATCCTTTGAGCCTTATGCATTTTGCAACTTCTCACCATTTCTTTTTCTAGTTAGATAACTAAATTATCATTAATATACCAAATATATCAGAGCAATATCAATTATGGATCGAAAAATAATCGATTTTCAATTTAAAAACAGTAGATTTTTGCTGTTTTTTGGACGAAAATGTGACTTAACTCTTTCTTTGGTAAAACAAAATACTTTCTTTAAGAATATATAACAATTTTATATGTTTTTGTAAGGTATCTTTACGGAGAACATTTTAGTATAAAATTGTTTTTATACTAATTGTTCTACTATGCCGCCTAGGGTGGCCCTTAATAAACAAAAGTTGGATTTTGGCCATTCTCACCCCCCAGTTTGGTGAACATTAGTAAAAAAAATCATCCTGAAAAAATTTTAGGTAAATCGGTTGGGGATAAGACGTGCCGCAAGCCCTCTGAAGTTTTGAGATGCATTTACAAGGGGAGAAATGCATTTTTGTTAAATTTCATCAAAATCGGCCCTAAAATATACAACATTTCGAACATTTTAAAATCTTTCCAAGAGAAATTCCAAATATTGAAAAATTTTACCTTTGACCTTCACGATTTAAGGGTTAGCGTTTTCCGATTTTAGTAAAAGTTTCAGAGTATATTTAGAATTATCTGGACTATAATATTCTAAATAGGTTTTACTTAAAATTCATAAGAGTAAGGAAATAGAGCTCATTGGCCTAAAAATTGCCAAATAATTGTTTTTTCTCGAAAATTTCAAAATTTAAATCGCAGGTACGGAAAAACTATAAGAGATATATTCATAATTTTTTCACATTTTAATTCCCTATTATATTCTTAATAAATCCCAATAAGATGATCAAAAAATTCTGAAATTTGTTTAACAAAATTTTTAAAAATTTGAAAATGGAGTTTTGAAACTGCCGTTAAAAACATTTTATTTTTTTGTTCATACCTAAGAATAGCTTAACGGTATTCTACGAAGACAAAAACTCATATACAAGTATATATGAACATATTTTAAGTAAAAATGAGCTTTTATTTTAATATTTATCAAAATATTTTAATTTTGTTAATACATTTCTTGTTCTAGTGGCCTGAGACACGTTAATGGCCTGGCGAATTTTTAATAACTTTAACATTTTTTAACCGATTTCTTTTTTTTATGTCTCATTAGAACGATAATTACGTACACATGTCGATTCTTTTAAAAAATTTTTACAAAAACCGAAAAAAATTCATTTTTTCCCCTTGTAAATGCATCTCAAAACTTCAGAGGGCTTGCGGCACGTCTTATCCCCAACCGATTTACCTAAAATTTTTTCAGGATGATTTTTTTACTAATGTTCACCAAACTGGGGGTGAGAATGGCCAAAATCCAACTTTCGTTTATTAAGGGCCACCCTAATGCCGCCCCTACGAACTTAGGAAATTGAACTATTTTTTATAAAAATTTCAAATTTGCGCCACATGTTCTAAAATTCTAAAGCTCGGATCAGAAAACAGAAAGCAGCTTTAGAAACCTCGATGTGTTCCCTATTTATACCCAAAGTATTTTCCCAGACGCGATGGCAATGTTTTTTTATACTTCGTTATTATATAGAATGACAAATATAAAAAACGTTGAAAATTTCATTGGGTTTTGCAGAGATCGAAAATAACTCGTCCATATACCAAAAAACCCAAATTGTGATTTATATTTTTGTGATAAAAATATATCACTAAAAATAACATTTATAAAATGATTTTTATTTAAATGGTTTGGTATGACCTTTATTACTTTTTTTGTTTTTCAATGGTTTGGTGTGAGATAAACAATTCATTTGATCTTGTTCTGAATAACTCCTACTTTCTATTTTATTAAATACAATAACATATTATTAGTAATTTTTAAAAAATTATGGAAAAAATATGATAAGTATGAAGTAATGAAGTCTGAGTAACAGAAATGAGAATTTTTTAAATTGTTATTAATCTTTGGATAAATTTTATATATTTAAGTGTTGATTTGCATCAAATGCATTTTTGCGATTTATTTTTCATGTTCGTTAATAAAAGTCACAAGCTGACCTTTACGAAAAAAATAAATTACAAATCATTCAAACAGATTATTTGTGTTAAAATGTTCTCGAATAAATCACTCTCTCAGTGATATATCACAAAAAAATATTTTTAAATGGCGGCGAATGAGAATTTACCATTGAAATGAAAGTGATAAAACTAAATTTTGTACCAAATTTTAATAGGATTGCAAATATTAGGAACAATTTGATCCACATTTATTCCTATTTTTTTTCTGTTTAGATAAGTTATTTTTTGGTCTAACAAAAATCAAATCAGTATTTCAATTAGATTCAGAAATATGCCACTTTAAAACTCGGCCCTTAAAAAATATTGCACTTTTAAAGCGGATGCCATTTCGTGGAACAAAAGTACAATTTTAGCAAATTTAAAAAAACAAAAATCAATATAAATCTTTTCTTACTCTCCTACTATACTGTATTTACAGAATATAAAAATTTTTCCTCGTTAAATTTTTATAAAAGAAAAGAAAAGGTAAAAATAAATTAAAAAACATGATAAGTTCCTATTTAAAAATCTGAATTTGTAATGGTATGAATACAAAACCATCGAACAGAATGGCAATATTGCTTTAAGAAACATTTAGGAAATTTAATAAGCTTTCTAACACATGTAATTAGCAAGATTTTTTAATTTTTTGGAAAAAAGCATTTTGCCTAAAAAAAAATGAAAAACGATTTGGAGACCACTTCCCGTTCATCAATATTTAAGTGTTATACACCAAAATTCTTGGTTTTTAAAGCAATTAGGAAACTCGATGTGCCTGAAGAAATTTCGAAACAATTGTAAAAACTGAGACGGTCTAACGAACATGTTAAAATTATCCACCTGTTGAATAAAAATGCTTCATAACTTCCACAAATATGTTGCGATAAATAAAGTCCAGTTTTTTCTAAAGAAGTCATAAGTGCTTTGAAACTGTGTTAATTGTTATCTGACAACAATAAATAAACACAAAAGTATATATGTATATGAACTACATGTACTCAGTTAATAAAGCACAACATTTAAAATATTTAGTTTGTACTAAACATCAACACTTTATTTAACTCCTTTCTAATTATAAATATTGAATATGGCACAGTGGTATCAGCGATATTGTGGAAACTATTTAAAACAATTACAAAGAGTGATTAATTTCGAAATACTTTAAATGACTTTATGTTCTATGTTATGAAACTTATGTTATTATTAGTATATATAATATGTGTAAATTATTTGTTGACAATGGAATATTTTTCTGATATAGGGGTTACATGGGCGATAGCGTCAATTATGAACCTCTTCTTACAAAAGTTGGTAGAAAGTTTTAGATTCATATAAAACTTGTTTATGTCCAAATTCATCACGATATTAATTATTAGAAGACAATTATTAATGTTCAAGTTATTTTCTGAGGAGGTCCTTATATGGGGACTAGGAACTAATTTGTACAAAATTTTATCAGAATCAATATTTTTAGAGCTGCTCAAATAGTGGGTTAGGTGAAATATTGGAACGATAAAATGGACAATCTACATTCCTTGCGTTTGGGCCCTATTGTATTTTAAGCAAACAGACGGACAGACATATCTAGAACGTCTTAGAATTCTTAATCGAATAATATGATATCTTTTGAATTAATAGCATATTTATGTATGTATGTATTTCAAAATTCTATAAAAACCCAAACTAATTCATTAAAAAACAATACAAATTGACATTTTATTTGTGACTCAATATTTGTTGCCACTGTCTCTGGTGTTAGTAAACTGAAATTGTGCACACAAACAATGGCGTGCAATTTTATTTAGACACGTTAAACTCAATGTAAACAGCCACAAAACAGTTTCTAAAAACCAATGACACGTGACAAATTGACAAAGACAAAAACAAACATTCATTTAATGTAGTACACACATATCGTCACCTAAAATGCAAATTAACGCAATATTACTTTTCATAAGTTTATAGAAAAAGTAACAAAACGATATAAAATGAAAACTACTTGAGGTATTAAAACTATATTTTCAAATCTGACTTACAATGAAACTATAAATATATTCAAGCTATGTGGCTTACGTTTTTTTTAAATGGTTATTTTCTAAAACCAAGATAACGTATCATCAATATAAATTTGTATCAATAAATAAAAATTATGTTTTGTTTTTATTTTAATTACTAACAACTACTAATTTAAACTAAAAAAGTTACTTCATTAAATTTTCATAGAGACTGCAAAATACATTAAATTTATTCAAAAATACATATTACGAAGCTACCTAAAATAAGGTAAAATTCTATTTATAAATTAATTACTCAAAACTATTCAATTTTTCTCTTGTTCGAATAAAACGAATAATTCGAATAAGAGATTTTAACTGTTCGAATAATTCGATCACATGTTTAAAATTAATCGAATTATTCGAATAATTTAAATTTTTTTAAGAAAGTAAATAATGAAGTTTTGATGTCGGTTTTTTAATATTTTATTGTTAAAGAAAAACAAAAAATAACGTTAATGTTAACAATTCAAGTATTGGTAATGTTAAAAAACACTCGAAAACAAAGACCATCATTAAATTTTCAACATAAATATTCTGCTCAGATTAACTCCCGAACAATGTACAAAACAATTGACTAGCGAACCCATTAGTTTCCGTTTTGGTGCAATGCTTTAAAAAAATTGAGCACATGATCCTGAATTCAAATACAATATAAACGTACAGGCAAATCCCGGTATAACGAATCTCACTTTAACGAAAATCCGATTTAACGCACGGTCAAATTCGTAACATTGACCACCTTATATAACGAACGTTTCAAAAATTGTATGCTCGATATAACGAATGGTGAGAAAAAACAAACAAAATCAAACAAACGACCAAATTTTTAACATTGAAAACCTTATATAGCGAACATTTCGAAAATTGTACGCTCAATATAACGAACAGAAAGTATAAAAAATAAAAGTATTAAAGAATGTAAAAATAAGAAAATAAGTCGTACAGTACCGTTTTCAATGGTTACTTTCTTTAATAATAGGTGCTGTCATTTTTTCTATAGTGGTTTTAATTGCTTGTTTTTACAATATCGAATGAAAGATTTCGTTCGCATTGTAAGCGAAAGAAAATTGATTCGTTCACATAAACAGAATCTGTAATCTTCAAAATCGGTTTTTTTAATGTCCCTGAGTTTAATTTTCTACTGGTGAATCATTTTCAGAATCACATTCTCCATCACATTCAACTCCACTTTAATCTAAATCAATATTTTGATTATTAATTGCGATTCTTCTAATATTTCGCCAGCTAAATAATAAATATTTTATTCCGTACCTTTTATTTTCATTGGTTCAAGTACTAAGTTAAAAATGTTTAAAGATTTATTTTTAGAATTGTAACTTATTGCAGTAATATTTATATAAGGAGCTATCGGAACACTCATCTACAGTGATCGAAAGTCCCTTTGTCTTTAGTTATTTGTCGAATTTCAGAAACAATACAATTTTTGTGAGTCATTATTACTTATTTAAATTTGGAATTATGAAAAATTTTAAGCAATTTAATAAATTTAAATATGTATATATGAACATTTATTCGTTTTATTCGATTATTCTACATAAAATTCATTTTTAAATTGCTCGAAAAATTATTCGTAAGAAATTATTCGATTAATAGAACGATCATTAGTCGAATGAATTGTAATCAATAATAAAATCAATTACGAATTTTTTGATGATACGTTGTTTTGCATTTTACGTGGCGATATATACATCCACTCTCTTATATACTCCTGTGTATACACAGTGGGAAAACAAATGAAAGGCCTTCAGATGAAGGTTTTTGGAAGGCTTTTGATTTTCTTTTTAAAAAATGCCTTTGAAATCTGCGTTAGAAAAACAGATATAATTTCAAAATAAACTTCATCGTCATTACTTGTGTTCTTAATATTTTCATAGTATTTTCACACTTAAACATTATCATTTACACTGATCCAGTTGATTATCATTTTTATACCATACATCACCATAGTGGCGCTAATATTTTTAACGCCCAGAAATATTACCTTAAAGTATAACGATCTACACAGAATCACTTTCTTTATTTCTTTGACTCAACGCCCAGATGAAAAACAACTTAAAATCAATAAATACCATATTGAGTCAATAAGCTCCCATGTAAGGCAAATTTTTTAAAATTACTTCAACGAGCATAAAACTCTTAAACATGTTGGTATCCCAAAAAATTAGGTGAAGCAAATTTTAAAGAACATTTCTGAAAATCACTCATAAAAAAATATTAAAATTTCTTACATGTTTAATTTGGAAAAACATTCAGTTTATTCGAATTTATTTTAACATTAAAAACACAATTTATACAGGCCTTCTATGGACCTATAAGGCATACGATATGATAACCTGTGTAAAAATTACACTGACAGAGGTTTTGTTTGTTTCGTAAATAAGGCCTTTTAAGAGGCCACCTTACCACACTTTTTGGTCGCAGTTTACATTTACTCGGGTATAAATGAGTGCACTTTATTTGTAGGTTTGTGTGGTATACTCAAAATACATACTGAAACACAACAATAAAAATCGTAATTGTTCTCGTCAACCAGAATTAAATTTTTTTAATTTCAAAATGTAACAAGTTTACTTTTGAATTCCATGTGTATTCACTTTAAATTTTTTAGAAATAGTGCAGCGGAAGCCCCAAAATAACTTACGGGCATATACGTACAATATTATGATAGAAAATCCAGAGAAGATAAATTTCTGTCTCAAAAACTGTGTAGATAACACTACCACTAAAATTAAAATGATAAGGTAATTTTCGTTCTTCTCATTTGATTAGTTATATTTATAAACCAAAATATGATAAATTAACATTTTAAAGTGCGTCATTTTTACTTTAAATGTCTGCATTATTCTACTTTAACGCAACATATTTTTGCTTTCAAATTTTTTCCGTGTGTATAGTAACTAAAACTGTTAACCATTTTGGAATGCCAGCTTTGGAATTTTAGAACAGTTAGCGTAAAAATAAAATTTCAATCAAATTTAAAATTTCGGAATAGCCTAGGGAAATCTCTATTATCAAATTGTTATACCCATCATCACAAAAGATGGGAATATATTGTCCGTTTATAACACATCGAAATATTTGTCGCAGACCCACATTAATATATGATGGATTTCATGTTCAGTGAACCAACTTTTGAAATCTATGTCTTACGATTGGGATGAAAATTGTACCAAGGTTATTCCAAATGAATGAAAATTTACATTTTTTGCGGCTCAATTCATAATTGCCATAACTCCCATATAAGCTCTACTTCCACACATTACTTTAGCGAGTATAAAACTCTTAAAAATGTTGGTATTCCAAACAAATTTAAAACAATAATGTGGAATTGAAATCTTATGTAGATATTAGGGTATTCGAATTATTCGATATTTTTCTTAACTTGTTCGATAATTTTAACTTGTTGGAGTCGAATAATTTAAATTTTTTTAAAAATTTAAAGAATGAAGTTTTTATGTCGGTTTTTTAATATTTTATTGTTAAATAAAAACAAAAAATAACGTTAAACTTAACAATTCAAGTGTTGATAATGTTAAAAAACATTCGAAAATAAAGTCCATCATTAAATTTTCATCAGAAATATTCTGATCAGATTAACTCCCGAACAATCTACATAATAATTGACTAGCAAACCCATTAGTTTCCGTTTTGGAGCTAAGCTTTAAAAAATTTGAGCAAGTTAGACAAGATTCTGAATTCAAGTACAATATAAACGTGTTAAGAACTTTTTTATGTCGTTCATTAATTCGGGTTTTAAATTGAGTAACTAATTCTTTAGTAAATTAATTATTCACTATTTCTAAATTATTTATAACAACTTGTATTATACATCAAGCTATATCAACGTTGCCGAATTTTTGCTTAATAAAGTGGTCTTGGGGAATTACACAATAAAGGGAATCTGTCCAAAGTTTGATATCATTGTCAGTGAACGTGGCTAATTTGAAGTCAGGCAGTGCATGATTGACTCATTTACAAATACGCAAAAAGTTTATTACCATGTTACACAAAGATGTCAAACGATGTTTAACATCATGTATAAGACGAACTCCTTGCTTTTCATGCAACAAAATGTTAGTTTGCAATATTTGTGTTTATCATTCGATTTATTAAATATTTTGCAACACTTACGTACGCGGTTAATAACATCACTTATATACATATATTTTAAGATCATGGCCTTCATCTATTTCAATGTAATCATTATAAATGTAATCCTCAATATCACTTTCGACGACCGTTTCAAAATCACATTCTCCATCACATTCACTCCACTTTAATCTAAGTTAATATTTTGATTATTAATTGAGATTCTTCTAATATTTCGCCAGCAAAATAACAAATATTTTATTTCGTACCTTTTATTTTCATTGGTTCAAGTCCTAAGTTAAACATTTTTAAAGATTTGTTTTTAGAATTGTAACTTCTTGCAGTAATATTTATATATTTATAGAAGGAGCTATCGGAATCGAAAGTCCCTTTGTCTTTAGTTATTTGTTGAATTTCAGAAACAATACAATTTTTGTGAGTCATTATTACTTATTTGAATTTGGAATTATGAAAAAATTTAAGCAATTTTATAAATTTAAATATATATGAACATTTATTCGTTTTATTCGATTATTCTACTTAAAATTGTTCGAATTATTCGTTATTCGAAAATGGCCATTTTTAAATTGTTCAAATAATTATTCGTAAGAAATTATTCGATTAAGCGAACGATCATTGGTCGAACGAATACCCTAGTAGATATTAATTGAGTTAATAAAATTTAGTGGCAATATTTTACGCTTGTTTTCATGTTGAGCATCGTAATTCATTCCGAAAGCTCAATATATTAAATTCTTGTTCAGTTTACATTTGAAACTGGCAACTTTTAATCCCTATTATTTATGAATAACTTGTTTTGCAGTTCATTTCATTTGGTAAGAAATAGATAATAAAAAAAAATCTAACTTATAAAAACTCAATATTTGCAAAAACTTTTCATAAAATATAAATATGAATTTAAATGCAATCGAAATGGAAATGAAAGACAAATAAATTCTTATAAAATATAGATGAGTGATTTTTTTATCTGACAAACTTGGCATATGCACAAACACATACACACACATATACAATACATACACAGAGATGCATACTTACACACACACATTTATTTGCTATTTCACCCATACCTACATATGAATCAATAAATGACTTGACTGAATAAATCTTTGAGTGGATGGATGAATGGATCGATGGTTGTTGGTTGCCTGGTTAGTCGGAAGCGTAGCAAACAAAACACAAACTAAGAAAAGTGAAAAAAATAAAAAATAGAAATGAATAGAAAAAAAAACGTTATATGGTTCAATGATTAGACTTAATGGTACAATAAGGAGTATGACAATAGTATATGTATGTATATGCAGAGCATATCTGTAGTTGTACCTTTCTGTTTGGGAAAGCATTGTTTGAGTTTGCCCATCTAATAGTACGAGTGTGTACGTGTGACCATTTGTAAGTAAAACTAATCTTAAGGAAAAGTTTTGCAGTTTGTCTTATGAGGGAAGACTAAAACAAAGAACGAAAGACCGAAAGAAAAAGTTAAAAAAACAAAGAGAAAAGTTTGTATTTTAGTATCATCATGGGTTCAATATTTCCATATTGATGACCAAATGGTCAATTGTTATGCTCAATAACTTTTTGTTGGCCAAATGATTCACAACAATGGCAACAAATACATTCAAAAAACACACGCTCACACAAACTTACAGAAACATTCATCCTAAGTGTTTCGAGATTTTTTTGGTTTGAAAAGTTTGTGTGTGTAAATAGGTGCGAGGGCAATATGAAAAGCCTTTTCCTGTTAGACTGAATGCTTTTGAAAGAAGTTGGTTTTTTATTATGTTCTAATTAAAAACCCTATTGATCGCTTGATGCCATTTATATAAGATATTGCAGCAAATCACTTTTATTATTGCGAGGAAACAAAATTATTCGTCAAGGCAATGGGTTTAATCCGCTCAAAATTTGTTCTTTGTGATCATAGAAAATGTTAAGTTGTTCCAAATTTTAACATTCGCTTTGGTTTATCTTTCATCGAGTTTCAAAGTTGAAATTCGATGTAAAAATTGTGTAAACTCGCTCAATTTTAATTGTTTATTACTTTTTAGCTGCTTATCCAATTTTTACAATATTATTGCCTCATAAGGAGTGAGATCGAAAAATTCTTAACATACATATATGTTTATAAAAAAGAAACCACTAAACTTACAGCTTTAATTTTTTTTTTATTTGATTGAAATTATTATTACAATTTACAAAAAAAATTATTTTTATAGTTTTAATCACTAGTGATGAAATTTTGAACCTTTTTCGGAAACCCTTCCATTAACGTTTTTATAGTGCTTTCTGTCACTTTGCTCGAACATGTAGTCCATCTCCGTTTAAAATCTACCACACTTTTGGACACCTTTTTTGTACTCTTCAATTCTCTTTTAACAAGAGCCCAATATCTCTCCACTGGCCTTAGCTCCGGGCAGTTTGGAGGATTTGCCTCTCTTGGTACAAATACCACATTATTGTTCTTGTACCACTCAAGGGCTTGTTTGCCATAGTGACAGGATGCCAAGTCAGGCCAAAAATAAGTGGACACATTATGAAGTCTTATGAATGGAAGCAGCCTTTTTTGTAAACATTCCTTGATGTAAATTTCGGTATTTATAGAGCCCGTTGTAACAAATGAGTGGCTTCTTTTGCCGCAACTGCATATTGCTTGCCATACCAAGAACTTTCTGGGAAATTTTGTCTGCTTTTGGGTCCTAAACTTTTCTTCAACATTCCCTCGAGCATCAGCAACATAAAATTTTTGACCTGGAAGTTGCGAAAAATCTGCCAGAACATACGTTTCGTCATCCATTATGCAGCAAGAATATTTTTTTATAAAACTTGACTTCAATTTCCGTGCTCTGTTTTTGGCCTCTAAATTTTTAGTAGCGTTCCTGTCAGGAACTTTTTGAGCCTTGTATGTTTTTAAACCTGCATTAGCTTTAACTTTTCGTACCAAATAGTCCGAGCACTGAGCTAACCGGGCTGCTTTCCTACCGGATGTGTTGGGAGCTCTTTTGAAAATGCGTTCTATTTTTTTGGCTTTAGAAACATCATGTGGACCATTCCTTCTACCTGAACCAGGTTTTCTATCAACTGACAAGTTCTCCCGGTACTGTTTAATAACATTGGAAACAGTTTGACGGCAGACCTTTGTATGCTTGGCCAACTTTTTGTAAGACCAAGTTGGGTTTTGTTGAAAACATTTAATAATTTCAGTACGCACTTTTTTCTGGTCACTCATTTTAATCAGATTAACAAAAAAATTAATATAATTGACATTACACATAATAACTGACATGTTTTTCAAAGGTAACTTGATCAAAAAAAAATTCAAATAATACTTGGGTTAAAAAATGTAATGAAAAACGTGTGTTAAGAATTTTTCGATCTCACTCCTTAGTAGTGCTTATGTGCTTTAGTTTCAATATATTTTCCAAAAATTCTTTTCTTTTGAACATAAGATATTGAAACAAAAAATTGGCCTTGAACAATGGATTATTCAATTATAAATCAATGTCTGGTTAACAAATCATAACAAATTCGGAGCCGGTTTATAGGCGGATTTTGAGATAATAAATATTTAGTAAAAATTTCCAAATATTTCGAAGAATAATCAAAAACATCAAATATATTAGTCTTATACAAATCGTAGGGATATCAGTTTTCTAAGTGTATCAATTTTTAAATTAATAGAATTTGGTAAATTAATATTTCAATATGGAGGGTATATAGATTTTGTCATTCCGTTTATAACATATCAAAATATTTGTCGCAGACCCACAAAAGTACACACAGAAAACTGTTTTGTTGGAAAACGTTTAGAATTATTAATATTTAATTAACTAAACTGACAATTTATTATAACTATGGAAAATGGATTAGTTCAACCGATTTTCCATATTAGCAGCTAAAAATATACATTTTTAATTATATTACGATTCCAACAATTACTAAATTGGTTCATGTAATCAATTTGTGCCAGACTAAAATTAATTTATGTGATTCGGTAACGTCAACAGATGTAAATTCAAGTTTTAATAGTAAATATGGTGATTACAATCAATATATTGGTTGTATTATAATAATTTCTCCTAAAATTATGCTTCTAGTTAAAGTAACAAATAATTGTTCAAACTAATTTACAAAATTCGATGTTCACAACCGAACAAAGAAGTACATAATCCAATCGAACTATTTGTTGATTTATTTGACAACAAACAATTTTCTAATAAAATAAACCAGAAAATAAAATATGATAAAAATGTTCATAATAAAATATTAACATTAAAAATATAATCAAAAAATATTCCATAGACTGCAGTTGCGGTTATAAATCTCTAGAATGGTAAGTACATCATGTAGTCTTTTATTAGAAACATCCATTTTAAGGAATATTCTTGATAATTTAAGCTAAACTCTGATTTAATAGGTATACGGACGAGGTGTTACTTTTGGCGAAATATTTTGAATCTCTTTGTTTTTCCAGTTGATGTCGCATTGAAATATTAAGTGTTTGGTGATGCTGATATGTCTGCTGCAACCGTTTAAACCGAAATATTAAGAATTGAAAACAGACGATTTTAACTACAATGCAGATGTAACAAAAAAACGGTAAAAATAAAAGTTATGCTATTGCTGTTCCCACTGCCAATTTTAAAGATCAATCTTTGTATTTTGTATTACTTGTTTTTGGAAAATAAAATAAATAAAAACCATTTTGTAATCATTTTTATAGGAAACATAAAGTCAGTACTTGCAATCGATTTATGGATTGGTATGGTAACCGATTGAATTTGAAAAAATTCGGCTGTCATAACAAATTTATTTTCTCTGAATACCAATAAAGTGTCATTAGGACCTCAAAAATACGGTAATTGCAACTGATTTATTTGATAGTAGATGTAACCGACTAAATTCGATTGGCGACAAATTCGGTTGCCATAACGAATCTGTTTTCTCTGTGTATATATATTCTGGGTTCTCATAACATTTTAAGAAGATGTGGCTATTTCAAATACGCTCTGTTAACAATTAAATACCTGAAATTGAAATACATGTAATAATGCTAAAATAATTTTGGTTCTAGTATGTTTTTGGGCTGATAAGCACGAATTTGAAGTCTATTTGCCAAGAAAGACCGTCTATAGACGGTGTCAGTGGTTTAACGAAACAAAAAGTATAAAAGAGTTGTTACATTTAATTTCAAAAATGATCAATTTTATTTAAATTGTTGCTTAAAACAGGATAAAAAAATTAATTTTAATAGCATATATCGCACTTGATCAACAAGAGGGTATTAACTCAAAATTTTAAAATTTTCAGTAGAGGATAAAAACTGTTTGTGGTTACATTTTGATAATCTGAATACATCATTGTATGTAAATTCCTTTTAAAAAAATAATTACTTTGTTTTTCTTTTAATTTTTTCCAATTATTGCAAAAAAAAAAATCTATTTTTTGAGTTAATACCATTTTTCTGACAAAATGTAAACAATTTTATTATAAAAAGGTTCACATTTCGAACTAAAATCATAAAATAAAACCAATTTTATCAACAAAACAGTATCAACTCAAAATACAACCAAATATAAATAAAAAACTTTGACTATTTTTAACTTGAATAAACGCTCAACTCAAAATAATACTTTTTTTATGAAAATATACGATGCATTTCTATTTCAACTTTTGTATTAACTTGAAATAATACCTTTTTGTTGTATAAAAGTAGTCACTATATTATCATGAAAATGGTCTCAAGTGTTGTTTTCGAGATGAAAGAGTAGAAGAAAGAGTATCGGAATACGTTGAAATTTTTACAGTAGATAGATATTGATGTTGTTAGTTGATTTCTTGAAAAAAGTGAAATTTACAAAATTTTGAATTAATACCCTCTTGTTGATCAAGTGCGATATGTTATATTAAGCTTTGATATGGTATTCTTTAAAGCAAAACGTTTAGTTCAAAACGTATGTGTATCAGCTTTTTTACAATATTTACACGATTTTGTGGATGATTATTGCTTTGCATTAATTTCGTTTAAACTGGAACTACTAGCTACTGCTATAATTGCACTATATTCTGGAATAATTTCATCGCATTGATAATATGGATCTTAAATATCGTCTTTGAATTCTTCATCAGTATCTTTGAAATCAACATCATTTTAAATTACTACATCAAATCAGCTATTTCTCAATCACTCAATGATAAAAGCTTAATTTTTAATACAATTTTTCAAACTTATTAGTAAAGAAGACTAACAGAATAGTTAAATTTTATTCAACTAAATGACTAAGACCGTCTACAGACGGTGTTCCCAAAAAACACAATTTGGTGACACATGTTCAGTCACAAATCAAATTAGTAAACAAATTTGAAAGTTTACATTTCAAATATTTACCAAAAAAATTCCCGAGTCAATAGAGTAAATTAAAACTATATTTTTTTATGTTTAAGTTTTCACAAAAATCAGAAATATTTTTTTGACTCTTTTCCCTAAAATTCAGATTGAACCTGTTATTTCTGCCAAACTTATTTATTGAGCCCGTTCAAACTAGTACCGGTTGATAGGTATTTTTATACTGAATAAAAATACTTTAGTTGTTATGGTGTAAAAAAAATGATTTTACAATAAATTGCATTTTTTGAAGACCTTCTATAGACAGTCTTAGGTGTTAAAGGGTTAATAAGGTTTGTTTGGTATTGTAAATGTCCATGATTTCTGTTTGTTGAAAACAAATACACTCAGTTCATATGGTTTGTTTGGTATTGTGAATGTCCATGATTTTCCCTAGCACCATACAAATGGAATACTGTTTGGGCAGCCATTGCTACGTTTATTATGAGGAAATCGTGATTAAATTTTGCAAAATTAGTTTTAGATACTCGGAAATAATACTGTAAAAAGTATGTGAAAATCGGGCAATATTTGTCCCTAGTCCCCATATAAGGCCCCCCTTCGAAAATGACCTGAACATTCATATAATAATTAATATCGTGATGATATTGGACATAAACAACTTTTTCATAAGAACCATAATTATCCCCCTATTTCAGAAAAATATTTGATTGTAACATATTTATGGAGGGTATACAAGATTTGGCACAGTCGAACACTCTTCCTTGTTTCTTATTGGGGTCTTAAGTAAACATTTCTTTGAATATATGCTATTTCCAATTTTTGGCATATTGTTCCCAACTGCATGGATTAATTTATAGAAAAACAAAATTCAAAAATTACTCACATCAATATTGAGGCCAAGAACGGATAGAGCGTTTTTCATCACTCGAAACCAATAGTATCTGGACTATAAGGTGGGTGAGGCAAAACTTCTCTACCACTTTATTCTAAATTGTTTTTAACAGGTTTTGCATAATGTGGCCGAGCGTTGTGGTGATGGAATATTACGGTTTAATGTCAGCATCTGGATTTGATTGATATAAGAGTTCAACTATGAATATTCGGGACATTTTAACTGAAAAGATAGAGAAGGCACTGATGATTTTGATTAAAGATCAAACTCAGAAGCGAATCCTAATTGATACCAATTGTTGGTACGAAAATTTTAAAAAGATATTCTAAAGCTAAAAGGTGAAATATAATCTGTTCATATTTTTGGATAGTAATGGTTCTTTTAAAAAAATGTAAAGACCTTTTGCATAAATAAGTTGATTTTTATTAGAAGTCGTGCAAGGTTCCTTACAGATTTAACTCATTGTTCTAAAATCCCAATACAGGAAATCCAAAATGGAATATGGTTTTAAAGATCTTAATCTATAATTTTCATTTTTGCGATTTTTAAATTTTTGTTTTGGAATTCTGGTATTCCTTTTCCTCTTCTGGGAAAATCCCTTCTAATAACCCACAACATTTGCAAGTATTCGCCAATTTTGATTCTTATTTTGTCTGAAATTCAAGCCAAAATGTAGTGCTCCGAAAAAACAAAACGAACAACGATGCAGTTACGTAAACATCTGGAGAGGCACATGTTATGCTGTTTTTATTTTGATCTGCTTCCATTGAAATGTATTAGTGAATTTTTCAGCCGATATAATACTACATTAATGCTTCGGATGTATTTTTGAGATAAATACTTTGGACTTTAGTAGGCTATCTATGGCTTCTTGTCTGAGATAATTCATATGAATACAATTCGATCGCATAACTCCAACATTATTGCCATATATAATAATAACTAAACCATAATGTCGCAGATTCAAATAACCTGATTCATTGATACAAATTAAAATTGATGTGAAATTGTTTAGCGACAGGAGAAATAATAAAATTTTTTCACTTTATATAAATTGGGTGATATCTCTAACCTAGAGAAAACCTATTGTCATTAAAGTTAAATAAACTAATTTCAATGTTTGGCACATCAAGTATTTTTCAAGTGCCTGTCTGCTTGCCCTCGTATTGGATTGCATGTTAGTGTGAGAACGTATGTTGTTAGTTAACACACTCTCATAGATTCAGCCAACTATTCATGCTTTATGTTTTATTGATTGATTGATGTATGACTGTTTTGGCACATTTACCATGTAATAACAATTTTCTTTTACTTTTTATTATATTTTCTTCTTAACTTTTTGTTGTTGTTGTTGTTCTTTGAAAATTTGTTGTGTGTGTCAGTGTTTGTTTGTATTTTTGTAATGGCAACAGCTGGTCTATTTAGATAATGTCGAAATAATAGAGCTTTCCTCTGCCATAGTTTTGAATTAAAGTTTACTTAAAAAAAACAAAAAAAAAACATATATATTAAATTTCTCCTTAAGGTACATTTCCTTTTTGTTTCTTTTTTGTGTTGTTGCTCCAGAATAAATAGATTTCTTTTTTTCGTTTGCCTTTATTTTTATCCATTCGATTGATTTTAACACCTGTGCCCAACAGAGGAAAATTGCTTTTTTTATTTTTGTTCTGGCTATAAAAAGAATTATAGCTAATGTCCCATCAATTACCCTAATAAACCGAACAAAAAAAATATATAACAAAATGTTGAGATGACCTTCATTGTGAGAAAAACTTAAATTATCCATCTTTTAGTGATACATATTTTATTGGCCAAGGTTTTTGTTTTTTTTATTCATTTTTATAATTTTTTTTGTTTTTTATTGTGGTGAACAGTGTTTTGAAGTAAATCTGTCGTTATTTTAAGATATTTTGCAATAATTGTAATAAAATTTATATTGAATTTAAAATAGTTATTGGACAGTATAGTGTAAACTACAAGGTATTTTTTGCTTCGAAAATGTCGAATTTTGTACCAACGAATCATCATATGCGGGAAGTTTTCAGCTTGCGAGAGATGGTTTGTGCGTTTCAGAAGTGGTCATATTAACACGGGGGACAAATATCGAAAAGCCCAGCCAAAAAAGTTTGAAGATCAGGAATTGGAGGCATTACTTCATGAAGATAAAACTAAACAAGAGATTGCAAAATCATTGGGAGCTACTCAAGCAAATACAAATTTGAAAAAAGTCATGAAAAAAGTTTTAAGTCATACACCCAATACTACGATATAAATGCTTCGGATATCGATTTGCTAACGAATGGTTGATGTGCATAATAGCTAAGGATGTAATCCGTTGAGATAAATACTTTTTATCTTAGTAGGCTAACTAAGGTTTCTTGTCTAAGATAATTCATATGCATACAATGTGATCACCTGGCTCCAGTAATATTACTACGTATAACACCGTCCGACAAATAGAGAAAAAATTCGTACGAACCGGTTGATATACGTCTGAAACTATAAATTTAATGGAGAAAAACTGTGTTTTCAGTTTTTCATTTCGTAATTCAGTGTCCTTTTTTAAGGACTTCAAAGTTTTAAAGAAGTACATTTTTCAAAAAATATTTTAAAATACTTCTACTGATCAAACAATGTAAAATTGTCAAATGAACAAGAAGAGTTGGAAAATATGTTGTGTTATTTTTTGTTATTTTTATACCCTACACCACCATAGTGGGGAGGGTATAATGCGTTTGTGCAGATGTTTGTAACGCCCAAAAATATTGGTCTAACACCCACCTAGAATAACTAAAACGACTTAGAATCACTTTCTGAGTCGATTAAACGATGTCCGTCCGTCTGGCTGACTAGTTGGTTGGCTGGCTGCCCATGTAAACCTTGTGCGCAGAGTACAGGTCGCAATTTTGAAGATATTTCGATAAAATTTGGTACATTCGCCCAAGGACGAAGACTACTGAAACTGGCTGAAATCGGTCTATTATTTCACCTAGCCCCCATACAAATGTCCTCTCGAAATTGGACTTTATCAGTCATAAATGTTTAATTTATATATGTATCTACACAAATTTCGCTCCAAATAAGTATTATATATACAAAATTCATGTCACCAAATTTTGTAACGATCGGTCCATAATTAGTCATAGCTCCCATATAGACCCGCTTCCGAAAATCACTTTAACGTGCTTAAATCAAAAATTCAACATAAATAACTTTCATTAAGACATAAATCACATGACCTAATTTCAAGGTGATCGGTCCATAATTGGTCATAGCTCCCATATAGACTTGCCACCTTTTGAAATTTCCAAAACGGGGCACCACTAAATGATCAGAGAACGATGGAAAAAACATGGAAAATGACCTAGCGTGGGTTATAGGACTTGCTGAGTACATTACAAATTGTGTCAAAAAATTTCAGAAACACCTTCAAATTCAGAAGTTATTCTGAAAAAAACCGTTTACAAAGATGTTTTTCAACTTATCGATCTGTAACTCAGTCAGTTTTTGTTCAATTTTTAATTTTTTTAACGTGTTGGGAAAGAAATCTTATTACGCTTCAAAATGACATGCGTTTATTGATACATTTGTAAGTAATAAGTATTGTTTTTGTTACGATCATTTTTGATTTGAGTCGCTTTTCATTGCTTATTTTGATATGAAAGCTTATAAAAATTTATATCAATGTATAAAGAAAAGTTCTTAACAAAACATGGTTTTAATTTTTCAAATCGGATGAAAACTGTAAAAGTTATTCAACTTTTCATTAATACCTTTTTGAGTATTTTCTCCCCCAGCGCATATAAATGTAAAAAAAACAGGGTAAATATTTTTGAACTTTTTTCGAAAAAGTTTAATAACTTTTGCAAATATAAACCGATTTTAATAAGTAATATCTCCTTTTTGTCTATATAAAATTGTCTTTAAAGCAGTGTGCAAAAAAAAATTTGGTTTTCATAGAAAAAAGTTAAAATAACTATTGTTGAATTTGAAAAATTACGAAAAAAAATAAAAAAAAAATTAACTTTTTTAATAACTTAAACAATTTCTTAGATTACACTGCGGAACAGAGATTTTGGTGCCCGAGATTTGAACTACCTTTTGTACACGTTGATAAACCCTCATTACTATGTTATACTTGTTTATTTCCAGTCAGCTCGCGTTTTCGAAATATCGCGGTATTTATATTTTCATTGAATACACTATTTTTTTGTGTTTTTCTTCAAAATTTTGGGTAATGCAATTAAGAATGTGAAATTTTTTTAGCATGAGACTGGTCTACATAACCATATGCTTCTTTTGAGTATAATAATTCTAATGGAAATTTTGGCATATTTGTCTGATATTTCGGGAAAGTTGAAATTTGACTTTTTTAGCTTTATCCTTAATAAAATTGTGCATTATGAAATTTTTAAATAAAAATTTATCACTGCACATTCAAGGCATTATAGCGAATATAGTTTTTAATTAAAATGAAAAATTAGTTAAAAATTTAATGAAATGTTTAGATAATATCCCGAAATTTTACATCCTAAAAAACAATTTTTTTTATAAATAAATTTTTAGGTAGTCATTAGTCTTATTTTTTAATACACATTTAAATCTAACTACAGCAATGTAAATACTTCATTTGACGTTTTTAAAATATTGCGAATTTTGTATTTACGTGATTTACAGCGTTTTTGGTGAAAATATCTTAAATTTTTTTTTAAAAACACTAGTATTTTACAGAAAAAAATAAATTTTTACAAACATGTAGATTTATTTCTACATTATATATCCAGGAATTGTCTATGTTGCGAATTTGAATACCAAAGTAAACAAAATACAATTGGAGAACAGTGTTGTAATATATATATTCGTCACAAGTGGAACAAAACATATTAGAATATATAACACAGCATCTCATCTTACTAGCCATAAAGAAATAATATAACAAGAGAAATTATATTTATAAAAAAACAGGTGTAAAACATTCAAGTTACGAACATTTATATAGTTTTTTTTAATATGAAATACATATGAAAAATACTGTAAAACTTTGAGTTATTTGCCAAATAGTTTAGTATATTTTCAGCGAATTTTCAATATGTTTATATAAATTAGTTTATTGATAAGTTTTTATTGTATATAGTGAAAAATTTTTGAACCCTTTAACCATAGGTCAAACTTCTAAGGATGAAAATGAAAAAAGTTAATTTTCAACATCCTTGTGATATCAACAATATATCCTGAAACTTAGATAAACAAAATTGATGTCAAAGAAAAGATAATTTTGTGTAGAATACCAGTACAAAGATGCGTTTTTAATTTTAGTCTCCATTTATGAAATAACCCAACAAAAAGAGAAAAAAATACAGAATAACCAAAAAAATTAATACCGCGATATCTTAAAAACAAGAGCTGCTCAAAAAAAACGTATGTTGTTAGTTAACACACTCTCATAGATTCAGCCAACTATTCATGCTTTATGTTTTATTGATTGATTGATGTATGACTGTTTTGGCACATTTACCATGTAATAACAATTTTCTTTTACTTTTTATTATATTTTCTTCTTAACTTTTTGTTGTTGTTGTTGTTCTTTGAAAATTTGTTGTGTGTGTCAGTGTTTGTTTGTATTTTTGTAATGGCAACAGCTGGTCTATTTAGATAATGTCGAAATAATAGAGCTTTCCTCTGCCATAGTTTTGAATTAAAGTTTACTTAAAAAAAACAAAAAAAAAACATATATATTAAATTTCTCCTTAAGGTACATTTCCTTTTTGTTTCTTTTTTGTGTTGTTGCTCCAGAATAAATAGATTTCTTTTTTTCGTTTGCCTTTATTTTTATCCATTCGATTGATTTTAACACCTGTGCCCAACAGAGGAAAATTGCTTTTTTTATTTTTGTTCTGGCTATAAAAAGAATTATAGCTAATGTCCCATCAATTACCCTAATAAACCGAACAAAAAAAATATATAACAAAATGTTGAGATGACCTTCATTGTGAGAAAAACTTAAATTATCCATCTTTTAGTGATACATATTTTATTGGCCAAGGTTTTTGTTTTTTTTATTCATTTTTATAATTTTTTTTGTTTTTTATTGTGGTGAACAGTGTTTTGAAGTAAATCTGTCGTTATTTTAAGATATTTTGCAATAATTGTAATAAAATTTATATTGAATTTAAAATAGTTATTGGACAGTATAGTGTAAACTACAAGGTATTGATGTCAAAGAAAAGATAATTTTGTGTAGAATACCAGTACAAAGATGCGTTTTTAATTTTAGTCTCCATTTATGAAATAACCCAACAAAAAGAGAAAAAAATACAGAATAACCAAAAAAATTAATACCGCGATATCTTAAAAACAAGAGCTGCTCAAAAAAAACTAAATATAGTTTTGACTATGTAATGTCTCATACATGTTTTATCAAAAACATTTTCCGCGGCACCAAACCAAAATGTCAATTTTGTTCCTCTGTGTTATTTTTTAAAATTTTTAAATCGGTTTTAAAATGTCTGAGTTAGAGGTATTGAAGTACTACCTACCCTAAAACACTTATTTCAAAATATCTCAAAATTTTGAGGGTGTTCAAAATCTTTGAAAACGGTTTTAGCATGTCCTCACCTAGGCAAACAACCTCCATTAGGACGCTTTTCAAGTTCTGACAAAAAGTGTTATTTTGAAGCAGTGTTATTATCCTATTTTATTTATTAAAATCAACAATAACACATTAATTTTAATTGTGCAAAATCTGGAGAACTATTACTGTTAAAGTCTTCGAACTTTATACAGGAGTAAATAGTTATTTTCTAATATCACCCTTACTATTCTACATTTTTTGGGTGAAAATGTTATTGTGTTAATGGGCGTGACATCTCTCATACAAAGTAAATAGTTAATTTCGAATATATGGAGTACTATAATTGTAAAGTATTTAAACCTTGTATGAATCAAATTCTTGTCACTATACGGAGATTGGCTGAAAATATGCGAGACTGAATTTTTTAAAGTAAATAGTTATTTTCAAATATCTGGAGTACTATTATTGTGAAATTCTTCAAACTTTATATGAATCAATTTCATATCACGACATGAAGTTTAACCAAATTGGGAAGAATCGGAACAAGGTTTAAGTCACCTACCACACAAAGGAAAATAAATATTTTCAGAACTATAATTTCGAGATTCCTCAAACTTGTCCGATAGCTCACTTATCATTTTACATAGTTTGGCTGTAAAATGGTCGGGATTGGATTAGTGGGAGTGACACCTCCCATACAAAGTATATAGTTAATTTCGAATATCTGGAGTACTATAATTGTAATGTATTTAAACTTTGTATGAATCAAATTCTTATCACTGTACAGAGTTTAGCTAAAATGGTCTAGATCGGAAAATGGTCTAGTGTGAAACTTTCCATTCAAAGTACATAGTAAATTTTGAATATCTGGATAATTAAAATTGCGAGATTCTTCAAACTTTGTCTGAAAATTTATTTTTTATAATTTTACCTAATTTGTTTCACCTCATTAAAAAAATAGTTTATAAAATCTTTAAATTTTTTTTATTTTACTACGTAGGAGTAACGAAGCGTAGCGGGCTATTTAATAAAGTTTACCTATTTCAGTCCATAATTTAAAATTTATATTTTTAATCGCTTTTATTAGCTTTTTTATTATTATTTGAAGTAATAAATTCGACAAACTCAGTCCATTTCAATGGACCAACAACTCACCTTTAACTAAAGGTACAAGCATCCTAGAGCGAGTATCGTGCCATTTATTTTTCATGAAAGTTAAATAATGTTTACTAATGAGTTTATTGAAACTCATAGAAGTTAATGCACTAAGACCCTATGTATATTGTTAAATAGTGATATTCAGTTTTTAGAAAATACTATATTTCAGAAAATAAAGCATCCTTGTTTATCGGTATTTCCAATTTTTGATTTTTTTATATTTTTTGTGGTAATTAATGAAAAAGTTTTTTTTTTTTTAAACGGGACAAATGGCGTCCCGTTCAGAGTATCGCCGGGACACGGGACATTCGACTCTAAAACTGGTCTGTCCCGTCGAAAACGGGACGGTTGGCAAGTCTACTCCCATATAAGGCCCACTTCCGAAAATCACTCAAAAATATAAATTATTGAAATTTTAAAAGAAAAATGTTTTTGCACTTTTACTTAGTGTAGGGTATTATATGGTCGGGCTTGACCGACCATACTTTCTTACTTGTTATTTTATGTTGTCGGGAAAAAAAAGATGTCAATATTATTTTTTTAAGAAAATAGTGCGTCAAAGACCCAATTATGGAATACCACATACGGAAATTTCGTCCTTCTAGCTTCACTACTTAAGTGTTAAATAAAACTTTAAAAATGCATTATTTTATTTTTTAAATTTTATTTTAAAATTTCATCGAAAAATAGAATAGTTAGTACATATATTATTGTGTAGCTATCATGTTCTTTGAAGATTCTGGCTGTCCAAAAAAAGTATTTTAAGTGAATATTGACACTCATTATTCCATAACTATCCACTAGTTTCTTAACAATAGCTTCATAATTTGCAGATTTATTATTGCCCAAGAAATTGTTTATTACATCTTCCAAACTTTGCCACGCTGCCTTTTCCACCGTCGTTAATAAATTGGGAAACTCTTTTGATTGAATTAATTTTTTTAATTGTGGTCCATTAAATACACCTAAAAATTTATATAAATAAAACTTTAATAAAAATGTCCCATTATGATCATTAAACGTACCAGCCTCAATTTTCGCAGCACTTAACTTTGGAAAAACAGTTTTCAAATATTCCAATGCTGCACCATTGCGATCAAGTGCCCGAACAAAATTGCGTATTAAACCCAATTTTAAGTGCAGGGGAGGGAGAATTATTTTAGATGATGGTCGGCATAATGCAAATCACGTCGTTGACCTTCCCAAAGCATAAAATGCACTGATGTTTACAAAATCTATTTTTTATTCCCATGAGAATAGCCACCACTTTGAGGTAACAACAAATATGCCAACGATGTGCATCGTAATTTATTAATTAAGAATGATATTCATATTTTTATAACTTTCTTTAATATCTGTCCCATAAATAATGCGAACTGACGGATCTTAAAGGATATTAAAGGATACAAATTTTGAAGGACATTTTTGACATATTCTGATCCTGTCAGAATAAAATAAAAATAATACAAAATATTTTACAACTCTTCTTGGTCATTTGACACCAAACTTGGCATTATAGGGTAAGCAGAAGTATTTTAAAACATTTTTTTAAAAATGTGCTACTTTAAAATTTTGAAGTCCCTTTGCAAGGAAACAGGATCACGAAATAAAAAAAACTGTGAACGCAGTTTTGCTTCATTCAATCTCTATTTTCAGACTTATATTATCTGGTTCGTGTCTAATTTTGATTGTTGGACGGTGTAATAATACATAAACCATAATACCGTAGAATCAACTATGAAATTGCTTAGCGACAGGGGAAAACAATTAATTATTTGATTTATTTTAGATAAATTGGATTTAGTAATATGTGATATCTATTTTTAATGTGAAAAACCGTTACAGCAATCATATAAATAATTTCATTGACTATAATATTGTTAAAAACTTTTAAAAATGTGGAAATGGTTACAGTAAACATGTAAAACTATATTTTTTCTCCGCTCGGAAAACCCCCATTTAAGCTTTCTTTTTACCAAATTACTCCCAAAGCACAGTAGTGCAATTTTTTATTTATTTAATATTTTTTCTGAAACTCCTTAAAATTTATTAATTTTCAATTTCATATAAATTTGAAATAAACAGATTCACATTGTTCTGATTTTCTTTTAACAATGCACTCAAATATATTTATATTTTTTTTCCAAAATAACTTTAATATGAGCTCAGCACAAATATTGTGGAAATAACAAGAGTCTGAGTCCTATTAGGGGATGTAACTTAAATTGAATTAAGTCTTTGTTTCCCCAAACATAAGAAAAATAATACTCAAATACAATTCTACATAAATTCTTTACTGATTTAATAAACAAAAATCAATAAGAAAAACAACAGAAAAAAAATTCATGCCAAGTTTAAGGAAAACCTACCAGAAAAGTGAATTCCTGTAGAAATCAAACAATTTAGTATGATATTTACCAGACTTTTGTGGAGTTTCAATAAAATTTCCAGTTTAATGCCTTTAGCCAGCAAAAGAAAAAGTACTGAGAATGAAAAAAAAGAAAACAAGGCAATGAAAACAAAACATTGTTCAACACGTAACACCAAACTAAAGTCTCAATATGAGTTGAGCTGCATACACATTTATACATATTGATTAGAGTGGCACCGCTTGTATGGAATAAAATAAGTAGATCTTTACTCAACTAAAATTAAAGTTTACTTAATTTTAAGACAGGATTTCTCAAAATGTTAATTCTGGTTTCAAATTTTATTTCCTCCCGTTCGAAGCTTGTTTCAAATAGCATTCATATGTTGCCAAAATTGTTTGCGAAAAATGTAAAAAGCCCTTATTTGTTTTATTTTAAAAAATTAGATCTTAAAATAATATTAAGGCCATAATTTTGTAAATCACGTCTTGAAAGTGATATTTATGTGGAAAGCTAAAACAAAATTTAAAAATTTTTAGAAATTTGTTATTGTTTTACATACACTTTCTTAACAGAACAAAGGTACCAAAATTCAAGCATTGATTTGCCTTTCATAATTTGAAAATTTTTATATAAAACACAAACAAATTTTTAAATTTTTGAAATTTAGTTTTTGCTTTCCACATAAATATCACTTTGGTGACGTGATTTACAAAATTAGTTCCTAACTTTCATTTAAGTTGGACAAATTTTCTTTTGGGGCCCATCCTAATGTGGATGTTGCAAGCATATAATGATGATACGTATATACAAACATACATACATCAACTCCACCTTATAGGCATATAAAGTCTAATAACAAATAAACTGAAAGTCAGGCAAACATCGTATTTTAAGGTGTAATAGAATTTTAAGAAAACTTCTCCCAATGACTTTCTCAAACGAACGAAACGAAAGAAAATTTACAGTTTTTCTAATATTTTACTTTCAACATTTTGCTACGAGTAGATTCATTTAAGTTAAATGGCAAATTTAAGGTTGTCGTTGTTTTTATTTTTTTCCCATATTTTTTGTTTTTGTTCAATCATGTGGGAAAGACAAAGAAGGTTGAAAAACAACTACAACAAACTTTATATTTAGGCTGTTAAAGTTTGTCTCGGTATCTTTTCGTTTGCCATCACTATATTTTAAATAGTAGAAAACTAACAACATGCTAACTTGTACAAGTCTATACACACGCTCGCTCTCTCTCTTTCTCACTTTTTTCTTAAAATGTATTTGTGTTATAAAAAGGATTTCCGTTCGTTTTGTTTTTTTTTTCTCCTTAAAGTTAAGTTTGTCAACAGATGTTTGTTTTATTTCATTTAATTTCTTGTTCTTGCCGCTTCTTTTTATCCTTGTGAGGCTTTCTTATGTGAGTTTTTCTTATTTGTTTTTAGTTATATTTTTTTTTTTCTACTGAAGAAATTTTTAAAATCATCATATACTACTACTACCACCATCACATCACTCTTAGTGCAAATACGACATTTACTACACCATAGATATGTATGTAATATTTATAGAAGTATGTGGCAAATGTTAATGTTTTCGTGTATTTTTATACGATGGTTGTGTAGTAATCCTGTAGTTATTCCACAAAGTTTATTCTAAGTATATTCATATAAAAATTGTACAATTTCATTAAACATTAAAATATTGGTATTTATAAATTTATCCACTTTTTCCGAAAACGCTCCCATTAATGATTTTATATTTGCTTCCGTTATCTATAACGAGGTGGTCAATCGTAGATGTCCTGGGCTACCTTTTCTGTGTTCTTTAATTCTTTTTTTTTTGCAAGAGCTCAATACCTTTCCCCAGGCCGAAATTCTTGGCAGTCGGATGGATTTGACTCCAGTGATACAAAATTGACATTATTGATTCAATTCAAATATATTAAAATATTCAATTGCTGATAGAGAAGAAGAAGAAGACTTAATGCCAGTTTCTCGATGTCCTAAAAAGTTAGTCGATAACATTTAATGCTATTTCTATAACAAATTCGAAAAAAGAAATTTCTCCACACAATATGTTTCCTATTGACGACAAAAAATTATGTTTTTATTAAAAACATGGATAATATGCATATAAATACGCATTTTGAAGTTAAATATATCAAAATATGCATTATCAAAAAATATGCAAAAATATGCTCTAACAAATCGATGCCATTTTACAACAAAATGTATGATTCGGATAGATAATTAGTCTACATTGTATTTGAACGTTCGAGAAAAAACATGCATTTGCATATAAAACATGCATTTGCATATAATAATCGCAAAATATTACTCATACCTCACGCAGTCCTTAGTGTTTTCAAATGGCTTTCGGGTGATATGAGTTATTTTTTACTTTGCTATGTGCGAAAACATACCAGACGAAAATAGCTATTTTAATACAAAAAGTTTAAATAAGAAAAAGTTTTCTTAAAAAACATTGATAAGTATTCAGGTTTTCTTGTTATAAGTACTTATACTGTAAAAATCAATTTATGGATATGAGAACAATGAGGTTATTAAATATATAATAGTGGCGAATTTCTGTTAATTATTAGTTCATTCATTTAACCTTCCGTTGGTCGCAACCGATCTTAAAAATGTGCGATTCTAATCATTCATACCTCTTATAGAATGCATGCATCTCGTGATCGGTTAAAAAAAACCATCTGCTATTAAATCATTCTACCACATACCATACTAGAGTTGGGTTTATTAGCTCAGTGAAGTGACCGCTCTTTTCAGCTCAGCTCACTGAAATGAACTAGGTCACTCTTTTAGCTCATTAGCTCAGTATGTTGTATAATGACCATTTCATTTTGAGAATTGCTTGTAGTGAATTAAATCAATTATTTCTGTTGTTAGTTGTGAAAACACACAGTCTTTTGACAATTAGAGATTTATGCGTGAAATAATTGATTAAAATTTAAAAAAATCAAATTGTATTTAATTTAAACTAATATTTTTGAAAAAAAAGAGTTAATTTTTTATTATTTCTAATTTCCGATGCTAACCAAATGTTTAGACAATATTTGTTAAGCAGAACATTCACTAACTATAAGGTATTCTTTTACCACAAAATAATAAAATTAACAAAAAACTCAAGATATTAACTGGAATTTGAAAATGAAAAATATTTTGATGATTTGATAATTGTGATCCAAAATAAAAATGTGAAAAACTAAACCAAAATTAATATTGTTGCAATTTTTTGGGGGTTTTCCCATTTACATAATGTTAGTTATCAATTGGCAAAATATGATCAACAAAATTTCTATTAAAAATACGAAAGAAAAATAGTTTTGTGATATAATTTGTATAAAAATATTTTCAACATTAACTTAATTATTTTATGATATAACAATATATAAATACAATTTCTGAATTTAAGGAATAAGATTTTATTGTTTTACAGCAAAAAAAGTGCATAAGATATATGTTTTCTAAAAAAAATGATTGAAATAATATTGCTAATTTAATTAAGAATATCAGTACTTTGTATTTTTTTAATTATGTTTTTTGGTAGATATAATCCCACTAATGTATTTTTGAAATAGTATTTTTTTTACTAATTACATACTTTCAATTACAATTATTATTTTAACAATAACAATTATGTATTTCCCTTTTTCATTATTTTTGTATGAAATTTACTTACAAACTGTAGCAATACTCTTTCTTTATTTCATTCTACATCACAATACCATAAATAAATTCACATTTATTCAATAGCACACATATAAAATTTCATTCAAAACGCTCAGTGCTGAGCTGAAAACGCTCAGTATGATGAATGATTCACTTCGATCAGTTGAGTGAATAGTTCAATTGAACTAGGTCATTCATGAGCTACACAACTCTAACTTATACTGTAAAAATCAATTTATGGATATGAGAACAATGAAGTTATTAAATATATAATAGTGGCGAATTTCAGTTAATAACACTATACAACAAAATCAAATTTTTTCAAAAATTACCAGGTCCGACCAATAAATTTTGATATAGGAGACAAATTTCATTTGAGGGCGGGTTAAATTTTCCCAACTCTGGCACATTCTTATTGTTAATCTTCATAAGAAACCATATGATCCTTACATTTTAGGTATAAAATGTATTCAGCAAATTTTTGTAGAATGTTACGAAGAACATTTTTGTATAATATGTTAACCCTCTAAATCCCCAAGACATGGGTCTTTTTTGTCCTTCTTTTAAAAAAGAGCAACAAACGCCATTGCAGGGATTTAAGGGGTTAAATTTTCCGCCAAAATATTATCCGTGAAATTTTACTATAAGTCATTAAATACACCAAAATGGTAAATTCAACCAGAAAGTCTGAAATAAGACACAACAAAAGAGAGCGTACGGTTAATTTCGTATTTATTAAGAATTTGGATAGGAAGTCTTCATTAATTAAATTTTTTAGCTCTAGGCAATTCCACTTTATTACCATACGCATGTTTCAGCTGTAAGCGTTCTTCGATGGGGTACTTTAAAATAAAATTCTTAATAAATGCGAAATTAACCCTAAGCTCTCTTTTGTTGTGTCTTATTTCTGACTTTCTGGTTGAATTTTCCGTTTTGGTCGTTTTTATACCTAAAATGTTCTTTAAAATAAAATTCCAAATTAACCCTCGGCTCTCTTTAGTTATGTCTTATTTCTGACTTTCTGGTTGAATTTTCTGTTTTGGTGTACTTAGGGACTTATAGTAGAATTTTACGGATAATATTTTTGCGGAACATTTTAACCCAGTAAATCTCTGTTTTAATGGTGGTTTTGCACTTTTTTAAAAGAAGGACAAAAAAGACCCATTCCTTGAGGATTTAGAGGGTTAACATATTCTACAAAAATATTCTCCGTAACATTTTACATAACTTTGCTGAATACATTTTATACCTAAAATGTAAGGATCATATGGTTTCTTATGAAGATTAACAATAAGAATGTGCCAGAGTTGGGAAACTTTCAAAACGCCGATACACGTGTCTTTTTTTTGTCTCCTCTATCAAAATTTATTGGTCGGACCTTGTAATTTTTTTGGTGTTGTATAGTGTAATTAGTTCATTTATTTAACCTTCCGATGGTCGCAACCGATCTTAAAAATGTGCGATTCAAATCATTCATACCTCTTATAGAATGCATACATCTCGTGATCGGTTAAAAAAAACCATCTGCTATTAGATGATTCTACCACATACCATACTACCACCACCTCCCTAACCACACTATTAAACACTCCTCGTAGCAGCCACAAACACACACACACACACATTTAAATGTGTGTTAGGATTTTTCTTTTTGTTCTACTTGAACATTGTTAAATGTATGCAAATTATATTGAAAAGTTCCCTTTTCCATTTCTTTTCGCTGTGCATGTACATTGTACAAGTGGATGTGTAAGTATGAATGTGTGTACGAATGAATGACTGTGAATGTATTGGTTTGAATGAATGTATGTGTGAATGTGTGTATGTTTGTGTTTTATAACTTTCATATAAAAGAAAATGACTTTTTAATTTAATTACAAAATGATTAGTTTTACATTCACAAAAGATTATGCTTGAGAAACTTTTATCACAAAGATGGTGAAATATATTTTGAATGTTGTGTGACATTTTCTTAAGTTTTTCTTATTTCACTTTGTTGTTGCATATAAATTGTCAATGTGGTATAGAGAAGTGTAAAGCACAAATGTATTACAAGTGCAAAAACAAAAATAAAAGAATAAAGATGAAAACAAATTTTAAATATAAAACTTTAATATCATCCCTTGAATGGCTGGATGAAATAAAGTTGTCTTTTATTTTAAGTTGGCTAATTTTAAAATGTCTTACACTATGAATGTTGTGGTGCAAGCATTAGAAATGTATGAGGTAAACGCCTGAAGAAAGTAAGGTTTTGTAAATATGATTACTTAAGTTTTATACTCATGATTTATATGCATTTTTAAACAACAAAATTGTAGTTTTCGTCGAAAACTTTACTTATTTATTTAAGTTTTTTAAAAATATTTTTTCCCAAAAATGTGGATGATGCATGTACATTAGGGCTATAACCAAATTTTGGTCCTAGCACCACGCCATGGTAAATGTTGTGTTATTTACGATAACTTTTTTTTATGGTTATTTTGGAATAAATAAATAATTTTCATTAATTTTATTTTTTATTGTAAAACAGTGGATTCTTTCAAGTTACCGCAAATTTTAAATATAGATTCGAGCCAGGTTGATATATTTTTAAAAAACTATTTGCGTTTTTTGGATAAAAAAAATTAAAAAAGTTATCTCCAATTTTTACCGCGTTTTGTGGTTGAACTTTTTTGACAACCGTGAAAAAGAAATCCAATATTTATAAATAACTTGCAATGATCTATTCGACTATGCTATTGCTATATCGATATTTGTAAAAAATTTATAGCCCTCAATAATCGACCGAATAGGTCTTAAGGGTTCATTTTGAAAAAAGTTATTTTTTCGAAAGATTGAAAGCTCTTCAGGCAAAGACCTGAAGAAATAGCTTCTAATAGGGTATTCGAATTATTCGATTTTTCTCTTGTTCAAAAAAAACGAATAATTCGAATAAGAGAATTTTACTTGTTCGAATAATTCGATCACACGTTTAAAATTAATCGGATTATTCGAATAATTTAAATTTTTTTTAAAAAAGTAAAGAATGAATTTTTGATGTTGGTTTTTTAATATTTTATTGTTAAAGAAAAACAAAAAATAACGTTAAAGATAACAATTCAAGTATTGATAATGTTAAAAAACATTCGAAAACAAAAATTTTCAACAGAAATATTCTGATCAGATTAACTCCCGAACAATCTACAAAACAATTAACTAGCAAACCCATTAGTTTCCGTTTTGGAGCTATGCTTTAAAAAGTTTGAGCAAGTTAGACAAGATTCTGAATTCAAGTACAATATAAACGTGTTAAGAACTTTTTTATGTCGTTCATTAATTCGGGTTTTAAATTGAGTAACTAATTCTTTAGAAAATTAATTATTCACTATTTCTAAATTATTTATAACAAATTGTATTATACATCAAGCTCCAACAACTTTGCCGAATCTTTGCTTAATAAAGTGGTGTTGGGGAATTACACAATAATGGGAATCTGTCCAAAGTTTGATATCATTGTCAGTGAACGTGGCTAATTTGAAGTCAGGCAGTGCATGATTGACGCATTTACAAATACGCAAAAATTATCATGTTAGACAAAGATGTTCAACGATGTTCAAAATCATGTATAAGATGAACTCCTTGTTTTTCTTACAACAAATCGTTAGTTTGCAATATTTGTGTTTATCATTCGATTTATTAAATATTTTGCAACACTTACGTACGCGGTTAATAATATCAGTTATATACATATATTTTAGGATCATGGCCTTCATCTATTTCAATGTAATCATTATAAATGTCATCCTCAATATCACTTTTGACGACCGTTTCAAAATCACATTCTCCATAACATTCAACTCCACTTTAATCTAAGTTAAAATTTTGATTATTAATTGCGATTCTTCTAATATTTCGCCAGCTAAATAACAAATATTTTATTCCGTACTTTTTATTTTCATTGGTTCAAGTCCTAAGTTAAACATTTTGAAAGATTTGTTTTTGGAATTGAAACTTCTTGCAGTAATATTTATATATTTATAGAAGGAGCTATCGCAACACTCATCTACAGTGATCGAAAGTCCCTTTGTCTTTAGTTATTTGTCGAATTTCAGAAACAATACAATTTTGTAAGTCATTATTACTTATTTCAATTTGAAATTATGAAAAATTTTATGCAATTTAATAAATTTAAACATAATATTGTTCGAATTATTCGTTATTAGAAAATGGCCATTTTTAAATTGTTCGAATAATTATTCGTAAGAAATTATTCGATTAATCGAACGATCATTAGACGAGTGAATACCCTACTATCTAAACTATTTGGGACACATTTTGGGACACATTAAAATAGGTAATAAGTTACATGGATGTGAAAAAAACACCTGTTTGGCCAAAATACCCCCATCTAACTCAGAACCGATCTTGCTGAATAACTATCCAACATGACTAACCTTTGTGCAAATTTCATCCCGATCGGAAGACATCTATATCAAACTTGACATGAAATCCCCCATAAATTTATTACAACTTCTTTTCAATCGATCCCACTGTGCAGTATCACATTTCCCTTAAATTTAAGAATTTAATTCCTAACATTCCCCATTCTTTTAATTGACTATCGCTATTGAAGAAAAAGCAATTTAATTTTCTGTGACATTTTTAACTGTTAAAGAAAACATTTCAATTTATTTTAACACATATTTAAAAATTTATTAAAACTTCTTAGACTGCATTTATTTCTTGGCAATGAAGTGATAATAACTTTATTGATCTTTTTAGAAAAGTCTTAAATTAGTATTTGGCAAAAGGTACAATAAAAATGAAACTTAACTTGGCTATAAAATATTACAATTGGCATTTTCAATGTTTCCACACAAAAAAAAAATGGGGAGAAGAAAAGCAAAAAAGTTTTTCTAGTGCACTGCAATAAATTTCGGTTGTTAACTTAAGTAAGTTATTACCTGAGTGCACAATTTTAGCATTAAAATTTCAAATCAAAAGAATCCCTTTATTTTTATTTTGGCCTTCATTTCCTCCCCCTATCTTTAGCGCCCACATCCTCTGCTTGGTATTTTTCTTCAATTTTATGCCAAAATATCTATTCTATTCTACTTTATTTTATTTTCATTCATTTTTTGTGCACTCTTTGATGGCGTTTGTTCTAGCATGAAGTCTTTTGATAATGCTGGCGTATAATCAACAGTAAAATGTCAACAACACTATAAAATGTCTAATGCATTTTTTGAGGAAATAAATATGAAGAGCTAAATACGAAGCAAAAAATATATACTTCTTTTAAAGAGGTGTTAAATGCATAAAACTGAATCTGGGAAAATGTGCAGAAATACGAAATGTTGCAGCATGAATCTATTGAAGTTATAATATTTAAAAAAAAATATGGCCTTATCAACATCTTAGGCAATAATAACAGTTTTAATGTTCCTTTGGCAGTTAAGGAATTTTTAAGGATTAAAATAAAGCAATTAGTTTATTTATATTATGAAAATATTTGTTTAAATATTAGCATTTTTTGAATGGGACCAAGGTTTGTGTAGCTTCTGAACACTAAATATAAGCATTTGGTATTGGTGAAAATTTTAGGACTTGAAATTTTTCGGATGTCATTTACCCTAAGAACTGAGAAAATTATAAATAGATTTTCCATGAAGAAACATAATTTGGAGTTAATATAGATCAATTTGGAACTAAATTAAATAAATGTCATTATAGTTTTGAGCATTTTTTATTTCCAAATACCGAATTTCCTAAACCGGGGATAATGTGTTCCAAAAACTTGTTTTTTTTTAAAGTGTCCACTGTGACGTCATTTACCGTGTGATAGAAAAAAAACTTTGTATATATTTAGCTATACAAAAATTCAGATTTTTCGAGAATCAATGCTTTGCGTTTTTAGAATTTTTTATTCAAATTTTAAATTTCAAAATTTTCTTTCCGAATCATATATAAATTATATATAGTCCCGAAAAAAAATTGTTTGTTCAAACTTTGAATGCGTGCATCTTTTTATAGGAGAGAGATGGCTGTCAGCAAGTTGCCTTTATTTTATTTAGAATTTTGTCGCAAATATAGCTAGTATTAAAAAAAGTAGTAGACCCTCCGTAGGCTGCCATATCTAAAAAACGAAAAAAAGTAAATAATCCTTAACTATCTTTGGAACTGAAGAAGATAACCTACATACAGTGGTTTACAAAACAATGGCAACTTTTCCAAATATTTCATTAGTGGCCTAAAATCTGAAATAATTTTTTAAAAAATTTTAACATTTTTGTATACTTTTATTAACTTAATTTAACAAAAAACAAAGGACAAAATTATATAAATTCTAAAAATGAGAAAACAAAATTAAAAGATTTCTTTATTACGGCATTGGCAAAACAATGGAAACTTAGGTATTATTTTAACAAATATGGTCTAAACTTTGCAATAACTCAATATTTTCACTTCAAAACATGTACCTCGTTGGATTGTAACCACTCAGTTACAACCCTAGAGGTGTGTTTCGGGTCGTTGTCGTGTTGGAATCTCCAAACTAGGGACATATTTTCCTCAGCGTATGGATACATAACATCGTTTAATATGGTTCTGTATACTATACCTGTCATGGTATCTTTTATAATATGAATTGGGCCCATACCTTGCCCTGAAAAACATCCCCATACTATAATATTGCAATCGCCAAACTTTACAGTCTTATTTGTGTACTTTGGATCTAATCTTTTTTCCTTTGGTCGTCTTACAAATGGTCTCCCATTACTACCTCTTAAATTGTATTTGGATTCGTCGGAAAAGAGGACAGTATTCCATTTCTTCCACCTAAATGTTGAGTTTTTACAGAACCGGTCTCACGAAATTTCTTTATAATTTTTGAAACTGCTGATTTATTTATTGAATATTTGTCACAGATACTTTTTTGTTTTAAACCAGCTTTAAAAGCGTTAATTATTTTATTTTTTAAGTCTTCACAAATCTTAACTTTAGCCATTTTCGTTAACTTTGAAAAAAAGCAATTATACGAAAAACTTAGAAGTTTAAATATTTTTAATTTTGTTCCCTTTTTTCAGGATATAATTAATTATGTTCTTTGTTTTTCAGTTAATTTATATAAGTAAAACTATACAAGTAAAATACTAAAAAAAAAAAATTATTTTAAAAAAATATTTAAAATTTTGGGCTACATATGGAATATTTGGAAAAGTTTCCATTGTTTTGTCAACTACTGTATGTAAGTATATTTTTTTGTAGATCTTCTAAAGGACAATTTGTGGGGACAAACTTTGAGGGGACACCCACTGGCCCCCAAACCGCTTACAAAGATTTACAACATCAACTCAACTCGAAGACACCTCAGCTCAGACCTTATGAAATTTCGTTACGCTATTTAATATAGTTCCCAAGATACCGAATTATTTCCCAAAAAAAAAACATTTCTAAACCACAAAAACACTTCGAACTCAGTTTTGATACCAACCATCAAAGAAGATATGGGGTATATAGAATTTTTCATTCCGTTTGTAACACATCAAAACTACTATATATATTCAGCGACATGTGGCGGTATGGTGTAGTGGTTAAAGTGCTTGCCTACAAAACCAAGCACCCCAGGTTCGATCCCTGGCAGAGGACGAAAAATTTAAATCATGGTTTTCTAATTTTTAAAATTAACCTCCCTCTAAACAATACATCCTAGAAGACTCCTGACCACTCCACCATCTGGAGGATAACATCATGGAAAAAGGTCAGGCAGCCCGCCACCCCTTGGGAGAAAAAGGTAGGAATCAAAGATCAGCGAGGTAACGACAGATGGCAGCACCATTTTCCTAGACCAGCTACAGCAGACCAATCATCTACTTAGCTGGAAAAACAACCGATTAACGAAACTGACACAAGGCAATAATAACAATCGATTGAATCGTTATGGCAACATCATACATGTATCCGAGGACCCGCTACAGCAGACCAATCATCTACTTAGCTGGAACAACAACCGTTTAAACTGATACAAACAATAACAATGTATCTAATGGCAACATCGTACATGGAGACGCACTATCTAAAATAATTACTAAAAAAAAACAACAGCAACAATTCGTATAAGATGGAGATACTTTGTGGAAGCCAAATACCCCCAAGTGGGGTAATGGAGGAAAAAAAATATTCAGCGACCTCATAAGATTTTTTTTTTTTTTTTTTTTTTAAAAAAAAGGTTTTATTAATTTATTAACAAAATGTTTACGTTTACAAATTATTAGCCTCAGCGTCTTATGACATTATTGAGGCGAGTTGGCATAATAATTATATAATAAATTAAATAATATTGTATTCATATTTAAAGAAAAAAAAGTATTGTTTAATTAAGCAAAATAAAATGTAAAATATATTACATTAAGAGCATTTCCAAATTATTTAACAAAAATATTTTTAGATTATGTTTAAATGTTGAAATTAAGTTAATGTCTTTTAAACTTTGCGGTAAATTATTATATTCCACACAACCAATATATTCAATTCTTTGCTTAGTTGTTTCAAGTCTGCATCTCGCAATTCTTAAATTTGAACTGTTTCTGGTTCTAAAAGCTGTTTGATTACGCGTGAATGTTATAGTGTTATGACCAATATTGTGCAATGATTTAAAAACAAAAATAAGTAGTTGCTTTTTGTATATCCCTCTTATAGGTAATATATTTTTGGTAACTTCCTGGTATAAATTTAATGTAGGATATCTAAGAGGTAGATTAAAAACAGTTTTGAGTGCCTTATTTTGAGTTCTTTGGAGAGATTGTAGTTCCATACTATTTTTACATGCATATACTGACACCAAATAATTCAAATGGCTTTGAATTAATGCTTCATATATAACAAGTTTAGTTTTTTCATTAAATTTGTATTTAAATTTGAACAATATTCCAATTACTGGAGATATTCTGGATTTAATTTCATGAATATGTAAATTCCACGACAAATTGCTTTGCAAGGTCACACCCAAATATTTTATTGCGTAACTTTCAAAAATTTCTTGTCCGTTTACAAAAACACTGAAATTGTCGTCATTATTGTTTAAATGTGGCTTAAATCTTACGACCTTGGTTTTTGATGAATTAAGGATTAATTTGTTCAATCTTATATATTCCAATATTAAGGCAGCATCTCTTTCCATATACACTTTTAATACGGTCTCATGTTTGTAAGGGTAGAATAGAGATATATCATCAGCATACATATAAACTTTTCCAGAAAGTCCAAGGTTGTTAATATCATTTATATAAATTGAAAATAAGAGTGGGCCCAATACACTGCCTTGCGGTACACCGTGCTCAACAATTCCCAAAAAACTCTTGCTGTTGTTCAATTCAACATATTGCTTTCGATTCTTCAAATAATTTTTAAATAGATTTAGTTCGTGGCCTCTAATTCCGTAGTATTGAAGCTTTTGAAACATGATATCATGATCTACAAGGTCAAATGCTTTTGAAAGATCGTAGAAGATACCAGCAACACCATTGTATCCCTCATCCAAACCACGAGATATAAAATTCACGACGTTAACTACAGCATTTTCAGTACCACTACCCTTTCTAAAACCATATTGGCAATCATGAAGTAGATTGTTATTTTCCAGAAAAGTAGAAAGTTGTTGATGAATTAGTTTCTCAAAAATTTTATCAATTATAGGTAATAGCGCAATAGGTCTATACATATCTTCTTTGTTGGGATTTAGAATTTTTGGTATTGGGACAATTTTTGATATTTTCAAAATATTTGGATATTCTGATGTCAATATTACATTATTAAATATATTTACTAAATATGGCGTAATTTCATGATTTAATTTAATAAATAAACTTGGCGATAAGCTATCATGACCAGGAGACTTATTATTGGAGAGATTAAGTATAATTTGCGAAATTTCATCAATCGTTGTGTGTCTAAAATTTAAAATATTATTGCAGTATCTTAGAGTTCGGAGTCCATTACACGAATCAGTAGGAGAGTAATAAATTTGTTCCTTTAAGGTTTTAGGAATTTGTAAAAAGTATTTATTCAGACGATCACATTTTACCGCATCATCTGTAATTAATTCACCATTTGAATTTTGTAAATTTATCTGCTTTTTAACTTTTCTTCCCAGACTTTCGTTCAAGAATCTCCAACACTTTTTAGGATCTTGCTGAATGTTGTGTAAATTATCATGGTAATAATGATTCATAGATTCTTTATAGGCAACTTTAATAACTTTACTTATTCTTTTTAGCCTGTTTTGTACATCGGTATTGTTAGGATTTCTTCTTCTTTGTTTTAGGATTCTTCTCTTAAGTATAATTAAATTCTGTAAGCTCTCATTTATCCAAGGTGCTATTTCTTCTTTTAGTGATTTTTTTCTTGTTATAACTGACGTAGAATTTAAATTTGCATTTGACAGGCATTTGATCAAATTGGATGTATCAAGTGACGGATTACCAATAAGACGTTTCGAATTATCATTTAAAAAATATTCTTTAAATTTGTTGTAGTCACAATTCTTTTGCACACATTCAACATAATTACAATTTTGCATTTTCTTTTTAATTTTACAAGATATCATGTTGTGATCAGATAACGCACATTGGATTGTATCAATGTATAGTGTATTGGAAAGATTTGTAAATACGTTGTCAATTGATGTAAAAGATATCGGACGTGTAATTAATGAATGACAATTTCTGAAATCATAACTTTCAAGCAGGTTGAGCAAGGTATTTGATGCATTATTTAAGAAGTCAATATTAGAATCTCCAACAAAAATACAATAGTTTCTACCATATAACTCCATTAAATTTTCAATAATTTCATAAAAATAATTGACACCACATTTTTGAGACCGATAAAAAGATATTATTTTTACAGGTTTTCCATTAACTTTAAAGTTTTCTAGTGTTAAAACAATTATGTCACAAAAACATTTATTTTCACACAATTGTACACTATATTGTAAATTATTTCGAACATATACAGATGTTCCACCAAACCCATCCTCTCTGCAACAGTGAACATAATTATATCCAGGAATATTATAGATTGGTGTTAACGTTGAATGAAACCATGTCTCCTGAATTGCAATTACATTTGGCAGTTGTGGAAAATTCGCAATTAATGTTTTAAATTGGTTAAATTTTTCTATTGACGAAATGCTTCTAACGTTTACAGATATAATATTTAAATATGAGCAATTTATGTTTTTTAAATATTCCATAAAATTTTCAAATTGGGAAAAATATTGATTATTTATCATTTATAAATAAAAAAATTTATTAAAAAATACAAAGAATCAGACAAAATATATAAAAGAAAAATGGTTTGAATACTTGAATTTAAACTGGAGACAAAAATTCCGCACCGTTACCATCATCAGCATCAGAATCATCTACAACAACAGTTGCTCGATTGCCTGACCTACGTTTGGTTTTCAAAGTAGCAGCATCTGCCAATAATTGATCCACATCATCTTCACTTCTGATTAGCTTAGGTTTTGATATGTCACTTTTCCTTACAAATACTCTGGCTCCACTCGTATAAACTGAATTATATCCAATTGATTTTAAGGTTTTTGCATAATTGAATAGACTTAAAGTTTCTTTGCTTAGGTAGTCGTTTACAAAAATCGTTTTAGTATCTTCATTCTCCTTAAGTTTAGCTTTGGACATCATAATTTTATCTTTAGATTTTTTATTGTTGAACTTTACTACCATTGTTTTCTTTCCAGTGGCCCTTTCTACTTTGTTTTTAAAAAAATAGGCATCATCAATATTTTCTTCATTTATGTCTATACCAGCTTTTCTTGAAAATTCCAAGAGTGTTTCTGTAGCAGTTGAGTCTTTTTCTGCAAATACACCTCTAATAATACAGTCATTTTTGACACGTTGATCATTTAAAATCTTAACAGACGTTTTTAATACATTAATTTCATTTTTTAAAATACGATTTTCTTTTTGCACCACTTCCAATTTTTTATTGTTCTCGGCAACACCTTTTAACAATTCATCATATTGTTTAGACATAAACTCGATTGCTTCTGTTATTGAAGTCAGCTGGTCGAGTTTTTTAAGGTTTGTTTTTATTTCTTTTAATTCTGTTGTTATTGCTACTTCACTGCTATCAACACACAGATGACACACATACTCCTCACTCTCATTATCAAGTAGATATTGAAATTGACGTTTATCCAATTTTGTGCATATAGAGTGAAATATTTTAGAGCATTTATCACATTGTATGTTTTCTTCTGTATTTTCTATTATTTGCATTTTGCACTGGCCACAAATAATTTTTTCATTAACAATACTGCGACGATTTTTTGGTGCCATATTTCATAGGGTTGATGTTGATTTGTGTTTGTTTAAAACAACGTATATATATTTTTTTGTAAAAAATCAGTTTTTATTATATTATTTTGTAAATTTAAAATCACTTGTAAGAGCTCAATAATTTTTGATGTTTTTAACACAGGGTTGCCAACTCGTTTTGCCAATTCTTAGACCATCGACGACCGCCATTCTGTCTGTTGAAAACACGATAGGGCCCAAACGAAAATAGCTAGCTGGCTGAAGTTTGTCGCAAATACTAGCTGTTGATAAGGTTTCTTTGGTGTTGTAAATGTAGATTATCAGTCCATGATTTCACCAGAGTCCAACACAAATGTCCCTCTGGAATACTGTTTGAGCATTCATTTTAAGTACTCTCAAATTATACTGCAAAGTATGAAGAAAATCGTTCAACATTTGTCTCTAGTCCCCATAAAAGTTCCCTCTCAGAAAATGACTTGAACATTCATAATTGTTTTATAGTAATTAATATCGTGATAAAATTGGAATTAAACAAGTTTTATATGAAACTAAATCTTTCTAACAAATTTTGTGAGGATATCCGACAAATATTTTATTGTCACAAGATTCAGCACAGCCGAATATAATACTCTTATTTGGTTTTTAATAGATTTTTATTTATTTAAGCTACTTAGTAGCTTTTTCCATTCCTGAATATAGGTATTCTTTTACTCCAGTATAGTTTCTGTAATTCTCATTATATTTAGGTGGATGGTATTTAAGAATAATATAACACTCTTACTTGTTGTTCAGTGTTATTTTTTATAGATATTCCCATACAATTTCACTAAAATTCACAAAATCTATTTTCAGATTTAAATATTGTTTTTTTTTATTGAATCATGTATCAAGGTGTTTTATATTAATCCTCTATCAAAAAAAAAAAAAAAACACCTTCCACAAGCATGTTGTATAAAATCCATATAAAAATGATGAGAATGTAAAAGTATTTTTTTTTTTGTAAACAAATTTATTTTCTGCACACATAGAAATACATGTAAGTAGCATACGTTTTTGATATGTACAAAATAGCTGCCTTACCAATTCAAAATTCCATGTAATTGACCAATTTAAAAAAGTTAAAAAACTAATTTTTCGCTTGGTTGTTAAAGCGTTATTTTTCATAACAAAAATAAAGTTAAAAAAGTAAAATTGAATTTTTGGTTGCTAAAATGTCAGCAGTTTTATGTTATAATACACAATTTAATAAAATATATTTGTATGTGTTTGAGTGTGCATGTGTAAAGAAATTTGTTTAAAAAAATAAAATTATAACAAATACATACACACATACATATACAACTTTTTATTGTCGGTAATAATTTATTTCATAATTCTTTATTTATTGGTAAATCATTTTTGTTACATCAGATATTATTATTAATACAAAACCCGTACATATTAAAGTGTGATTTGGTTTTTTGTTTTTAATACTCCGAGTAAACTTCATATTCATATTTAACAATAACTTAGAAAATTCAAAAGTACCATTAAATTCTGTTATATTATTTACACATTATGTACAATAAGTTAAATCATTCTAAGTTAATTTTTAACAGATTCAAAAAGTACTATTAAGTACCATCTTCTCAATCTCTGGGGCTTAGTATCAATAAAGGGTACCATTAAGTGGCCTATTGAGGGTACATTCTTCACTTAATGTTTTGTTTCTACAACATTTCAGGATAAAATTGTGAAGGTACAAGTTTATGTTGAGAAAAAAAAATTTTAATATTCGGATCTTAAATGGATTTTTGGCGATTTTTTAAAAAATGTAAGCGTTAAGAGCATTATTTACGACTTTGGTATCGTTGGTGACCCCAACCGAAATTTCCTGGCAAAAATGTTTGTGGAATATTTTTGTCCTTAAATGTCCTTTCTGATTTTCTGAAAATGAGGTCAAATTGACCCCTAAAGTGAGGACTAGAGGGTTAAGATCTTCCAAAAAAATTATCCTCTTAAAATTCCACAATATAACTCTGACATTAAAAATTCTCTCAGAAATTAACTTGCAACGTTTTTTTTTCATTTAGTATAATGATCTCTTCGATCAAAAAATTAAAACTTTGACTCACTGTAAAAAACACCAGACCAGCTGAACTATAAGTTTATTCAATAGTCAGCCCCGTCTGACATGATTAGGACTATAAAATGAGTGAGGCAAAACTTCCCAACCACTTCATTCTAAATACTTAACAGGTATTGTAACAAGTCCCGAGGGTTGTCATGATGGAATATTACGGTTTCATGTCTAACCGCATATTCTTGTCGTTTTTCGCTCATAATAGATGGGACACTTTTGCTCCCACCAAATACAGAGCATTAACTTAGCGCCATGTATATTTGGTTTTGATGTCGATTCAACTGGTTGGTGGGGCTTCAAATACGAGCTCATACCCTTCGCGTTATCGTAATGGATCCATTTTTCATCACAAGTAATGATTCGGTGCAAAAATTATTTTCAAGCATCATTTTGGACATTCAAAATAGTCTTTCAAGTTCTCTCGGCTTCAATTCGCATAGTACCAAATTTCCCTACTATTGGATTAATCCAGCTGCTCGCGAACTCTGCTTGATTAGCTCACAACTATTTTGCAAGCTCTTGTTGAGTTTTACAATAATTTTTATGGAGTAATACCTAATCCCTATTCTTTCTCCTCAAACTCTATTCTTGCTCCTGTCTTCTGTGTCAAAATCACCACTTCCAAAGCGCACTAACCATCTCTCGCACTTTGAAACCGATGGAATGCATTCACCGTTAAGGAAGTAAGAAAAAAAGAGAAATTACTTACAATTTATTAAAAATAAAAACCCCGTTCAAAAGATACGCCATCTATTGTAAATCACCAATAATAAATGTGTATTTCGTAGAAGTGCCAAATGCATTTTCTTTTCGGTTGGAAAAAATATATTAAGGGTCCTAATGTAAACGCTTAAATGTCGCGCAAACTGTGCAATCTGTGGATTTTTACACTTTCGCAAATGATCTGTCAAAAAATGTATTGAAATTCGTTTGTACAACTCCGATAAGTTTGCGCGACAATTTAGACTCGTAAGTAAAAGAGCAAAAACATTTTTCTTTTAAAATTTCAATAATTTATATTTTTGAGTGATTTTCGGAAGTGGGCCTTATATGGGAGCTATGACCAATTATGGACCGATCACCATAAAATTAGGTCGTGTGATTTATGTCTATATTAAAGTTAACTATGTTGAATTTTGTGGGTATACCAACATTTTTAAGCGATTTATGCACGTTAAAGTGATTTTCGGAAGCGGGTCTATATGGGAGCTATGACTAATTATGGACCGATCGTAACAAAATTTGGTGACATGAATTTTGTATATATAAAACTTATTTGGAGCGAAATTTGTGTAGATACATAGATAAATTAAACATTTATGACCGATAAAGTCCAATTTCGAGGGGACATTTGTATGGGGGATAGGTGAAATAATGGACCGATTTCAGCCAGTTTCAATAGGCTTGGTCCTTGGGCCGAAAAAGTAATATGTACCAAATTTGATCGAAATATCTTCAAAATTGCGACCTGTACTCTGCGCACAAGGTTTACATGGACAGCCAGCCAGCCAGCCAACCAGACGGACGGACGGACGGACGGACGGACATCGTTTAATCGACTCAGAAAGTGATTCTAAGTCGATCGGTATACTTTAAGGTGGGTGTTAGACTAATATTTTTGGGCGTTACAAACATCTGCACAAACGCATAATACCCTCCCCACTATGGTGGTGTAGGGTATAAAAATCAATAAATCAGCTCATTTGCTGCAACAACGTCATAATTCAAAAGAAGACGACTTTGAATGTTTTATGATATTTTACTATTTCTTAAATAAATTTTCAACAAATTATGCGATTTCAGAAATAAAACCTGATTTAAATAGTAGAGGTTAATATCTTTCTAATCTGTATTTAACCCAAATTTTTATTTGTCAAATATACGAGAAAACATGAATTTTCATTTTGACGTTTATAACAAAAAGAACACTCTCATACAAAAAACAAGTAAGGAAGTATGGTCGGTCAAGACCGACCATATAATACCCTACACTAAGTAAAAGAGCAAAAAATTTTTGTTTTAAAATTTCAATAATTTATATTTTTGAGTGATTTTCGGAAGTGGGCCTTATATGGGGGCTATGACCAATTATGGACCGATCACCATGAAATTAGGTCGTGAGATTTATGTCTATATTAAAGTTAACTATGTTGAATTTTGTGTGTATACCAACATTTTTAAGCGATTTATGCACGTTAAAGAGATTTTCGGAAGCGGGTCTATATGGGAGCTATGACTAATTATGGACCGATCGTAACAAAATTTGGTGACATGAATTTTGTGTATATTAAACTTATTTGGAGCGGAATTTGTGGAGAGACGTATATAAAGTAAACATTTATGACCGATAAAGTCCAATTTCGGGAGGACATTTGTATGGGGGCTAGGTGAAATAATGCACCGATTTCAGCTAGTTTCAATAGGCTTGGTCTTTGAGCCGAAAAAATAATATGTTCCAAATTTCATCGAAATATCTTCAAAATTGCGACCTGTACTCTGCGCACAAGGTTTACATGGACAGCCAGCCAGCCAGCCAGCCAGCCGACCAGACGGACGGACGGACATCGTTTAATCGACTCAGAAAGTGATTCTATGTCGATCTTTAAGGTTAGACTAATATTTTTGGGCGTTACAAACATCTGCACAAACGCATTATACCCTCCCCACTATGGTGGCGTAGGGTATAATAATTGACTTTTTTTAAAACTGATAAAACTATATGAAAGACTAAAGGCATATTTTGTATTACTCAGTTCAAAACACGCGGATTTTGAGTTATGACGTTGTTGCAGCAAATGAGCGAAATGTAGATTTTCTGTATAAACTTGCACAAAATTGAAAAGGTGGGTTCATGAAACACGTCGCGCAAATTTGCTCATTTGCACAAATGCGAAACTTAAGCGTTTAAATGAGTACCCTTATTAAAATTTTTTTCTATAAAACTGAGGAAACACTATACCCACTGTTTTGCTATTGGTAAACTATGAAAATGATATCCCGTCAATGTTATGTAATTAACAATATTACACATTAAGTAGTGTATGTCACAATTGTCCTTGACCATCAACTTACGATTACAACACATAAGTAATTCCGTTGTTTTTTTCGTATTAAATTTCCAAAAGTATCTGATTGAAATTTATCGATTTTTAATGTTGCTCGTTGTTGTTTTATTCTTATTTTTTTGCCCCTTGTTCATAAATGTTTAACGGAAAATCTTATATGTACATATTTATTTTTTATTATTATTTGGTTGTTATTATTGCTACTGTTGCTGTATTGTTGTTTAAATATATGATTTCCACTTGAAAGAAGTTTGCATTTGTTATTTCACTTCGCGTAGAAATCCTTGGGTTTCATTCCGTTAGTTCATTCAGCAGTGTTTGGATTCACTTTTTTTTCTGTTTTCTTTTGGTGTGTATATTTGTTCTCAAAATTTTTTTTCGGTTTACGCTTGACTGAATTTTGTTTCGAAATACTTTTCACCACACTGCCACATATCGATGCGTACGGTTAACTTAACCGACACCGCCACCACTGCTACTACCACTATGAGCAGCAACAACTACAACAACAGTCGATTGTGTAAGTGTATATTTTTAAGTTTGTTGCAGAGTCTTTTGCAATGATTTATATTTTTACAAGGACCTTTGGTTTCTTGTGGTTTTGGTTTGTTTGTTTTTTTTTTCGATTTTGTTGTTGTTGTGTTTTTAAACTTGTACTGTATTCGAATAGATAAATTCTTAAGTTTATTTAATAAAGTGGAATAAACATGTTTATGATTGTATTGTTATGTCTGATCATGTGCATTTTCGTATTTATTTTTATAAAATAAAAATTTATTTCGAAATATTTATGATTTATGTATTTTTACTTACAAAATTGAAATAAAACTGATTGGTTGCTGCTTAAATGTATATTTTTGTGATCTGATTGTCTAGAAAATTTATGCAAAATTCAAGTTTTTGCGTTTTGAAAGGAAAATTTGATACGTTGCTACCGTTACGGTATAGAAAATGTTAAATTCATGTTGTTAAGAGGAAATTTTATAAAACTGCAGTTAACTCCACATCGAGACTCATTGTATTTTTTATTTCTCTCTGTATCAAAATCCGTAAAATTTCATTTCCATTTCAGCAATTTAATGATAATTTAGGTACAGTGCCTATCAAAACACATTGGACAAAAATGGTTTTTATCCTATTTCTATAGGGAAAACAAATTTGTTAGTTTTTTAAAACAAAAAATATATGATAAGAAAATGTTCAACACAGATTTAACTAAAAAATCCAAAATGATAAATATTATTTTAAATAAAATTGTATTAATACATACAAGCAAGCGATAAATTATATTGGACAAAACTGGAATGAAAAAGAAAATAAAAAAGGGGTTTTCAAAACCCGATAGAAAATTCAAAAGGGTTAACTGTCATACTGCGCTCAATTTTAGATATTTATGATTAGTATACTCTGACAAATTGTCTTGAATTGATTGATGCTCGAACAAAGCTACCAAATTATTCCAATTGACTGTGAATAAGACATCGATTCGCGCAACTTGTAGACTTCTTCGTGTTTTTTATGGCGCACATAATCGTCTATCTGAGCAAGCCATCCGTCGAACTGTGGAGAGATTTTATACCACATACTCTCTAAATGATGCAATAACACCAACAAATCGAAGGAATGTGCGTTAGGGAGGGTCAATTTAAAAATCACCCAAGTGAAAAGGAAAATCGTGCTCTAGGGATCAAAATAAGAACTTTGCCCCAGCAAACATACCTCTAAAATGTATTCTGAAGTTCCTTATTTTGACCCAAAGGTGCCCCAATCGAGTCTAAATTTATGATCCACCCCCACTAACTTTGGTGCATCGACCAAACCATGCTAGTTGCACACCCCTTGGAATCCCCTGGGGGGTATCCATACAAAATTTTCAAAAAATGTCATTTTACATGATGTTTGTATTGTGTAAAAATTTTGTTTATAGAGCGTATCATAAATATAAATGTGATGTAGGTAATAAATAATATTAATCATGCGTCTATTTAAACCAATATAACTCGCAATGAGCGAAATGATTAACACGAATTCAACTAGCACAAAATGGCGTTCGTGTCATAATAAACAAACTTGGAAAAATATATTTAGTCAAATTCTCCAAAATTTTTTTAAATTTGTCCTTTGAGTCAAAATAATTGGGCGACCAGAATGCGCTTGGTCAAGAACAGCAGCGGTGGCAATATGTCCTCAATTTATTTTCAAATGGTAATGCAGAATAATTTTTTTAATTTAAATTTAATTTTTTGTGTTATTTTTTTAAAATACCCTTCAGTTTTAAATTATTTGACCGACAATATGAAAATGGAAACTACTTACCGATGCAGTTGAACAAAATGCACAACAGATAGATTCTGTCAATCAAGAGTTAAATGTACGGAGCAGGGATGGAATATTATTTCAGAGTCAAAATAATATTCAAAGGATATTGATATACAACCTCAGAGTACGAAAATTTAAAATTTAAATTTATTTTCATATTAGCGTAGTGCTGATGTATTATGCAATTGTGCTGATGTTTGTAACGCTCAAAAATATTAGTCTAACAACAACAATAAAGTTTACAGAATAACTCAGAATCAGTTTCAGGTCCGTATGACTGGTTGGCTGACTCCCATAAAATGTTGGTATCCAAAAACTATTCAACTATAATAAATAAGTTTGATATAGAAGAAATTACTAACTTCATGGCGATCGGTCCATAATTGGTCAAGCCCGACCATATAATACCCTACACTAAGTATCATTCATCATTTTTCTTTTAAAATTTCAATAATTTATTTTCGTGAATGATTTTCGGAAGAGTGCTATGATGGGAGGCTATGACTAATTATGGATCGATCGCCATTAAATTAGATCATGTTATTTATGTCTATACGAAAGTTATTTGCGTTTAATTGTATGTGTATATCAACATTTTTAAGAGATTTATGATCGTTAAAGATATTTTTTAAAGATTTGTGGGCCTTATATGGGAGCTATAACTAATTTTGGATCGATCTAATATTTCTAAGAGATTTAAGCTCGTTAAAGATATTTTCGGAATTGGGCCTTATTTGGGAGCTATGACCAATTATGGATCGGTCCATGAAATTATGTCGTGTGATTTTTGTCTATATTAAAGTTATTTATGTTGAATTTTATGTGTATACCAACATTTTTAGGAGATTTATGCACGTAAAGTGATTTTCGGAAGCGGAGCTATGACTAATTATGGACCGATCATAATAAAATTTGATGACATGAACTTCATTTATGACTGATAAAGTCCAATTTCGGGAGGACATTTGGGCCGAACAAATTATATGTACCAAATTTTATCGAAATATCTTCAAAACAATGTTTACATGGACAGCCAGCCAGGCGGACGGATGGACGAAAGGACTGACGGATATCGTTTAATCGAATCAGAAAGTGATTCTGTGTCGATCAGTATACTTTAAGGTGTTAGACTATTTTTTTTGGGCGTTACAAACATCTGCACAAACGCATAATACCCTCCCCACTATGGTGGTGTAGGGTATAAATAGAACGATCGTAACAACTTTACCATCCTTGGTACGGACTGTACAAAAAAGGGCAGTGATGAAAGCTGAGTAGCTTTGCACAAAGTTTAAAAGAAATAAGTGTATACAAATATATTGCAGATGAAGATGCTTCCTCACGGCCGTCAACAAATGTCCCACCAATGGATATTTCAACATGACAAATTTCAAAATGCATTTAGTATTTTATTTGTGCTCAGTTTTAAATTAACTATTTACGAACATTAAATCCATATTGTGGGAAGAATAATATAAAACTGTTAATAACTTCTAGATGTATAATTAATAATCATTAAGTTTCTAATACGTAAAACAAAGAGTAGTCTTTACATTCCCACTTTCAAATTTGATGATTATATGCAGCAAAACTATTTCGTTAATTTCTTTTTCTAGTGTCGCATCAATATTTCGGCTAGTATACGTAATTTAATTTCAATTATCATACAAGAAGCTTGAATTAATCAATTTTCAAACATTTCACAACAATTCACCTTCGAAGTTACGTTGAAATAGTTGCAATTTTGAGTGAAATTTCAACTCTCTACTTTGTGCCTCACGAAATATCAATCTCACTCAACTGTATCGACAGTGGTCGTAGTATGAATGAATAATTACACTACTATGGGCTTAAGGTACTGTGAAAACCCACTGCCTATTGCATACATGGATTCAAGCAGACAATATCACCACTAACAACAACAGTACGATTAGTACATGTTGCAAAACTAAACAACGGCTTAAGGGATTTTTTCCTCCATTTTACGGTAGGTAGGCATTTGGTCAAAGTTAAAAACCAAAGTGAACGCGAGGCCAACTACAGGATGTTTGTCTGAAACGCATACATGTCTGGATGTGTATGCAAGATTATATCCTTTACTGCTACTAGAGGACTACTACAGGACTGAACTGAACATAAATACATATGTTTGTAGCAAATATGTATGTATGTATGTATATGATGCTGGTCATGTATTTTGAAATGGCAAATGCGAAAACAATAATTCTATGACTTTAGATTTTCGCAGAAGTAGAATAAAAATGAAAAACAAACTGCTTGTAGGTACATTTTCCAAATGGAGGTGGTTGGATACATACATACATATTTCGATTTCTTTTTATTTTTTCTAAACTAACTTCAACTTTTCACATGATGCCAACAATAGATTACCTACCACACATGCACTCTAAAAGTATGTATGCGTATGTACTTATAAAGTCAGTGAAATTTTAAAATGGTTCATATTAATATATCTGCATACATATTTAAAACCAGGCGATATGTATACTATATTTATGATCACTGTATACCTATACAATAAAAAGGTCAGAGTTATCGGTTAATATGCTAAGCTTCCAGGTCAGATTTCGGCTCGAAACATTCCCTTACCAATGTTTGTACATTCAGAAACCCAGTCCCAGACTTAAAGACAAAATTCGTTTCTTCCATACCAATTCATTATTATTACTTTTTTCGTTCCCTAGGAATTCCAGGGAATTTTGGAACACTAAATTATGCCAAAAGCTTGTAAAATTGTTCCTTTAATAAGTTAAAATTCAATAATGTTCAACTTTTATTAAAACTTTTAAGAAGTCTGACTAAATTAATTCGTTTCGAATGTATAAACAAATTTAAATCAATATTATTTTTGTGAAACGGTTACTCTAAATGACCGAATTTTTCTCTTTCGGACTGAAAGTTTTTGGGTTGTTCAGTGTTAACTGATGTTCTACTGCTAGTATCTATAAATACTATGGATATACTTAAATTATTCGCTTGGCAATAAATCGCGAGGTATATATTTTATCTGTGACATTTAGCTTATAAAGAAAATCTTGAAATTTCCCCGGATTTTCTATAAAAATATTCCCGTGAAAATATTCCCGATCCATCCTGCGACGGAAAAATCAAAGTATACACTCTATATTAATATATGTATATATCTATATCTAAATTCTCATAGAATATGAGGAACTCTTAAAAGAGTAACAAAATATCTTGCATTGAGGGAAGTCGAACACGCCTTTCTGTATTATCTACGTTTAGCGATATGTCCCATTTCATAAATTACTCTGTTTTTCAATGTCCAATGCTCCTCATGGAATTGGTATGTCACCAGGCTGAGGGATATAAGACAAAAAATATTATACAAGAGAATGCCTTATAATGAGCCGAACATTGAATTAATCAGTACCCATCTTCACTTTAAAAGTCGCATCGGCATCTCAATAAATGGTACGGCCAAATTCCATCATTTTGTATGAAATTATATCCTGCGTGGCGAATATCATAAAGGCGTGAAAACTTTTTGAAACCATAGTATATAGACATCAATAATTCTGTCACATATTCTCCATAAAACAAACCGCTCCACTAGTTTACCAAATCGTGACAACAAAGAAATCATATTGAACAACATCGCTGAACATTTACTGAATACTCAGTAAGGGATGAAACTACATACTCCTCTAAGGATCTCATATAAACCATCAGCCAGTAATTTAGCCTTCTGAGAGCTAAAGGGGATCAGTGCTCGTCTAGAACTTATTAAGTCTTCAATAGGGTTATGTGGTGTAGGGTGCAAAAACATTGTCCCAACACCCACCTGAAACGTCGCTTCGTTCTGCGTTGGTTTCGAAGTTGCGTCTTTTAAAATGTCTGTGATTTCGAAGTTGCGTCGTTTTTGTTTCAGTGTGCGTCGCATGGTTTCGAAGTTGCGTCGTTAGTACTTCGATTTGCGTCTTTAATATGAAAATGTTTGTATTTAAAAATCTATTTTTTCAGCAAAAATTATGAATCTAGGAACCAATTAAATGAAAATTCGTTTTGCGTCGCGTTTCTCCAGGCCCAATTACCGACGCAAACCGGGATATTAGTGTATACCGATAGACTCAGAATATTTCTGAGTCGATTAAACGATTTCCGAAGCCCATTGAAACTAGCTGAAATCTGTGCATTATTTCGCCTGGCCCTGATACAAATGTCCTCCCGAAATTGGACTTTATCGATCATAAATTAAATTTATATAGGTATATACACAAATTTCGCTCCAAATATAGACATAAATCATACGATCTAATTTTATGGCGGTCGGTCCATAATTAGTCATATCTCCCTCTTCATAGGCCCTCTTCCAAAAATCATTCACGAAAATAAATTACTAAAATTTAGGATCTACCATACTTTCTTACTTCATTTTATTTATCTATCGAATTTTATATTTTAATGTAAAATATCCAAATTGTTTTCCCTTTTGATAATTTTGACGTGTTTGGCTCCCTTTCGTGCTTTGAACACCAATATAGTGAGGAGGGTATAACGCGTTATTGAAGATGTTTGTAGCGCCCCATTATAAAGTATACCGATCGACTCAGAGTCACTTTCTGAATCGATTAAATGATGTCCGTCCGTCTGGCTGTCCATGTAAAGTACAAAATTTTGTACAGGCATTTTGTTCGGTGCAAGGACGTAGCCTATTGAAATTGGTTGAAATCGGTCCATTATTTCACCTAGGCCCCATACAAATGTATGGGGCTAAAAGGATAAAAAGGTCCTTTTTTGAGGTTTTTTACATTTTTTCCATATTTCTTCCAAAGGAAGTATGTATATGTACATTTGATATCATATAAAAGGTCTTTAAGAGACGCATTCAATAGGTTATTAGAAACTTAAAAAAAAATTAAAATTCAAAAATTTTAAAAATTTTCGACAAAATTTTAATTTTTTTTTAAGTTTTTCGTAGAATTTATGTTTTTTTTCGTTTTTTAAAATTCAGTCCTGTTCAATGTTTATTAAAATTGGTTTGAACCTAATTTCATCTCTATCTGACAATCTCTGTATACTCAATTCATAGTATATGTAATGGGCATCAAAATAACTCAAATTTTATAAACTTTTCATTGATGTATAATTTCGTATACTTTTTTTTGTTACACTACGAATATTTAAATTTAAGCTAAAAAATTATTCCATAATAATAATAATAATAGTAATTTGCTTTTGAATGTTATTGTTTTTTGTCGTTTATTTTTAAAGTAATGAAGAATTTGTATAAAATCATTGAGAACTAGTAAAATTTTAAGAGAAATTTTTTTCTCTTTTTTAATTTTTACAAACAAATCTTATAAAGGGCATAACAACCAAAAAAATACAATTTTACATTTTGATTGGAAATAATACATTGCAACATATCACATTTTAGAACACTGTTGTCAACAATACCAATTTTATTTATTTTAATTTTATTAAATAAAAATTCAAAGGGCATATCAGACATAATTGTGGAGGTTGGGAAATAATAAATGTAAGAACAAATCATTTTTATAACAAAAATAATTTTCATAATACATATTTATTTTTTTGTCTCTCCTGAAAAATTTTGAAAAGTGTTGTTACGCTCTTTTGCAGTCTAGTTGACGGTCAGTTTTTTTTCAAAATGTACCGGTTATTTTGAAAGTGATATGAGTCTATATCAGAGATTGCCATTTCATAGCACAATTGTGCAGACGAACAACACACATATTCTTATTATCTTTAAAAGAGCATAACAAATGTCAAATGTTTTAATAATAATATGTTTACTTTAGATCTTAATATGATTTCATTGGATCATGATATGATTTAATTGTGTCATAAATATGATGACTTTGGGCCATATTATGATTGATTTATATCATATGATTATTTTAGAACATGTTATGATTGATTTGTATCATAATTTGTTTATTTCAGAACATATTATGATATTTAATGATACTTATAATGATCATAATATGTTTTGGACTACAAGCATAAATATGTTGCTCTTAGTTTATGGTTACCACAACCATTTTTTTTCTCTGCGTGTATCCTTGATATCAAACATTATCTTTTTATTGATCTATTCCTTCTAGATTGCGCTTTCAATTTAGATAAAATAATCAAATACCTTTAATAACATTTCATCCACTGTATACTGTGTATTCGTTCAAGTAAATAAACAACTTACAACAATCGTCCATAAATACCAACATAAATGTTGTTCTCTCTTAACAATAATTCTACATTCTACACTATTGTGTAGCAAAAGAATAGAATAGTTTGCTTTCTATTATTTGTTGCAATTGTTTGTCAGTGTGGAAAGTGTTGTATTGTTTCTGTTCAATTGTTTTCAAAGGTACGTGTTCAATGTAAAGTTTATCCAAACAGTGTTACAAATCTTTACGTAACAAGTACCAACAATATTACTCAATGATGCTTAAAGTCCAGGCTAAAAAGTAGATTATTACTAATATCCAATGTACATGATTATTCTTGAAAATTTTAAAGAAAATATCTTCTGCAAAAGCAATAGTAAGTGAGTGGGCTTACTCACAAGTACTAGTTCAATCTAACTACTTACTATTGTAACTACTAAGTACTTGTTCAAATTTCAATTATGGGGATATTGTTTCATTGTGTTTAATAGTATATTTATATATGTACATTTTACAGAAATGATATGAAATCTAAGTGAAAATTTAATTATACGAACCATTTTTAAATATTTTCTTTTATTTTTTGTTTCTCTCCATCTATAGATTTCGTCCATTAACAAGTGTGCTCTAGTTAATTTTCACTTTACTCACATTCCAGTAATTAATTGCCAAAAACTTTAAAGATTATTTTTGTTTAGTTGCTTTACGTTTCCAGTTTACAGAGTTGCCGAATTGAGATTTAAAAAGAATTGAGAATTATATAAGAATTAGTTGTAATATTTAACTATATTGTGATAGATATGCCGAAAGGGAAGAATTAGTTTATGTTATTATCAAGGTTGGTCGTAGTAACTGCAATTCAATTTTGTCGAAGACATATAACTGAAGTTGTTCAAATTTTCTTTAATTTTCCTAAGAAAATTCAGTTTTAACAAGTAAGTGTGTTATATTCGCCTGTGCCGAATCTTTTTGATTGATCCAATTGATTTAAGGAAATGTAGTTTTTATGGTCAGCTCTCCATAAAATTCGGTACGGCGATTTTTATACATACATATTAGGATTATATACTTATTTATAAGAGATGTATGCGTTCCAAATAAAATATAGTGATTACTTTTGACATGGAATGTATTTTAACTGAATTTTGGTGGATACTGCTATTCTATCTTAGGAATAATGTGTGCAATTTAGGATATTATCAACAATATATTGAAGGAAATTTTTTTAAAAATATCAACTTTATTGGAGGTTGTCTCACATTTTGCGCATTTTCAATACCAAACATTTCTGATCAAGAATGAATATATGGGAAAAATTTCAACCACATACATGCATCCCTCGAGGCCCTATCGAGCCTACAGCTGATAGTCGAATATGTATATTGGATGTATGACTTAAAAAATGAGGGATATCATATAATATATGGCGTATAAGTCATTTTGTTAGTGTAAACAACAAAGTTTTGTTTTGCATCGAAAATTTCGAAAAACAAAAATTGAAGATCAAGAATTGGAGAGATACTCAAGCAGCAATTTTAAAACGTTTGCGAGCAGCAGGATTAAGCCAAAAGCAGGAAATTTGTGCACAATTCGAACTGAAGCCGAGAGACCTTGACAGTCGTTTTTGCATGTCCGAAATGATGGTTGCAAACTATAAAAGAAAATTGTACTTGCGATGAAAAATGGATCCATTACAATAACCCGAAGTTAGAGTATCCAAAACCGAAAACCGGTCAACCGGTTTTTTCATCTTTGTTAACTCCACCGGTTTCGGTTTTTTTAACTTTTCGGTTTTTATGAAATATATTTTCTAAAGCTCATTCAAACATATTTATGAAAAACTTTGATACCATTTTTAAAAATATTGATTTATTTTATAGAAAATTGTAGCATTTGACAACATTTCGTAAAAGATTTAAAATAATTGCATAAAGAATTCAAAAATGCTAAATTTCCATTAAATAAAAATTTACTATAAACCGGTTAACCGGTTTTTTTGAAGAAGAAAACCGAAACCCTTAACTGGGTTTTTTAAAAGACAATAATCGAAACCGGTTTTTTCAAAAACACACTATTTCGGTTAAACCGGAAACCGGTTTTTAAAATTTGCCGGTTTTTTGGACACTCTACCCGAAGTGTAAGAGATCGTATATGAATCATTGTCAACTAGACGAATCGACACCAAATATCCATAATTTTCTATATTTGTTGGGAGCAAAAAGGGTCCTATCTATTATGAGCTGCTGAATTCTTCATCACATGAAACTAGAGATGCTAATCGGGACTGATTTTTGAAAATCCCGGGGTTCGGGATTTGGTAAAGAATCCCGTAGGTAATGAATTTTCCGTAAATTGCGTTTCTGCTATACGATTTTTTACTTTTTGATCGTCCATACAAATCGATCCAGCCTAATGTACATACTGGTAAAAACAGTACCTTATCTTTTAGCCTTTTAGCAATCGAAATATTTTCATTTTGATCGAGCTCCTAATCTTAGATAAAATCTATTTCATTTGAAGAGGATTTAGATTGAGTTTTATTAGACAACTTAAAAAAAAAGGTGAAGAATTGAGTTTCCAGAGCCCCACTCGAGGAAAACCAAAAATATCGTTTTCCTTTATTAACTATGTATATTGTAGGAGTAGTTGATCTTAACAACTTTTCTGAACATCACTTTGTGATATTCGGGCATGTAGAATGTCAAAATGCTTGAAAAAGACACACAAAAATTACAATTTCTCCTCCTATTTATTTATGAAAAACGGGATTTGGAAAATCCCGAAAACTCCGGGATTTTCGGGATTCCCCGTTTGGCATCTCTACATGGAAGCTGTACCATACGCAACTGATTCGTTTGAAGCGAGCATTGGCCGAAACATGCCCAGAAACATGAAATATTAAGACATGAAGTCTTAATATTTCATCATGACAATGCTCGGCCACATGTTGCAATAGCTGTTAAAATGTATTTAGAACGTAGAGGTTTGCAAAGTTTTGCATCATCATGGAATACGCTTCACTTTGGAACAGAGTATCCGATATTGGCTTGATTCGTTATTGGCCTCAAAAGCAATTGTTTTTGATTCAGAATCCATATGTTGCCAGAAAGTTGGGGAGATGTCATAGCTAACAATGCACAATAAACATATTACGAAATGTGGTGTTTGATTTTCTGATTTTTTGTGAATGGTCCAATTTCAGTAAAATATTTATTAAGTTTGTGATTGAATACGTAATTTTATGTTTTCTGTGTACATTAGTCGAATAGACCATTGAAAGTTAATTAAAAAAAAATGGTATTACTTTTTCGCGGTTGTCAAAAAAGTTCACCCACAAAACGCGGTAAAGTTTGAAGATAATATTTTATTCCAAAATTACCCGAAAAGTAATTATTTTTGTTAAGTTTTATCAAAATCGGCCCAAAAATATACAACATTTCGCTATCATTCAAAGAGAAATTTCAAATATTGAACAATTTGGCTTTTGACCTTCACGATTTAAAGGTTAACGTTTTCCGATTTTAGTAAAACTTTCAGACCATATTTAAAATTACCAGGACTATTATATTATGAATAGGTTTTACTTAAAATTTGTAACAGTAAGGAAATACGCCAAAAAATGCCCAAATAATTGGTTTTTCTCGAAAATTTAAAAATCAAAATCACAGGTACGGAAAAATTATAAGAGATATTTTCATAATTTTTTCACAATTTTATTCCCTATTATATTCTTAATAAATCCCAATGAGATGAATAAAATATTCTGAAATTTGTTTAACAAAAGTTTTAAAAATTTGAAAATGGAGTTTTGAAAATTTTTATTTTTTTGGTCATACCTGCGAATAGGTTAACGGTATCCTACGAAGACAAAACCTAACGTACAAGTAAATATGGATATATTTTAAGTAAAAATGAGCTTTTATTTTAATATTTATCAAAATATGTTAATTCTGTTCCTACATTTTTTGTTCTAGTTGCCTGAGACACGTTAGTGGCCTGGCGAATTTTTAATAACTTTAACATTTTTTGACAGATTTCTGTTTTTTATGTCTCATTAGAACGATTGCGTACACATTTCAATTCTTTTAAATTAAATTGCAAAAATAATTTTTTAATGTCAAAATTTTTACAAAAACTGAAAAAATGCATTTTTCCCCTTGTAAAACTTCAGAGGGCTTGCGGCACGTCTTAGCCCCAACAGATTTTTTTTACTAATGTTCACCAAACTGGGGGGTGAGAATGGCCGAAATCAAACTTTCGTTTATTAATGTACTCCAATAAAACTAAATTGCTATTTGAAATATTTTTGCTGTAGCATAGTGTTATTAGCAATATGTACAATTAATTTTCCAATGTGTTTTTGGTGTCTTTTCGAATTTCCAACAATACCTTCTCAGAGGAGTTATTTAACAGAAGAGGAATCTGTGAACCAAGTTTGCATTTGGGGTGGGCAAGGATAAATAAGTTACTCTGTAACTTTACTTATTATATATAGAATAATGAAGAAGAAGTATACTAAAATTCCTGATAAATAAAATGCAACCAGCTGCAAGTTTACGTAATCATTTAAATGAAATGTTTGCATATCAATTACTTATTATCAGGGAAACCAAAATATGCAAATGCTTGTTTTTTCTGGTGAGTCTCATGGGCACATGGATAAGATATTTAAAAGTTTCAGAACTATTTAAGAATTTTGGCATCGATTTGTTAGTGCATATTTTTGCATAATATGCAAAAAAATATGCATATTTTTGCATATATTTGTTTTAAGAGCATATTTATGTCATATTTTTAGAGCCTATTTTACTGTTTAATAGCATATTTTGACTTCATCAAAAACAAATTTTGTCTTACTTATTTTTCGCTGTTCTGTTACAGGTTTTTTCTTCCTTTGTTTAAAATTCAAAATTGAAAAATAGATGGATTTTTTTAATATAAAATAAGGACTATTTTAATAATAGCGCCATCTAAATATCAAATTTTAGTTCTAATTCAAACATAACCGTTCTAAATGTTAAAGAAATATTGTCTTTTAAATGTGCTCCTATAACATCAGTTGATGTCGAAAGAACATTTTCTATGTACAAAAATGTTTTCAGATCCAATAGACAACGATTTTTATTTGAAAATTTAAGTCAATATTTTGTAATTTATTGCAATAATAACCTAAATTGGAAAAAAGTGACTATATATTTATATAAAATATCATCAAAAAATACCTCTCGAGGCCTTTTCATAGCTTAAGTTCCTATTGTTTTTATGTTGTATTTATTTTTTGTTATAGTTCTTTTTTTTTTTTTGTTTATTTTATGTTACTTTACTTTTTAGAAATGAATTGTATTGATTTTTTTAAATAAAAGTATATTTTTTGGTTAAAAATTATGTAAAATCTTTTTTTAAGAGCATATTTTTTAAATTTTAAGAGCATATTTTAAAGTTTTTAGTGCATATTTAAAGCGCTTAAAACGCTTTTTTTAGAGCATATTTCCGGTTTCCCTGCTTATTATTATAACTTACCCATTCCAGGAAAATAGTTTGATATGCCCCATACCAGAAAATACTAATCCATCCATCCATTCATTGGCAATCCTTTTTTATCTTCAGCATAAGTTTTCTTCTGTTCGTTTATCTGACGCTCTTAAGTGTGATGAAGACATATGAATGTAATATATAAAGTGAATTTCCTGTTAAGTGACTATTTCGTATTTGAAAATTCAACAATTTTTCTTCTCAAGAAAAATTTTGTTTTTGTGTGTGTGTGATGGTTTGTGTTGTGTGTATTTGTATTTTATTTTGTTGTTTTGAAAAGAACGAAATAAGAATAAAAAGAAGTAAGCTATTTTTTTCAACTGATAGTTAAACAAACGTTTGTTTAGAAAAGTCTTACTTATTCTCGTTCATGCGTTAGAGTGAAAGTATGTGAATATGCAAGTAAGCATACAAACATATGTACATTAGGGTGGCCCAGTTTTTACGAAGTAAATATAAGGCGTTGATGTATCCAAATTAAAGCTTAGTTAGTTTGTGGAGACTATTTCTCAAAATGTTTGTTCTGGCCTCAGTATTTGGTAAGATGGATCAAAGTATAAAAATGTTTTTTTTAAGGTTTTTACGATTTTTTTTAATGAAACATGAAAAAATGTCATGTGAAAGGTCTTTTCAAGGGACATTCAATGTGATACGTTCAAAAATATGGAATATTACGGTTTCATGCCTGGCCGCATATTCTGGGCGATTTTTGTTCAATGCTCGCTTCAAACGAATCAGTGGCATTTGGTTCAGGTTTCCTGTGAGTGTCTGGTTAGATTTCAGCAGCTCATAATAGATAAGACCCTTTTGCTCCCACTAAGTACAGAAAATTACCTTAAGATAGGTTCACACATGACAAATATTTAACGAAAAAGACGTAACTAATAAATAAAGTAAATTTGAATACTTTTATTTGTTTCAAAGGCTTATTTTACTTAGAATGATTCAAAACAAAAAATTTAGTTTTATTTTTTTTGATGCTGTTAGATCTTACAAAACACTTGTAAGAGTAAACGCGCCAAACAAAATATTTGACAAGTGACATGTTCATTTGGCTTTGGTTGGCCGGGCTTCACATACGATCAAAATCACCGCTTCTGAATCGTACAAACAATCTCTCGCATCTTCACCATAAGCTTTGGTGAGCAATCGGTATGCTTCGGCAATACTTTTTTTTTTAAATTTTTGCTATGACGATTTGTTGGCACAAATTCCCAATTTTCGTATTTTATTCCTATTAAAATGTATAAATACTAGGGTATTCAATTAATCGGGTTTCTGATTTAATCGGTTAATCGAGCAAATAATTAATCGAGGTTTAGATAAATCGGTTAATAATCGGTTAATTTTAAATTATTCGATTAACCGAATAATTTCCATTTTAATTTTAAATTGAAAAGAAAAACAAGAATTTTGTGTACTTAAGCATTTTGTTAATAAAATGAACATAAAAAACAAACAAAACATAACATTTCAACAAAACAATAAATAAACATGTGAGTTTTTCTAGGATTTTAGGGAGAACTTCTGAAATAATATTTTAAAAAAAGAATATAATTTAAATGATTTTTTTAGTTTTAATAAAATTTGACTTAAAAAAACTATCTCACTGATTGTAGATGTTGGAGAAATCGAAAGTAATTCATGATAAAGAATATCCAATTTCTCAGTTCTTTTTTTAGTTTTTTCTAATCATATAAAATCTTCCATCATAATATGGATTTTTAGATTTCGAATACTTTAATACTTTCATTAAGTTGTGATAAAAGACTCGTTTCAGTATCGACCTCCGACTCATTAGGACAAAAATCATCATAGAACATAGAAAAAGGTCATTTCCAAATTCTTTAGTCAGTTTTTGTGCTATACTTAAAAAAACTATTACTAGAAGGGAATGTTTACGAGTTAAGAAATAAAATTTGTGTATTTAAAACTATATTTCTATATAAAGTGCAAAAAAGAATACATTTCGGTTAATCGGTTCATCGTCACAAATTAATCGGATTATTCGTTATTTGAAAATCGTCAATTTTGAATTATTCGATACCGATTAACGGTTAACCGATTGAATACCCTAATAAATACTCACATTTTCTTCAATTTCATTGAAAATTCTTTTTTTTGACAGTTTTTCACCACAAAAATAAAATTGTAAATAAATATACAATAACACAAAACATATCAAATATAAGCTGCTAACTATTACGAGTTCAAAATAGAACTTGTAATAGTTTGTAACGAGAGATTTTTTCTCTACTTGCAAGTTTTTTTGGTCATAACTAACTAAGATTTTACCAAAATGGATTACAATACCGAAGGCGTGTACTTAAGAAACAACTGAAAATACTTTACTAAATATTTATATCATGTGTAAAATTTCGTGGTTTTATTAGTAATGTTTTTTGTGAAGTTACGAAAAAGTTGTTTGTCTTCTGTAGTATAGAACTTACGTTGCCTGCATTTGCCCAAGGAATGATACATATGTGGTTATTTGTGGGAAGGCCAGGCTTCATTCCATAATCAAATTTTTTGCAACTACTTGCACCGAAGCAAAAAATGTTCTTTTTTCTAGAAAAATACTCAAATTTTCTTAACTACTTTTCCCGAACCATGAGAGCTTAATGTAGCAAGTTTATAGCGAATATTAAAGACATATACAATTGCTTACCCAAAATTTACATATAGCGGAGCCCCAAAAAAACGCCAAACAAAGAAATGCTATTTGTAGATATTGTGATTTTTTTTTGAATATTGAATTTTTTTTGAGAATTGTTGGTGTGTTAGATGGGGGGTTATAAAAAAAGTGAGGGGGGGGGTTAATCGCAACTTTTTGAAAATGGTATTTGTGGAAAGTGCTATGAGAATATAGATTGAGGTCTTTTTTGAAAATGTTTGGTGAGTTGGTGGGGGAGGGGGTTAATCAGAAAAGTTATTTTTAGCAGCAGGGGTCTCCACACAAAGTTTCATGATGCTAGATCCCTTGGAAATAATTTTTGCCGCAATTTTGGCTTTTGGACACATAGTGCATTGTATTGAAAGAGTCACTCAAAGGGCTTTCATATACATATGTATATCTAAAATTGAGTATTTCCTTTTGCGAGAAATATGGAAAAATCAGAAAAACCTTAAAAAAGTACAGTTTTATCCATTGCTCAGCAAATAATATTGGCGCAAAAATTAAAATTTTAAGAAACGGTATTTAAAGTGAATTAAACATTAATTTTAGTTGGGAACATCCACAACTAATTTGGGGCCACTCTAATGTTCCTACATAAATATGTACGTATGTTTGTACTTATGAATTTGTTTAAATGTTTGTGCTTCTGCAGCATTTGCATATGCCCAGCAAACAAAATATAGATGTAATCCAGCTATTTTTCGATCCAAATTAATTATTTTAATAGCATTATTGAGTTGTCAACTCTAAACTTTTAAACTTCTGGTCTGATTACAAAATGATGTATGAACGAATCGTAGAGGCTTTAAGAAAATTAAATTTGTGATCACCATGTTGGAATACAAGGTGAATACAAGGTTGGCCAAAGTCGGCCAACTCTTGTAATGAAAACTTTGTTCGGTATTGTATTGTTTTGCAATGTTATCGCTTTGCAGTGTGATAGCTTTGTAATATGAAGATATGTTTGGAAACATATGGATAATTGAAATGACGATGAATAAAATAAGGCTTTAAATATTCAATTACACAAGCAAGCTAGAATCATAATAATTGCAGGCTTTTCTAGATTTGTCTGGGTATTTTCCCAAATTCTTCTCATATAGTTTCCGTTACATTCGAAGTAACAAAGTTATGTTTGCTGGGCTAAATATAAAGAAAACGAATGCGTATGTGTTTGAGTATTTTCAGTGTAAATGTTTGGTTAGAATAATGACCGAATGATAACAAGTTGAAAAAGAATAAAACAAACAAACATTTCAAAAAATAAAGTTTTACAACTTTTTATGTATGTATGTATGTGTCTATGCGTGTGTGTAGGTCTTTCTTTTAATACAAACAATTTTTTATTTTTGTTGTTGTTTCTTTAAATACTTTGGATTTTTGAATTCGTTTTGTAATTTCTGTTGTGGCCTTGTTTGCTGTTTAAGCTGGAATATCGTAAATCAAAACATATCTTGTTTTTGATTTACTTCTTTTTGGTTTAAAATATGTGCATATTTTTAGGCTGCACATAAAATGTTAATAGCAGCTTTACGTAGATGCTTGAATGTTAAAAAGTTTGAGGTTTATTGGTGATTGTGTTTTTTTTTAACATGTATGTATGAACGAAATATACTGTATGCAATTTGAAGTATGTTTATTAGGGGGCCTCGTGTACGCCCATAAACAGTCGAGTGTTTAAGTTTTTTTTTTTTAATTTTTACATACAATTATTTAAAATAATTAGATTAATTTAACACATTATAACATTACTGATACGGGTTTTTTCGTTTTTCAAAATTCAGTCTAGTTCGAACTTTTTTGGAATTTTTCGAAACATATTTTCTCTCCGATCTGATGCTAACTATATGTTCGACCAATAAATGTTTATCTAGATTCTAGAATATATATAATGTCGAAAAACAATAAAATATATATTATGTAATAACGAGCAACAACATGAAAGGGGAAGTGTTGTCGAGTTTAAGTTTTGAATCTGGGCCTCATGAGCTCACCAGGAGCTGGGCCAAGGGTCCCCAAAGTAGTTGTGTTCCGATTTAAAAAAAAATTACTCATTGAGCACTACATAAAACCTCGTCGTAGTTATCAATTATCTCTTATAGCTTAGGAGATATCCGCATTTGAAAATTAAATTTTCAACATTTTTACCCACCCTACTCCAGTTTTTTGATGACCGCGGTTCCAAATATTTACCGATTTTCTCCATTTTTCTTTTATAGGATTAACAACAGATGTATATATCAAATAAAGGAAGACTTGTTTAAAAAACGTGACTAAGTCCAAATTTACATGCATTTAAATTAAAAAAGGCGATTTTTCGCAATTTTTTGGAGAAAAAAGTACTTTTATTCTTTTTCAGTTATCTAAGAGGATGTATAATGAATTTATACTTTTTGAAAAGCTAAATTAATGTCAAATATTTAAAAAAAAAATATAATTTTTGATACCCAGGGGACCAAGTCCATTCAAAAAACGCCTATTTTTTATGTAAAATTAAACTTTATGGCAAATATTCTCAAATCGCATAGTCGATATCAAAATATAGAAACCTATTTTAGATGGCCCAATATGTTGTTAATTATTTTGTAAAGGGTTCCGATAACCCCGCAACTGGTATGGATATTATAGCCAAAAAACGAAAATATCCCATTTTTGGAATTTTTCAATACTTTTTTGGGAATAGCGGGATTCCTAAATACAAATTTCAAAATTTGTTTTTATTTTTCCATTTTCAATAAAAAAATCTATATAACTGTAAAATTTCATTAAAAAATATTCATAAATAAAAATTTTATTTCAATTTGAAAAATTTGTATCTATGCAAAAACTCAATAAAAAGCATTTTTTGTCATATTTTTCAAAAAAGTATTCCATGAATTTTTTAATTGTCAAAAGTTATATACATTATTGGAAAGTAGACAAAATCCTCTATCCATTGATATATAACATGTCTACCTTATGTTTTTTATGTGGCTTTTCAAAAAGTAAAAATTCATTATACATCCTTTTAGAAATTTTTTAGATAATTTAAAAAGAATAAAAATACTTTTTTCCCCAAAATATAGTGAAAAATCGCCTTTTTTAATTTTTTTAAATTCAAATGCATGTAACTTTGGACTCAGTCATGACTTTTAAACAATTCTTTCTTTATTTTATATATACATCTGTTGTTAATCCTATAAAAGAAAAGTGTGGAAAATCGGGAAATATTTGGAAAAATGTTGAAAATTTCATTTTCAAATGCGAATATCTCCTAAGTTATAAAAGATAATTGATAGCTACGACGAGGATTTATGTAGTGCTCGATGAGAAGATTCTATATACAGTATCCCAATAAAGTCTACATACAGGAATTCAAATTAAATTTCTTTCGTTGAGAACTGTATTTGTAAGTTAAAAGTAATGAAATATATTTGTTAAATAAATAAATTCACACTAAAAAAGATTAAAACAACATCACTTAAGTCGGTTTTAGCAACATTTCCTATCACGTCCAAAATTTCACCGTTATTAGAATTTTTGATTCTGAGTCAAATAACGATTTTTTTTTGGTTTTTTGGGCTTTAATGTTCAAAATATTATGAAACTTAATAGCCCCATTCACCAAAAAGTAGGCGTGACCGAGAATAAATTTTTCGTTATTTTACTCAGAATCAATAAATCTAATAACGGTGAACTTATGGGCGTTATTTGATTTTTATACCCTACACCACCATAGTGGGGAGGGTATTATGCGTTTGTGCAGATGTTTGTAACGCCCAAAAATATTAGTCCAACACCCACCTTAAAGTATACCGATCGACTTAGAATCACTTTCTGAGTCGATTAAACGATGTCCGTCCGTCCGTCCGTCCGTCCGTCTGGTTGGCTGGCTGGCTGGCTGGCTGGCTGGCTGGCTGTCCATGTAAACCTTGTGCGCAGAGTACAGGTCGCAATTTTGAAGATATTTCGATCAAATTTGGTGCATATTACTTTTTCGGCCCAAGGACCAAGCCTATTGAAACTGGCTGAAATCGGTCCATTATTTCACCTAGCCCCCATACAAATGTCCCCTCGAAATTGGACTTTATCGGTCATAAACGTTTAATTTATCCATGTATCTACACAAATTTCGCTCCAAATAAGTTTTATATATACAAAATTCATGTCACGAAATTTTGTTACGATCGGTCCATAATTAGTCATAGCTCCCATATAGACCCGCTTCCGAAAATCACTTTAACGTGCATAAATCGCTTAAAAATTTTGGTATACACACAAAATTCAACATAGTTAACTTTAATATAGACATAAATCACACGACCTAATTTTATGGTGATCGGTCCATAATTGGTCATAGCTCCCATATAAGGCCCACTTCCGAAAATCACTCAAAAATGTAAATTATTGATATTTTAAAAGAAAAATATTTTTACTCATTTACTTTTTGTAGGGTATTATATGGTCGGGCTTGACCGACCATACTTTCTTACTTGTTTTTGCTATAATCGACATAAGACATGAATTATTATATATCTCATAAAAAAAAATATAAAAAAACTGCTTTAAATTAAAGTAACATAATAATTTTTCCTGTATGTAGACTTTCTTGGGCTACTGTATGTAAGTTTTTGAAATAGAAGCTCAAACGAAGAAATAGGATCATTTTTAAAATTGAACATACCCGTGGTGTCCTACTTTAGGGACCTCTGGCCCAGCTCCGGGTGGGCTCATGAAGTCCACGTTCAAAATTTAAACTCAACAACACATCCTCTTTGCGCACGTGAAACTTCATTCAAATTGGAATAAGGGTTTAGAAGTTACAGATTTTTTTCTTTTTTTTTTCTCATACCACTGTGCAACCCTCGTATATTATTTGGAAAAACTTATTTAAAAGGATTACATTGTAAAGGTTAACTTAAAGACATTTTGGGCATTTTTATTGTGCCAATTTTAAAAATTTTAAATATTGTTATGTTAGGTTATGTTCACATTTTTCAAATGTTTGACGAAATATGCGTAATCATTGTAAAACATTCACTTTCCTTTAAATAAATATTTATATTGTTTGATTTTAGTATCAAATGAAAGAGGATATTTTTTTTATTTTCAGAATATTTTTATGTTTTAATTTTTCAAGTTTAAAATGTCATTTAAATATCCTTTAATATCTCTGAAATTTTCCCATTAATTTTTTTGTATTTTAAAGACATTATTAAGATTTTGAAAAAACTAAAAAACGTCCAGTAAATGAAATAGTAAATTCTTTCTCCATACGATAGTTCAAAATTGTTAGTTGCACTAAACTAACACAACCAAAAATATGAAATTTTGGAATGTGAAATTTCACATGGGCGTTAATAACATATGCCCTTATTTAAATAAATGGAAACTTACAATGATATTAAAGGATTAACGTTTTGAAGGATATTTTTTTTACAGTTTTTATATCCATCATCAATAAAGATGGGGGTATATTGATATAATTAAATATTGGTCGTAGTATCAAAAATTATAAATATTCAGTGGCCTCATAAGGTTATTAGACGATATAGTCATGTCCGTCAGTCTGTCTGTCTGTTGATAACACGATAGTTTCCAAACGAAAGGTGCTAGCTGGCTGATACAGATAGCATCTGTTGATAGGGTTTAAATGATATTGAAAATGGGCAATATAGGTCCACGATTTCACCTACCCCTCATACAAATATCGACCCAGAATAAAAATTGATAATGCGGCAATCATGTTAAAAAATAGTTTTAAGTACTCTGAAATTATATTGTAAAGCATGGCGAAAATGGGGCAACATTTGTCCCTAGTCCTCATACATGGAAAACCTCGGAAAATGACTTGAACAATCATAATTGTCTTATAATAATTAATATCGTGATGAAATTGGACATAACAAGTCTTATATGAACCTAAATCTTTCCACCAACAATTTATTTTTATAAATTCTCTTCCAGTTGACATCCAAATCGCCATACTAGGTCAAGTGTAAATTAAAATAAGAAGAAATTCAAATTTCACTTTCTTTGAAAATTTAAAGTCATTTTGAAGCAAAAAAAGATCGAAAAAATAGCAAAATTAGTATGGGTATATGAAGTGTGTAGTTTCGAAACAAACAAAAAACAAAACAAAAAATTCGATTTCTGTTATGACGTTTTATATATTCTTTGCATACATGATTCTTAAATAATAATCTTTAAGACCACGCTGCTGAATAGTTCCATTTTTTCAACCTTTATGAAATACTCTTACTTGTTAAGAACTAAGTCGGCTTAAATTTAATAACTGTCTGGTAATGAAAATAACAAATGGACATAACTACATATGTATGTACATAAATGCACTTTTTAGAATGTTTTGCATGACGTATGTAAATCACTTAAACTTACTCTCGTACATTAGTGCTAGTATAAGTACATGTTTTAAAATGAATTCATCTGTCAGTTTTTGGGGAATGCTTGTTGTATGTTGTGTTTTATTTAAGCCTTTCAACACATTGATGTTGCAAAAATGTTTAACAAACTAAACTACAAGACAAATAATAATAATAATACAACATAACAAAAATGACAACGAAAACGAAAACAACATTAATGTCTACGACATGCATTCAGACAGACAGAAATACATACATACCTACATACTTAAGCAAACTGAACAAAATAAATGTTGCAACAGTATGAATGTATGTATGTATATAATAAAGTAACAACTACATACAACATTCATCAGCAGCAACAATAAATACAAATGCATTATACAAGATAAGCAGCATGTGTTGAAAAGTGCGAATTTATTCTAAAATGCAAAATGTACAAAAGAATGTAAGAATAACTTACATCGTAAGTACCCCAGCAGTTCTAGGAGACAGAACCGAACTAGTTCTGAAGCTAGTTACTTCAATAGCCACGTGACTAGTCATTTTAACACGGGCATGTCCTAAGCAGGGGGTCAATTGTCTCTTTTTGATTACAATGGGACTGTCTAATAGCTGGTTCAAAGTAAGCAACGCATTGGATTCACATACTGGTTACATAGCATCAGTTACCTTACTAGCTTTGTAACTGGTTACTTGATCAGCTACTTGACTAGTTATTTTAAGACGTGCATGTCCTAAGCAGGGGGCCAATTGACCCTTTTGATTGCATTGTGGGTAAAATAAAGTGCAGTACATAGAAAAGTTTGAAATGACTTCTCCATAGGTTACTAAGAGACACTAAAGTGACTATTGACTTCATGCTATGTTACATGAGATACAGTGTACTTAAGCTAAAATAAAAATAAACTGTATGAGAATTATATCAACACAATTTGTATAAAACCAGTTTGTATGAATTATTCACAAAACGTTTAAAGTAACTACACTCCAGATTACTTAGAGACACTTAAGTGTCAATTGTCTTCACGCTAGATTACTTGGGATTCTCTCTGCCCTATAAAGTGCACACACGTGTCAAATGACCAAAATATATAATTTGGAGTCAGCCAACTGATAAGATATTTGCGACAATTACTGTCATTAAGGGTTACATTGACTACTTGCTTAACTGCTGGGACATAGCAAACTCACACACACAAAAATACACACTATAAACTCTATAGAAGGGTAGCCCCCAAAAAATTTAAGTTCGCAACTAAAATAAAGGAGTAGTTTGTTTAATGGTACTATGTTTACAAATTTTACTCTACACCACTATATTGGCCCTTTGCTGGCTAAATTTAGCCACTAGTCTTTCAGTTCAAAAAAATTTGCAGGAATATTATGGCAAAAATTAACTAAAAAGGTTGAACCAGTAGACAATTTAATCGGATACAAATTGTTGGTACCTTCCACATATTCTTCAAACTTGCTCTAGTTCTCAATAGTACAAGCTTGAATTTGTTTTTATTTGCAACAAGGACGCATTCAAAATACATGTTCTATTCTTCCTGGGATGCACATTGGCTCAGCATCGTTATTCATTGGCCAAAACTCTGTATCTTTTTAACCGATTGAGATATTTTAGTATTTTGTTTAATGTACAATTAACTTCTTGAACAGGTCAAAATAGTCTAGAATAGGCTACGCGTATATTAGACTCATAAACTAGAAGGTAAAATAAAAACGACTACAAAAATATAAATTTAAATTAAAATGCCATAAGAAAATATAGAGAAAATTAGCGTTATTGGAATATAAAATGTTAATATAAAAAACAAGTAAGAAAGTATTGTCGGTCAAGCCCGACCATATAATACCCTACACTAAGTAAATGTGCAAAAACATTTTTCTTTTAAAAATATTCGTGACTGATTTTCGGAAGTGGGCCTTATATCGGAGCTAAGACAAATTATAGACCGATCACCAGGAAATTAGGTCGTGTGATTTATGTCTATATAGAAGTTATTTATGTTGAATTTTGTGTGTATACCAACATTTTTAAGAGATTAATGCGCGTTAAAGTGATTTTCGGAAGCGGGTCTATGACTAATTATCGACCGATCATAACAAAATTTGGTGACATGAATTTAGTATATATAAAACTTATTTGGAGCAAAATTTGTGTAGATACATAAATAAATTAAACATTTATGACCGATAAAGTCCAATTTCGGAAGGACATTTGTATGGCGGCTAGGTGAAATAATGGACCGATTTCAGTCAGTTTTAATAGGCTTGGTTCTTGGGCCGAAAAAATAATATGTACCAAATTTGATCGAAATATCTTCAAAATTGCGACCAGTACTTTGCGCACAAGGTTTACATGGACAGACAACCAGCCAGACAGACGGACGGACATCGTTTAAACGACTCAGAAAGTGATTACAAGTCGATTGGTATACTTTAAGGTGTGTGTTAGATTTATATTTTTGGGCGTTACAAACATCTGCACAAACGCATAATACCATCCCCACTATGGTGGTGTAGGGTATAAAAATAAATAGGACACTTTCACCTTTCTCAGGGTAATTTATTTGTATGATCCTTTAAAGTTACGTTCCTCTAAAATTAAAATTTTAAGAAAATATAGTAGTTTAAAAAATATTTTATAAAACTTTAAAAATAAACAATACACAGGCCATTTACATATTTACAAAGAATACATTATCCATTATCAATAATAATTTACAAGCTGATGATCATTTACATATATCTGATCAAATATAAAAAATTAACTTATTTTTAAAGTTTTTCTAAAATACCAGCATGTCACACCCACAATTTCCAATATATTAATATTTTTACTAACTAATGGCACTAAAATGTTTAAAATCGATGACAACAAACCATTTATGTTTTGGCCAATGTAAATAAATTCTGAGCCACTTTTTGTCCATTTTATAAATTTCTGTTTGTGCATTCGGTACAGCCAAATATAAAATTCTATGTTATATTATATAAAATGTATTTTTCTAAGAATTTAGCCTTTTTTGTTCACCAATTTTTATTATGCACTTGTGATTATTGAACTGGCTTCGCAACATCGAATTAGTTAGCCATTCATAACTACTACTAGTGAATTTTCAAACCGATAGCAATGTTATTGACTGGAGAATTTAATATGGAGATGCCATTGCAAGTCGCTGATTGTCACAAGAAATTTCAGATAAAATATAGGAATGCTTGCAAAACCAATCATGTTTGAATTTGAAATAAAAAAATTCAATGGTTAAAAATAAACTTTCACTTTAATTAGAAACATTTGTTCCATACAAAATAGACCATCCCAATGTTCATATGTATCACTACATTACTATTGTTATTTTAGATATGTTCTATATCAATATACAACTATCAAACGTATAATGAATCAGATATAAGGTATAGTGTTGCATATGGTATGTTGAGAGATGGTATGTGTACAATTGCGAGAATAAGAGTAAAAGATAATAATGTAGTTACATAGTACTTTGTTTAATGAATGAAATATTTTTTCATTAAATAATATCATGAAATTCCATACATTACCACTTGCTTTATTACAAAGTCTCACCAGTTGAAACCGGTCCATATTTGAACAAGTTACAAGCTCTACAAAGTTTCACTAACCCGAGGTGGTGCGATCCTACAAAAGCACAGTTTTGCGATTTTATAGATATGTATATGTTTATTGGAGATTGAGTGGAATAATAGATTCGGTTCTAAAGATTTAAGTCGGAATATAATGATTTTTATGATCTCACTTCTGAGGCTGTGTTTAGGTTGCTTATACATAAAATATCAAAGTAGTCGTGGTTTTTGTATATATCTTAGCAATTTTCAAAAGTACCACACATTTACCAAATAGTACGTTTTTTCGAAATGTCTGGGCATTAATCGTTTTGAGGAATGTGTGTATTTTCAAATTGTTCACATGTTAAACAACGTGTTTCTTTTTTTGTGTCTCTTGTTGCTGTTGTTTTTGTTTTTGTTGCAAGCAAACAAGTAACAACAACATAAGTGGAAATGTATCTCATCATTACATATTTAAAAATGTATGCATTTTTATATGATGTTGTTGTAGTTGTTGGCATGTATTTGTTGTTATAATGTTGTTACCATTATGCTGTTTGGGCGTAACATTAACAAGCACCCATAAGAAGCTCAATGGAAATAATTTTTTTTTACACAATGCATGCAGACACATACGGATATTAAGTGAGTTAGAGAAAGAGCTATACATTGTGTACTTTTGATATTGAAAATCACCAGCCACAAACCATTATCATGTAAGCAGTTTTATTGTTGCCGCTTGCACCAGTTAACCATTCTGTTTTTATAGAGAGAAACTTTATCAAATACAAAAAAAAAAGGAAAATTGCAACAACTTGTTTGTTTATCTTATTATGACAGCATTATACGATCAAATACCAAACGTTTTGGTAAAATCTATACTAGAAAATAAATTTAATTCATACATAGTAGATATATTTTAGCCAGTAATGTAGACATTTTAGATATACATATCGTCCCCTTAATAAAACAATAGTTTATTTTTTTTTTGCCATTTCGAAATAAATGAGTTTAAAATTTTTGTGTTAATAGACATCTAGAACATAAGTAATATTTCAATTGATCTTTTGACCAACTTTGTGGAAGTAGAATTTCACAAAATTTTGACCACATATAGAATTAGTTATGTATATTCTTATTATGTAATAAAAACTAATGGTATATATTAGGGTGGGTCGATTTTTTTCACGAAAAATCGTATAGCAGAAACGCAATCTACGGAAAATTCTATGAAATTCTCCCCAAGAAACCATAGGTCTAAAATCAAATCCTATCTTGCGCATTTCGTCTTTTACACAATGATATCTCAGTATATACATATATGTACATTAGAATTAATTTCAAAAATTTGTTTTGCGGGTATCATAATTTTTCTGAAGGTTTATGCGTAAATAAAAATAATGGCGTCCTTTTTTTGGAAAATTTTCACTCCTTATGGTGGTTCAACGCATCTAAAGACGCGAATTTTGAGCTCATTTTTCTGTAGGTCAAAAACGGTGTAATATATTGCAAATCTGATTTCACCAGTCTGAATCAAAAATTAATACAATTGATGTTTTTTTAATACTTAAAAATAGTTCCAAAAAACCCACAACAGGGGGCGTAAATATCATAAAAAAATAAAAAAAGAATTTTAGTTTTTTTAAAGATGCACGATGAAAATCCATTTTAAGCTTAGCAAAACGGCACCAATATTTCCTTTCTATCACTAACCGTTAAAAAGTTATTTGGCTTCAAAGTTATTTATTTAACAAGAAAATAATATTTGTTAAAAAAAAGTTTAGAAATTTCTTTATTAGCTTGGCTTAGCAAAACATTTTTAAAGCCACATAACTTTTTAACGGGTTGTGATAGAAACGAAATATTGGTATCATTTTGATAAGCTTAAACTACCCTTCCATCATGTATGTATATTTAAAAAATCTAAAATACTTTTTTTATTTTGTTTATGAAATTTACGCCCCCTGTTGTGTGTTTTTGGATTTATTTTTAAGGATTCGAAAAACATCAATTGTATTAATTTTTGATCCACAATCGACTTTGCAATATATTCAACCGTTTTTGCTCCACAGAAAAATGTGCTCAAAATGCAAAAACCTTCAGAAGAATGATGATACCCGAAAAGTAAATGAAGTGACCTGATCACATACGAACTCTAATGTACACATATTTTTTTTTAATAGTTTTTTTTATTGGATAAAACACGAAATGCGCAAGATAGGTATTGATTTTAGACCTATGGTTTCTTTGGGAAACTTTCTTAGAATTTTCCGTAGATTGCGTTTCTGCTATACGATTTTTTACTTTTTGATCCTCCATACAAATCGACCCGGCCTAGTGTATATGCTTATACACTATTGTTTTATTGAGGGGACGATATGTACCTATAAAGAAATATTATAATATTGTTATTTACGACTACTTTACATCTTAAAATACTTTATGAATTATCACAATTTTAAAGTGTGTATATCAGTTGTATCAATCAGTGACAATCAGTTGTATAGAAAAAATTTTCGAATTTTGAAGAGTGCCGGCCGGTATTATCGCTAAAACTTAATGCAAAATAATCGAAATGTGTACGTAATTGTCATTACAATAATATATAAAAGATAAAAATTGGTTAAAAAATGTTAAAGTTATTAAAAATTCCCCTGACCATTAACGTGTATTAGGTCACTTGAACAAGAAATTTAGGAAAAATATTAACATATTTTAGGAAATATTAAAATAAAAGCTCAGTTTTACTTAAAATATATCCATATTTACTTGAATATGAGTTTTTGTCTTCGTAGGATACTGTTAAGCTATTAGCAGTTAAGCAACGGCAGTTTCAAATCTCCATTTTCAAATTTTTAAAAATTTTGTTAAACAAATTTCTGAATTTGTTGATCATCACATTGGGATTTATTGAGATAGAGCTAGTGTCGTAATATTCCACCCGGCACACTTCGGCAGTTACTAGGGTAACTGCCGACTTTTTTTAGATTGAAAATGTTATTTTAAATCAAAATGTATATAAAGAATATTTAAACCAATGTTATTGTCATATTTTTAAATATGAATATCCTTAGAAGTTTTAATTTAATTATCTTAATAATTACTCTAAGAACTTAAAATTTCATTTTGTAATAAATGGTTATACAAGAAAAGTTAATTTACCTGTTTTAAAAAAAAAAATTTAGGTGACACTGAGAAAATAGTTTTGTTTTTTAATTACAATTTAATATTTATTGCTAATGAACTTATTCAGTCTAAATTACCAAAAAAAAATTCCCGATTGGGGTAGATAGATTTTTAACGAAGAATCCACATGTGGATTGTCCATAATCCAGTTTTTGCGAAAATCGTGGTTATGTGATTATGGAGCATAAATCAGACAGGCCACAATGATCTTTTGTTCTTTAAAATGGTACTTGATGTATATAGAATTTTGGCATCGATTTCTTGGTGCATTTCGTATTTAGACATTAAGAACATATTTTTGCATTTATTATATTTTACAGAATATTTTGACTTTTTATAGCATATTTGGTAATTTAAGAGCATATATGTTGCCATTTTTTTTACATTCTTTAGCATTTTTCTTATTTTATGATTATTTTATTAAATTTTGTATCACAAATTTTTTCACCCAAAAATTTGTTTTCATAAAATTTAAAAAAAAATGATTTTTAATATTTATATTAAAATATTGCCGAATATTGTTTTTTTATTAAAAATATGAATATGGATGTCAGTAGTGACTCCCAGTAACTACTAAAAATGTAATTATTTGAATTTGATTGCAGCTATCTTGGAAAAAAATAGTCATGCGAACATTTCTAGACAGTTCGAGTTCTTTAAAAATATGTTATGTCAATTTTAAATATAATTGCTTTGTAGGTTTAAACTTTTTCAGTACTTTAGCAAAAAAGCAATAAATAGTTGGAATCTACATATTAAAACAAATATAAAACAAATCTGGGATTTTATATAATTTTAGATATAAAATTCTAAGACTATATAGCTTTATCCGTCCGTCTGTGCGTATATCTATCGTTGATACTACGATAGAGTGAAATAATTTTGATTTAGATGTAATGAAATTGCCTTGAAATTATATCAATTGCATGCAAAACCTCCATTAAATTTCTCCGCATCTCTGCTTGACAATAACCACACAATTTATTATTGTCCAATGATTTAAATTCACATCAAACATTTATATTTATGGTACATATGCTAAAGTGTTAAACATTTAACAGCAAGTATCGTTAATCACTTTAGCAATTTTTATTGTATATTTTTTTTTGTTCAATTTCATTGTCGTTGTTTTCATTATTTTGGCTTCAGTTTCAGCATTTATGAATGTTAAAGGAAGAAACTGGCCGTCCAAGTGACGGATAATATTAGGCGTATTACGTGCGGACATTTGCGTTCATATTTTGCTTGCAAAGCAGACGTATTTATGTAAGTAGTTACTCATACATACATTTATTATTTATCAGACTTCTATGATCGTTTGTTTGTTGCCAACTTTGTTTCAATTTAGTTTGTTTTGTTTGGTTGTTGTATGTTTTCTGCACCAAAAATAGTCTGTGCCTGGCCTTAAATGTTTGGCCTGTCCATCTAGTGTCCACTGCAGACTGCATGTATTAGGACGGGTAGGACAGACTGACTGACTAGCATGCTGTTGGTGGATTTGTTGGCTGGTTGCAAGTATGTATGACTTGTTGCAACTGTTTGACTGTTTGCTATGCCATTTATGGTTGATTGTTGTTGCATTATGACTGGTGGGTTGGATTTCTAAGTTGGCGTTAACTTTAGTGCTGACATTATCGTAACGAAAAGATCAGTTCAGTAGTGCGTTTCAATTTAATTTTCCACTGAATTTCACTTCATGTTTTTCGCGCTATGTGTTGTAGTGCATTTGCTAAAAACGATTTTATTACCATAAATCATTTTAATGACACATGTATGACGGCTTATGATATTTTGTTAATAGACAATTTTTTTTTGCCTCCATCATCATCATCGTCGTCATTGAGAAGATTGCTTTTGATATTGTTCAGCATGTAGTTTATTGAAAGTAGAAAGTTTTGCAAAGAAATGTTTATAAGTATGTATGACTATAAATTTATCAATTTGTTAGCAAAAGTATAATGAAGTGAGTTAAGAGTTGTAATTTTAACGCATGAGTTAAGCTAACATTTTTTTATAGAGTTTTCTAAATTGATTGTTCAGTATATATATTAGGATGGTTCTTAAATTGGACTGTTCGCTTTTCGTTTCTCACAGAGTCTGTTCAGCTTCTTCAAAAACCAAAATGTTGAACATTTGAGCATTTGAACATTTTAAAGTTTGATTTTATTTGATACCTATTTTGGTTCATATAAATATAAAATAAAAATAAACTTAATTGGTGTAAATTTAACAATCACCTAGTATTGATTCAAAATGGGAATATTTGTATACCACCATTCTGGGTAGGGTACATTGATGTTTGTAACTACCAAAAATATTGTCCCAACTACCATCTTCAACTACCATCTGAAGCGCAAATTCTAAAATAATTCCACAAAATTTCCTAAAAATTTGTTATTTCCCCAAGGATAGAACCTATTGAATTTGGGCGGAAGAGGTCCATTATTTCTCCTAGCCTCCATACAACTGTCTTATCTGAAAATAGTCAAGCTCTCATAAGTATCTTAAATATAAAGATATCCACATAAAATTTAGCACAAATAAGTTTTATATAAGCTAAACTCATACTCACAAATTTTGTAGCATAGTTCCAAAATTTACCATAGCTCCCATGTAAGGACAACTTCCAACCACAAATTAGCAGTAAGTAGTTTCTTATTAATTCTAATGAAATCAAAATTTAATATAGTTTCCTTTCTAAAAACCACTTTAACGGAGATAAATCTTTCATATAATTTTGTATTGATTCGCAGCAAGTCATTTCTTATGAATCATAGTCATGATTCTGTATTTTGGGAGAATCGGCCCATTATTGACCATAGCTCCCATGTAAGACTTATTCCTGGAAATTACGCTATTGTGCACGCAGAAAAAAAAACATGGTTGTGGAAACCATAGACAACAACTAGATAGGTAACTGAGAGCCAAAAACCTAAGTCTGCTGTCAAAAACCTAATTCATGAGAATGTGTTGCATGTATTTTGTTTTTGTATCACCCGTATGTGTGAAAAGAGAGTAATTTTTTCCTCTCTCCTTCCGCTGTATGCATACAAATAAATGGTAACCATAATCTAAGAGCAACATATTATGATAAGATTTATGATTGTAGTCCAAAACATATTACGATCATTATTAGTATCATAAAATATCATAATATATTCTGAAATAATCATATTATGATACAAATAAATCATAATATGACCCAAAGTAATCATATTTATGACCCAATTAAACCATATTATGATTCAATGAAATCATATTATAATCCAAAGTAATCATATTATTATTAAAATTAATTTTTAGAAATACAAAATTTTATTTCAATAGGTTTAAGGCATTAAATTCCCAATTAAAATATTATTGATAAATTCACTGAAATTAATTGCTATTCGCTCTAGGAAACTTCAAGATAATATACGAATAAAACTATACAGCGCATAGGAATTACAGACACTCAAAATTTAATTGTAAAAATAACATAGGTTAGACAAACACCAACACTCACAAATGGTGGGAAAAAATATAAACGATGAAAATATAAACGTTTACAGTAACTAAAATATTGTATTATATGTTTACGACAACAATATATTGTTACAAAGAACATAATATAGTTGTCGTAACCATGTCCAACCATATTTTTCCTCTTCGTGTGCAGAAATCTCATATCTGTTAGTATGAAGTATGAAAATTTAATTTAATTTTACAGAACATGTTCATCATTAATAGAGTGTGATCGGACGGAGCGATTCCTCACAATGTTCTCCTTTCGATTTTGGGGAGAGTCTTCCAAATATGTTTGTAACGTGCAAACATATTGTCCTAATACCAACCTTAAAGTATACCAATCTGGTCATCTGATCACTTTCTGAGTCGATTAAGCGATGTCCGTCCGTCCCTCCGTCCCTCCGTCTGTTCGTCCATCTAAACCTTGTAATCAAACTACACGTCGCAATTTTAAAAGAAATTCGACAAAACTTGACACAAACTTTTATATTGCCTATTGAATTTGGTTAGAATCAGTCCATTAGTTCTCCTAACCCAGATACAACTGCCACATCTGAAAATAGTTAAGCTCTCATAAATATCTTAATTATAAACATATCCAAACCAAATTCAGTACCAAAAAGTTCAATATATACGCAAATCATCCCACTAAATTTTGTGATAATCGGTCCATAATTATTCATAGCTCCAATATAAGGCCCTTCCACTTCCGAAAATCACTTTATCTAGCATAAATATCTTACAATGTTGGTATTCAATTAACTATTTTTAAAATTTTGATAAGTTACCCGGCCTAAGTCATTAATGTATATAATAGAGATATCTAATAATAGATATTTGAAAGTCCTTTGCAACGACGTATTTAAGACCATAGCAAATTGGACCTATAATCGGTCTAAATCGGGAAAAATATTTTTCAACCTAATTCTTTTTTTCACAAAATAAAATATTTTTAATACGAATTAAAACCTTTTGTAGGTTTATTGGTTTTATTTCATGTTTGATACAAAATAACAGAAGTCAAGTATGGGCCACTGTTCATGAAATTTAAATATTTGGTTACGATTTACTTGTATGTATACTAAGAATGTGGAACGATTCCTTTGATTTTCTAAATTAAATTCCAGTTTTTAAAAAGTTTTTTTTTGGAAATCTTGTATAGATAGGGTATTCAATTAATCGGGTTTCTAATTTAATCGGTTAATTTAAAATTATTCGATTAACCACATAAATGTTATTTTCATTTTAAATTGAATCGGTTTATTTGTTATTTGAAAATCAACAATTTCAAATTATTCGAACAGTTAACCGTTCAAAATTAATCGGTTAACCGATTAACGGTTTTTTTCACCAAATTTTTTCACCAAATAAAATATTTTTAATCCGAATTTGTTCTCCCAAAAAAATGTTTATATTATACATTTTTGTTCACTAATAAATTTAAAAAATAAATAATTAATTTTTTTTTTTTTTTAATTTACCTAAAAACACTTAAAATTTGTATTTTAAAGTATAATTTGGTGAAGGTTATATAAGATTCGGCACAGCTAAATATAGCTCTCTTACTTGTTTTTTTTTTTGAATTGGTAACATTTTACTACACAAATAGAGGCAAATTCAAATCTTGAGAGTATTTTGGGACACCCTTTAATAAAATTTTAAATAAATCGGTATTCTTATATTGTAATTTTTTTTTTTTAATTTTCGATTAAACATTCCCTTTAGTTAAAACAACTGGAGATCAATTATACAGTGGTGGCCAGGAATTTAAGACAAAAATTGTTTGCTAAATTCTGTAATTGTCAATTATTTTTTCAAATATTTCCACAAATATGTATGCATGAGGACTGTTTTAACACACAAGTGTGTTTTATTCGACTGTGTCAATTCATACATATTCACCATGAACACATACAATTTTTCGACAACTTGACCAAAATATTTTTTTTTTAAATAAAAATATTTTCTCACATTTATATCATTATAATTTTATTATTATAAAATATTTGGACCAAATTTCGTATTTTTAGTTCCATTAGTTTCGATCATATCATGTTATTAACAGCGGATGTTCGCTGAGGTGGGTCAACGTATTTCCACATATCTTTGTCAATATATGTTTTACCGATTTTTCCAAACATTTTTCAGAAACTAGAAACATTAATAATAAATTTCATACCCTTAGACGTCCTTTTATTTTGGCTCTATCGCACTTAAAATTCAGTTGATGAAAAACATTGAAGTATTTGTCTTAAATTGATGGCCACCACTGTATAGTATGTATATACCCTCATGCAGTCAGAGCGAATATGTATGTTTGCTTATGAAAAATTTTTTAAAAATTAAGATCGCTTCGATGTGTAAAACTGTCAACACAATTAATTTCCACCAATGAATGTTTTTTTAATGAATTAATCAGAGTTATGCAAATATGTACCTTTAAACCAAACATTTGCATTTTTAAATGACATCTTTTGTTGTTTAATTGTTATTGTTGTAATTGTTTGTTGCTGTTACTGTAATTCATCAAATTGTTAAGGTTTTGTTGATGTTGTTTTTTATTAAATGCTAAAAATCAACTCAAAAAATGTATATAAGTAAATCTCACTTTTTTCGAATGGGATCTCTGGCCAACGTAAAATTAACAACAGCGACAATAATGACAACAAACTGGAGTTAAAAGCATTTAATCCCATAAAATAAATATGTGCATACATTCCGCATGTATTTAAATAATAATAACAATAATAATAATGTTACAACACTATATAAATAATATTACAAAAAAAATAAAAAAAAACAGAACAAAACCAGAAAATTTACAAATAATTTATGGGGTTATTTATCTATAAAACAGAAGCCTAAAATACCAACCAAATAATAAGTCCCTCTGCTCTGTCAGTTAGTCAGTGATTCAGAGAGACAGCTAGCCGGTAGAATCATGTGCATCAAATTAATAAATGCCATGGCATTAAATGACAACAATATGTATTAATTTTTGTCCAGTGTTTATTTATTTTTTACTATTTTTCTTTTTGTCACATCAGATCACAGTCAGATTATAGGTATTCGTTTGATTGGGTTAAAATTGAGAAAATTACACCTTGTATTATAATGGTGATTTTATGCATCTATAAATGTAGGTATGCTTGTTTTTTCTTATTCATTTTATAGAAAATTAGACATAAAAAACTAAATAACACTTAAGCTTTAAACATCAGATACATAGATACATATTTATTATTGTCCATCAAACAAAAAGGGGATTAAAAAGATTTAGAAAATGCACGCACACACACTTCAATGCATAGCTGACGATAAAACCCACAAAAATATACGAATAAAATATAAAAATTGTCATGTGAAATGTTTGAGATCCAATAAAACCAATAATCAGATTGTCAACTGCTCGGTCATTGATACATCTCACTAGATAAACAGAGCAGCCATGTCTGGGTGCATAAGTGTGAATAGATTGCGAGCGAAACTTAACTTATTGAAAAATACACTGAATTGAAAAGAAATGTATTTTTATTTTGTGTGTCCTCTAAAAATCTAATGTTAACTGAATATGAAAGAGCAGAATATTTTATACGGTTTTTAGTTTCACTATCCAAAAATGTTGGACAATTCCTTTGATGTACTAAATAAAATTTGAGTTTTTGAATAGTTTTTTTGGAAACCTTTAGTAGGTTTATTGGTTTTATTTCATGTTTGATACAAAAGAACAGAAGTCAAGTATGAGCTACTGTTCATGAAATTTAAATATTTGGTTACGATTTACTTGTTTAATTTTCTTAATCAAATTTTTATTTTTGGTTTTTATTATCTAAAAACCAAATACTGAATTTAAGCAAAATCGTTACGTAAAATTTTAGAGATTGCCCATTTTATTTGATATTTTGAGCTTTGGGTTATAATAATAATAATAATAATATTTTCACCAAAAAATGTCCACTTATTTTCAATCTCAGACCTATACAGCCCAATTATGAATAAAAAATCCGCCGGAGTTTTTCCCTTTTCCCATTTTCAACATTGAATTTGAATAGGAAAAATTGAAAAAAAAACTACCGCAGATTTTTTATTCATAATTTGGCTGTATAGCTCTGAGATTGAAAATAAGTGTGATTAAATATTGAGTGTCCTAATTTGTTTCATAAATCTCTTTGTTAAATTTGTGTTGTTAAGGATATAATTGTTATGTTCTTTGAAAAAAATTTAAGTTAATACCATTTAAATGAATGAAATTTAAAAATCATGACGTTGGTCTTGTCAATTATTTGACGCTTTTCACATAATTTTTTTATGCTTTCTAAGAGTCACTGTCGGTTAACAAAATTGAAATCAAAGCGTGCAACTTTATCAAGCATCCACTTTGCAAAGATGCAATGACAAGAAGTAGTCATAAATTAAAATTGATGACTTTAAGCAGACAACCAAGAAGAATGTATGTGAGTGTATAAGTTAGGTTGTCCCTTATAAAAATTAAACTTAGATAAATTTAAAAATTTAATATAAAAGGAAATGCAAATCGTGAAATAAAATATTCAAATTGATGATCACAAATGCAGAGTAAAGAAAATGTGACAGAATTGTGTCTAAGATTATCGTGCGTACCTGCCGCTAGGGCCTAACCTCACGGTGTTCTCAACACCGGATAGAAACAATGCGTCTATCACCGCTATTTAGTGGCTTGCAAGGAACACTAAATTGGCAAATTTTTCTACATTGACTAGCTCGGGCTATCTAATCCCTTGCCACCATAGCTAGCTACAAATTTAACAAGCCCAGGATAATTATTAAAGCAACAACATCTGGCCTGGTAATCCAGTCCAATGATTTTCTTCGCGCTTTGGGTTTCAACCACAGCCACCAGCGAGCTCACCGAAGTGACCTCACCAATGATCCTACAAGACTAAAAGTCCTGGGGCCATAAAATCCCCGCTGTACTTGACAAGACTCAAGTCAGCTTCGAACTTAAAAAAAATTAAGTTCTTTCCAGAAATGAGGTCCGTGCACCTCGGAGCTCCGGTTTCGCCCCTTGAAGCATTGTCAGTTAGCCACTCCAGTTGTATAATAATCAACATCATCTTCTAATCAAAGAAGATGATGCGATCATCACACCCGGAGTGTTTCCAGCAGGCACCAATCGGGGAGGTCTGACATAGGCACATGAAAAAGATATGGTTGCTCATATCAATTTCTTTGCCTGCCAGAAAATGTGACAATAGCAAAGTTTAAATATTTAAATGTTTATTCATCAATTTCTTCATTATATATTTTTTGATTTATGCTGACATGTTCATCTTTAAGTTTTTTTTCAATTAAACCCGATCTTATTTTTAACAGGAAAACAAACAATATAGGAAATTTGTAATATGTTTGTAAATGTATTTAATAACCACGTATAGTCAGGGACAGCTGTATGATCTTAATTCATTTAAATAATGAATCAATCAAAGTTGGATTTTACATGAGATATCCATATTGTCAATATTAATGACTTTGTAACACATATATATCGATGGCTTAATATAAAAAGGCCCTAACTCGTGTTTTTTTAAGTCTAGATTTTTTTGGCTAATTATGATATATGATCGTACCATTTATCGAAATAAACGGAAATCTGGACTTACAAAAAAACACGATTTAGGGCCTTTTTATATTAAGCCACCGATATGTAGATCAATAATAGTTAAAATATTGAGGTAGTCGTGGTTTTTTGCTTATATCTCAGCCATATGTTTACGGATTTTCTCGATTTTAAATAGCAATTGATTATGAATCATGGATGTCAGTTATTAAGGGGATTTGAACATACAGACGGAGAGACGGATATGGCTATATCGACTCTAATATGCGTATTTTCATGGCCAGATCCATATTTTGATTTCCATTTTTGATAGAGTTGTAGTGCAACAGGTAAGTTTTGTCGTTATTGGTTTCCAATATATTAGCAATATTCATGTGATCGTGAACGTGACACAAAAATAGAATAAAAAAGTGCAAAAATCAGCGAATAGAAACATGTTTTTTTTAAAGCCGAAATAGGGTTCCTAATTTCCCGGACTTTTTCTCCCGGGAGGAAATTAAAAAATCGTTGAATTCACAGGAACTTTTTTTTAGCACTAAATTAAACCAAAAACCAGAAAATTTTTTTCGAATAAATTGAATTATAATTTTACCAGTTTTTTAAAAGAAGTATAAAATAACTATATTTGGTTGCTGTCTAGCCTTTATAAGGGTTTCTAATTTAATAGTGGCATTTGATCGGTATTGCCAGAGTCGTAGTTTTAATCAGTATGAAATCAATAAATTCTTTAATTAAAAAATTTAAAAATTTCGACCATGTTTAATCTGTAAAACATGCGAAGTTAGAGAAATTTTTCAAATCTGATTATGTATATTATGTTACACCAAGGTTAGACCTATATATAATTCAGACACAATTTTTCAACAAGATCGGTCCAGAACTCTCTGAGTTAGAGGGGGTCAAAATGTAAAAAAAACATGTGATTTTTCTCATCCATTTAACTTATTACCTATTGTTCTAAGCAAAATGTGTTCCAAATAGTTTAGATAGCTATTTCTTCAATCTTTCGGAAAAAATATTTAAAAAATAAATAAAAAAATTTTAATATTTTTTTTCCGAAAACAAAAACTTTTTTAACTTTTTCAAAATAAGCCATTTGTTTTTTTCTTAAAATAAAGCTTAGATATTTTTCTTGAAGACCTATTTGGTCGCTTAGTGGGATGCGAGTTTGATATCTATCAAAAAAAATGTTTTGTAACTCAAAACATGCAATTTTTGACTTTTTTTGCAAAATCAAAAACTTTGTTGACTTTTTTTTTCAAAATGGATCCTTTTTTTAATTTATTTTTTTGCTCAAAAGAATGCTTGGATATTTTCCTTTCAGACCTATTTGGTCGCTTAGTGGGATATCTTTCAAAATAAATGTTTTTTAACTCAAAACATGCAATTTTTCACTTTTTTTTTTTTCAAAATCGAACTTTTTTTTTCCAAAATTGGCCCTTTTTTAAATTCGTTTTTTGCTCAAAAGAAAGCTAGGGTCTTGTCCTTTAAGTTCTATTTGGTCGCTTAGTGGGATATATAGCAAAATAAATGTTTTTTAACTCAAGATATACAATTTTTGATTTTTTTTTGGCAAAATCGAATTTTTTTTCAAAAGGGGACCTTTTTTAATATTTTTTTTGCTCAAAAGAAAGCTTAGGTCTATTCCTTTAAGAGCTTTTTGGTCTCGTAGTGGGATGCGAGTGGAATATCTATCAAAATAAATATTTTGTAAGTCAAGACATACAATTTTAGTGTTAGAACATTTATTATACTCGCATCCCACTACGAGACCAAAAAACTCTTAAAGGAATAGACCTAAGGTTTCTTTTGAGCAAAAAAAAAAATTTAAAAAAGGGCCCCTTTTGAAAAAAAGTTTATTGGTCGGCAACATTATTTGAGCTTTAATTTCCTTAAATCTTTAAATTATTACGTTATTAATGCATTTACTACTGCATTCTCTACTTTCTTTACCAATGTTTGCCTGTAGGTATAAGGCTCAAAGTTCACTTTTTCTTTAGAATAATTTGTTTGCTTTAATTTTTTGGCTTTATACGATATTTTTTACCAGCAGCTTGGAATTACCAAGTTTTTACATGAAAATAACTTTTAAATGAGAATAAATGAAAAAAACAAAATTTGTTGTATCAAACTTTGATAAATTTAAAAAAATATTTAGGAACAAGAGAAAATCGTGAATTATCTTTCAAATATTTTTACTGGGACTCCCTAGTTAGTATTCTTTTTGTTAATATGGGTGTTATATGAACACACTTTAATGCGTGTGATCTAATTTGCATGCAACACGATTTTTAATAAAAGATCTTTAAGCAGACGTCAAGTAATCTACACACCCTGGAAACAGAAAACAAAAACGTAAAAAAGCCACTTGAACGTGTGGAAGGTGAAAATAATTTTAAGAACTAAAACGCTGTAGTCATCATCTAAATACCCTACTCTACAACAATATATATTTGAAGAATTTTATTCTTGTAAGCTTTGACCTTTAATAAATGATACGCATTGGTGGCTGGTTTAAACTAAGTTTACTGTAGTATAAGTAAAATAATTTGGAAAGTTGTTAACAATATTAAATCAGATAAGTATATTTGAAATATACATAAATTGAAGCAAATAACTAATATTTTTTTTAGCTCTCTCTTAGTCAATAATATTATTCGAGATGAAGATTAAAACTTAAATAAAGCGATTATAATTTAATGTCTTATAAAATTAAACAAAAGTCATAAAAGAAATTGATAAAGACTTAAATAATCAATTTTATTTAAAATTATGTTACAAACAGTTTTATGGACACATTAGCCCATTGAATGATATTTCAATGGACAAAAAAAAAACAACATGTAAAAACTGCTGCAGGTAGATTAAGAATACGCCTGCACATACTCACGATGACGACGATAACAAAGATTATTTGTTGTTAAAAGTATTGTCACATACTCGCACCAACAACATTCCTATAGAAAAGCAGAGATACAGTCTTTTATATTTACTAAACTTGTATCATCTGCAGCACACACTTGCTCACCATTTATAGGAGTATGTAGTGTGTGCATGTGGAAATGAAGTAACTATTGCCACAATCTTTCTTTATCATACTGCAATGAATGAATTTCACAATTTCTTTAAGAGCATCTTTTTCTTTATTAGTTTTTTGTTTAAATATTTTTTGTTTTCGCTGCTTTAGAAGCTTCTTGAGAGTTGACGCTAATGCTTTTTAACAAAAACACAGCTCATTTGCATGTTGCACAGTAAATAAAATAAAAATATATAAAAAAAAAATTGTGGGAACTTTTAAGTGTTTGGGCTAAGGCAATATATAGACCTACCTAAAATATTTTTCTTTCATTATATGTATGTTGATAATAATTAGAATTTAAGTGGTGAACAGAACAACTACTCCTATTTCGTAACGAATAATAAATTATTTGAAAATTAAATTTCTCACGAATTATATGTGATAACTTTTTAGGTTTAATAAAATTACCTCTCGAATTATGTATTTTTTTTAGGGTAAATTCAATTCGTCTTTGACTTTTACCACAGTAATATAATTTTCTGTCATCCTTTTCAACTATCTTAGATTATTCTATCAAAGTATTAAAATCTGTTTTCAATAATCCTTTGAAAATCGCTTAATCATTGTTTTTTATGGCCAAATGAATAGATAGATATTGAATTTTTGCCACAAATATTATTTCTCTTTTTTTTCCAGAAATATATTTATAGATAAAAATATGATAACAGATGGCTTAAAAATAAATTTGTAATGTTTAAGCAAAAAATGAAATGACACTTTTATAGATGACGTTTTAATGCACTTGTGTTAAAAGTATACAATTGATAAAAAAGGATGAATGAATAATAATAATTAATGAATTTTTAAAATATCGCTGGCTTAACATGCAAAGGCTCTAAGTCCACTTTTTTAAAAAATTGAGATTTTAATGCAGTAATGTACAATAAGTAAAAATACATTGATTACAAAGAAAAAAATTGGAGTTATCTCGCTTTTTGTTGTTGTTTTGTAGTGATGAGCAAAAGAGCTTAGTCCAATTTATCACAAGAAAAAGCTTTAAGTCCCTATAAAAAGTACAGTTTAACCATTTCTGTAAAACTGTTCAATGACATGTATACTAGTAAGAAAAAATGGTCCGTCAAGCCCAACCATTTAATACCCTACACTAAGTAAATGAGCAAAATTATTTTTCTTTTAAAATTTAAAAAAGTTATTTTCGGAAGAGGGTCTTATTTGGGAGCTATGACTAATTATATTTGCATTGAATTTTATGTGTATACCAACATTTTTAAGAGATTTATGCTCGTTAAAGTGATTTTGGGAAGCGGGCCCTATATGGGAGCTATGACTAATTATAGACCGATCGTCAAGAAATTAGGTGATATGATTTCCATAGTTTAAGGTATTTCGGGAGGCCATTTGTATGGGAGCTAGGGGAAATAATGGACCGATTACAGCTAGTTTCAAAAGGCTTCGCCCTTGGGCCTAAAAAAGTGTATATCAAAATGTCTTCAAAATTAATCGACTCATAAAGTGATCCTGAGTCTATCGGTATAATTTAAGGTGGGTGTTAGACTATTATTTTTGGGCGTTACAAACATCCACCGTGCCGAATCTTATATAACCTTCACCAAATTGTACTTTAAAATACAAATTTTAAATATTTTTAGGTATACAAAATTAAAAAAAAAACATTTCAAAATTGTTTTTTAAAATTTAAAAAAAAAAATTTTCAAAATTTGTTTTTCTAAATTGTTTTTTCCAAGGTTTTTTAATTTTTTTTTAAATTATTAGTGAAAAAAAGCATTTGGCTGTGCTGAATTTTATATACACTTTTTAAAAAAGTTTTTTCCCATTTTTTTTTTAAATTTTTAAGAAATTTTTTAAATTTTTGTAATTTTTTTTTAATATGACAAAAAAAAATTTTTTTGATAAAAAAATTCGGGTTAAAATATATTTTTCCTGATTTTGACCCATTAGTTGGTCCAACTTACTATAGACTTTTATACATCGTTGCAATGGACTTCGAAATTTCTATCATTAGATACCCATATTGTCTATATTAATGACGTAGTAATCCAGATATAAAAACTAGTAAATAAGAAATGAAAGACAAGTTCTAAGAAAAAGACCTAAGTCCATAAAAAAAATACAAACTAAGCAATAGAAAAAGCTCTAAGTCCAAAAAACCTTTTATCTCGGCAAATACTTATTTTATCATTTTGCTTTTACGCACAGAAAATAAAGAAAAATACAAAAAAAATTGCGTTTACAGAATTCAAAAGTATTTACGCCAAAAAAAAGTTTGAAATTTTTTGTCTCTCCTGTAAAATTTTAAAATATGGACTTAGAGCCTTTGCATGTTAAGTCAGCGATATATATATAAATCGGGTATAAAGAGTAATTAAGTATGCTTTATGAAGCATTACCTATGAGAGAGTGGGTTGAAATAGAAACAGTTTTAATCTGAAAGTAGTAACAAATATACTAGCATTTTATTTACTTCTTTGTTGGTTCCAGTTTGAACCAATTTTGATGATTTCAAAAGTATTTTGGGGGGAAAAGATGTCACTATTTGATTGCCGATATTAATAAATATGACAGAGTTTTTATGGGGATAAAATATTTAGAATGACGTTTTTATTATTATCATACACCCATGTGTATGTTTACTGTAACCCTTTCCAAATTTTTACAAGGTTTTTTTTAACAATATTATGGTCACTGTAATTATTTATATGATTGCGGTAACCATAATATGAAAGAGTCACGATTCACATGATTACCGCAATCATTTACATACATGAGTGTTAGTGTGGATCGATTTGTAAGGCCAACATTTTTCGATATTGTGCCATAGATTTTTCCTATAGCTTTTGGCATGAGGCGCCCAAATTACAGAAAAAGTAAACAAAATTTACTTTTATTTTTAAGGTTTTTTAGTAGGTAATAAAAAAATCGAATGATTAATTTTTTTTGAAATATATAAAATAAAAGTTGAGAAAAAGTAAATTTTTAAATTTTTTAGAAATTTGGGCGCCTCGAAAATGATTTTTTTGATATGCCGTACTGGATTTTTTTTTCCTCATGCCGAAAGCTATCGAAAAATCGATGGCACAACATCGATTGCTAAATCGACCCACTCTGATGAGTGAGTAAGTTTGTATTAACCCCCAATTACGAACTGAATTACATGATTCGCCACACAAAATTTAAAGTGCGAATTACCTTGTTCGTACGTAATTCAGTTTGAATTACCTTACGAATTAAGAACAACTCAGTCTCATCTCTAATTTTTATCGAGTGTTTTGTCAATGTCAGCTGTCAAAACAAAAGTACCAAAACAAAACGAAGAAAAAAAATAATTTCATATAAACATATTTGTATAAAATAAATTATTTAAAAATAATTAAAAATCTAATTAAAATTAATTCCAGCAAAATGTGACTATTTTTTCGGATCCCATGCAGCTCAACAATCTTTCCCATGGCCCATACCTCTATTAACGCGCGCTCGCTGCACTGTCTATCACTATTTTTTTTTTTTTGTAATAATGAAAATAATAAAATTATTTATTTTGTTAATTGCTATTACAATTTTATATTTTTTCTTACCTTTTTTCTCCATTGCGAAAACACAAATTTAAAATTCGCACCAAAAAATTAGAAAAATCAAAAGAAAACAAGTAAACAAAAATAAAACAAGAAGAAGAAATAAATGTCAAATTGAATTACAAATCTGTCGTGGGAATGGGTTGTTTCGCAATAGTAATTCAGATCGTGAATTAAGTAATTCAACCGCTAGTCAGAAATGGTATAAGGGTCACACCTAACATTGACAAGTCATGCAGTGTTTTTGCAATGCCGAGCAAAACATAACTTGCATTTCGTAGTTCATCACTGGCTAGCTAAATGACACATGCTATGTCAAATTCTAATTGCAATACTCATTGCGCATTTACTTCTACAAAATTTTTAATGTATAACAACACAATATTCAGCATAAAAATTGGCATGAGGATTGTTCTTAACAAAATATCATCTTATTTGCCACAAAGATATTAAATGAGGTATACACGCATTACAATAAAACTTATCAGTTAAACGAAATGCAAAACAACATATCATTCCAACATGGTCCAATTAACTTTTTCAGAAAGTTGTTTAACAAAAAATAACCGGCCTAGAAAATAGAAAAGTTAAGATTATTATCACAACAATAATAATCAAACAATTTTCCACTTTTAAACTAGCAATAAAATCATGCCTTTCCTTAATGGATTAATAAAATTAATTTAAACAATAATCAATGTTAAACTCTAACAAGTATAATTTTATGAGTTCTCAAAGAAATTATGTCAGAATACATGCACTAATGTATTGATTTACTTTATTCAGCTTATATGATTCTAATCAAAACATTTTTAAAATTTAGATCATACAAATTAGATAATTCGTGACAAGTATTTTATTCCTTTTTTCTATAACAACCACCCTGACTGTTTTGAAACTAAATATAGTGTGAATTGTGAGTCAAAAGAAAGAAAATACAAAAACTCCATCAAAATATTTATAAAATATTCAAATTTGACTTTAATTATTTCTGTGTATTCTTTTTTTTTCGTTTTGTTATAACTTTTTTTGGGTGGATACGATAGATAGATAGATAGATAGATAGATATTAAACTGGCATTAATCAGTGACAAACAGTCACTCGCTGTATGTTTTACATACTTACTCAAACATACAGCTAATGATGTTACATGAAATTGTCATCAGTGTTTAACACAAAATTTACATTTAAAACTGAATATAAAACTAATTTAAACAGCATTAAAATACCGAAATTAAACTGAACTGAAATAAAACTGAACTTAACTGAAAGCCAACAAAAATAAAAACATTTTAAAAAGAGTCGAAAATCAATGTGAGGTCTTTGCAGAACATGCTGAATTTACAAGTGAACGAATATTCTGTTGTATTCGCACAATGGAGTAGTAGTAATATGCTCGTAGATATTGATGGTATGTGTCAATGGCAGAAGTTTAAAAACTATATTTGAATTATGCAAAGTGGGTAAAATTATGTAGATAAAGTAGGACATTTTATTTTATTTTTTTGAGAATTTTATACTAAAATATACACGTTGTAAAAAATTCACGAAAAGAAATAATATGATTTGGGAGACTACAATTGCACAGTGTCATACCATATTATGATTAAATTTTATGGTTACTGTGAATTTATATTAAGATTCGTATAAGGTCTAATTATTACTAATGTTTTGCATTATAGAATATTATAAGTAATAATTTCGTTATAATTATTTGTTGTTCCAGCTTTTTACTTAGAAATAAAATTGAGTGGTAGGGGTATATCGCTGGCTTATCAGGCAAAGGATCTAAATTTTAAAATTTTACAGGAGATACAAAAAACATTCAAACTTTTTTTTGCGTAAATATTTTGGAATTCTGTAAACGCATTTTTTTTGTATATTTCTTTGTTTTCTATGTGCGCAAACGCAAAATGATAAAATAAGTATTTGCCGAAATAAAAAGTTTTTTTTTTGATGGACTTAGGTCTTTTTATTGTCTTTCATTTCTTATTTACTACTTTTTATACCCTTCACCATGAGTGGCAAGGGTATATATATGTTTGTCATTTAGTTTGTAATTTCTACATTTTTCATTTGCGACCCCACAAAATAATATATTCTGGATCGTTATAGATAGCGAAGTCGATATAGCTATGTCCGTCTGTCAGTCTCTATGATGAAATCAACTTTCCGTTGCCCTTAAATAACTTACATGCAGGTAAGCCTCCATTTACGCGGTACTTTATTTACGCGAATTCGATATTACGCGAACTCAAATTAGCAACCATTTTTTCAAATACGCGACTTTTTTTACGCGATTTTTATATAACGCGGCAACAACAAACGAAAAAAACACAAGCAAATAACAGATTTCTTTTTTGAAAACTTCATTAATTTTTATAAATTTTATGTATTTGCTAGGTTACACGTTACGATAAGTCGTACGATAAATCGTATAAGTATGAAATTAGTAACGTATCATGTTGTCGTACTAACGAAGTATGAAAATCAAAAATTTTTGATTTTTGTGATATTTTTGTTACTTGTCATTTTTTTCAAAGGAAATAGTACTTTTATTTTAAAAATGTACTTTTATTTTAATATTTCTCAAAATATGTTAATTTTGTTTCTACATTTTTTGTTCTAGTGCCCTGAGAGATGTTAATGGCCTGGCGATTTTTTAATAACTTTAAAAATTTTCAACCAATTTTTGTCTTTTATATCTTATTAGAACGACAATTACGTGTACATTTCGATTCTTTTAAATTAAATTGCAAAAGTAATTATTTAATGCCAAATTTTTAACAAAAACTGAAAAAATTTCATTTTTCCCCTTGTAAATGCACCTCAAAACTTCAGCGTCGTTGCGGCACTAGTTAGCGTTATCCTATCATCCTAATATTTTACGAGCTTCTACAATACATAGAACCATTCTAGAGGGGGGGACGGCCTGTACATAGAAAATTTTGTTCGTCCATACAATCTTGGAGCACTCTAATGTACATACAAATCGTCACCTTAAATGAAAGCGGACGTAACAACACAAAAAAAAAAAACATTCCCACGACAGCCGGTTCTACGCACCGGAATGACCCGAGTTCACTCGGCCAAGGGCTGTCAACTCAGCAAACACTGCTGTTACAACAACAACAATACAGAAATTCAAAAAAGAGTTTTTGATTGATTGAACAATTGCCAAGAATACTATATTATTGATTTTATAACGTATCCTGCAAAAAAAAAATGTAGTTACGTCCGTTTGCATTTAAGGCGACGATATATACTTTAAGTAAACTTATTTTATTTATACTTTTAAAAACATACTTAAAACAAAAGTAAAGTAAAAAACTCCACTAAAAAAAATATTTCTTATCGAAAATTAAGGAAAAAATTTCAATTAAAAAAACAAAATATTCTAATGCTGGGTATACACGATACTATTTTTCGTACTAATCGTAGTATAAGTTGAGGTACGATTTTGTGATAGACGTTACTACAAATCGTACTATTTCCTTTAAAAAAAAATTAAAAATTTAGACATGCAATGGGTCAAAATCGTGAAAAAATATTTTTTTAAGCCGAATTTTTTTCTTCAAATATGCTTGGCATGGCAAGGAAGGCAATGACGATATCAACTCATGGAAATATTAAAACCCTGTTATATAAATTTTTAAAATTAACGATTTCGAGAAGAAATGACACAATCAAGCAGCATTATTTGCAAGTTGGTCAAGTAAATGTCAAACATTTAAATCGTTTTTAATTCTTTTTTTGATAAATACAATGAAACTTATATTAATATTATTTCCATAATGACTATAAAACGGCGCATTTATAATTAACCACAATTTAAAAATAATTAGTATTAATTCCTTGTAGGTCCTGGCCTCATACAGTTCAGTTGGAATCATTCGCATGCATTCATGCATGTGCAGTACATATGTATATGTAAATTAGACCTGACCTTAAAACATTAGATTAGATTAGTTCTTTAGTATCTTAAACTAACTGATGCAAAATTTGAGGACAATCGCATAACGAGAAGTCAATTGAGTATTGTAAAATTGGGTAAACAATGTTCAGAAAATTATCTTTCCTACAACAGGGTATTAAACATTAACAATGGAAAAACAAGTATTCGGCTGTGCTGAATCTTGTATACCCACCAACAATATGTAACAATAAAATATTTTTCTGATATAGAGTTTATATGGGGCGTAGAGCAAAATATTATCAGGAATGCCGCATAATCAAAATATTTATGACTTCTCAAACAGAATTCCGGGGGGATATTGAAATGTGGGCCAATGGACCGATATTGCTCATTTTCAATACCAATCAAAACTTATCAACAGAGAGTATTTGTAGATAATTTCAGCAAGCTAGCTGCTTTTGTTTGGGCCGTATCTTGTTTTCAACAGACACGGGCGGATGGACATTAGGGTGGGTCAATTTTTTTTGTCTACTAAGCGTATAGCAAATTCCTAATCTACGGAAAATTCTAAGAACTTTTCCAGAAGAAACCATGGTTCTAAAATCAAAATCGAGCTTCCGGTTTTTTACGAGAAGATTTGGAGCTCAAGACCTCTTTTGCTAGGAGACCTCGGGAGACCTCGTTTGTGTTCCGATTTCATATATATAGAATCTTCTCGTCGAGTACTACATATAACATCTCGTAGCTATCAATTATCTCTTATAGCGTAAGAGATATTGGCATTTGAATAATGGACATAGCTCGATCGTCTTAGAATTTTATGAGGATCCACAATATATAACTTTTGGTTCTACGACCAATATTTCGATGTGTTATAAATGGAATGACAAAATCCATATAGTCCCCATATTCTTTGATGGTGGGTTTGATAACCAAGTTATTATCATTTTCCGACTCCATATTTTTACAAAAACCGAATTTTTTGCATTGTTTACCCACTTCTTTACATGTAAAATTTGTGTAAACAATTACACAGAATTGTGTGTAAAATATGAGTAAACTAGCAGTTTTTGCTGTTAAATTTATACCTTGTTAGAAGGACAATTTTCTCTAGAAGGTTTATTTTAAATGCTGAAAAAGAGTTATATAGATATCAGCCCTTATTTAGCTGATTTTACAACTTTTAATCGATATCACGGGTACTCGATATTCGATTTGAATCAAATTTTGCAGCAGTTAGTTGTAGCTACTAGAGAACAAAATAAGACCTATCCAAAGAAATCAATTATTTAAGGACAGTTCTAATGTACACACATACATATATATAGAACATGCAAATATGCATGTATGTATGCAAATAGTTATTTCTATGTGTGTGAGTGTTTATTATGACAATTTTTATTTAGTCATTTGTATGTACGATTACCAAACATGTTGATAATGACTACTCACTCACAGCTTGATTAACATTATGGAGATTTTTATGTTTTCATTACAAAACGTCGACGATGATGATGACGGCGATGACGACAACAACGACTATGGATTTTGATGATGAACTAAACTGAAAACTGAATTAACAGAAACAAACAAACAAATAAACTGACAGACGGACGGACGGACTAACAGACAACCAAACAAATAAACTAACAATGAAACTAAACGAATGTCATTTGCATAAATACTATTATTTAAAGTAGTGTGAGCACAAGATCTACAATGACACTTCTTGAATACCGGGCACACACTCACACTTGCACTGTCATTGAAACAGTCAACACACTCTGCAAGCTCTGTATGTTTGTCACACTGTGCACTCCAAGTGATGGAAATCTTTTTCACGGATTTAAATTGGAGTAAAATGATTCATAATTTTATACGTAATGCAAGAAATAGAATATAGAAATTTCATTATAATAACTTAAGTCCAAAACGTGACTATATTTAAATATTTAAAACAAAATTAAAAAAGAACCAAACCAAACATTTAAAAAATCTCAACTATAAAAAAAATCATTTAAAATGTTTTTTGTTTTTTAAATTCTCGTGTTATGGTTGGATAGTGATTTTTCATTATGCTTTTCGATAAACAAACTTGAACAAAGTTGGTACAAAATCGTGAATTTTGTTAATGAAAATTGTAACACAATTTTTTTTTATGAAATTTGTCGTCATACCCTACGTATTTAGCAACAAGGTATGGACTATTGGGGATTTGTTGAGGTTTTAAAGATAATTTAATTTATGTTTAATTTTGGAAAGTTTCCCATTAACGTGTCTCAGACCACTAGAACAGGAAATGTATGAACAAAATTAACATATTTTGAGAAATATTAAAACAAAAGTTTAGTATTACTAAAAATATATCCATATTTACTTGTATATGAGTTTTTATCTTCATAGGATACAGTTAACCTATTCACAGGTATAACTAAAAAAAAATATTTTTTTAACGGCAGTTTCAAAACTCCAATTTCAAATTTTTAAAAATTTTGTTAAACAAATTTCAGAATTTTTCGATCACCACATGGGGATTTATTTGCAACATAATAGGAAATATAAATGTGAAAAAAGTATGTCAATACCTCCTATAGTTTTTCCGTACCATTAAATCGTGAAGGTCAAAGGTTAAGAGTTTATTAATGAATAACAATTTATGACAAAAAAAATTTATTTGGTAAACAAAAAAATTGGTTTTAAAAAATAACTTTCCTGATTATGACCCATTTTAGGTCCAAATTACAACAGCTTTATATACATTTGAAATATCTATCATTTGATATCCATATTGTCTATATTAATCACTTAGTAATCCAGATATAGATCAAAAATCGAAGTTGCCCAGGTTTTTTCCTTATATCTCAGCCATTTATGGGCCTATTTTCTTTGGAAAGATAGCGAAATGTTATATATTTTTGGGCCGATTTTGATGAAACTTAAGAAAAATATAAAATAAAGTCTAGTACAAAAATGGAAATTAACCCTTAAGAGCACTTTTTCAATAGTATTTTAGTCTACCGCCTAGTGCAAAACGTAGGTTTATTCTTTTTAGGCAAGAACGCAACAAAAATAAATGCTAATCATCGCACAGTGGGATAGAAAAAAATAGGTAAATAAATCTGTAACTTCTTAACTCTTAGTCCGATTTAAATGAAATTTAACATGAGCAAGGAAGAAGTGTTGTCGAGTCTAAGTTTTGAAGTTTGAATACATGGGACCACCTGGGGTGCGGCCAGGGGTCCTCAAAGTAGGACACCTCGGGTTTGTACAATTTTTAAAACGATCCTATTTCTTCCGATTTCAAAAAAATTAAAACTTCGTCTATCGGCTATCAATTATCTCTTATAACTTAGGAGATATTCGCATTCTAAAACTAAATGTTCAACATTTTTACCCATCGTACTCCAGTTTTTAGATAACAGCGGGTCCAAATATTTCCCGATTTTCTCCATTTTTCTTATTGGACTAATAACAAATGTATATGTTAAACATAAAACGAATTCTTTAAAAATCGTGACAGGCTCCAAAGTTATATGCATTTGAATTTAAAAGCTTTAAAACGGTGATTTTTCGCTAGTTTTTTTGGGAATAAAGTACTTTTTTTCATTATAATTTATCTAAAAAATTTCTAAGAAGGTGTATTAGGAGTTTATACTTTTTGAAAAGGTAACTTTACACTAAATATTTTAAATGAAAACAAATTTCAAAATTGTTGATACCGAGAGGACCACTTCCATCCAAAGAACGCCTATTTTGTATGTAAAATTGAACTTTAGGTCAAAAATTGTCAACCACATTAATTCAATAATTTCAACAGAATTATGTGATAGTACATGTAACCGACAAAATTATATTGGCGACAAATTCAGTTGCTACAACAAATCCCTTTTCTCTGCGTTCCATAGGTGGAGACCAATTTGAAATTGGAGATTTTGGAGGAAATTTGATCATTGAGAATTTTGAGGAAATTTAGTTTTTGATAAAATCATTTAAAAAAAAACCTGTCATATCTTATTTTTTACTATTAAATTTCTGATTGCTTCTTTCGGTTGTTTGTTTACGATTTTGAAATATTAAATTTTGAAAATGTAAATTTTGGGATTTGGTTACTACCAATTAAATATTTGTTATCGATGTCAGAAAATGTTTCAATTTTATATTTAAACATTAAGATTTTTTTTTGGTTTGGCCCACAACTCGAAACTTGAAATAAATTGTTCAACCTCTAAACGTTATCTGATTTTGATAAACATTTTCAATTCTAGATGAGTAAAATAAGGACCACCATAATGTTCATAGATGTCAGCAACCGATTTCTCGGATTTCCTTTTAAGCATAGATTTTTGTTCGAAATCTGGAATATAACTTTTATCAATTTAATGGCTAATTAAAAAGTATTCGCAAATTACAAAATATGTGCATATATTTTAGTTAATTTAGCATCAATTATAGGGTATATTTGAAGTAAACATCTGCCCAACTATTAAATTTCCTAATTTGTTGCTTTATTTATTTTTTATTTTTACGCTTGTTTTGTTTCCGTAATTTACGCTGCAACAAATTTTAGTCATCGCATAAATTCAATTTCAATTCACTTCAAATATTGATTGATTTTAATGTAAACAAAATAGTTTGAAGTGTTTTTTTTTGTTTGTATTCAAAACGTTTTAAATGTTTCAGTTTCTCTGCAGTTTATTCAAGTAAAAAAAAGAATACATGCCCGCACAGAGTGTTAGTTTTGCATCGCAGACACCCCATAAAAAAGGAGAAAAAAAAATTGTGTGAATTTTTATTCAGATATTCACACAAAAACATAGCATGTGTAATATTCAATATTCAATTTTTAGTTTTTCTAATTTTGAATTTTTTTATTATGCTTTCCTAGCCCCTTGCAACAATCAAGATGTGGAGGTGTTTAATTTTTTATTTTTGATACAAAAAACTATAGGAAGCTCTAGCTGTTGGGAGTACCTGTTATTTTAAAGTAAGTAAAAATGTTCAAGAACTAAGAGTTAAGAAATTATAATTACAACATTTAATTTAAGCACCATTAAAATATATGAAAACAGCGTTACCAATATTAAACATAAAACTCAATTACTGACATTGGCTTCTTTGAACTATATTTTTTTGATTAACATTTTGTTTTTAATTTCCTCAGATCTTTTTCCGGTAGACTTTAAACAAGACAAATAAAAATGGGTGAAAGAAAACACCTCTATCTTTAAAGCACTTTATAAAATTAGAAATATTTCTTTAAGAACCATAATATTTTCTTCACAACAGCAATATTAAAGTCAGCCCCTCCACACATAGAACGAATACTATTCCCTCATTAAAAAAAATCATTTGGGTGTGTTTATTGTGCCAGAATCAAAGAACACAAAACGCGACACAGCAGGTTATATTTTCTGGTCAGTTTTAAATATTTCTTTATTTTTGTTTAAATATTTATTTAAACATAAATTTGTTTTTAATGCATGCATGTATTTAATTATTAAGTAAACTGTGTTTATTTTTCAAACTTATGAAGCGGAAATTAAAAAAATAATATTGTTTTAGTTAAAGAACACTTAAATGACCTTAATATTTCTCTGTTTTTGTTTTTACCATACACCATAGTGGGGAGAATATATTGCGTTAGTGCTGATGTTTATAACGCCTAAAAATATTAGGCGTTATACCCAGGTTGTAACCCACCTTAAAGTATACCGATCTTTTTAACGATGCACAGTGGTATGAGAATAAAAAAAGAGGGAAATAATGAAATTTCACATGCGCAAAGAGGAAGTATAGTCGAGTTTAAGTTTTGAATGTGGACCTCATGAGCCCACCAGGAGCGTGACCACGGGTTCCCAAAGTAGGACACCTCGGGTATGTTCAATTTTTAAAATTATCCTATTTCTTCGTCTGTGTTCCGATTTAATTACACATATAGAATCTCCTCGCACTACATAAAACGCAGCTATCAATTATCTCTTATAACTTAGGAGATATTCGCATTTGAAAATTTAATTTTCAAAATTTTTACCCACCCTACTCCAGTTTTTTGGTGACCGCGGTTTTAAATATTCCCCGATTTTATCCATTTTTCGGGATTAACAATAGATCTATATATCAAATAAAGAAAGAAGTGTTTAAAAATCATAACTGAGTCCAAAGTTATATGCATTTGAATTTAAAAAAATTAAAAAAAGCCGATTTGTCGCAATTTTTTTGGGAAAAAAGTACTTTTATTCTTTTTAAGTTATCTAAAAAATTTCTAAGAGGAAGTATAATGAATTTGTACTTTTTGAAAAGCTAACTTTACGCCAAATATTTTAAATGAAAAAAATTTATTGATACCGAGGGGACCAGGTCCATTCAAAAAATGCCTATTTTTATATAATGTAAAATTCAACTTTAGGTCAAAAATTCTCAAATCACATACTCGATATCAAAATATAGTAACCTATTTTAGATGGCCCAATAAGTTCTTAATTATTTTGTAAAGGGTTCCGATCACCCCGCCCCTATTATGGATATTATAGCCAAAAAACGAAAAAATCCCATTTTTGGGATTTTTCAAGATTTTTTTGGGAATTGCGGGATACTTGATAACAAATTTCAAAATTTGTTTTTATTTTTCTATTTTAAATAGAAAAATCTACATAACTGTGAGATTTCATTAAAAAATATTCATAAATAAAAATTTTATTTCAATTTTAAAGACTTGTCATATTTTTCAAAAAAGTATTCCATGAATTTTTTAATTGTCAAATGATATATACATTTTTGAAAAGACAAAATCCTCTATCCATTGATATATAACATGTCTACCTTGTATTTTTTCGTGTCAAATAAATTAGGGAAAACTAAACAACTCGCTGAGAATTCAAACTTAAACTCGACTACACTTCCTCTTTGCGCATGTGAAATTTCATTCAAATCGGACTAAAGGTTTAGAAGTTACAGATTTATGTATTTCCCTCTTTTTTTTATTCTCATACCACTGTGCGATGGCTGTATGCACATGTAAACTTTATGCGCAACATACATGTAACAATTTTGAAGATATTTAGATAAATAATGTATTTTCGGCTTAAAAACGATGCTTATTGTAAATGGTTTAACCTAACCCCCATACAAATGGCCTGCTGAAATAGAACTGATATCCGCACAAATTTCTCCAAAAATAAAGAATTTATTGTTATATCGCAAAGCTACATATAATAACAACAAAATGATATATCGATCATAAACATCGATTGATTTTTTTCGAGTTTATTCACAATTAAGTGAATTCGCTCATTTAATTGTGAATAAATTCGAAAAGAATCCATCGATTTTTATGGTGGATATCTAATTTTGTCCCTATTACATGTGGCTTTGTAATATAGCAATAAATCTGAACAATTTTTATCGTTTTTGATTTTCCATGATTTTTTTATACAAAAAAATTAGCTATTTTCATGTAAAAAATATATTTTTTTTTCTTTCAATTTGTTATTATAACTCGGAAACTACTGAGCCGATTGAAACGCAATATATATGTGAAAATTTGTACATAGCACGGGGATGTACTACATTAACTACTCAATTTTATGTATATCACACAAAAACCAATAATTTTGTGAAAATGAGCAAATTCACTGAATTGTGAATAAATTCGAAACGAATCAATCAATTTTTATGATCGATATCTCATTTTATTGCTATTATATGTAGATTTGCGATAAAGCAATAAACCCGTTTTCGATTTTTCATGAGTTTTTTGAAACAAACAAATTTGCAATTATCACGTAAAAAATAAGTTTTGTTGCTTCAATTTGTTATTATAACTCCGAAACTATTGAGCCTATTGAAACGTAGCGTATAAACGGATTAAATATTATGTAAATTCCAACTTTTCTAAGTTTATTTTAATAACATCGGACTAACAATTTTTGAGTTATCATTAATTATTTTTTTGCTGTTGACCTGTGTAATTGACCCATATCCAAAAATATCTTTAAAATAAATATCCTAATTTAGGTATACAAATAAAATTAAACACAAATAATTCGTGTTTCTGTGGAAATCAAGCGTCTTAATTTCAAGACAATCGGTCGTTGCTCCCATTTAAGTAGGCCTCACGAAAAAAATATTGACACTTAAAAGAAAAATTCGTTTCATATACTTAGTGTAGAGTATTATATGGACGCGCGTTTTAACTATATGCTTGAGCCATAGACAATATACATAGAGCGGAAACTCTTCTGTCAAAAACCTAACTCAATTGTCAAAAACCTAATTGGTGAGAATGAATTAGTAGAAAATATTATGTGATAACAAAAACAACACTCATATGTGTAACTATTTTGAGTAATTTTTTTGTTTGAGTTTTTTTTTCTAGTTTCTGCTCTATGTTTCTCTATAGCCTGAACATAAATTTAATTTTTATTAAGAGTGATAAAACTAGTGAAATGTATGAAGAGAAATGTAAAGTAAGCAATGAATACAAATTTTCTTTTGATTTGTTTTATTATTTAATATTATATAATAAATTTCTTTTAACGATATGACCTCATTGACTGTTATGAAACATAATTATGTTAGCCTCAATTATTGCATTAAAATTTAACTTTTAATAACTATGCTTTATTTCCGTTTCCATATCTTAGTAAAAGTTATTTTACTAACACCATTACATTTAAAGTCAACATCAAGCTCTTGCGATTCTCTCTGCTTGTTCCCTTTATATTCTTTCCGAAGAAAAGTGTGATTTCCTATAATATATTTTACACTATTTAATATTGAAATTTTTATATATTTTTTTTTTTGGTATTTCCGAATATTTTTGGTCTATATTTTCATTTCGTTCGTGTTTTATTTTCTCTTTTTTTTGTGCAGCTCATCCTCAGATGTTATTAACATTGTAACACACTGCTGCAATGTCATTTTTGTGGCATTTCATGCATTTTTATAAAGTACCAGTAGTATGGTAAATATTTTTATATTTTTACAAAAAATATTATGTTTTCTTTTCTTTTTTTTGTTGCTTTTTTGTTTTCCTTCCCCTACACTAGATCTTTAATTCAACTTAGTTGTGGTAACGATACTGCGGTTAAAAGGGTTGCCTGGTGGGTAGAATTTTATGTATATTCGAGATAAATTGTAGAGCAGGATCTAAGCATTCAGAAGGGATAACCTGGGAACTATTTGTCTGTGTACAGATAATCAAAATTTACCACATGGCTTAGCACTAACCCAATATACCCTACCCACTATGGTGGTGTAGGGTATAAAATGTGGCGCTGAAGCACACCGATTGCTCTCCAAAGCTTATGGTGAATGTCTTCCATCATTTTAAATGTGATAGAGATGGTTTGAACGGTTCTGAAGTGGTGATTTTGACACGTAAGACATACATATATCGCCCATGTCAGCCAAAAAAGTTTGCAGACCAAGAATTAGAGGCTAACAAAATCATTGGGAGTTACTCAAGCAGCATTTTCAACACGTTTGCGAGCACAGGCTTCACCCAAAAGCAGGGAAATTGGGTACCATATTTTTGCTTGAGTTCTATAAAAGAAAATAATCTTTGCACCGAATCATTACTGGCGATGAAAACCGGATTCATTACAATAACCCGAAGGGTATGAAATTGTATGTGAAGCCCGGCCAACCAGCCGAATCGACACCAAAGCCAAATATCCATGACGCTAAGGTAATTCTCTGTATTTGGTTGGAGCAAAAGGATCCTGACCTGACCATCACAGGGAACCTGTATCGAATGCAACTGATTCGTTTAAAGGGAGCATTGGCTGAAAAAAATGAAACCGTAATATTCCAGCATGACAACGCTCGGCAACATGTTGCAATATCTGTTAAAAAGTATTTAGAATGAAGTGGTTGGGAAGTTCTGCTTAAAAGTTCAGACCGTGCTCCATCCGACTACTATTGGCTTGATTTGTTCTTGGATCAGTTCTTTTGGCTCGGAATCCATATGTTGCCAAAAAAGATGATAAAAGGTTATAGCTAGCAATGGCCAATACTTTGAACAAATTTATATTGTACAAATGTTTCAAAATAAAAACTTAAAATTTGAAAAAATTCCACATTTTTAAGTCATATACCCAATAAGTAAACTATTAATTGTTATATGCATAGAAAGGAAAGAGAGAGAAATCTAAATGAGAAAAAGTAAACAAAATTAATAACTTTTCACATATGCAGCTGATACAATAACAAAGTTCATTGCAATAGATTTTCATGAATTAGGTTTTGGCTCTCAGTTACCCAGCGGTAAAAATACGCATTATATATTAGCTTATTTTATTATTTCTCCACTTAGATTTAACATAAAAGTCTAAAAGTCAAATTTACATCAAAAGCTAACTTTCTGAGACGCCTATATGTTGAAACATATGGTTAGTCCCGGTCCACACTGTGAAACATTTGCTGCAAAACATTTGAGTTTGTTGATGAAAGGGGAAAGAGGAATGAAAAAGGGAACTTTGTTTCATGTACATGAAGTTTTTGTTGAGTATGTCATCCACATTTATTCGTTCGTATTCGTACTGTACAGAAATGTCAAAAACTGAAAAGCAAAAACTTCACTGTGTGGACACAAATGCAGTTTCAAAAGAGAATTTAAAAATGTTTTGCAGCAAATGTTTCACTGTGTGGACCGGGACTTATTAACCATTTATTGAACATTTCACTGACAACTTTGTAAGATATGACAATCGTGTATCAGAAGCTTAACATATAAATAAATATTAATTTTGTTTTTCATATCTTTTAAATATACACAAGAATGAGACGGTACTTTTTTATTGGTGTATTGAAAAATAAAACAATTATAAAGAAAGTATATTCGGGTAAGCCCGACCATAAGATACCCTACACCGAGAATATGATTATAAACTGTTTTCTTTTGATATGAAACTTATTTGTATTGAATCTTATTTGAATACCAACATTTTTAAGATATCTATGCCATATATATAAGTACCATAACAATAATAAGCTTACAAAATGAAAACAAAACATATTTTGTCACTTTTTTCCCAAAAGTACTTTGAAGTACACTATCATCTTTGGAATAATATATTTTTTTGCCTATTGGCAAACTCGCTTACCCAGAATAACGGCGAATTATTTCATGTTCTGACGCTGACCCGACTGTATTAGGTCCCTTTCGGATCCTTGCAGGTCCTTTTCGGTTTCTTGCAGGTCCTCCACAAAGATAAAATTTTGTAAATAACTTCCTGAAGTCCTTATTTTCAATATTTGATAAAAAAATTAAAATTTTTTCAATGATTTAAAGCCTTGGTCCACAAGGGGTTAATGAAATTTTCGAAAATGGTGCTTAGAAGCTATGGAACATTATGGACCGATCGGTACTAAATTTGGTAGTTTATTGTAAAGATACTTATGAGAGCTTAACTATTTTCAGATAGGGCAGTTATATGGGGCCTAGGAGAAATAGTGGATCGATTCTAACCGAATTTAAATTAGTCCTTTTGGCAATATAAATGTTTTTGCGAAATTTTGTCGAATTATCTTTAAAATTGCGACCTGTAGTTTGATTACGAAATTAACATGGACCATACACCGAGTATGGTGGTGAAGGGTATTAAAAGGATATTTAAATTTCTTAGATTGGTCGCTTAAAATATCATCCTGAAGTTATCGATTATTATCTAGGTACTTCGTTTAATTTACCTCTGTGTTCCCATATAGTAGTCATTTATGGTAATATGTTTCAATCTAAAAATAAATTTTAGAAATTAATTATTTCAATTATAAAGAAATTGATGTGTTGTAAATTCTTATAAAAACACATACCTATACATCTAACGTAATTATACATGTTAAGTACAGCCTTTAATTTAAATTCATTTACCATGCTACACATAAGAGAAATACAGACCTATAATTATCCATTCACTCATTAATGCAAATAATAAAAACAGTTGGCAACCTTTGCTGCTCGTATTATCGTTGATTTTTCACTGGTTTTCGTTAGAAAGGATGGTTTTTTTTTTGTGTAGTTGATGTGTGAGTTTGTGTGAGTATTGTTTTTTATATATATATTTTTTTTGTTTCTCTCTGCCGCATCTATGAAAGACGCTTCCGCCTCATTTCACAATAGCTGAGCGTTTTTGTGGTACTGTGCGAATGAATAATTGTGGTGTGGCGTTTATCCTTCTTGTCTATTTCACTATTTCAGACACTATACGCCGTTGTACGTAGTATGAATGACTGAAAGTGTTTGTGTGTGCATGTGTTGAAAGTGGCTGTAGGAAAAGTGGCTTTGGAAAGAAACTAAAAAAACTGATATTTTTCAGAATGACGATAACTTTTGAAAATAACAGAAGACAATTTTGTTTGGTTCTTTTAGTTTATTCAGATTTTTGGTTAAATTTTAATTGCAACCGTTCGGACTTTCACCTGTATTTCTTAAGTGGATTTCCACGTATCTTAAAAACACTCACCATGTTTTGTTCCGAAACAATAAATCGAAAACTATTTCAGTTATATATGAGGTACTCCATAAGGTAAGCATTTGGGTCCAGTATTATCTCTGATATTCATTAATGATCTACCTGTTTGCATTAAGGATTCCTAAATATTAATGTATGCCGATGATCGATGATCACTCCAACCAATGTTCACTATTTCAAGCAGATCTGGATAATATTAGCCAATGGTGTAATAAAAATTTTATGGATCTGAATTTAATAAAATGTGAGCCAATGATATTCTGCAGACGAGGTCCAGTACTCTGTATGATCTCGATTAGTGAGTATCTACTTGAATAAGAGGTATTTCTTGATCTTGGCGTAATAAATTAAGTTTTAATTATCACATTATGCAAACTGTTAAATTTTGTCAAATGTTGGAAAAAGAATCGGATCTCAACGTAATTAAGTCTCCTGGGCCAGATGGCAGACCAGCGCTGGTCTTGAAGCAGTGCTTTTCGACGTTAGCTCGTCCATTAGCTAACTTTTTTAGCATTTCATATCTTGCTGACGTATTTCCTGTATGTTGGAAAGTTGCTAATGTCACCCGAATTCCTAAAAAGGCAGAAGCTAATAACCCTGAAAATTACCGTCCAATAGAAATTTGTTCTGCACTTTTTAAAGTTATGAAAAGTATTGTTACGAAATTGTACTTGAATTCAAATATAACGATTTTAAGGGCTGATTTAAAAGTAGCATAATGCTTTCAAATAACAGTGCTGTAATAGCAAACTGTAACATAGAGCTTTCTAGATGGTTATGCAGTGTTATAAATAGTGACAGAGGTTGCAGTCTATCCGGTTTATTTAAAGGAAATAAACCAAACGTTTTGAAAAGGAAAACGTAACAGTATGGTAAACTACCATCTGGTTAAATAATTGGAGTCCAACTATTTACTTAACGACCTATGTAGCGACTTCCGTAGAGAACGATCTACGAGAGACTTCCTACTCTTCCTATCGGAAAAGTGGTGTCGTTCCATTGACCGTTTTGGCGAAAGTAAAGTGGTGGCTCTAGATATTTCCAAGACGTTCGATAGATTGTGGTATGGTGAGCTTTTATCAAAACTTATTGCTTTTTTTGTCGGTATTGACCTCTCTCAATTTATTTCGAGTTTCTTCAGAGATAGCACTATACGAGTTGTTATAGATGGGATCCTATCTAACGAGTTCAAGACAAATTCAGGGGTTCGTTCTTTCTCCTACTCTATTACATATTTTTCTAAACGACCTTTTAAGTCAAACTTCCAATCCTATCTCTTCTTTTGCAGATGACAGCAACATTTGCCATTCATATTCATACAATTACAGACCAAGCCTGTCGAAGATTGGCAAATCATGATAATCTCTGAATGGGGTCGTGCGAAAAAAATTCGTTCTTTAGCCGTACTATGCGTATGTGGAACAAACTTCCCGCTGAAGTGTTTTCTGTCAATTTCAATGTAGGAAAGTTATAATCGAGTGTCCACAAACACTACTCCCGCTTTCCTCCCTTCCATAACTTATTTTCCAAGTTCCAACACAATTCTTTGTCATGCCGTACGTTCTGGTCCAAGAAGAAAAAAAATATTTCCGTTCAAATTATGCCAAATTTGATCCGATGCGTAGAATTCGAGTTCAATTCAACAATTTATATAATTATACCCTACACTACCATAGTGGGGAGGGTATAATGCGTTTGTGCAGATGTTTGTAACGCCCAAAAATATTAGTTCGAATCACTTTCTGGCTGTCCATGTAAACCTTGTGCGCAGAGTACGAAATTTTGAAGATATGTCGATCAAATTTAGTACATATTATTTTTTCGGCCCAAGGACAAAGCCTATTGAAACTGACTGAAATCGGTCTATTATTTCACCTAGCCCCCATACAAATGTCCTTCCGAAATTGGACTTTATCGGTCATAAATGTTTAATTTATATATGTATCTCCACAAATTCCGCTACAAATAAGTTTTATATATACAAAATTCATGTCACCAAATTTTGTTACGATCGGTTCATAATTAGTCATAGCTCCCATATAGACCCGCTTCCGAAAATCACTTTAACGTACATAAATCGCTTAAAAATATTGGTATACACACAAAATTCAACATAGTTAACTTTAATGTAATGAAGTGGAACTGAATAGAGCTAAAAAAAATGTAATTAATGAAGACTTCCTATCCAAATTCTTAATAAATCCCAAATTAACCGTAAGCTCTCTTTTGTTGTGTCTTATTTCTGACTTTCTGGTTGAATTTTCCGTTTTGGTGTATTCAGGGACTCATAGTAAAATTTCACGGATAATATTTTTGCGGAACATTTTAACCCCTTAAATCCCTGTTTTAATCGAGGTTGTTGCTCTTTTTTAAAAGAAGGACAAAAAAGACACATGCCTTGAGGAGTGAGAGGGTTAGCATATTCTACAAAAATATTCCTAACATTTTACATAAATTTGCATTACATTTTATACCTAAAATGTTCTTTAAAATAAAATTCTTAATAAGTGCGAAATTAACCCTCGGCTCTCTTTTGTTATATCTTATTTCTGACTTTCTGGTTGAATTTTCCGTTTTGGTGTATTTAGGGACTTATAGTAAAATTTTACGGATAATATTTTTGCGGAACATTTAACCCCTTAAATCCCTGTTGTAATGGTGTTTTTTTGCTCATTTTTAAAAGAAGGACAAAAAAGACCCATGTCTTGAGGATTTAGAGGGTTAACATATTCTACAAAAATATTCTCCGTAACATTTTACATAACTTTGCAGAACACATTTTATATCTAAAATGTAAGGATCACATGGTTTCTTATGACGATCAACAATAAGAATGTGCCAGAGTTGGGAAACTTTAACCCCCCCTCAAGTGAAATTCAGATGTAAACATTCAAAACGCCGATACACGTGTCTTATTTTTTTGTCTCCTCTATCAAAATTTATTGGTTGGACCTTGTAATTTTGGAAAAAAATTGATTTTGTTGTATAGTGTTATTGAAATTTTAAAAGAAAATCGTTTTTGCTCTTTTACTTAGTGTAGGGTATTATATGGTCGGGCTTGACCGACCATAATTTCTTACTTGTTTTATTTACTTTTCGACTGATCTCAGTATGAAGGAGTATTTTGCATTTATTAAACAATAACTAGCGGATTGCATTAACATTATTTTTTTAAATTAAGATTTAAAAACTATGCTAGCCTATAAGAAATTGTAATTTCATTAGTGAATGAAATAAATAAAATATTTGGTAAAATCAGCTATGTCAACATACGAGAGATTGTTTTTTTGGTTAAGAAGTGGTGATTTTGAAACGGAAAACAGGTAAGCCAAACTATTTTTAAGAACTAGAATTGGAGGCATTACTTCATTAAGATTGTTGTCAAACTCAATAAGAGCTTGCTATATCATTGGAAGCTACTCAAACATAATCATTACTTGCGATGAAAAATGGATCTATTACGATAACCCGAAGCGTAAGAAGTCATACGTCATCTGTATATGGTGAAACCAAATGGGACCAATATTTGCAATTCTTAAAAAACATTTTTCAGTTTGCCACCTTATGAGTTTGCCTGTATGTATTTATGCTGTTCTTATTTTCGTTATTGTTCTCCGTTTTACCCTTCTCAGTTCGGTTTCAAGCAATTTAAAAATTTTTACGTCTCCTTCTTTGGAAATTTCTTTATTTTTGTTTCTTTTTTTCTGTTTAGGTCTTGTTATTAAAGTTATTTTAACGTAACGTTAACATTAGGTTCGTACATACATACATTCGTTTAGTTACTATACTTTAGTTAATTTCATGTTATTTTTCTTCCTTTTGCTTGTCATGCTGTATGGTTTTGTGATAGACTTAATGTAGAGATGACTGAATGACTGACTGCTCAGCAAGGAGGGGTGTAATAAATACATTACATTGGCTGGCGAATACAAAAAAAAAACTAAAAAAAAATAATGCTGTAGAAACAAACAAAATATTAGAGGGTTAAGGATAAAGGAATCTTTGGTGTTTTGTTTTCTTCCTTTCATTCAGTTTTTTCTGTTTGCTTCAATGTTTGTAGTGGTTTGTTTCGGCTGCACTTTATAAATGTTATTAATGGTATTTTTAAGATTGTTTCAATTTTTTTTTTTGTTCATATTTCCTTATTTTGGTTTTTTCCTAGTTGAGATTTTGTCTGTTTGATCGTTTGTTTGGTTTTTATTTGTGAATATTTCACAATATTCTGTTTGATTTTTTAAATTTTGTTTTTTTGGGGGGTTATTTGTGAGCGTTAAACTTTTGTTGCTGATAAAAACTTGTCAATCAATTTTTAATTGCTTTGTAAAGTTATTGAATTGTGGTGTTAAGCTAAAAAAAATGGAAAATTACTTTGAAATATTGCAGGCAAATGGACTTATGAGATACTCTATAAATAGAAGGTCAGGGAAACCAAACATCTAGCTGGACCTTAGACAGACAGATCTTTACAATCCCAGCAAATCCTTGGTAAGCACTTTTGCTTACCAATTAACATACTATGTAATGGTTGAAAGTAGTTATGTTATATAAACCTTTTAAATCATTACTTGGTAATGGAAATTCTTGTTGGGATTCTAATATCATCAACAATAAACATTTTTATACATGTATAACAAATTCTTTGCTATTACTCCACGCTTTTGCTCTCTTCATTAGGTAGGGTAACCACAGCGAATAAATGGATGAGTGAGTGAATGAATGAATGAAAGTATGAAACAAGCATGTTTCCTTGTTTTTTTGCCATGGCATGCTGCATGGCATTGACAACTGAAAAATGAATGTTTTTCTCTGGTTTTTGTTTCTTTCTCTCCATTGCGTTGCTTTTTTTCCCCGTAAAGATCTATGGTGGTAATTAATGATAGTTTTCTTTAGAAATCAGCAATGTTTATGTCAATAATAAATCCGCCACACAAAATACAAAACAATACAAAAATAAAAAGCGCTAAGCGTTGATAATCAGACTGTGGCATTATAATAAATGCATAAATAAATATTCATTAATATTCATAGAAAAGTTATTAAATAAATTGTGTTGTACACAACTATGGACATAAAAATGATTGTAATTTTCCGTGAATTAAAAGGTAATATTTAATTGAGTTGTCATTTTGAAGTATGATGATTGTCAGATATGTTTGCTGTATATATTATGATTGAATGATAGGTCGGCATTGTTCACAAAGATTATTATAAAATGTTATTGGTTTACCTTTGTGTCTTTTTAAGTTGTAAGTAATTAACTGTTTTTACTATTTCCTAGAATCCGTAGCGTTGCTAGCTTTTGCGAATGTGCTTATTCAATTTATAGTATGCTAGTTTGTAAGCGGTGTGGCTAATATTGGTTATCCATATAAATGTATGTACACTAACTGATAGTCTGGAAATGACATTTAGGAAGCTAATGCAGTATTATCAGCAGTTTTTATTACCGAAAATCAATATTTTAAATGATCAGTTTAAAAATCAAGTTGGTGTCTTGAACTTGTGTCTTTGACTTCAAAAAGGTGTTTAATTTGTGATCACTAATATTTTTTTATTTTTTTAAATCGCCCTAGAATATACATATGTCTCCAATAATTACAAAATTTATCACAAAATTTACACAAGTTTTTAATTAAATAGAAAACACAATTTTTTATAAAACAGAACACATTCACACTCTTTTGTCGAAATTGTTCATCACGATTTTGCATAAATCGGGAAGAATGAATGTACGTGCTGTTAAGGTCATGATGGGATACAGACCTTTGACTGTAATTCATTTAAATTACACGATCTATGAGGCCAATGTCGATCACCGAAACGAGAGAGTATACGACCGAGAAATGGCTCAAGAGGAAACGAGAGAAACGAAATAGTACGCGACTAGAAAAATGTTCGTCTTGTAATAACTGCATGTGGATCCATGACCTTGAAACGACATATCCACAACTCTGTATCGATATCCAGCACCAATAACAGTTATTACTTGACCAGCCTAATTATTTTTGAATAAGTATCGGACCAAACTGTGAAATGTTGTGAATGCATTTGTTTTTCACAATAACATATGGGAGGATTTACCATCTCCGATTTTAATGAAATTTTTCACATACATAATATATCCAATATGTTCCTCATATCAGTGACTTTTTCTATGGTAACTCATTCCGTTATAAAAATATCGCGATTTGAAAATTGAAAAATTTTATATGAATTTATATGAAAAAATAATAACGTTAATAACGTTTTTCTTTATAACTCCTAAACTAATCGAGTCTCTATCGAAATTATTTGTTCACGAGTATTTTTAACACCGCAACCTTTGATATTTTTTACATTTACATATACTCCGAAAATTGACCATTAACTTTTTGGAAGTAAACAATTTTATTCACACCATTTTAAGGACAATATCTTTGCCTTTAAAATGGAATCAAAAATTATATTGGACTTTGAGTAGTTTCAATATTATGGGCAATTATGTGTATATAATTTTAGACAATTTTAAAAAATTTTTAAATTTTCAAATCGCGATATTTTTGAAATGGAAAGGGTTTCCGATGCCAAAGCCATTGATTTGAGAAACCCAGTGGAACCGTAATATGTGTTATATTTCATTAAAATCGAAGATGTCAAATCCGAAAACAGCAATTTTCTGTCCGTTTTAATATGGATTCTCCCTAAAATATTCTTACATTGCGAAAAGAACCCTAATTTGTGCACATAAGAATAGTGAAAACTTTGGAACTAGCCACTTAATCTTATAATATACATATGGACAATTGCACGAGATTGACAACCACGATTGAAAAAACAAAAACCCTTGAAACTTTTTTTCAAGATGATTTGGATAGAAGTTACTATTTGAAGGTATTTAGAGCTTACTACAACATGTTAAGGGCAAAAATAATGGTTTAAACTGACTATATTTAATATTTTAAATTTAATAGTATGTTTTAGTTTAAAATGGGGGCGAAAACTAAGCTCCCAATTAGCATGTAGTATGAATGGGAATTTTTTTGCTATTCACCTTGTTTTTTGAAACCGAATATATATTTTATATTTATTTTTTTAGTTTTTGTATACGTATATTTAGAGAATATATATGGTTTACTTTAAGAGAAAAATCTGTCACGTACAATGTTACATTGTATATATTATAAAATCATCCAATTATTGTTTTTATTTAACCTTTATGTCAATGGCAGCATATCTGGGTATGTTTTGCATTTTTAAAATACTGTAGCTCTAAATTGGATAATCGGATCGACTGAAATTTCTTGATATCCTAGCCAAAACTGTTTTCCGCAATTGTCCTAAGTTTGGTTAGGATATGATCACCTGTTTGGAAGATAAAGCCCATTTACAAAGTGGCACCCTTACGTCAACAGCATACATACCTGGGTATCCATAGTAAAACGCATAAGAATATAATGATAAAATTGAAAAGTGTAGTATTTTTCCAACGTTTTTCCCACCCTACTCCACATTCTTGATAACAGCGGGTCCATATATATCCAGATTTTCTCAATTTTTCTTTTATTGGACTAACAATTAATGTATACGTCAAACAAAAAAAGAGTTATTTAAAAATCGTGACTGACTCCAAAGTTATATGTATTTGAATTTAAAAAAATTTAAAAAGGCGATTTTTCTCTAGATGATTCTCTAGATGATAACATGATTTATTAGGAATTTATACTTTTTGAAAAGCTAACTTAACACTAAATATTTAAAAATTGTTTATACGGAGGGGACCAGGTCCATTCAAATAACGTCTATTTTTTATGTCAAATTCCACTTTAGGCCAAAAATTCTCAAATCGCGTAGTCGATATCAAAAAAAAGTAACCAATTTTAGATGGCCAAATATGTTCTTAAATATTTTGTAAAGAGCTTCGATAACCCCGCTTCTGGTGTGAATATTATAGCAAAAAAATTAAAAAATACCATTTTTGGGATTTTTCAAAACTTTTTTGGGAATTACGGGATTCCTGATAATAAATTTCAAAATTTGTTTTTATTTTTCTATATCTAATAGAAAAGTCTATATACAGTGACTCAAATGCAAAATCGGACAAGAGTTTGTCTGATATAAATATGCTCTGAACGTAAAAGGCTGTACCAAAAAAATAGTTTTTTCACTTCTATTTACACTCCACATACCCATATCTCTAAAAAATAACAAAAACTATAATTTGTATAACTCAAACTATAAACTTTTGCATTAAAATCAAAATAACTCAATTTCTTGTGCCAACACACAAAATCGGACCGAGTAAAATAGGTATTCAAAAGTGTGCGATAAATATTTAGTTGCATATCCTTTGTTGCTTCGAATGACCTGTAATCTTTTTTGAATCGATTTCACCATGTTTTGGCATACTTCCGGCTCTATTGGGGTCCATGCTTCCAGTAAGGACTCTTTTATCTGAACTAACATGTTAAATTTTATTTGATGCACTCTCCTAGCTAATTCCTCCCAAAGATGCTCAATTTCATTAAGGTCTGGCCTCTGTGCAGGGACAGTTACGGATCAACCAAAGATTTGCAAGACCTGGTGTGAGCTTGGGATCGTAGTCTTGATAAAAGGAAAAGATGTTTTCTGTACCCATTTTTCGCACTTTGCTCTAAATTTTGCTTCAAAATGTTGAGATAGACAAATTTGGCAATTTTGCCATCGATAAAGTACAAATTGCATACTCCGGCACTCAATATGGGATTCTGATAATAAATTTCAAAATTTGTTTTTATTTTTCTATATCTAATATAACTGTAAAATTTCATTAAAAACTATTAATAAATAAAAAATTATTTTAATGTGAAAAATTTGTATCTTTGCAAAAACTCAATAAAAAGCATTTTTTTCAAAAAACAATGACTAAATGTAAGGGTAAAACTGGTTATCATAAAATTTTTGAACCTTTTGTCTATTTCTAACAAAATAAAAAAAAAATAATACAGAAATTCCAAAAAAGGAGTTAGATATTAGCATTTTTATAGTAACGGCAGCCATTCACCATACAAAACGTATGAACATACCCAGGTATGTTGCTGTTGACGTGCGTAAAGCTATTCTGCTGTTGACATAAAGGTTAAATATGATATGGATTCTAAAGGAAAAATATTTGGTTTAGTGTAAGAAATTGAAAGAAAACATAACGCCTTTCACGATTTGCAAATTTTTGCATATTTCTACATGTACCTCAAAATAATTTCCGTTTTATGTCACGTTATTCGATGTCACGCTCAAAATTTTGACAACAATGTTTTGAAAGATCATATCGAAAAGGAGTACAATTATGTATTGTTGTTGCAGTTGTTGTAACATCAGTGGTTGCTGAGTTGACAGCCCTTGTGCGAGTGAACTCGTGGTATTCCGATGAGTGGAAGTGACTGTCATGGTAATGACAGTTATATAATCATTCATTATTTAAAAAAAAAAAAATTATCCAATTTCACTGATTTATTAATCCTGAAGATTCATCTGACATTCGTGTGCATCAGACAACTATCTGCGGGTTAGTAAATGTGAAATAGAACAGAAATATTTGCGAAAGTCAATGTTAAATACTGAAGATTGAACAATTAGTCAATAAGAACGGTAGGTGAGAACGAAAAACCTAAGTCTGCTGTCAACAAACTAATTTATGGTAATAAATATGTTGTCTTATATTTTGTTGGTGTGAAGAATATACAGTAATTTTGTTTAATATTCTTTTCTAATAATGTGGAATTTACATACGCTATGAAAAAGTTATAATATTGAAGATTTACATATATCTACAATGAGCATAGATTGAAATTGAAAAAAATGTGAGCCAATTAAAAAATATTTATGTAGACCTACATATGTGTGAAAAATATATTTATTCCCATAAACTTGTACAACATTTATTATTTACTTAGTCACTTTTCGAATTCATTTCAATGTTGTGTGCGAATAAGTTTGAAATAAGCTTAACGTGTATTTAGCCGTCCTAGCCATTTAAAATAGTATCCATACTCGTATTTACCAGCTGGAAGAGGAATAAATATTGTAGTTAGACACAATTTTTAATCTATGTGTTTACGTCGTCTCTTATTTGGATTTGCTTGAATTTGTTGAGTATTTTGTTTTATAGATACTGATGTAGTTGTGTTGTTATTATTTGTTTCGTTTGTTCGTTTTCTGCTGTTAAAAGTTATTTGTCCATTTGTTTAACTGTTGGTTGTTAAATGTCATGTTTTCGTTGTGCTTTTGCTGTATTTATTTTGTGACATGTTGTTACTTTGGCGTCAGAGTTAAAAATGCAATTAGCGTTGCCATGAAAACTGCTAACAATTTGTTAGCAACTTAAAGATAGATTTTACTCATAGATACTCAACTCACTACTTATGAACGAATGAGTATTAATATGTCTACATATTTATTCAATCCAATGATATTCATGTTGTTGCTGCCGCTGTTGCTGCTGTTGCTGTTATAGTGCAAAGAAATGTTGGCTTGTTGTTTGATATGTCAGGAGGAAGGAGGGATTAGATTAATATTAAAAAAAACGGCGCCCAACTTAACGATGACTAGATAAGTAAATGAGCGCATTCAAATAGAAAAATTTGGTTATGTAGAAAGCACAGAAATGAAAAATATGTTGCACACGATAACTAAAAACAGCAACAACAACTCACATTTCATACAATTGTCTGGTGTTGCATGTTGTGTGTACGATGAGTGGACATGAGTACAAAGAACCATGTGCCAGTTAAATGTTGTGATATCAACAACTTTTTATAAAATGTTGATTTTAACATTTATGATAGTTATGAGAAAAACGTATTTTACATAAATGTAGTTTTATTTTTGTTTTTTCAAATTTAATTAATTAAATAAAATACATTGATGTTGTTTTATGCATCCATATAGGTACATACATATGTATGTATATGCGAATGTGACTTTTTGAAGATATGTAAATTGAAAAATAGATTTTAAAAATAGATTTGTGAAAGGTATTTGCTTTTACGTATGCAAGTACCCAGCTGGAAATTGTAGAGCGAAGAAAAGAAAGCAATAAAATACCAAAATTCTTTTAGTCTTAAGGCCAGGAATGTCATCGTACCGTGTTTTAAAAAATAACCACTCACATTTCATACCAAAACACGAAGAACTTACATCGTTAATTAATAAAAAAGCAATTTTTTTTAAATAGTTCAATTTATGATCACTTATATATATTTCATAACAAAAATCAATTTTAATTATGAAAAACTATATAATCTTAAATATTTAAGATCTTCTCAAATAGTATCTCAAATACTGAGTTTTTCGAGAAAATTAGCTCAATTTGTGATCACTTATATTTCAAAAATCTATTTTAATTATAAAAAACTTAAAAATCTTGAATCATTTATAAGTTCCTAAATACCTCGTTTTATCCAGAAATTAATTTCAATGTGTGACCTCTTGTTTATCATACCAACAAATTTAAATCGTTAATAAATTCGTAAGTACTGCGTTTTTCGAGAAAATAAGCTTAATTTGCACAATCTGCGATAACACAGGCCAGCAAATAAATAAAAAAAAATTAGGTGCCGAGATATCGCTAGTTCTGTATTAAGTGTGCATTGGTACACTGCTTATACATTACACTACTATATACCAATAATGTTTATACATTTTTTTCCTATGCGTAGCTTTGGCTGTGCCATCATTTTTCAATATTGGCTGTCATAAGTAAATTATTTGGACAATTCACAAGGGGTCTTATCATGTCATATTGTCATAATGTTCTAATATTTCACAATGATTTTTATTGCTTTTCAAGCAAAAAATGTCCTAAAACAATACTACTCCGTATGCTATGTTTATTGTGTTATCGTAACCAACCAGCAGAGACCTGCGCCGAATGGTTAAGAGTCGGTTAAGCCGAGCCGCCGAGTCGTGATATATTAGGACATTATTATGACTGATAAGAGACCTTGTGAATTGACCAATTGTGTCTATTTCTTTAAATAAACTATTTTAGAATTATGTGTTTTTATACCCTTCAAAATGAGTGGCAAAGGAATATGCATTCCGTTTGTAATTCTACATTTTTCATTTGCGACCCCACAAAGAATATATTTTCTAGATCGTTATAGATAGCGAAGTCGATATAGCCATGTCCGTCTGTATGTTGAAATCATCTTTCCGTAGCCCCCAAATAACTTATATACATGATTCATACATCAATATATCGGTAATTATTCCCGATCGGTTGCTATTTAAAATCGGCCCACAAATGGCTGAGATATAAGGAAAAAACCAGGACAACCTCGATTTTTGCCCTATTTTTATACCCACACCACCATAGTGGGGAGGGTATTATGCGTTTGTGCAGATGTTTGTAACGCCCAAAAATATTAGTCTAACACCCACCTTAAAGTATACCGATCGACTTAGAATCACTTTCTGAGTCGATTAAACGATGTCCGTCCGTCCGTCTGGTTGGCTGGCCGGCTGGCTGGCTGGCTGGCTGGCTGGCTGTCCATGTAAACCTTGTGCGCAGAGTACAGGTCGCAATTTTGAAGATATTTCGATAAAATTTGGTACATATTACTTTTTCGGCCCAAGGACCAAGCCTATTGAAACTGGCTGAAATCGGTCCATTATTTCACCTAGCCCCCATACAAATGTCCCCTCGAAATTGGACTTTATTGGTCATAAATGTTTAATTTATCTATGTATCTATACAAATTTCGCTCCAAATAAGTTTTATATATGCAAAATTCATGTCACCAAATTTTGTTACGATCGGTCCATAATTAGTCATAGCTCCCATATACCCCCGCTTCCGAAAATCACTTTAACGTGCTTAAATCACTTAATAATGTTGGTATACACACAACATAGTTAACTTTAATATAGACATAAATCACACGACCTAATTTTATGGTGACCGGTCCATAATTGGTCATAGCTCCCATATAAGGCCCACTTCCGAAAATCACTCATGAATATAAATTATTGATATTTTAAAAGAACAATATTTTTACTCATTTACTTGGTGTAGGGTATTATATGGTCGGGCTTGACCGACCATACTTTCTTACTTGTTATATCTGGATTAAGTTGGCCACACACGGAATGATTTGTCCGCCTGATTTGTGATTGAAAATTTTCAATTACTTGTGATTTTGTTCGCGCACAGCCCCATTAACAAGTAACAAGACGTCGAACACGAACAAATCACACTCACAAAGCACCCGTGTGTGTGCAGCTTTACTAAGTCAATATGGATATCAATGATAGATATTTCAAAGTCCATTGCAGCGATGTATATAAGGATATAGTAAGTTGGACCTACAATGGGTAAAAATCGGTAAAAATTTTTTTTAACCGAAAGTTTTTTTCATCAAAGAAATTTTTTTTGTCATAAATTCTTTTTCCAAAAAATTTTTTTTTTTAAATTTAAAAAAAAAATGGAGAAAACTTTCTTAAAAAAAATTAAAAAACAATTTGGAAAAAAAAATTTTTTTTTAAAAATTTATTTTGTTTAAATAAAAATATTTTTAAGTATAATTTGATGAAGGGTGTATAAGATTCGGCACAGCCGAATAAAGCTCTTTTGTTTTTTTACTTTTGTGGTGTAAGACATTTTAAAAAAATGTAGAAAACCTATAACAGACTTAGTGATGTAACGTGCATAACCCAAAAACTTGAAATGAATGGCAGATGTTGAGGTGGAATCATTCTTGAAACGGGCACGCTTTTACACCGGCCTTATAACTCGTCGATAATGGGGGGGTTCACGGTTTCACTAGTCCAATTGCCACACGGTTACACTTTAAACAAATTTTATTATTATGCGTGCTCACAGAGTCTAAAGACATATCCAAACAACAACTATAAATCGATTTAATTTAATTATTTCATTACTAGATAGACTGTAATGTATTTGCCCACCCTACCATGATCATAAACATAATTATTCCGCAAATCTTCATCAATTTATGATCCCTTTAAAAAAAACTCTACAACAACTGTATTTCCTTGATTAAACAAACAAACAGATTGAATTTAAGTTTAGGCATACATATTTAATAAATAAAATTAAATCGATAATGAAAATATAAAATGAAATTCAAATATATAAATAATACTCATTAAGAACTAATAATTTAAAAAAAATGAAATGCAAAAAAAATATGTTTCACAGTTAAAACCAAAACATAAAATAAAAATTATAAAATAAAGTAGGGTTCCAGCTAAAATAAGTGAATTGAAATTTAATAGAATAACATGCGTTTAATTAAAAAGATCCAATTTGACCGATAAAACAAATAAATAAAAAAAAAGATCAAAATTTTAGCTGGTCACCCCAAACAAAAAAAATGAATTTAGTAACATCATTAAGTAAACACAATAAAATAAAATGTAAGTGAAAGAATAATAAAACAAAACAAAACTCACTTATTCCAGCGCTCACATATCCAAAGATCTTTGTTGATGTTGAAGCTGAAGATTATCCTTCTCTTACATTCATATGTTAAGAGTGATGTTGCTGAATGAAATGTTTATAAACAAATTAACAGTGTAATATGTTGATACAAATAGTTAACATTGGAGAACTTTCAAAGCACTTTTAAAACTTAAGAATATTTAACATGAGCAAAAGTCAATAAAATAAGAACTTTTCTTTGTATTTCGAATGTTAATAACATTAAAATTTATAAAAATATGCATGCAAAACGTAATACACAAAATTTAAAGACTTTTGCTTTTGCTAATTATAACACTAAAACAACAAAAAAAAATAGAATAAAAAAACATAAGAACAAAAGTTGATAAATAACAACAGTTAAATGATTTTTTCCAATTTAACAAAAAAACACGTTCTTTTTAAGTTTTATGATTGAATTAATTAATTGTTAACAGAAACATAAATTGACACATTTTAAACTAACTATTTTTAACACTTTTCTTTTAAAATATTATCATGTGGAGATTACTGATATATACAAATTTTTAATTTCTCTCTTTCTTTAAATTTTCCTTTAGTATAACATATTAATATAATTTTTTTTCTTTTAAAACTTTTTAATATTTTTCTTTTTAGCACTTTTGATTTTTAAAACAATTCTAATTGGCGTTCAACTTTAAATTTTAATATTATATATCACTTAAATATATTTGAACTATATTTACATATGTTCCTATTTTTTTATTGCTGCACTTCACTTAATCAATTGTTTTGCCATCACTTGCTCTAATTAGACTGAAGAATATTAAATAAATTGTGACCAGTAGAGATTACCATATTGTTGGTGTCATAAAAATAAATGTTGAAGAGAGGATTAAATTAAAGCTTCTTCTTCACCACAGAATCACCAAGAGGAATTTATCAATTTGTTATTGTGTATTAGGTGCCAAATCTAGATTTACAAGAATAAAAGATACCCAATAAGAATTTATATAAAAGAGCAATTAAATAATTAAAATATTACCCTATTGAGATGGCACCAGGGAGTAAAAAGCTTTGAAATTAGGTTCAATTGCATTAAAGTCTATTGGAAATGGGCTTTCTGCAATTATAATGCTCAGATCTATGCTTTATTTATGATGCTTAATTTTGTATCTGGGAAATCCAATCTTAAAGCACTTTTACCAATGTAAATGAAAGCTAATTAAATACATTAATACAAAATAATGCATTTTGGACCAAGTTTCATACTTACAATTTGGGCAAATAATAGAAAATATCGTGGTTATAATTGTTAAGATAAACACTTTATGTTGCTTCAATTTTAATTTTAATAGACGCTTATCCTGAAGTATAATGGCGGACAAATAGCATTTTTCCTACCAAGAAAGCTCGGTTTAGACTCTAAATCTTGGCGCGGAAAATGGTTAGCATTTTCGCTTCAAAAAGGGAATACCAAAATTGGTAATAAAAAAAAAGGTAAACGTCAAACAACAGATATCTCAATAAGTGTGGTAAAAATATCTTTACCTATAGATGGCGTCTACTCATCAACGAAAAGAGCGTTAGCATTGTAGACAATTCAAAAAGAAAAAAAATTAAGCAAAACAAAAAAAAAAAAATACAAATACAAGCTCATTACAAATCTCCCCCGCCAAAATCTGACTTTACAGGTAAATAACCAAAAAAAAAAAAGGCAGATCGAGCTTGCAAAAATGAGCTGGTTACAAAGAACTGCATTTATTGGCGAATGTCTTTTGCATGATACCTTCCCAGTAATGTTCCCTTCAAATCTTCTAGCTCATAATAACTATTACCAAGTTTTCGTCTTATGCGGGCCTTTAGAAAAGTTGGGGCTAGTTTTGAGTTATATCCCTGTTCAAAATTGCTCTGTCTAAAGTTTCTACGAAACACTTCCTGGCCAACATCATACGATATTTCCCTAGTTCTGAGATTATAAGTTCTTTCGTTTCTTTCAAATTGTTTATCTATAATTTCAGCAGCTCTTTTAGCCATAATTTGTATGGAATCGTCCTTATCAAATGCTACACCTCTGTCATCCAGCATTTCTAGTTGTCGCAATAAAGTGTATGTTGAACCATTTGTGACCATATGCTGCCCAAATGCAAGATAATAAGGCGATGTTCCAATTGATGAATGAACTGCAGATCGTAAAGCACATGAAATGCTACTAAGTTGTTGATCCCAATCCTTCTGATCACATCTTACATATGATTTAATGGCAGCGAGTATGGATCTGTTTACCCTTTCTGACGCATTAGCTTGTGGTGCGTGAACAGCAGTATATATGTGTTTAACTCCATATCGCTGTAAAAATTTATTGAATTCATTTGACCTGAACTGTGATCCATTATCAGAAACCACTGCTTCTGGAACTCCAAATGTATGAAACAGCTCACTTTCCATATATTTTATAGTAACATCAGCTGTAAATTTCTTTACTGATTTCAAGAAACAAAATTTCGAAAAATGATCTAGTACGATAAATATACCAATATTTCCAGAGCGTGATCTGGGATATGGTCCTAGGAAATCGATATAAAGTTTCTGGAAAAATCTTGGGGTATTCATAATCTTTCCCATTGGTGGCTTCAAGGACATATTGGGGTGTTTTGATGCTTTACAGATTTCACAACTATTCACATAATTCCTAACGTCAACAACCAAATTTGGCCAATAGTAGAATCTACGAATTCTTTCCACGGTTTTGTTAATTCCACCATGAGCTGACATTGGGCTATCATGCGCCTTTTTTAATAATTCTGGAACCATTTCGCGTGGTATCCATAGCTTCCATGCTAGGTCATCTCTCACCTTTTCTCCAGTTGCATGTGTTGTACGTCTGTAAAGGTATCCATCTATTATTCGAAGATCTGGTGTTTTTTCTATAGTCATTCCTATTTTTGCTAATAGACCCTTATATTCATCAGATTGAAAAGTTGTTGAATTCAGATCTACAAATAACCCACTATCGTTATCAAATTCATTCAAATTGTCAATTTCCAATGCGGATAAGTCATCTGTATTGGCCCGTGAAAGGGTATCCGGAACTATGTTCTGTATACCACGCCTATGCTGAATGCTGAATTTATAACCCTGCAATTTTAAAGCCCATCGAGCCAGCCTTGTACTGAGATCATTTTGGGACATGAGCCACTTCAGCGATGCGTGATCAGTGATTACAGTAAACTCATGCCCTTCAACATATGCTCTGAATTTTTTAATACTTAACAAAGCTGCTAAGCATTCTTGTTCGGTGACTGAGTAATTACGTTGGGCTTGATTGAGTTTCTTTGACATGAAGGCAATTGGAATCTCTTCGCCCTCCGCTGTTTTCTGCACCAAGACACTTCCTATACCAGTTCTACTCGCATCACAATGTATGAAAAACGGTTGTGAAAAGTCTGGACTATGTAGAACTGGAGCTGTACTCAAATGGGTCTTTAAAACTTCAAAAGCTTTCTGAGCTTCATCGGTCCAAATAAATTTTCTTTTTCCTTTCAACAAATCAGTTATTGGTGTAGTAACAGCAGCATAGTTGCGGATAAACTTCCGGTACCATCCTGTCATTCCCAAAAATCTACGGACTTGTTTAACGGATCTGGGGACTGGAAAATTTGTTATTGCGGATATTTTATCCGGATCTGTGCGTATTACCCCATTTCCGACTACATGACCTAAATATCTAACCTCATTGACGCAAAAGTGACTTTTTTCAATGTTAATTGTTAGTCCTGCCTCCCTTATTTTCCTAGCCATGGTGCTTAGAACCTCAAGATGCCTTTCAAAAGTTTCCGATATAATAAGCAAATCGTCAAGATAGACGAACACTTCCATCCTTAGAGCCGGAGGTATAACCTTGTCCATCAAACGTGACATGGTTTGTGGAGCATTACATAGCCCAAAAGGCATGACTGTGAAGTGGTATAATGGTCTCCCAGGAACGGTAAATGCCGTCTTATCTTTAGATCCTGAATCTAGGGGAATCTGCCAAAAAGCATCTTTGAGGTCCAAGCTCGTTATAAACTCCGCTTTTGGTAACCTACTCAATATGCCATCAATATGTGGTAGTGGGTAAGCATCTCCTACAGTGAGCGCATTCAATTTTCGGCTATCTAGACAGAGTCTGTTTTTTCCAGGTTTTCGATGAAGAACTACAGGAGATGACCAAGCACTGTTGGATTCCTCAATTACCCCAAGAGCTATCATCCGATCAAGTTCCTCATATATTAGTTTCTCAACTGCTGGGGATACAGGAAAATGTCGCTGTTTTACAGGTCTTGCATCTCCAGTGTCAATAACATGAGATAACATATTCGTCCTACCTAAGCCTTTCTTCGTAAATGAAGGAAACATATTAACAACACATTCAAGGCGTTGTTTTTGAATTGAGCTAAGAGTAAGCTGACCATCCAATTCATTGAGCTCATGAAAAGATTCAGGCTGCACCATTACCGATGGAAGTAAATCAAATGATTCCCAGAAATCAATTCCAAGAAAAAGATCTTTTTCAAGACTTGGGATAATGAAAATGGTTAAGGGTTTTTCCACACCTTTAAAAGAAATTTTCGTATCAACAAATCCAACAATCCGCTGGCTATTTCCATCCGCCGTCTTTACAGATGAGTTTAACTTCTTATACGGATAACCCGCGTCCATATATCTTTCGGCAGCCTTAGACCCCAAACAACTAATAGACGCTCCCGTGTCCATCAAACCTAAGAATTTATTTCCAAAAAGCACTACTTCTGCATATGGCCTAATGTCACCTGGTTTATTTAAAACGGAACAAATTATTTTCTTTCTAGAGCGCTTAACTTTTTGCCAGAATGATTTAATACGTTTCCCAGAACGGTTGGACTTACTGCTGCTATTGTTGTTAATATCGTCTTCACTATCACTAATAATATGTCGACGTATTTCGAAATATTCCTTTAAACGTTCATGAAATGGTTTAAAATGTGTCAACAATTGGTTCTCTCTAAAACTATATTTCTGGTCGGGAATTTTAATCTCATTTTCATTTATTTTTTTTGTTGTTTTCAGAAATTAATAAAATATCAGAGGGAGTTTCTAATTCGCTCCTGTAATAGTTTGATCCTGTGATTTCTGTGCACTTCGTAGTGCACTCGCTTTCCCGTTTTTTGGATTACATTTCTTGCAATTTGGTTTATAAGTATCAGGTAAACCGCAGCCGTAACAAAAAATAGTGCGCTCAGATAGGCAGTTCTGATATCCATGACCTGATTTCCTACAATTCCAACAGGTAAAACTAAGCGCAGAAATATCAGGATTATCTACATTTGATTCATCTAAAATCTCATCACAAAAATCGTTCCCCAGTTCAGCAATTCGTCGTTGAGATCCAAATGGACGTGTTACATAAGTGTTATGCTTTCTACGCATATCTTGAATAAAGGACTCACGTCGTCTACAGGTGTCGCGTAAATGCTCAACGGAATAAATTTGCATGTTAAGCATTTCATGTTGGATTTCCGGGAGCAAATTGCGTCGCAAAATTTCAACTAACGTTTTATCAGGTAGAGGTTCGTTAAGACGGTCAGTCAAGTGAACTATTGACTCATAGAAACTATCGAACGTTTCATTTGGTTTCTGCTTCCGGTCCCTAATTAGTTCGCCAATATCAACATCCGTGCGTGAATCACGGTACTGTTGCCTCAATGCATTACACAAGCCAGGCCAGGTTATGGATGAAACAGATCTATGGAATCGCCAGAACCAGTCACTAGCTTTTCCATCAAAAAGTGAACTGGCATTACGACAAAGCAGATCATAATTTCCCTGTAGAGTTTGGATTGTTAAGGCCTCTATCCTATAAATAAAATTTTCAACAGATAAACTGTTGGGCCCCCCACAAAATTTTATCTTCCAGTTTGAGATAATCTGCAAGACCTTATCTGGCCTAACATTAAGATCAGATGGATAAGTTCCATGTGATGAAGTTGAGTTAGGCCCTGTGTTAGGCGGAATAGGATCTATCTGACCCCGCAGATTACCATCACCATTATTCCCATTTGAATCTAATCCTAAAAGTTCCCTAAATGCACGCTCTTCTACAGCAGGAAGAGTCTGCATTCCATGAGGTGGAGTTGGCTGTAATGCGGGCTGGGGAGCAGGTGTTTGTGGAATAGCGGGAGTTATAAGATTTAAACGTGAAAGACTCGTCTGTATATTCGTTTCTACTAATTTAGCAATCTGATTACTTAAGGATGAAAACAACTGAGCCTGTTGAGCGGAAACAAAGGACGATACCATTTCCTGCAGAGATGCAGAAGTAATGTTAGTTGGTAATACTGACAAATTTTGATTTGAAGTCTCAGCCATATTGGCGGTAGAAGTATTTATTGAAGTATTGTTTTGATCCATATTTGGTTCTTTTTCCGCAGAGGTTTTATTTTGTGATCTTGTCGTAGATTGTGTATCATTCACTATTCTGGCATTACATATAGGACAGTATGGTCTCACTTTTAAAATTTTCGATAAACAGCTCTTATGAAATACATGACCACAGATAGTAATATGCATATAAGATCTGATGGTAATAGCACTTTGACATGCGTCACAATTAGGAGTTTTATCAGAAATAGCAATAGGCTCAGGATTTTCAGAAACCTGATCATTACTTGACATTTTGACAAATAAAATTTTTAAAAACAATTTCAAGACAAAAAAAATATGCTAACGCAATAAGTACTCAGTTACGATATAAATGAAAATCAATTAGAAACAAAATAATAGCGGAGTTGTTTTGATACAGTAATTCCAAAAAAGGAAAATGTATTATCTTTTCGAACGGCTATAAGTAAAATAAATCAATTCCAAAGACACAAGAAAAATTTAAGTTTAGCTAATGAAATGCAAAAAAAAAATATTGATTGAAGTACACAGTAAAAAAAATTGAGAGGTAAATAAAAATATGTAAATTGTTCTGTTTGTTGTTTTTTTCTTGGAATACATTGTGTAGAAAAATATAAATTAAATTTAATAATTCATTGTTGTGTAATTCTTAGATATGTCCAGAACTCAGTATTCTGCTTTGGATAGCTCATCTTATAAAGCAATATTTCCATTCTCAGCAATAAGATAAAAAAAACTAATTTATATAATGCTAACTGTGGACAGATTTAGATTATTCTTCCAAAAACTGTATTCCAAACAGATTGCATGACAGAAAAAAAAACTGTGAAGAAAATTGAGTATTGAGGATTTATCGGTTGAATATGAAAATTTTCAATTGAATCATAAACAAATTCCAAACAAAATCTCAAAACTCATAAAAGATTACAAAATGTAATAATAGGAGCCGAACACGTTCAATCACTATTTAAATGATTGTGAGAAGATGTTATTACCAAAAATTGCCTACATGTTCGGGCCCCACGTTGGGCGCCATAATTTGTAACGTGCATAACCCAAAAACTTGAAATGAATGGCAGATGTTGAGGTGGAATCATTCTTGAAACGGGCACGCTTTTACACCGGCCTTATAACTCGTCGATAATGGGGGGGTTCACGGTTTCACTAGTCCAATTGCCACACGGTTACACTTTAAACAAATTTTATTATTATGCGTGCTCACAGAGTCTAAAGACATATCCAAACAACAACTATAAATCGATTTAATTTAATTATTTCATTACTAGATAGACTGTAATGTATTTGCCCACCCTACCATGATCATAAACATAATTATTCCGCAAATCTTCATCAATTTATGATCCCTTTAAAAAAAACTCTACAACAACTGTATTTCCTTGATTAAACAAACAAACAGATTGAATTTAAGTTTAGGCATACATATTTAATAAATAAAATTAAATCGATAATGAAAATATAAAATGAAATTCAAATATATAAATAATACTCATTAAGAACTAATAATTTAAAAAAAATGAAATGCAAAAAAAATATGTTTCACAGTTAAAACCAAAACATAAAATAAAAATTATAAAATAAAGTAGGGTTCCAGCTAAAATAAGTGAATTGAAATTTAATAGAATAACATGCGTTTAATTAAAAAGATCCAATTTGACCGATAAAACAAATAAATAAAAAAAAAGATCAAAATTTTAGCTGGTCACCCCAAACAAAAAAAATGAATTTAGTAACATCATTAAGTAAACACAATAAAATAAAATGTAAGTGAAAGAATAATAAAACAAAACAAAACTCACTTATTCCAGCGCTCACATATCCAAAGATCTTTGTTGATGTTGAAGCTGAAGATTATCCTTCTCTTACATTCATATGTTAAGAGTGATGTTGCTGAATGAAATGTTTATAAACAAATTAACAGTGTAATATGTTGATACAAATAGTTAACATTGGAGAACTTTCAAAGCACTTTTAAAACTTAAGAATATTTAACATGAGCAAAAGTCAATAAAATAAGAACTTTTCTTTGTATTTCGAATGTTAATAACATTAAAATTTATAAAAATATGCATGCAAAACGTAATACACAAAATTTAAAGACTTTTGCTTTTGCTAATTATAACACTAAAACAACAAAAAAAAATAGAATAAAAAAACATAAGAACAAAAGTTGATAAATAACAACAGTTAAATGATTTTTTCCAATTTAACAAAAAAACACGTTCTTTTTAAGTTTTATGATTGAATTAATTAATTGTTAACAGAAACATAAATTGACACATTTTAAACTAACTATTTTTAACACTTTTCTTTTAAAATATTATCATGTGGAGATTACTGATATATACAAATTTTTAATTTCTCTCTTTCTTTAAATTTTCCTTTAGTATAACATATTAATATAATTTTTTTTCTTTTAAAACTTTTTAATATTTTTCTTTTTAGCACTTTTGATTTTTAAAACAATTCTAATTGGCGTTCAACTTTAAATTTTAATATTATATATCACTTAAATATATTTGAACTATATTTACATATGTTCCTATTTTTTTATTGCTGCACTTCACTTAATCAATTGTTTTGCCATCACTTGCTCTAATTAGACTGAAGAATATTAAATAAATTGTGACCAGTAGAGATTACCATATTGTTGGTGTCATAAAAATAAATGTTGAAGAGAGGATTAAATTAAAGCTTCTTCTTCACCACAGAATCACCAAGAGGAATTTATCAATTTGTTATTGTGTATTAGGTGCCAAATCTAGATTTACAAGAATAAAAGATACCCAATAAGAATTTATATAAAAGAGCAATTAAATAATTAAAATATTACCCTATTGAGATGGCACCAGGGAGTAAAAAGCTTTGAAATTAGGTTCAATTGCATTAAAGTCTATTGGAAATGGGCTTTCTGCAATTATAATGCTCAGATCTATGCTTTATTTATGATGCTTAATTTTGTATCTGGGAAATCCAATCTTAAAGCACTTTTACCAATGTAAATGAAAGCTAATTAAATACATTAATACAAAATAATGCATTTTGGACCAAGTTTCATACTTACAATTTGGGCAAATAATAGAAAATATCGTGGTTATAATTGTTAAGATAAACACTTTATGTTGCTTCAATTTTAATTTTAATAGACGCTTATCCTGAAGTATAATGGCGGACAAATAGCATTTTTCCTACCAAGAAAGCTCGGTTTAGACTCTAAATCTTGGCGCGGAAAATGGTTAGCATTTTCGCTTCAAAAAGGGAATACCAAAATTGGTAATAAAAAAAAAGGTAAACGTCAAACAACAGATATCTCAATAAGTGTGGTAAAAATATCTTTACCTATAGATGGCGTCTACTCATCAACGAAAAGAGCGTTAGCATTGTAGACAATTCAAAAAGAAAAAAAATTAAGCAAAACAAAAAAAAAAAAATACAAATACAAGCTCATTACAGTGAGAATAACTTATTTCAATTACTTTAAGATGGAGATTAAGGACCTGAATAAGCCGTGGGTTCCAAATATTGGATGTAAATTGATGATTTGATCCACCTTCATGTCTGCTATTTATACCCTACGCCATATATTTGTTTACTGTAACCATATATATGGTTGATACAATCATGTGAATCATAAATTAACCATATTATGGTTACCACAATCATGTAAATAGTTACTGTGACTATAATATTGTTAAAAATCTTGTAACACTATTTAAATGGTTACAGTAACCATGCCCAATTATATTTTTTCTCTGCGTGTATGTTCAATCCATTAGACAAGTTTCCTGAAAATCCCGGATTGTAAATCTAAGAACAAGGAGAAAGTTTCATCAAGATTTAAAAGTGATGAAGATACCAAGGTCGCTGGGATGAACTTACGAGTATGATGGCAGATAACTGTTGGAGTTTCACAGGGGAGTGTCATAAAGAAAATTTAAAAAATAATGATTCAAGTCTGAAAAATAATTTATTAAAATCTTGAAAAAACATTGTAAATATGTATCATTGATAAATTAAAATCAGGGTATCGATCTGCAGTATTTTCCATACCTCCCATATAAGCAAAACTCTCAAAAATATCATTAATGATCATAAATCTCTGAAATATATTAGTATCCAAATAAAATTCAACATAAATATGTTTCATATATACAGAAAACATGCCACATATTTTATGGCGATCGGTCCATAATTGGTCATAGCTCCCATATAAATTTTAAGAGATAACTGTTTATAATCATGTACTTGGTGAAGGGTATCATATGGTAGGACTTGGACGGCTATTTTTTCTTACTTGTTTTATTATGTAATACTCAAAAATGGTAGATCGTTAATAAATTAGTAAATCATAGTTTTTCGAGAAAATTACCTTAATCTGTGATCATTCATATTTTGTAAAAAAAAAATGATTTTTGATATAAAAAAGCAATGAATGGCTAGTATAGGATGCCATTGAGAAATTTTCCAACTGAGTATTTATATAAAATTTTTTTTTTGTTACATTTGATAAATTTAAAAAAATAAATACATAGTAGATAAATCAACTGTAAAATATTTTTTATATTGTTTATTGCAATTTCAATCTTAATTACATTTGGCTGTAATGATACAGAAATCACTATTGTACATGGTTTTATTTAGTTTGAGAAATGAAGTTCGTATTGTTTCTTTTTAATTGAACAGTTTTTAGAAAGTAGAATATGGGAAATTTTTCGTAAATTGTCGTATTAGAGAAAGTTTTTTCCACTAAATTATAGCTGACATGCAGATGACATTTGGTTTGTTCACTGTCAGGACTATATTTTAGTGACAGAACCAATAATTATATATTCTGGTTATGCAGGACACCAATTAGATCCTGTTAAATTATATAAATATAAGTGAACTAGCTTTGGTGTTTGTACAACAAAATTCTTAGATTTATTTCGAGGTCATTGTTTGACTTATGTATGTGTTACAGTTACACTGAAATATTTGTGAGACGCATATTATTTATTGGTTATATGACTTAAAAATGCGGGATTTTTTCAAATATTTAGCTTTTATTTTAAAACATGATCTTTTCCCATTTTTCTGGCAACATATGGATTCCGAGTTGAAAGAATTGCACATCTTTTTAGGCCAAGAACGAGTCAAGCCAATTTCGGATACTCTGTTCCAAAGTGAAACTTATCCCAGAAAGCGTTCTGCATCGATCAACACCAATAGTAGTAGGACGGGGCAAAGTCTGGACTATAAGTCGGATGAGGCATATTACGGTTTCATGTCTGGCAGCATATTCTGAGCGTTGTCGGCCAATGCTCACTTCAAACTAATCAGTTGTGTTCGGTACAGGTTACCTGTGATAGTCTGGCCAGATTATAATAGATAGGACGCTTTTGGCCTCACCAGAGAGCATTACCTTAGCGCCATGGATTATTGGCTTTGACGTCGATTCGGCTGTTTGACCGGGCTTCACATACGATCTCTTACTCTTCGGGTTATCGTAATTAATCCATATTTTTGGATGAATTCGGATACTCGCAGAAGTTTTGAAATTGCTGCTTGAGTAGCTCCCAATGATTTTGCAAGCTCTTGTTGAGTTTGACAACAATCTTCGTGGAGTAATGTCTCCAATTCTTGGTCTTCAAACTGTTTTGTTCTTCCATATCAAAATCACCACTTTTGAACCGCACAAACCATAATTTTAAATATATTTGCCATAAACTTCGGTGTGCTTCAGAGTCTAACACCCATCTTAAAGCATACCGTTCGGCTCAGAAACACTGAGTTGATTTAACGATGTCCGTCCGTCAGTCTGGCTGCCTGGCTTTCCATGTAAACCTTGCGCGCAAAGTATAGGTCGTAGTTTTAAAGATATTTTGATAAAATTTAGTATATATAGGAAGAAGCTTACTTAAACTGGCTGAATTCACTTTAAACAGCAGAAATCTCTTAAAACTGTTGGTATACACATACAATTCAACACAAATATGTTTCATATAGACGTAAATCACACGACCTAATTTCATGGCGATCGGTCCATAATTATTTAAAACGAAAATGGTCGGGCTGGACTGACCATACTTTTTACTTGATTCAAATTAAAGAAGTAAAGCAAAACTTCACGCTTATGACGCTTTGTTGGCACAAAATTGGACAAAGTTCAATAAGTAAGTGAGAATAAATGACAGATGTGTACCCTAGGGTGGCCCTTAATAAACGAAAGTAAGATTTTGGCCAGTTTGGTGAACATTAGTAAAATATCAACCCTCTGAAGTTTTGAGATGCATTTACAAGGAGAAAAAATGCATTTTTTTCAGTTTTTGTAAAAATTTTGCCATTAAAAAAATACTTTTGTAATTTAATTTAAAAGAATGGAAATGTGTACGTAATTATCGTTCTACTGAGACATAAAAAACAGAAATTTGTCGAAAAATGTTAAAGTTATTAAAAATTCGCTAGGCCATTAACGTGTCTCAGGCAACTAGAACAAGAAATGTAGGAACAAAATTAACATATGTTGAAAAATATTAAAATAAAAGCTCATTTTTACTTAAAATATATCCGTATTTACTTGTATATGAGTTTTTGTCTTCGTAGGATACCGTTAACCTATTCGAAGGTATGACCAAAAAAAAAAAAAATTTAACGGCAGTTTCAAAACCCCATGTTCAAATTTTGTTAAACAAATTTCAGAATTTTTTAATCATCTCATTGGGATTTATTGAGAATATAATAGGGAATAAAAACATGAAAAAATTATGAAAGTTTTTCCTGCGATTTAAATTTTAAAATTTTGAGAAAACCAATTATTTGGCCATTTTTTGGCGAATGAGCTCTATTTCCTTACTGTTATGAATTTTAAGTAAAGCCTATTCAGAATATTATAGTCCAGGTAATTTTAAATATACTCTGAAAGTTTGTTAAGGCCTGATGTACCCATCATTTAATTTTTAAAGAAACAAAAACTGCGTTCAAATGATATGCAATCTATCACCCAATACATAACAATTTACAATCGTTTCAACATTATAAAATTACTAAATTTTTTACCAAAATAGTTGGAACAAAAATCATATTAATCATATTATTGCTCATTAAACACGAATAAAATAAAGCAAGAAATACTAAAGATTTCTTTTACATTTTAATGAAATTTAAAAACGCAAAACACCAAAATTTTCTTTAATCATAATACGAGTTCGTACATACATACATACATATGTAAAAACGTGTATAATTTACATTGGCTGACAGTTCAACATAACCTGCCGCAACTATTTAATGTTTGTGTATGTATGAAAATGAGTAAATCAGTAGAGTGTGTTTGTGTGAATTTTTGGAGACGACATATTTTTATACAAGGGTATTTATTTATTTTGTTGGTCTCCGGCTTTTAGACATGTACCTATTGGCCTACATATATCCGTTACATGCAATGGTTTGTTGTTGTTGTTTTAGTTTAGTTATGTATGAATATTTCTATGTTTTTCACTTTTTTCTATTGTAAATCCTTATAGAAACTTTACTGTTATAGTGATTGTCGTAATAGGAAAAACATAAGAAAAATGGACGACGAGTTTAAAGTGTCAAAAAACTATTCTTACTCGTATATGCTCTTGCTGTATGGAGAAAAAACACAACTCGTAGTTTTTCACTCTTTTTTAAAACAGAATGAAATTTTGGTGACCTTTTTATGCAAATGAGAGGAAAATCACATGCGCATTTTGGGGCTGCATATTTTTAAGAGAAAGAAAATGTTTAAGAAATTAAGAGTATAGAAATGCAGTTACATTAAGAGAACGAAACTTGGTTTCGAACATGTTAATGTTTAAAACTAAACTGTTAGGGTAATATGTTAATTTACGTTACTGTTAAATTCATAACATTGGTGCTGTAATATAATTTAACAGTTTCGAATTTATTACAAACTAATGTTTGTTAACAGTTCTGTAGATTATGTAGTGAGAAATTTTATTTACATGTAAAATTAACATTGCTGAGTAAACAATGTGCACATTGCATACACCTGAAATTTTAATAATACTGTGTGCAACAGCATGACACTGTGGGACCGATATTATGAGGAATGGAAATAAATATGAATTCATTGTTCTCTAAATTATTTCTAAGTTAAAATACTTCTGCTAAAATTCAAGTTTAAGTAATTCAAAATCATTAATAAATTTTATTAATCGGGTTTTACTAATAAGAAAAAGTTACAAAATTAAAAAAAAATCGCCAGTGTCCCACTTCAAAACTTTGTTGAACTTTTGTTTGAAATGTGGCAAATTGAAAACAACAAATTTCCAGTTAGCTGAAGTAGGTTTGTATGTGTATGCATTTTTTATGGCGAGTTCCCATTTCAAGAACTATTTTCAAAGCATATTTTCGCTGGATAGTTTTATCAATACCAATCCCTAGTCAAGTTGGACAAAAAAACTTGCTTTCATACAATGTAAAACAGTTTTTTAATTGGTCATTTGGTTTTTATGAGAGATGCGCTACAAGTTTAACAAATATTCTCATTCATATCATGTTTAAACATTTCTAACAAATGTATGTTTTACTAAATTACTTACTATGCATAAGCATTTAAATTTAGTAGTCAGCACCTTGCTTTTATTTTAATATACAAATTGTGATACTTGAAGATAAATTTGCGGTGAGAGAAGCTAAAATATTAGAATTAAAATATGATTAGAGATAATGCTGTTGGGAGTTTGTTGCATTTAAAAAGTAACATTTGCGTTCTTTAGTTCCAAGTATATTTCCAATAGGCACACAAAGGTTGGCCAGAGTTAGGAGGTGAGAATCCAATATAAATACAAAGGTCATACCACTCTTTTGCCCAGTATACATTTTGTGATAAGCGGTAAGCGGTTTTGATGTTGCCTCAATACCTTACTACCTTATTGATGTGATTAAAGTGCATTTTCAGAGTGGTTTGATATAGAGAATCGTGGTTAGTTTCTAAGTACAACATGTAATTGGGTGGGCAAGTAAAGCATACTACTCCACACGTGTTAATTTAACGGCATCTATTATCAGCACTCTTAAAAGCATTATTGCGACAGATACCGCATCTGAGATATTTAAAGTAAATTTCTCATTATCCAGTTCATTCGACTACTCATTACTATATAAGTATCTTTTTACAGAGTTAAGGTTAACTTTTGAGCCAAATAAAATACAACCGTTATTAACTGAACTGATTTCAAGAATGAAAATATTTTATTGACAAATTTGTAATAGAAAATTTTTAGAATAACATAAATAACAAAACATATTAAATTAAAGTAATACATGTAAATACAAAGTTAATATAAACAAGTAACTAATTTAAACAAATTATTTCAACACTCCCACTATTTGTTTAAAATAAAGCCCATATTTTTCTTTAATATTAACATTGGCTGACCAAGGTAGAAAGAGCAGTCAGTACCAGTAGCACAGAGCTTTATATTGCCAAATATTTCAGCCTGATAAACACTAGATTTATCTGGACTTAATTAGGTCTTTATAAAAGACACATGACTCTACGTCACTGTTCATTTTAGAAGCGTAAATGTAGTCTCCACAACTATCCGGATGGAATTAACGTTTTGAACATCGTATAAACGCTTTTTAAAGAGCGGAAGAAGCACGCTAAAGATCCTTGCATGCCAATAATAAGAGAAGTAACACTAGCAATTAATGCTTATATATTAATTATATTACATTCTTTGTAAGGGGATCGATTTGAAAGTAGATGTGGTGAAAGGATAAAGGCTCCATCTGCAGATCCATATGTATATAGCTGTATTACTGCCGATATAGCCACATATATGTAATATTCATAACCTCTGAAGGACTATTAAATTCAGTGCAGTTAATTTACAACATATAGGGCTCTAGCTCCATTTCTCAACAGTCATAGTAAGCAACAGACCCCCTCCTAAACCTGTATTATATCTTTAATTGCCATGAGTATTCATAAGTCAACTTTGGTCCCCTTATTCTCAAGTCAATACTTTTTCTGACAATTCTCAAGCCGTTAAGCAAATAGTCAATGAAGGGATACATTGACAGACAGTATTTGGCACTAAAGTCCTTTCACTTAGCTGACTCCAATTTATATATTTTGGGTCAATTGGCACATATGTGCTCTTTGTAGTGTAGAGAGAAGAAAATTGGTTGCTTTATACATTCCAGGTAATCTATCGTGAAGACAATTGTCACTTAAGTGTATCTAAGTAAACTAGAGTGAACATTTTTTGAGTAATTCGTACAAAATTCGTATACAAATTTTGTTGATATAATTCTCATACAGTTTATTTTTATTTTTGCTTAAGTATACTGATATCCCATGTAACATAGCGTGAAGTCAATAGTCACTTTAGTGTCTCTTGGTAATCTATAGTGAATTCACATTAAACGTTAATTTTGCACTGCACTTTAAAAAGTAGTTAGTTTAGCCACCAGGAGCAATATATTGGGGAGTTGTCGAAATAAGGTTTGTTTACAAGAAATCGTTTATTAGCACCCGTACATGTTAAAATAACTAGTTATGTAGCTGATAGGGTATTCAATCGATTAACCGTTAATCGGTTAACCGATTAATTTTAGACGGTTAACTGTTCGAATAATTTGAAATTGCCGATTTTCAAATAACAAATAAACCGATTAATTTGTGTCGATTAACCAATTAACCGAAAATCCTTTTTTTTGCATTTAAAAAAATGCTTTTGTATTTATTTATCCGTTTCAATTCAAATACAAATTTCAAATTAAAATTAGATATTTTTTGAACATCCTATAAACATAATTAGTGAGTTGTATAACAACTGACATATTTAATTTACATGTATTTGAAACTTTGTTTATATTTACATGTATAGACGAAACTTTTTTTGAAATGAGTCTTTTATCATAAATAAACGAAGCTGTTAAATTAATCAAAATCTAAAACAATCCAAAAAGGAATATTCTTTATCATGCTTTTGAGACTTTTTTTTCAAGAAAAGTTTTATTAAATCTAACAAAAAAAATCGTTTAAATTATATTCTTTTTATAAAAGATTATTTCAGAAGATCTCACTAAAACCCTAAAAAACTCACACATCGCTAATTTGCTGCAACAACGTCATAATTCAAAAAAAGTCGTTTCGAGAAAAACGTCTTTGAATATTTTATGACATTTTACTATTTCTTAAATAAAAGAATATAATTTAAACGATTTTTTCTTTAGATTTAATAAAACTTTTCTTGGCAAAAACTCTCTCGCTGATTGTATATTGTGGAGAAATCAAGAATATTCCATTTCAAAAAAAAAGTTTCGTCTATACATGTAAATACAAAGAAAGTTTCAAATACATACTCACTAAACATGTTTATTGGAGGTTCAAAAAATATCTAATTTAAATTTGAAATTTGTATTTGAATTGAAATGGAAAAATAAATACCAAAAAAAATTTAAAGTGCAAAAAAAAGGAATTTCGGTTAATCGACACAAATTAATCGGTTTATTTGTTATTTGAAATTATTCGTCCAAAATTAATCGGTTAACCGATTAACGTCCAAAATTAATCGGTTAACCGATTAACGGTTAATCGATTGAATACCCTAGTACCTATATAATCAGAATTGTTGAAGAAACTATTGTATTTACTTTTCAAAACATATGTTTTAATGGAAATTTAAATAAAACAACATTACTATTTGAACATCAAAACTATTTTAATTAGTTTAGTTATTTGTAAATATGTGGTTGTTGCATATTTTAACTTCCAATCCAAATAAGCCTTTTATTATACAGATCAAACATAAAATCTCGAAAAGTTGTTCCCTTTTTGTTTGGAGGTTAAGTACGTACATAATATTTTTACTATACATACGTTCGTATGTAAGATTGTTTTATCAAGTATTTATTAAAGTATGTAAAAGAGACTGCAATACATTTGGATGCCTAAATACAACTTCATTTTATTTCATTTTTTATTCAAATACTATTAAAATTCTTGTACTTTTTATGTGGCAAGTACTCGTCATAAGTACTACACAGATGTGAGACACATTGTGAGTGTGTATGCAGAAAGTTTTTCCATTCATATTTTATTTGTGTACTTTTAATCAACTTTTTGTTTCCAGAATGTATATTGAAATTGTCTATGCATTTGACAGATTTTATGTGGACCTCTAAAATTGGTGGTAGGTATTTGAAAGCTGTTGCATTCATTGCAACCTTTTGCATCTGATATGTGTTTATACAACTACATAGCTCCTGGTAATATTTAAATTGCAGAAATGCAAGTAATTATATCCTGTTTCCCGAATGCTTAAATGTGAGTTTATAGGCGAGAAATCTCTAACAAATCTATTTAATATTGAAGATTAGTTGAAATAAGTTATCAACTTTTGAGATGCAAAAATGCAGGAAGCGCTTCATATTGTTTACTTACTTACTTTACAACTAAAGTTTTTAGAAAGAAAATTATTTCTCAAAAGATGAAAAAGATCTTTAATTAAATGAAGGATGTAGAAAATTCGTTCTTGATTGCATTACATAAAAAATCTACTATTACTCATAATAAGTTCATATTAATGTATGTGACTTTCTAGTTTATATTTACCATTTACAAAAATACGTACATAGATAGGCATACATTGACATTAGGATGGTTCTTATTTTCCACTTTTTGTATTTTCGATACTCCGAGGGCTTAAATTGTTAGGCTGAAAATTTCAACAAAATCGAATAACGTTTAAAGGTTTTGGGACAAAGTTTTCCAAAAAATGAAATACTGAAATTTCAAAAAGTTTAACATTTTCACTCTAGACTAATAAAGTCCATGTTTGCATGGTTGTACAGATTGTGGATACAAATTGAATTTTTTTGAAAAAAATATAAATATTTTAAAAATCAGATTTTTTCAGATTTCGGGAAATTTTATTTTTTCCACAAATTTCTTAAATTTTTTGAGATTATGACAAAAAAATGCAGGAGGAGGCATATCTTTTGAACGCGATTTTTGGTTTTAATGTGATTTTGAAGGGTATCTATATGATATTTAATTCACTCAGTAATTGAACATTATAGAAAATGTAGAATTTTGTTTTGTGCGGTTCAGAAGTGTTGATTTTGATATGGAAGACAATGATCGCCCATGCCAACCAAAAAAGTTTGAAAACCAGGAATTGGACGCATTAGCCAATGAAGATTGTTGTAAAACTCAACAAGAACTGGCAAAGTCATTGGAAGCTAATCAAGCAGCAATTTCAAAACGTTTGCGAGCAGCAGAATTCATCCAAAATTAGGGAAATTTGAGTACAATAAGAATTGCAGCCTATAGTTCTTGAAAGACGATTTTTCATGTTCGAAATGATGCTTTAATTCTATGAAAGAAAATAATTTTTGCACCGAATCATTACTTGCGATGGAAAATGGATGCATTACAATAACCCGAAGCGTTAGAGATCGTATTGGTATCGAATCGGCACCAAAGCGAAATATCCATGGTGCTAAGGTAATTATTTGCATTTGGTGGGAGCAAAAGGGTCCTATCTATTATGAGCTGGTGAAGCGAGCATTATGCGGCCAGAGATGAAGCCGTAATATACCTATTTAAAACATTTTTTGGAAAGAAGAGGTTGGTATATTTTGTCTCACACGCCTTATAGTTCAGACCTTACCCCGTCCGACTACTATTTGTTTCGATCGATGCAGAACCTTTTCGATACGCTTCACTTTGAATATTGTCTTGATTCGCTCAACAGATGAACAGTTCTTTTGGCGTTGTACCCCCAATATTTCATTTATTTCCAATTTTCTAGTATTTAGTTTTAGACTGTTACTTTGTCTTACGATTTTATAATTTTAAATTTCTAGGACATATTAAATCGTTTCAATCTGCGGTCAAAGTTAAAACTGTACATTAAAAATTATTAAAAATATAAAGTGCAAAATAGTTGTTACCATAACTATTGGAAAAATAATATGTGTTTTTACTTGGTCTTTATTAAACCATGATAGCCTGAAGTCAACTTCAAATAAAATGTGCAACCTCTAAACGTTATCCGATTTCGCTCAAATTTTCAGCATTTGTCTTTTAGTCACAGTGAATCATTTTAGGCCCTAGTTACATTGAAAATCCAGTAAGAGCAAAATAGCAACCACCCTAATATACCTTTGTATGTATTTGTGTTTGTTTCATTATATTAATTAAAAAGTTCTGAATTCGTATTTGTTCAAAGACGATGAATAAATTTGCGAAACTTTAAATAAGAGTGAGTACTCAACTTCAAATAAAATGTGCAACCTCTAAACGTTATCCGATTTCGCTCAAATTTTCAGCATTTGTCTTTTAGTCACAGTGAATCATTTTAGGCCCTAGTTACATTGAAAATCCAGTAAGAGCAAAATAGCAACCACCCTAATATACCTTTGTATGTATTTGTGTTTGTTTCATTATATTAATTAAAAAGTTCTGAATTCGTATTTGTTCAAAGACGATGAATAAATTTGCGAAACTTTAAATAAGAGTGAGTACTGGTACAGTGATTTTTCTATGTATTTCAACCACTACAACGAAGCTCTTTACCACTTTAACATCAAACTGTGTTAATTATTGAGATAGTGATATGCGTTTGATATACTACTTCTTTATTTGCGTGTGAATATGTGTTTATATAACCACTAGTACTTCTTCTGTAATAAGAAAGTAAGTCACATAAATATGCGTTTGAGGTATTTATGTATTCATTAATTTATGTTTGTCATACACACTTTTTCTATAATTAAAGTTGTCAATATTTTATATTGAATCATAAAACACACAGGATAGAGTATGTGTATGGAATAGTACATCAGGCAAATGGTCTATGCCGGGATATTCTTAAAACCACAAAGGAACCAAATTAGTTCACCCAAATAGCTTTTAAACAAATTTCGAAATTTAAACTGGTTGAAATCGTCCATTATTGCATCTATTCTCCATACAAATGTTCGATATTTTAATGATAACGATTTCCAAAAATTAGTAAGTCAGAGTAATGGGTATGGATCGATTCTTACCATTTCCAACAATGTTTGTCCTTTATTATAGGAATAACCTATTCTAAATTTTATGTTATTATCTGCATTATATTAAAAGAAAATAGTAAACAAATTAAAAATTTAATTTTTTGGAGGTTATCTCAATTTTTTGCCCATGACTCTGGTTCATTTGGACCCATTTTCAATAACAAAAATTTCCAATCAACAAAGAATATTTAGAAAAAATTGCATCCACCTACGTCCTTTTCTCTAGGGCAGACGGACGGACATAGCAAGATCGTCTTGGAATTTTATAAGAACTCAGAATATACACATACTTTTTGCTTACACGACCAATATTTTGATATGGGATTGATATCGTACGTGACATTTGTACGCCTATAGAGTGCAATCGATTTTGCAAAAATAAGAGTACATATCTGAAAAATAATTTGGTCTTTATGTTCCGTTCAGAGGGTAATATATTTTAAAAAAATAATAATTTCATTCGAAATATTGTTGTCCAAAATATCGAACGAAATGAGGATATCGTACGTGACATAAAACGGAAGTAATTTTGAGGCACGTGTAAAAATATGCGAAAAATTGAGAATCGTGATATATTTCCTTTACAATCCGTCATATTTAAATAAAAACAATCTTTGCGTTAATGCCAAAAAGCCTTATCTGGCTCTGGAATTAATACTTGTGATGGTCAACATTTTCCCTGTCATTACTTTATATACAGAAGCTGAATGTTGTTAATAATAGGCTATCTCTTTCTCACCCAATGCCTTGTCAAAATGTCCCAAATGTTGTTTCCGTTGTTTTCCTAATGAATTCTGATCTCTTCTTGTCTTTTCTGCATCCAAACCAAAAGTCTCTGAGATTGATTTGTTTGATTCATCCAGAGTTCCATCATCCATTTCTCACCCCAACACTTTGGATGATTTTATCATAAATAAAATTTAATATCGTACGTTACATACCGTTCGTAACAGATTTTTCTCTTATAGTAAAACAATATGTATCCTGTAAATGTATATACACTATCCCTCGATTTACACGATACTTTTTTTTACACGATTTCACTTTTACTCGATTTTTTGGGGTTTCGTGTATAACGAGGGGTGTGGAAATTACCTCAATTTACACGATTTTTTTCTAAAATATAATTAATTTTTTTCAGTAAATTATAAAAAATGTTTATATAATTAACATTTATAATTATCAAAAATATTTATCTATAATATATGGATTTGTCACAAATGCCAAAAAATTACAATATTAGATTGTGTAAAGTATGCTGCATTGACTTATAACTCAGACAATCAACGGTCAAAGGCTGTTGGAAAAATTTGTGGCCAGATGTTGTGGCACAAACATTGGGAGGAGAAGGTTTTCATGACTTTTGTATTGAAGAATTGATAATAAATAAAAAATTAGACGTTGAAGATTTAATAAATATGATGACCGAGAAAACGACAACGACTCCGATGAAGGAGTTACGGAATCATTTTTTTTTAAATTTCCAAAGTATTGAAAGAGACCTCGCATTCCAGAGATACATTTCACAGGGCTATTTATAGGGACTTTAAGGAGGTTTATAAGGACTCAAACAATAAAGTTTTAATTACAAATTATATTCCAAATCTCTACGAACTGATGTTATCTTCAATTTAACAACTATCGAACCAGAAATCCACGAAAAATTATCTATTCAGGAAAGCGATGTGTCGCCTTCCAAAAGTTATGATCAGTAGTTGAAGACAGTGATAAAGAATTGATTGGAAGTTATGACTGATACATACTATAAATAATAGAAATATAATTATAATTGTTTTTTAAATGAACTGGCATGTTTTTTATATGTTCCATTTATTGTGTTTTATTAAATGCTTTAACTACAGTGTATACTTTACTTTAAAATAAATGAATTTTCTAAACAAAAATGTTTAATTTATTCATTTTATTTAATTTTTTTCGATTTACAGGATTTCTCATACAAAAATTTTGAATTTCGATTTACACGATTTTTTCAGGAACGCATCTATCGTGTAAATAGGTGTATACAAAAACTAAAAAAATAAATAGAAAATATATATCCGGTTTCAATAAACAATTTGGTGATAGCAAAAAAACAATCAGGATCAAATGCATTTTAAACTACATGCTAATTGGGAGCTGAGTTTTCGCCGCAATTTTAGCCTAAAACATTCCAATTAAATTAAAAACCTAAATATAGTCAGTTTAAAACATTATTTGTGCCCTTAAAATGTTGTAAGTAATTTTAGTGTTTTCTCCTATTCAAATCATCTTGAAAATAAGTTTGAAGGGTTTTTTTTCAGTCGTAGTTGTCATTCTTGTGGAATTGCCCATATATTACAAAAGTAATGACAAAAAAAAATGTGAGTTAATCGTAAATCAGGTTTTCTAAAAAGGGCAAATTTTGGATTAACCGAAAAACAGTTTTTTAAAAAGTCGTTTCGTTCGAAATTTAAATTTTTCTAAAAGGTTTACATGGATAGACAGATGGCCGGTCGGTAATCATTGAAGGATAATAAAAAGTGATTCTGATTCTACTCATCTTAAGTATAATCACTTACAGAATATTTATAAGTAAAGCCTAAGTTAGGTAAGGGATCCTCCCTTCAAAATATCAAAACGGACATGAAACTTCCATTTTCGGATTTGACATCTTCGATTTTAATGAAATTTACCACACATATTACGGTTCCATAGGGTTCCTGAAAGCAATGATTTTTTCATTTCAAAAATATCGCGATTTGAAAACTGAAAAATTCTTAAAAATTGTATACACAAATTGCCCACAACATTAAAACTACTCAAAGTCCAATATAATTTTTGATTCTATTTTAAAGGCAAAGATATTGTCCTTGAATTGGTGTGAATTAAATTGTTTACTTCTAAAAGGATAAAGGTCAATTTTTGGAGTATATATTTCAATGTGAAAATACCAAAACTCGCGGTGTTAAAAATTCAAAAAGAACATGGCATGAGCACACCTAAACTCTCTACTATATTCGTGCAAAATAATTTCGATAGAGACACGATTAGTTCAGAAGTTATAAAGAAAAACGTTATTAAAAGTACATTTTTTCATACAAATTCATTCAAAAATTTAAGCAAATAGAAAATAGAACATAATTAAATCAATTTAAATTTTTATACTAAAACACAGCTGCATAAAAATCGCGATATTTTTACATCGGAATGAGTTTTCATTGAAATAGTAATATATATGTGTGTGGTAAATTTCATTAAAATCGGAAATGGTAATTCCGACTGCTGTCCGCTTTCACATGAATCTTCCCGTAAGTCGAAATAATTATAATGATTTTAGGTGTAGCCTTAAAAAATCGACGATTACTATTTGCCAAGATCATTAAACTGTGAGTAACTGTATAAGAATATTTAGTTAACATTAACAATCTTAAATTAAATATCCTAGTATTGTTCATACACACAAATATAATACATGTGTATGTTAATACATTACTCACATGTAGAATTAAAGAATGTATACTTACTGATTATTTATACAGTTATTCAAATATGACCTGGAGTGTCAAAATAACTTTTTAACCACATTTCCTCTACTAATATGGATCTATTTAATAGTTTTTCATTTAACTGTCAAAATAAACAAATTTTGTTTGTTAGTTTGTGTTTGGTTTTGGATTATTTTGTTTTTATTATTTAAATAACATTTTATCACACTTTTTGTGGTTAGCAATACATAAAGCATCAACACATAATCGAATATTCCCAAACTAACAAATTAATCTACAAAACACAAACACATGAATACATATTCGCAGGGATCACCCATCACTCCAAAAGCACATACACTCATGCATACATACATACAATACATATATAAATAAATATAAATATAAATGGATGTGTGTCCGTGTCAGTAAAGGAGCAAGTAGTTATGTGTCTGTGTTGTTAGTTTGTGTATTTATAATTTCAATAGGCAATTTATTGTGGTAAAAAGCACAGTTTGTTTCATGTCAAAATCATGCAATACAAATTTGTTGTGGTATGTTTGTGTACAAGTGTATGCAACAAAATGCAGCAACAACACAATACTATGGCTGTCAGTACAATACAACATACATATACATATGTAGTTGAAAATCCTCTCATTTACTTTGCCGAGTTTAAGTACTGCATATATTGCACAGTGGTTTCGCCCATATGACAAAAATACAACATTGAATGTTTCCACTGTGGACTTGTTTAGATTATTTCTAGCGGTACAACTTTCTATTCTTACGCAGAAAGTTGGCTGAAAGAAGCAAGAACACAAAGTGAAATTCGAATTGTTTAAAAATATATATTTTATAAAAGTGTATAAACGAAAAAGAATTGAAGGCGGATGTTATTAGTAGATATTGTTTTGTAATTTTTCAGAAGTGTGTCAATTGTGTTGTGATTTTTAAAATAAAGCATATTTTCCCACCTGTAGAGCCTATATATATTAGAGTGTCCCTTAGCATTAAATTTTTTGAAATGTTGAAATTGTACCCGCTGATAACTTTCGTAATGACCTAAACTACCTTGTTCTTGTTCTAAGAAGGGCAACCCGTGCCGACTTTCGATTTAGTTTTGAGGTACATTTACAAGGGAAAAAATGCATTTTTTCCGTTTTTTTTTTTTAAATTTTACTATTAAGTAATTACTTTTGCAATTTAATTTAAAATTATCGAAATGAGTACGTAATTGTCGTTCTAATAAGATACAAAAGACAAAAATTGGTTAAGAAATGTTAAAGTTATTAAAAAATCGCCAGGCCATTAACGTGTCTCAAGCCACTAGAACAAGAAATGTAGGAACAAAATGAACATATTTTGAGAAATATTAAAACAAAAGTTTATTATTACTTAAATTATATCCATATTTACTTGTATATGAGTTTTTATCTTCATAGGATACAGTTAACCTATTCGCAGGTATAACTAAAAATAAATATTTTTTTAACTGCAGTTTCAAAACTCCAATTTCAAATTTTTAAAAATTTTGTTAAACAAATTTCAGAATTTTTTGATCATCACATGGGGATTTATTTACAACATAATATGGAAATGCGAAAAAGGTGTGTCAATACCTCCTATAGTTTTTCCGTACCTGCGATAAAAATTTTACGATTTTCGAGAAAAACTATTTTTTTTGGCCATATTTTGGAGATTGAGCCCAATTTCCTTACTGTTATTCATTTTAAGTAAACTCTGTTCAGAATATTATAGTACAGTAATTCTAAATACAGTCTGAAAGTTTTCCTAAAGTCGGAAAACGTTAACCTTTAAATCGTGAGGATCAAATGCCAAATTTTCCAATATTTGGAATTTGTAATGGAAATATAGCGAAATGTTATATATTTTTCGGCCGATTTTGATGAAACTTAAGAAAAATATAACATGAAGTCTAGTATTTACAATAACAGCACATAAATGGAAATTAATCCTTAAGAGCACTTGTGGTCAAAATCACTGTGTTTTTCGTGATTTTAAAAGTTCAGGGTAATTTGGAACCCAAGTGCTATTAAGGGTTTATTTCCATTTTTGTGCTGTTATTGTAAAACTAAATCGAAAATTTTTTTGGTGGTATTTTAGGTCATTACGAAAGTTTTCAGCGGGTACCGTTTCAACATTTCAAAAAATTTAATTCTATGGGACACTCTAATATACATATATTGGGGATTAGTAGCTTCAATTTTATTTCCATTTATCCCTGACCACTTTTCATAATAACACATGCAAAATCTACCACAATCGCAAGTCATGCGATATTGTGCAACATTTCCAATTTCCGAATGCAATGACCGGATTAGTGTATAGGTTTCGAAAGTATCCAATAATTAAAAAACCAATTTAAGTTTTCCATGGGAACTATGTAGTGTTTTTGTCCCGCACTTTTTCATTTCCCGGGAAATCGGAATTAATTCTGAAATTTACCGGGAATTATTCAATAAAACAAGTAAAAAAATCCATTTAAAATTTAATATAAAGAGATATAATACAAATATAATTTTTTTCCTTTTTTTTATAGCGAAAATTAATTTAAAATCTATCCGTATTTGTATAAGTTACGAGCTCAACAATGCTTTGCAAACTAAGGTTGGTCAACTTTTATACTATGTCGCCAAACTAGTGTTCTAACAGGGTTACGACTTTTCTTCCGATTAACCCCACTTTACAGGATTTGAGAGTAATTATCAAGGTTTTTAGGAACAGAATATTCTAGGAGACTATAGTTCGATAGGGATACAAATGAAAAGAATTATGAAGACTGAATTAACACTTTTAATTTATAATTTTTTGTTCCAATTTTAATGTTATTTTTAACATTTCAAAAGTTTTCCCGAAATTAAAAAGATGTTTCACATCATGAACACAAACCTTTTAAACTAGTGCTATTTTTGTCACTGACTTCAATATAAGTGCAACCACTGTGCATTATTGAGTGTGTTGGCTATATGTACTCGTATGTATTAGTTAAGTCAAATACATAAAGGTAGAATTTGTATTTGTATATGTTTATATATATCTATACATATGTATGTACAAATGTATACAAATACAAGAAGAGACTCAGGCATAGGAAAGTATCAAAGCCTAATAAATCAATAGATGGCTTTGTTTTGTTATATGTTTAATTAAACTCTCTTAGCACCTCGATATTATTGATATACTCACGGGTATATATTTGCTTATCCACACGGTTTTTCTCTTTCACACAGACGTTTATACATTAGGATGATTCCATTTCTGATATTACCAACTATTATTTATTTATGAAATAAGTAAGACTATTATATTCATCTGTGAGGAATCGTAAATAGTCAACACAAATTTAGTACGGGTATCGATTTTTGTACATTTTAAATAAAAACATTTATCTGGTACACTCGATTTGGTTAATTTCATATTTTCTATTACATTTAGAAAGTATCAGTAGTAATTTTGAACATAGTTTCACATATTTTGATCCAAAATATTTTACCACATAAATTGCAATAATTATATTTGCCAAATTTCGTTTTGCCTCTATCATGTTTTAATTGTTTTAAACATTTTGCTATAATTTTGTTCTTGGTTGGCCCGGTTTTGCTCATTTATGGATTTTTAGACCTTGGGACATTCAAAACTCAAAAATTTCAAAACAAGGGCCACTCTAATGTGCACTAAATGTGGCTACTGGCGCTAACTACTCAAAAGTTGGTTTTTTGGAATCTTACTTTGTTGATTTCTCTGTATTGAATGATGATTGTATGTACACTAGGGTGGTCCTTAATAAACGAAAGTTGGATTTTTACAAGCCCCACCCCCCAGTTTGGTGTTCATTGGTAAAAACATCATTCTGGAATAAAAATGTAAAAAAATTATGAAAATATCTCCTATAGTTTTTCCGTACCTGCGATTTAAATTTTGCGATTTTCGAGAAAACTAATTTTTTCCCATACTTTCAGACTACATTTAGAATTCTGAACAGGTTTTAATTAAACTATAATATTCTGAATAGGTTTTAATTAAAATTCATAACGGTAAGGAAATTGGGCTCATTTGCCAAAATATGGGAAAAAATTAGTTTTCTCGAAAATCGCAAAATTTAATTTGTTAGAAGTGGTTTGAAAAGGGTAAAAATTAAAAAAGAAAAATTATAATTTTTATTCATATAGGACATAGAATAAAATATACATAGAAGCGCTACTGAGAGACAAAGAACCTAAGTATGTTGTCAAAAACATGAGTGATCACAGATCAATCTCCTTTTCTTGATTAAACGCTTATTGGCCAAGTTATTAGCGAATTTAGATATTTTGAGTTTTTATATAAAAAAATCGAATTTTAGTCAGAAATATGAGTGATCACAGATCGAGCTCCTTTTCTTGATTCAACGCTTATTGGCCAAGTTATTAGCGAATGTAGATATCTTGAGTTTTTATATAAAAAATCTATTTTTGGTCAGAAATATTAGTGATCACAGATCGAGCTCCTTTCTTGATTCAACGCTTATTGGCCAAGTCATTAGCGAATTTAGATATTTTGAGTGATCACAGATCGATCTCCTTTTCTTGATTAAACACTTATTGCCAAGTTATTAGCGAATTTAGATATTTTGAGTATTTTTATTTATGTAAAAACTTTTGCGGACTATGTATTGCGAACATTAAAACAAATTAGTTAAATCGGTCCAGGCGTCCTGCGATTTTAGATATATCGAAAAAAAATTGGCGTGGTCTATTTTTCCTTCAGTAGAAACTTAAATTGGATAACTACGAACATTTAAACAGAAAATTATTCGAATCGGTGTAGCCTTTTTCCGATTTTAGATAAATCGAAAAAAGTGGGCGTAAAAGATGGAGTGGTCAATTCATTCCGTAAAAACCTAAGTTTAACTATGACCAACATTTTAAAAAAAAAATTGACTAAATCAGTCTAGCCATTCTCAACTGATGCAATTACCAACGAACGAAAATTGATTTTTATTTGTATAGATTATAGTCCCAATAAATCTAAATGAGTTGATCAAAAAATGTTGAAATTTGTTTGACAAAATTTTTAAAAAATTGAAAATGGGGTTTTGAAACTGCAGTTAAAAAATCTTTATTTGTTTTGGTCATAACTGTGAATAGGTTAACGGTATCCTACGACGACAGAAACTAATATACAAATAAATATGGATATATTTTAATTAAAAAATGCTTTTATTTTAATATTTCTTAAAATATGTTAATTTTGTTAATACATTTCTTGTTCTGAGGTTAATGGCCTGGGGAATTCTTAATAATTTTTTTAACCAATTTCTATTTTTTATATCTCATTAGAACGACAATTACGTACACATTTCTATTCTTTTAAATTAGATTGCAAAAGTAATTTTTTAATGGCAAAATTTTTACAAAAACTGAAAAAATTGCATTTTTTCCCCTTGTAAATGCATCTCAGAACTTTAGAGGTCTTGCGGCACGTCTAATCCCCAACCGATTTACCAACCGATTTTCAGGATGATTTTTTTTACCAAACTGGCGGGTCAGACTTGCAAAAATCCAACTTTCGTTTATTAAGGGCCACCCTAATGTACACTGACAGCAATGTAGACGTCATCACGTGTAATATCATACATATGTGTGTAATCAATGCTGATTTTATAGATGACCTAATTAATCAATACCGAAACATATTTAAACTCTTGGTAAAGTACAATACTATGACTAATTATGGACCGATCGCCATGAAATTAGGTCGTGTGATTTATGTCTATATGTAAGTTATTTGTGTTGAATTTTGTGTTTATACCAACATTTTTAAGAGATTTATGCTCGTTAAAAATATTTTCGGAAGAGGGCATTATATGGGAGCTATGACTAATTATGGACTGATCATAATTAAATTAGGTGATATTAATTCAGTTTATATAAAACTTGTTTGGAGCAAAATTTGTGTAGATACCTATATAAATTAACCATATACGACCGATAAAGTATAATTTCGGGAGAACATTTGTATGGGTGCTAGGTGATATAATGGACCGATTTCAGTCATTTTCGATACTTCGTCCTCGGATCGAAAAAAATTTATGTACAGAATTTTATCGCAATATCTTCAATATTGCGACTTGTACTTTGCGCCAGTCATATGAACAGGTAAAATAAAAATAGAAAAAAAATTTGGGAGTAATTTCATTCAAATGAAAAAAGTATTCAACAAACAGGTCAACGAGTACATATAGACTTACAGAGAACACTTTGGCCTTTCTCCTAGTAAAAAAATTTGTTTAACCCCTTTTGACCCTAAGCACTTTTATACCACTGAAATTAAAATTTGACTAAAATATAGTACCTGTGAAAAAAATTAATAACACATCAGGTATGAACGGTACAGTGACAAGTCACACCAGTTCTTAAAGACTATTATCCTACCAACACAACAAAAAAAAATTATCCAATTATCGATAACAGTTTGCGAGTACTGATAATTTACTTCTGATCAAATTTACAAAAATCACATTTTTTATAAAATGATATAAAATATTTGACTTTAACAGCATGCCACGCACACAATTGACAATATTTTTATCTAATTTTTTTGCTACCTTAGTTTCAATGTCTTTACTATTGAATGGCATTAAAATTTTTTTAAATCGGAGTTAACAAAAAGTTGGACTTTTGTTCGATGAAATTGAGATATGAGCCACCGTGCACCCTTAACTTTTTAAAAACTAAATCTTGCCGTTATTGTTTTTAATGTTTTTTTTATCAAATACCAACAACAAAAAATGCATTCTTGAAAGTGCAAAAATGACTTTTTGTCTCAGAATTGGATTTTTAAATTATTACAAATAAATGAACTTGAGTCAAAATAATAAATTTACTTTGTATTAAATAATGTTCCTAATATGTCTTTAAAACTTCTTTTTTAACTTAATAGTTAAACTGAAATAAATAATGATATTTTTAGTATAAAAAATGTTGCCTCTAAAAGCCTGATAAAACTCGAACTGATTTTAATAGGTAATAAAATATATAACTACGAGTACTTTATATGTTTTTCTATAAAGCTAAATATATTTATAAAAGAATTTTTGTGATCTTGTATGTATTAGCAGACCAGTGCTAATATAACGTATTGGAAAAATCTGTATGCCTCTGTATTAATATAATTAATCTTATATTCATACATACTGTACGATCATATGTAAGTAAATTTAAACAAAACCACTACTGTGCAACAAATGTTGCAGCTGAACAACATCGTTGTCATCATCATAAGCAGCAACAACATAATCATCGCTATCGATGCACAGCATCAACCTACATTTATATGCATTTAATATAAATGCGTGTGCATGTGTGAGCTGGATGATCCACTTTTTTATTACAGAAAAACCAACAAAAAATAAAACAAAAATTCATATACTCATATCAAAAAAAGTAAAACACGCACAGCGGTATCTTATGCTAATTAATTAATTTTTATGATAAGTGTTACTGTTGCATTTTAATTGCTATTGACTTAAAATTTTACCCCGGCTAGTCAATAAATTCCATTTAAACATTCATGCATACATGTAAATATTTGGTTTACAATTTTGGGAAAATCAATACGACTTTCTGTACGTCCGTCCATCTGTTTATAAGGGTGGCCCTTAGTTTGAAATTTTTGAATTTTCGATGCTTCCAAGGTCTAAAATTGTTCTACCTCATGCAAAAACCAAATACTGAAAATTATAGCAAAATAGTATAATATTTAGAGGTTGCACATTTTATTTCAAGTTTCGAGTTTTGGGGTCAAAGTTGCTACACAATATATATAAATAAAAATCAATCGTCGTTCGTTGGTAATTGCATTAGTTGTGAACGGCCAGACCGATTTAGACATTTTTTTTAAATGTTGGTCATAGTCCAACTTAGGTTTTTACGGAATGAAAAATTGACCACGCCCACTTTTTTCGATTTATCTAAAATCGGAAAACGGCTACACCGTTTTGTTTAAATGTTCGTAGTTATCCAATTTAAGTTTCTACTGAAGGAAAAATTAACCAAGCCAATTTTTTTTCGATATATCTAAAATCGCAGGACGCCTGGACCGATTTAACTAATTTTTTTTTAATGTTCGCAATACATAGTCCGCAAAAGTTTTTACATAAATAAAAATACTCAAAATATTTAAATTACTAATAACTTGGTCAATAAGCGTTGAATCAAGAAAAAGAGCTCGATCTGTGATCACTCATATTTATGACCAAAATTCGATTTTTTTATATAAAAACTCAAAATATCTAAATACTCTAATAACTTGGCCAATAAGCGTTGAATCAAGAAAAGCACCCCAATCTATGATCACTCATATTTCTGACCAAAAATCGAATTTTTATATAAAAACTCAAAATATCCAAATTCGCTAATAACTCGATTTTTTTATATAAAAACTCAAAATATCTAAATTCGCTAATAACTTGGCCAATAATCGTTTAATAAAGAAAAGCAGTTCGATCTGTGATCACTCATATTTCTGACCAAAATTCGATTTTTTTTATATAAAACTCAAAATATCTAAATTCGTTAATAACTTGGCCAATAAGCGTTGAATCAAGAAAAGGAGCTCGATCTGTGATCACTCATATTTCTGACCAAAAATCGATTTTTTATATAAAAACTCAAGATATCTAAATTCGCTAATAACTTGGCCAATAAGCGTTGAATCAAGAAAAGGAGCTCGATCTGTGATCACTCATATTTCTGACCAAAAATCGATTTTTTATATAAAAACTCAAAATATTTAAATTCGCTAATTACTTGGCCAATAAGCGTTTAATCAAGAAAAGCACCTCAATCTATGATCACTCATATTTCTGACCAAAAATCTAAATTCGCTAATAACTTGGGCAATAAGCGTTGAATCAAGAAAAGGAGCTCGATCTGTGATCACTCATATTTCTGACCAAAAATCTATTTTTTATATAAAAACTCAAAATATTTAAATTCGCTAATTACTTGGCCAATAAGCGTTTAATCAAGAAAAGCACCTCAATCTATGATCACTCATATTTCTGACCAAAAATCGATTTTTTTATATAAAAACTCAAAATATCTAAATTCGCTAATAACTTGGCCAATATGCGTTGAATCAAGAAAAGGAGCTCGATCTCTGATCACTCATATTTCTGACCAAAAATCGATTTTTTTATATAAAAACTCAAAATATCTAAATTCGCTAAAAACTTGGCCAATAAGCGTTGAATCAAGAAAAGCAGCTCGATCTGTGATCATTCATATTTCTGACCAAAAATCGATTTTTTTATATAAAAACTCAAAATATCTAAATTCGCTAATAACTTGGCCAATAAGCGTTTAATCAAGAAAAAGACATCGATCTGTGATCACTCTTATTTCTGACCAAAAATCGATTTTTTATATAAAAACTCAAAATATCTAAATTCGTTAATAATTTGGCCAATAAGCGTTGAATCAAGAAAAGGAGCTCGATCTGTGATCACTCATATTTCTGGCCAAAAATCGATTTTTTATATAAAAACTCAAAATATCTAAATTCGCTAATAACTTGGCCAATATGCGTTGAATCAAGAATAGCAGCTCAATCTGTGATCATTCATATTTCTGACCAAAAATCGATTTTTTATTCAAAATATTTAAATTCGCTAATTACTTGGCCAATAAGCGTTTAATCAAGAAAAGCACCTCAATCTATGATCGCTCATATTTCTGACCAAAAATCGATTTTTTTATATAAAAACTCAAAATATCTAAATTCGCTAATAACTTGGCCAATAAGCGTTTAATCAAGAAAAAGACATCGATCTGTGATCACTCTTATTTCTGACCAAAAATCGATTTTTTATATAAAAACTCAAAATATCTAAATTCGTTAATAATTTGGCCAATAAGCGTTGAATCAAGAAAAGGAGCTCGATCTGTGATCACTCATATTTCTGGCCAAAAATCGATTTTTTATATAAAAACTCAAAATATCTAAATTCGCTAATAACTTGGCCAATATGCGTTGAATCAAGAATAGCAGCTCAATCTGTGATCATTCATATTTCTGACCAAAAATCGATTTTTTATTCAAAATATTTAAATTCGCTAATTACTTGGCCAATAAGCGTTTAATCAAGAAAAGCACCTCAATCTATGATCGCTCATATTTCTGACCAAAAATCGATTTTTTATATAAAAACTCAAAATATCTAAATTCGCTAATAAATTGGCCAATAAGCGTTGAATCAAGAAAAGGAGCTCGATCTGTGATCACTCATATTTCTGACCAGAAATCGATTTTTTTATATAAAAACTCAAAATATCTAAATTCGCTAATAACTTGGCCAATAAGCGTTGAATCAAGAAAAGGAGCTCGATCTGTGATCACTCATATTTCTGACCAAAATTCGATTTTTTTATATAAAAAAGATCAAAATATCTAAATTCGCTAATAACTTGGCCAATAAGCATTTAATCAAGAAAAAGACCTCGATCTGTGATCACTCTTATTTCTGACCAAAAATCGATTTTTTATATAAAAACTCAAAATATCTAAATTCGTTAATAACTTGGCCAATAAGCGTTGAATCAAGAAAAGGAGCTCGATCAATGATCACTCATATTTCTGAACAAAAATCGATTTTTTATATAAAAACTCAAAATATTTAAATTCGCTAATAACTTGGCCAATAAGAGTTTAATCAAGAAAAGGAGCTCGATCTGTGATAACTCATATTTCTGACCAAAATTCGATTTTTTTATATAAAAAAGCTCAAAATATCTAAATTCGCTAATAACTTGGCCAATAAGCGTTGAATCAAGAAAAAGACCTCGATCTGTGATCACTCATATTTCTGACCAAAAATCGATTTTTAATATAAAAACTCAAAATATTTAAATTCGCTAATAACTTGGCCAATAAGAGTTTAATCAAGAAAAGCAGCCCGATCTGTGATCATTCATATTTCTGACCAAAAAAAGATTTTTTTATATAAAAACTCAAAATATCTAAATTCGCTAATAACTTGGCCAATAAGCGTTGAATCAAGAATAGCAGCTCAATCGGTGATCATTCATATTTCTGACCAAAAATCGATTTATATATAAAAACTCGAAATATCTAAATTCTATAATAACTTGGCCAATAAGCGTTTAATCAAGAAAAGGAGCTCGATCTGTGATCACTCTTATTTCTGACCAAAAATCGATTTTTTATATAAAAACTAAAAATATTTAAATTCTATAATAACTTGGCCAATAAGCGTTGAATCAAGAAAGGAGCTCGATCTGTGATCACTCATATTTCTGACTAAAATTCGATTTTTTTATATAAAAACTCAAAATATCAAAATTCGCTAATAACTTGTCGTGATCGCTCGTTCAGTGATCGCGCATATTTCTGACCAAAATTCGGGATCGCTCTTATTTCTGACCAAAAATAGATTTTTTATATAAAAACTCAAAATATCTAAATTTGCTAATAACTTGGCCAATAAGCGTTGAATCTGTGATCACTCATATTTCTGACCAAAATTCGATTTTTTTATATAAAAACTCAAGATATCTAAATTCGCTAATAACTTGGCCAATAAGCGTTTAATCAAGAAAAAGACCTCGATCTGTGATCACTCTTATTTCTGACCAAAAATCGATTTTTTATATAAAAACTCAAAATATCCAAATTCAATAATAACTTGGCCAATATGCGTTGAATCAAGAAAAGCAGCTCGATCTGTGATCACTCTTATTTCTGACAAAAAATAGATTTTTTATATAAAAACTCAAAATATTTAAATTCGGTAATAACTTGGCCAATAAGCGTTGAATCAAGAAAAGCAGCTCGATCTGTGATCATTCATATTTCTGACCAAAAATCGATTTTTTATATAAAAACTCAAAATATCTAAATTCAATAATAACTTGGCCAATAAGCGTTTAATCAAGAAAAGGAGATTGATCTGTGATCACTCATATTTCTGACCAAAAATCGATTACTTATATAAGAACTCAAAATATGTACATTGATTTACATGTATTCTGTTGTTGCAAGACTTAGGTTTTTGACAACAAACTTTGGTTATTTGTTTCTCAGTAGCGCTTTTATGTATATTTTATTCTATGTCCTATATGAATAAAAATTATTAATGAATGTAATACGTTTTTTTTTCTTTTTAATTTTTATCCTTTTCAAACCGCTTTTCACAAATTCACAAATCGAAAACAAGCTTTTTTTTAACTTGGACAGGACAACGTCTGTCGGTTCAGCTAGTTATAAAATAGAAACATTTTCAGACATCGCTTACAAATTTTAAATTTTCAACATTTTTTCAAAAAATTATTTTGTAATACTTAATTTCAAATTGTTTCTTTGGCTCAAAATTGTCCAATACATCAAATTTAGACTTTGTTTATTATGAAAAATTTCTATATTCTATTGGACTATAACTTTTAAAAAGTAATATATTGGACTTCATTTACCCATGATAAGCTAAAGTCAAAAATACAGTGCACATCAATTAGAGCATTTATAATGAATGGTCAACGAAATTAACAACCAAAATAAATATTATTGGGGTCCATGACTTAAAAATGCAGAATTTAAAATATATCTTTTGAAAGCGGTTTTTGTTTTTAATAACTTATATGTTTTTTTGAAGGGTAAATTTCAGTCATTTATTCTCACTTAGTTATTGAACATTATATTTTAAACAACAAAGTTTTATTTTTCGAATTTTGTGCCAACAAAGCGTCATATGTGGGAAGTTTTGCTTTACTTTTTTAATTTGAAAAAAAGTGCCGCTGAATCACACCGCAGCTTATGGTGAATGTGTTTCATCGTTTTCAACGAGCGAAAGATGGTTTGTGTGGTTCGGAAGTGGTGATTTTGATACGGAAGACAATGAATGCCCAGACCAGCCATAAATGTTTTAAGACAAATAATTACTCCATGAAGATTGTTTTCAAACTCAACAAAAGCTTGTAAAATCATTGGGAGCTACTCAAGCAGCAATTGCAAATCGTTTGTAAGCAACAGGATTCATCCAAAAACAGGGAAATTCGTCCAGACCTTGTCCCCTCCGTCAAGTATTTGTTTCGATCGATGCAGAACGCTCTGTCTGGGATTTGAAGTCGCCACAGAGGTGATTTGGCACCGTTAGGATTTTTTTTAAGTCTATGTGAATAAGCCACAAACCAAAACGGTCCTCATAACCAAATCCTAAATAAGGGCCGCCCTAGTGTGCATTTGTGTACAAAAACACACAGTTTGTTTTACATTTAGAAGCGAATGTTGTTTTAATGGTGATGATGATGATGCATTAAACTTTTAAAGAATAAACCGCTTAAACAATTTTCCATAAAATGCAACATTATTACAATGAACTGTGGGTTATATTGATAGATACATATATACACTTTTCATTTGTAAGTCAGACCATTTTTAATAGACTTGGGTAGTTCATGAACGAACTAGTACAATTGAACGATTCCATTATTTGAACTAAATGAACTAGTTCAAAAATAGTTCACATATACGCTCTAAACTTAATTCGAGTTTTCGTTGTTTTTCCTGCTTCTATTTATACGAATTTTGACAGAATTATACGGCAACTGACAGCAAATTAAAAACCCAAGCAGCATTTTAGCTCTAGTATCATATCTGTTGTTTTAGTTCAGAGACAATTTTAATATTTTATTATAAGACATGTATCACTAGTTTCTTGTTCTTTTATAAATAGGTAGTTCAAAAGTCAAAAAGAGCGATTGAACTAGAAGAGTTACCTAGTTCATTTTTGAACTATGAACTAAAATGAGCGGTCATTAAAATGAACTATTAAGCACAAGTCTAGTTTTTAATTCAGTGTGAAGTTATTATATCCAGTTACATTGCAGTTATATAGAAATTATAACTGCTGTCCTAAACTTATTCTGTTCTATTCCATTTTTACAGCAATCTGACCAGTACTTTATAAGCTCATAAAACTTTACCATTTAATTTCGAATCCAGCCCACTGTGCACCTTTTATGCAATGCCAGTTATGGAAATGCTGTCCATTGAAATATACATATTAATATAATTGTTTATTTTTCACTCTATCTCTGCTTTAGTCTCATCTTTCATTTACAAACATTTGACATTAAAATATCGAATGATATCGAGTAATAATTAAATGGTAATATGAGCATATCAAAATTTTTAATGTGGGTGATTAACGAGACTATTTTTTAATGCATCATTTTATTAAACGAATGAATGCATGAGAAAACAAATTGATTAATTTTTTGTTTTATCATTTTGTTTCAGTGGCTAAAGCTTTTACTGGAGAAAGTCATACATACTATACATGCATATCTATACGTACGCGATATGTGCACTGATAAATAATATATAGATTTTCAATAATTAATTGATTAATTATTGCTGATGAAAGGCAGCTAATGAAAGTAGTGGTGATAATAGATCGTTTAAATATTGTGTCAATTTATTTCTTAAAACTAAATAAATCATACCGAAATTAACATTAAGTAAATTAATTTTATGGTTAAATGTATTTCTTGAGAACGAAGTAAAAGTTGTATGTCAATATGAAGTGAAATGGAGTAGGTGTTGTCTATTGTCAAAGCTTCATGACATTTTATGAAATAAGCAGCAAGTTCGCCTTAAACATAGGAAAATTAAAATTAGATTGTATATAAACGGATACTTTACCGCACACACAATATTCAGTAATTTTGACAGCTGAAACCGAGATATTTTTTTAAAACAAACACAAACTGCGAAGCGTTTTGCTTGTATCCAGATCAGTGGTGTTCAAAAATAAAAATTAAGATGTATTGGTGAGAGAGCTACCCAGCAAACATAATGTCAAACACTTAAAATAATAACAAAATAAAGAAAGTTTAGATTTAGAATTTTTGTCAAATAAAACCAATTTATTAATTGAATATAATTTCAATTTTAAGGAAATGAAAGAATATACATTACACGGCCGAAATACTCTCAAATTTTTTATTTATTTTTAACTTTGTTTTTTTGTGTTCAATTATAACTGAAACGCGTGTGTTTGCTATGCTTCATCCAAAAACCAACCAACAACAATGCTTATTGAATTTCTGAAAAAATGAGACATTTTTTATGTTCTTTAAAAGATCGTAACAAATGTGTTTAAATTTTTTAAACAATTGTTGTATGGGATGAACATCACTGCTCCAGATACACCCAGAGTCTCCGACGGGAATCGAACCCGCAACCCTCAGATTAATAGTCCAGCATACTATCGACTGGTCTATCGGGCACCCTTATAATCCTACCTTACGGAAGCTTTATAAATCATATCTCTTTATAAATCATATAAGGACAGTTTCAAAGATTGGACTTACTGATATTCTAAATGTCTATATGTTTAAAGCTGACATGAATAATCTAAAATAACTTTATTTAAGCGCATTCTTCTTTAAAATTAAATAAAACTAATAAGAAAGTATAGTCGGCCATGCCCTACCATATGATACCCTACACCAGTTTTATTATGGACAAATCGCCATGAAATTAGGTGGCATGACTTCTGTATGTATGAAACTTATTTGTGTTAAATTTTATTTTAATACCAAGAAATCTATACTCATTAAAATGATTTTCGGATAAGGCATTATATGGGAGCTGTGACTAATTATGGACCGATCGTTATAAAATTTAGTGACATGAATTTGGTATATTTATAAAATATTTATATTGAATTTTGTATTGATTTATGCTAGTTAAAGTGTATTTAAGTTGGGTATTGTGACAATATTTTTGCACGTTACAAACGTGAGCACTAACTCAATATACCCTCCCCACTATGGTGGTGTAGGGTATAATAAAGTGATATCTCAACATCGAAATGGAATGTAACATCGTGCAAATGTCCATCGCGGCTTCGCTGGGTGGCGCGCATCCGAAATGTCAAATACTCCATATCTCTGGCGCATAAATTACATTGAATTTGACCGATGGTATGGGTTATATTGGCTTTGAGGGTCTTTGAGGTGTCTTGATATTTTCTTTTGAATTTGATTATTTTGACAATTGAATATACAATTTTCGATAATGGTTGAATTTCAAATACAAAAATTATTGAATAGATAATTTTCGTAATTGAAACACAAAAAATAACAAAAATGTGTTTTCAATTACGAAAATTATCTATTCAATAATTTTTGTATTTGAAATTCAACCATTATCGAAAATTGTATATTCAATTGTCAAAATAATCAAATTCAAAAGAAAATATCAAGAAATTTTGTTTTTGAGCAAATGAATACTTGATTTAATTATGAAATAATTGAAACCAGTTCAATATGTGACAAATATTTGAATTGAAACGGTTTAAGAAATAGTTTTTTCTGTGTATGTTGCAATACCTGTTTAAATAATTTAAAACGAAGTGGTTGTTTCGACCGATGCAGAACGCTCTCTCTAGGATACGCTTTGTAGTAGAGTATCCGATATTGGATTGATTCGTTTTTGGCCTGAAAAGATTAGCAGTTCTTTTGGCTAGGAATCCATATGTTGCCGAAAAAAATGGAAAAGGTCATAGCTTTGAATAAATACTTCAATACTTTGAATAAATTTATATTGTACAATGGACTCAAAATAAAAGCTACAAATTTAAAAAAAATCTCACATTTTTAAGCCAATAACATAGTAAATAATAAGTAATTGTTCTCATCCTGCTCTCAGGAATGGTTGTTAGCAAATAAACATGTAAAAAATTGTCACTGGTAAAACATTTTACTAAACTAAAATTAAAACATTTAATTAACACATTAAAATTTATTTTCTAGGCTTTCATACACATATGTTAACTTAATTAATTATTACTTAGTTAACAAATTATTAAAGGCATTATTCTGTATTCCTACCAACAACCATTAAAATATGACAGTGTTACTATTCGCCAACAATTTGTCAATACAATCAACACCCACACCATTGATATTTATACCCTACACCACCATAGTGGGGAGGGTATTATGCGTTTGTGCAGATGTTTGTAACGCCCAAAAATATTAGTCTAACACCCACCTTAAAGTATACCGATCGACTTAGAATCACTTTCTGAGTCGATTAAACGATGTCCGTCCGTCCGTCCGTCCGTCTGGTTGGCTGGCTGGCTGGCTGGCTGTCCATGTAAACCTTGTGCGCAGAGTACAGGTCGCAATTTTGAAGATATTTCGATCAAATTTGGTACATATTACTTTTTCGACCCAAGGACCAAGCCTATTGAAACTGGCTGAAATCGGTCCATTATTTCACCTAGCCCCCATACAAATGTCCCCTCGAAATTGGACTTTATCGGTAATAAATGTTTAATTTATCTATGTATCTACACAAATTTCGCTCCAAATAAGTTTTATATATACAAAATTCATGTCACCAAATTTTGTTACGATCGGTCCATAATTAGTCATAGCTCCCATATAGACCCGCTTCCGAAAATCACTTTAACGTGCATAAATCACTTAAAAATGTTGGTATACACACAAAATTCAACATAAATAACTTTCATATAGACATAAATCACACGACCTAATTTTATGGTGATCGGTCCATAATTGGCCGTAGCTCCCATATAAGGCCCCTTCGAAAAATTACTCAAAAATATAAATTATTGATATTTTAAAAGAAAAATATTTTTACTCATTTACTTGGTGTAGGGTATTATATGGTCGGGCTTGACCGACCATACTTTCTTACTTGTTTTATTAAAAATCCGTTTTTTTTGTGTCGTTGTTGATGATGAAAGTAAAAAAAAAAATAAATCCATACATTTCGGAAAGACTAATTAAATTATTCACATACTGTGTCACCACAAATGGGTATAAAATAAAATATTGGAAAAGCAACTACAAAAAAGAATCATATTTTTACATTGCAACAGATTTTCCACCATTAACGCACAATTCTTTTTTTTTTTTGTACAGTCGATTTTATTTGTAACGTGCATAAATAAATGAATATTCAGCCTGATGTCGTAGAGTTGTTTTTTATGCTTTTTAATGTTTTTTTGTTCACAATGATAATGATGTTGGCGATGGTGATATGATGGCTCACAACGATGATGACTTTGCCACAATGAGAAAACCCTTGAGGAAATGCCACTTTTAATATCAGGCGAATTCAATGGATACTCTTGAATGGGAATGATGAAAGTAGTTAAAGGCATAAGACTTTAATGGTAAAGAAAATGTTTATTATTCCCGTAATCATTATTAGCATAATGGTGTTATGAATTAAATGCATAAATAATTTCGTAATTAATATGAAATAACTTCTGGAGACAATGGCAAGAGTGTGTATTGTGTATTGTTTCGTGTATTGTTTCGTTGTATTATACCCTTAGATTTTAACAGCAAAATCGTTCATTACCAACTGATGAGTTTTATGATGATTATCATGGCACTTCACTATTTAATAGCATTTAATACGGTGATGTCATTGGGTAGTAAGTACTTACCACAATAATACTTACCAACTAACTAACTAACTAACTAACTAACTAACTAACTAACTAACTAACTAACTAACTAACTAACTAACTAACTAACTAACTAACTAACTATCTAACTAACTAACTAACTAACTAACTAACTAACTAACTAACTAACTAACTAACCAACTAACTAACTTTTTTGCAATAAGAAAGATTTATTTATAACTTTAAAATGTTTTCAAAACTTTATTTCAGTATCACACTTACTGTAACCATAACATGATAATAGCAATCATATATATAATTGTAGTTAATAACCATATGTTTATGGCAATCATGTTCGTGATGAATCATATGTTGTTCTCAGATTATGATAAGAATTATCAGAGAACAGTAGGGTATTCAATTAATCGAGTTTCTGGTCTAAAATTATTCGATTAACCGAATAATTTCTATTTTAATTTTAAATTGAAAATACAACAACGAATTTTGTGTATAAAAACATAAAAAACAGCAAATAAGGTATTTGAGATAATTTTTGTAAACATATCGCTTATTTGCTGCAACAATGTCATAACTCAAAATCCATGTCTTTTGAACTGAGTAATATTACATTTCATATAGTTTTGTCAGTTTTCAAAAAAGTCAATCATTTTTTGTGTGAGGGTGTTTTTTTGTTGTAAACATCAAAATTAAAATTCATGTTTTCTCTTATATTTAATAAGTAAAAATTTGGGTTAAATGCAGATTAGAAAGATATTAACATCTACTATTTATATTTCTGAAATTGCATGATTTTTTGATTATTTATTTAAGAAATATTAAAATGTCATAAAACATTCAAAGACGTTTTTCTCGAAACGATTTTTTTTAATTATGACGTTGTTGCAGCAAACGAGTTGTCTAGGGTTTTAGTGAGATCTTCTGAAAAAAAATTTTTATAAAAAGAATATAATTTAAACGATGTTTTTCTTTAGATTTAATAAAACTTTTCTTGGAAAAAACTCTTTCGCTGATTGTACATATGTATATGTTGTAGAAATCAAAAGCATGATAAAGAATATTCCTTTTTGGATTGTTTTAGATTTAGATTAATTTAATAGTTTCACAGAAAAAACTATTTCTTAAACCGTTTCAGTTCAAATATTTGTCACATATTGAACTGATTTCAATTATTTCATAATTAAATCAAGTATTCATTTGCTCAAAAACAAAATTTCTTGATATTTTCTATTGAATTTGATTATTTTGACAATTAAATATACAATTTTCGTAATTGAAAACACATATTTGTTATTTTTTGTGTTTCAATTACGAAAATTATCTATTCAATAATTTTTGTATTTGAAATTCAACCAATAACGAAAATTGTATATTCAGTTGTCAAAATAATCAAATTCAAAACTCAAAATTCAATTCCATATCATGAAATTTTGTTTTTGAGCAAATGAATACTTGATTTAATTATGAAATAATTGAAACCAGTTCAATATGGGATAAATGTTTGAATTGAAATATAATTTTTTCTGTGTTCCTTTAGTTATGATAAAAGACTCATTTCTATACATTTAAATACAAACAAAGTTTCAAAGACATGTACATTAAATATGTCAGTTGTTATACGTACTCTCTAATCATGTTTATTGGATGTTCAAAAAATATCTAATTTTAATCTAAAATTTGTACTTGAATTTAAAGGGAAAAATATATACAAAACAATTTTTTAAAGTCCAAAAAAAGGAATTTCAATTAATCGGTTAATCGACACAAATTAATCGGTTTATTTGTTATTTGAAAATCGGCAATTTTAAATTATTCGATTGAATACCCTAGAGAACAGCACAATATGGTATAATAATTCATCATACAAATGGTTGCCAGAAACATATACTTAATTACTACAGTCATATATATGTTTGCTACAATCATATTAATTGCCGAAATCATATAAATAATTACATTACCATAATGTTGTTAAAAAACTTTTAAAAAATGTGGGAATGGTTATGGTAAACATGTACAACTATATTTTTGCTCTGCATGTACCTATTCTGTGATTCTAGTGCAATTGTGCTAAATATGTATACTATTTCCAAAAAAAAAAAAACAAGCACGAAAGGATGGTGATAATACCCTACACTAAGTAAATGAGCAACAACATATTTCTTTTAAAATTTCAATATTTATATTCGTGAGTGATCCTCGAAATGGGCCTTATATGGGAGCTATGACCAATTATGCACCGATCATCATAAAACTAGGTCGTGTTATCTTTGTCTATATGAAAGTTATTTTTATTGTATTTTATGTGTATACCAACATTTTTAAGCGATTTCTGCTCGGAAGCGGGCTGCTATGGGAGCTATTACTAATTATGGAGCGATCATCATAAAATTATTTGAGATGATTTCCGTATGTATAAAACTTATTTGAAGCGAAATTTGTGTATAGAATTATATGAATTATATATTTATAACGGATATAGTCCAATTTCGGGAGGACATTTGTATGGGGGCTAGGTGAAATAATGGAACGATTTCAGCCAATTTCAATAGGCTCCTTCCTTCGGACGAAATGTACCAAATTTTATCGAAATATCGTAAAAATTGCGACCTGTGCTTTGCGCACAAGGTTTACATGGACAGCCAGCCAAGCAGCCAGACGTATGGACTTCGTTTAATCGGCTCAGAAAGTGATTCTAAGTCGATCGGTATACTTTAAGGTGGGTGTTAGACTAATATTTTTGGGCGTTACAAATATATGCACAAACACATTATACCTTCCCCACTATGTTGATGTAGGGTATAAAAATCACTACATAATTGTTTATAGCTTCGATATAATCACCACTTCTAAAAATCACATTATCGCATGTAAATATTTTACACATGTTGTTATAGGGATACAATTTTATTCAAATAAAGTTCATTACACAAGGAGCCATGCTGCTTTAGTTAATAACGTTACTTTATTTATTCTAAAACTTTTAGTATTGGGATAAAAATCTATACAAATGAGGTGTATGTAATGCATCGTACTGTTAACTATCTAATTTCCCAAATAGTTTAAAACACAAAACCTAATTTTCCCGCATCGTACAAACGTGTGTAGCTTGTCATTTTCGATTGCTTGGTAATGGTGTAATACTTGTTTACCTCGAATTATATGTATTTCCTATGGGGTTTCAGTTGCATATGCATCATATGCCTATGCATATGTAAAGCATATACTACTATATAAATATTACTGAGGCTTTTTACAATGTTTTTGTTTTACTCATGATTACCTTTTAATGCCAAAAAAAGAAAACAACTACAAAAAAAAAACAAAAAACGACAACAACCGAGTCATCAACAGTAATATTCAATGAAAATAACAAAACTACCATGCAATATGCAGATACAAATACATTTGTTGAATTGACAACATATGTAGCTGACGGTTTATTATTCTTTTTCCCTGTTTCGTTTTTTGTTTATTCTCTCTCACTCTTCACATTTTATTCCAGCCAACAAATTATTACATGACAACGACCACAGATTGCAATACTTCCGTAATGATCCATTGCTGAAGGGACTTGTGGATGATGAGATACAATTCGAGGCCAATGTATGTAAAAAATGTAGAAAGTGTGTGCTTATGTATAAATACTTATGTATGTGAGTATGTGATTGTATAGCTACATATATTATTCAGCGACACATGTCATTAAATTAATTTGTCAAAATACAGGAGCAACAAAAAAAAATATCATAAATTTGTATATTTTTTTGTTGTGTTTTACTATTTAAAGCTAAGTTGTTTGTACTCGGCTCAATTTGTTTTTATTATACCCTTCACCTTCGTGAGAAGGGTATATATAAGTTTGTCATTCCGTTTGTAATTTCTACATTTTTCATTTCCGACCCTATAAAGTATATATATTCTGGATCCTTATAGATAGCGGAGTCGATTAAGCCATCTCCGTCTGTCTGTCTGTCTGTCTGTCTGTCTGTCTGTCTGTCTGTCTGTCTGTCTGTCTGTCTGTCTGTCTGTCTGTCTGTCTGTCTGTCTGTCTGTCTGTCTGTCTGTCTGTCTGTCTGTCTGTCTGTCTGTCTGTCTGTCTGTCTGTCTGTCTGTCTGTCTGTCTGTCTGTCTGTCTGTCTGTCTGTCTGTCTGTCTGTCTGTCTGTCTGTCTGTCTGTCTGTCTGTCTGTCTGTCTGTCTGTCTGTCTGTCTGTCTGTCTGTCTGTCTGTCTGTCTGTCTGTCTGTCTGTCTGTCTGTCTGTCTGTCTGTCTGTCTGTCTGTCTGTCTGTCTGTCTGTCTGTCTGTCTGTCTGTCTGTCTGTCTGTCTGTCTGTCTGTCTGTCTGTCTGTCTGTCTGTCTGTCTGTCTGTCTGTCTGTCTGTCTGTCTGTCTGTCTGTCTGTCTGTCTGTCTGTCTGTCTGTCTGTCTGTCTGTCTGTCTGTCTGTCTGTCTGTCTGTCTGTCTGTCTGTCTGTCTGTCTGTCTGTCTGTCTGTCTGTCTGTCTGTCTGTCTGTCTGTCTGTCTGTCTGTCTGTCTGTCTGTCTGTCTGTCTGTCTGTCTGTCTGTCTGTCTGTCTGTCTGTCTGTCTGTCTGTCTGTCTGTCTGTCTGTCTGTCTGTCTGTCTGTCTGTCTGTCTGTCTGTCTGTCTGTCTGTCTGTCTGTCTGTCTGTCTGTCTGTCTGTCTGTCTGTCTGTCTGTCTGTCTGTCTGTCTGTCTGTCTGTCTGTCTGTCTGTCTGTCTGTCTGTCTGTCTGTCTGTCTGTCTGTCTGTCTGTCTGTCTGTCTGTCTGTCTGTCTGTCTGTCTGTCTGTCTGTCTGTCTGTCTGTCTGTCTGTCTGTCTGTCTGTCTGTCTGTCTGTCTGTCTGTCTGTCTGTCTGTCTGTCTGTCTGTCTGTCTGTCTGTCTGTCTGTCTGTCTGTCTGTCTGTCTGTCTGTCTGTCTGTCTGTCTGTCTGTCTGTCTGTCTGTCTGTCTGTCTGTCTGTCTGTCTGTCTGTCTGTCTGTCTGTCTGTCTGTCTGTCTGTCTGTCTGTCTGTCTGTCTGTCTGTCTGTCTGTCTGTCTGTCTGTCTGTCTGTCTGTCTGTCTGTCTGTCTGTCTGTCTGTCTGTCTGTCTGTCTGTCTGTCTGTCTGTCTGTCTGTCTGTCTGTCTGTCTGTCTGTCTGTCTGTCTGTCTGTCTGTCTGTCTGTCTGTCTGTCTGTCTGTCTGTCTGTCTGTCTGTCTGTCTGTCTGTCTGTCTGTCTGTCTGTCTGTCTGTCTGTCTGTCTGTCTGTCTGTCTGTCTGTCTGTCTGTCTGTCTGTCTGTCTGTCTGTCTGTCTGTCTGTCTGTCTGTCTGTCTGTCTGTCTGTCTGTCTGTCTGTCTGTCTGTCTGTCTGTCTGTCTGTCTGTCTGTCTGTCTGTCTGTCTGTCTGTCTGTCTGTCTGTCTGTCTGTCTGTCTGTCTGTCTGTCTGTCTGTCTGTCTGTCTGTCTGTCTGTCTGTCTGTCTGTCTGTCTGTCTGTCTGTCTGTCTGTCTGTCTGTCTGTCTGTCTGTCTGTCTGTCTGTCTGTCTGTCTGTCTGTCTGTCTGTCTGTCTGTCTGTCTGTCTGTCTGTCTGTCTGTCTGTCTGTCTGTCTGTCTGTCTGTCTGTCTGTCTGTCTGTCTGTCTGTCTGTCTGTCTGTCTGTCTGTCTGTCTGTCTGTCTGTCTGTCTGTCTGTCTGTCTGTCTGTCTGTCTGTCTGTCTGTCTGTCTGTCTGTCTGTCTGTCTGTCTGTCTGTCTGTCTGTCTGTCTGTCTGTCTGTCTGTCTGTCTGTCTGTCTGTCTGTCTGTCTGTCTGTCTGTCTGTCTGTCTGTCTGTCTGTCTGTCTGTCTGTCTGTCTGTCTGTCTGTCTGTCTGTCTGTCTGTCTGTCTGTCTGTCTGTCTGTCTGTCTGTCTGTCTGTCTGTCTGTCTGTCTGTCTGTCTGTCTGTCTGTCTGTCTGTCTGTCTGTCTGTCTGTCTGTCTGTCTGTCTGTCTGTCTGTCTGTCTGTCTGTCTGTCTGTCTGTCTGTCTGTCTGTCTGTCTGTCTGTCTGTCTGTCTGTCTGTCTGTCTGTCTGTCTGTCTGTCTGTCTGTCTGTCTGTCTGTCTGTCTGTCTGTCTGTCTGTCTGTCTGTCTGTCTGTCTGTCTGTCTGTCTGTCTGTCTGTCTGTCTGTCTGTCTGTCTGTCTGTCTGTCTGTCTGTCTGTCTGTCTGTCTGTCTGTCTGTCTGTCTGTCTGTCTGTCTGTCTGTCTGTCTGTCTGTCTGTCTGTCTGTCTGTCTGTCTGTCTGTCTGTCTGTCTGTCTGTCTGTCTGTCTGTCTGTCTGTCTGTCTGTCTGTCTGTCTGTCTGTCTGTCTGTCTGTCTGTCTGTCTGTCTGTCTGTCTGTCTGTCTGTCTGTCTGTCTGTCTGTCTGTCTGTCTGTCTGTCTGTCTGTCTGTCTGTCTGTCTGTCTGTCTGTCTGTCTGTCTGTCTGTCTGTCTGTCTGTCTGTCTGTCTGTCTGTCTGTCTGTCTGTCTGTCTGTCTGTCTGTCTGTCTGTCTGTCTGTCTGTCTGTCTGTCTGTCTGTCTGTCTGTCTGTCTGTCTGTCTGTCTGTCTGTCTGTCTGTCTGTCTGTCTGTCTGTCTGTCTGTCTGTCTGTCTGTCTGTCTGTCTGTCTGTCTGTCTGTCTGTCTGTCTGTCTGTCTGTCTGTCTGTCTGTCTGTCTGTCTGTCTGTCTGTCTGTCTGTCTGTCTGTCTGTCTGTCTGTCTGTCTGTCTGTCTGTCTGTCTGTCTGTCTGTCTGTCTGTCTGTCTGTCTGTCTGTCTGTCTGTCTGTCTGTCTGTCTGTCTGTCTGTCTGTCTGTCTGTCTGTCTGTCTGTCTGTCTGTCTGTCTGTCTGTCTGTCTGTCTGTCTGTCTGTCTGTCTGTCTGTCTGTCTGTCTGTCTGTCTGTCTGTCTGTCTGTCTGTCTGTCTGTCTGTCTGTCTGTCTGTCTGTCTGTCTGTCTGTCTGTCTGTCTGTCTGTCTGTCTGTCTGTCTGTCTGTCTGTCTGTCTGTCTGTCTGTCTGTATGTCTGTCTGTCTGTCTGTCTGTCTGTCCGTCTGTCTGTCTGTTGAAATCAGTTTTCTGAAGACCCCAGATATCTTCGGGATCCAAATCTTCAATAATTCTGTCAGACATGCTTTCGAGAATTTTGCTATTTAAAATTAGCAAAATCGGTTCACAAATTAAAAAAAAAATTTTTAAAATTTAAAAAAAAAAATTTTTTAAATTTAAAAAAAAAAATTTTTAAATTTAAAAAAAAATTAAAATTTAAAAAAAAAATTTAAAATAACAATCGAAAAATTTTTTTTTCCAAAAAATTCAAAAAAAAACTGGAAAAAAAATTAAATTTTGTTTACCTAAAAATATTTAAAATTTTGAAGTATAATTTGGTGAAGGGTATATAAGATTCGGCACAGCCGAATATAGCACTCTTACTTGTTTTTTTTTACATACTGATCTATTGAGTGCTTTTTTGTTCCATAATGAAAAATTAACCCGGACACACTTGACCATCTGGTGTGTCAGATGTGTATGTAGCAGCATCTGTATCCTTCATTCTCTGCGTTTTTTACCATTAACGTGTCCGTCAATATGATAAGGTCACATACTTGTTGTTATATTTATACTATGATACAAATAGTATAGAATGGTACTAGGGTTGTCATTCGAATAAAAATTACTCGAATAATCGAGGAAAAAATATATTTTAGAAGCCAATAAATAACATTTTTCACTTTAGTATAACAAATTATTGCGTCAAAATGTATTTAGAATGAAATGGTTGGGAAGTTTTGCCTCACCCGCTTTATAGTCCAAACTTTGCCCCGTCCGACTACTATTTGTTGCGATCGATGCAGAACGCTCTTTCTGGAATACGAATTCACTTTGGAACATAGTATTTGAAAGGTAGTCATAGCAACAATGGCCAATAATTTGAATTTGTACATTGTACAAATATTTCAAAATAAAATCAAACAATTTAAAAAGTCCCGCATTTTTCATTCAAACACCCAATAATATAATGTATTTTTATATTAACAAACAAATTTGTCTGCTTTTAAATATATTTAATTAAATTATTCGATTAATATTTTGGAGTAGATTATAAAAATTATGAACTTTAATTCGATTAAAATTAAACTCGATTAATTAACAACCCTAGTTTGTATCATTGTCTAAAATACTTGTTTTAAGACGTTGTTCATTTGAAACCAAAATATCAAAAATATGTATTTTAAAGTGCTAGTAGATCTGAAAACAATTCTAGATCATTGTTGCCATTGGAGGGGCTTTTATATTAAATGGAAAATAATTATTTTTATGCAAGACTGTGCCATTTTCGAAGATGAACTAAGAAGTGATTTTTCCAACACGTTTATTATGGAATCGCTGTTACATTCAATACATCTTAATGTAATGGAAAACATTTGGAGACTACTGGTGTGGCCAGTTTATTCTGAAGACCATCAGTATAATTTGGATGATGTAGTCAAAATGGTAATGTACAATATTTGACGGGATATAAGGTAAGAAAAGTAGAAAATTTTATAAATTCTTTGTTTAATAGTATTTATAAAACAATAAGTAAACATTTTCTGTGAATCAGTTAAAATGCACATTTTTGATATTTTAGTTTATAAATACAACTAACATTCATCAAACGAGAGCAAATGATTCTTCTTTGAACAACATTTAAGCATCACCTTAGACTGTTATGTATTTTACCTTTTAAAAACAGTGGTTTATTTCCTTTAAATAAACCGGATACTTTTGATTGCAAATAAAAGCAGTTTAGTAGTTTAAAATATTTAACAACTCTTTATTTATTTAAATTTATACAACAACTGTTTAAATAGTCACTCAGTGTTTTTATACATGTTTATAAGTCGCAGAAATGCACACACTTAAATTACACACTTTAGAATGTACAAGTATACAATGTGTTCTAGATTATAGTGAGTACCTGCCTCGAGGGCCTTATCTCACTTGTGGTCTAAACACCGGATAGAGACAATGCGTCTATCACCGCCATCCAGTGACTTGCAAAGAACACTGGATTGGCAGATTATCGTACATTGACTGCACAGATCAATGTACAAACCCCTTGCTCGAGAGCTCGGGCTATCTAAACCTTTGCCACCATAGCTAGCTAGCAATTTAACAAGCCCAGGAGAATTATTAAAGCAACAACATCTGGCCTGGTAATCCAGTCCAATGAATGGTTCCAGATCTGGAACACAAGTCAATAAAAGTCAACGTGTGTGTTACGACTCACACACAATCGACCTCGACCGAGAACCACGCCCAATAACCAGTACATCACAGATGCCACTACAATAATACATTTCCTGAGCACAAAGTCAAATTTCTATCTGCTACTTCAGTGGCTTTGTTGTTTCGGCAACAACACCTAAGTAAGATACAATTGGTGTTCCGATGTCTAACTAGCATAAACATCAGTACTTTAACCAACGATCTTCTTCCCGTTTTGGGTTTCAACCACAACCATCAGCGTGCTCACCTAAGTGACCTCACCAATGATCATACAAGACTAAAAGTCCTGGAGCATAGTATCCCCGCAGTACTTTATAAGACTCAAGTCAGCTTCGAACTTAAAAATATTAAATTCTTTCCTGAAATGAGGCCCGTGCACCTCGGAGCTCCGGTTTCGCCCCTTGAAGCCTTGTCAGTTAGCTACTCCAGTTGTATAATATTCAACATCATCTTCTAATCAAAGAAGGTGTTGCCAGCAGGCACCAATCGGGGAGGTCTGACATAGGCACATGAAAAAAATATGGTTGCTCATATCAATTTCTTTGCCTGCCTGTACAAGTATACACTGGTAATGTAGTTGATGTTTACTCTAATAGTGTCTATGATAAACTGATTAACGACTGCAACCTCTGCCACTATTTATAGACAGCGCCATCTTTCGTGTAGCTTCTACAATGATCTTAACGCACAAAACTAGTATCTTCGAAATCTAGAGATTTCGATGTTAATGTTAACAGTTTAAAAATTTAGTGTTGCCATACTTACAAACAATGCTAATAACTGCATTCTATCAACAATGTTGATAAGTAGAAGCTTCTACTGAAGGATACGTTTATAAACATGATGAATGTTGTCGTTATAGGCCGTTAAATTCAAATCGCTATTGCAAATTCGTAGCAATACTATTTTTGGATAAGCAGCACAAAAAGTTTTTAACCTTATCATTTTGATGGGCACCGTATGTACATTAAAGTGTACATTTTTTAGTAGCCCCCTAAAAATTAACTTTTGACATTTTTTATGAGGATTCTCAAAATATTTAATTTTTTGCAGCTACCGTCGGTGAAAATGGTATACTTTTAAGGTCTTTCATGGATCTTGACTTTTATTATGAAAAAACTATATAGAAATGTCAAATATCATACAAATGTTATATGAAAGATCTTTTGAAGATGCATCTAAAAATATAAATCATGAAAACTCATGTCAGAGTTCCAGCGAAATTGTGCAATATTATAAAAAATATTCTGTTTTTTAATATTTATACTAGTGTATTAGTTTCTTATATCAATTTAGCAATATTTAAATTTTATTTGATTAAAACGAGGTCTCTTATTTTATTTTTTTTAATATTCGCGTTCATTAACATAATTTTTACATAAAGTAAGGGAATTACAAATTGGAAAGGTTTACAATACACTTGGAACGTAAATAAAAAAACAACTAAAACAACTTTTTTAAAAATGGTACAGCTCACTAACACGAAATATTTCATGAATATTCTTAGAAAATGCCAAAGTTTATTTTCAGGGGGCATCTTAAATTTGTATACCAACAATCAAAAAATATGGGGGGTATATTGATGTTGTAATTTCGTTTGTAACACATCGCACATTAGTATATATGAAGGATTGCACGTCAAGTGAACCAACTTTTAAAATCGATGTCTTCCGATCGAGATGAAATTTGCTCCAAGGTTAGACCTATTGGATAGTAATTTAGACACAATTTTTCGGAGTTAGAGGGGGCCAAAATTTGATATTTTGGCATGTAACTTATTACCTATTGGTCGCTTAGTGGGATGCGAGTTCGATATGTATCAAAAAAAAATGTTTTGTAACTCAAAACATGCAATTTTTGACTTTTTTTGCAAAATCAAAAACTTTGTTGACTTTTTTTTCGAAATGGGCCCCCTTTTTAATTTTTTTTTGCTCATCAGAAAGCTCAGATATTTTCCTTGAAGACCTATGTAGTCGCTTAGTGGGACTAAAAAAAGTCAAAAAAGTTTTTGATTTCGGAAAAAAAATAGAAAAATTTTTTAATTTTTTTTAAACATTTTTTTTTCGAAAGATTGAAGAAATAACTATCTAAACTATTTGGGACGCATTTTGCTAAGAACAATAGGTAATAAGTTACATGGATGAGAAAAATCACATGTTTGGCCAAAATGTCAAATTTTGACCCCTTCTAACTCCGTTCTTGACCGATCTTGTTGAAAAATTGTGTCTCAATTACTATCTAATAGGTCTAACCTTGGTGCAAATTTCATCCCGATCGGAAGACATCGATTTTAAAAGTTGGTTCACTTGACGTGAAATCCCCCATATGTATATTCTGGATTCTCATAAGGTTATAAGACGATCTAGCTATGTCCATCAGTCTGTCTACAAATACTCTCTGTTGATAAGTTTTGTTTGGTATTGAAAATGATCAATATCAGTCCATGATTTCACCTAGCCCAAATACAAATTTCACCCCGGAATATTTGAGCAGTTAAAAATATGTTGATTATGCGGACATCCTGATAAAATCTTGCACAAATTCGATCTAAGTACTCTGAAAGTAAGGCGAAAATTATTGCGACCATTGGGAAACATTTGTTCGGGGTCCCCATCAGAAAATTAATTGAGCCTTATAATAATTAATATCGTGATGAAATTGGACATAAATAAGTTTTATATGAACCTAAAACTTTCTGCTAGATTTTGTGAGGATCCGTCCTCTATATATTACCTCTATATCGGAAATATATGTCACATATGAATGTTGGGTATACAAGATTCGCCACAGCCGAATCTAACACTCTTACATGTTTTTTGTAGAATGACCCACCTTAATGCATATACATATGTAGTATAATTATTTACCATAACCAATTCATTTATTAAGTAAATGCGATAAATCATATTCATTTTGATAGGTTTTACTTGTTGTTGATGTTGTTCTTTTGCATTATTTTTTATGTTGTTAAAAGTCTATTTTAATAATAGTTAAATAAACACTAGTGCAAATAAAATAATTAAGTTAATGGGTCATCTGCGTCAAAATCAATTTCGCATCCTGTATATTGTATAAAAATTATAGAAATATTTAAGGGAAATAATAAAAAAAACAGAACAAACGATTGTCATTATGAGCTTCTGATTTTTAAATATATACTGTGAATTTTTTTCTGCTCAAATTTACCACAACTTTAATGTCACTCACTTTTCTCAAAAAATTGGGTTGAAATCTTCTAGAAAAATTCCATTTCCCAAAATTTTTAAATTTTCAAAAAAGTACCTCTTGTTCTGCGGCTTCTCATTTACACTCCACATACCAAAATTAAAATTTCCATAACTAAAATTGCAAATTTTTACAGATCGAAAAAAGTTGGCAAACATCTACCTATAGCGCTCGCCGTTTATGGTGATGTCGTTCTCAAAGAAATATGATTCAATGACACCGCCAACCAAAAATCCACACTAAACAGTTACTTGATCAGAACGACAAAAGGATTCCGAATAAATATAAAAACATACCAATACAAGCCTTTACAGGATCAGTACAACAACAAGTGAAATTTTTCGTTTGAGCTTAAATTTTCAAGGGCCCCAGTACCCTTGGTATTAGACTTAATATTGTTACGAATGCAACACATCAAATGTCTTGCATGTGCATACATACATATGTAATTTATAAAGTTCTTAAAATGTTTTTCTTTAATCTCAATCTGAATCTCCAGTGTTTCATATTTAAACAGAAGAACATTCGTTCGTTCGTTCTCAGTCAGCCACACAACTGCAGTTAACTGGTTTGAATACAAGACATTAATGAAAATTAAATTTAAATTAAAAGTTAATTGAATTCGTGTTTGTTTTTTTTAAGTATATACAAAAAAGAATTACCCAACTTTTACATGAACATATTTTTTCTACAAACACTTACGCATGTTGATATAAATGTTGGAGGGTAGTATGAAATGTCCACTTATTAAAAAACCAACTCTTAATTTATAACATAGTGAAAGGTAGTGTATTGAAGATTGCAATAAAATCACCGTATCGTTATTAATATATTGAATTTTTATCCCGAGAATTCCCGCAATTACATAATAGCTTACTTCTGAATAAGTACTACATACCATCTGCATTACATAGAAGTTTTCTTGTAATAACTTATTTATTATCTGTTATATAACTGCTTCGTTTCTAGTCGTTCTTATGTATATTCTGTTTTTACTGATACGGCTTCTGTGAGACCTAACTAACAATGAGACCAAATAATACTTCAAAATAAAATTTTTTAATATTTTTAGGTAAACAAAATTAATTTTTTTTTCAAAAGTTGTTTTTCATTTTTTGGAAAAAAAATTTTTTCGAATTGTTTTTTTAATATTTACCAAAAAAAATTGGGTTAAAAAATATTTTGACCCATTGTAGGTCCAACTTACTATGGTCTTATATACGCCATTGCAAAGGTCTTTGAAATATCCGTCATTAGATATCCATATTATATATATTAATGACAGATATAGGTAAAAAAATAGGTAAACAATTTCAACCATTTGTGAACCGATTTTCTCGATTTAAAATAGCAACCGAGACGGAAGAATTGCGGATATATTCATGTATGAATCGTGTATGTAAGTTATTTGGGGGCTTCGGAAAATTCGGAATTTCAAGAGACAGACTGACATGGCTTAATCGACTGCCACATGAAAGGTATTTAGATGTTATTGAAAACTACAAAAATTGGTTCAAAATATACACAGGTTTTGTTTTTATAAAAAAAATTTTAAAACAAATGCCTTCAAATTTTGCGTCAAATGAATAGGACCCTACTATAAAACCACAGTTTATGGATAGTTTGCTATAAAAATTTGTAATTTTATTTGCATTTTATGAAAATTTGTACATTTTAAAGCCTTTTCAATAATGCGTAGAGCATCCATTTTTACAGATTGTTTCGTAAATTCGATTGGGAATATAATCATACAATGATTTTATGTAATCGAGCGAAATGGTCGACCAAGCCACTTTTATGCCTTCAATAAGTTCCTGTTTGGTAGTATACTGTTTTCCAGTAGCATACACTTTACGAGCTAGCCATCGCCAAACATTTTCAATGATGTTAAGGTCTGGCGAGTAAGGGGGTTAAACGAGCACATTAATATTTTGATCGCGTAGCCATGACTTTACCACCCGGTTAATATGAATTGGGGCATTGTCATGCTGGAATGTCCACTGTAAGCTTCAAAAAATGTTCTGAAATTAATCAAACGCTTCTTGTAGCTCTCTAATATAGCAATTAGCGTTTATGGTGCTGGAAAAAAAATTCAGTTCTCAGGTACCATAATAGGATATGGCTCCCTACACCATAACCCCTTCCCACTCTGCTATGCAAACGATCCAACTGATGCTCCTATTTTCGGGGATAGTGAAAATAATAATTGAAGCCATCAGGGCCTTCAAAATTAAATTTGTTTTCATCTGAAAAAGGACACGGTGCCATTCGTTATTCCATATCATGTGAGTTCAACAAAAACCCATAAAACTACTAGTTTTTCTATTGCACTTATTCACTTGCTTATGAAAACTAAAGTTAATGCTAATAGATAATTAATTTAAAAATTAATTCAATTTAAATGGGAATGTATTTATGGAATGAAAGTCTGAATTTTTTTAATTACGAATTAAGATTTCAGTTAAAAAAAATAAAATAAGTAAGATATTAATTTACGGCGTGTCATTGCGAGCCAAGGCCTTGCATTCTCGCTGTTGTTAGAGGGCTGAGAGAAGGCCTACTTAAGAAGGCATATTAGAAGGTCTTCCGTTATAGACATGTAAGGAGACTTGCCGCGTAATGCCTCACAGAATGTCTACATCATTGGTAGGCAAAAAGAGGCATTTAATTTGTGTGATCTTTTGGGTAAAAAATAAAATGTCCACAACAACATCAAGAAACTGAATGAATTGTGTGTATTTTTACGCTCTTTTGCTCACATTCGGGTTGTTTGACGAAAATCATCGTAACCTGAACAATATGATCGCCTACCATGGGTCTACATCAGGGAAAGGCAACTTATACTATTGCATTTTACGATTGTATTAGTTATACACTCTCTCCGCTCTCACCACGAAACGGTGTTGTCAGTAAACTTTCGTCGCTTTTCCCCAATTAAAATCTCATATTGTTCATCATACATCTTTAAATGTTGGGACATATTTTTTTTCACTGGCAACGCTGATTCTTAAATTGTGCGATAAAAAACGATACACAACCTGCTTGTTTGAATTCTCAAGCTAGACTGATTAAAAGTTGTTTATTTCTCTACAATGCGTGTGCACACGTACGTAAGAGAAGAGTAAATGAAAAACGCGGCGCCCATGTTTTGCCTTTCCCTGGTCTACATATTAACATCTATTACACTGAAAATTAAAGCATAATTGAAAGTCTGCTGAAGCAAGAATATATTCTAAATGAATTCAGCATAAAACCTAAAGAATGGACTTTAAAATATCACGTGTGTAGTTTTATATATAAAACTACTTTACGCGAACTTCACAACATCACATGTTTTAAAAGATTAATTTTTTAGAAAATTTTGTTCATTCTTCAGGGAGAGCAGAATACATTTTATTATAGACAGACATCATATAGGAATAATTGCAAAAGCAAGCATTTTTGATTTTGAATTGCAGTTTTGAATGTGTGTGAAGGTTTTTAGAAGGAGAAGCAAAGCCCTTCTTGAACGTCTACTGAGAGCAGGCAGATTGGAATGTGTATCGTATCTTTTAGAATGTGTAATCAGGTCTTTTGGAAGTCCTACAAAGTGAAGACCTAGAATTTTTTCCCGCTCGGATGTTTAACAAAATTAAAAGATATTAGGAGTTTTGAAAATGCTACACACAAGTTCTATGGCTATTTTCATTTCACCATGTTTAATCTTTAAGTTATAGATAGTTCAATTAAATTTGTGAATGTGGTTTACTATATCCTTAAAAAGGCTTTTAAGCCCAACCTCCTATAAAAAATCGACACATATACAAATGCATTATTTTAAACAGAATATATGTGTGTAAGTGTAAGTAAAAGTACATGAATGTGTAGATTGGAGTTCAACATGATTTCGTTTTTTTTTGTAATTTTTTCTCTTACTTTGTGAGTTTTTATTTTTCCTAAAGATTAATTTGTATGTTGTGCTGCAGGAAAGTTTAAATGCAACATCTGCAGTTACCGCAAATGTTGTTAACGACGAATGACACGTAAAAAAGTAAAAGTTTTTTTTTGTGAAAATGCGGTTAGACAAGTTGGTTGTTGGGCTAGAGTGTGTGTATGTCAGTTTTTTTTTTGTACTTATTATTTTATTTTTACACAAACACACATGCATATGCATGCAAGTGTGTACGTGTATGTATTTATGTCTGTAGTACACCTACGCGTTAATTATTGTAATTAAAAGTGATACTGAATGCATTGTCGGCAAAATAAGGAAAATATAGTAAAAAAGGTGTGCAAGGGTGAAAGGAATGCCCAGTGATAGACTGAATGACTGCCAGAGTCTATAAACAAAAGTGATACGCAATGACATTATATTGTCAACTGCGTACAAAGTGGTTTCAAAAAAAAAAAAATGGTTTACAAATATAATATGACATTATGTTATAGAAGACAGGTTGAAATTAAAATTGAAAAAGAAATGAGGTAAAATGTTTATATTGATGATAATAGCGTCGCAGATTACAATGGAGTTATGTTATGCCTTTAATCTGAAGTGTTATTTGATGTGAGTGATTACAAGGCGTTGACATTTATTTATTGAATTGGCAAAGTATGTCAATTTATTTACATACATATCGCTAGCTTAGTGTGCAAACGTGATAACTCAAAAACAAACTTTATAAAATCCTTAGTTTTAAATATTTTTAAATTCTGTTAATGCAGTCTTATTATTTATTTGGTATGATTTGTAATTACCAGGGAAACCAAAATATGCAAATGCATGTTTTTTCTGGTGAGTCTAATGGGCACATGGATAAGATATTTACACGTTTCAGAACTATTTAAGAATTTTGGCATCGATTTGTTAGTGCATATTTTTGCATATTTTGCCCTTAAATGCATATTTTTGCATATATTTGTTTTAGGAGCATATTTTTGTCATATTTTTGCGTTTTAGAGCATATTTTACTGTTTAATAGCATATTTTGACTTTATCAAAAACAAGTTTTGTCTTACTTATTTTCGCTGTTGTGTTACAGGTTTTTACTTCCTTTGTTTAAAATTCAAAATTGAAAAATATATTTTTTTTAATATAAAATTAGCACTATTTTAATAATAGCGCCATCTAAATATCAAATTTTAGTTCTAATTCAAACTCAACCGTTCTAAGAAATATTATCTTTTAAATACGCTCCATAACATCAATTGATGTCGAAAGAATATTTTCTAAGATAAAAATGTTTTCAGATCCAATAGACAACGATTTTTATTTGAAAATTTAAGTCAACATTTTGTAATTACAATAATAATCTTAATTGAAGAAGTGACTTTATATTTATTTTTCATAACTTAAGTTCCTATTGTTTTTATGTTGGATTTGTTTTTTGTTATACTTTTTAGTTCCTGTTATTTTTGTTTATTTTATGTTACTTTACCTTTTTAGAAATGAATTGTATTGATTTTTTTAAATAAAAGTATACTTTTTGGTTAACAATTATGTAAAAGTTTGTTTTTTAAGAGCATATTTTAAAGTTTTTACTGCATATTTAAAGCACTTAAAACGCTTTTTAGAGCATTTTTCCGGTTTCCCTGGTAATTACAAATAACACTGTCTGTACAACAGCATTTTTGGTATGTTGAGTAGTTAATTTTTGCAGAGTAAACTTATTGGCCTTCTGGTCTGAATTTTTTTACATCAATGAAGCCATACTTTTACCCTACACCACCATAGTGGGGAGGGTATAATGCGTTTGTGCAGATGTTTGTAACGCCCAAAAATATTAGTCTAACACCCACCTTAAAGTATACCGATCGACTTAGAATCACTTTCTGAGTCGATTAAACGACTCCAGTTCGCCTGGTCGGCTGGCTGGCTGTCCATATAAACCTTGTGCGCAGAGTACAGGTCGCAATTTTGAAGATATTTCGATCAAATTTGGTACATATTATTTTTTCGGTCCAAGGACCAAGCCTATTGAAACTGGCTCGGTCCATTAATTCACCTAGCCCCCATACAAATGTCCTTCCGAAATTGGACGTTATCGGTCATAAATGTTTAATTTATAAATTTATCTCCACAAATTACGCTCCAAATAAGTTTTATATATACAAAATTCATGTCACCAAATTTTGTTACGATCGGTCCATAATTAGTCATAGCTCCCATATAGACCCGTTTCCGAAAATCACTTTAACCTGCATAAATCGCTTAAAAATGTTGGTATACTTACAAAATCCAACATAGTATTCTTTCATATAGACATAAATCACACGACCTAATTTCATGGTGATCCATAATTGGTCATAGCTCCCGTATAAGGCCCACTTCAGAAAATCACTCAAAAATATAAATTATTGAAATTTTAAAAGAAAAATGTTTTTGCCCTTTTACTTAGTGTAGGGTATTATATGGTCGGGCTTGACCGACCATACTTTCTTACTTGTTTTAATTTCAGCTCATTCGGATCATACTTGGATTTTTGACGATTTTTTTTAAAAAATGTGAGATCCGAGCCGGCTTTTCATTTTGCTAATTAAGCGTAAAGAGTTTTATTAACAATTTTTGTATATTTAGTTTTCGTAGTATGTTTTAATCCTTAAATGTACTTTTTGAAAGCACTTTTTTTGATTTTCTCGAAAAAAGGGTCAAATTGACCCCTAAAGAGAGGAGATAGAGGGTTAAGATCTTCCACAAAAATTTTCCCCAAAACTTCCACAATATAAATCTGACAATAAGAATTCTCTGACATTAACTAACACTGTAAGAGAAATTGAGACCAGCTGGACTATAAGTTTATTCTACAAAAATTATGTACTCGACGTGTATTTTCAGAATTATAGGGTCCCTATTTCTTTCCAATCAAAAAGTCTCAATTTGTTGGACAGTGTACTCGTTGTTTACAAAATTTAGTACATGTGTTTTGCTTGATCTAAGGATGAAGTCCATTGTCCACTTAGCCATTACACAATATAAGATTTTATAGGTCATAGATATTTAATTTATATAGTTATCTACACAAATTTCGATCTAAATAAGTCTTATATATACGGATGTCGTGTCACCTAATTTTATAACGATCCGAAAATCAAATTAAAAAATATAGGTAGACAAATAAAATTCAACGAAAATATGTTGCAGATACACACAATTCACGTCGCCTAATTTGAATTTATTTTGTTTCAATATTCTGTTTTCCAAAGAAAAATATTGGTAGGACAATACAAAGCATTGTTCACATAAAATCTGGTCGCACTGTAAAAGCTATTTACAAAAAACTAGTTGCAACATTTTAGTTTTCTTTTGGCATGACTTTCCAAACAAACCAACCGTTATTCTTTCAAGATTTCAAATTAGTATATTAATTTTCGAACACGTGGCGAGCAATGATAGCAAAAAAACTGATGTTTCCAAAAAGTACTGTGAATGATGTTATAAAACGTTACAGACGAACCTTTAGCACAGTTCGTAAGAAAAGTGAAACCAAACAAAATAGCAGACGAGACCAAGACATTAAAACGAAAATATTGCGTTGTATTAAACAAAATCCTGGTTTATCTGATAATGATCGCGCCAAAAAACATAAACCAGTCGTAGTACAGTACGAAGAATACGCCTGGATACTGGCTTACGATCATATCGTAACATTAAATATCCAAATCGTACAGAAATGCAAAATATTACTTCTGTAAAACGGTGTCGTTTATTTTACGACCAAGTTTTGACACAATTTAATAACTGCCTTATCATGGATGATGAACGATCTTCAACAGCTACCAGAACGTAAATTTTATGTTGCAGAGAGCCGCGGGAATGTCAATCAAAAATATAAATATACAAAATGGATACATTTGGTAAGAAATAGGGTATTTATTCGACTAATGATCGTTCGATTAATCGAATAATTTCTTACGAATATTTATTCGAATAATTTCAAAATGGTAATTTTCGAATAACGAATAATTCGTACAATTTTATGTAGAATAATCGAATAAAGCGAATAAAAAATGTTCATATATTTTTAAATTTATTAAATTCCGTAAAAATTTATTTTTCATAATTCCAAATTTAAATAAGTAATAATGATATAAATAACTAAAGACAAAGGGACTTTCGGTCACTGTAGATGAGTTTTCCAATAGCTTATTCTATAAATATATAAATATTACTGCAAGAAGTTACAATTCTAAAAACAAATCTTTCAAAATGTTTAACTTAACACTTGAATACGGAATAAAATATTTGTTATTTAGCTGGCGAAATATTTGAAGAATCGCAATTAATAATCAAAATATTAACTTAACTTGCTAGTCAATTGTTTCGTAGATTGTTCGGGAGTTAATCGGATCAGAATATTTCTGATGAAAATTTAATGATGGACTTTGTTTTCGAATGTTTTTTACCATTATCAATACTTGAATTGTTAACTTTAACGTTATTTTTTGTTATTCTTTAACAATAAAATATTAAAAAACTGACATCAAAACGTCAGTTTAATTCGAATAATTCGATTAATTTTAAACTTGTGATCGAATAATTCGAACAAGTTAAAATCTCTTATTCGAATTATTCGTTTTATTCGACCAACAGAAAAATCGAATAATTCGAATACCGTAGTAAGAAGGTAATGTTGAGGCAAGCTATTTGCAGTTGCGGTCTTAAGAGTACCCCGTTTGCAACCTCTACAGCTATGACTTCGGATATTTACATCAAAGAATGTGTTATTAGACAACACCATTCTTCAGTAAAGTTTTGACCCGATTTGGCCTGCTGCCACTATTCCAAAGCTGCCATGGATTGGTATCCAAGCAACAAAGTCGTTGCAATACCAAAACATATAAACCCACCCAATTGTCACCAACTTCGACCAATTGAAAAGTATTGAGCTATTGTCAAAGCTAAATTAAAGAAAAATGGAAGCGCTATTATCGACAATAAAAAAATGTTATCTGCTTGGAATAAATATGCAGCACAGATGAACCAAAAAGTTGTGCAAAAGTTAATGGGTACCATCATGTCAAAAACTAGAATTTTTATTAAATATAATGATATTTAACTAGTTGTTTTGAATATTCATAACTGTTAATAAATAAGATTAAATTTGAGGAGCCGCAGAACAAAAGGTACTTTTTTGAAATTTTAAAAATTTTGGGAAATTGATTTTTTCTAGAAGATTTCAGTTCAAATATTATAAAAATACCAAAAAATCAATTTGTAAACAAATTCGAAAAAGTACTTTTTGTTCTGCGGCTCCTCATTTATGGTTGAACATTATGAAATCGCATTTTCCTTTATGTAGATATTAAAGCTAAAGTGCGAACGGATTTTAAGCGATCAATGCTTTATTGAAACTAGGGTACATGTAAAAAGTTGATAAGCGATTAAAAAGTTATATAAGATTGAGCCATTCTTATATAAAGTTTGAATTTTGAACCCGGATACAAGATAGACGAATTAAACATGTTTGAGCAACTTTAAATTTTGTATAACCGTAAAGAACATGTGTACCAGATTTTAACATATTTGGAGCGGATCCGATGCCTGTTCAAAAATGTTTGTTCGATACAAATATCGTAAAATTTTAAAATTCCCCAACATTGATAATCATATTGTCTATTTGTCTCTGTCACACTGTATACTTCATACTGTTTCAAAATAAATTCAAAATTCATATAGCTCCCAATGAGTGCAAATTGTTCTAACCCAAAAATGTCTATACAATTTGGACACAGTCACTCAATTAAAAAAATTCTGGGATATTGCCAAAAATATTTAAACGTAGATGAATTAAAAAGATAAAATTCCTATGTTATTTATTTGCAAGTTCGAATATATGTACATATGTATGTATCTATTTCAAACTAAAAACTAATAATGAAATTAAAAAAGGAAACAAGTTTTTACACTTATTTTAAAAATTTTTTACTTCCATTTTTTGAGTAAACTAAACAAATACTTTAATATACAAGACAATTTTTTACACGAGTTTTGTATTTTTACAAGGAAATGTAATTGTTTGTTTTTTTTTGCTTAGCTTTCTATGTTATAACAGAGACTAGTTATTTATTCACGAAGACAATACAAGTTAAAGTTAAAATAAATACAATTTTTACTTTAGTTTTGTTTTGTTTTCTTATTTTTGAAAAGTCCGCAAATGGTTTGTTTGGTTTATCGGTTCGTTTGGCTGTAATTGCTGTTAAGGAACGGAACTATATAGAATCTACTCGTATATTTATTTTACTTAAATTGAAGGTATGTTTTGTTAAAAAAAAACTTCACTTTTTTTTCATTGTTTTGCTTTTGATGGCTGTTAAAGCCAGGAATATGAATCACTTGCTATGGTTTTCATATAAATATGTACAGACATAGCTACAACCTGAAACATTCAGTTAAAATTCTATGTTTTAATGTATGATATTCTAGTATATGTGTGAGAATTGTAGTTGTGTAAAAGATTTTTTCCAACATTTTACTTCCGCTCGATTTATCTTTGAGTCAAGTATTTTTTAATGCCAGCATGTTAAAATAAACTTCAATAAAGTTAGTGTAATTTTTATTTAATTTTTCCTTTATTTATTATTCAGTGCTCAACGTAAACTGACTAAAGGAATTTCGTTTTTCTTTATTGTGTGATAAATAATAAGTTTTTAAAACCACATAATACATTTTGCTTTTAAGGGTGATAATGATTTTTAAAGTAATAAAATGTGCCAATCAAAGACAGTGGAACCAAAGTAATATTATAATATATCCCACACCCAGTTCAAAAGTGACACAACTCAAAATTTAAATTTTTCAGAAATCGAAAATTAATACATATACCAATTGAAACATAATGAAAGACATTAGTGTTTTTTAGCAACAGTTAACAACAACAGAATGCACTGATATTTTTTGTATAGATAAACAAGTGTATTGTGCATAGTTTAAGCTCAAAATTAATTTTTCGGGTTTATATAACCCGAAAAATTAATTTTGAATTGAGTCACTTTTGAACTGGGTGTGCGATATATGTACATTAGGGCGGGTCGATTTGTAAGGACGCAAAAAAGTCGACCAAGTGACAAGGAAAATCGTATTCTTTGGATCAAAATAAGAAACTTTCTCTAAAATGAGTTCTGATGTTCCTTATTTTGACCCAAAGGTCATATTTAAAAAAAAATTTGCAGAATTTGACTAAGCATATTTTTCCAAACGCAATTTAGTGCTTGCTGAAACTGCGCTACTTAAGCAGGCTAAAACTATTCGTGATAATCCTTTCGCTGATTGCGAGCAGAAGTTATGATGGTTTAAAGTTTAAACTAAATCTGAAAAATAAAGCTATGCTGATTCTCATAGACGCATGATTTATATTATTTATTACCTCCATCACATTTATATTTATCATACGATCTATAAACAAAATTTATACACAATACATGCATCATGTAAAGTGCCAGAAATGGTTATTTTTTTGACATTTTTGTATGGGGGGTGTGCCACTAGCATGGGTGTGTCGACCATCCATAGTTAGTGGGGGACGGTCATACATTTAGACTCGATTGGGGCACTTTAAATGGGTCAAAGTGGGATTTTTCAAAATTTGACTTTTGGTTCAAAATAAGGAACATCAGAACTCATTTTAGGTTGCTTGGGTAAAGTTTCTTACATTGATCCCTAGAGTACGATTTTCTTTGTCACTTGGGCGATTTCTAAATCGACTCGCCCTAATGTACATATGTATAATAATACATAAATAAAGCTAAGATTCACATGATTGTCGCAATGGCAATCAAATTACAGGGAAGTTATTCTAAAAAAAATTAAAAAAATGTTGTTCGTATATATTTCTTTCAAAAAAAGGACACGAAAAAGCTATTTTTTTTGGCAAACAAATGTAACAAAATGTGTTTGCTGGACGCTTAGCTATATTATTGCCATATGGAGTTAAGCGGTATTACCAAGTATGAATTAGCTGTTGTTGAAAAACCGATGACACCTTTTGACACCAAATTTGGTCACCAAAATCGCCAAACTGAGTATAGGGTGTTACTACCAGTTGGTAATACAATCGAATTTATACTGTTCATTTCGAGTGTTTTTCCAAAAGTCTTCATTTGTTGCACAGTCTAATTGATGAGTGAATGTGGATTATTAGAGACAATTCCTTGTAAGCGATGCAACACATTTCCTCATCTGGGGTTCTGAGAATCCACATGTTTTTGCTGAAATAAAATAGATCCATACCCAGCGTAAGGTCAATACTAACGTTTGTGTATCTTAGTAACCTATAGTGATGTCATTTTGAACGTTTATTTTGTTCTGCACTTTAGAAAGTATTAATTTTACCCACCAGAAGCAATATATTGGAGAGTTGTCGAAGGAAGGTTTGTTTACAAGCAATAGTTTATTGGACTGTCTATAATATGCGTTTTTAGCTGACTAGTTGAGGTTAATTAGCATCCGTACATGTTAAAATAACTAGTTGTGAAGCTGATGAAGTTACCAGTTAGGTAACTGTATGTGAATCCAATGCGTTGACTACTCTGGACCAGCTATTAAGCAGTCTCATTGTAATCAAAAAGGGTAACATGTAAGTAGAGTGTCCCAAAATTTTTTTTTTCGAATTTTGGAACGCATACCCTCTATTTTTTTTATATATATAAAACTATAGTTAAATATTAAATTTTGTCTTTCTATCATGATTGCAACCCGTGCCGACTTGCGATTTAGTTTTTAGGTGCATTTACAAGGGGAATAAAATGCAATTTTTTCAGTTTTTGTAAAAATGTTGCCATTAAATAATTAATTTTGCAATTTAATTTAAAAGAATCGAAATGTGTACGTAATTGTCGTTCTACTAAGATATAAAACACAAAAATTGGTTAAAAAATTTTAAAGTTATTAAAAAATTGCCAGGCCATTAACGTGTCTCAGGCCACTAGAACAAGAAATGTAGGAACAAAATTAACATATTTTGAGAAATATTAAAATAAAAGCTTATTTTTACTTAAAATGTATCCATATTTACTTATATATGAGTTTTTGTCCTCGTTGAATACCGTTAACCTATTCGCAGGTATGACCAAACAAAATTATTTTTTTTAACGGCAGTTTCAAAATTCCATTTTCAAATTTTTAAAAATTTTGTTAAACAAATTTCAGAATTTTTTAAGCGTCACATTGGTATTTATTGAGAACATAATAAGGAATAAAAATATGAAAAAAGTATGACAATACCTCCTATAGTTTTTCCGTACCTGCGATTTAAATTTTGCGATTTTCGAGAAAAACTAATTTTTTGGCCATATTTTGGCGAATGCGCTGAATATCCTTACTGTTATAAACTTTAAGTAAAATTTTAATTTCATGCAATTTTAAATATAGTCTGAAAGTTTTACTAAAATCGGAAAACGCCAACCCTTAAATCGAGAAGGTTAAAGGTAAAATTTTTCAATATTTCGAATTTCTCATGGAAAAATAGCGAAATGTTATATATTTTTGGGCCGATTTTGATGAAAGTTAAGAAAAATATAACATGATATCTAGTACATCTGCATGTCACTATTTGTTGAGAAAATAATTCTTCGAAAATATGGCTAGTCAAGCAGTCAAGTATAAGATATCAAGACATTTACGGGTAGTGTAATCTCTTGTTTCGGTGATTAGAATTGGAGCTCTAGATTGTATGATTTAACACCATTGAATTTATTGTTACGGGGTTACTTGAAATTAAAGGTCTATGCTAACAATCTCACAATCAAACGCGGACACGCACAGAAAAAATATAGTTGTGCATGTTTACTGTAACCATTTCAAAATATTTACAAGTTTTTTAACAATATTATAGTCCCAGTTACTATTTATATGATTGTGGTAACCATAAAATGGTTAATTTAAGATTCACATTATTGTATCAATAATATATATAGTTACAGTAAACAAGTATATGTTTGTGACAGCCATTTTTATGATGGATTATAATATCATAATCTGAGAACAACATATTATGATATAATATATAATATAATTCATCATAAATATGGTTCTCACATTCATATACTTGTTTACTGTAACCATATATATTATTGATACAATCATGTGAATCGTATATTATTATGGTTACCACAATCAATTAAATAGTTACTGTGACTATAATATTGTTAAAAAACTTGTAAAAATGTTGAAATGGTTACAGTAAACATGCACAACTATATATTTTCTCTGCGTGTATTTAATACGGAAATTCAGCGCTTCATTTCCGAATGTCAGCCACATTTATGTTAATGGACATGGAAAATTTTTGCAGGATATATAAATTTTACTGTGTACTTTCTGATTCAATGGAAATAACAATATATATTTGATAAATTTGAGATACTATTATAGACAAGCCTGTAACTTTTTTTTTTGAGCTTAAAATTCACAAATTAAAGATAATTTTAATAATAATTTCTTATAATTTAATTTAACTTATTTGAAACATATTTCATTTTCTAATTTGCGGTTTATGTTTAAAATCTTGTTAATTACTAATTATTTACCTAGAATACAAATACGTTTGTATGTAAATGTAATATAAATATTATTATTGAAATTAAAGCAATTATGTATATTTCTTATGAAAACATAAATCAAAGGCAATCATGATTATAATTAATTAAAGCTAGAATTAAGTAAAAACGAATACAAATTAAATACACTTTGCTTAAATATTTATAACTAAAGACAAAAAATGTAAGTAAAGTAACGAAGAGTAAAAAAATATATAAAGAATAATGGTAACATGCATAATCATACTTCAAGGAAACAATTTTCTTAAGCTTAGTTTAAATATTTTTCACTCAAAATTCACCATTACCATACACTCGAACCCGTATATAAATACTTGTATTTTCCTTTTAATACTTTTTTACATTTCTTTCATTTTCGTTCGTTTATTTTTTTAATTTTCCTTTTTTCAAGTGAACTTTTTGTCTTTTGTATATTTTAGTGCTGTTGTGTACGTCTAAAATGGGGGATCCTTTTGCATAAAATGAACATGGATATTAATTCATTTACATAATCCTTTGTAACATCCGTGTTCTACATGCAACATCAAAATTGTGCTAGTACCATCTTCTATTCTAAGTGATTCAATTCTTGGTACTCTATATATATATAAATGCATACATACATACATTTACATATATATGTATGTATGTAGGTATATATGTATGTATACGTAAGTATATTTTAATACTTAAATATATTGAATATTTTCTATGAAAATTCGACGTGAAAAACTATTTTTATTGAAGTATGGAGAAAGAACACCTGGTGGCACTTGGTACTTAGAAAAATAGAGTCAGTGAAAATGAATACACACACACATACTTACATGTTGCAAGTATATATACGTGAGTTTGTATAGATGTGTGCATGTGTAAAAGCATTAAAATGGCATGCGAAAGACTTTCAAAAATGTTAAATTCATTTTCAGTTTGCTGCTAAGTACCCTATATTAGGTTATTTTTATGAAAGTTTGGCAGAAACTAAACTGAATACCTCTCTTATATTTTACAGTATGTGGTGAATTTTTGAAATTTATATGAGAAATTGAAACTGACTTGTTTTAATTTTGTTTTTTTTTTTTATTCGAAGTGAAATTTATGAAATATTTAAATTTAAAACTTGATACTCACATTTTTGTTTTATCTTAAAAAATATCTTTTATGAAATGTTGAATAACTATTTTCTTCATATGTATTATTTTTCAAAAGATAAAATTTCCTATAAGGACAAAACAAACAATTTCGATATACAAAATTAATTTTTGAACCTTTACACTCCAGAATTTGGAAATTAGATTTTCTTTGTATTTGATATGCACAGAAAAATTAAATTCATAATTGGAATGAATTTTTTAATAAATATTAGTAATCGAACATGACTTTTTTTTTCTAAAGATTTTTCATTCAGAATAAGAACATGTTTATACATATTATAAAATTTAACAGGATGGACATTTTTGCTTTTTTTATATAAATTTTTTTATATTTTGTAATCAATACCATTACAATTGCTTTACGTATTGATTTAATTAAAATATGTTTGTATAGTATCCCTATATTTCCCTATAATCATTTAAGATTATTCAACAAAATCTGAATAATTTCGTGCATATTTTTGTAGCTTAAAATCATAAAAAAATAATATAATAAATAAACATTTTTAAACAACAGAAAAATATAAATGAAAATTTAAATATTTTTTTTAAGCCTGACTTTTTAAAAAAAACGGTAACCGAAAATTGGCCTTTTTTAAAAAACCGGTTTTTCGGTTAACCGACATCGAAAAAACCGTCTAAACTGGTTAACCGTCATATATGTGTAGAAAACATAAAATGTCCAATAAAGCATACAGCTTTAACCCTTAAATGCATGATTTTTACTTTTATTTTTCTATAAAGTTTCAACTATTTTGTTGATTTTTATTTATTATATTTCTTTTAGCTTCATTTTGATTAAGAATTTCTTTAGCTGAAACTTTTCGTAATCCATTTGATTTTGCTTAAGTAGAATCTGAATTAGTATCAAGCTTATATTCTTCTAAAAGTAAGTGGAACTGGAATGTAGACAATTGGCAACAATATGCATTAAGGGGTTAAAATTTGTAGTTTTTAGTAGTCAGGAATGGTTAATATTAAATAACTATAAATATGTAAAATTGCTAAGTCAATTTTATTTTGTAAAAATTTTAAAATTATTATCTCAGTCAATTTTCTCATACAAACATTTTTCATCTATATATATAAAAATGGATGTATGATCCGAATGAACTCAAAAACGACTCGACCGATTTTGATGAAATTTTCAGGGAATCTTCAGGGTAACGCTGTATAGTTAGATTTTTAATATTAGGTGTGTGGGCGGAGGGGCGTGTCAAAATGCAATAAAATACAAATCGATTGACACAGTAATGAACGAAGAACAAGTCGTCAATTCTCCTACTGAATTTTTGAATTCATTGGAACCAGCCGAAATGCCACCACATGTATTAACATTGAAGGTTGGATTACCGATTTTTTCCGACACTGAATATTAAAATCGAGATCTAATATAAAACACATGTTTTCTAAAGGCCAGTAACGCGGAGCAGGTTCAGCTTGTAATTAATAAAACTCCATTATCAGATTTCAAAAATATTTCAAATCATGGATTTTAGATCGTTTATTTCTGAAAATAAACTTTGTACACAAAGCTAACGAAATGATTAATAAAATAGAATTTTAAGAACAAACCACACTAATGAAGTCAAATTTATTAAAACTCAATTTAACGTTTGGTTAGATTCTAGAATTATGCTAGAATTTCGGAATTCTGTGTAATTTATTCTGAAAAAGTTTTTAAGTAAACCCATCATCTTCTACTATTCAGAATCATTGTAATTCTTAAAAAGTTTTATCTAAAGAGGTTTATAATGTAAATCAGCAGTTTAGATTTCAAATCAGACCAAATGTTTGATATAATGTGTATACAATGACTATAAAAAATGCACCAAAACATGAGATTTATTAATTTTAGTCCCAAATTTTAAAAACCGCTTAACGGAAAATCAACATTTTAAATTAACCGGTTAGCAAAAACAGGGACTGTGAGTTATTTTCAAATTGTTTATTTCCAATATCTAAAGAACTGTTATTGCAAAAGTATTTAAACTTTGAACACATTAATTTCTTATGACTATACGGATTTTGGATGAAAATGGGCTGGATTGTATTAGTGGGAGTGACACCTATCATACAAAGTAAATAGTTATTATCGAATATCTGGATTACTATTATTGTGAAAGTCGCAAAACTTCAATTTCTTATCACTGCATGAAGTTAAACGAAAAGTGGGAGGGATCAGAACTGGGATTGAGTAACCATACAAAGTAAATAGTTATGTATTTCTAAATATTTTGAGAACTATAATTACGATATTATTCAAACTGTGTCCGAATATGTCTCTTATCATTTTACATACATTTTACAGAGCTATAATTGTGAGTCTTTAAACTTTATACGAATCAATTTCTTATCAATGTGTGGGATCGGAACAGGGTGTGAGTCATCTACCAAGCAAAGTAAATAGTTATTTCTAAACAACTCGAGAACCATAATTGCAAGATTCATCAACCTTTGTCCGAATCATCATATCATTTTACATAAACTTGATTAGTGGGCCATGCCCACTTATCTAATAGCAATGAAATTAAACCATAAAAGTATTTAAACTTTGTATGAATAAATTTCTAAGGGAGCTTAGCTAAAAATGGCCGGGATAGAAATAGTGTGTGTCCTTCCGTAACTAAAATTACATTATTCTTCAAAATTTGTCCGAAACATCTTTTTGTAATTTTCGTACAAAGAGACGGGTTATTAATAGTGGACATGGAACTTCACATACAAAATAATTAGATATTATCGAATATCTGGTGAACTGTATTAGAAAAAGTCATAAAGCTTTGAAGTATTAGGCCCTAATTTGTATTTTTGTAAATTATGTGGATAACAAAAACAAAATATCAAACATTTTAAAAATTTGTGATTTACAAAATTAGTTCCGTAATTTCGTTACCATGGTACGTATGTACGTACACGCAGAGAAAAAACATGGTTGTGGTAACCATAAACTAAGAACAACATATTATGATCAGATTTATGCTTGTAGTCCAAAACATATTATGATCATTATTGGTTTCATGAAATATCATAATATGTTCTGAAATAATCATATTATATGGTATAAATCAATCATAACATGTTTTGGAATAATCATATTATAATTTAATCAATCATAATATGACCCAAAGTAATCATATTTATGTCCCAATTAAATCATATTATGACCCAAAGTAATCATATTTATGACCCAATTAAATCATATTATGATCCAATGAAATCATATTATGATCCAAGGTAATCATATTATTATTATAATTTATTTTTATAAATACAAAATTTTATTTTAATAGGTTTTAGTTTTGAGGTACTAAATTCCCAATTAAAATATTATTGATAAATTCACTGAAATTTATTGTTATTCGCTCTAGGAAATTTAAAGATAATATACAAATAAAACTATAGAGCGAATGGGTATTACAGACACTCAAAATTTACTTGTAAAAATAACACAGCTTAGACAAACATCAGCACTCACAAATGGTGGGAAAAAAGACTACTAAAAGTAAACATATTTTGTTTGTATCTTAAACATATTATGACTACGCGTATATAAACTTAACATTTAATGGTTATGTTTACCTATTTATCATTATTTAGTTGTCCGAACCATTCGGTGAACCATATTCATATTTATAACATTAAATGGTTATGGCGTGTAGTGAAAATGTGCTGTATTGTATTAAGCTACGTACACACGGTTGTCAGATTGTCAGGAACATGCTCAGGAAATGGTTAACACAACTATGAGAACTTACGTTGAAACATATGTGTGTTAACCATTTATTGAACATTTTCTGGCAATATTGTAAGAATATGACAACCGTGTATACGTAGCTTTAGTTATTTTCGAATATTTGGAGTACAATATTTATTAAAGTCTCCAAGATTAGTACCACTGTACGGTGTAGGACTATATTACAAAGAAAATTGTCTTAAGATTTGTATGAATCACTTTCTTATATTTTTTGGATGTGTGGCTTAAATTGGTCGGAATCGGCTTCGTGGGAATGACCTTTTCAATATGGTTCAGTTACCTATTTCTGATTGCAAAAAACATAATATTTTAGAATCTTTAGCCCTTCTCAAAAATATAACCAGCAAAAACTTGGTAATAACTTTCAATTACTCAATAACTTACTTTTAAATGAGTTCTACATACCGTCTGCATTACTTATAAGTAAGGTAGAAGGGGGATCATTCGCCATGGGGGTACATCTGCCAATACCGAATAACTTAAAAACCGAGTAATCGATTTTGTTACATTATCAAGTCATGTATTCTTTTATCGATTATTTATCATCCCTGAAAGTTTGAAAGTTTAATTTTACATATGAGCCAGACGCGATTAATGGTTTTTCAAGACGCTGTGAAAATATGTCAGGGTGCGATTTTTTTGTGCTAACTTCTTTAGTTTTTGTGATACAAAAAAGATATTGGTTGGTGATAGAATGTCAATAATAGTGAACAATAAGTGACAATAATTTTTTCGGTCATTTAATTTGAAGTATGAACAAATTTTATATTAAACCTCAAAACTCCCCCTGGGGCACATAAGCCAGATACAAGGAATACCTGTGATTTAGAGCAAAATGTTGATAAAATATAGAAAAAATCAACACAATTTGTTAAACTTTTTTTTTGCTTAGTTTTGAGAAATAAACAATAAATATCTAGTTTTTTATACTTTATTTTGTGAATTAAGGTATAAAACAGTAATATACGATTATATTTTTTGAGTTTTTTGTCTTATTTTACAAATGACAAATCTGCCCCATACCTATGGCGTATTTTTGATCAGATGAGATAGGCAACATTGAATTGATCATAATTAAAGCCAACATATCTAAGTATCCAAAACAAGAACAAAATTAAGAATATGTATTGTGGTTTTCATTTGAGAACGCCTCAAAAAAAAAGTGGCGTATGGTCCCCCTTCTACCCTACTCGTATAACGGCTTACTTATTATCTGTTTAATCACTGCTTACATTCTAGGTATTTGCATAAGCACATTCCATTCTTACTGATAACGACTTCTGAGAGATCTTATTAACATTGTGCTATTTAAGTTATTACTTGTAACTAGTTTTAGTGATGTTAAAGTAATGACTTATTTATACGCTGTATTAAAATAATGAATTAAATTTAACCATTAGTTGGCAATGTTTTTGCTGGATATATTTCATTAAATGTTCGAAAGTTTTTCATATTGAAAATGTATTTTCTTTTATCAGGTCGTACATGACTGACCCTATTTCTCCTACTTTCCACAAAACATCTCTTCTTTTGGTCATATGCTAAACAAAAACTTATACATACATACTTATATGCACCAACACAAAACGAAGGTACTTCAAAAGTCTTGTACCTTAAGAAGTAAATGTGTGTATTTATGTTTTTGCGTGAATGTATGTGTAAAACTTTCCTTTCACCAAACACAACCCAGTCATAACTAAACAAATTTTCCATGGTTCTTATTCAAAAATCATCTTTACTGGGCGGAAGGAATAATTTCTTTTACATTCTTTTTTTTTGGCGTTTCTTAGCAAAATTTTACGAGTTCACCTTTTGTGGCAGGCGCAGAAGGCAGACACATAATTATTATATGGCATGGCTACAGAATGTTTTAACTTGTTTATACTGCAGTGAGTTTACTTCTTTTGATGTTATTGTAATATGTAGTTGGTGTTGTTGTTGTTAAATCTTGGCTGGTTGGTTTGTACTCATGATGCAAGTAGTTCCCAGCACCACTCTGTAAAAGAATTTAGAATTTTTTGGTATTTGCATAAATTTTCTTAAGTGCATCAACTAGTAAATTAAAGGAAACTGCGGTTTCATGAAATTATGTAAAATTATGTGCTTAAGAAAATTACGTTCTTATTCAAGCGCAGACCAAACAAAATATGCAAGACTGTGATGAGGGCACACAGCTGAGTATTCACTGTGTCTTTAAGAAAAAATACCTGGTGCAATTGGCATTAAAATAGGAAGATGAATGGGGCAGCGAGCTTCACTGAAAATATTGAGATTTTTGTAGAAAAGGATTTTCTGCAGAAAACATTTATTAATATAAGGAGTTCTATTTTATGGAATTAAATTGATTAATAGAGCTATTTGAAAGAAACTTCAAAAGTTAAATACTATTTATAACTGCAAAATAATCAATCATTATTTTCGTGAAAAATCATTTAAATAGTCAATAAATATTTATATTTTTCAAATGTTTTATTTAGAGTTTTCTATTCGTAAACCAAATGATAGATATTTACAAAAAGCTGCTAATGCTGTGTTATGGTGGATCCACTTGGATGTTAATTCCTTCAGTTTTCTTTAACATTTACAAATTTTAAAATCTTTTTAGACTTTTCAAATTAACCTACAATTAAAGAAAAATATGTATTCAGATTTATTTTTAATCATAAATAACACTATGCACACTATGATGCATATTCTGCTTTTTGCAATTTTTTATGCAATTTCTCGTTTAGTACTTTTTTATTAGGACATGTAGTGATTGATATTAAAATTGTTGTTTTTATTTAAAAACTATCAGCCTAACTACAAAAGCCTTAAAGTCGATTTTAAGTCCATAATGTTGACTATTAAATTTTGTATCATAAAACAAATTTCAAATGTAATTTATAATGTTGTTTTATTATTTTAAGAAAAAGCTTTTTATTTTGAACTTTTATGTACATACATTTTGATTTTTTAATTTATTGGAATTTCTTTTTTTATTTACATTACATTTATTGAAAATTATTTTCAATTATTTGAATGTATATGTTGGATAAAAAAATAATGTTATTCGCGTTCTAAGGCTTATCAAAATTTTAAACATAGTTAAAATTTTGATAAGTTACCCGGCCTAAGTAAACAATTTTGTTCATATTTGATTAAAAAGCACACTAGAGTTGCTTTCCGAAACTAGTAGGTAAATAAAAAATAAATAATTTTTCATTTAAATGTTGCATGTTCTTTTTATACCCTACACCACCATAGTGGGGAGGGTATTATGCGTTTGTGCAGATGTTTGTAACGCCCAAAAATATTAGTCTAACACCCACCTTAAAGTATACCGATCGACTTAGAATCACTTTCTGAGTCGATTAAACGATGTCCGTCCGTCCGTCCGTCCATCTGGTTGGCTGGCTGGCTGTCAATGTAAACCTTGTGCGCAGAGTACAGGTCGCAATTTTGAAGATATTTCGATCAAATTTGGTACATATTACTTTTTCAGCCCAAGGACCAAGCCTATTGAAACTGGCTGAAATCGGTCCATTATTTCACCTAGCCCCCATACAAAGTCCCTTTGAAATTGGACTTTATCGGTCATAAATGTCTAATTATACCCTACACCACCATAGTGGGGAGGGTATTATGCGTTTGTGCAGATGTTTGTAACGCCCAAAAATATTAGTCTAACACCCACCTTAAAGTATACCGATCGACTTAGTATCACTTTCTGAGTCGATTAAGCGATGTCCGTCCGTCCGTCTGGTTGGCTGGCTGGCTGGCTGGCTGGCTGGCTGTCCATGTAAACCTTGTGCGCAGAGTACAGGTCGCAATTTTGAAGATATTTCGATCAAATTTGGTACATATTATTTTTTCTGCTCAAGGACCAAGCCTATTGAAACTGGCTGAAATCGGTCCATTATTTCACCTAGCCCCCATACAAATGTCCTCCCGAAATTGGACTTTATCGGTCATAAATGTTTAATTTATATATGTATCTCCACAAATTCCGCTCCAAATAAGTTTTATATACACAAAATTCATGTCACCAAATTTTGTTACGATCGGTCCATAATTAGTCATAGCTCCCATATAGACCCGCTTCCGAAAATCACTTTAACGTGCATAAATCGCTTAAAAATGTTGGTAAACACACAAAATTCAACATAGTTAACTTTAATATAGACATAAATCACACGACCTAATTTCATGGTGATCGGTCCATAATTGGTCATATCCCCCATATAACCCCACTTCCGAAAATCACTCAAAAATATAAATTATTGAAATTTTAAAAGAAAAATTTGTTTTGCTCTTTTACTTAGTGTAGGGTATTATATGGTCGGGCTTGACCGACCATACTTTCTTACTTGTTTATTTATGTATCTACACAAATTTCGCTCCAAATAAGTTTTATATATACAAAATTCATGTCACTAAATTTTGTTACGATCGGTCCATAATTAGTCATAGCTCCCATATAGACCTGCTTCCGAAAATCACTTCAACGTGCTTAAATCGCTTAAAAATGTTGGTATACACACAAAATTCAACATAGTTAAATTTAATATAGACATAAATCACACGACCTAATTTCAAGGCGATCGGTCCATAATTGGTTATAGCTCCCATATAAGGCCCACTTCCGAAAATCACTCATGAATATAAATTATTGATTAAAGAAAAATATTTTTACTCATTTTCTTGGTGTAGGGTATTATATGGTCGGGCTTGACCGACCATACTTTCTTACTTGTTTTAAAATATAGCTGACATTATTATGCTTTAGTGGTGGGGAGCATTCTGATTTAAACAAGGTTTACATGACTGACTTATTTAGGCCATAAATGGGAAAAATTATATGAAATTGTGACTTTTCTACAAAGATGATAAAACTGTGTTGAGCTGATTTTATGTGAAAATGATTTGTTTATGTAAATGCAAAACATTTATTATATCCTACACCACACAGTGGTTTAAACACTTTTTTCCGTTTGTTCAGCTTCCTATCGCTAATAGGGGCCAGTACGTAGCCCCTCAAAGTTGGTCACCTCGGGTCTCAATTTTTTTAAAAAAATCGCCAAAAATCCATTTATGATCCGAATGAGCTGAAATTTTGAATATCAATAGTCCTTGAGAAGTTGAAGAGATATTCAGGTTTATTGATTTATTTTTTTTTAATTTTGCTCGAACTTTTTATGGTTTTTTAGATATAACGGGCCTACGGAGGGTCGAAATTTATTTTTAAAATATCAGCTATATTGGCGATAAAATTCTAAATTGCTACAGTTATCTCTTCCCTAAAAAAAGTTATACGCATCCAAAGTTGGAACTTGTAAAAAGGGCCGTATTTTTACGTTTTTTCCCAAAAAAGCTCATATATTTTTTCTTTTGTAGAAAAAAAATTTCTTTGGGACTATACAGAATTTTTATATGATCTGGAAAGATAACTGCAAAAGCGTGTAATGGAAAATTTGGCTCACTTAAGAGGACATACCACCCCCCAGTCTTATCCAAACTTGGCCAATTTTAAAAAAAATAATCGGTTTGAGTAAAAAATTCTAAAAAGACAAAGCAATGATCCACGAAAAGGCTCCATATTTGTATAACCCCATATGTTTCTTAAATACCTGCAAAGTATTTTTACTATCACTCGGTAAATAACGTCATAGTGGGTACTTTTCTAAAAAAAACTCAGTTTTTGGAACACATTGGAACACATAGCAATTTCGGTATTTGCAATTAATAAATTTCTAAAATTCTAATGCCATTGATTTAAGGCCATGGTAGGCGTTCATATTGTTGAGGTTACGATGATTTTCGTCAAACAACCCGAATGTGAACAAAAGAGCGTAATAGAGCGTAAAAAAACACACAATTCATTCAGTTTCTTAATGTTGTTGTGGATATTTTATTTTTTACCCTAAAGAGCACACAAATTAAATGCCTCTTTTTGCGTACCACTGATTTAAGGACATTTGAGTCTATATTGGTTCCAAATTTTGTTATGATATCTTTAATTGTTAAAATGTTACATTAATTCAAATTTTATATTTGTATTCGTGGAAAATCACCATATGAAATTTGTTTAGTTTTTAAGGTAAATGAAGTCCCAAAATTTTATAAACTTATTTAATTTTAGCAAGTTATTTTTATTTTGTTTATTATTATTAATATAGATGATATTTTAAAAATAAATTTCGACCATCCGTAGGCCCGCCATATCTGAAAAACCATAAAAAGATCGAGCAAAATTAAAAAAAATTAATCAATAAACCTGAATATCTCTTCAAGTAATACAGATAACTTACACTTGTAAGCGTATTCAAAATTACAGCTCATTCGGATCATTAATGGATTTTTGGCGATTTTTTTAAAAAAATTAAGAACTGAGGTGACCAACTTTGAGGGGCTACGTACTGGCCCCCATTAGCGCTAGGAAGCTAAACAAACGTAAATCAACTCGAAAACACCTCAGCTCAAACCGCGTGAAATTTCGTAACAATATCTCCAATAGTTCCCAAGATACCGAATTATTTAAAAAAAAAAGTTTCTAAACCACTGTGCACCACCATAATGGAGAGGGTATAATGCGTTTGTGAAGATGTTTGTAACGCCCAAAAATATTGGTCTCATACCCACCTTAAAGTATACCGATCGACTTGGAATCACTTTTTTTTCTTAAAATAAAGCTTAGATATTTTCCTTGAAGACCTATTTGGTCGCTTAGTGGGATGCGAGTTCGGTATCTATCAAAATAATTGTAACTCGAAACATACAATTTTAGACTTTTTTTGCAAAATCAAAAACTTTGTTGACTTTTTTTTCAAAAAAATTTATACAAATTTTTTTTTTTAGCTCAAACACAAGCTTAGACATTTATCTTGAATACCCTTTTGGTCGCTTAGTGGGATGCGAGTGGGATATCTATCAAAATAAATATTTTGTAACTCAAGACATATAATTTTTGACTCTTTTTTGCAAAATCTAAAATTTTTTTCAAAATGGTCCCTTTTTTATAAAATTTTTTTTGCTGAAGCAAAAAAAGAATGCTAAGATCAATTCCTTTAAGATATTTTAGGTTGCTTAGTGGAATGCGAGTGGGATATCTATCAAAATAAATATTTTGTAACTCAAGACATACAATCTTTGACTTTTTTTTTGCAAAATCTAACTTTTTTTCCAATATGGGCCCTTTTTTTAATTTTTTTTTTGCTCAAAAGAAAGCTCCAATATGGCATGAGCTGTGTGGCACGTTGCATTGCATATCATCCCATTCAGTACAAAAGATGTTGGTAATCATCGACCTATAGTGATATCCGTTGTCACTGATGGCCTGTCCAACATCATTCTCAAAGACCGATGACGTCACCAGCCCAAAATCAACACCAAATAGCGTATTTATGGGGATGCATTGAACGGTCTTGGATCTCATGCATCTGAAAATTTTGTTTGTTTTTGTAGGCACAACGTTGCCCAAACAAAACACCCATTTAGATAAAACAATTTTATCATTTGCACATGTCGTGTGATTTGGCAAAACAAACTGAACAAATTACAGATATAGCTTCAACAATATATCCGATATCACAGTTCGGAACCCCTTTGATATCGGAAGAACTTTTCTTACATTTATGTAAGCACAATTTAGTACATATGTATATACCCTGTGATTTACTAGTGACATTGTCAGTAGCACTACTACCATATGTACCCCAGCCAATGAAATCTTCTATTGACATTTAACATTAGCTTGTCAATGAAAATCCACCAGTATGTATCACTGTATCACTATTGACTAGGTAGTTACTTTCTATACCTATTGACTACACAGCATAATAAAAAAAAAAATATTGACGCGATCTTCCACAGTGTCACCAAAAATGCACTAGAACTGATGTCTCTAATGTATGTATATCTACTGACGCTTAAAGGAAAGTTTGTCGACATTTTAACTAGTGCAATTGTCTGTAGAGAAATAGTATTGACATAGAGACATATGGTCCTAGGCTGACTACAGGGTAGTTTTAGCACTACAAGTAATACGAATAAAATAAAGACACCAAAACAAACAACACATTTCTACCTTAATACATAAAGATACAAATAAAACAAGTAGAAATGAAATGTTAAGTATCAATGTGGCCTCAAATGAGTCATTTTATAAAACGTGACTTTTTTGTGTTATAACTTTATATAGATATCCACACACATATAAATAGCTTACAACCATGTACTAAACACGCTTAGGATTCCATTTTTTTTTTCGTTCAGTGAGATAATTCAACTCATTAGTATAACTACCATACTAATATAAATGTTGTTATAAAAAATACATACATACATATAAACGTAGAAATAAGAATAACATAAGAAGGCATCTCTCTGTAAAAAACAACATAGCAGCTTGAAGGAGTAGAGGAAGGACACTACTAGTGAAATAGAAAAAGGATATGTGCATATAAATGTATGTTAGTTAGTGTGTGTTTGTATATATTTTCATATGCATATGTATTTGTTTAACACTTGAGGCACGTTTTAGACAACAGAAAAAGACATTCTTAAGTATGTTCATTTTGCTATTTCCGTAACACAATTACGTTAGATATTATTATTACTATAATGCATATACATACATACAAATTTAACTATACATACATAAAAGCTCACATGCACATTCTTATGTAAATATAAATGTATTTATAATAATCTAAATATGCATAAAATAGAAAAAAATCCAATATTAGTAAATTCATATAATTTACATTTATTATCATGACTCTCTACATATTCATGCTCGTATAAACATGCAATACGAGTACTTTTGTATCTACAAATAATATCTTATGGCTGTACTATATTATAAAAGTTATATAACATTTCAAATGTAGAGATGAACTATTTATTTTTACAAGACTAGTTTTTTTTCTAAAATATGTTCGATTTCCCATAAACCTGCATAATTAAATACTGAATAAAAAGAGAGATGCATAAAGTCATTGTTGTATTGCGTTCTATGTAGCAACAGATGCTTCTACAGTGGATCACAGAAACTATGTTCTAAACATTTTTATACCCTTCCCCATGAGTGGCAAGGGTATATATATGTTTGTCATTCCGTTTGTAATTTCCACATTTTTCATTTGCGACCCCATAAAGTATATATATTCTGGATCGTTATAGATAGCGGAATCGATATAGCCATGTCCGTCTGTGTGTTGAAATCAACTTTCCGAAGCCCCAAATTAACTTACATACACGATTCATACATCAATATCTCCGAAATTCATCCGGCTCGGTCGCTATTTAGAATCGAGAAAATCGGTCCACAAATGGCTGAGATATAAGGAAAAAACTAGGACAACCTCGATTTTTGACCTATATCTGGATTAATAAGTCATTAATATAGACAATATGGATATCTAATGATAGATATTTCAAAGACATCTGCAACGACGTATACAAGACCATAGTAAGTTGGACATACAATGGGTCAAAATCGGAAAAAAATATTTTTTAACCCGAATTTTTTTTTCATCAAAAAATTTTTTTTTGTCATAAATTCGTTTTGTTAAAATTAAAAAAAAATAAAGAACAATTTCGAAAAAAAATTTAATTTTGTTTACCTAAAAATATTTATTTTAAAGTATAACTTGGTGATGGATATGTAAGATTCGGCACAGCCGAATATAGCTCTCTTACTTGTTTTTCATTAAAGTTAATTTTGAAAATACTGTTTCAGTGCAGAGTTTGTGATAAAAATGTAATATATTGGTTTTTATATCAATACTACAAGAATGCTTTATGGAACATATCTTCGTTTCTGCATGTAATTGTGGAGAAACCGAAAAGGGGCAAAAAGGGTCAAAAATCTGAAAAAGTGGCAGATTTAACGTGGGTTTTTTCGCTGTTTTTTGGAAGTGGTACAGTTTTTACGTTTTTGTTTTTATTTTGTAAAACAATAAAATCTTATTCCTAGAATTTAGAAATTTCTATACATCACATACCATTAACTCGTTGTATATTTACTCTTATTGTCATGTACTGTCTCTCATTCTATACTCTGTTGTTTTGTTCTGTCGTTGGTTGTTATTGTTCCTCATTCACACTCATTCGTTTTGTAAATAAATACCCAACGATCTGAAGTATCTGTTGTGCTGGTGAATGTCTTGAGTAGCATATGAATGTGCTTGTGCAGCCCTTTAGTAGATACATTAAACATTTATGGCCGATAAAGTACAATTTCTGTAGGACATTTGTATGGGGGCTAAGTGAAATAATGGACCGATTTCAGTCAGTTTCAATAGACTTTGTCCTTGGGACGAAAAATTTATATGTACCAAATTTGATCGAAATATCTTCAAAATTGCGACCTGTACTTTGCGCACAAGTTACAGGTCGCATGGACAGCCAGCCAGCCGGACGGAAGAATCGACTCAGAAAGTGATTCTAAGTCGAACGGTATAATTTAAAGTGTGTGTTAGACAAATATTTTTGGGCGTTACAAACATCTACACAAACGAATTATACCCTCCCCACTTTATTTGATTAAAAAATAACGTTTGTACACTATTTTTAAAATATTTAATCGTCCTATTCCGTCTTATTCCTATTTAATTTAATTTTTCTAGGTCAATTTTTATAGAAAATTCAAAAAGTACCATTAAAATAAAGAAGAAGTACCATAAATCCCCACTTGTGTATTTCCACTCGCGCAGGTCCATATAAGCTGTATTTCATATTGTTATGTTTATTGGTGAAGAGAATACTAAAAGTACTATTCGAATAATGAAATTGAATTCAAATTTTTAATCACTCAGGACCATATATGCTTAACTTTATTTTTATAGATCCAATTTTATAGAAAAGTACCATAAAGTATCCCCTCTTCAATGTTCACCCACTTAGAATCATGTGAGCCTAATTTCATATTTCTATGTGAATTATTAGAGCAAAAAAGTATCATTATAATAGAGAAAAAGTACTATAAAGCCCCCACTTGTAGATACCCAATCGGTCGGGATCATATAAGCTTTATTTCACGTTTCAAGGTAAAGAAGATACAAAGAGTAGTATTTAAATTAAGAAAAAGTACCATAAAGTCTCCCCCTTCAATTCTCACTCAGTTATGACCATATATGCTTAAGTTCATGTTTCTAGGTCCATTGTTATATAACATTGAGAAATGTACCACTAGAATAAAGAAAAAGTACCTTGAAGTATCCCCTTGAATTTTCACTCACTTAGGACGATATACGCATAATTTTATATTTCTATGTCCATTATTCCCGCTCAATTGGGTTCATTGGTGAAGAAATTACAAAAAGTACCATTTGAATAAAGAAAAAGTACAATAAAATCCCCGCCTTGAATTCTCGCTTACTGTAGATCCTGCAAAAGTACCGACATCACTTTGCTTTCCTATTCCTCCCACTTCTTATAAATATGAATACGATTTTCGCCTAATAACATTAAACAAACCTGGCATTTTAACATTTAACTGCTCAAAAATGATGCTTAGTAATAATCCACTTGCCGCTCATCGCTCTGACGCTCGCCGCTTAGCCGCTCATTGTGTGGCCTGGGCCCTAGGACGATATAATGATAATTTTATATTTCTATGTCCATTATTACAATAAATTCAAAAAGTACCATTAGTTCAGTTCTCACATTTTGGTACCTAAATATTATCCGTTATTAGTAACTCTAACTTCACTCAGCTGACTTTAGTGTCAATAAGTTAAATAATATAAAATATTAAAAAAATACCATTAGGAGAAAAGTACTAATTTCGCTTTTCCTCCTTGAACACCCCTCAAGTTTGAAATTTAAAAATAGTACTCCATTTTGGCAAAATTGTTTATGCTACAGACATGTCTCAAACGATTAAAACTTGCATTAATGTGCTCAAGAAAATTATGTTTTAAAAAAAGTACCAAACTGTTTACCCGGATTTGAACCAATACCTTGGCACTCGAGTTCCAGATAACACTCTGTCAGTTCATTTTTGTATGAATCCAGGAACCCATGTTAAAAGTACCAAAGATATATAAAATTTTTATAACTTAAGGGTTCGAATTTCCAAAAAGTACCAAAATTATATTTGTTATTTTTGTTATTTAAAAATTTGCTTCTATGTTTATTGGTTTAAAAGATACATAGATAGATACAAAAAAGTACCAAAATACAGTTTTACCCGTCTACCCCCTAAAAGTTTCGAATTTCGCTAAACTACCAATTATTTTTGAAATGGAGTAACATACAATTTTAAGTTATTTTGAAGATATAAGTTTACAGAATTTTTTAAGAAAATATTTTTGTTTCTTCTATTGAGTAATTAACTACAATATAATTATAATTCTATTCTTGAATTCGGAATAATTTAATTTGAAATTTCAAATTAAATTTGTTATAATTAAATATAGTTTTTGTGTAAACTATGTAGTAACTCTTGTTAGAATAATTTAAAATGTTCTTAAACAATCTTTTCAATATTTAAAATTCTACAATACATTTAACTTCACTCTCTAAAAACAAATTTCGATTTGTTCGTTTCCTTCACATTTATTTTGTAGTTGGTTGTCAGTCGTACAAAATGCCATTATATAACAACCACACAATGTTATTATGATTTCTTTTTTTTTATATTTTATTTATCAAACAGAAAGTCATCAGCCATTCATTGTGATTCCATTTTACAACTATTGGAAAAATATGCGGAAATGTATGGTCATCAAGTGTAATTTATGCACAATGCACAAATTTATCACCACAAAATCTTAATGGTTCATTAATTTCATTATACTTATACGTCTGCATGTCCTTATATTATTTGCATACACATTCATATTTATTGTACAATATGCTCTGGTAAAGCATGAATTTTCTGAATCGATTTAATTCACAATGCTAAAAATAACCCCAATAGCACCAAACTCCCAAAATTTCAAGAACTTGAACATTTTGTTGGAATTTGACCTGAATGCAAATGTAATTATATTTTAAACTTAAAAAATATTTGAAAAATTAAGGGCCTAATTCAGAAACACGAAAGGAAAACGATTTTAAATTTTTTGTATGAAAAACACTCAAAAATTATTTGAAAACTGAGTGATTTTCTTACAAAAATTTTAAAACCGTTTTACATTCGTGTTTCTGAATTATGCCCTAAAAATTTTTCAAACAAAAAAACATATGGCTTGAATTTATGTTTCCTTTTTATTGGAGAATGCTATTGAAATAAAGTATAATACAACTGTAATTCAATTGCTTTCTATATGAATTCCAATAGAAATGCTTATTAGGATCTGTTTATAATTATTTTTAAAAATATTCTCAAGTGAAGAAATACTAATTCATATATTTATTTGTTTCATAACATTTATGAAATCTGTAGGCCATTAAAAAGTTATGTTCTAGGGAAGACTGTATAGAACATGAAAATAGTATGTTATTTTACTCAAACAATCATTAAAAATATTAAAAAAAAATGCAGGGTTTCTAGATATCATAACATTTTATTGAGAACTCTGAACACATTTCAAAAAAAGAAAGTCAACAAAGTTTTTGATTTTGCAAAAAAAAGTCCAAAATTGCATGTTTTGAGTTACAAAAGATTTTTTTTGATAGATATCGAACGCGCATCCCACTAAGCGACCAAAGAGGTCCTCAAGGAAAATATATATGCTTTATTGTAAGAAAAAAAGGCCCCATTTTGAAAAAAAGTCAAAAAAGTTTTTGATTTCGAAAAAAATATAAAAAATTTTATTATTTTTTTCGAAAGATTGAAGAAATAGATATCTAAAATATTTGGGACAAATTTTGCTAAGAACAATAGGTAATAAGTTACATGGATGAGAAAAATCACATGTTTGGCCAAAATGTCAAATTTTGACCCCGTCTAACTCCGAGAGTTCTTGACCGATCTTGTTGAAAAATAGTGTCTGAATTACTATCCAATACGTCTAACCTATGAACCGACATTATTTTCAGATTATAGGGAAAATACTATTTCATGCATAAATGCTACATTTCTTTCATGCTTTTTCGTCCTAAAATAGATTTATAAGTATAAGTTTACGATATGTTTATTGTTTGAGTGATTTTCCTCGATTATTCGAACTAATAACTAATACAAATATTATTCGAATAATTTACTAAAGTATATTTAGAACCAGAAAATTTATAGTTATTTGTTCGTTTAGCTCGATACTCTGCTCAAAGTAGTGAACAAATGTTTAGAAACGATAGTTATTATTTTGTGAGCAACATGTAGAAATTGAATATGTTTTTGAATAGCAAAATATTCCCATTTGACTTTAAAATAAAATTAATGAAGTTTAAAGCACGTTTTAACAAATCACAAAAAAGTCTACCATAAGATCACGCTGATTTTTTTACAACTGACTATTATCATGACCTGGAAAAATGAAGTACACTAACGCAGTGTTAATTTTCTGAGATCGTGAAAATCTTAAGCTTGGTACCGTTACTCCTATACTATTAGTTTTAGAGATAAGTAGCTATACCACATTACCACATTACCCGAACTTACTCTAACTGTAGACTAGGGCTATAACCAAATTTTGGCCCTAGCACCACGCGAAAGCCAATGTTGTGTTATTTACGATAATATTTTTTTCGGGTCATTTTGTAATATAAAACTCACCCACAAAAACGATTTTTTAAAGTCAAAATTTTCTCAAATTTTTATAACTTTTTTATTTTTATATAGTCAGATAGCGGATTTTTTCCCGTTACCTCAAATTTTGAATATAGATTCGAGCCAGGTTGATATATTTATAAAAAAAACTATTTGCGTTTTTTGGATTAAAAAAAAATTATCTCCAAACTTTACCGGGTTTTGTGGGTGAACTTGTTTGACAACCACGAAAAAGTAATACAATTTTTATACCCTACACCAACATAGTAGGGAGGGTATGATGCGTTTGTGCCACCAAATTTTGTTATGATCGGTCCATAATTAGTCATAGCTCCCATATAGACCCGCTTCCGAAAATCACTTTAATGTGTATAAATCGCATAAAAATTTTGGTATACACAAAAAATTCAACATAGTTAACATTCATATAGACATAAATCACACGACCCAATTTCATGGTGATCGGTCCATAATTGGTCATAGCTTCTATATGAGGCCCACTTCAGAAAATCACTCAAAAATACAAATTATTGAAATTTTAAAAGAAAATTGTTTTTGCTTTTACTTAGTGTAGGGTATTATATGGTCGGGCTTGACAGACCATACTTTCTTACTTGTTTTTAAATAACTTTCAATGGTCTATTAGACTATGCTAGCGACATTTTGATATTTGAAAAAATTTAATAAGTTATAGACCTACTGTAGACTATTTCAAGTATTATATAAAGGTCTCTTTACTCCATAACTTATCAAACAATTCCCTTATATTGAACAATCATAATGTCAGTCTGCAGTTGATAGTAGAGAAAAATATTAATTTTTAATAGAAACTTTATACGTATATAATTTTTAAGCGCATTTGTGTGCGGTCTGGTCTGATCATTTTTACTTTCATTCCATAAATATATGGGTAGAAAATAGTTGATGGCTTTCATTATTACTCGTATTTCTTTAGTATGTTAATGAACTCTTATTTAATAATAATGATTAAAAATAGCAAAAAAAAAAAAAAACTCTTATACAAATGAACGTACAAAGGATTGTGGCTTTACCCTGTCTAAACCATACAATTAGTGTCTGTGTTTCATGTTTGCCAATAACTTTGGTTTGTTAAAAATATTCCATAAATAAATAAATACATATGAATATTTATGTAGCTTAAAGAAAAGCATTTTAATTACTATTAAATATTTAGTTTTGGTAGAAATTTTATGTTATATCTTTACATTATTGATTTAAAATTGTGCAATTTATATTTACTCATTCAATCATGTGTTCGTTTGACCTAAAATAAATCAGAGTTGAAAATTTCAATAAGTAAATGGTCTTTGAAGTTAAAATTTCTAAAAAATGATTACAAAACTCATTCAATTGTACAAAATGATTTTATGGCCTTAACTATTGCAGCACATATGACTGCAAAACTTACAAAGATGTATGCAACCATTTATGTATTCCAACATCTTATTTAAGATTGCCCAAAGAACATACTATGGACAAATTATTTGATATAAAGATATTTCAATCAAGCAGATATTCTTAAAATTCAGGTTGTAGTTTTTTAATTGTACTTTGACTATCAAATTATAATTATTATTATTGCAACTTAAGTAGACTTGATACATATATGGAAGTTGGATAAGATCTACTTTTATTGAAATAATATACGTTCAATTATAAATGTACTAGCTTGACCCGGTGCGCTTCGCTACCCCTGTCGAAGTAAAATAAAAAAAATGTGAAAAGATTTTATAAGCAAATAAATTAATATAATTAATACCAGAATTTCTTGTTTGTGATTAATTGCGTACTGTGATTTTAAAAAATCTTGAAGCTTTTTTTAAGACATTCGCCTATTTTTAGTCAGACTCCTTATAATGATATGAAAGCTATTTATTATAATAGTTAAAGTAATGCTTCGAATTAATTATTTTGTTGCCATTGTAGATAAAATATATAAATATTCGAATATCAAGTGAATCTAATTGTAAGAGTCTTTAAACTTTGTGTAAATTACGTTGATGCCAGTGTCCTGTTATGCCAGAAATTAAGAAGGGGTGCCACATCCCTTGTTCCCATCCGTTCCATTTTTGGATAAACTTCATGTACTGATAAGAAATTGATTCGTATAAAGTTTGAAGGCTGTCGCTTTTTATCTTTATATTAACTTCTTGCACTGATAAGAAATTAACTCGTATGAAGTTTGAAGCCTTTCACATTTACAGTTCTCCAGATATTCGAAAATAACTATTTACTTTGTATGGTAGGTGCCACGCCCACTAATTTAATACCGCCCATTTTCAGCCAAACCATGTAAAATGATAAGGGTGCTATTCGGACTAAATTTCGAGACTTCCACAATTATAGTTCACCATATATTTGAAAATAACTATTTACTTTGTATGGGAGGTGTCACAACCCGATCCGTCCCATTTTTAGTTAAACTTCAAACAGAGATACGAAATTGATTCGTATAAAGTTTGAAGATAGTCATAATTTTAGTTCTGCAGATATTCGAAAATAACTATTTACTTTGTATGGTAGGTGCCACGCCCACTAATTTAATACCGCCCATTTTCAGCCAAACCATGTAAAATGATAAGGGTGCTATTCGGACTAAATTTCGAGACTTCCACAATTATAGTTCACCATATATTTGAAAATAACTATTTACTTTGTATGGGAGGTGTCACAACCCGATCCGTCCCATTTTTAGTTAAACTTCAAACAGAGATACGAAATTGATTCGTATAAAGTTTGATGATAGTCACAATTTTAGTTCTGCAGATATTCGAAAATAACTATTTACTTTGTATGGGTGGTACAAATTTTGCCCTCTTTTGTCCCTTTGTGGTCTAAGTTAAGAAAAACTATATAGCCTATTATTGCTTCCAAGTAAAGGAATATCTATGTTCCAAATTTAAGAACAAAGGGTACCAATTTTACCGGTTTTCTCCCTTTAAATCTCTTTCTGGTCCAATTAGTAAAAAAACATATAGCCTATTGACGCTTCCAAGTAAGGATCTATCCATGTTCCAAATTTCAATCAAAGCGGTTTGGCCGTTTAGGCGTGATGCTCAAGCAAACCAACAAACCAAACAAACTTACAAAGACATTTATATATTTATATGGATTACATGTTTACCCCTATTTTTTATATCGCTAATTATTTATCAAAAAAAATCAAACAAATTTACTATATACATATTGGCACTTACATTGAAATTCCTTAAACAATATCTGCTGGGTTATATATCTAATTTACGATTATGTAAAGTATTGAACAATCAGAAGATTCTTATATTTGAAACATCATCTTATCATGCATGTGCAACTTAACTAGGATAAAATATCCTTTGTTTGTTTTTGCTTTGAAGAGAAAAAAAATGTAAAAAAAACAAATTACATGACCTTTTTATATTTTCTTGACTGCATTCTGAGCTTATAATCTGTTAGATTTTACATAAAACTTAGTATCCGATATAAAACTATATTCACACACACACTCCCCTTGATGCAAGTAAATTGAAATGTTGGCTTTAGACAAACAGAAAAGCATGATAGAAATAGTAAAAATTGTATGTTTGTAGCAAGTAGTTAAGTTAGTAACGTAGTAAAATGTCTTTTGCATACAATGAGATAAAGAGATTTTACTTTATGCGATGACAAATAATGGAAAACACTCATATGGATATAGAAAAGAGGTCAAAATCAAGAAATCCTTAAATTAGTTATAAAACGTAAAATACATTTACCAACAATAGATTGCATATTGGCAAAGGCCAACCATATACTAAATATAGATATGTATATAGAAAATAAATTTATAAAAAAAATATTTTGTATAACAAAAATTTATTTGAAAAGTAACAGAATTGCAATCAAATATTATAGTAAATTATTTGTGAAATTGTAAATGTATGCTAAGAAGCCATAATAGTAAGTTAGTTATTTTTAAAATAAATTAAATTTCTTTATTCCACTTCAATTTAATCAAAAATAAACTAATATGGATTTTTGGTTTTATTAAATATTAGCTGAGAAAATGTTTGGTTTCCACAGTGAACAGTACTTGCTTGAGGTGACGTATACTTAATATTGAAATAAAATAAATTAAAATAAATCATACGTGTGCTGCAGGACTGGGGTTTACAATCGATTTTTTGGTAATAACTCAGTATCTCAGGTTGGAGCTGAGGTGCTTTCGAGTTGAGGAACTATAAATCAAACCATTTATAATCCGCATAAGCTAAAATTTTAAATATAATTAGTAGTGTAGTTCAACAGATTTTTAGTTCAACAGATATTTAGGATTATTGATTTATTTTTTGAATTTTGCTAGATCTTACATTTGTTTTGTATATATTATAACGGGAATATGAAAGGTCGATTTATGTTTGTTTTGTTTATTATTTGCTATATTTGCGAAAAAATTCTGAATAACATAAAAAAAACTGTTATCTCGTCCTTATATAAAGTATATTTATACCCTACACCACCATTCTGGGGAGGGTATTATGCGTTTGTGCAGATGTTTGTAACGCCCAAAAATATTAGTCTAACACCCACTTTAAAGTATACCGATCGACTTAGAATCACTTTCTGAGTCGATTAAACGATGTCCGTCCGTCCGTCTGGCTGGTTGTCTGTCCATGTAAACCTTGTGCGCAAAGTACAGGTAGCAATTTTGAAGATATGTCGATTAAATTTGGTACATATTATTTCTTTGACCCATGGACCAAGCCTATTGAATCTGGCTGAAATCGGTCGATTATTTCTCCTAGCCCCATACAAATGTCCTCCCGAAATTGAACTTTATCGGTCATAAATGATTAATTTATATATGTATCTAAACAAATTTCGCCCCAAATAAGTTTTATATATACAAAATTCATGTCACCAAATTTTGTTATGATCCGTCCATAATTAGTCATACCTCCCATATAGACCCGCTTCCGAAAATCACTTTAACGTGCATAAATCCCTCAAAAATTTTGGTATATACACAAAATTCAACATAAATGACTTTCAGATAGACATAAATCACACGACACGGTGATCGGTCCATAATTGGTCATAGCATCCATATAAGGCCCACTTCCGAAATTCACCCACGAATATCAATTTTTGATTTTTCTGAAAAGAATTGTTTTTTTGCTCATTTACTTAGTGTAGGGTATTTTATGGTCTTGTTTTTATACATAATTGTTATATGATTCGGAAAGAGAACACATTTGAATTCAATATATGAAAAAACGTTAAAATATTGTCTGTATGACTTAAAAATGCGGTACTTTTTAAAAGTTTAGCTTTTATCTTGAAACATTTGTGCAATATAAATTTATTCAAAGTATTGCCCATGATTAACTATTGCGCTTTCCCACAACTTTTGAAATCCAAGCCAGAAGAACTACTCATTGAGGCCATGAACGAATCAAGCCAATATGGGATACTCTATTCCAAAGTGAACAGTATCACAGAGAGAGCCTTCTACATCGATTCACGGTCTAGAATATGAAGCGGGTGAGGAAGAACTTCACAACCAATTATTTTTAAATAGCTTTTAACAGATATTACAACATGTGGCCGAGCGTTGTCATGATGGAATATTACGGTTTCATATCTGTCCGCATACTCTAGACGTTCGCATCAAACGAATCAATTGCATTCGGTATAGCTTACTTGTGATGGTCTGGTCAGATTTCAGCAGCTCATAATATATAGTACCCTTGTGCTCCCACCAAATACAGAGAATTACCTTAGTGCCATGGATGTTTGGCTTTGGTGTCGATTCGGCTTATTGGCCAGGCTTCATGTGCTATCTCTTACACTTCGGGTTATCGTAATGGAACCATTTTTCAACGCAAGTAATGATGGGGTACAAAACTGATTTTCATTTATAGCGCTCAAGCATCATTTCAGACATGGAAAGATCTTCAAGGTCTTTCAAGAGAACTTGGTTTCAATTCGTATGGTACCCAATTTCCCTGCTTTTGGATGATTCCTGACAATTGAAAATTTTGCAAGTTCTTGTTGAGTTGGACAACAATCTTCGTGAAGTCTCCAATTCATAGTCTTCAAACTTTTTGGACTGGCCTGTGTCATCTTTGTCTTAGTTGTCAAAATACTCAATTTTCCACAACCATCTCTCTCATTCATTCACCTTAAGCTTGTGTGAGCAATCTGCATGCTTCAGCGGTATTTTTTTTTCAAATTAAAGACGTAAAGCAAAACTTTCCGCATATGACGATTCTTTGATGCACATTTACGTTGTTGTTTACATTCGCGTTGTTGTTTACTATAATCTTCAATAACTAAGTGGGAACAAATGACAGATATGTATGTGCCCTTCAAAATGACTAATAAGTTATTCAAAACAAAACCGCGTTCAAAAGATACGAAATCTATTGTAAATTCCGGATGTTTAAGTCATATATTCAGTATTTGAAAGAGGGTATGGTTTGCGGAGCTTCTGAAGAGTAACTATAAGCATTTGACGTTGGGGATTTGGACTTGTAGATTAATATTTCAGCTCATCGCTCATCGGATCATAAATGGATTTTTGGCGATTTTTTTTTGAAAAATGTGAAACCCGAAGCAACCAACTTTAAGGAGCCACCCGCATATTAACTGGCTTCCATTCTGCTACTATATTCCAATAGTTTCCGAAATACCGAATTACAATATTTTAAACAGTGTTGCCAATTTATTAATTTGTTGTTAAATTTTTTCTTTATTATATCCAGCATAATCAACTTTTTTACATGGCAGCTAGTCGAAATCATGGACTGATATTGCCTATTTCCCATACTAAACAATCCTTATCAGCAGAGAGTATTTGTGAAAAATGTCAGCAATATAGCTCCTTTTGTTTGGCCTATTTCGTGTTTTTATCAGGCAGACGGACTGACGGACATAGCTAGATGGTCTTAGAATCTAATGAGGACCCAGAGTATATATACTTTTGTAGATCTACGTTGAATACTTCTATGTAAAAAAATCGGTAGACCCCCATCTTTTTTGATGGTGAGTATACAAAGAAAAATCAAAGCCAACATTTTTTTGTTTTTTTCCGGATACTACGAATTGCCTAAACGAGATTCTATGTGAGCCGGGATTGTATCATTCAAAATGATGATTTTTGCTGAATCTATTGTATATAGCTTTACTGTTCTAAACTTGCTAATTATGATTCTGTATCACACAAACAGTAACAGTGTTACCTATGGCGTACTCAAAACAATACTTCCCTATGACTCAAACATCATAATAAAGCTGCCAGTTATCAGAAGATACATTTTGAAGTACTTGCGTGAGAATAAGGTTGGCACTCATTAGTTCTTTTTATTTAAAATGAAGTCATTAGTCTAAACTATAATTCTGAACATATATGTATGACACAATTCCAATGCTAAACTTCCGCCAAAAGTATTAAACCCGCTTGGCTTTAAAGACTTTTCACACTGTATCTGTTTATACTGTTTTGGTTTTTTTTTTGTTTGGCAAACATAAAAAATCATGCAAAAAATTGTTAAACAGTTATTGCTGGCAAAACTTTATTTATGCCGATATTGATAGCGTGATAAGTATCAACAACGATTTACCAACAACAATTTTCCTTGCTATTTTTTTCCAACAGATTTACACAATAAGTACAATTTGTTATCTTTACTGCAGTGTCTGTAAATAGTACACGGTATAGTGCAGTGTGTATGTGGGAGGGAGGGTTTATTACATTTGGGTTTTTTTTTTTTTTGAATAATTTTTAAAAAAATTTTTGATATTCATACTGAGAATTTCTATATGTTTACGAGTATTTACATACTTAAAACCACAAATTATAGCGACTTCAATACCAAGAGTATACTACATACAATGTTAAATAGCAGAACAGCAGCAGTAATACTTTACTATCAACACCCGCTTGGCTGCATTTACATTCATGCTGGTTGTTGGTTGGTTTAATTTTTTTTTTAACTTTCTGGTGTAATCATCGTTGTTAAAGTTCTTGTTGTTGTTTTTGCAGTTACTGTTATTGCAGTTGGGTGGCATTGTTGTAGTTGTTATTACACTATAAATTTGGTTAATAATACATAAAGTTAGCAATTGCTTTTGTATCGCTATCGATAATTGTTATTGGCAAGTGTGAGCACTTTTTTATTGTTTTTAGCGCTGTATTTACTAGTTTTTTCTTTTACGAAAATGAGCAGTGAGCATTTGCTGTTTTTAATTTTATTCGCATAAAGAAACAAATATTAAATGGTTTCGAAATAAAAGCTTAATTGCGAGGGTTAAGATAGTGTGCTTAAGTTTAATGGCAGACATTGTATTTAAATATGTAAAATATTATTATACATGTTAGTAGTCAGTTTTTCTTTTAGCAGATATGACGCATATGAAAATTAAAATTTAAATAAAAAAATGCTAAAATATAGCCGAAATATTTTAGTCTCAATAACTTAACTCTTTCAGTTTAAAATCAAAACAATTGCATTTTTACTTTAATCAAAGTTAGTTTATTATAATAAGTAAGACAAAATAAATCAAAACATAAAAAAGCCTCCCCAATCCAAGGTTTTTTGTGGAGTAAAGTGGTTAGTTTACTAACCACCGTGGCGGTTGGCATTAAAAATAACTATGATAAAAATTTTTGTTTCGTATACATTTTTTTGAAATCGAATATTTTGACTAAAGAGGAAGGCTCTTTTTCCGATATTAAAATGGTTTTATATCAAACATCTTTAACATTTAATGTGGTGACTTATGGCAGTTAGATGTATATATTGATAAGTAAGAAACTTGTTAGCATATCCAGGTTCATGCAGTTTTTTAAGGGGGTGAAATAAATAAAAATCAATTTCCCATAAATTTTAAATGAGCGAAAAAGTACCTTTTGTTCCGATGGCAAAGTCTTTCTAAAAATCATAAACGATGACTTCAAAAAATATAATTGTTTAGCAATAGATGCCAATATCCTATGTTTTAAAGATTATAGAAAAGGTGGTTAGTAAAGTGACCACTCAACCGCAAAGAGTTAATGAAGTCCGTGAATTTTTGAATGAAAAACAGGTTTTCGGATAAAAAGTTTTTCCAATACTTTTATCCCTTCCAATAAATAAAGTCGAGGTCATCAAAATAGGTATTTGTTTGTGAGATGATTTCATCGTTGGAGTCAAATCTCTTTCCGCCGAGCCATATATTCACGTTAGGAAACAAGTAATAGTCACTCGAGATAATTGGATGGATAAGGGAGTGATTCGTAGTATATTTCATGGAGTTTTGCCATGGAAACTTGCCTAGTTCTGGAGAACAAGATTTTTTTGCCCAGATACGGTAATTTTTTCAAAACCTCATTAAATCGACATAATAAGTTTAATATTTGCCATTGATTGTTTTACTCTTTTGAAGGTAGTCAATGTGGGTTATATCGGATTATTTATTGCCTGAAACATATTTATTGCCTGAAACCTATCTCTTTGGCACCGATTAACTCATAGTTTTGACTGTTGTCTCTGGTGTGTTGTTGTGGATCCAGTATTCGTCCGCGGTTACAAAACGTAAAATGCCAAACACTTCTGCGAAACGCTGCAATCATCTTCCGGAAAGCTTTTTCATACCCAAGTGCTCATTCCAAATTGAAACCACAGATCAATGTGAGAAGCCTATGGCTTCCACAATCTCGCATACTTTCAATCTCCGATCGACCAACACCATATCGTCAATTGTTTCGGGTCCAGAGACCTCAAATGGGCGTTCAGAATGTTTGAGATCTTCCTTGTGCTTGTACGGCTACAACGAAATTCAGTAAAGCATTTGTTTACCATTGAAACTGATGGTGCAGAGTTTCCATGGTATTTATCAAGCTTAGCCTTGGATTGAGTAATGTATAATGCTTAGTGAGCAATTTCGTTTTCTCTCTCACTCGGTAGTCAGATATCAATGGCGGTCAAACACAAAGTAAATGACACAGCTTATCCAAATTTTGACAGGAGTCGACTGACAGGAGTAGTGTTGCCCTTTCAGTTAAGAGGAGTAAATACAAAAATTCACGGAATTATATTACTACTTTAAAAAAGTTTGACTGCGTAGAACATTGCCTAGTTGCAGTAACCAGGTCTTTTCTCTCCTTGTATAAATCCTTTTAGCTTGTTCTGGTTACATTGATGATTCACAAAACCTTATTTAACAAATTTTAAATGAACTTAAATTATAATTACAATATTACGACTTTTATGTATAAGGTTTCAAAATGTCCATTTAATTTTAGCAGTTTGAGCTCAACATAAATAAATTTCTTTAATTCTACTACCAACAATTAGTAATAACTGTGTCTTCCGTTATAATTTTGAAACAATTGTGTAACAAAATCCTTAACCAAACTGTCTTTTACACACTCGAAATCTTTACAAATTAAATCCCCCACACACAACATTGTAATTTTTAAATATTCTAAGGGTCTTTGTTCAAATGCTTTATAACTTATTTAAAATAATATATAATAGTTTTTATCCCCTATTTTTCTGTAGCAAAAAAATAAAAAATCACTGAAAAAATAACTAAAAGAAAACGAAAAATTAAAACAAAAGTTTTTCATAACTACAAGTTACACTGTGTTCATGTCAGGGTATTTATTTTTTTTTTTGCTATACTTGTGTATGTATGTATTGTCACATGTATCTGTGTGTTCTAAAGTTCTTATAATTGTTCACTTGGTAGAAAATATTACACGCACTAAACTGAGAACAAAACTTTTCTCAATGTTTTCTAAATTTTTTTTTGTAACCAACTTTTTTCTTGTACAATATTTTTTGTCTTGTGGGTTTTTTGCCACTTGACAGCACACAAAATGTTTCTTTAATGTTCACCCTAGTTGTGCGCTGGTTCTAAATGTTTTGTGGGCTGCATGCAACCAGTCACACACATTCATACGTACTTACATGTACGTAGCCACTAGACAATGTTGAGAAATTTTTGTTGTTGCAAGGACATTTTGTTATGTAGAGTTGTTAATTTCTCTAGGTCTCTATACCTCTCTTGCAATTTATACGGATAGTCTATGTATCCCTGTAAATATGTGGCAGTTTTTTTTTGGTTCGTTTTATTTATGCACAATATCAGAGATGAATTTCATTGATGGAAACTGAGGATAACCACACAACTATTTTTCAAAACTTTGATACGACATTAGTTTGCAAAGTAAATGTACATTCAGTGTTGTTAAGTTATTTGCTCTAAATATTTATGGTATTGTGTGTGTGTGTTTTTTTTGTGAGTAGACCATAAAGTTTTTAAAATTTAAAATGTTTTATTTAATTTTGTCTGACAGTGACAGCTGCATAGTTTTAGAACAACAATAGTGCAGAAATCGTGAGTTAAGTTTGATAACTAAAATATATTATCGGTGCAGCAAATAGAAAAAAAATCGATCAACGTAAACAACTTAAAACTTTATTATTAAAATCCGGAATTTTTTAAATTGATGGAAATTTTTTTTAATTTTTTCTCAGAACTAATAAAACGCATTCAATGGAAATAACTGAGATAAATAATCAGTTTTATTTAGAAAATCCAAATATTGTGAACGACAAGTAATATTAGTATTGAACTTATATAGAGTGATTAATCAAAGTTGTATACGATCATGATGTGAGAACAATTTTATATACATATATGGGAAGGTTTTGCTTTACTTCTTTAATTCGAAAAAAGTGCAGCCACAGCACATCATCCCTCGCACATCGATTTCAATGTGCTAGAGATGATTTGTGCCATTTTTCAATCAAAACAAGTAAGAAAGTATAGTCGGTCAAGCCCGAACATATGATACCCTACACCGAGAAGAACAGTTTTCTTTTAGAATTTGGTGGCATGTCTTCTATATATATGAAACTTATTTGTGTTGAATTTTATTCGAATACCAACATTTTTAAGAAATCTATACTCATTAAAATAATTTTCGGAAGTGGGTCTTATATGAGTGCTATGACTAATTATGAACCGATCGTAACAAAATTTGATGTAATGACTTTTGTATATATACATCATATTTGTGTTAAATTATATTGGAATACCAACATTTTAAAGAGATTTATGCTGTTTAAAGTGATTTTCGAAAGCGGGCTTTATATGGGAGCTATGACTAATTATGGAGCGATCATCACAAAATTTGGTGGTGCGAGTTAGGCTTATATAAAACTTATTTGTGCTAAATTTGGTTTGGATTTCAATATAAATAAGATATTTATGAGAGCTTAATTATTTTCAGATAGGGCAATCGTATGAGGGCTAGGAGAAATAATATACCGATTCTAACCAAATTCAATAGGTTTCGTCCTTGGGGCAGTAGAAAAGCTTGTACCAAATTTTGTGGAATTATCTTTGGAATTGCGACCTGTACTTTGGTTACAAGGTTTACATGGACGAACAGACGGACGGACATCGCTTAATCGACTCAGGAAGTGATTCTGAGCTGATTGGTATAATTTAAGGTGGGTGTTGTGATAATATTTTAGTACCTTACAAACATCAGCACTAACCCAATATACCCTCCCCACTATGGTGGTGTAGGGTATAAAAATTGGAGGCATTACTCCATGAAGATTGATTTAAAACTCAACAAGAGCTTGCAAAATTATTGGGAGCTGCTCAGCCAGCAATTTCAAAATGTTTGCAAGCAGCATATTTCATCCAGAAGGGTACCATACGAATTGAAGCTGGAAAGACCTTGAAAGGCGATTTTGTATATCTGAAATACTGATTCGTTTGATACGAGCATTTGCCGAAAAACGCTCGGTACATGTTACAATACCTGTTAAAAACTATTTGGAAATAAGTGGTTGGTTTTGCGTTATCCAGCTTATAGTCCAGAACTGGTCTGAATACTATTTTTTTCGATCGATGCAGAACGCTCTCTCTGGTATACGCTTCTCCTTAAAACAGAGTATCCGAAATTGGCTTGATTTGTTCTTTTTGCCCGGAATTCATATGAAATCCAGAAAGATGGGAAAAGTTCATGACTAACAATGGACAGTATTTTGAATAAATTCATATTGTACAAATGTTTCATAATAAAAGCTAAAAATTTTAAAAAAATCCAGCATTTTTAAGTCATACATCCAATGTTAGAGCAACATATTGTAATACATTTGATATATTAAGAAAAAATCTTTCTTAACTAAAAAGTTATTAGAAAATACTCATATGTAGTTTGCAAAAGTATACTTCATCTTATGATATCCTTAGAATCCCATTTCCAATTTCCCAATTTTGATGAAAACAAAATTCAAAAATTATGGACATGAATTTCGAAATATCCTTCTTCAAAGGATCCTAATTATACTAATTATCATCTTTCTGATAAAAATGTTTTCTTCGGTATTACATTAGAATAGCAAATGTGCAAAGAGTTGCTATGTAAAACTAAAATTACACAATCAATATACATTAGAGTGTCCCTTAGAATTAAATTTTTTGAAATGTTGACACGGTACCCCCTGAAAACTTTCGTAATGACCTATTTTTAGCTTGTTATAAGAAGGGCAACTCGTGCCGACTATCGATTTAGTTTTGAGGTGCATCTACAAGGGGAAAAAATATAATTTGTTCAGTTTCTGTAAAAATTTTGCCATTAAATATTTACTTTTAAATTTAATGTCAAAGAATCGAAATGTGTACGTAATTATCGTTCGAATGAGATATAAAAGTCAAAAATTGGTTATTAAATGTTAAAGTTATTAAAAAATCGCCAGGCCATTAACGTGTCTCAGGCCACTAGAACAAGAAATGTAGGAACAAAATTAACATATTTTGAGAAATATTAAAACAAAAGTTTATTCTTATTTAACCCTTTAATGCATATTGCTGCCAATTGTCTACATTCCAGTTCCAATTAATTTTAGACGAATATAACCTTGATACTAATTCAGATTCTAATTCAGAAAAATCAAATGGATTACGAAAAGTTTCAGTTAAAGAATTTCTAAATCAAACTAAAGCTAAACTAAATATAATAAATAAAAATCAACTAAATATTTGATAATTTATAGAAAAATAAAAGTCATGCATTTAAGAGTTAAAATATATCCATATTTACTTGTATATGAGTTTTTATATTCATAGGATACAGTTAACCTATTCGCAGATACAACCAAAAAAAAATATTTTTTTTAACGGCAGAATATTTTGATCATCACATGGGGATTTATTGGCAACATAATAAGGAATAAAAATGTGAAAAAAGTATGTCAAATTTTTTGTCCATATTTTGGCGAATGTTCCAGGTAATTTTAAATATATTCTGAAAGTTTTCCTAAAATCGGAAAACGATAACCCTTAAATCGTGAAGGCCAAAGGTAAAATTTTTCAATATTTGGAATTTCTAATGGAAAGATACCGAATTATTATATATTTTTGGGCCGATTTTGATGAAACTTAAGAAAAATATAAAATGAACTCCAGTGTTTACAATAATAGCAGAAAAATGGAAATTTGCCCTTAATAGCGCTTGGGGTCCTAATGACCCTGAACTTTTAAAATCACGAAAAACACAGTCATTTTGACCCCAAGTACTCTTAAGCGTTAATTTCCATTTTTGTGCTGTTATTGTAAATACTAGACTTCATGTTATATTTTTCTTAAGTTTCATCAAAATCGGCCCAAAAATATTTAATATTTCGCTATCTTTCCATTAGAAATTCCAAATATTGAAAAATTTGACCTTTGGCCTTCACGATTTAAGGGTTATCGTTTTCCGATTTTAGGAAAATTTTCAGACTATATTTAAAATTACCTGAACTATAAATATTCTGAACAGATTTTATTTAAAATTAATAACAGTAAGGAAATTGGGCTCATTGACATATTTTTTTCACATTTTTATTCCTTATGATGTTGTAAATGAATAACCATGTGATGATCATATAATTCTGAAATTTGTTTAACAAAATTTTTAAAAATTTTAAATTGAAGTTTTGAAACTGCCGTTAAAAAAAATATTTTTTTTTGTTGTACCTGCGAATAGGTTAACTGTATCCTATGAAGATAAAAACTCATATACAAGTAAATATGGATATATTTTAAGTAAGAATAAAGATTTGTTTTAATTTTTCTCAAAATATGTTAATTTTGTTCCTACATTTCTTGTTCTAGTGGCCTGAGACACGTTAATGGCCTGGCGATTTTTTAATAACTTTAACAATTACGTACAAATTTCGATTCTTTTAAATTAAATTGCAAAAGTAATTATTTCATGTCAAACATTTAAAAAAACTGCAAAAAAATTCATTTTTTCGCCTTGTAAATGCACCACAAAACTAAATCGAAAGTCGGCACGGGTTGCCTTCTTAGAACAAGCTAAACATTTGTTTGGTGGTATTTTAGCGGGTACCGTTTCAACATTTGAAAAAATTTAATTCTTAGGAACACTCTAACATACATATATGCAAATACGTTCTATTTGGAAAATATTTACACATATTAAATTTAATTAAATGTATTAAAAACAAAATCTTATTTAAATTATATAAAAAATCAACATATTCATATAGACATTTGCATATTGCACAAAACTAATGTAGTTATTATAACATTCCATTCAAATTTAAACGCCATCAAGATTTAAACAAATTTAACTTATCTTTTAGAATGTACCGCGATTTCAGTTATCTTTTTTTTAAATTTTCATATTTACATACTACGTGTACAAACAGACATTAATCGTTTTAATACTGAAACAATGGCGGCCACAAAAACCGCAAAAGTATGATTTTTACAAACACATATTTAAATATTCGTATATAAGTAGATATTCAATAGTATATTTATATGAGGAAAATCAAAAATTTTGGAAAATTTTACTAATAATATTTTTAAAGAAATTTTTTTTATGACACGAACGTTACAAAGCGACGTTGTGTACACTATACGTTTGCTTTAATCATTTTTATATTGGTTTTAAGTTGATGAATTAAAAGAATTCTTAAAAATAAAATTATGCCAATTCAAAGAACTCTAAACTATAAAAGCTAAAGATCTTATACAAATAATACTCTGTGAATGAATGAGAATTCCATATATACATTCTTTGTAAAATATCAAAGCTTAGACAAAACACCAATATATAATAAACATGATCTTATTTGTTTTAACAATGTCTACAACAAAGGAAAAAAACAAAAATAAAGTAATTTGCTTTATTGTATTTTGCAGTGCTTTTGCAGAAAAAATTATTATTTAATTGGTTAAAAAGATATAATCATACAAACGTTACAATTCATGATACTCGTGTGTTTTGTATGCAATATTAAGGAAATATTACATAGACATAGTACGCGATTCAAGTTTTTCTAAAAATAATAGAAACACCTGTAAAGCTACGTTTCCGCATACACCGTAATCGGCACCGAAAACGAAATTCCATACATTTGCACCGAAAAAAAGTTCATTTCAGAAAATTTTTTCGGTGCAAGTGTATGGAATTTCGTTTTCGGTGCCGATTACGGTGTATGCGGAAACGTAGCTTAACTCAGTCAGTTTTGCCCGTTTTCAGACAAAAAATGAAGTAAATAATAAAAAGATGTTTCGGACAAAATTTGAAGAGTCTTGCAATTTTATACATATATCCAGATATACAAAATGGAATTATGGAATTAGTACTTTGTATGGAAGGGCCCGCACCTACCGTTCCTATCCTAGCCATGCTTCTCTAAACTCCGTACAGTGATGAGAAATTAATTCATACAAAGTTTGAAGAATTTTGCAAGAATTTTGTTCTCAAGATGTTTAGAAATAACTATTTACTTTTTTGATAGGTGACTCTCCCCCTGTTCGATCACTCCCATTTTTGGTTAAACCTCATGCACTGATAATAAACTGAATCATGTAAAGTTTGAAGACTGTTATAGTTACAGTTCTCCAGATATTCGATCCAATTCCCACTAATCCAATTCTTCATATTTTCACCTAACCTCCGTACAGTATTAAGAAATTGATTTGTAAAACATTTAAATATTTTTACAATTATAGTTCTCTATACATTCGAAATTAACTATTTACTTGTTAGACCCCTTTCACAATAGGCAATTTAGTTGCGCAAGTCTCTTGTGTTTGTTGATGCCAGAGGTAATGTCGGGTTGAGGAGAAGAAAATTTTGCATGCTGTTTTATTGTTGGGCAAGAGACTTGCGCAACTAAATTGCCTACTGTGAAAGGGGTCTTATGGGATGTGTCAGTAATGTAATCCCGAACATTTTCTGTAAAACTATGTAAACTGATAAGAAAGCCATTCGGATACAGTTTGAAGAATCTCGTAATTATAGTTCTCAAAATCCCATATATTTGAAAATAACTATTTACTTTGTCCCATTTTGGATAAACTTCATGTACTGATAAGAAATTGATTCGTATAAAGTTTGAAGGCTGTCGCAATAATAGTTCTGCATATATTCGAAAATACTATATACTTTGCATGGGAAGTTCCACACCCACTTATCCACTCCCGCCCATTTTCAGCTATTGTATGTAAAATGATAAGAGAGCTATTCAGACAAAGTTGGAAGAATCTCGTAATTATAGATCTCAAGATATTTAGAAATAATTAATTACTTTGTATGGGAGGTGACTCACCCCGAGTTCCGATCCTTCCCGTTTTTTTATTAACTTCTTGCACTGATTAAGAAATTAACTCATATGAAATTTTAAGCCTTTCACATTTACAGTTCTCCAGATATTCGAAAATAACTATTTACTTTGTATGGTAGGTGCCACGCCCACTAATTTAATACCGCCCATTTTAAGCCAAACCATGTAAAATGATAAGGGTGCTATTCGGATTAAATTTCAAGACTTCCACAATTATAGTTCACCATATATTTGAAAATAACTATTTACTTTGTATGGAAGGTGTCACACCCCCTGTTCCGATCCGTCCCATTTTTAGTTAAACTTCAAACAGTGATACGAAATTAATTTGTATAAAGTTTGAAGATAGTCACAATTTTAGTTCTGCAGATATTCGAAAATAACTATTTACTTTGTATGTGGTTTTGTTCCTTTATGGTCCAAGTTAAGAAAAAATATATAGTCTATTATTGCTTCCAAATAAAGGAATATCTGAGTTCCAAATTTCAATCAAATCGGAGCAGCCGTTTACTCTTGATTTTTTAAGAACTAAAGGTACCAATTTTACCGGTGTTTCCCTTTAAATCTCTTACCAAGTATTAAGAAAAGAGATAGCCTATTGACGCTTCAATGTAAGGATCTATCTATGTTCCAAATTTCAATAAAATCGGTTCAGCCATTTGGTCGTGATGTTCAAATAAACCAACAAACAAACTTACAAAGGCATTTATACCCAGTATGCAACATTTCGAGTCAGTTCTTTTTATCGAACTTATTTCGAATTAAAATCGAAAATATGAATTTATTATGATGCTCTATCCAATCTACATTTTTTAGAATATCGTATTTTAATATTTTATAGAAATGGCGAATAATGTTCGAGTTTTTTTTTAATGCCAAATTTTATTTTTGCACAAAATGGACAAATGCATATACATACATATTATTCTTTTGTCAATTTGTGAGAAAATAAAATTTTATTTCTTATCCTATCAATAACATATTCATAAAAATATAGTTTAACACGAAAAATGGATCAAAGACGTCTTAAAAAAGCACAGCCAATTATTGATGTTGTTTTTTGACAATTCGAATCTCATAATCAGCAAACATCAGAAATATGTGCAGAGCTTATTTCATTTGAAAATCAAAACACATCTAACGCAACATTATTGGATAATAATAAAGGTATTGAATATGCATTATTTCAAGAAAAAATTGCTCGATGGTATAAAGTATTCGAAATTGTTCATATATTTAATCGAAATCGAATCAATTTAGAACATTTTTAATACCGAAAAAGGTATAGTATATCGATAAAAATTAGAATCAGAATAATAAATAATTTTCGACTCTTTATCGCTCTGCACTCTACTTAGGAAAACCCGCACATTCTCGACATTATATCGAAGTCGATATCGATAAAATTTTACGAAAAAATGATTCATTTTCGACATAACTTCGAATCATTTTGCATACTGGGATATATTTACATATATGGATTTAAAGTTTTAAGAAATTAATTACTCTATCAAATTTTGTACAGTTCGGACTATTCGATGGTGGGAGTACAAGCTTTGCTACAGCCAAATATAACACTACTGTTGTTCATAATATAAATTGTATCTATAACAACGATTTTATACAGGTATTTTACGATTTTACTCATATCACGATATCTATTAAAAAAATAAGAAACTAATTTTTAAATTTCGCAAAATTTTTTAAAACGTTCATGAAACTTTTAAATTTTTAACGCCCAGCCTACTCGGAGGTGTCATTTATAATGAAATTATGTTGATAGCTAAGTTCAAAGATATTTGTGAATGGCAGTCGCGAAAAATATATATTTTCTAAACATTCACGGTAATTCCTTAGAAACTTGGGAAAGTTATATTTCTTTTGTAAATTTGAGAAATACGCATACGACCTATTAAAAATATTAAGAAATTTAAAAATCGGTAAATTTTGATTTCAGTTGTATACAGAAGTATTGCCATAATTATTTATAGGCTAATATATGCTGGATTTAAACTGTAAGTTAGTAACTATTAATACAGATATCGAATTAATAAAAAGCTCTTGTATATTTCCATGCTTAACTTTTAAATGACCATAACTTTAAGAGGTGAAAGATTAGTAACTTAAGATGTTGCAATCAGAGTTTTTCTTCTATAGCCTACCAATAAGTATCCAGGCGCGAATCCACGGGGGGTGAAATAGGAATTTACCACCCCTCCCACCAAAACTGAAAGGTATATAAAAATGAAAAAAAAAAATAAGAGTTTAGAAAAAATTTTAATCCCCCCCAAATGGTGGACTTGGAGCCGCGTCTATATGTATCACTTCGAAACCCCTTCACTTCTAGTGCACCGATAGACTAGACGATAGTGTGCTGGACTATCAATCCAGGGGTTGCGGGTTCGATTCCTGCCAGAGACTCTGGATGTTTCTGCAGACAAGCAAAACGCTTTGCCGCTTGTGTTTGTTTTTTTTTTTTAAGAAATACAAGCCATCTGAATTTAGTTTAAACGATTCTCCAATATTTTTGATTTTCCTCATATAAGTACATGATGTACACAATTTGTATGTATGTAGGTAAATAAGTGTGGATATAAAAATGCACCCACATATGTTTGTGCAAATTTGTATTTATACATATTTAAACACACATTTATATAATTGTCTACATAGAGATATTAAAAGTACGCATTTTATTTTTATTGCAAAAAAAAAAATATATTGATGCAAAAATAAAACTGAATATTTGCGATATACTTTACATATTCAAACAAATAATTATGTACATACATGTGGTCAATACAGTATTTGTATATTTCACGGAAAGCGGTGAAAAAAGAAACAAAAACAATATGGCACTCAACATAATCATTAAGAACTTTTCACATAAACATTAATACACTCATAAAAAAAATTTTTGTGTACTAAGTATGTATTTGGTAATTACTAACACGTAAATGTATTTTTATTGGATGTATAATTAAGCCCTCTATAAAATTATTTAGCTTTTTTAACAATCCAAAAATTTCTTGAGTTGGGTATTTAATAATTCTTTTGCTCAAAAGCTAATTTGTTATTTCAGTCTGTGGTTTTTCTATGAGTGTTTTTAATGACCATGTATATTTGGGTGGCCCTTATTTCGATTTTTGCAAAATGGGATAATGTTTTGATGCTCCAAAATTTATTTAAAATTTCAAGTTTATTTAAAAAATTTTAAAAAATAAATGTCAAAAATAAAATACCAAATAAAACAAGAGTTTTCTATTCGGATGTGCCGAATCTTGTACCCATCAGCAGAAAATGTTGAACGATTTCTATATGATCACTCTAATTTCCCACCAAATATCTAAAATCGCTCATAGATCTTTATTACGTGGTCCTAGAGGAAAAAGGGCAATAATTTGTGATCACTGCTATTTCCGACCAAATATCGATTTTTATATGAAAAATCCAAAATCACTCATAGATCGTTAACGAGAGGTCCTAGAGAAAAAAGAACAATAATCTGTGATCATTCATATTTCCCAACAAATATCGATTTTTATATGAAAATTCTAAAATCACTCATAGATCGTTAACGAGATATCATATAGGAAAAATGGCAATAATCTGTGATCACTCATATTTCCCACCAAATATCGATTTTATACGAAAAATCTAAAATCACTCATAGATCGTTAACGAGAGGTCCTAGAGGAAAAAGGGCAATAATTTGTGATCACTGATATTTCCCACCAAATATCGATTTTTATATGAAAAATCTAAAATCACTCATAGATCGTTAACGAGAGGTCCTAGAGGAAAAAGGGCAATAATCTGTGATCACTGATATTTCCCACTAAGTATAGATTTTTATATGAAAAATCTAAAATGACTCATAGATCGTTAACGAGAGGTCCTAGAGGAAAAAGAAAAATAATCTGTGATCACTCATATTTCCCACCAAATATCGATTTTTATATGAAAAATCTAATCTGTGATCACTCATATTTCCCACCAAATATCGATTTTTATATGAAAAATCTAATCTGTGATCACTCATATTTCCCAACAAATATCAATTTTTATATGAAAAATCTAAAATCACTCATAGATCGTTAACGAGAGGTCCTAGAGGAAAAATGGCAATAATCTGTGATCACTCATATTTCCCACCAAATATCGATTTTTATATGAAAAATCTAAAATCATTCATAGATTGCTAACGAGAGTTCCTAGAGGAAAAAGAACAATAATCTGTGATCACTCATATTTCCCAACAAATATCGATTTTTATATGAAAAATCTAAAATCACTCATGGATTGTTAACGAGTGGTCCTAGAGGAAAAAGAGCAATAATCTGTGATCACTGATATTTCCCACCAAATATCGATTTTTATATGAAAAATTTAAAATCACTCATAGATCGTTAACGAGAGTTCCTAGAGGAAAAAGGGCAATAATCTGTGATCACTCATATTTCCCAACAAATATCGATTTTTATATGAAAAACCTAAAATCACTCATAGATCGTTAACGTTAGGGCCTAGAGGAAAAAGGGCAATAATCTGTGATCACTCATATTTCCCACCAAATATCGATTTTTATATGAAAAATCTAAAATCACTCATAGATAGTTAACGAGAGGTCCTAAAGGAAAAAGGGACATAATCTGTGATCACTGATATTTCCCACCAAATATCGATTTTTATATGAAAAATCTAAAATCACTCATAGATCTTTAACGAGAGGTCCTAGAGGAAAAATGGCAATAATCTGTGATCACTCATATTTCCCACCAAATATCGATTTTTATATGAAAAATCTAAAATCACTCATAGATCGTATACGAGAGGTCCTAGAGGAAAAATGGCAATAATTTGTGATCACTGCTATTTTCCACCAAATATCGATTTTTATATGAAAAATCTAAAATCACTCATAGATCGTTAACGAGAGTTCCTAGAGGAAAAAGGGACATAATCTGTGATCACTGCTATTTCCCACCAAATATCGATTTTTATATGAAAAATCCAAAATCACTCATAGATCGTTAGCGAGAGGTCCTAGAGGAAAAATGGCAATAATCTGAGAAAATCTAAAATCACTCATAGATCGTTAACGAGAGGTCCTAAAGGAAAAAGGGACATAATCTGTGATCACTGATATTTCCCACCAAATATCGATTTATATGAAAAATCTGAAATCACTCATAGATTGCTAACGAGAAAACCTAGAGGAAAAATGGCAAGAATCTGTGATCACTCATATTTCCCACCAAATATCGATTTTTATATGAAAAATCTAAAATCACTCATAGATCGTTAACGAGAGGTCCTAGAGGATAAAGGGCAATAATTTGTGATCACTGCTAATTTCCACCAAATATCGATTTTTATATGAAAAATCTAAAATCACTCATATATTGCTAACGAGAGTTCCTAGAGGAATAATGGCAATAATCTGTGATCACTCATATTTCCCAACAAATATCGATTTTTATATGAAAAATCTAAAATCACTCATAGATCCTTAACGAGAGGTCCTAGATGAAAAAGAGCAATAATTTGTGATCACTGATATTTCCTAACAAATATCGATTTTTATATGAAAAATCTAAAATCACTCATAGATCGTTAAGAGAGTTCCTAGAGGAAAAAAGGCAATAATCTGTGATCACTCATATTTCCCAACAAATATCGATTTTTATATAAAAAATCCGAAATCTCTCATATATCGTTAACGTGAGATCCAAGAGGAAAAAGGGCAATAATCTGTGATCACTGATATTTCCCACCAAATAATGATTATTATATGAAAAATCTTAAATCACTCACACTTTTTTCCTAGAGGAAAAAAGGCAATAATCTGTGATCACTCATATTTCCCAACAAATATCGATTTTTATATAAAAAATCCGAAATCTCTCATATATCGTTAACGAGAGATCCAAGAGGAAAAAGGGCAATAATCTGTGATCACTGATATTTCCCACCAAATAATGATTATTATATGAAAAATCTTAAATCACTTTTTATATAAAAAATACGAAATCACCCATTGATCGTTAACGAGAGTTCCTAGAGGAAAAAGGGCAATAATCGGTGATCACTCATTTTTCCTACCAAATATGGATTTTTATATGAAAAATCTAAAATCACTCATAGATCGTTAACGAGAGGTCCTAGAGGAAAAATGGCAATAATCTGTGATCACTGATATTTCCCACCAAATATCGATTTTTATATGAAAAATCTAAAATCACTCATAAATCGTTAACGAGAGGTCCTAGAGGAAAAATGGCAATAATATGTGATCACTGATATTTCCCAACAAATATCGATTTTTATATGAAAAATCTGAAATCACTCACAGATCGTTAACGAGAGGTCCTAGAGGAAAAAGGGAAATAATCTGTGATCACTGCTATTTCCCACCAAATATCGATTTTTGTATTTAAAATTGAAAATCACTGATAACAAGAGGTCCTAGAGGAAAAAGTGCAATAATCTGTGATCACTCATATTTCCCAACAAATATCGATTTTTATATAAAAAATCCGAAATCTCTCATAGATCGTTAACGAGGAGGAAAAAGGCCAATAATCTGTGATCACTGATATTTTCCACCAAATAATAATTTTTATATGAAAAATCTTAAATCACTCATATATCGTTAACAAGAGGTCCTAGAGAAAAAAGGACAATAATCTGTGATTTCTCATATTTTTATATGAAAAATCTAAAATAACTCATAGATCGTTAACAAGAGGTCCTAGAGTCAAAAAGGCAATAATCTGTGATCACTCATATTTCCCACTAAATAATGATTTTTTTATGAAAAATATAAAATCACTCATAGATCGTTAACTATGATCACTGATATCTCCCACCAAATATCGATGTTTGTATGAAAAATCTAAAATCACTCATATATCGTTAACAAGAGGTCCTAGAGGAAAAAGGTTAATAATCTGTTATTACTCATGTTTGCCACCAAATATCGATCTTTATATGAAAAATCTAAAATCACTCATATATCGTTAACGAGAGTTCCTAGAGGAAAAAGGGCAATAATCTGTGATCACTCATTTTTCCTACCAAATATGGATTTTTATATGAAAAATCTAAAATCACTCATAAATCGTTAACAAGAAGTCCTAGAGGAAAAAGGATAGTAATCTGTGATCACTCATATTTCCCACCAAATATCGATTTTTATATGAAAAATCTAAAATCACTCATACGTTAACAAGAAGTCCTAGAGGAAAAAGGATAGTAATCTGTGATCACTCATATTTCCCAACAAATATCGATTTTTATTTGAAAAATCTAAAATCACTCATACGTTAACTCATACGTTAACGTTAGAACAAGAGGTCCTAGAGGAAAATGGGTAATAATCTGTGATCACTTACATTTTCCACCAAATATCGATTTTTATATGAAAAATCACTCATATATCGTTAACAAGAGGTCCTAGAGGAAAAAGGAAAATAATATGTGATCTCTCTTAATTCCAACAAAATATCGATATTTATATTAAAAATCTAAAATCACTCATAGATCGTTAACAAGAAGACATATAGGAAAAAGACAATAATCTGTGATCACTCATATTTCCCACCAAATATCGATTGTTATATGAAAAATATAAAATCACTAGGACGAGAGGTCCTAGAGGAAAAAGGGCAATATCTGTGATCACTCATATTTGCCACCAAATATCGATTTTTATATGAAAAATCTAAAATCACTCATAAATCGTTAACGAGAGATCCTAGAGGAAAAAGGGCAATAATCTGTTATCACTCATGTTTCCCACCAAATATCGATTTTTATATGAAAAATCTAAAATCACTCATATATCGTTAACAAGAGGTCCTAGCGAAAAATGGGCAATAATCTGTGATCACTCATATTTCCCACCAAATAACGATTTTTATATGAAAAATCTAAAATTACTCATAGATCGTTAACAAGAAGACATAGGAAATGTGATCGCTCATATTTCCGGAAGTATGATCACTCATATATCAGTAATCTGTGATCACTGATATTTCCCACCAAATATCGATTTTTGTATGAAAAATCTTAAATCACTCATAGATCGTTAACGAGAGGACCTAGAGGAAAAAGGGCGATAAACTGTGATCACTGATATTTCCCACCAAATATCAATTTTTATATGAAAAATCTAAAATCACTCATACATTGTTAATGAGAGGTCCTAGAGGAAAAAGGACAATAATCTGTTATCACTCATGTTTCCCACCAAATATCGATTTTTATATGAAAGATCTAAAATCACTCATAGATCCTTATTAAGAGGTCCTATAGGAAAAAGGACAATTATCTGTTATAGTCGTATTTACCACCAAATATCTATTTTTATATGAACAAATGCAGAACGCTTAATTTTGGAGCAGATTATTTCATATTGCCTTGATTCGTTCTTGGCCTGAAAAGATGATCAGTTATTTTGGATCGGAATCCTTATGTTGCCGGAAAGTTGGGAAAAAGTCATAAATTGTTATCTATGACTTCTGAATAGATTTATATTGTACAAATATTTCATAATAAAAGCTAACAATTTAAAAAAAAAATGTAATACAGAGGTCTAGCTTTGCTGTATTGGACAGTTTGACTCCAAATATAAAAAAGTTATTAATCTCCTAGAAATAATACATAAATTTACAAAATCTAAATTTCCTTGAAATCCGCCAATATCAAATCATTGCCCACGCAATATAGGAACAACTTTTAAATTTTATGCCCTATATGGAGTTTATTAGAATCGAAAACTTTTTTTTTAATTTTATTTAATTTATTTTAATAAGATTAATGAAATAATTCTCATTTGTTTATAATGGTTTATCGAGATTTGGAACATTTTATAGTTTATATTTAAACTTAGAGGTAAGTGAAATTTAAAAACTAAGTAATTTAAATTGTATTTTTTTCAAGAATTAGTTTGATCCACATTTTGAAACTTCAAATAAAATGTGCAACTTCTTAGCGTTATCAGATTTTGCTTAATTTTTCAGAATCTGTTTTTTATCAAAAATCTAAAATGTGCAGAATATGGGCCGCCTCAATGACCATATACATATTTATATTAACATATGCACATAAATGAGTACCAGTGGTTGTATGATTAAAAAACTAAATACAACATCAGGAAACAGATTTTCTATACCCTTTCAACTCAACTGTAACATCATGATGGTACATCCTGTCTGTAAATATCAGTTTAACACCAACACACACACAAATATATATTTACGCACTTTGCATATGTGTATGTGTGTAAAATTATATGTATTGTTGATTTTTAACTTATCCACACAACAGTTTTAAACACACATACATACTTACTTATACATATATTCCAGCATTTATTTTTTAATCATTTTCGATTGTTAGTGCTTTTAATGTGTATTTAATCTGAAGCAATATTAAAACAATTAATGATGATTTTAAGCTTTTTTTTTTCTTCTTAAAAATATATAAAATGCACTTTTGTACACAATGTTTTGTTGTTTGTACTTTGCACGTACTTTATACTTATTTATGTACAGATGTAGGCAGTTGTAAGTATTTGCAGTATATATATTTATAGTATAAATACCGCAGCATAGTCAGTCGATTATTATGTGTATATTTTAAATAAAATGGATTTTTTGTAATGAAAAATATTGTTACACAGTGACCAACTTTACGGTCAGTGACAGTATTAATGCAAAGTTCGCGAAAAATGTATAATTTCAATGTCCACAAATAATGTGATTAATGCAGATGCGAGAAAACAACACCTGCGATAACCGATGCATGTTGGACATAAAACGAAAACTGTGCAGCATTAAAATTGGTCATAATCCACTGCTGTGTTAACTGCTTTATTTGTTTATTGTTGCTGTTATATTTTTAATTGTTTAACTGGAATTTGGTAAAAAAAAATGTAATATTAAACAATTTTGTAGAATCGTTGAAACTGAATTCTGATAGCTTGTATTTATTTTGTATTTCTAATTGCTTAATTGTTTAAGTTATTAAAATGTCAGAACCATTGACTTGTTGTTGAATAAAATATTCAGAGAATTTGTACACATTTTTATTATTAAAAAGTGCAATAGTATTGAAGGACGGAGTTTTAAAGTGGCATATGTTTTAATCTAATTGAGATATTGACTCGAATTTTTACTTACATATATAGCCTCTCCAAAAATATAAAAATCTTTGAAATCGGATGTGAAACAAAAAATGCCACGTGTTGAAAAATTTTACATGTGGAAGGTACCCTACTTTCAGCCCCCATATCGCCGCCCTGGAGCATTTGGCTACGCCCGCATCAAATTTTATACCGATCGGAGCCGCTGTTTAGAAATGCCAGATTTATTTCCAAAAATGTTTGATTCTGACCCATTGTATATCGGCAGATCAACTTGTGAGTGCTACATTTGGGTTACTAATATTTCACTTTTTAAAGTTATGATCATTTAAAAGTTAAACATTTAAGACTATGCATTAAAACTTACAAGAGTTTATTGATTCAATTGATGTCTGTTATTAACCTACCGATTCAACACAACATTATTTAGAGCCACACGCAGAGAAAAAATATAATTGGGCATGGTTACTGTAACCATTTAAATAGTGTTACAAGATTTTTAACAATATTATAGTCACAGTAACTATTTAGATGATTGTGGTAACCATGATATGGTTAATTTATGATTCACATGATTGTATCTACCATATATATGGTTACAGTAAACAAATATATGTTTGTGGCAACCATATTTATGATGAATAATTTTATCATAATATGTTGTTCTCAGATTATGATAAGCTTTAAGCCGAGAGCAACATAATATGATAAGTCCTTCAGCATATGAATGGTTGTCACAAACATATATTTGTTTACTGTAACCATATATATGGTTGATACAATCATGTGAATCGTAAATTAACCATATTATGGTTACCACAATCATGTACATGGTTACTGTGACTATAATATAGTTAAAAAACTTGTAACAATATTGAAATGGTTACAGTAACCATGCCCAACTATATTTTTTCTCTGCGTGCAATAGAGCTAATTGTGTTAATATTTTCTGGAGAAAATTTATGAAAATTAAACAAAAATTTATCGATATTTTGTAGTTTTTGTTTAATATATCGTGTACGCGCTTTAATTTAATTGAATTTGGCAAATGCTGCAGGACCGGCGCTTTGGGAGCAGAAAGCAGGGTACCTTTGGTTTCCTATCCGATTTGAAAGATTTTTATATTTTTGGTAAGCCCTCGGCTAGGTCTTGAGTGTGATATTTATCTCTTGTAATATCCGAGTTATTTTTTTTCTTCATTACCCCACTTGGGGGCATTTGGCTTCCACAAAGCATCTCCATCTTATACGAATTGTTGCAATTGTTTTTTCGCGTATTTCCCATGTAGATTGCACTGTCCTAGTTATTGGAGTATCGTGCGTCTCCGTGTAGGATGTTGCCATTAGATCCATTGTTATTTTTTCAGTTTAAACAGTTGTTGTTCCAGGTAAGTAGATGATTTGCCTGCTATAAGGATCCAATCTATTGTTATTATTGCCGTGTGTCAGTTTCGTTAAACGGTTGTTGTTCAAGCTAAGTAAATAATTGGTCTGCTGTAGATAGTCTAGGATAATGGGGCTGCCATCTGTCGTTCCCTAGAAACAACGCCCTCTGTGTATTTGATGTAGTGGTGGGGAACCTTGATGATATTTGATTCATACCTTATTTTTCTCCCAGGGTTATAGGCATTTAAAAATTGAAATTTAAAAATTTTGCCATACCTTGGTCCACTTTTTTAAAAATAAAGGGCGTACTTTTGCTCTGAATGGACTCTAATGGACAACTAAATTTCCATTAACATGTAATTTTTAATATAAATATTCAAAAAATAGTAGATTTTTGCGGTGTTTTAGGCGAAAAGGTGACCTAACTTGTTTTTATTAAAAAAACCTTTCTTTAAGAACATATAAAAATTTTTTGTTTTTCTATGAGTTATCTTTACGGGAAAGATTTTGGTATAAAAAACCTGTCATATTTTTCGAATATGTCGCCTAGGGTGGCCCTTAATAAACGAAAGTTGGATTTTGGCCATTCTCACCCCCCAGTTTGGTCCTGAAAAAATTTTAGGTAAATCGGTTAATATATTTTTGTTAAATTTCATCAAAATCGGCCCAAAAACATACAACATTTCGAACATTTCGAAATCTTTCCAAGAGAAATTCTAAATATTGAAAAATTTGACCTTTGACCTTCACGATTTAAGGGTTAACGTCTTCCGATTTTAGTAGAAGTTTCAGAGTATATTTAGAATTATCTGGACTATAATATTCTCTCTTAAGGTTTTACTTAAAATTCATAAGAGTAAGGAAATAGAGCTCATTGGCCTAAAAATTGTCAAATAATTGGATTTTCTCGAAAATTTCAAAATTTAAATCGCAGGTACGGAAAAACTATAAGAGATATTTTCATAATTTTTTCACATTTTTATTCCCTATTATATTCTTAATAAATCCCAATGAGATGATCAAAAAATTCTGAAATTTGTTTAAAAAAATTTTTAAAAATTTGAAAATGGAGTTTTGAAACTGCCGTTAAAAAATGTTATTTTTTTGTTCATACCTAAGAATAGGTTAACGGTATCCTACGAAGACAAAAACACATATACAAGTAAATATGGACATATTTTAAGTAAAAATGAGCTTTTATTTTAATATTTCTCAAAATATGTTAATTTTGTTCCTAAATTTCTTGTTCTAGTGGCCTGAGACACGTTAATGGCCCGGCGAATTTTTAAGAACTTTAACATTTTTGACCGATTTCTGTTTTTTATGTCTCATTAGAACGACAATTGCGTACACATTTCTACTATTTTAAATTAAATTGGAAAAGTAATTTTTTAATGGCAACATTTTTACAATACCTGAAAAAAATGAATTTTTTCCCCTTGTAAATGCATCTCAAAACTTCAGAGGGCTTGCGGCACGTCTTATCCCCAACCGATTTACCTAAAATTTTTTCAGGATGATTTTTTTACTAATGTTCACCAAACTGGGGGGTGAGAATGGCCAAAATCCAACTTTCGTTTATTAAGGGCCACCCTAATGTCGCCACTACGCCCTTCAGAATTTGACCTATTTTTTTATAAAAATTTCAACTTTGAACCATATGCTCTAAAATCCCAAAGCCGGAATCAAAAAACAGAAAGCAGATTTGAAAACCTTGGTGTGTTCCCCTTTTATCCCCAAAGTATTTTCCCAGCCCCAAAAGAAATGTGAACCCTATGGGTAAAATTGTAAACAATACTATTTTTGAGATTTTCGCTCAAATTTTTAGGAATTGCGGGATTGCCTTTGACCTTTTGACAAGTTTTGTTTACACCATGTTATTTAGAATGACAAATTTAAAAAACTTTGAAAATTTCATTGCGTTCAGTTAATAAATAAAGATTTTATTACATTATTGTTGAGTTTTTTAACCTAAAATTTGTAGCGAAATTGTAATAGGATTGCAAATATTAGGATAAATTTGATCCACATTTGTTCCGAACAAATTTTTTTTTTAGATAACCTAATTTTTGGAATTTTTCTAAGTCGATTTTTGACTCTAAAATTTGAACGCCTCACAAATGATTTTTTGATATGTCGTAGTGGATATTTTTTTCCTCATGCCAAAAGCTATCGAAAAATCGATGGCACAATATCGACAAATTTTTGTCCATGAAATGGGCAATATTTCGAAAGCGGTTTGGCCAATTTAAAATATTTGTTCAGAAACCACATTTTTTAAGAGATGGCCAACGTTGGCCATTTAAATTCTATTTAAGTTTCATAAACTACCATATGTTTTTGACAGCTGACTTTTGTTGTTTGGTTTTTTTTTTCACTCTATTGTAGTGAAAAAAACTTTTATTTCTTATTGGGCAAAATTTATAAATTTTTGTTTTGGTTGAACAGCTGTTTTAAGCAAAACTATCGATAAATTTTTGATATTTAGTAGTGATACCATTAGTGTTTATAAAAAACCGACTTTTTAAAAAACCGGTTTGTCGATTAACCGAAAAATGGCCTTTTCTAAAAAACTGGTTTTTCGGTTAACCGACATCGAAAAAACCGGTTAAACCGGTTAACCGTCATATATGTGTAGAAAACATAAAATGTCCAATAAAGTCTATACAGCTTTAAAATTTGTAGTTTTTAGTAGTCAGGAATAGTTAATATTAAATAACTATAAATAGACAAAAGTGCTGAGTTCATTTTATTTTGTAAAAATTGCAAAATTATTATCTCAGTCAAATGGAATTGTGTATAAATATGCTACTAAATATATAATACGTACTTGTTTTAATTATTGGTTTATTCATTAAATTCCAACCAAAAAATGTAAATCAATTTTTTAATTAAATTTTTGATAATTTTGAAATTTATTATCACCTTAACTTTCTGATATAAAAAAGAAAATGTTACAAGTCCTAAAAAGGACCTATAAGATGAAAACGTACTTCTTCTTAGCTGTGATTATTTGTCATTATAAATCATACCAAATAATTAATAAAACTCCATTATCAGATTTCAAAAATGTTTCAAATCATGGATATTAGAACGTTTTTTGTCTCTCCTGCAATATTTCTGAAAAGCTAACAAAATGATTAATAAATTAAAATTTTAAGAACAAAACACACTAATGAAGTCATCTTATTATAGGTACATCGAATTCAATTTAACTTTTGGTAAAATCATCAATAAGTTTTTAATGAATCATTATAATGCATTAGTAAGATTTATCCTAAACTTAAACTTATAGAATTATGCGGAATTTAATTTTAATTTTTAATATTTTCATTATGTGTAATTGATTCTGAAAAATTATCTAAGTAAACTCATCGTCCTCTACTATATAGGATCATTGTAATTCTTAAAAATATTAATCTAAAGAGGTTTGTATTATAAATCAGCAGTTTAGGTTTCAAATCAGACCAATAATGTGTATCGAATGAATACTAAAAATGCACAAAACATGAAATTTATTAATTTTATTCCCAAATTTTAAAAACCGGTTAACCGAGTGATAAAAACCGGATAAACCGGTTAACCGAAAATCAACATTTCAAATTAACCGGTTCGCAAAAAAACGAGATTTCGATGAAAAACCGGTTTTTCGGTTAACCGGTTTATAAACACTAGCTACCATACTTTTATCTTATTTAAATAAGACAAATCGTGTAGAACTGTAAAACTCAAACTGTATTTAAATACAACTTAATTTTAAATAAAAATTAACTAAATACGTATTTAAATAACAAGTCAAAAACTGGACCGAATAAAATAAAAAGTTTTGAAAAACAAAAACGAAGGCGTATGATGAATATTAAATTTGCGTAATTAAATATTCAAAATGATTTGAAAAAAATGTGCTATACATTTTTTATTATTAAAAATAAAGTGTTTAAGCCAGTTGAAAAAAAAAGTTCTGGAACTAACAGTTGATATATAGAAATAGTATTGAGCCAATGTATAAGTAGTAAGAAATGGTTCGTTAAAAACCCTATAGAAGTGCTTTAGAATCACAATAGAATTACACAGAAATGGTTCAAGAAAAAATTGCGACATCACCAGTACCAAGGCAGCAGTTGAATAATCTGAAGTAATTCTAATTACACTCATGCTAGAACTAGTTACTTTAGAACCAGTTCTGAAAACTTTCCAGGATATTTACTTATAAACTTATATTTGAGCAAACACATTTAAAAAACGAACATAAACATTATGGCTAAATATATTGTATGTCCCTATGTATTTATCTTTGTTTTCATTAACCTTGTTATATAATTTAATTTAAGAACCATAACATTTTCATGTTGCTTTATTGTCCAACAAGGATAACTATCTATTAACAAAATTTATTTATAGCCAAAAAATAAGTTAACAGACAAACATTTTGTAAATAGTCATCGACTTTTAACAGAGGTTGGCATCATTTATGTGGACTATAATAAAAAGTCAAATGATGGAATAGAAAATAAAAACAAAACTTAATGAAGAAAAATTGTTTTAATACAAAAATTAAAGCATTCAAAGATTGCATGATTTCTGGTATGCATTATTTCCATTATGAATTAGGTCAACGATGAATGAATTCTATTTAAATAAATGCCATTGAATCAAGCTAATGGATGGGAATGGATTTGTGCAATGAATGTTTGACATTTTTTTTTAATTTCGAGTGAACTAAGCTCAAATTCAATTAATTATTTCGAAGTTCTACTGATAATCTTTATATATAAGCTAACTGAATATGCCTAAAGTTGAAAAAGATTTTGTTGGCTTCTCCCTGTTGTATTTAATTTGATAAATGCCAGTGACAGCCATTTATCATCAAAAGAGTGTGTTTATGCATATAAAGATGCTCTATTACGAAATGAATTACAAACAAATACAAATTTGTATCAAAGAAAACAACGACAAAATAACAACCGAATGAAAGGATATAAAAAGGTTTTCGAACACATAAAAACCAAATTGAGTGACAATAAAACGGAAATAAACTAAAGTAAAAAGTACTCGTATACAAATTCAAACACACAAACATTTTTGTATAAATGAATGTGAAGGAGGTGTTTGGGAGTGTCGGAATACTGTAGTGACACAAACTGAAGTAAAGGCAAAGTAAAGCAGGAAACAGGAAAACGGAAAACCAACAACAACTGTGTTTTTCAAAACGGATAAAGGTGGCTAAACAAATACAACAACAGCAACAACAACGACACAAACAACAATGATATTAAAATCAACAATAGCAACAGTAAGAAATTCCTTGTAAAACGAATGATGGTGATTGTAATGGCAGCAGTTAAAATGAGGATAAGACGATATTTTTAACACCGTCTTGCAAAGCAATAATGATACTTTTATTGTTAAATTTAAAAGCGAATTATAGCGGCAGCAACAACTATGGCGACAGCAGCAGCAACATTAAGTAGAATAACAAAGGTAACAAATAATAAAAAGCCAAGTCCTTCATTTCTTATCCCACCAAAATTAAAACGTATGTTTTATAGCCACAAAATGCTGAAATTTGTTTACAATACATCCACACTTACATACATATATACATAGAAATGTGTACATAAAAAAACTGGTCGCCTTTTTTGATAATAAACATTATTTACAAATACACGCATAAGTATATGCGTGTTTACATGTATCTCTTCAAAAGGCTGTAAAATGATAAATTGTCCTACTTATATTTTCACCAACAATATACCATTTACCATTATTACAAGGAAGCCAAAGAAGCGAAAAAAAAACAGAAAAAACACTGAATGATATCCACTAAATATTTTAAATAAGAAAATACAATGGAATGGAAAATACATTCAACTACGAACAAAAACACACAGTTACAAAAAGTAAAAAAAAATATATATGTATAAGAAGACCAAAAAATACATATTTAAATAAACAGTAAAACCATAATTTACGCAGTCATAATTTGTCATTAAAATCTCCCATAAAGTCTTGTGTGATACGGCAAAAAGACAATTTCTTTTATTTCGGGCAATACTTAAAAAGCCATTTCATTCTTCTTGTTTTTTTAGAAGACATATTTTTTGAGTTATTTTTACATTTGTGCTCAGAACTTGTGTTCAAGAAGTACACAGAGAGAATGGAAAATGTATGTTTTCCAAAAAAAATTTGCTAAGAATCGCTAACCCAATAGCAGCAATAAAAAATTAAATGAATGTAATTAATACAAGAAATTATTGTCCCTTCCATTTTTAGCCCAACTACAAAGATAGGGAAGTAATTCATTCAATTCACAATAGTTCTCCAGATATTCGAACATTACATTGACTTTGTATTGGTGGTTCGAAGCACACGGCTCACCCAAATATCAAACTATTAAAGTTCTATATACATATATTATTTAATATATATTTCCTTCGTATGGGAGGGGTCAAAATCTCCTATAGTTTAGCTCAACAACGATCACAGGAAACAACATAAACGAACTTTGACAACTCTGACTAAAATAGTTCAATATTGAATATTGGAGGGGCAATAACCCTTGTTCCAATACCGCCCATCTTGATCATTGTTTATAAATCACCGTACGACACTCAATATTAGACACGAACCGGAAAACAATAAATTAAATGGAGAAAAACTGCGTTTTTAATTTTTCATTTCGTGTTTCCTTTTAAAAGGACTTCAAATTTTCAGAGGAGTACATTTTTAAAAAAAATGTTTTAAAATACTTCTGAACATCCTACTATGTCAAATTTGGTGTCAAATTATTTTTATTTTATCCTGTAAGGGTCAAAAGATGTCAAAAATGTCCTTAAAATTTTTATCCTTGAATATCCTTTTAGATTTCCAATAATTTTTTTTTAAAAATATAGTGAGTTAAAGATCCAAATATTAAAAACCACATGCCAAAATTTCATCCTTCTATCTTAACTACTTAAATGTTAAAAAATATTGTAAATTTGAATTATTTGATTTTTTATATTTTATTTTAATATTTAGTTCGAAAAAAATATAACAAAATCCGTTGTGAAAAGCAACGAAGAAGACTTTTTAATAAACAAGTAAAATGGTATAGTCCGACCTTATGATACCCTACACCGGGTATATGATTATAAAGAGTTTTCTTTTGATATGAAACTTATTTGTGTTGAATCTTATTTGAATACACACATTTTCGGTAGTGGGCCTTATATGGGAGCTATGACTAATTATGAACGAATCGTCACAAAATTTGGTGGGATGAATTGCGAATATATAAAACACCTTTTCGAACTTTTTTCGAAAAAGTTTAATAACTTTTGCAAATTTAAACCAATTTTAACAAGTAATATTTCGCTTTTTTCTACATAAGTTACTATTCAGAACAAGATAGGTTTTCATAGTAAAAAATTTAACTAACTGTTGTTGAATTTGAAAAATTATAAAAAAGGTGAAACTTTTTATAAAAACTTACAATTTATTGTAAGTTTTTTTATGAAATCTTAATCTTTGCGTCTCCATAGTTGTTTAAAAATTTGAAATCGGTCTCAAACTGTGTGAATTAGAGGTAGTAAAGTACTACGACCTACCCTAAAACAGTTTTTTCAAATTATCTAAAAATTTTGGTATTTGTGCAAGTAAACTCTTTATTATTTCAGTGTACTTTTGCCAAAACTTTTATAGACAAAATACAATTTTGTAATGTGCAATACGTCCTAAGTGTAGCAAAGTAAAGAAGTGTTACCTCCTTTTACCACATTACTGCAGGGAGCCTGCAAGACAATGAAATATATGAAAAATATTATGGTACGTAAACGTATGTTGCAATAGCCGTTTTTTATGGTAAATCATACAGTGGCCAAAAAAACGAAAACATACCTATGTATTTGTTATTACACATACATGTAATAGTGTGGTATATACGTACATAGTTATTGGAATTCGAGGGTTGTACTCTAAGAAATTCTATTTGAAAACATATTGGTAATATAATAATTTTATTCATTTTGATTTATATATGGGCAATTACACGAGAATGACAATCACTACTGAAAAGATGATTTGAATAGGAGAAAATGCTAAAATGTTAATATAATAGAGCTATAATAAAGCTTATTACAATATTTTAAGGTCAGAAATTATAGATAAAATTGACTTTATTTAATTTAATTGGTATATTTTAATTATATGGCGGCGAAAACAAAGCTCCCAAATTAATTTGACTCTGATTGCTTTTTGCTATTATCAACAAGTTTATTGAATCCGAATATACATATACTTTGAATATATTTTTATACCCTCCACCATCACAAGTGGTGAATGAGGGTATATATAAGTTTGTCATTCCAAGTGTAACATTAAGAAATATTCATCTGACACCCAACAATAGATTATAGATCATTAGGAAATTCTAAGTCGATTGATCTATGTCCGTCTGTCTGTCCATGATTTCACATAGCTCCCATACAAATTTCTATGAAGCTATGGTCTATAAATGCCTACAGAATTGCAGTATGCATACCAAATTCAGCAGAAATAAGTTTCGTGCTAAAAGAAATCACAAGACTAAATTTTTCGTGGATCGGTCCATATGTAACCATAGCCCCATATAAAGTTCCCTTCCCGAAATCACTTAAACACGCATAAATATCTTATAAATAACGCCGTTGAGTTGAAATTCGACACATCTAATAACCATATATACCAAAATCTATGTACCGAATTTTATGAAGATCGGACCATAATTGGTTAAAGGTCCCATATAGGGACCATTTCCGAAAAACACATTAACCTGCATAAATATCTAAAAAATATAATTAGCAAACCAAAATTTTACGCAGATCCGTAATTTACATTAAAAAAATCATACGATAGGATTTTGTGTATAACGGTCCATATTTGACCATAGCTCCCATATAAGGTCCACTTCCGAAAATTAGTTAAGTACTCATAAATGCCATATAAATATATTTATCATGCTAAAATTCGACAAGAATAATACTCATATACATATAAACGACTGTACCGAATTTTATGAAGATTGGCCCATAATTGGTCATAGCTTCCATATACGGACCATTTCCGAAAAACACACTAACCTGCATAAGTTTGTAAAACATATGGATATCAAAATGAAATTATACACAGGCCAGTAATTTGTATCCAGTAATCATTCTACTGGATTTTCTGAATATCGGTCCATATTTGACCGCAGCTTCCATATAAGGTCCACTCCCGAAAATCACTAAAATGCACTAAATTTCTTACAAACTATAGTTATCATGTGAAATTCGAAACGAAAAATTGAAATATATATAAAAATCACTGTATTGGTCATAACTCCATATAAAAACCACTTCCGAAAATCACATTTACCCACACAAACATCCAAATGAAAATTTATACTGAACCACTTGTGATAATAACTACAATACCATTAAACTATCGTATACCCTTTTTATACCCTCCACCACCACAAGTGGTGAATTAGGGTATATATAAGTTTGTCATTCCGTGTGTAACATTGAGAAATATTCATCTGAGACCCAACAAAGTATATATATTATTGATCCTTATGAAGTTCTAAGTCGATTGAGCCATGTCCGTCTGTCTGTCCCTCTGTGTGTCTGTGTAAAACACTCTCACGTCCAAAATACGCAAAAATTGGTAGACTTGCAAAAAATATGTTTATTGTTGTCCTTAGCAGTTTGGTGTTGAAAATCAGCAAAATCGGTTCAGTAGAACCAGGCCTATGAACCAAAATGTGAGACAACCTAAAAAAAATTTACAATTTTCACATATTTTTGGTTATTTGTGTAAATATATTGCAGATAATACCGTAAAACTTTACACACGTTATTTTTATAATAAATGAACTAACTCTGGTGAAAATTATAAGAATCGGCTCATGATTTCTCCTAGCCCCCATACAAATTTCTTTCCATATATAGACCATAGAACCGAAATATGGTTCTATGGTCTATAAATATCCATACAAAATTCAGCAAAAATAAGTTTCGTGCTAATAGAAATTGCAACACTAAATATTTTATGGATCGGCCCATATTTGACCATAGCCCCATATAAAGTTCACTTCCGAAAATCACTTAAATTAGCATAAATATCTTATAAATATCGCTATTAAGTTGAAAATCGTCATAAATAATCCCCATATATTCCAAAATCGCTATACCTAATTGTATGATGATCGGTCTATAATTGGTTATAGCTCCTATATATATCAACTTAAAAAATATGTATGCAGGTGGAGGGTATTTAATATACCGTTCTAACTTGTTTATACTCTCTTTCTTCACTTGTGGTGAATAAATATAATGTTGACCAAATCGGATAATGTTAACCAATTATTAAGTATATACATAAATTGTCAAATTTCATATGTACATACCATCGTTTGTTCCAAAGATTTAACTTTCATTCAACATTTCTAGAGTTTAAATTTATACAATTTGAAAAAAAATTTTAAAGTTTTTGTGAATTTATTTTTATTTGACATTTTTATCAAATAGAGAGAAATTTAATGCATAAACTTGCACAAAATTGAAACGGTGGGTTCATAAAACACGTCACGCAAATTTGCACAATTGAACAAATGGGAAACTTAAGCGTTTAAATGAGTACCCTTAATATCTTCTGCGTAAACTAGACTTTCTCACAATATTTAGGTGGAGGGTATTTAAGATTCGGCATGGCCGAATATAGTTCTCTTACTTGATTTTAATATATTTCCAAAATATATATTGTTTTACTATAAGAGAAAAATCTGTCTCGTACGGTATGTCATGTACGATATTAAATTTTATTTATTATAAAATCATCCAAAGATTGTTTTTATTTAAATATGAAGGATATTTGGAAAGAAAAAATATTTGGTTTAGTGTAAGAAATTAAAAGAAAACATAAGGATTCGTTAATTTTCGCATATTTCTACATGTATCTCAAAATTACTTTCGTTTTATGCCACGTACGATATACTCATAATTCGCTCGGTATTTTGTACAACAATCTTTCGAAAGAACTTATAATTTTTTGAAATATAGTACCCTCTGAATGAAACATAAAGACCAAATTATTTTTCGGATACTTTAATATTTGCAAAATCTATTCCATATCATGGGCGTACAAATGTCAGGTACGATGACATGGAATTGCCCATATAAGTATTATTGTAGTTTATCATTTTATTTCATGTTCTATTTGAGGAAAGTTTGTGCAACGACCATCGTATTTAATGTTTGCACATACATATATGTATGTATGTATACTGTGCCATGTGATACCATTATGCGATTACTAAAACTAACTAGTTTATGCAGCTGTTTCTTTATTCCACTTTTGGCTTACAATTAGTTTATAGCCTTATTCGTATTATTATATGTATATGTAAGTACGAAAGTATGTGTGAGTTTTTAAATGTATGTGTGTGAATTCATTTTTCCCTAGTTTAATTCCATGTTACGTAAAGAATTGCTTTAGTATGACTAAATTTCATACAAATAACAATTTTGGAAAATTTATGGTTTTAAAGCATTTTGTTTAATTCGAAAGCGAATTGTTCTTTTCTTTCCACAAATTAAACAAATTAAGTCATATTTGATAAATTGTTGCAATTTAAAGAGTTCATCTTAGTAATTGTTATGCAAATTGTATTGCATTGTATTGAAACCATGTTGAACGATTTTGCCATACATTTATTATGCATGCGTTACGATTTCTTTTTGATTTTTTTTTGTTACGTTTTCTACTTTACATGATTTCAATTGTATTTTCAGAATTGCAAAACGACTTTAATGAATAGACATTTTTTTGTTGTCACAGAAGATATTCAAGTGATCAATGTACTGCACTTTATGTGAATGCGATTTTTTGTTACAGCTTGTGCACAGTGTATTTTATGGCATAATTATAATTATATTTTTAATGAATTATGTTTGGTCTTGAAGATTTGCTAAATTATGTGGATATTTGAAGTCAACCAATATAATTTCAAATATTTGCCTAATGAATCTGAGGATTGTTTATTATATGTTGGTAATTCCATGTCATCGTACCTGACATTTGTACGCTTATAGAGTGGAATAGATTTAAAAACATTTTCAAGATATCTTCTCAGCATATTTTATTCATAATATTAATTAGATAATTTATTGGCTCAAACGAACCATCCATTAAAACTCCCTATAGCACATTTTTTTTAACAAAAATCGATTTTTTTTATAAAAAGTCAAAATATCTAAATTCGCTAATAACTTGGCCAATAAGCGTTTAATCAAGAAGAAGAGCTCGATCTGAGATCACTCATATTTCTGACCAAAAATCGATTTTTTAATATAAAAACTCAAAATATCTAAATTCGCTAATAACATGGCCAATAAGCGTTTAATCAAGAAAAGGAGCTCGATCTGTGATCACCCACATTTCTTAACAAAAATCGATTTTTTTTTATAAAAAATCAAAATATCTAAATTTGCTAATAACTTGGCCAATAAGCGTTCAATCAATATAGAGAGCTCGATCTGTGATCGCTCATATTTCTGATCAAAATTCGATTTTTTTATATAAATACTCAAAATATCTAAATTCGCTAATAACATGGCCAATAAGCGTTGAATAAAGAAAAGGAGCTCAATCTGTGATTACCCATATTTCTTAACAAAAATCGATTTTTTATATAAAAGATCAAAATATCAAATTCGCTAATAACTTGGCCAATAAGCGTTTAATTATGAAAAGGAACTCGATCTGTGATCACTCATATTTCAGGCCAAAAATCGATTTTTTATATAAAAACTCACAATATCTAAAATCGTTAGTAACTTGGCCAATAAACGTTTAATCAAGAAAAGCAGCTCGATCTGTGATCACTCATTTTTTTGACCAAAATTCATTTACTTAAAAACTCAAAATATTTACTGTTATTTACATGTATTCTGTTGTTTCAAGACTTGGGTTTTTGACAACAAACTTAGGTTCTTTGTCTCTCAGTAGCGCTTCTATGTATATTTTATTCTATGTCTTATATGAATAAAAATTATCATTCAATAATACTTTTTTTTTTCATTTTAATTATTTTGACCCTTTCCAAATCGCTTCTCACAAATTAACAAATCGAACACAAGCATTTTTTGACTTGGACAGGACAACGTCTGTTGGGTCAGCTAGTTTTAAATAAAAATTTCAGAAAACCAACTACATGAAATGAACTCATAAATAAATTTAAATATTTCAACAAATATTTACGAATCATTAAAGTGAACAATAAAGGATTGTCAACATTTACAAACATTCCAAAACACTGTTATTTAAAACAATGACAAATAAACAAGTTTATCCATTCATAGAATTTGTTTGTTAAACTACAAAACCGAATAGAAAATAGGGACATTTTTCCCAAACTAAACGTATTCATTTATACTCCATTCGGATTCATATGTAAGTAGAATTGACTGACTGAGTCTTCACTATTATACGCAAGTTTTCCTAATCATTGTGTCATTACACTACATTTAAACACCAGACAGACAATTGTGCCTACACATGACTTTTTGAAAGAACAATTGGACAAGGATCCAAGAATGCTCATGGAAAATATTTGAATATGAATTGGCATAGAATATCAGATTGTTTGTTATACGCTACAAGGGGCTATTTAAATTTGCAGGAGAGTTTTGTAAATTTGTTTGGTTTATATGAATTTTGGTAACATGTTTAGCATAGTATAGAAATTAAGGCTATAGGAAATGGAAACAAACAACATATTCACACCTATAAAAGCAGAGAGAATCCTAATACTTTTTTAGTATTTAAAACTATTTAAAGCCAATAAATATGTTATTTGTTGTCCTGTAAAATCCTCCATTGTGCTGATAATTTATTTATTATCGATATAAAACAAAAACTATTTTGTTTTATTGCGTATTGTATTAGTTTAAAGGTACTTGAATTGCTTCATTGCCTACCAAATATTTCAAAATGTAATTTAGTTGAAAATCCAGACACGTTTGAATGGAAAAAGGCATCTCTTTTTTTCCAGTAGAAATTCAAAGGTAAACAACAATGTGCAAGAGTTTTGTAGAATTTTTAATTTAACAATAGTCGCATGTGTGAAGTTAAAACGTTTCGGTCGTTCGAAAAGAAAAAAAAAATGCCAGCATCATACTGTACATGTAGTAGAAGTATTGATTTTTATTGATATTATGCTGAATACATCATGACATTGATATTTTAGAAACGATTGCATTGTAATCGAAAGCCAAGAAAATTTCTTTGTTTTGAAGACAAGATATTTCCAATGGCTACACAGAGAAAACAGATTTGTAGTATCTGTTGAAAATCGAATGATTCGGGTGCACACATAGAATTTTTCGGTTCTATCAACAGAAAGTCAGTTGATAATGAAGAATTTTAGTTGAAGCATCCAAACGTTTGTTACCCTTTCCAAAATTTTGTAGCCATAACGGTAAAATTCGGTCACTAAGATAGAATCATTCGATTGGCAACAAATTCGGTTGCTATCACGAATCTGTTTTTTCTGTGTAGGAGATACATATTTTGAGAATATGGTGGTTTGGAGTGAAAATTCGTGAAGCAATTCATGAAAATTGGGATTTAGACCACTCACTTTTGTTCAAGAATAGGAAGCTACAGGAGAGAGTAACGCATTTTCATGAACCATATTTCAAAAATAATGAAAGTTTCGAACGAATTTATCCTAAGCGATGAAGCACAAGTCACATTCAAAAAGCGTCGTCATTTATTTTATGCTTAATATGTAACAAAATTAATTACAATTCAAAACAAAAAACATCCAGTTCTAAATAAAAAATAGACAAAACAAAAGTAAAAGAGCAAACAAATTTTTCTTTTAAAATTTCAATAATTTATATTATTGAGTGATTTTCGGAAGTGGGGTTATATGGGGGCTATGACCAATTATGGACCGATCACCATGAAATTAGGTCATGTGATTTATGTCTATATTAAAGTTAACTATGTTGAATTTTGTGTGTTTACCAACATTTTTAAGCGATTTATGCACGTTAAAGTGATTTTCGGAAGCGGGTCCATATGGGAGCTATGACTAATTATGGACCGATCATAACAAAATTTGGTGACATGGATTCTGTATATATAAAACTTATTTGGAGTGCAATCTGTGGAGATACATTTATAAATTAAACATTTATGACCGATAAAGTCCAATTTCGAAAGGACATTTGTATGAGGGCTAAGTGAAATAATGGACCGATTTCAGCCAATTTCAATAGGCATGGTCCTTGGGCCGAAAAAATAATATGTACCAAATTTTATCGAAATATCTTCAAAATTGCGACCTGTACTCTGCGCACAAGGTTTACATGGACAGCCAGCCAGCCAACCAGACGGACGGACGTCGTTTAATCGACTCAGAAAGTGATTCTAAGTCGATCGGTATACTTTAAGGTGGGTGTTAGACTAATATTTTTGGGCCTTACAAACATGTGCACAAACGCATAATACCCTCCCCACTATGGTGGTGTAGGGTATAATTAGGTTTGAGTAAAAAATTATAAGAAGGCAAAACACCCATCCTCGAAATAGCTCCATGTTTGTATAGGCATATGTCTTGTTTAAATAATTACAAAGTTATTTTAAGGTAAATAACGTCACAGTAGGCACTTTTTAAAAAAACTCACATTTGAACACATTTTCCCCCTTTTAGGAAATTTGGTATTTGAAAATAAAAACTGTCAAAAATTAAAATACCAATGATTTTAGGATATCTGGATCTATATAAACTGTTAATTTTGAAGACCTATATCAATTATCAATTCATCAGGAGCTCCACAAACCTTGCTCCCTTTTGAACAATTTATCGTTTTTTATATATTCCATGTAAAATCTGTTTTGGAAAAAACGTAAAAATACGGTAATTTTTCCAAATTTGGATGCGTGGACTTCTTGTTAGCAAATTGTTATATAGTAGTCGAAATTTTATAGAAAATATAGAAGATATTTAAAAAAAAAAAATTTCGAACCACCGCACTATAGGTAATTTTACCCATTTTTGAGGCAAAAAGTAATTTATTGAACTTTCATAAATGCATTTTTTGTTGTTGGTATTTGATAAAGAAAACATTAAAGCAAAAGATGCAAGTTTTGATTTTGTAAAAAAATATCGGCGACTGCTTAGCAAGTGGTCAAAGTCATTGTTTGTGAGCAAAGTGTTGAAATCAGTATATACAGTGCAATTTGTTCGAATTTTTAAGTTTATTTAAATAGTTAAAAAACAAACATAAATTTAAATTAAATATGGAAAACTAAAGTGATAGCTTAATATTTTAAGAAAAATATTTTGTAAAAAAAAATTGTTTTTGGAGAAAAAACTCATACTTCTGACACAACCCTTAATTTTATAATATTTTCAGAAAAATTAACTTTGGATAAACTTTTAAAAAGTTTGCCGAATTTGGCCGGGTTTAAACAATCAGAAACATGTTAAATGTGGAATTTTGAATTTCATGTTGCACTTTTTTGCACTTTTTGAGAAATATCATTTTTCGTAGGCAGCCGCTTGCAAAATAACGAACTAGCGGAAGGAGAAGAATGCTGCTGTTTACAATTTTGTTGTTGCTAAAGTTGAATGCGGCAATATTTTGAATAAAGAATAGGCTTAAGTAAAAAAAAAAATATTTTTTTTTGATGTTTTGGAAATAAAAATGTAGCTGCAATTTTGAATTTGAAAAATTTTACCTCAGATTCGAAATCAGCAATCGTGAATACCGCCGTATACCGATTTTCATGTAAATCATAAGTCATTTTAAAATTTACGCCGCCATAGTTAAGAAACTAAAAAGAGATCAAGCAAAATTAAAAAGAAATCAATTATCCTTAATAACTCTTGACCTAAAAGTGATAACGTAGACCTTCTCTAGGACTATTTTTATTTTAATTATCCGCTCATTTGGATCATAAATAGATTTTTGAAAGGACTTTTTTAATTTTCTCAAAAAAAGTGGCAACTTGACCCCTAAAGAGAGAAGATAGAGGATTAAGATCTTCCACAAAAATTATGCCCATAAAATTCCACAATATAACTCTGACAATAAGAATTCTCTTAGACATTAACTTACAACATTTTTTTCAGTTTTTGTAAAGCATCTCTTCGAATAAAAAATTAAAACTTTGACCCACTGTAAAAAAAAATTCAGACCAGCTGGACTATAAGTTTATTCTACAAAAATGATCTACTCAACATGCCCTTTCAGAATTATAAGGTCGCTATTCTGTTCCAATCAAAAAGTCGCAATTTGTAGGACAGTGTTATTTATAATTTTTTTTTCGAACCCATTACATTTTTAGATAATGAATATAAATTTTAGATAGTTCTCGTATTCTTAACAGTTTTAATTAAGAAATTATCTTAATATTAAAAACTTTTCTAACTACATCTAAAATATTTATGATTTTATCACCAATTATGCATTTTATAACAGAATGATCTAGTTGTTGTGTTCAAGCTGCAGGCCAATTTTTCTCCCAAGACAAAGTAATTTTTAACAGTGACTTATTGGGCATTGTTTTCTGTTTTGCTGTTCCAAGCACAAAACTAATATTCCTGAGTAATAAAATATAAATAGGTAATGACAGTCAATGCCTTTAAAATGAAAACATATTTCTTCTTGTTCGAGTACAGTCGAAATAAATAATCATTTCCTATTTATTTAACACCAAAAGTAAAATAAAATACTACTATATGGATTTCTCTCTGTTCTAGTTCATTGTATTATTGAAGAATGTTTGTTTTGTTTTTGTGATTTTTTTGGACTTTAATGGCCAACGACCTTTATCGATAATAGCCATCTCTACACTCTACTCTTTTGTTTGTGGCTGCTAAATCCAAAAATTCTAATGTGTCTGTGTATGTTTGAGTGTATTGAATGAATGAATGTATTTGTAGGTTATCGTTGCCAACCATAAATTTTTGTTTTATGAAAAGAGCTTAGACTTTTGTCCCAATTGTCGGTTATTGTACTGGTTGGATCCTTCATGGGTTTTGTTTTGTTTTATTTTATTTTCTGGTGTATTTGTTTGGTTTGCTCGTTCATTCGTATGTTCGTTTATTGCTTTCGTTTCGTTTCTTTTGTTTGTGTATGTGAATTGAGCCTTAAATAAAGTTTTGTTTGTCCTGCAGTACCCAGAGTTCAGCAAATATTTCTATGTGTATGTGTGTGTGTGTTAGTGTTTGGTTTCGTAAGTGCATGTATTGGTATTGTTTGTATGTTTGTGTAAGTGTGTTTGGCCATGACTTATCTTGCTCAGCATGTACTAAATGCTTTAATAGGCGTTTATTTGAAAATATTAGCTTAACTTTATTGTTAAGCTTTCAGACAATTACTTTGAATCGATAAATAATCCATTTTCATTTAATATTTTTGTTTTGATTTTTTTCTGTTTAAGAATTTTTGTTTGTTTTATTGGCAATAGTTAAAATTTACATGCCTATCCAATAACAAGCTCATACATATTTGTTTATATATGAAACAAGTTTTTAAACTTGACTATAAATTCTGTTAGAAATTTATATAAATTATGTATGCACTCGATTATTTAAAACTATATACGTATGTAGTATGAAATTTATGAATTGTTTAGGCATAATTGTTATTTATAAGTTGGTGTAAGTTTGGTCAACAAAAACCTTTCAAGTGGACACAAATTTCTATTTAAGAAATTTTATTTAATGGAACATGCCATTTTATAGTGAAATAATTTAATATTATAAATTATAAATTCTAAGTTCTAAAAGATCATTGACATTTTTGATATATTTAATATACAAATTTAAAGGAGAAATGCAGTAAGAAATAATAATAAGTATGTAAATACTTATGTATTTTCATATTATCTCTTTGTTATGTTTATGCTTAAGGACTTAAACAGAAGTACAGTAAATACTGCATACAACAAAGAATTAGAGAAAATAGGGGGTATTTGTTTTAAAAACATCTACATTTTCAATATATTTAAAACAAGTAAGAAAGTATGGTCGGCCAAGCCAGACCATACAATACCCTCTTTTAAAATTTCAATAATTTATATTCGTAAATGATTTTCGGAAGTAGGCCTTATATGGGAGCAATGACTAATTATGTACCGGTCATAATAAAATCTAGTGACATGAATTAGGTATATGGGCTATTTCATGTCAAGTGAACCAACTTTTGAAATCGATGTCTTCCGATTACCTATATTATCTATTGTTCTTAGCAAAATGTGTCCCAAAGTTTCTTCAATCTTTCGAAAAATAATAATTAAAATTAAAAAGGGTCCATTTTGAAAAAAAAGCCAACAAAGTTTTTGATTTCGCAAAAAAAGTCAAAAATTGTATGTTTTGAGTTACAAAATATTTATTTTGATGGATATCCCAATCGCATCCCACTAAAAGACCAAATAGGTGTTCAAGGAAAATTTTTTTTAAATATTTTTTTTCGAAAGATTGAAGAAACAGCTATCTAAACTATTTGAGACACATTTTGCTAAGAATAATAGGTAATAAGTTACATGGATAAGAAAAAACACCTGCTTGACCAAAATGTCAAACTTTGACCCCCTCTAACTCAGAGAGTTCTCGACCGATGTTGTGAACTGAATTACTATCCAATAGAGCTAACCTTGGTGCAAATTTCATCCTGATCGGAAGACATCGATTTCAAAAGTTGGTTCACTTGACATGAAATGTCCCATATGGGCTAGTCCTGCGTGACGAACGTTTCATTCGTACACGTTTTCATATTTAAATATGAAAATTTTTTGGTTTTTCAAATAAGATACCTCCAACGTATACTATACGCTATAGTGAGATTTAAGTGCAATTCCAAATGGCATAAGACATTTCCTTTTAATTGCCAAAAAGTGGATGTAACTTTAAAAGTTAAAGTGTTTATTCGCAATTTTAGCGAATTTGGCATAATAAAGCACACAAAATCTTATTCCTAAAAGAAAGATGAATGAAAGAAAATTCTAATATAACATATTTGCATGAACAATCATTTGCCGTTTTCATAAAAAGCCGAGAACATTTTGTTACGCACGTTACGTGACGCTCGTTACAAATTATCCAGATGCTAGAAAATTATCTCCTTTTCCGTGAGAAGTTGCGAAAAATTCCATTCAAAGTGAAATTACTCAAAATTCATTTGTATTTAAATTGAATGGTCAAAAATATAGCTGTCAATCGAACCATCTTGTTAACATTTCAGTAATTATAAAAACACATTAAAAAATTCAATTTTTTTTATAAAATTAAGATATCCGACCTAGTGTCGGATTTGATAATCATTTTTGTATGAATGACCATCAAAATCAGGCTTGGGCGATGCCAATTACATTTTCCATTAAATTACTTTAGGTGTAATTGCAATTGATAATTGAAGAATTATGATTACAATTACAATTACATGTAATTGTAATTTGAAAAATTCAATTACAATTAACAGTAATTGCAATTGAAAAATGGCAATTACAATTACCAGTAATTGTAATTGATAGAAAAAGCATATGTAATTTAATAAAAAGTAATTTAATTACTTTAAATACAATTACATTTATAAATATTAAACCGGTTTACCGTTTTTTTCATCTTTGTAAACTCGACCGGTTTCGGGTTTCTTTAACGGTTTTAATGAAATATATTTTTATAAAGCTCATTTAAACATACATATTTTTGGAAAACTTTGATACTATTTTTAAAAATATTATTTCGTCAAAGATATAAAATAATTGCATAAAGAATTAAAAAATGTAAAATTTTCGAGGATTTATTACTCAATTCTTAAGGACCATATAAGGACCACGAACACATTAAGCTGCATAAATATCTAAAAAATATTAGTATTGAACAAAAATTCCATACCGATCCGTAATTTATATTTGCAAATCATACTACACGATTTTGTGAATATAGTCCATATTTGGCCATACCTCCCATATAACGTCAACTCCCGAATAAAATCGTAATAAATTTCATACAAAGTTGAAATTCGAAACAAAAAATTTCAATATACATATATAAAAATCAATGTACTCAATTTTATGAAGATAAATTATCTTCATAGCCTACGCATGAGAAACATTTCCGGAAAACTCATTAACCTTCACAAATCTCCAAAATAAATCATTACTGAACCAAGTAGGTCATAGCCCCACATATGTCCCTCAACCCAAAAATACATTAACGCAAATTTAACTGAAATCAGTTTCAAGTAGACAGAAATCATACTATTTGATTTTGAGACAATGGGTTCATAATTATATATTGCACGTATATAAGGCTCATATCCGGAAAACTCATTAAACGCGAATATATGTATATTAAAATTTTGTGATATAACTCATTTTCGTATGCAAAATTTTGAACTATGTCTAATGCTATGTTCACACTTGGGCTTTTAAACGCGTTTAAGCTAAATTTTGATTAAGTTAATCAAAGCCGTTCACATTACATTTGAGATGATTAAGTTGACACTAAAATGATTAAGTTGACAAATAAACAAACAACAAACTAATTTATATTTCTTTAAGGCATTAAATATGGAAATAAATACTTTATTAAAGATATCAGCAAATTATTTTAAAGTTTTTAATAATGAAATTTTGAACATTGATGAATTATTTAAGGTTTTTTAAGGAAAAAAAAGAAAACTTCTGTCAAAATTTATTTATCGGTACTCCACTAAAAGGTGGCCGATGCTACATCATCATCAGTTTGAGGTATGTTCACTTGATCCTACGTGATTAATGAAGTGATTAAGATTTAATCATGTCAATTTGAAGTGATTAACAAATCATTTAAATGTATGGATAATCATCTCGATTTTGAAGTGATTGAGATGATTAACTCTGCAAATGTGAACATAGTATAAATATATTTGTATACCCTTTTTTATAATCGGATTCTTCACTTGAGTTATATATAATTATTTTAATAGGATCTTTATACCAATGTAACTTCTATAATACTCATCATATTTAGGTGGAGGGTATTTAAGACTCGGCACGGCCGAATATAGTACTCTTACTTGTTTTTAAATGTAAATCATAACTTACAAATTTACTTCGTTTTAAAAATAGTTTGTTAATTTTGTTCAATATTCGTACATCATATTTCAAAAATGGCCAATATGTTAGTTCTGTGAATCATATACGATATGGAGTTGGAGTTTCGAGTTAATACGTCTTGAAATGAGTAGAATGTATACTTTGAATTTCAGAGAATTCGAAGTTGCTAAAAATCCATATACATATGTACTTCGAAAAAATTTAAAAATTATTGTTTACAAACTATTTTTATATCAAGATTTTCAATCATTGTTGGGAAACTGAAGACTAATTTAATTAATCGAGTATGCATCAGTAGATATGTATGTGTTATTATATAATATACTGGTCTTCGGCATTCTACTGCACACTATAAAAATAAGTAATTGGTAACTTCTGTAATTTTATATTTTTTTAATAATAAATACTTTGAAAGTAATCATTACATAGTTTTAGTCATATTACTATTACTTTTTCTTAATTTTGTAATTGTAATTGACATTTTTCAATTATAATTACATGTAATTGTAATGTAAAATTTTGCAATTACAATTACTTCTAATTGTAATTGAAAAATTCAATTACAATTATATGTAATTGTAATGTACTATTGGTCAATTACACATTACAAGTAATTGTAATTCCAAAAATCCAATTACAATTACAAGGTAATGGTAATATATTACACAATGTAATCATTACCCCCCAAGCCTGATCAAAATACATTTTGTTTATATATTAAATATTATATAAATATCAAGTCTAATATTACAATTAAGAATTCCAATTTTGATTCATTTAAACATTTTTTTGTTGGTAGACTGTTTCTGGGACTTGCTTATTTGGAGCAAAACTTCGCGAGGACATTTGTATGGGGGCTAGGTGACAGCCAGCCTGAGGGATGGATGGATATCGTTTAATCGACTCAAAAAGTGATTCTGATATAGAAAATGTAGTTCCAAATAAAACAAGCTGTAAGTTTTTAAAATCTGTCCACTACTTTTTATTTTATTCACAAAAGATTAGATACATAACTCGTAGTAATAAGCTACATCGTGCAGTGCTCTTCTATGTTTAGTACTGCAATAGTAGGTAATGCAGTGCCGTTTTTACAAAATGGCAAGATTATGTAAGAATTAAAAAGTTTATAAAAGACTTTTTGCAAAAATATGGGAAATAATTTTAAAATGTTATTATTGGATATTTGCTTTATCTTTTGTTTATAAAAGCAAAAGTTTTGGACAGATTTTAATCATTTGGAGCATGTTTTGTTTGGAACTTTGTTTTCTATACGCTTAACAGCGTAGCTTCATTTTTCAATTTTTCATGCCGTTTTAAAAAACAAAAATTTTTAAATTATGCTAAAAAATTATTTTTTGTTTGCCAAACAAATTTATATTTATAAAATGAATGCGAAGATTAAAAACGTGTTAAGCCTTTCTTAAGGCTAATTTTATTGCGAAATTTCGGTTTTTTCAGTGTATTCAATAAACTAAACTGTTTAGCACAAATCATGCCATATAATTTTATGACGAGCGGTCATAGCACCCATATAAGGCCCACTTTTAGAATATCCACAAATATTTTACGAGTATGTTTTTTATGTACAGAAATCTGAAATATGTTTTTTATGTACAGAAATCATGCTACTGATTTCTTTTTGTGATTGGTCCATAATGGGTCATTGCTTCCATATAGAGCTCACTATCACTTTGCAGCCTGTGAAAATAAATATCTGCTGCTTACTTTTGTTATGTTATTATGTTTTGTTAGGTTATTAGAGAATATATTAAGTTTTTATATGGGCATTTCCACTGAAAAGTCCACACAGACCGAAAACAAAACATAGGAATTTAACGAGGATTTAACGTACATATCGTCGGAGCAAGTCTACTTGTTTTCTACATTGAGAATTGAAAAGTAGAAGGAGCCGCGAAGACATGCAAATAATAGCAGCTGAAACTGCATTGTCACTTAAAATTACTATAATATATTATATTTAAATTTATGTTAATATATTATATAATAAATATATGTTTATTAGGCTGGGTCGATTTTTTTCATAAAAAATCGTATAGCAGAAACGCATTCTACGGAAAATTCTAAGAAATTTTCCCCAAGAAACCATAGGTCTAAAACAGTGGTGCTCAAACTTTGGTTGTGTTGGTAAAACAGCAGATAATAAAAACAACAACACCACAACTGATTTGATTTTGTTCTCTTGGATGAAAACAAAGCAAAAAACACATGATCATTATAAGACAACACACAAGTAAGCTTATAGTGTATGTGTATCAAAGTAACGTCAGCAGAATTAGCTTCCCTATCACGCGTGCTAGGGAATTGTGATATTGAGCGACACTGGTCTAAAATCAAATCCTATCTTGCGCATTTCGACTTTTATCCAATAAAACAACTATTAAAAAAATATATATATACTGAAATATCATATCATTTCATTTTAGACCTATGGATTCTTAAGGAAACTTTCTTAGAATTTTCCGTAGATTGCGTTTCTGCTATACGATTTTTTACTTTTTTATCGTCCATACAATTCGACCCGGCCTAATGTTTATAAATTTCTTATATTTTTCGTATTTCTGAATCAAAAATATTTCAAATGGAAATTTAAGTAATGTAACGTTTTGTAAAGTCACGCCTGATATTAAAGCTAATACATAAATAAAAAAAACGAGGAAAGATTTTTCAATTTTAAAATTTAGAAAATTAATGTACATATATTATTCCAAATCCTATTAAAAAAGGTTTTCGCAGATTTATGCAATTTTGTAATGCCAGACAAACAATTACTTCTCAAATATAAAAAATTAATGACTTTTTCATTCTTTTTTTTTAACATTTTGTCGTACAAATGTCACGTCACGCCATAATGGAAATGCCCATATATGTAAATACATAAATATATATGTAATGTATATAAAATTTATAAATTTAATATATATACATATGTGTATAATAAAATAATAATGTATAGAATGAACGCATACAATGAAACTATACAAAAGAGTATGTTACAATCATGTGACCATAAGAATATGTAAACTTATAACAAAAAGACGAAATCTTACTGTAGTTAATAAAAATTCTGACATAAGTACCAGTATATACATATGTATCATCTACATACATATATAAATATACGAAAGATTAGTGTATTATTTATTATTCATTTAAGTAAATTCACCCTACCAACAGAATTATAAGTAATTAACTTTTTAAATGAATTATATTTATCTTATATATAAAAAGAATTGTACATTTTGATGTCACCACTAACTGCGAAAACGGGTCGACCGATTTCAACCAATTTCAGGGTACGTTGGGGATGGTCTGTAGATGGTTTATGTGAAGTTTGCACGAAATCGGCATAGTGGTTCCGGAGATATGGCTGGACCGATTTTTATCAAATTTTCAGTGAATCTTCAGATTCTTGATTTTCGGTCTGTGGGCGGAGGGGCGTGGTAAAATCAAAATTTTACACTAATGATTTCAAGGTCAGTAATTGTGGTCAAACTTTTGCAAATAAAAAAAAGTTAAAAAAAAATCCAAAAAAAAAAAATTGTCAAAAAATTATTTTTATTTTTTCATTCGAGAAATACATGAATGCTTTTTTTCATTCCCAACGATCAAACAATGCTCATTTTAATTTCGTTGCTTAACATCATTCTAAATATATTAATAGTGGTGTACTCTGAAGCGAATGATTTGGTGTAACATGTCCGGTACATACCAAATTTTCATATCGTTCGATAAAATAGGTAGGCCGCTGTTAACATTGTACTATAAAAGTGCTTTTATATTATCAACCGATGATAAACAAAATTTCCGAAAGTACAACTAATATAGTAAACAACGTCGACAAATCAGATTTCGTTCCCGCCGAACTTCTGCCAATTGCAATTGAATATTCAATCAGTTGTCGACAAGGTATTCACAAGTCTTACAACCAACTACAAAAATTCGGATTGGCTGTGGGAACGTGCAATTTTGGTACCAAAAAATGATGCTAATTCAAATGAAACTGACTGGCGAAAGAATGAAATACAAATCGATTGACACAGTAATGAACGAAGAACAAGCCTCAATTATGCTACTGAAACATTGAAGGTTGGATCACAGATAATGTTTCTCCGCAACATAAACGCGCCAAAATTATGCAACGTAACAGGATTGAACATCAAAAAATGTTCACCAAATTTAATTGAGGCAACAATCATCGGTGGCAGATTAAAATGCTAAGAAGTAATGATTTCACGCATACCAAAGATTTCCAACGACAAAGCATAATAAAAAAAAAAAGAAACTTATATCCCCTGTTCTTAAGATGAATTCATAAATATAATATTCCATTTGCCTTAAATACATCCGTTTCTTTTGTTTAAGGGCATATCATGCCACTGTACTTATAGATATCTGCTACAACTTTGTCAAATGACCACCTCAGTGTTTCGGGTGCGATGTCAGGTCGGCTGAGTCCGTGCTTTTTTTTGTCCGACATTGTATATTCAAATCGAGATGCAATATAAAACAGAATTATAAAATTAGCTAGTAATTTATAAAATTTTTTCTAAAATTCTATTAAAAAATTTTTAAATCTATGTATTTGCAGCTAATGTTATGAGAAAATTTACCTGAGACTTAAAATATATTACTTCTTGCTCTTATATACTTTTAGTGAAATTTTCTCTATAGTATTTATTGTTCATATATTTCGATCAGTAGTAGGCGAATAGAGGGATTTTAGTTTGTGTGCATGTATGGGTAAAAAATAAATTATCTGCATTTTTACGCACTATTATTTACATTCGGGTTGTGTACGTGTGAATTGACGAAAATCTTCGTAATCTGAACAATATGAACTCACATCGCTGGTATGGATACCTAAATATTTATTCAATCTTTCGAGAAAAAAAATTTATACAAAAATATAAAAAATGTTTGACATTGTTTTTTTTTTTTCTTTAAAAAAAGCTTAGGTCATTTCCAGTACGGCAGTGTACGTGTAAATTGTCAAAAATCTTCGTAATCTGAACAATATGAAAGCGCATCGCTGATTTAGACTACGATTGCTCACATCTTATCAAATATTTCTATCAGTTACAAATTCATATAAAATAATGAAAAGAGGCCAAACAAAATTCGATTAAATTTAATTTTTATACCCTACACCACCAAAGTATGGAGGGTATATTGGATTAGTGCGGATGTTTGTAACATGCAAAACTATTGTCCCAACCTTAAAGTATACCAATCTGTTCAGGATCACTTTCTGAGTCGATTACCTTGTAAGCAAACTAAAGGTCGTAATTTCAAAGATAATTCGACAAAATTTGGTTCACGCTGTTTGTCCTATCTAAAAATAGTTAAGGTCTCATAAATACCTTATGTATATAGATATCCAAACCAAATTAAGCTCAAATAAGTTCTATATAAGCCGAACACGAATTAGCAAATTTTCGCCATAGCTCCCATATCCGGAATTCATTTCATCGAATATAGATTTCTTAAAAATGTTAGTATTCAAATAAAATTCAACACAAACAAGTTTCACATATAATCACCTAATTTTAGGTGTCCATAATTAGTCATAGCTCCCATATAAATTTTAAAAGAAAACTGTTTATAATCATCTTCTCGGTGTAGGGTATCATTTTATGATTTTTTTAGATTTTTAATACTTTAATAGTTTCTTTAAGTTGTGATAAAAGACTCGCTTCTGTAATTTCTTCAGTTTCGCCTATTACCACATCATCCTCCGACTCATTAGGACAAAGATCATCATAAAACATTCTAGAAAAAAGGGTCATTTGCAAATTCCTTAGTGTCAGTTTTCGTACTATGGTTCAAAAAACTATTGCTAGAAGGGAATGTTTGCGAGTTGAGAAATAAAATTTGTGTGTTAAAAACTATATTTATATATAATTTAATCGACACAAATTAATCGGTTTATTTGTAATTTGAAAATCGTAAATTTTGAATTATTCGAACAGTTAACCGACAAAGATGAATCGTTTAATCGATTAACGGTTAATCGATTGAATACCCTAGTATATATGTATATTGCCCACTTTCAGCGTATATCATCCTAAATATATCAAGAACACTTTTAAAAATGTTACATTTAATTGCTGACGAACAGATTATACTGTAGAAGTTACAAACGAAATGACAATCTTATATAAACCCTTCTCACGGAGGATATAAAACAACAACGCCAAACGAAACAAAACACCAAAAAAAGAAAAAAAAAAAAACAAAAACCAAATACGCAAAGCAATGAAACCAACACACATCCAAACATTAGTTTTGTTGCTTTTTTGTCAAAGCATGCAATAAATTGTCTTTTTTTTGATGAAATTTTCAGACGATTTTCGATGGACGGAATTTGCTGATTTAAAATAGAAAACTTCTCGTAAGCATGTCTGACAGATTTATTGAAGATTTGGATCCTGAAGATATCTGGGGTTTTCAGAAAATTGATTTCAACAGACAGACGGACATTGCTTAATCGACTCCCCTTTCTATAAGGATCCAGAATATATATACTTTATAGGGTCGGAAAATTATATTGTAGAAATTACAAAAGGAATGACAAACTTCACTCACGAAGGTGAAGGGTATAAAAACATATAACATGGTACTAATATTTTATATGTTTATGTTACGAAAAATATGAAGAAAATCATAAAATCCCTAAAACAATAACTTTTTTTCCTTTGATCCATCTCACCAAATACTGAACCCAGAACAAACATTTTGAGAAACTGTAAATGAAACAAATTTGTATTTTATTTGGGAACTTCCTTAATATTTTTTTGGGGCCACCCAAATGAATTGGTATGTTAAAATAGTTCCTTAAAGAAAGTAGTTGATATTCCCAAATTTAGCGATTTCTTAATATCATATTTATCCCAAAGAAATCATTTAAAAAAGCACATTAAAAAAATTTTAAATATACTTAAATTTTTAAGATCTTTTAACAAAATGTTTGATATTTGAAATTTTTGTATAGATTTAATAAGAGTATTATTTCCATGAAAGAGGAATGTAAGAAAATGTGCAGCACCCTAACATCCAATTGTGCTACAACAAATATTCCTTGGTAATTCTGTCCAATTTTTATGATTTCATATAAATAGGACAACCCTAGTGTATAATATGCTTTTTCATATTTATGTGTATTCGAATTGTTGGCTTTTTATTTACAAAAGAACATATTGCATTATATAAAATCATATAAGTATTAATATGACTATAACTGTGAAAACTATGACTATTATAACTTTAGCCGACATTCTTCCAGCCATATTTTTTCTTATATTTTTTATATTTAACCTTTTTGACTTCAATATAATATGTACATATGTATGTATGAATTTATGTGAGTGTAAACTTAAATTTTTGCCTTAGCTAAGCTTAACAAATCTGACTTTTGCATTTTGTTACTTACTAACAAACCAGTAAGTTTTCTGTTTTTTTTTGTTACTTGTTTACCCCAACTCTTAAAGAAACTTCCTCGCATTCCTTGGTCTCTATTATTCATTCTATTACTTTCTTTAAAAAGTATATGACATTTACATTTGTCAAGTTGTCTTTTTTATTTTACTTTATTCATATTTTTTTTTAATAAATTTTTCCTCTGTACGTGTGTTTCTGTTTAAGTACTCATTGTGGCACAGTGGCACAATTTAAGGCAAAAGCGGTCTACAATTTATTAAAAATTAATGTAAATTAAATAATTCCTTTTAAAGTTTTTTTTTAATTACCATTTGTGCCTTGTCCCCATGCAAGGTCACAGGTTAGGACTTAGTTTGAATTCCGTTATGTTTTGTCTTAATACTTTAAAACCCCATTTGAAAATCTGGCTTTTAGTAATTTTAAAATGTTAACAAAATAAAAACTACCTTGAACAAATATTTACAAGTTTTTCCATATTTTATCTATTTTAATCGGGATCAATTTGTTGTATTTTACATCAAGTAGCGAAAGGCAGAAAAGTGGACTTTTTTGGAAGTAAACATAATCTTTTTTCAAAAAAAATATATGCAGATCTTTAAATTACAGACATTTCTACAGTGAAAATATGCCCCAATGTTTTTAAATTAAAATTAATTTATAGTTTTTGGACCTTTTTAAGAGCTCAGAAATGTGCAACCATCGGAACTTACAAAATATACTAGATAACTCAAATTAATATATTTTTCTATTGTTCGAATAAAACGAATAATTTGAATTTTAACTTGTTCGAATAATTCGATCACACGTTTATTATCAAAATTTTTTAGAAATTGCGGGATTCACGATAACAAATATAAAAATTGTTTTTTATTTTTTCATTTTCAAAGGAAAAATCTAAATATGTAACTGTAAAATTTCATTACAAAATATTCATAAATAAAAATTTAATTTCAATTTTGTATCATTGAATAAAAAAGTTTTTTGTCATATTTTTGAATAAAGTATTCCATGAATTTTTAATTGTCAAAAGTTATAAATATTTTTGAAAAACCACACCACAGCCATTGACTGGTTTATTTCCATTGGTTCAAGTCCTAAATAAAACATTTTGAAAGACTTGTTTTTAGAATTGCAATGACTTACAGTAATATTTATATATTTATAGAAGGAGCTATTGGACCACTCATCTACAGAAAACGAAATACTCCCTTTATCTTTAGTTATTTGTCGAATTTAATAAACAATACAAGTTTTGTAAGTCATTATTACTTATTTAAATTTGGAATTGTGAAAAGTTTTAAGCAATTTAATAAATTTAAATATATACAGTCAAGGAAAAAAGTCTAAATACACCCTACAATTTTGAAGTTTGAGATAATTAGTGGCAATAATTAAAAAATATGTTATAGCAATGTTTAAGGTATTTAATATTAAGACAGTTTGAAGTAAAAAAGAATATGAAAAAAATGTAACATAGAAATTATTGGGAAAAAACATAATAATTAGCGGGAAAAAAGTCTACATACAACGTAGTATCTTCTAACATCACATACAATATTTAAAACAAAGAAAAGGAAATAAAAGTTAATTTTGTTGATTTATTTAAATTTACAAGCATTACAATTGTGAAAGTGATAATTAAAGATTTTATTTTTCAATTTTTATCCTTGAAAATGACAAATTGAAAAAGGGTTCATATTCCAGTTCGGAATATGGTCGTAAATCTCCAAAAGGAAAATAAATTTTATGGAGAAATTGCTAAGACAACAAAATTAAGTCAGCTACTGTACCTATAGTCAAACATGGTGGAGGCAAAGTTATGGTTTGGGGTGCCATGGCGTCATCTGGAGTGGGTCGTTTGGTTTTTGCCGTACGTAACATGGACCGTTATCAATATAAAAACATATTGGAACAAAATATTAAGACATTTGTTGATAGTTTGGGCCTGGGAAATCAATGGATTTTCCAGCAAGATAACGACCCTAAGCATACTGCGCACATTGTTCGAGGCTGGCTTCTTTATTATGCCCCAAGACAGCTATATTCACCACCCCAGTCACCAGACTTAAACCCAATAGACCACATATGGGACGATTTGTAAAAATTTGTGCGAAAATATGACATCAGTAGCCTTGAAACATTAAAAACCGCTCTTACTCGAGCATAAGCCGAAAAACACCCTCTATTACAGAGAATTTGGTGAAATGAATGCACCGTCATCTTATTGATGCCCAAGGTGTACCAACCAAATATAAAAAGTTATTTTTTTTTTAATTTTATATAAAATTTTGAAATAATATTTATTTGTTGGTTGCTGTATGTAGACTTTTTTCCTATGAATTTTTAATGTTTTTGTTATTATGGTTTATAATATGTAAATTATTTAATTTTTTATTTTATAAATAAAGTTGTTTATTAATGCCTTAAATACTGACATAAACATTTTTTTAAATTTCTTCACGAACTCTCTAAAACCCCTAAATCATAGGGTGTATGTAGAATTTTTTCCTTGACTGTATGTACATTTATTCGTTTTATTTGATTATGCTATAAAATTGTTCGAATTATTCGTTATTCAAAAATGGTAATTTTTAAATTGTTCGAATTATTATTCGTCAGAAATTATTTGATTAATCGTACGATAATTACTCGAATAAATACCCTAGTATATACGTTTCTACATAACTGCCACAAGGCGCTACGAACAAAGTCCCCAATGAACAAAGTCCCCAAACCACAAATGAATTAAAGCCCTAAAATTGGGGACTTAATTCATTATGTATTAAAACCTAAAAGTTCTAAATGAAATAAATCCCCAACCAAAGGAACGAAACCCCCAAACAAAATGAAAAAACCGTCTTCGCATACTAAAAACTTTTTGCATTGTCGGCATTCGGCCGGGCCCAAATTTCTGCTCTGGGGTGTATCAAAAACCGTCTTCACCCAGAATGCGCAATGCAAAAAAGCTTTTCTGAGCGCAGCCGGTTTTTGATACACCTCAGACGAGAAAAAATTTTCCGCTCAGCCGAAGGCCGGCAATGCAAAAAACTTTTCTGAGCGAAGCCAGTTTTCGATATACCCCAGAAGAGAAAACCTTTTCCCCCTGCCGAAGGCCGGCAATGCAAAACAACTTCTCTGAGCGAAGCCAATTTTTGATACACCCCAGAGGAGGAAGCCTTTGCGTCTGGCCGAAGGCCGGCAATGCAAAACAACTTTTCTGAGCGAAGCCAATTTTTGAAACACCCCAGAGTAATTTCATTATGAATTAAATCCCCAATTTTAGAAGTGAAATAAATCCCCAAAAAATGAACTATGTCCCTAAATTTCGTTGTTGGTTTTTTCTATATAAAATTTTGGGGTTTGGGGACTTTGTTCATTGGGGACTTAGTTCTTTGCGGCGCTATTTATTTCACAATATTTATAATCAAAGTTTTACAAACAAATTGCAAGATGTATAAAATAATTTTATTTTATAGTAAAACAGTTCACTGTACATCGTATAACTTTCGGATAAGTTACAATATCTTTTTAGACTTTTTATTATTTGTCTATATGTGTGTTGGTCTTGTAAGTTTGTGTTAGTTGTGTTTCTTTCTTTGTGTTGCCTTTTGTTACATTTGCAATCATCAAACATACATTTCTGTATGCTTTTGGGTATACACTTGATGACAAAGTTATGATTGTCATCATCATAAGTCTCACAAACCACTCATCACCACTCATACGTACAACTACACACACTCACATATCCAAATATCCATGTAACAACATAGATACGTGCATACATACTAGGGTATTCATTCGAGCAATGATCGTTGGATTAATCGAATAATTTCTTACCAATAATTATTCGAACAATTTAAAAATTACCATTTTCGAATAACGAATAATTCGAACAATTTTATGTAGAATAATCGAATAAAACGAATTCGCTTAAAATTGTTCATAATTATATAATTCCAAATAAGTAATAATGACTTACACAAATTATATTGTTTCTGAAATTCGACATTAGTTATTTGATAAAGGGAGTCTTTCGATCTCTGTAGATGAGTGGTCCGATAGCTTCTTCTATAAATATATAAATATTACAGCAAGAAGTTACAATTGTAAAAACAAATCTTTCAAAATGTTTAATTTAGGACTTGAACCAATGAAAATAAAAGGTACGGAATAAAATATTTGTTATTTGATACAAACAGGCTGAATAATTTTAGAACTGATTTCGAAACAAAAATTTTAGGATCTTAACATGAACATATGCTGGCGAAATATTAGCACAATCGCAATTAATAAGCAAAATATTAACTTAGATTAAAGTGGTGTTGAAAATGATTGCGAATGTGATTTTGAAACGGTCGTCAAAAGTGATATTGAGGATGACATTTATAACGCTAACGTTATTTATATTTAAAACTTATTTATATTTAAAATATAAATAAGTGATGTTATTAACCGTGTACATAAGTGTTGCAAAATATTTAATAAATCTAGAGTTTCGTGTTCGATTTTAATCGAAACCGCGGTTTTTCAAGGCCTTAAACCGAAACCGAAACCGACAGTTATTATTCGGTTTTTGCTTTTAATCTATTTTCAGTAGAAAAATTAAAAATTTCGAAATGAGTAACAAACTTTTTCCTCCAAAGATTCATCAAAGTATTTTCTGACAATTAAAATTCAATTGACTGCAAAATTCAATTCCATACAAAATTTGTTTATAAACCTTTGATAAATTTATAAACTGTTTATGCATATGGGGGTTAGATAGTTTCAAATATGCAATAAAAATATGAAATACTGGCTGACCTGGTGCGCTACGCCATACCAATTAGAAGAAAGAAATAGTATTATTAAGTCTCCCTTTGTGAATTAATAATAATTCAGGATAACATTATCAAATATTCCAAAAGTACTATTACAATAAAGAAACAGTACTATTTCCAACTATTATGTACATAAGTAAAATAATTTAATATAATAAAAAGTACTATTAGAAGATAAAGTAAAAATTTTCCAGAATTGAACCCCCATCAAGTTTGAAATCAAATTAATTTATTGATTATAGGTTCAATATTATAGAAAATTAAAAAAGTACCTGTACTCCTTAGTTTGGTTTAGTTCTCCTTTTTTTGTATCATAATACCATTGAGCCCGCTATTCTTGATTATTTTTTTTTACTGAGAAGCATATTATTCAACTTTAGTGTATATAAGCTAACTAATTTAATATATTAAAAAAGTACCATTAAAAGAAAAAGTACCAATTTTCCTTATCCTCTTGAACACCCGTCAAGTTTGAATTTTTGTTGGCTTTTCCTATATTATCAACAGATTTTGTTTCCATAATACTTGATATTTAATAAATTATCACAAAACCAAACGAATCCGATCGGTTTTCAATTTTTTAAAACCGAAACCACGGCTTTGAAATTCTTCAGCTTTTTGGAAACTCCAAATAAATCTAATGATAAACACAAAATATTGGAAACTTACGTTTTGTTGCACATCTTTGTTTAATATGGTAATAAACTGTTTGCGTATTTATAAATGCGTCAATCATGCACTGTCTGACTTAAAATTAGTCACGTTCACTGACAGTGATAACAAACTTTGGTCAGATTTGTGTAATTCCCTAAGACCACTTGACTAAGCAAAGATTCGGCAACGTTTATAGAGCTTGAGGGTGTAATACAATTTGTTATAAATAATTTAGATAAAGTGAATAATTCATTTACTTAATAATTAGTTACTCATTTAAACCCCGAATTAATGAAAGAAATAAAAAAGTTCTTAATACGTTTATAGTGTACTTGAATTCAAGATCATGTCCAACTAGCTCAAATTTTTAAAAGCACAGCTACAAATTGGAAACTAAAAAGTTTGCTAGTCAATTGTTTTGTAGATTGTTTGGGGAGGGAATCTGATCAGAATATTTCTGATGAAAATTTAATGATGGACTTTGTTTTCGAATATTTTTTAATATTATCAATACCTGAATTGTTGACTGTAATGTTATTTTTTGTTTTGCTTTAACAACAAAATATTAAAAAACCTACATTGTAAAAAGATAGCGAAAAATTATATATTTTTGCCCCGATTTTGATAAAACTTAAGAAAAATATAACATGAAGTCTAGTATTTACAATAACATTACAAATATGGAAATTAAGAGCACTTGGGGTCCAAATGACCCTGAACTTTTAAAATCACGAAAAACACAGTCATTTTGACCCCATGTACTCTTAAGGGTTATCAAAAAAAAATATATAACATTTCGCTATCTTTCCATTAGAATTTCCAAATATTGAAAAATTTGTACTTTGACCTTCACGATTTAAGGGTTAATTAACGTTTTCCGATTTTAGGAAAACTTTCGTACTATATTTAGAATTATCTGGACTACAATATTCTGAACAGAGTTTACTTAAAATTAATAACAGTAAGGAAATTGGGCTCATTCGCCAAAATTTTACCAAAATATTAGAAAATCGCAAAATTTATATCACTGGTACGGAAAAACTATATGAGGTATTGACTTTTTTCATATTTTTATTCCCTATTATGTTGTAAATAAATCCCATGTGATGATCAAAAAATTGTGAAATTTGTTTAACAAAATTTTTAAAACTTTTAAATTGGAGTTTTGAAACTGCCGTTAAAAAAAATATTTTTTTTTGGTTATACCTGCGAATAGGTTAACTGTATCCTATGAAGATAAAAACTCACATACAAGTAAATATAGATATATTTTAAGTAAAAATGTGCTTTTATTTGAATATTTCTCAAAATATGTTAATTTTGTTCCTTCAGTTCTAGTTCTAGTGGCCTGAGACACGTTAATGGCCTGGCGATTGTTTATATTTTATATTTTATTAGAACGACAATTACGTACACATTTCGATTCTTTTAAATTAAATTGCAAAAGTAATTATTTAATAGCAAAATTTTTTTAAAAAAAAAACTGAAAAATGCTTTTTTCCCCTTGTAAATGCACCTCAAAACTAAATCGAAAGTCGACACGGGTTGCCCTTCTTAGAACAAGCTAAACATTTTTTTGGTGGTATTTTAGGTCATTACGAAAGTATTCAGGGGGTACCGTTTCAACATTTTAAAAAATTTAATTCTAAGGGACACTCTAACATACATACATACCAAGCAACCAACCAGCAGTATCCTTGCATGAGTGTAATCTTTTCTAATACTTTTCTTTTATTTTTGTTTTTGTTGTTGCTGTTGTCATATATAAACTCTTTACTCTTAGATGTAGTGGTGGTGGTGGTGGTGGTAGAGAAAACGAACTCATGTTAAGTACACTAAACTCTTAAGGTTTGTCCTGCAGCATGTCGTTAGTGGTTCATTTTAGTATGTCTGTTTATTTGTATGTAGTTGGTGTGCGTGTAAATACATATTTATGTGTGAGTGTATGCATATATCCTTTATTGTTATATTTCATTTATACATATGCATCTGTGTGTATGTGTGTGTGTGTTTGGTAGAGAAAATGTATTTGATGATCATCTAAAGATGATGCAAGTCCTTGGGGTGATTTATAGATATAAAAGGTTTTTACAATAAAACTGTGTTAATTACAGTCTTTATTTTATTCTTGAAATGTTGGTTTTGCTGCTGCTTTTATTGTTGTTGTTGTTGATGCTGTTTAAACCAACCAACATAAATTTAATTGCTTTTTTAAGGGATTTAAGTTTTTATGTCAATTAGAATATTTTATTACAAAACGTGTCTTGAACTTGTTGACATATTAAGATGAAATAGTTTTTGTTGTTTTGCCGATTATATGAGTTAAAGGATTTTACTTTTTAAATAGTAAACATTAGGGGTTTTTTATGTGTTTTAACAATACTTTAAACAAACAAATTCAAAATGAACGTGTTGATGGCAGACTTTTGAATTGTATTTTAAATGAAAACTTTAGAAATATTAACATATAATTTTCAAATTTATTATTTAATGAGTGGCCAGAAGTACATTCAAAAGGTATACTGATTCATATTTCTTCAACATTGGAATGTGGTATATATAGGATTTTTTACTTATGGAGCATACTCTCAGAAACTTCTATCTCATTCCATTTTATACAGTAAATGAAAAAAAATATGAAGTATTTAAAGAGAAACTTCATTAAAATCACTATATACTTATCAGCTAAACCACTTTGTATTTTAAAACTTATCGAATATCAAATTTTTGTTAATTTTTTTACTCAATAAAAGATATAACGTATGAGTACCCAGGTGTATACTTATAATCACATATCAATCATACGCAACTTGGTTAATGTGATATACATACACAGAAAAAACTATTTCTTAAACCGTTTCAATTCAAATATTCGTCACATATTGAACTGGTTTCAATTATTTCATAATTAAATCAAGTATTCATTTGCTCAACAACAAAATTTCTTGATATTTTCTATTGAATTTTGAGTTTTGAATTTGATTATTTTGACAATGGAATATACAATTTTCGTTATTGGTTGAATTTCAAATACAAAAATTATTGAATAGATAATTTTCGTAATTGAAAACACATTTTTGTTATTTTTTGTGTTTCAATTACGAAAATTATCTATTCAATAATTTTGTTTTTGAGCAAATGAATACTTGATTTAATTATGAAATAATTGAAACCAGTTCAATATGGGATAAATGTTTGAATTGAAATATAATTTTTTCGGTGTATGAGAATTTCATGAGTATGTCAACCATGACTGAATAAACAAAAACACTTGAAACTTTTTTCAAGATGATTTGAATAGGATAAAACACTATAATTTTACTATGTAAAGGCATTTATAACTTACTACAACTTTTTAAGAGTAAATATAATACACTTAAACTGTTTAAACTGACTATCTGACGATCTTAAAATTTATCACTTCCGTTTTATGTCACATATCACATTTTTCACACGATATTTTGGAGAACAATGTTTCGATTGTATTTATTCATGTACTTAAATATAGTACCCTCAGAATAGAACATAAGGATCAAATTATTTTTCAGTTAATCTTATTTTTGCAAAATCTATTCCAATCTATAGGCGTACAAATGTCGCGTACGATGACATGGAAGTACCCATATGTAGGTATAATGATACCAAGTGACATTTAGGGTTAATTTGCATTTTTGTGCTGTTATTATAAATACTGAACTTCATGTTATATTTTTCTTAAGTTTCATCAAAATCGGCCCAAAAATATATAACATTGAAAAAATTAAACTGAGCGAATAGGTTAACGGTATCCCATGAATACAAAAACTCATATACAAGTAACTATTGATATATTTTAAGTAAAAATGAGCATTTATTTTAATATTTCTCAAAATATGTTAATTTTGTTCCTTCATTTCTTGTTATAGTGGCCTGAGAGAAGTTAAGGGCCTGGAGAATTTTTAATAACTTTAAAATTTTTTTACCAATTATTGTATCTTATATCTCATTAGAAAGACAATGACGTACACATTTCTATTCTTTTAAATTAAAAAATACTTTTTTTCAATTGCAACGTTTTTACAAAAACAGAAAATATTGCAGTTTTACCCCTTGTAAATGAGTAAAGTAAGTAGCCAAGCTTAATGGAATTATAGTACCAAAAAAAGGACAATTAATGGCACTTGTTTTGATGAATTTTCTATAGTAGTTATCCTAGAATAAGGAAATTAAACATACGTGATCCAGTCTGAGTTTAAAGAAAAAAAAAACTAAATTTTAAAAATTTAATTTTGTTTTCATGAAAATTCTACTGTTTTTAAAAGGCAAAGCAACTCATAGAAATTTTGGCGTTGATTTAATTATATTGATGGTATTATGCGTTTGTGCTGAGGTTTGTAACACCCCATGATCGTCCGTCCGTTCCTCTGTCCGTAAGATTTTACACGCTTAACAACTATTTTTGGTTCATACAAAAAATCCTGAGTTATATCGGTTTTCAGCTACGTAGTTTATGATATCATTATAAGCTGTTTGCCACTTTACAACTCATTTACTGGGGTTCTTACGTTGTAGTTCTATGCCCTGCAATAAGTTCTGAAAATCAGTTTCAGAAGTTGTGTCATTGATGTAAGTGTCCCTAAATTATTAAGAATTAATTGATCTTTCAAACTAAGTTGTTAGTCTAGTCTAAAATTTTTATAGTAAAATAATTTTCTTTTAAATTCCAATTTGAAAATAAGTAAACAAACTCATTTTGTTTGGTTGAATAGATATGAACTAACATAAATACAACTTATTCACCAATACTACGTGTTGCACCCAACCATATTGATTTAAAATAGGACAATATTCTGAGTAAACTGATTATTATCGCTTCGATAAATATGAGTTTAATTACTTTTTAATATGTATTACAACGACGTATTACCAACTGTCAGAGACAGAGTACCCACGTACAACTATATATTTATACTAATTAGTCTATGACCATCATGCCTGTAATTTTCGGTTGAAATGTGATGTTTACATTAATTTAAAGAAATTCAGTGAACTCTAAATGACAACATTATTGTCATTGTTAATGCGAATCTTTAACTTCAAAAAATATTTAAATTAAGTTTCTTACGTTTCACATAAAAATTACAATGACCAATTGCATTTCAATTTAAATATTTTCACTTACAACGTTGTTTAGTAATTTGTGAAAACCTGTCATGCCGCAGCTTTATAATTTTACAAACATCCATTGTCATTTGTGATTAATCAAAATAAACGTTTCGTAGAAACTCATGAGCGTAGAGAGCTTTTCTCCATGTAGGAGTTACGTGTTAAATTCTAAACTACTAGTTTAAGAAATAACTATTTGTGTAGTTAAAAAGGTTTGGGGTGTATATTGCCCCAAACATTCTACGACGATACTAATGGTGGTAGCGGTATAATCATTACTTCCATGTTCTTTGAAATGAAAATGTTAAATATCTCTAGTAGCAATTACAATGACAGACATTTGACCACCATAAGCGGTTGTACATTAAATCACATCCGTGTACATATACTTGTTCATACATACCTAATTACAGTTGTATCTGTGAGTAAATATATCTGTGTCTGATAAGTGATCGTACATACAGACGTGTTTTCACAAATAAATCATTTCCAATACCATGACACTGGTCATAGCCGAGGACATTCATTAGCGTGGCCCATAAGAAAAAATTTTAGATTTTTCCCAGTCTCACCTCCCAGTTTGGTGAATTCTGGTAAAAAAAAATCATCCTGAAAAAATTTCAGATTAATCGGCTGGGGATAAAACGAGCCGCAAGCCCGCTGAAGTTTTGAGATGCATTTACAAGGCGAAAAAATTTAAGTTTTTAAATTATGATACAGATTTTGCTATTAAATAATTACTTTTGCAATTTAATTTAAAAGAGTCAAAGTCTGTACGTAATTATCGTTCTAATGAGATATAAAAGACAAAAATTGTCTCGGGCAAAATTGGGAACAAAATTAATATATTTTAAGAAATATTAAAATAAAAGCCTAATTTTACATAAAATATATTCATATTTACTTGTACTTCGTAGAATACCATTTACCTATTCGCACGTATGACCAAAAAAATATTTTTATACTCTCCACCACCATAAGTGGTGAATGAGGGTATATATAAGTTTGTCATTCCGTGAGTAACGTTGAGAAATAATCATCTGAGACCCAACAAAGTATATATATTATTGATCCTTATGATTCTAAGTAGATTGAGCCATGTCCGTCTGTCTGTCCGTCTCTGTAAAACACGCTGACGTCTAAAGTAGTCCTAAGCAGTTTGGTATTGAAAATCAGTAAAATTGGTTCAGTAGAACCAGAGTTATAAACCAAAATGTGAGACAACCTAAAAAAACTTTATAATTTTTAAATACTTTTTGTTATTTGTGCAAATATATTGCAGATAATACCATAAAATTTTACACACGTTATTTTTATGTTAAAAGGACTAACTCTGGCAAAAATTATAAGAATCGGACCATGATTTCTCTTAGCCCCCATACAAATTTCTTCCCGAAATATGGTTCTATGGTCTGTAAATGCCTACAAAATAGCAGTATCCACTCAAAATTCAGGAAAAATATGTTTCGTGCTTAAAAAAATAATACCACCAAATTGTTTGTGGATCGGCCCATATTTGATCATAGCCCCCATATAAAGTTCACTTCCGAAAATCACTTAAAAAAGCATAAATGTCTTATAAATGTAGCTACTAAGTTGAAATTCGTCACAAATTCTCGCTATATATACCAAAATCGCTGTACCTAATTCTATGAAGATCGGACGATAATTGGTTATAGCTCACATATAAGGACCATTTCCAAAAAACACAATAACCTACATAAATATCTAAACAATATAAATATCAAAACAAAATTTCACACAGTTCCGTAATTTATATTTAGACATCATAGTACAGGATTTTGTGAATATTGGTCCATATTTGACCATAGCTCCCATATTATGTCCACTTCCGAAAATCAGTTAAGTACTCATAAATCTCTTATAAATACCTATATCATGCTAAAATTCGACAAAAATAATACTTATATACATAGAAATCACTGTACCAAATTTTATGCAGATTGGCCGATAATTGGTCATAGCTCCCCTATAAGGCCCATTTCCGAAAAAACTATTAACCTTAAAAAATATTTAAATCATATCGATATCAAAATGAAATTACGCACAGATCCAGTTATTATACTTTTGGATTTTGTGAATATCGGTCCATATTTAACCATAGCTCCCATAGGTCCACTCACGAAAACACTAAAATCCTCATAAATTTCTTACAAATATAGCTATCAGGTTGAAATTCGAAACAAATTTGTTCAATATATACAAAAATCGATGTACCAAATGGTATGATGTTAGGCCCATAATTGGTCATAGCCTAAGAAAAACACATTCACCTGCACAAATATCCAAAAAAATCTGTACTGAACCAAAATTTACGATCAGTAATTTGTATCCAAGAATCGTACTACAAGATTTTTTAAATATTGGTCCATAATTCGGCATAGCTCCCATATAAGGTCCAATCTTGTTAACTCATTAATTACCGGAAATTTAAACGTTTGAATTTTTTTTTTTTTTGACGATTAGTTTTTCTGAAAATTGCCGTGTGTTTGACCACACGTTGGTACTGTTAAGTGTTTTGAAATCTTTTGTTGGTACAATTTTTTTTTAGTTATTTATGTTGTTTATGGTTTTTATCATAGAATAATGTATCCATAGAAGCGTTACTGAGAGGGAAATATCCTAAGTCTGTTGTCAAAAACCTAAGTCGTGAGAATGTATTAGTACAAAGTTTTGAGATTGTGTTGGTGTCTTTTTAATATTCACCAGACACACTGAGTTGTATAAAAATGTTTAAATTTTAATTTATTTAAATTTTCTTCTATGTTCAATAAATTAAATTCCACCACAAATAAAATTAAGTGTCAAAAATTAATAAAAAATATTTTTTTTCGTTTGAGCAAAATTAACGTGTTTCGGCTAAAAATTGTCCTGAAAAGTATTCAAAAAATTTGCAAAATATTGTGTAGAAGTGAAATAAAGTGGTTCGGTCTATATTTAATCGGAAAATCAAAGTTTTTAATATGCCTCCATTTGTTCAGTAAAAACAGTGTAACAGCAGACAATTTTGAGTTACTATGGAGAACTACATGAGAGAACAAAAAATATGAAATTGTGTCAAATATAGTTTTGAATTTTCGGGCAAAATCATCTTAAGCGATGAAGCATATTTGGTTTAGCTATTCGTCAAAATTTTACGTGTTTGGGGTTCACGTAACCGTTAAAAAACAAATGCATTCACAACGTATCACTGTTTGGTGCGAATTCTAGTTCATAATTGGACCATACTTGTTCGATGAAAGACTGGTCAAGCAATGACTATTGGATGAAATTGATGATTATGACATGTGGCTTTTCTTGTGATATTTTCTGAATTACTGTACAAATGTTGAAGTTAAATTTTTAGGTTTAACGTATATTTACAAAGTTTCTAGCGGTTAGATTTATCCAATTGATCTACAAAAATGGATGAAGGGTGTTTTTTGATTCAGAATAACTAGCTGTTGTTTCGTAAACATTTCAATTATGTATAATGTAGCTACAATAACATGCCCTTTGTTGCACAGGTTCTGTGGCATACCACAACATCAAATCGTTTATAAGCAGTTGTTCGCATTAATAAAAGACAACTTAGCGCAAACGTTTTTGACATTTCTGGTAAGAATTTCAATTTGTCTGTGTAGTAACACAAACAAACAATAATCTTATCGATACAAGAATAGTAAAACATAATATAGTAGGGTGGCTAAGTTTCCAACTAATGTTTTTAAGTTAGAATTGCTAATCCTTAAAAGTTTATTTTGTTAAGTATTTTTTAAATGTTTCTCATATATGTATTTTCCGAAACTAATATGAGGAAAATCTATTCCCAAGCCGATAGCTCTTTTCGAATTTCTCACTTCCGATTTTAATAAAATTTACCACAGCTATTAAATATTTTATGTTTTTTTCAAATCACAGCTTTTTTACTCGAGTCCAAAAATATGACAACTTTGCCGAATCATAAATACCCTCCACCTGCATACATATTTTTTAGGTTGATATATATAGGAGCTATAACCAATTATAGGCCGATCATCATAGAATTATATATAGCGATTTTGGTATTTATGGGGATTATTTATGGCGAATTTCAACTTAATATCGATATTTATAAGATATCTGTGGTAATTTAAGTGATTTTCGGAAGTGAACTTTATATAAGGGCTATGGTCAAATATGGGCCGATCCACAAAAAATTTAGTGTTGTGATTTCTTTTAGCACGAAACTTATTTTTCCTGAATTTTGTATGGATAATACAATTCTGAAGGCATTTATAGACCATAGAATCATATTTCGGGATGAAATTTGTATGGGGGCTAGGAGAAATCATGAACCGATTCTAATAATTTTCACCAGAGTTAGCCCTTTTATTATAAAAATAACGTGTGTAAAGCTTTATGGTATTATCTGCAATATATTTGCACAAATATCCAAACAAATATGTGAAAATTGTCAATTTTTTTTTAGGTTGTCTCACATTCATAGCTCTGGGTCTACAGAACCGATTTTGCTGATTTTGAATACCAAACTGCTTAGGACAACAATAAACATATTTATACCCTACACCACCATAGTGGGGAGGGTATTATGCGTTTGTGCAGATGTTTGTAACGCCCAAAAATATTAGTCTAACACCCACCTTAAAGTATACCGATCGACTTAGAATCACTTTCTGAGTCGATTAAACGATGTCCGTCCGTCCGTCTGGTTGGCTGGCTGGCTGCCTGGCTGGCTGTCCATGCAAACCTTGTGCGCAGAGTACAGGTCGCAATTTTGAAGATATTTCGATCAAATTTGGTACATATTACTTTTTCGGCCCAAGGATCAAGCCTATTGAAACCGGCTGAAATCGGTGCATTATTTCACCTAGCCCCCATACAAATGTCCCCTCGAAATTGGACTTTATCGGTTATAAATGTTTAATTTATCTATGTATCTACACAAATTTCGCTCCAAATAAGTTCTATATACACAAAATTCATGTCACCAAATTTTGTTACGATCGGTCCATAATTGGTCATTGCTCCCATATAAGGCCCACTTCCGAAAATCACTCAAAAATATATATTATTGATATTTTAAAAGAAAAATATTTTTACTCATTTACTTGGTGTAGGGTATTATATGGTCGGGCTTGACCGACCATACTTTCTTACTTGTTTTAATTTGTTTGCGTATTTTGGACGTGAGCGTGTTTTACACAGCCGGACAGACAGACGGACATGGCTCAATCGACTTAGAATTTCATAAGGATCAAGAAAATATATACTTTGTTGGGTCTCAGATGAATATTTCTCAATGTTACACATGGAATGACAAACTTATATATACCCGCATTCACCACTTGTGGTGGTGAAGGGTATAATAAAAGTTTCACAAAAGTGTCTCTAGAATTGATATTCATAAAAGTTTAAAGGATATCTGCAGTTATGTATGTGCACTTTTCTTAAATTTTTAAGACGTCATATTTTTGGACAATCAACGGTTTCGAGTCACTTGTAATACAAAATAACGGTGGTAAATTTCGTTAAAATCGGCGATGACAAATCCGACTGCTGTCTACTTTGGGACAACAAATTGCTTTTTTACTATTTCTATATGGAAAATTAATAAAACAAAAAATAGCATGAACTAAAAAAGCGATAAAACACATTGGGCAAATTACCACTACAATTTTTCAAACAAAATTCTAATATGAAGATCAACTGCAGTGATTATTCTTAAATATTTTAAAAGATATATAATTGTATGTATATTACTGAGTGTCTGCAAAAACAGCTTTTACCTTTCTTAAAACAGCACAGAGTGCCTACATATTTCTGGCCCGATTTTACATTATGTCACTATGGATAAAAGGCCCTTGAGTGGTATTCAAACAATAATATAAATTATGTACCACTGGAGGCAAATCCATTTAACTGTCCAGAACTTCGGCCTGTGGAAAGGTATAGGGCTCTTGTAAAAAAATAATTAAAGAACACAGGAAAGCTATCCCAGGACATGTACAATTTTAAGCGTACGAGGACAACCTCGTTCAAAAAGGTAACGGAAGCAACTAAAAAATGGGAGGATCTCCGGAAAAAGTGGATAAATTTGTAAATACCGAATAATATGCCAATATTTTAATGTGTAATGAATTTGAACAATATTTGCATAAATTTACGTATTTTTGAGAATTTTTATATTGAACGGTTTAAGTTTTATTTCACTTAATACAAGTATAAGTTTTTTCTGACTCACTCTTTATATGTTATTTTGAAGGGCACATAACTGTCATTTATTCTCACTTTATTATTGAACCTTAGAGTGTAAACAACAAAGTTTTTTTTTGCTTCGAAAATGTTGAATTTTTGTACCAACCAATCGTTATATGTTTTACTTTACTTCTTTAATTTGAAAAAAAAAAAACGTGCCGCTGAAGCATACCAATTGCTTTTGGTATGTGTTCCATCGGTTTCAACGTACGAGAGATGATTTGTGCGGTTTAGAAATGGTGATTTTGACAACTATTGCCAAGGCCAGCCAAACAAGTTTGAAGACCAAGAATTGGAGGGATTACTAAATAAAGATTGTTGTAACACTCAACAAGTGCTACTCAAGCATTAATTTCAAAACGTTTTCGAGGATTCATCCAAAAGCAGCGAAATTGGATGCCATACGAATTAAAGAAGGGAGATCATGAAACACGATTTACCTTATCCGAAATGATACTTGAACGCTATAAAAAAACCATTTTTGCACCGAATTATTACTTGCGACGAAAAATGGATCCATTAAGATAACCCGAAGCGTAAGAGATTGTATGTGAAGACCGACCAACCAGCCGAATCGACACCAAATCAAAATATCCATGGAGCTAAGGCAATACCTGTTAAAAAAGTATTTAGAATGAACTTGTTGGGAAGTTTTTATTCACCCGCTTGATAGTCCAGACCGTGCCCCGTCTGATTTATATTTGTTTCGATCGATGCAGAACGCTCTCTCTGGGATACGCTTATCTTTGGAATATAGTATCCGATATTTGCTTGATTCGTTCTTGGCCTCAAAAGATGAGCAGTTCTTTTGGCTCTAAATTCATACGATACTTTGTATTTTAAAAATAATATAATAAAAGTGTATCAAGGAGGAATTAGCCAAAAGATATTTGCAAACAATTTTGAGTGCCAAATTAAAAAAAAAAATAAAAACTGTTTAAAATCTATTATTAACCCAGGCGGTCAACAAAAAAGCAAAACAGCTAAGGAAGATGCACGGGTTGTGGGAGAGTTTGCTCAATCTGATGTTAAGTGTATGTAAAGCTTGACTTAAATTTGCTCGAAAACACTTGAACTGGACTGTTAAATAATGGAATATCGTTTTATTTTCGAATGAATCTAAATTTTTTGTGTATTCTGATGGAATGATGAGAGTTTGATGACCTGTCAATAACAGACTAATGCCCAAGTACTGTACAAGAACATTTAATCATGAAGGCGGACATATTATAGTGTGTGTTTGCTTTTCTATACAAAATTTACGGTATTATGGACAAACAAAAATACAAATGTATTGCAGGAGAAGGTGCGCCTCCACGAATGGATATTTTAATATGACAATGACCCTAAATACACTTCCAAATTCTTAAAGAAGTTTTTAGAACATTAAGGCGTTAATGGCATGCAGTGGCCAGCACAGTCACCTGACCTTTACTCTATAGATAATAGAATATTTACACAAAAATTTACGGTATTATGGCCAAACAAGTGTATACAAATATATTGCAGGAGCAGATGTTGCTTCATGCTCATGACAAAATGCCCCACCAATGGATACCTCAAGAGGTTTCTGGAATAGGAAGACGTTAATATCATGGGAAATATTTAGTAAGGTAAATCGGGAATTGTCACAGCCATATCCATATGTATTTATACCCTACACCACCATCGTGGGGAGGGTATAATGCGTTTGTGCAGATGTTTGTAACGCCCAAAAATATTAGTCTAACACCCACCATAAAGTATACCGATCGACTTAGAATCACTTTCTGAGTCGATTAAACGATGTTCGTTCGTCCGTCCGTCTGGCTGGCGGTTGTCTGTCCATGTAAACCTTGTGCGCAGAGTACAGGTCGCAATTTTGAAGATATTTCGATGAAATTTGGTACATATAATTTTTTCCGTCCATTATTTCAGCCCTCATATAAATGTCCTCCCAAAATTGGACTTTATCGGTCATAAATGTATAATTTATATATGTATCTATACAAATTTCGCTCCAAATAAGTTTTATATATACGAAATTCATGTCACCAAATTTTGCTACGATCGGTCCATAATTAGTCAGATCTCCCATCTAGACCCGCTTCCAAAAATCACTTTAACATACATAAATCTCTAAAAAATGTTGTTATACACACAAAATTTACCATGAATAACTTTCATGTAGACATAAATTACATGACCTAATTTTATGGTGATCGTTCCATAAATGGTCATAGCTCCCACATAAGGCCCACTTTCGAAAATCACTCACGATTATAAATTATTAATATTTTCAAAGATAAATGTTTTTGGTCATTTACTTGGTGTAGGGTATCATATGGTCGGGCTTGACCAACCATACTTTCTTACTTGTTTTCTCTATATTTTTAATTATTTTTTAAACTTTTCGTAAAGAAATTTTTTGAAATTTATGTTCAAAAATAAACAGACACTAAGATCCGTTTCAGAACAGCTACTATGGTAATTTTGTTTCAATACAAACGGGAACACACTAATCCTGATATTTTTACATATACATATGTATATGTAGGTACTTACACATGTACGCATAAACAAAAACAAGCAGCTTATCTTCGTTATCGCCGTAATCATTGGTGCCATAAAGTTGTTGCAATATCTTTTATCGGATGCATTCATGGAGAAAATTTTTACAGCAATGAAGTTAAGTAGACAAAAGAATCACTCCACACTTGCTGCAAAAGTTTGCAACTGCATGTTTGTATATTGATTCGCCTTAAGAAAAATCCCTGGTAAAATGCATTCGTCTTGCTTGTCATTGTTACAAATTTATTACAAACCTATATACTTATTTATTTTATTATTGCAGATTATGATAGAGTAGTTATAAATCCTTTAAAAATGTGCGCTGAGTAAAAATAAAAATGAATCGATTCTCAGCACTTTGCAACTGGTGATAAATTAAAACAAAGTAGTAATAAATATGCAAACAATAAACAATCAAACAAAAGAAAGAAACAAACAAACTTTTAATCGTTTTCATAATAATTTTTCCATTAAAAAAGTGTTAACAATCTGAAGATTACATCAATAACTAACTATTGATGTTTTATTAATGAATTATATTCATATATATGTATGTAAGAGTACTTGTTTGTTGTTTTTGTTGTTTTTAAATGCAATATAAAAAGTTTTATAGATTGTTATATAAAATATTAAAATTAAGTTTTTAATACCTGCTGTATATTTTCAATTATTATATAATGCATAAATAAATTTATAAATACTGTAAGTGTTGTATTAATTGGCAGGAAAAATAATAGTTCGACATGCTATCGTAATTTACCACTTCCAAATTTATTGAATTTAGGAAAAAAAATTCAAGTTCCTTAAATTTTTAAGTGTGTTATGTTTTGGATTCTATCGAGGTTCAATGTTCAAATTTTATATAAGAATTATGTAAAGATTTGGAGTATAACTTTTTAACAACTTGTAAATTGTTTTCAATTTTGGTCTATATAGAAATTATAAATATGAAGCTTTTGTGACCAAAAAATGTTGTCGATATCTAATTTATACTAATGGTTAAGCAATAAATTCAAATATCTCAACATGGCAGCCGTCATTTAAAAAATTTTCTTAACAAATTACGTTCCAATTCACAGATTTTTCAATTGTTGATACAACCGAAAACGTGTTCTGTTTTTGGTCGCGTTTGTGAACCCATGCTTATTGCTAGTATATTTGAAACAACAGTTTTATATTTGCGATTAACTTTCTTCTGAATAAAGCGAAACATATACATAGAATGTAAAATAGTTTTTGAATTGGTTTATGGTTAAATATGTAAATTATAGTTAATTTAACTTAGCATATCGAGGGTTTATATTCAAATAGTGCTATTAGCAAAATCAATATTTTACAGGAGAGCGAAAAAACTGTTTTTTTCTTTAACTAAAATTTATTTTACAATGTTATTTGAAAACGACGTCTAAATTCTACATATGGGCAATTCCACGAGAATCGCTACCACGACTGAAAACACAAAAACCCTTGAAACTCTTTTTCAAGATGATTTGAACTATGTGAAAGTATTTAGATCATAAAGACAAAAATAATAGTTTAAACTGATTAGATTTAATTTCTTAATTTAATTGACATGTTTTAGGCTAAAATTGCGGACAACAATATTTCGAAAGAACTTTTTATTATTATAAAGACCAAATTATTTTTTAGATACTAGGTCAAGCCCGACCGTATAATACCCTACACCAAGTAAATGAGCAAAAACATTTTTCTTTTAAAATATCAATAATTTATATTCGTGAGTGATTTTCGGAAGTGGGCCTTATACGGGAGCTATGACCAATTATGGACCGATCACCTTGAAATTAGGTCGTGTGATTTATGTCTTAATGAAAGTTATTTATATTGAATTTTGTGTATATACCAACATTTTTAGGAGATTTATGCACGTTTTAGTGATTTTCGGAAGCGGGTCTAAATGGGAGCTATGACTAATTATGGACCGATCGTGACAAAATTTGGTGATATGAATTTTGTATATATAAAACTTATTTGAAGCGGAATTTGTGGAGATACATATATAAATTAAACATTTATGACCGATAAAGTCCAAATTCGGAAGGACATTTGTATGGGGGCTAGGTGAAATAATGGACCGATTTCAGCCAGTTTCAATAGGCTTGGTCCTTGGACTGAAAAAATAATATGTACCGAATCTTATCGAAATATCTTCAAAATTGCGACCTGTACTCTGCGCACAAGGTTTACATGGACAGCCAGCCAGACGGACGGGCGGGTGGTTGTTAGACCAATATTTTTGTGCGTTACAAACATCTGCACAAACGCATTATACCCTCCCCAATATGATTTTTTAATTAAAATAACAGGTGACAAATAAGTCAGGTAAGACGTTGCTATAAAAAACTCATTTTCGAGAAAATGTTTGATAAACCCTCGATATGGACACACAAACCTAAATAGAGACCTTTAAATTATCATTTATTAAATGTATATTTTAGTTTTTGGTTAATTGTGTAACCGAAATAATGTGGCCGAGCGTTGTCATGATGGAATATTACGGTTTCACGTATGCCAGCATATCACTGTGGTTCCAAATCAAAATCTAGGTGGACAAAATTATTTGGCGCTCTTTTTGGTATCTCCGATTCCAAAAAAATCTTTAAAAGATCAATATAAACTTTTTTCAAGTTACAGTAGGGTCTAGATATACATATAAAAAACATTATTAAAAAATTTAAAAAAATACGTTTTCATGTCTTTCTGAAACTAAATTTTTAAAAAGATCTGTATTTACTATATTTCAAGTTACAGTAGGGTCTAGATATATAAAAATCAATAATAAATAAAGAAATACTTCTAAAAATTCCATTCCGTAAAAATTAAAAAAAAAGTATTTCGGCGGGTGCAGGCGGGTGCAGGCGGCTACATTCTTGTACAAAGACATTCCCCAGAATTTTCTTTAAATGATGTATATTGTCATTGGACGGGCTTCGACGGTCTTTTTTTTTGGCAAGCTATATAACATTCTTAGAAAAAAAAATATCAGTATATTTGAGAACCAAATTTAAAGGACTATAACAGGAAAATGGAGAGGCCCATAAATATAAGATATACATTTAATGAAAGCCTATATCAATGTTTATCTATGTTTTGAAGTATGAATTTCTATATGGTAAAACAATTGAGATATATCTAATTTAGTAAAGCAGTAAAATATTAAAAAAAAAAATAACGAAATTATGATTCAAAATTTGTTGAACTTCTGGCGCTTCTGTCGATAAAACGAAATATCCAATTGAAAAACCCATTTGTATTGGAGGAGAGCAGATTGTCAGCTTCCGAAAAAACTTAGTTTTTCCAAATTCTGAAGATACCCATTTTCATAATTTTGTCCACCTAGATTTTGATTTGGAACCACAGTGCATATTCTGGAAATTTGGCTTCGATCCGAGTGGTTGGCCGGGCTTTTCATAGCAAGTAATGAATCGGCGCAAAAATGGTTTTCTTCTATAGCGTTCAAACATAACTTCGGACATGCAAAATCGTACCTAATTTCCCAGCTTTTCGATATATCCTGCTGCTAGCAGACATTTTGAATCATTGCTCCCAATGATTTTTTAAGCTCTTATTCAGTTTGACAACAATCCTCATAGATTAATGCCTCCAATTCATAGTCTTCAAACTTTTTTTGACTTCCGTGTCAAAATCACCACTTCTGAATCGCACAAACCAATTCTCGTACGTTGATACCGATAGAAAACATTTACCATAAGCTTTAGTGCATATGATGATTTGTTGGCACAAAATTCAATATTTTCGAAGCAATTATAATTCCAAACCTAAGCACGTCAAATGACTATACTTAGCCATTTTTATACCCTGCACCACCATAGTGAGGAGGGTATTATGCGTTTGTGCAGATGTTTGTAACGCCCAAAAATATTAGTCTAACACCCACCTTAAAGTATACCGATCGACTTAGAATCACTTTCTGAGTCGATTAAACGATGTCCGTCCGTCCGTCTGGTCGGCTGGCTGGCTGGCTGTCCATGTAAACCTTGTGCGCAGAGTACAGGTCGCAATTCTGAAGATATTTCGATAAAATTTGGTACATATTATTTTTTGGGCCCAAGGCCCAAGCCTATTGAAAATGGCTGAAATCGAAACAAATGTCCTCTCGAAATTGGACTTTATCGGTCATAAATGTTTAATTTATAAATGTATCTCCACAAATTCCGCTCCAAATAAGTTTTATATACACAAAATTCATGTCACCAAATTTTGTTACGATCGGTCCATAATTAGTCATAGCTCCCATATAGACCCGCTTCCGAAAATCACGTTAACGTGCATAAATCGCTTAAAAATGTTGGTATACTCACAAAATTCAACATAGTTAACTTTCATATAGACACAAATCACGCGACCCAATTTCATGGTGATCGGTCCGTAATTAGTCATAGCCCCCATATAAGGCCCACTTCCGAAAATCACTCAAACATAAAAATTATTGAAATTTTAAAAGAAAAATGTTTTTACTCTTTTACTTAGTGTAGGGTATTATATGGTCGGGCTTGACCGACCATACTTTCTTACTTGTTTATATTATTTCCAATTTTAAGGAAAAATATTTCATTGTAGATAATTTAAAATTAGTTTTTTTTACCTCAATAAAATACGTTTTCATTTAGCTCTAAATGCCATCAATCACAGATCTAGGGTATATTGAGTAAGGGTTTGTACAATAAGCTTTTATTAGCTGTTCTTTTGGTGTATGATTGTCTATTGTTTATATTTCATAAAAATAATAAAATTAATAATAATTATTATTATTATTAATTTTAATTTTACCCATCACAACATTATCACCACAATTAATACCAAGTTAAATACACATATTAATTGTACATAAAAAAGACTACAAAAAATTAATGTTAATACATATGTAGTATATATGTATGTAAAATACGAGTTTAATACATTCCTATCCCCATACATTGATGTATTTACAGTTGCGTGCAAATCTATATAAGTTATGTTATTTAAGAATGAAATTGCACATATGTAAAACATAAATTCATAGCTGCTGTAGTTTCCATGCTTTTCTTGCTAACATCTAGTAATTGAAAATGAAAAATATTTAAAAATGAATTACAGTTATTAATTTTATTCCAAAGATTAATGAACATTTTTTTTGTGCTAGAGGCCTCACTAAATCTGTTTTCGAAGATATGTGGCTTATCATGCTTTTCAAAAAGAACTTAAATTTATTAATACTGGAAACATGAAACATGTGCAGTCGACCTGACTTTATATATAACACCTTTTCGGGGAAAGAGGGAAGCTAAACGGACACTTTCTTTATAAATAGTAATAAATTTTATTTCCAGAATTAAAGACAAATAAAGCATTTATTGTTTTATACAGAACTTTATCTGCGGTAAACTTTTCGTTTATTCCTTTCATTTCATTAGTTACTGTATGTACATATCTGCATTACTATTATAATGAATATATTCATAAATGTTAAGTAGTTCGTTAATACAGCAATATACCCCAAAAAAAAAGGAAAACAGCTAAGAGAATTCCCATTTATTTAATTACCTTAATTATTATTAAGCATTAAAAAAAAGTAATTGACATTAACAGTGAAAAGTATTGAAAATAAACGAGAGCTATAACTGAATTACATTTAAAAGCAGTCCATAAAAGTATAATTATAAGTGGAATATCAAAAGTAGTTTCGAATATAAACGTATTGATTTAATTACTGTACTATACATTTCGAATTAACTGCTACACAGAGAAAACAGATTCGTGATAGCAACCGAATTTGTTGCCAATCGAATGATTCTATCTTAGTGACCGAATTTTACAGTTGTGGCTACAATATTTTGGAAGGGGTAACTAAAGTTTGGTTGCCTCAACTGAAATTCTTCTTTATCAACTGACTTTCTGTTGTTAGAACTGAAAAATTCTATGTGTGCAACCGAATCATTCGATTGGCAACAAATTCGGTTGCTATCACGAATCTGTTTTCTCTGTGTACAGTTATTGCAGTCTAAAGCAAAATATAAATGAACGAAAAATGGGGAGAAATGTTTTATATTCAAACGAACTGAATGCTAGTTACTAGAACAAATAAATTATGGAAGTAAAAAATTATTTGACGCACCATATTTTTCCGTACTTGTAATCAGTCTTAATATATTAATTATTACAAGAAGTTGAGCAATTGTAGCATATTTAAGGAAATTTAGCAATTACCGTTTTTGCATATTATTACAATATAAATTTATTAAAATTATTGATCATTGTTAGATATGACCTTTTCCCATTTGTCTGGCAGCATATGGATTGCTATCCAAAAGAACAGCTCATCCTTTGAGGCCAAGAGCGAATCAAGCTAATTTCGGATACTCTGTTCTGAAGTGAAGCGTATCCCAGAGAGAGCCTTCTGCATAGATCGAAAACAAATTGTAGTCGGAAGGGGCTCGGTAAGGCGGGTGAGGTAAAACTTTATGTCTGGCCAGATATTCTGGGAGTTTTTCGCTTCGATTCATAAGAATCAATTACCGTTTGGTACAGGTTCCCTGTGATGGTCTGTCCAGATTTCCGTAGCTCACAATAGATAAGCCCTTTTGGTGCCACCAAATACAGAGCATTACCTTAACGCCATGTATATTTGGCTTTGGTGTCGATTCGGCTGGTTGGCCGGTCTTCACGTACGATCTCTTACGCTCTGGGGTTATCGTAATGGATCTAGTTTTCATCGCAAGTAATTATTTCCGACATGCAATAACGACATTTTACCACTATAATGTTCAATAACTAAGATATAATAAGTGATAGAAATATACATGTGGCATTTCATGTCAAGTGAACAAACTTTTGAAATCGATGTCTTCTGATCAACAAGATCGATCGAGAACTCTCTGAGTTAGAGGGGGTAAAAATTTGACATTTTGGCCAAGCTGGTGTTTTCTCTTATCCATGTAACTTATTACCTATTGTTCTTAGCAAAATGTGTCTCAAATAGTTTAGATAGCTCTTTCTTCAATCTTTCGAAAAAAAATATTTAAAAAAAAAATAAAATTTTTTTAATAATTTTATTCCGAAATCAAAAACTTTTTTGACTATTTTTTTCAAAATGGGTCCTTTTTTTATTAAAATAAATCTTAGATATTTTCCTTGAAGACCCATTTGGTCGCTTAGTGGGATGGGAGTTCGGTATCTATCAAAATAAATGTTTTGTAACTCAAAACATACAAATTTTTACTTTTTTGAAAAAATCAAAAACATTGTAGACTTTTTTCAAAATGGACCCTTTTTTATTTTTTTTTTTAGCTCAAACAAAAGCTTAGATATTTTCCTTGAAGACCCTTTTGGTCGCTTAGTGGGATGCGAGTGGTATAAATATCAAAATAAATGTTTTGTAACTCCCGATCGTAAGACATCGATTTCAAAAGTTGGTTCACTTGTCATGATATGCCCTATATATAAACCTTTGAAAATTACATATTAGTTATTAGAAACTAAAACCGCGTACAAAAGAAACGCCATCAATTTTAAATTCCGCATTATTAAACTTAAACATAAACGAATAATCCTAAATATATTATTTTCATTCTCTTTCGGTAAGAATTACTTTACTAATAACTTTTAATAAAACTCATTTATTTCCTCAACGTTTTCTCGTTTGTACTTTTTAAATTCTTTCTACAAAACCAAATAAATATTTAACAATTGAAAATTGTTCGAGAAGTATTTGCATTCATGAAAATAAAATGCCAACAATTAAAACAAGGAAATGTATTTGGTGTTTTTTTATATATATCTTCAACTGAGTTTTGTTTCATGTTAAAAAAATAAACATAAAGAAAAACATATAAAAACTATGTTTTTGCATTGCGGCATTTACGACTGTTGAATTAAGACCATGTAAAAATGTATATCAATAAATATTGTTAACATCCAACAGTGGAATTTCTTGTAACTTTAACCCTTTACGGGAGAACAAATAATATTAATCTTTAAACCGCAAGCAAAATATTTAGATTTTTAGCAAAATCTAGAACATTAATTAAAAATTCGCTCTATATCTTAATCGAAAATTTACGCAGTATTTTTATTATGTAGAAAACAAAGTTTTTTCTTTATATTGTAATTTTTTATTATTTAACGAACTAACTAACTGAAAATTAGGAAAATCATTTTTTATGGAAAACCTAAAATATTAAAACAAACATAGCATTCGATATCGGTGTGGAAAGTTTTAACGTTTCCCGATTTCAGTAAATTATTTAGCATATAATTTCTATAGACTGAGTTTTATAGATCCTGAGAAATAGTATGAAATAATGGAACAATGTTTAGACACTGGTACGGCAAAATTATAAAGTCTTTTTTTCTAGTACTTATTTATTGCTAATAAAAACGAAAAATGTTTAAGATAGTTTTGAAAATGTTATAATGAAACACGCATTTTTGGCGGCAGAAATATTTATATAAAAGCAACGAATAAAATTGTTTCTGCCATTTTGCGTTTACATGTAGCATGGGACATAGGTCGAGGGAATTTTAATAACTCAAATTTTTTAAACCCGAATTTTGACATTTATATAATTTTAGAATGATAATTCTAAATAAATTACGATTTTGGGTTAAGCTTAGGGTTCCTAAGCGGGAAAATTTTTCCGGGAATTCCCGCCAATATTCTTTTGCAAATTTTCGGGAAATGTTTGTCGGGAATTTTCTGGAATTTCTTTTTAACTTCTATTCTTAAAGTTACAATATACAGATTCGTTGCGGTGTTATTAATTTAATTGTAATATATTCATTTATTATTCCGGTTCTAACAATTCATTTGGCAAAGAAACAGAAATTTTTTCACTCAACTCAAACCACATCAGAAAATTATAGTCATTAAGAATGAATAAAATTTAAATTTTATGTTCTTACAGGAATTACAATTTTTAAATTTATTCATAAAAATAATAGCAATAATAGTCTAAATTTCTTTATCTACAATCCGCTATGAAAATTTCTCTTTCGAAAATATCTACACTAGAGAATCCCAAAATTTTTATTACTTACTTTAAGGGTTGGCGTTTTCCGATTTTAGTAAAACTTTCAGACTATATTTGAAATTGTATGGACTATAATATTCTGAATAGGGTTTACTTAAAGTTTATAACAGTAAGGAAATTCGGCTCATTCGCCAAAATATTAGGTTAGGTAGGTTAATTTCAAAATGGAGTTTTGAAACTGCCGTTAAAAAAATAATTTTTTTTGGCTATACCTGCGAATAGGTTAACGGTATCCTAAGAAGACAAAAACTAGTAAATATGGTTATATTTTAAGTAAAAATAAGCTTTTATTTTAATATTTCTCAAAATATGTTAATTTTGTTCCCACATTTCTTGTTCTAGTGACCTGAGACACGTTAATGGGCTGGCGATTTTTTAATAACTTTAACACTTTTTAACCAATTTTTGTGTTTTATATCTTATTAGAACGACAATTACGTACACATTTCGATTCTGTTAAACTAAATTGCAAAAGTAATTAAACATTTTTACAATAACTGAAAAAATTGCATTTTTTCCCCTTTGTAAATGTACCTTTAAACTAAATCGCAAGTCGGCACGGGTTGCAATCATGATAGAAAGACAAAATTTCATATTTGACTATAGTTTTATATATATATAAAAAAACAGAGGGTATGCGTTCCAAAATTCGAAAAAAAAAAGTTTGGGTCACTCTAATCTACACATGTTTTACAGATTTAATATAGTCGAAATTCTTAAGTTTTTTAAAGTAAACAATAGAATTTTTTGATTTAATACCTATTAAAACTTGTACAACGAAATATAGTTATTTTATACTTCATTTAAAATACTGTTAAATTTATAAGACAATTTACTCGAAAAACATGTACAGGTTTTTGATTTCATTTTGTATTAAAGTATTTCCGGGAATTAAAAGTTTATTTAATTTCCTCCCGGGATTAGAAAAAGTCCGGGAAATTTTGAACCGAGAAATTACAGCACTCCCCGAAAGTAAAAAAAATTTATATCCATCAAACATCTTATCCAAAAGTATGCCTCTGGCTGATTTCTAGGAGGTAGGGTGTGGTTATTGTCCTAACAATTTGTATGAAGAGAGCTTATCAATTTAAAATGCCGTTGTTCTTGGAAGGAATGAATTTGCACCTTTCAAACAGGCACTTTGAGACAGGCAATTAAACAATTCCAAAGAAACTTCAAATATTTGATATACTTATTTTAATACTTGGCATAAAAATAGATACATATTTTTTTTACGAATTTGTTTAAAAGGTATTGCAACGTTTTAACCTTTTCAAAACGTTGGTTTATTTCCTTTAAATAAACCGGATACTTTTGATTGAAAATAAAAGCCGTTTATTAGTTTAAAAATTGTAACAACTCTTTATTTGTTTAAAATGTACAACAACAGAATTAAATAGTCACTCAGTGTTTTTTTTATACACGTTTATAAATTCGCAGAAATACAGACACACTTTATAATGTACACGAATTCACATGAAAAATACAGCACACTCAGTTGATGTCCTCAAATTAACATGAATTTTTTTTGGGGGAGTTTCAAGGAAAATCAAATTAGTATAATTAAACCATAAATAACAACAAAATTTCAATTCATTGTTTTCCTTTAATCAGCTGCTATTTAATGTTTATGTCAACTTTTCCTTTCAACATTATAAATGTCCGTCAATTAAGCTAAATTATGAGATTTTGTTATTTATCAAAAAGGAGAAATAAACAAGAAAATAATGCTCAAATACCTTTTTAAATATTTAAAATTTATGTAAATTAGTTTTAAGTCAAAACAAGAACTTAGCAAATACAAGGTTCATTGTAAATAAGTTCTTTAACAAGAAGAAATTTTCTTTTGTTCATATTTATGTTTGCCCTACATCATAAATTTGAGGAGTTGGTTTCCAGTGGCAAGAAAAAACATTAAGGTCCTAATTTTGTAAATCACGTCACGGATGTGATATTTTTATGTGCAAAGCAAAAGCTAAATTTAAAAAATTTAAAATTTTTTTTTTGTTTTATATACAAAATTTTAAAATTATGAAAGGCAAATCAACGCTTGAATTTTGGTGCGTTTTTAAATCTTGAAACATTTAAAATTTCGTCTTAGACAATATGGCAAATTAATTCGCAGCCAACAATGCAAAAATATCTATAACGACCTATTTTAAAATATCGCACAGTGCACAGTGGTTTTAAAACTTTTTTTTGGAAATAATTTGGTATCTCGGGAAGTATTGGATATATTGTTTCGAAATTTCACATGGTTTGAGCTGAGGTATTTTCGAGTTGATTTACGTTTGTTCAGCTTCCTAGCGATAATGGGGGCCATTGCGTAGCCTCTCAAAGTTGGTAACCTCGGGTCTCAATTTTTTTTAAAAAATTTTTTGAGTCCTTGAGCAGATCTACAAAAAATACGTTTAAAAGTGTAGGTCAGGGAAGCGCAAAAAGAGAAATTGTAGTTTGTGTGCATGTATGCAACTAAATGAGTTATTTCTATTTTTTACGCTCTTGCTGTGCGTTTTGTTTACTTTCGGGTTGTGTACGTGTAAATTCACGAAAATGTTCGTAATCTCAACAATATGAACGCCTACCAATGGTGTAGGTTATCTCTAATAGTTGAAGAGATATTCAGGCTTACTGATTTATTTTTTTTAATTTTGCTCGATCTTTTTATGGTTTTTTAGATATGGCGGGCCTACCGATGGCCGAAATTTAACTTTAAAATATCAGCAGTATTGGCGATGAAATTTTAAATAAAATAAAAAACTTGCTAACAGTTATCTCTTCCCTATAAAAAGTTATACGCATCCTAAGTTGGAACTTGTAAAAAGGGCCGTTTTTTTAACGTTTTTTTCCAAAAAAGCCCACATATTTTCATCGGGACTATATAGAGTTTTTATATGATATGAAAGATAACTTAATGAAAAAGCGTGTAAGAAAAAATTTTGCTCATTTTAGCGGACATGTCACCCACCAGACCTATCCAAACTTTTTTAAAATTTTTAAAAAAAATTTGGATTTGAGTAAAAAATTCTAAAAAGGCAAAGCACGGATCCACGAAAAGGCTCCGTATTTGTATAACCCCATATGTTTCTTAAATACTTACTAAGTATTTTTACTATCACACGGTAAATACCGTCACAGTAGGCACTTTCCTGAAAAAACTCAGTTTTTGGAACACATTTTCCCCGTTTTATGAATTTCGGTATTTGAAAATAAAAAATGTAAAAATTCTAATCCCATTGATTTAAGGACATTGGAGTCTATATTGGTTCCGAATTTTGTTATATCTTTAACTATTAAAATTTTACATTAAGTAAAATTTTATATTTTTATTAGTGGAAAATCATCATATTATATTTTTTTAGTTTTTAAGGTAAATGAAGACCAAATATTTTATAAAATTATTTAATTTTATTAAATATCAATCCTCAAGTCATAATGTTCTCATAATGTATCAAATACTTATACAAAAAGCCTTTATTTACTCCTCAGAAGTTCCACAAACCTTGCCCCTTTGACAAATTTGTACGTTTTTTCATGTACTTAAAAAAAATAAAAAAGTAGTTTTTTCGAAATTTTTTTTCGAAAAAAGTACTTACATTAATTTTAAATTATACAGAAAATAAAATAAAAACATAAATAATGTATTTATATTTTTCTAAAAGATAACATATCGGAAAATATTATAAAAGCAAAATAATGTCAAAATTCGTATTATTGCGTGGTCCAGAGCCTTCCGAAGTAGACCTATTTTGTATGTAAATTTCAAATTTAGACAACATTTTCTCTAATCGCATAGCTGCTTTCAAAAAATTAAGACCTGTTTTCTATGTCCCAATATGTTCTTCAATATCTTGCAAAATGATTTTATTGCCCCAAGCTTAGTGCCTTCAATATATCCAAAAATTTATAAAATCCCAATATTGGGAATTCTTGAAAGTTTGTGGGGTTGTTGTTAATAATTCACAAATATCTTGTTCACTTTTGGATTGTAAAATTTCATTAAAAATGATTCATAAACAAAACTTTTATTGCTTTTTAAAAATTAAAATTTTCCAAAAAAAATCAGCTACCATATTTTTGAAAAAGTATTTTATCAATTTTATAGATCTTAAAAATGTTGTAAATTTTTTAAAAGAAGACATAAGTTCCTACACGTTGATATATAATACGTATATCTTTTCTATAGAGGTTAGATTTACAATAAGAGTGAAAAATGGTAATTAACCCTTAAGAGTACTTGGGGTCAAAATGAACCTCAATTTGACTGTGTTTTTCATGATTTTAAAAGTTGAGGGTAATTTGGATCCAAAGTGCTCTAAAGGGTCAATTAAAATTTTTGCACTGTTATTGTAAATCTAATACCTTAAGGTATATTTTTCGCAACTTTCATTAAAATCGGCACAAAAATATATAAGATTTCTCTATAATTCATTTAGAAATTTCGGTCCGGTTTTAGTAAAACTTCCAGAGTATATTTAGAATTATCTGGCCTATAATATTCTGTATAGCTTTTACTTAAAATTCCTAATAGTAAGGGATTTGGTATCATTCGCCAAAATATTGCCAACAAATTAGTTTTTCCCGAAAATCGAAAAATTTAAGTCGCAGGTACGGAAAAACTATAGGAGGCATGGACATATTTTTTGCATATTTTTATTCCCTATTATATTCTTAATAAATCCCTGTGTGATGATCAAAAAGTTCTGAAATTTGTTTAATAAAATTTTTAAAAATTTGAAAACTGCCGTTAAAAAAAATAAATTTGCTTGGTCATACCTGCGCATAGGTTAACGGTATCCTACGAAGCCAACAAATCATATACAAATAAATACGGATATATTTTAAGTAAAAATGTGCTATTATTTTAACGTTTCTCAAAATATGTTAATTTTGTTCATACATTTCTTGTGCCAGTGGCCTGAGACACGTTAATGACTTGGGGAATTTTTATTAACTTTAAAATTGTTTAACCAATTTTTGTCTTTTATATCTCATTACAACGATAATTACGTACACATTTCGATTCTTTTATATTAAATTGCAAAAGTAAGTATTTAATGGCAAAATTTTTACAAATACTGAAAAAACAGCATTTTTTTCCCTTGTAAATGTTCTCACGAACTTTAACCCTCGTTCGGCATCCCAATTTTTAACCGATTGAGCTCAAACTTTTGACAAAATTTGTTTGTACTAACACAAAACTGCCCTTCATTTTTGAAAAATCGAAAACAAAAAAATAAAAATAAGTTCCACCTTAGGGAGGACATTTGTATGTGAGCTAGGTGAAATAATGGACCAGTTTCAATAGCCTTGGTCCCTAGGCTGAAAAAAATAGGGTATAAATACCGCAAAGGAGGTGTAGCTGAGTTTAGTAAGGAAGCTCAAGGGAATAAATAGAGGCAATATTTTCTTTCCACAAAAATAAACCTTCTTTTCGCAAAAGTATTTTTTAAAAGCTACACCAGTCAACTAGCTATTCATTCATTAATGTATGATGCCTTTTCATCAGTTTGTACCAACAATATTCTATCACCTAAGTAAAATATTCTTTTCGTCATAATTCTTAGTAATTTTTCATATTTAATTCCTATATAATTTTAAATAAATTATTGAATTAAATTCTGGTCAAATTCATTTCATTCTCTTTATATATTCTTTGTTTTATTTCGTTTCTTCCATAAAGCTTTTAATGCCTCAAGCAATGTCTCAGATACTTGGTTTCTTATTTATTTTTTTTTGTCTGTCTGTTATTTCTTCACTTACTTTACTTTTAAGTTATTTCTTTTTCTCTGGCAAAATATAATTTATAACAAGTGTATGAAGCAAACAAGAAGAAAACGTAGAAAAAAGGTCAAATACAGTCTTAAGTTTGAACACTTAAAAACTAGCGGGTGGTTAAACGTATCGGTACATTAAAAAGGTATCCTAGAGTTATGAAAACTGACAAAGAGTTGGGTACTTACTTTACTATAAGTAAGAGAAATATTCTATACCAAATATAAATTAAAATAACTTTGTTATGGTTTTTTTGTTGAATATAAACTGGTAACAAGGTTAATATGTAATTGCTTTATTTTTAATTTTGTTTGGTGGTATAAAATTTAACAAATGGTTTAGAGTTAGTTGTTATGCCACCACCGACAACTTTTTTCTGTCAACTACATTTTTAGGCATTCGAATAAATGCTTTTCTATTTTCTCTTATAAATTGTTTAAGATATAAATTCTTAAACAAAACTTTAACAAAAACTTATTTCGAATCAGCCTAATGTATAGAAGAGTAAAATAAATATATTTAATTTATAGAAAACGGAGTTCACATTTAACTTTCTAACAGCGACAAAATTATAACAAAACATTTTCTAGGGAAAACATGGAGAAATACACTCAGATTTCTCAAGGTCACTTAAAAAGCATTCGAAAGGCATCTGTTTCTTCATTATAAATCAGCTGATAAACTTAAAAACTTTTTATATTCAATTAAGTTACTAGCTTATAAGGTATAAAAAAGCATTGTTTACCCATAACTCAGGATATTAAAGGTGCCTGGAAAATGTATTTCTTAAGTTCATAAGTTTACTTTGTGTTGTTTATTTAAAAATACATTTAATTCAAGCACTTTACTAAAAATCAATTAACGACTTTAAATGGCCTCAACTTGAATAAAACTACTATATTTTAACTAACTTTAAAAAAAAACTTTCTTAATTGTACTTACGTTGCTCTGAAAAAGCAAACAAAAAAACACACGCACAAAATTTGTTTAAATTTAATTTAACTTTTAAATTGTACACTTGCGCAACAATTTATAATTAATCACATTTCGTTGAACAACAAAAAAATAGCATCATTGAAAAGTTTTGACATTTTAAGTACCAGCTTTTAAATTAACCACTTAACCCGTTTATGTAATCAATCAGCAAATTAAACAACAACAGCAATATCTACCCCCTAAAAAATCCTAAAAATTTTCCAAAAATATATCAATTCCTAATGAAAAATGTAAAAAACAAAAATGTGAAGAATATTTTTTCAACCACACAACCACAATTATACACTTAGTATGATTGTTTAGTGGAAAGTGTGCGTTTGTAGGAAATTCTTATTGGAATGCAAAATATATTGGTAAGAATGTTTATATGTACATATACATATTTTAGAAGTTAATGAAATTCTTATGAAATGTTTATAGATGGAAAATGGGTAAAAACCCAATTGGTAAATTCCCAGTAAAATGGGGGAATTGGGTAAAAACGGGTAAATATCCAGGTGTTTACTAAAAATGTGGGTAAAAACTATCTTGAAGATTATGTGGAGCAAAAAAAATATTGGATGGTTTAAGAGAATGATTTTTTTTTATTTAATTTTATAAAGAAAATAAAAAATTGAACATAGTAGTTGTAAAAAAAGGCCTGAAGACTTGTGGCTGTTGCTTTCTGTTGATAAGCTCCGAACAAAAACAATCTCGGGCTTTGAAATTAAAAAAAATAATAACTCCTTCATTGCGTATATTGCTACAGCCATTTCACTGCAAATACCTCGATGATTTCAACTGTGTATTAATGTCAGTTTGCATTTCCATGTAAAGTTTATTCAAGTATTTATTCGAAATTACATTTCTACTCGGTAATTTGTATAAGGGTTGTAAGTCCTGGAAAAATTGTATCCAGAGTGCGTGATTCACAATTGAAAAGGGTGTTCGGGAAACAATAATGGCTAGACAATTTATTAAATGTTTGGACATTTTATTTATATTTGGTCTTCCCATGTTAAAACCTAAAAACTATTTATGTAAATTTGTTGCATTTTGCAACTACTAGCTCAATAAACTCATACCTTCTCGAGTACTTACAAATTTTATTCAACTTTTTGAATGTTTTTTAGTTTCTAATATGAATAAAAATATCTTTAGGTTTGATTGAAATTCAGTTTTTGAAAATATTTTGATATTAAAATCATTTTATAAGTACCCAAAAAAAGATTAAAAAAAATATATACCTGGTATTTACCCAGTATTTACCCATACATAGGGTAAATACCGGGTAGAATCCCATCTATAGAAATGTTTGTTATTGAAAATTTGAAGAAAATAAAAAAATTTGAAGAAGATAATAAAATTTTGCACACATTGTTCCTAGAAGGACAAACTCTATTGAATATCCATGATTTCCACCAGTCCCCATAGAAATTTCTTTCCGGAATATTGATCTATGTTACTTAGATTCAGCAATAATAAGCAAAAAGCAATCGCAAAAACTAATTTTATTTGCATCTGTCCGAGTTTAACTAAAATCTATGAAGGACCGCTTCCTAAAATCACTTAAATACGCACAAATGCCTTATAAACATCGTTATCAAGTTAAAATTCATCAATAATCCGCATGTAGTTGATCATACCTCCCATATAAGGACCATTTCCGATATCGAAATAAAATTTTACAGAGATCAGTTATATGTGTGCAAATATCAGACCAAGTTAGGTCTACTTTCGAGAATAACAACACATAGAAAACAGATTCATTGTGATGACCAACCGAATGATTCGATATATTCACAGATGTTTTTCGTTCTAGCAAAATAAAATCATTTGAGCAAAAACAACTACGGTTGTAATATCCAAATTTTTGTCACCCCAACTTAAATTTGTCAGACACAACAGAAACTTTCGATCATAAAAACTGAATGATTCGATTAGCTAAACACTCGATTATCACAACCAAAACAGTTTTCTCTTTGTATAGCAACTATAAAACTCATGTAAATATTGTTATTGAGAAGAAATTGAATCAAAATAAGCGTCAAGTACATAGATAACAACGCACCATATTTTATGGTGATCGGCCCCTTAATATGTCATTGCTCCCATATAAGGCGCACATAAGAAGAATACATACAGGCTTATAAATTTCGATATTGATAAAAAATGTTAAGCAAATTTGTTTCCAGAATGCATAAGTTTTACTAATGGAATTTATCTATCGGTCCAAGCAAAAAAAATATAAACTCTTTGTCCGTCCCACGTTAAACAAGTAAGAGAGCTATATTCGGCTGTTCCTAATCTTATGTAAATTATACTTTAAAATATTTTTAGGTAAACAAAGTTAAAAAATTAATTTTAATTTATTATTTAAAAAAATTTTAGAAAACAAAATAAATTTTTTTTTTTTTTTAATTTATTTTTTTTTAAAAAAAAGTGCTTTAAGGTAAATTTCCAGTTTTTTACTGTTATTGTAAATACTAGACTTCATGTTATATTTTTCTGAAATTTCATCAAAATCGGCCAAAAAATATATAACATTTCGCTATCTTTCCATTAGAAATTCCAAATATTGAAACATTTGACCTTTTACCTTCACGATTTAAGGGTTAACGTTTTCCGATTTTAGGAAAACTTTCAGACTATATTTAAAATTACGTGAACTATAATATTCTGAAAAGATTTTACATACAATTAATAACAGTAAGGAAATTGGGCTCATTCGCCAAAATATGGCTAAATAATTAGATTTTCTCGAAAATTTCCAAATTTAAATCGCAGGTACGGAAAAACTATAGGAGGTATTGAAATACTTTTTTAACATTTTTATTCCCTATTTTGTTGTAAATAAATTCCCATGTGATGATCAAAAAATTCGGAAATTTGTTTAACAAAATTTTTAAAAAATTTAAATTGGAGATTTGAAAATGCCGTTAAAAAAAATATTTTTAGTTTGTTATACCTGCGAATAGGTTAACTGTATCCTATTAAGATAAAAACTCATATACAAGTAAACATGGATATATTTTATATAAGAATAAACTTTTGTTTTAATATTTCTCAAAATATGTTAATATTGTTCCTACATTTCTTGTTCTAGTGGCCTGAGACACGTTAATGGCCTGGCGATTTTTTAATAACTTTAACATTTTTTAACCAATTTGTGTCTTTTATATCATATTAGAACGAAAATTACGCACACATTTTGATTCTTTTAAATTAAATTGCAAAAGTAATTATTTAATGGCAAAAATTAAAAAAAAAACTGAAAAAATTGCATTTTTTTCCCCTTGTAAATGCACCTCGAAACTAAATCGAAATCTTAGAACAAGCTAAACTATTTTTTGTGTTATTTTAGGTTATTACGAAAGTTTTCAGCGGGTACCGTATCAACATTTAAAAATTTTAATTCTAAGGGACACTCTAATATATGTATATGGGGCATTTCATGTCAAGTGAACCAACTTTTGAAATCGATGTCTTCCGTGATGAAATTTGCACCAAGGTTAGTTCTATTGGATAGTAACTCAGACACAATTTTCCAACAAGATCGGTCGAGAACTCTCTGAGTTTGACATTTTGGTCAAACAGGTGTTTTTTCTTATCCATGTAACTTCTTACCTATTGTTCTTAGCAAAATGTGTCCCAAATGGTTTAGATAGCTCTTTCTTCAATCTTTCGAAAACAAATATTTTTTAAAAAAAATAAAAAAATTTTAAAATCTTTTTTCCGAAATCAAAAACTTTTTTGACTTTTTTTTAAAAATGGCCCTTTTTTTTTCTTCTTAAAATAAAGCTTAGATATTTTCCTTGAACACCTATTTGGTCGCTTAGTGGGATGCGAGTGGGATATCTATCAAAATAAATATTTTGTAACTCAAAACATACAATTTTTGACTTTTTTTGCAAAATCAAAAACTTTGTTCTTTTGACTAAAAAAAATTTTTAAAAAAAGGGCCCATTTTGAAAAAGAAAATAGAATTTGCAAAAAAAAAGTCAATAATTGAATGTTTTGAATTACAACATTTTTATTTTGATAGATATCCCACTCACATCTTACTAAGTGACAAAATAGGTCTTAAAGGAAAATTGTGTCTGAGTTACTATCCAGTAGAACATCGATTTCAAAAGGTGGTTCACTTGACATGAAATGCCCCATATGTATATCAAAAATAGGTCAAAAATCTAGGTTGTCCTGGTTTTTTCCTTCTATGGGCCGATCTTATCGATCTTAAATAGCAACCGAACCGGATCTGTAGCAGATATATTGATGTATGAATCATGTGTGCAAGTTATTCGGGGCTACAAAAAGTTAATTTCAACATATAGATATTTATATCGATCCATAATAAAATACTTTGTGGGGTCGTAAATGAAAAATGTTGAAATTGCCACTCGGGGTGAATGTTATCAAAACAATTAAAATACGAGGAGAACTAGAAATGAAAATGGTTATTGCTAATATCTAATTTATATATACAAGTTTTGGTTTAAAATATGTGAAAAACTTTGTTCGGTTAACAGCTTCAAAAGTGAGTAAACACCACAAATTATTAAGATAATGAAAATCCTAAAATTATCCATCGATTAAAATTTAAAAGTTTCGGTTTCATGGTTATTAGTTTGAATAATAGAAAAAAAAAGATTTAAGTCGGACTAAAAATTCACTGGTGTTTACACACTTTTGAGACTGTGATCGCGATAATATTTAAATGCATGAATCTAGCAAAGTGAAATCTACACACAGAAAAGAGTTCGATTGGAAATCAGTTCCCATTTTCAATATTTAATAAGATGAACTGAAATTAAGGTATCATAATTAAAAAACTATAATTTCAATCGATTTTCTATGATAGGAATTGTAAAAACACAATTTCAATCGAATAATGGTTCTTACAATACTAAAGTTAGTTATCTTAACTATCTTAACGCTTTCTCAAATTTAAGTTATTAATTCGTCTACCATGACTAAATTAAATTCAGCAATATTCGTTCAATCCCCAAATATTAGTAGTTGTAATCGAAAAATTCGATTACGATATGAAAAATTCAAATGCGGTGTTCTCAACCGAAAGAAAAATTTATATTGGTAGAAATTTTTGACAAAACATTTAGCTTGTATAAAATAAATTGAAATTCACAAAATAAGTTATTTTGTTTAAAATATTTTTAAATTAGCAAACTTAAACAAATAAGATCTACTAATTTGTTTAACTAAACAAATGAGCATTAGGAGATTCACATGAAAGGGTGAGTCTATTGGATTTATGTTAAACTATTCATTAAAGGACGTGTTCAAATATTTTTTTAGGTTTCATAACAACAATCACATCTGTACGATAAGGAATCGTTTAGCACAATATCTCATCTTTGAAGTTAGTTGCGAGGAGTCAGCCTATGACCGTCGATATGTATATAGTTCTTTCGCAATGGAAAATATCCACGGTATCTTTAGAAAACACCGATTCATATTTCTGTGTTTTAAAATGTATGCTAATCTTTTGTTCTCATATTAACTTACTGAATGTATTATTTCAACCACTTTATTTATAGATATTCAAGTTCTAAACCAGCCTCAATCTAAACAAGAAAATATGTGAAATCGCCACTATCGTTTGAAAAAATTCAAATAAGTGAAAATATTGCAATGCTAATTACACACTTTAGCACATAAGGCGACGATATATAATAACGCATACGAATTTTAATTTAAATATTAAGATTTTGTACATATTTTAAGAATAAACACATTAAATTTTTATCAATAAATGGGAGAAAAGTTAGAAAAATCATTAATTTATATCAGTGCTAGAAAAAATCGTAATTATCACCACTAATAGATTCTGTCCTTACTACCGAATTATTTAATTTTAAACAGTTGAGTCTACCATTAATTCAGTAAGAGAATAACACAGCTACCATATATTCAGTCATCCCAATCGAATTTTGTGATAGTACATGCAACCGACAAAATTCGATTGGCGACAAATTCGGTTGTGATCACGAATCTGTTTTCTCTGTGTACCACTGATATTTTGTAGTAATTGAAAATATGAAAATTGACGAAATCAGGTGAACCAGATAAATTTTTTTATGCAAAATGCTCAATAAATAAAGAAATATGAACAGTAGCTCAATTGTAGATTACCCATCTATGTCAAAGTTTTATATGGTTTTTTTCTGGTATTCTATACAATTATCCCTGCTATCGACTACAGCTAACTTTTAGTAGTTACTGTAGATTCAATATGAATCGTGTCAAAAACATTCGATTTTATAAGTAATACTTAGCATATAATGTGTGTAGTATCATTGAGCAGATGACAATTGAGAATAAAGATTAAAATCAGCTAATTTTACAAAACTTTACTCTTGAATAGCAATTCAAATTTACACAAATAAAAAAAAAAGTTTTGCAAATCTGAGTTTGTTTTTTGTTCAGACTCTGTTAACAACTAAGGCGTCAAAACACAGAAAATTAATTAATTCAAAGCTTCGTGTTTTTTTTTCTTGCTGTTTTACTTTATTGTTTGATGATTTTTTGCTTATAAACTTTTACTGGCAAACAGCTCTCTTAAGGTAAAATAAAATGTTAGAATATAAAATAGAAATAAAACGAAAACGAGAGAAATAAACTTAAACAAAAAGTTAAATTGATTTTCATTGTTAGCATTTGAGTGTTTTAAAAATGTTTGTTGTTCTTCTTTAACTTGGATTTGATAATCAACATAGTCGTCATTAGCAACCTCTTCTCACTAGCATCCTCATTTACATCTCGACGCAAACACACACACACACACTTACAATTATCCACCGCCACATCTTTACTATTATCGTTCGTCATTTGTGTTGAAGCCACAGAGAGTCGAGTGAGTCTTTGAAGTGTAAATTTGAAGTCAACTAATCTGATAACAAGCTTTTAAAATTTTTATAAGAGGTGTGCAACAACAATGTTCTACCATGTAAGTGTGTGACTAAAGGGAATGGATGTACGTTGATTGTCCAGCGAACAGCAATAACCTCAGCAGAATCCTTCGACAAATAAACAAAATTAGTTTCTTTTTTTGTGGGAAAATAAATGCTCACAACCACAAAATGTTACCCAGCTGCTCTGGGTGACTGTCCCAAATATGTGCGTGCCCTAGCAGGGAATCAATTGGCTCTACAGACTTTGTGATAGCTGGTCAAAAGGGATTCACATAATGTTTACAAAGAGTCAGCTAATTTACTATCTCCGTAACTGGTTTCTTGTTTAGCTACATAGCTAGGTATTTTAATATGTTCGGGTGCTAATTGATCGCAAATAGTCAGTTAATAAATCATATCATAGACAGTCCAATAACCTATTAGTTGTAAACAACTACTTTCTAAAGTGTAGCACAAAATAAACCTTTAAAGTAACTACACTTTTACGTAGATTACGTAGAGACACTAAATTGACAATTACCCTAACGCTAGTTTACGTAGGTTGAAAACTTACCTAGCAGTTCTAGGACACTGTCCCGAACTAGTGATTTTACCTATAAAAGTGCATTTCCTAAGCAGGTGGTTAATTGACCCTTTCGGATCGCACTGGATTCACATTCCGGTTACATAGAGTAAGTTTCCTTACTAGCTACCTAACTGGTTACTTGACCAGCTACATAACTAGTTGTTTTAATATATACAGGTGCTAATGGACATCAAATGGACATTACATATTGCGACAATTTTCTTCATTTTATTTTACTTGGGATGTATAGAGTGATTAATTGGCTGTACTACAAAGAGAACATACATATACAAAATATATAAATTGGCAATAGCCAAGATATCAGACATTAGTGGCAATTACTGTATCTAAAGGATATATTGACTAGTGCTAAAAACTGCTGGGTACATTATGGTTGTTTTTTGTATACATCGACTTCTTTCTAATATTTTTTTGTATTTATTTTGCATATTTTTTAAAATATAAATTAGCATTTGACAGATGTTAGAATTAGAAAAATAAAATAGAAAATAAATAAACTGTAAAGAAAATTACACTACTGATATTCACACAATAAAGTTAAGTTAGTTCTCGATTTTAATTTCATTCTGCATTAAAAACCTTGGATAGTACTTGTACTTACAATACAGTACAGTTTGAACCCATTGCAATTCCAATTTGAAATTTTTTCGCAATAAATATAATTTATTTCTCTATTTGGTGTAGTAAAATTAAGAAAACATATAGTCAATTCACAAGGTCTCTTATCATGTCGTATTGTCATAATGTCCTAATATTTCACAATGGTTTAAAAATGATGTTATTGTATTTAAAGCAAAAAAATTTCCTAAAATAATACTGCTCTGTATGCTATGTTTATTGTGTTATCGCAACCAACCAGCAGAGATAACGCCTAAGAGTCAGATGAAATATTGGGACATTGTGACAATATGGCATGATAAGGGGCCTTGTGAATTGATAAATAATAATCTGTTTTAGGACATCCAAGGATGTTTTTGGAGGTCCTTTTGCTAAGAAGATTTATACTTTTTATAAAATATTTGTAAATTTAAAATAATCCTTTCAAATCAAAAGACGCGTTAGAAGGTTATTCGATGTCCGAGATGTCCAACTTAAGAGGATTATGGTTAATACGTCATTAAATGCGCATTTATAACTATAATTCTTGTTTTGAATTTTAACACAATCAAACTAGAGGACAATTTAAAACTCTATTTTTGATTCGGTATATTTAGAAATTACACTATTGAGAAAATACAAATTGAAGTTTAGGATAACAGAAAAAAACATTTAAAATTGAGAAATCGAAATTAATATTGAGAAGAGTCTAATTGAGATTAAAATATCTATTAATTAAGAAATCCGAATTAATTTTAAGAAAACGTAAAATGAAGTTGAGAAAATTAATCTTAAAAACTTAAATTAATATTGTGAAATAATAAATGTCTCTTAGGTCTCAGTAAGTTTCAAATTCATTTCTCGACTTCAAACAGGGTGGTTATTTTAAGTGCTTCAAACATCAAGGCAACTCGTTAGTAACCTTCAATTTTAAATGAAATTTAAAACGAATTTAAATAAGGGATGTATTTTAAGTGGCTAATTTGAAAAAGTAATTTTTATAAACAAAAGCCAGTAGCCATACTAATTCAAATACTCCAAACCTTTTTTTAATTTCCACATGAATTTTATTTAAATATTTTTCGGTGAGACAGCCTGTCATTACTAAATCGTCTTACTTTAATGGAGTTACTCATTAATGTTAATTGAAGTTACCAAACAAATTTTTAAGCAAACCAACCATTAGGAATATTGTCAAATATTGTACACTAAAATGCAGTGAATTAATTTTTTAAGGTTGGGTAATTAAAATCCATGGCTTTTTTGTTTGCAGTTTGGGGTTTGTCTTTTACATATTAAATACAACAAATCAATTAATTGGGTATAATAAATATTCACATGCTAACTGCTCCTTAATATATCGTTACATTAAAGGCTCTATAAATCATTAAGTTTTAGGAGCTATTAGGGATAAATGTAGAGCCACTATAAGAAAAATTACATGAAACTCAATTCGTATTAATTGATATATCATAATATAAAAAAGTTTGTTGGAAATTTTATATTAAAAAATTGGCCATTTAAAATCCGTACGGATTTAAGCGATCATAACTTTTAAGTGAAACAACGTATTTTAACATTTTATACATGAAATTAAAGGTAATTTATTAAGCTTTAAACAAAATGTAACTGCAGGTATATGTGTCTTTATGTCGAATAAATTTTCTGGCTTTTCTTTTTATGCCTCCCATTAATAGCTGCACAACTTTTCTTCCCACTTCTACCGTTATTCCAGCATATTTATTCCACTTTGTTCTCATCAAAATCTGGTTATTTGCTGTACCTTCACTCTTTTTCAATTTACGTTTAACAATTGCCCAATATATCTCGATTGGACGAAAATTTGTGCAATTTGTTTAATTGATGTGTTTTGGTATAACATCAGTGTTATTCTCATTATACCACTTCATAGTTGTATTTCAGTAATGACAACTTGTCATTGAGTAATGATAACTTACCTGATACTTTGTATCAGATGTGTAATGTCTTATAAATGACAGCAATCGCTTTTCCAAACCCTCTTTTTATATATAATTCTGAACATTCTTTAAAAACATGTCTGAAAAGCTTGACTCTTCAAACCGCAGCTGCGGATTGCCTGCCAAATTAATATTTTTGTTCAATTTTACGTATTCATATTTAAAGACCACACAACCTCGAGAATTTTGACCTGATATCTGCCGATAATCAGATTTTGGCTATCTTTTAACCCGACAAAGTCAGATTTTGTAGATATTTGTGCACAATTTTATTTCTAGCTTAATTTTCCATTGTGTCTACACTTTTTAAAACTAAACATAATGAATAATGGTAGATTTGTTGTTAAAAGCATATGTAAATCTTTTTCCATTTTGATAACAGGGGGCGTTGTTATGATTACTATAGTGCGTACGGATTTTAAGTGGCCACTTTTTTAGCCAAATTTTAGTTAATTTTAAAATACCATTTCTATAATATTGTATTCTAACTCTTGGCTAGAATAATGGCCACGACTTCCAGCTAGGCATAACGCATCTGGATATTGTAGATAGAGAACATATAGCCTCGCGGGGATTCTGTTCCTACTGCCTTCGATCGTATACAAATCTTTGGTCTATATTACTCCATATAGAGATTTTGATAGGCTGTTCAAAGTCTTAATTCCCTGCAGGAGTGAGTGGTGCACCATGGTGTAGGGGCAACGTTGTGTACGAATATGACAACAGGCTATATACAGACGGTTCTGAAATGAGCTGTGGTGTTGGTTCTGGGGTATTCTGTGACGAACTTGGGATAGACATCTCATACCGTTATCCGAATGAAACTAGAGTTTTTGAGGCTGACATTTTTGCGATTATGGTAGCTTGTAATACATTAAATGACATCTTATTGAATGCCTATACAACTACATCTTCATTAGTCAGGCAATGTAAAAATGCTAAGTCAAGGTCGTCTATATGACACTAGTTTAGTTTGGGTCCCTGTACACGGACTCTACTATGACAATAAACAGCCAGACGAATTAGCCAGAATGGGATCTACTTTGGATTTGCGGTTTCAGTAGAAATTCCAATGATGACTATTAAAAGTATTATCTTCATACACTTTCTTAGAAAGGCTGAGAACAACTTATATACATGTAGGGTGACCAAGTTAATGTGGCCCTCTTTTAACAAACAACGAACTATGCAACTGATAACCTGTAAAAGAAGGGATATATCAAGAATGCTGACAGTATTAACGGAGCACGAAAGCTAGGCAAGCATGAAAATTGCCTTGGCCTCCCTTTTGACGACCATTCTCGTAGCTGTAAGGATAGGGAAAAAGAGGAAACGATTTTCCACTTTCTCTGATAATGCCCAGTGTTAATGTTCATAAATTCCTGGGCAACTATATATTGGCTAACTTTGGTGACGTATCTGGGTCTAAACTTAATGACTGAGATATCTCACAACAACAAGTGGGGTCTAATAACTTTGAAATTTTAATATATATTACGATGTAAATGACACTACATCTGAAAAGTGGTGTGGTCTTCTCAAAACAGGGTCCTTTGGACTCTACTTGACTGTTCGCGCGCAGGAAACTTCCACGTAAACCAAACATCCAACCTCCCCAACATACATTAATGTTACTGATTGAGATTATTACACACTCTCATTTGCAAGGAAAATTATTACAACACTTAAAACTATAACTGTCCATTTTTTAATCATTCATTCAAAACATACAACAAACCATTCTTATTTAAGTCCCCCATTATTTAGGCATTTTAATTATATCCTTAAACTAAAGCAATTCAAACTTTTCCCTTTTGACGTTCAAAATTCACGTGAAAACTTTAATTCATAAAAACGTTGATCCCAGAAATTATGAAGAAATTTGTGAAAACAGGTGAATTAATTTACTATATGTATCTAAATAAAAACACTCATACTCACACAAAAACAGAGGGATAACTAAAATAATAAAACAAAAATAAAAACAACAAATGAGGGATATTAAAAGCCAACTTCATAAAACTATCTACCCAAGGATTTTAATACCGGTAATTTATATATACTTGTACATAAACATTAACCTGTTTTTACATCCTCTCTAAAAATTAATCATTCTCATGATTATGACTACTACGTATACGAAGTACTTGGGACTAGCGTTGTTTCAGGTTGGTGGTGACCATGTTGCTCCGTTTGTTTGAAATGTTGCTGCTGAAGATGGTAATGATGAGAATGTTGATCATTATGATGTCGTGTAGTGAAATAGAACATTTGTTAACAGTAATTGCTACAAACTCATAAAATGTTTACATAAATAACCTGCTATATAGACGGCATAGCACTAATAAACTATAAAAAATATAAATTTCTATATATTTTCAAATGTACACTGACTGTGGAATGTGTGTGACAGTATTTCCAATAGATACAACATCCAAATTTTTCATCTGACTTTGGATGACGTTCTCCGTTTATCTCATTCACTGTCAGAATCAAACCTAGAAGACCTTTTATCGATTTGGTGACTGTTTTTCTTCCAATGCCAATATTTTAGGTATCACTAGGGGACAATAGACGACCGGTAATTGCAAAGTTTTTACCATCTAATAGGACTAGCCTTGGTTCAGACACAATTTTTCAACAAAATCGGTCAAGAACTGTCTTTTCATCCCGATCGGAATACATCGAAATCAGTAAGATTATATATGAAATCCCCCATATATATACCAGCGGTATATTTAAGCAATTTCCATCAGTATCTAGCGGAAGCTATTTTTAAATAATTCTTCAATCTTTTGAAAAAAAAAATAAAAAATGTTGAATATTTTTTTCCAAAACCAAAACCATTTTTTTTTAAATGGACTCTTTTTTCATGATCGGAATACATTGATTTAAAAAGTTCACTTGACATGAAATTCCTCATAAATAAGTGGCGAGAAAAAAAATCAGTAAGTTTATTCTGAATATTGATGAAGTAAACATCAGACGTATCAATAGTTCAAGGGAGTTTTTTTGTCAAATCAAATTTTTGGCCGATATTCCTCGATCAATGTCCGCAGAGAAAAAATATAGTTGTGCATGTTTACTGTAACCATTTCAATATTGTTACAAGTTTTTTTACAATATTATAGTCACAGTAACTATTTACATGATTGTGGTAACTATAATATGGTTAATTTTCAATTCACATGATTGTATCAGTCATATATATGGTTACAGTAAACAGTATATGATTTTGACAACCAGTCATTTACGAATGACTTACCATATTATGTTGCTATCGGCTTATGGATATCATATTCTGAGAATAACATATTATGATAAAACTATTCAACATAAATATGTTACAATGACTGTGTTTTTCGTGATTTTAAAAGTTCAGGGTCATTTGGACCCCAAGTGCTCTTAACGGTTAATTTCCATTTTTGTACTGTTATTTACCTTTGACCTTCACGGAAAACTTTCAGACTATAAAGAAGTGGCCACTTAAAATCCGTACGCACTATAGTAATCATAACAACGCCCCCTGTTAACAAATGGAAAAAGATTTACACAGATTTTTAACAACAAATCTACCATTTTTTTACAATGAATTCCAAGTCATTATGTTTAGTTTTAAAAAGTGTAGACACAATGGAAAATGAAGCTAGAAATAAAATGGTGCACAAATATCTAGAAAATCCAACTTTGTCGGGTTTAAAGATAGCCAAAATCTGATTTTCGGCAGATATAAGGTCAAAAATTTTACATCTCAGCAGCTCGAGGTTGTGTGGCCTTTAAATATGTTTTTAAAGAATTTTCAGAATTATATATAAAAAGAGAGTTTGGAAAAGCGATTGCTGTCATTTGTAAGACATCATACATCTGATGACAAGTTGTCATTACTCAAATACAACTATGAAGTGGTATAATGAGAATAATATTGATGTTATACCAAAACACATCAACTAAACAAATTGCCCAAATCTTCGTCCTATCGAGATATATTGTTAAACGTAAATTAAAAAAGAGTGCAGGTACATTAAATAACCAGATTTTGATGAGAACAAAGTGGAATAAATATGCTGGAATAACGGTAGAAGTGGGTCAAGCCCGACCATATAATACCCTACACTAAGTAAAATAGCAAAAAAAAATTTTCTTTTAAAATTTCAATAATTTATATTTTTGAGTGATTTTCGGAAGTGGGCCTTATATGGGGGCTATGACCAATTATGGACCGATCACCATGAAATTAGGTCGTGTAAATTATGTCTATATTAAAGTTAACTATGTTGAATTTTGTGTGTTTACCAACATTTTTAAGCGATTTATGCACGTTAAAGTGATTTTCGGAAGCGGGTATATATGGGGGCTATGACTAATTATGGATCGATCGTAACAAAATTTGGTGACATGAATTTTGTGTGCATAATAATTATTTTAGCGGAATTTGTGGAGATACATATATAAATTAAACATTTATGACCGATAAAGTCCAATTTCGGGAGAACATTTGTATGGGGGCTAGGTGAAATAATAGACCGATTTCAGCCAGTTTCAATAGGATTGGTCCTTGAGCCGAAAAAATAATATGTATCGAATTTCATCGAAATATCTTCAAAATTGCGACCTGTACTCTGCGCACAAGGTTTACATGGACAGCCAGCCAGCCGACCAGACGGACGGACGGACAACGTTTAATCGACTCAGAAAGTGATTCTAAGTCGATCGGTATACTTTAAGGTGGGTGTTAGACTAATATTTTTGGGCGTTACAAACATCTGAACAAAAGCATAATACCCTCCCCACTATGGTGGTGTAGGGTATAATTACGTGGACTTTCAGAACAGATTTTACTTAAAATTAATAACAGTAAGGAAATTGGGCTCATTCGCCAAAATATGGCCAAAAAAATTTGTTTTTCTAAAAATTCGCAATATTTATATCGCCAAAATTTGTTTAACAAAATTTTTAAAAATTTGGAATTGGAGTTTTGAAACTGTCGTTAAAAAAAATATTTTTTTTTTGTTATACCTGCGAATAGGTTAACGGTATCCTAAGAAGATAAAAAGTCATATACAAGTAAATATGGATATATTTTAACTAAGAATAAACTTTTGTTTTAATATTTCTCAAAATATTGTGATTTTGTTCCTACATGTCTTGTTCTAGTGGCCTGAGACATGTTAATGGCCTGGCGATTTGTTAATAACTTTAGCATTTTTTAACCAATTTTTGTTTTTTATATCTCAATAGAATTCAAGTGGACCAACTTTTGAAATCGATGTCTTCCGATCGGGATGAAATTTTCACCAAGGTTAGTTCTATTGGATAGTAACTCAGACACAATTTTTCAACAAGATCGGTTGAGAACTCTCTGAGTTATAGGGGGTAAAATTTTGACATTTTGGTCAAACAGGGGTTTTTTCTTATCCATGTAACTTATTACCTATTGTTCTTAGCAAAATGTGTCCCAAATAGTTTAGATAGCTCTTTCTTTAATCTTTCGAAAAAAAATATTTAAAAAAAAAATAAAAAATGTTTAAAATTTTTTTTTTTTTAAATGGTCCCTTTTTTTTTTTTTTTTTTTTCTTAAAATAAAGCTTAGATATTTGCCGTGAACACCTATTTGGTCGCTTAGTGGGATGCTAGTGGGATATCTATCAAAATAAATTTTTTGTAACTCAAAACATACAATTTTTGACTTTTTTTGCAAAATCAAAAACTTTGTTGACTTTTTTTTTCAAAATGGACCCTTTTTTAATCTTTTTTTTAGCTCAAACAAAAGCTTAGATATTATCCTGGAAGACCCTTTTGGTCGCTTAGTGGGATGCGAGTGGGATATCTATCAAAATAAATATTTTATAACTCAAGAAATACAGTTTTTGGCTTTTTTTGTTGCAAAATCGATTTTTTCTCCAATATGGGCCCTTTTTCCAATTCAATAAATTTTTACTGTTATACTTTTAACAAATTTTACAAGAAACACAAAGAACATTTCAAAGGAAACAAAGCAAATTGCATTATCTGTTTTCATTTTACGGATATTAAAGACTGGTTTCAATATTCATCATGTTTATCAGCATTACTATTATTGGAGACTTCTACACGATACTGCTAACATTGTTGCGGAGTATGACAGAACATTTAATGTATAACAGTTAAAAAGTGTTTCCGCTATATACTGCTGAAATTGGTTGAGAACAAGAATCCGTCAATTGAGTAAACATAAAATAGGTAAATAGTTCCAGGATGTTCTAAAAAAAACTTATTTTGAATTTAGTTCTATTCATTTGTTCACTAAGCTTGAGACTTGTTACAAATAGTATCAAAATCACTAAAATTTCACATTTTATAATTTTGGTGTTTCTTACATCTAAGATTATTCCACGACTCGTATATTCTAAATGCTAAATATTCAAGCAAACTCGAACTTTGTGTATAAGATGCATATTTTAGTTAAAGTTTCGAGTTGAGCTAGAATTATAAAATAAAAATAGAAGTTGAAAAGATTTTTAAACTTCTGACTTAACCTTTTCTTAATAAGTTTTTACCAATTTTGCATATCAACTGTATGTACACATTTTCCATCCACTGTGCGCTAAAGTATTTATATACATATTCAGCATATTTTTGCTTACATATGAAATAGTAAATATTTGTTAGTTGTAATAATGACCAAACATTATTCATCTCAAACACGTAAAGTATTTATTATAAAGTTGTATTTCTATAGAATATGACAAAGAAACTAAAAAAGTGCTTCAAAACTTAATTATAAGTATTTGTGGCTGCCCTATATGAGTGAATCCTAGCACTATGTCTACTGTAGAAATTATTTAAGCAAAATGAAACAAATTGAAAAAGTATATTATTATAAGTGTGCTAAGTCATATAAATACTATTGTGTTATAATTCTAAATATATAATTTATATTACAGTCATACCTTGTCTTGTAATACCATAACATGAGGCATTATTTTATTTATTTTGCAATAAATACTAAATACTATTACTAGTAGAACTATGGTAAGCCAATGGTAGTCGCCACTTTATTAATGTTTATTATGATTTCATAAGATAAAATTATGTAGTGGGGTGGTATACTGGTTACACTGTGCACGAAATTTAGACTTTTGTTTCTGTCAAGAAGGGCACCCGTCGGGTTAAATTAACTCGATTACGCTTAATCGAGCGTAACTCAAAAACGGTTTAGCTTATGGAATAAACTGAAAAAACCGAAATTCCGCAATAAATTTAGATATATTTCCAATTTCTTTCCGCTTTTTCCAATTTTTTATGCGGTTTTAAAAAATAAAAATATCGAAATTTAGCTAAAAAATTATTTTTTTTCCCAAAACAACGACTGATTAAAAAAAATTAAGCCCCGCTTGACAGTTTTTTCAACTAGCACAGTGTAATTATTGAATAAATATATTTCGAGGAAATGTGTTAATAGTTTGGTAATACTTGTGGATAACGCAGCTTCAATTTAGATTTTTACCTTTATGTACTTTAAGTTTTGAATTTCTCAAAAGCTTGTCAATTATGAGATTTCAAGATTAAACAGAAAACTTAATTTGGCTGAATATCTAAAGAATTCACTAAAACTTAATTTTTGTTAAAATGAAACATTTACAGAAGTTTTACTGTAGAATAAATAAATTTCGCACTTACACTATCTTACGTACATATGAGGGTGGATATGTAAAAACACACACATTTGAAAAATGAGTTTCATTAATGACTAAAAGTACGGACCTTTTTTATTTTATTTGCTAACTTAAGTAAGAGAATTAATTATAAAGTGGTTTGTGTTAACAACAAAATATTTTTCATAACTTTTTTTTATGTTATATTTGAGATTTGATTAATTACAGACAATAAAATGTATACACTTTACTTAAAAAAAAGTAAAAAGTAGACGTGAAGAATTCTCCTTCTTCCGCTCAATTAATTATTCATTGTAGTAAATAACTTGTCAAATTTCCCTAATAATTTTCAAAAATAACTACAATTACTCATAATATTATTATGACTTTTTTAGCTTTAATAATGCCGGCAGTATCTGTTACAAATATTAAATGAATTTCTGTTTCTAAGATAATATTCCAAAGCAGTGTTTAGAGAATCAAGACATTCCTAGGCTACAAAATAGAAAGAAAACTACATTCTTAAAAAATTAAAAAGCATACTATTGCATCTATGGTTTCGTCTGCCCTTCTGGGACGAATTTTGTTTTCGACATATGTAGATTTGCAAGTTGCAAATCTACATTATGACTTGGTTTCGTTATTGTTATTTGGGTTTTTTACATTTATTAATAATATCTTTTAGCCTTTGAGCAATTGAAATATTTTCATTTTGTTCGAGCTCCTCATCTGAGATAAAATCAATTTCGTTTGAAGAGGATTTAAATTGAGTTTTGTTAGATAACTTACAAAAAAATGGAAGAATTGATTTTCCAGAGCCCCACTCTAGGAAAACCAAAAATACCGCTTTATTAACTATGTTGTAGCAGGAGTTGAGCTTAATAACTTGGCTGAACATCACTTTGCGATATTCGGGCACGTAGAATGTCAAAATGCATAAAAAAGGCACACAAAAATGACAATTTCCCGTATTTATTTATGAAAAACGGGATGTGGGAAATCCCGAAAATCCCGGGATTTAAAATTAAAAAATCCCGGGCTTCGGGGTTTAAGAAATACCGAAAACCCCGGGATTTTCGGGAACGGGATTCCCCGTTTGGCATCTCTAGTTAGAGTATGTTTTACTTAAGTATTAAATATATTTAAAGACGTGTATTTAACTTTAAAAATTTTAAATATTAAATCCATATGGTTTGTCAAGAAATCATTTTGAAAAATACAATTTTTGTTTGCACGGTAGTATTACAAATATTTTTTGGTTGATTACACCGTACGACACTCAATATTAGACACGAACCGAATGATATACGTCTGAAACAATAAATTAAATGGAGAAAAACTGCGTTTTCAGTTTTTCATTTCGTGATCCTGTTTCCTTTTAAAATGACTTCAAATTTTCAGAGGTGTACATTTTTAAAAAAATGTTTTAAAATACTTCTGATCATCCCACTATGTCATGTTTGGTGTCAAATGATCAAGAAGAGTTGTAAAATATTTCGTATTATTTTTATTTTATCCTGTAAGAATCAAAAGATGCCAAAAATGTCCTTTCAAATTGTTATCCTTGAATATCCTTTTAGATTTCCAATAATTTTTTTTTTTTTAAAATAGTGAGTTAAAGATCCAAATATTAAATACCACATGCCAAAATTTCATCCTTCTATCTTAACCACTTAAGTGTTAAAAAATATTTTAAATTTGAATTATTTGATTTTTTATATTTTATTTTAATATTTCATTCGAAAAAAATATAACAAAATCCGTTGTGAAAAGCAACGAAGAAAACTTTTTAATAAACAAGTAAAATGGTATAGTCGGGCAAGCCCGACCTTATGATACCCTACACCTGGTATATGATTATAAAGAGTTTTCTTTTGATATGAAACTTATTTGTGTTGAATCTTATTTGAATACACGCATTTTCGGTAGTGGGCCTTATATGGGAGCTATGACTAATTATGGACCAATCGTCACAAAATTTGGTGGGATGAATTGCAAATATATGAAACATATTTGTGTTGAATTTTGTTTGGATACTGACATATTTCAGAGATTTATGTATATTAATGACATTTTCGAGAATGTTGCTTATATGGGAGCTATGGAATATTGTTGACCGATAGTCACGAAATTTAGTCATGAGAGTTCAACTTACATAAAACTTAATTGTGCTGAATTTGGTTTGAATATGTTTATAATCAAATAGGCCAATTGTATGGGGGCTAGGATAAATAATGGGCTGATTCTAACAAAATTCAATAGTCTTTGTCCTTGGGGCAATATAAAAGATTGTGCCAAATTTTGTCGAATTATCTTTAAACCTGCGACCTGTAGTTTGATTACAAGTTTTACATGGATTGACGGGCAGACGGACGGAGAAAGTGATCCTGAGCAGATTGGTATACTTTAAGGTGGGTGTTGGGACAATATTTTGGTATGTTGCAAACAACAGCCCTAACCCATTATACCTCCCCCACTATGGTGGTGTAGTTTATAAACATGCACTTTTCTTAATAAAACTTTTTTGTATACTAATAAATTTTTTTTTTTTATTTTAATTTGACCTTTATATATATAAAGGATGAAATTTTGACATTTAGTATAGAATATTTGGGTCTTTAACGCGCTATTTTTTTAAAAGGAATTTATTGGCTATCTTAAAGGATATTAAAGGATAAACATTTTAAAGGACATTTTTGACATCTTTTGATACTTACAGGATAAAATAAATATAATACAAAGTATTTTACAACTATTTTTGTTCATTTGACATACAATTTGTCATTGTTGGAATAGCAGGAGTATTTTTAAATATTTTTTGAAAAATGTTCTTTATTGAAATTTTTAAGTCCTTAAAAAAGGACACAGGATCACGAAATAAAAAACTGAAAACACAGTTTTTCTCCATTAAATTTATAGTTTCAGACGTATATCATCCGGTTCGTGTCTAACGGTTTTTTTCTCTATTTGTCGGACGGTGTTATTGATGTTTTCTAAAACAATTTTTAATACCGACCGTTACAATTCTTGAGTTTTGGACAATACTCAGTATTGTCATCTGTAAATGCCATAAGTTCTTAATCATCACTTTTTGAAATAAAACCTGATGTGGTTTTAGAAATAAGGCCGCACCCAGTATTTTCTGAACTTATTATAAATTTAAAAAAAATATATTAAAAGTAACTACATAGGCTTTTTAAATAATGTATTTACAATGGCAGTTCCAAAACTTACACAAGATTTGAATTAAGTATATCTAAAATGCAATTTTGTGAATTTATATGTTATTTTTATTGAGTCAGGATAGGTTTATGTAATAAATTGAACATGGAGCACTTACTAACCCTTCCGTCGAAATGCAACATGAATTTTCTCCATCAATGCAGAAGTGCTGATGGGGTTGTTTTAATCAAACTAAAATTTGCATGAAATTTTTTATGTTATATATTAAATTAAAAAAGAAAAAGAGACCGGTTTGTGTTCATGGTTGGTTTTAAAAAGTGCGAGCGAATGTTATTGTGTGAAAAACAGCACGGTGTAGTAGTTTTGCGGATCTATGCTTTGACAACTTTACTACACAGAAAAAACTATTTCTTAAACCGTTTCAATTCAAATCTTTGTCACATATTGAACTGGTTTCAATTATTTCATAACACTATGCGACAAATAGTAGGGTCAGTGATCGGCGGAAGTTCTGCCCAATGGGAAATGTTAGATCGGTTAAAATTATACGTGTCCCGGCGTTTCGCTGGGTCAGGTCTAGGAATCGAGATATATCGATTTTAAATTAGTATTTATCGTATAGGAAAAATTATAATTATCTTGCCTTTTTCATGCATTTTGACCTTGTAAATGTCCGAATATTGCAAAGTTATGTTCAGTAAAGTTGTTAAACTCAACGCCGGCTACAACATAGTCAATAAATAAAAGTGGTATTTTTGGTTTTCATTGAGTGGAACCCTGGAAAATCAGTTTTTCATAATTATTTTCGTTAGTTGTCTTACAAAATTCAATTAAAATCATCATCGTTATTGGTTAAATTTCAAATACAAAAATTATGGAATAGATAATTTTCGCAATTGAAAATATTTGTTGTTATTTTTTGTGTTTCAATTACGAAAAGTATAATATAATCAATAATTTTTGTATTTCAAATTCAACCAATAACGAAAATTGTATATTCAAGTGTCAAAATAATCAAATTCAAAACTCAATATTCAATAGAAAATATCAAGAAATTTTGTTTTTGAGCAAATGAATACCTGATTTAATTATGAAATAATTGAAACCAGTTCAATACGGGATAAATGTTTGAATTGAAATATAATTTTTTCTGTGTAAGAGAAAATATAATAAAAATTCATTTATATGCCAAAAACTGTGATGAAAGTCGTTTGATAGTTGCTTTTGCATGATCCCTATTAAGTAAAATAATAACAACTGTTAATTTTTTGTTTTGTTTACATGGAAATTCAATCCTAATCTAATATGACTTGCTTGTTTTATGAATAAATTTAAAAAAAAAAATTAAGAGAGCCATACAACTGCCAAAGTTGTTTCCGTATTTTATGTAATTGTCGGTTGCTTTCATTACAAATCAAAATCACTACACAAAATTTTGACAGATTATCATTTGTGGGAGAATGTAAACGGTATTTGTGGACTGTTCGTATATCCAATGGTGCGTATGAGTATTATTGAATTTATTTTATATGTATTAATATACCTCATACGTACCATTGAGCTCTAAAAAATAATGTTGTATATGAGAGAATTAAATAGAATCTGCCAAAATTTCTGTTTGAGTTAGCAAATTAGATTGAAGAATTGCAGATTTACTTAAACAAACTATTCTAAATGCATAAAGTACAACATATATATGTTCTGTACTTTAAATTAAGTTTTGGGAAGAGTTCAAGTTTTTTTTAAATTTTAGCTTTTATTTTGAAACATTTGTTAATATAAATCTATTCGATGTTTTGGCCATTGTTAGCTATGACCTTTTCCTATCTTTCGGGCAACGTGTGGATTCCGAGCCAAAAGAACTGCTCATCTTTTGAGGCCAAGAAAAAATCAAGGTAATATGGGATACTCTGTTCCAAAGTGATAGCGTTCTTCTATCACTTTGGACTTTGCACGGTCTGGACTATAAATTGGGAAAGGCAAAACTTCCCAACTACATCATTCTAAAACATTTTTAACAGGTATTCTGTTGTCATGATTGAATATTATAAGTATATATAATAATTTATATATAATTGTTACAATTCTGTAAGGATCTGAATTGTGAATTTTACTTTGGGAACAAGTTTACATGCACAGTTCGCCAGCCATAGAAAGAGCAACGGACGTTCCAAAAATCGATTCTCAATCGATAGGTATACTTTAAGGTGAGCGTTAGACTAATATTTTTGGGCATAGTGCAAATTGAGAATAAGTTGAGAGAGGTGTATACATTGCTAAACAACATTTAAAAAACATTGAAAGTTTTGAGATATCGTAGATCATAAATAATCATCAAATATAGTCGTAATGTTTTTTTTCAGAAATAATCATATTATTAACCAAAGCAATCATAATATGATCCAAAGCAATCATCAAATGCTGCAGTCATATTATGATCCAAATTACTCATATTGCGACCCAATGAAATCATGTTATGATCAAATGAAATCATATTAGAAAAAATTGTTATTTTTGGGAATAGAAAATTCTGGATTTTACTTATGGCAGTTAGTTGTTCTGTGAAAAAATATATAATTTTTCTTTTCTTTTAACACATAATTCCTCTTTAAAACACATTAACTTACCTGGCATTCCAATTTCCTTTGATATTTTCGACCAGACGGCTCGTTTTTTTTCTAAATTTCTATTAAATTTCACAAAATCAATAACAAATATATTTTTTCTTTATTTGAAAAGCCGCTGTCACTTACAATTACGTAGACAATTTTTGTTTTTAACAGGTTCGTACAAAAGAGAAACAGCTGATTCGGAATGTAACAGAAAGTAAAGACTAATTCTGCATTTAGTTTTAATGTGCTAAATTCCCAATTTAAATATTATTGATAAATTTTGTTTACTTTAGGAAAGCTGAAAATATTATACGAATAAGACTATAGAGCGAATGAGAATTACAGACACTCAAAATTTACTTTAGGTTAAGATTTGAATACTTATTGTAAATTTCTAAAAAGAAAGATTCAATAAAGAAAAAAAGATATAAAAAGAAAAAAATTCTTGTAAAAACATCATAGACTAGAAAAAAACTGACAATAAAAACTAATGCAAAAGCTCACTGAAAATGGTGAGAATGGATGAAACATAAACATATTTTGTTTGCTTCTAAAACATGTTATGAGAATACATATAGGAACTTAACATTTAATGGTTATTTGCCTTAATTTTAATACCTATATAATGAATTATCTATAACATGGTCCTAAAGATAGATGTCACTTGCCTGTGTTTTGAGCTCTGGGAATGAATTAGTATTCGTAAAGTTGATTGTTTTCAGGGAAGTATCCTGGTTACCTTGTCCGCCTTATTAGCTGCTTTTGATGGAAAGATGAAAAATAAGATAGAGGTCATCCGACAGTGATTACCATATTTTGAGAATATGGGCAATTCCACGAGAATCGCTACCACGACTGAAAACACAAAAACCCTTGAAACTTTTTTTCAAGATGATTTGAATAGAAGAAAATAATAAAATGTTACAACACAGAAAAAATTATATTTCAATTCAAACATTTATCCCATATTGAACTGGTTTTAATTATTTCATAATTAAATCAAGTATTCATTTGCTCAAAAACAAAATTTCTTGATATTTTCTATTGAATTTTGAGTTTTGAATTTGATTATTTTGACAATTGAATATACAATTTTCGTTATTGGTTGAATTTCAAATACAAAAATTATTGAATATATAATTTTCGTAATTGAAAACACAAAAAATAACAAAAATGTGTTTTCAATTACAATTTTTTTAGTTTTTGTATACACATATTTTCAGAATATACATATATTGTTATATTATAAGAGAAAAATCTGTCACATACGTATACTCAAACAAAGTACAAACATAAATAAGATTAAAAGAAAGCTTTGATATAAGTCCTTGATTCTATTTCTGTAAAAACTGGTGAGTTAAATATATGATATTTACAAGCGACACTTACATCGACACAAAAAGAGTGCTGATGAGGGGGTGGTGGCTAACCCCGAAAATGCATTCCATTCTGCCGAGTGTCTAAATATATATTTTTCAGTATTCTTTAGAATTATGAAAATTGAATAGAATAAATTGTATTTCTAAGGAAATCAATTTAATGAACTCGAGCCTAAATAATAATTAATAATATTAATCACAAAAAGAAAAAAAAGTTCGACATAATAACCACTAATATTAATTTAAATTTTATTTATTATAAAATCATCCAAAGTTTGTTTTCATTTAAATATGACGGATTGTAAAGGAAAAATATTTCATTTAGTGCAAGAAATTAAAAGAAAACATAACTCCTCTCACGATTCGAATATTTTCGCATATTTCTACATGTACCTCAAAATGAGTTCCGTTTTATTTCACGTACGATATACCCTTCTTTAGCCCAATATTTTGGACAACAATATTTCGAAAGAACTTTTTATTATTTTAAAATATAGTAACCTCTGAATGGGAAATAAAGACCAAATTATTTTTCAGATACTTCTATTTTTGCAAAATCTATTCCACTCTATAGGCGTACAAATGTCACGTACGATGATATGGAATTGCCCATATGTAATGTCTAAGTGTTGATTCCAAGTCCGCCTTCTTAGCAGTTCGATATCACTGGGGTAGCTGGTATTTGTTTTCTGTAGTTTTATTTAAATTGTTAAGCTGAGGTACTTGGGCAGTCTTAAAAATATAAAGAGAGCTTCTAAAAAAATAAAAAAAAAATATAAACAGATTTAAAAGTTTTTTTATTTCTTAAAAATTGCTTCTACAGCAATTAAAATATATAATATCCTTGCTGCTTTTCAATCACTATAAACTTATAGCAACCTCATCTTATACAAATTAGTCAATCAAGCAATTCTTTCGCTAAAGTTTCCATCATTATTTAATTTTCACTTTATTGAAAAATGACGAAACATTTTTCCTCTGCTATTCAGAGAGACAGTGCAACAGCAAGGTTGTGTCTGTTGTTGTTTACACAAAATTTAACTTGTCATAAACTATGGAAATATAACTTCAACCCAATGACAATATAGTTTTAGATCAAAGCACACAGCAATGATATCAAATAAACAAACAAACAAGAATCTGCAGAAAGTTTCACGCTGAACTTTAGATAGAGATTTTGTTTTGTACCTTTTTTTTTCTAATACGTACATAGTTTCTATTTTACTCTTGTACTGCTAGTTTTTCTTTTTTGGTGACCAGACTAAAGTGCCATTTTGCCAAGGGCATGCTGTGAACAGCTCATAGCAAATTAAATAATTGTTTTCAGCTTCGTTGGAAACTAACAATGGATGTGCTGTATTAAACCACATCACATATACATACATACACACTAATATTCATAGATACAAAATTTGGATGAATGTAATCGTAGGGATACTTATTATTTGCTCATACAATAGTATTAACAAAGCGATAGATGAAATAAGTTTAGAGTGGTGTTTTTAAAGTAATGATCGACTATAAGATGCATTATTGAATTGAGTAAATAATGTACATTAATTTTAAAATAGTAAACGCTGTATTGCATACACTTTTTTTTGAATGTTTCGCAATATATTGCTGGAATGCTGAATGAATTTTTTGTTCTTCTATATGTGAAAGTTATTTGTAAATAGTTTAACAGGGCACAGTTATGTTCTTGCTGGTACTGATAGTTTGGCTAAACCACCGACTCTGGTTAATTACTTAAAACAACCACTTTCCAGATAATGAAGTATATTCATGTATTTTCCGAAATACACATTCATTTCCCTATGAACTACTATATAGTGTAGGGGGTTTGAACACGAATTTAACTTTTGTACAATATCACTTCAACAACACGGCGAGCAACAACTCTCTGGAAGAGTGTGGCTGTATTGTTAATAAGAGTGAAGGAGAAAAAAAAACTAACGATTTATGAAGATAAATGAGCTTATTTTGGGGACAGAATGAGACCGTTTTATACACAACAACTACACATAAGTCAGTCATAACTTTTGGTCGTTTCATTTCAGTCATTCATTCGTTCGTTCGGTGTTTGATGCTGGCACTAAACAAACTAAGACAGACATAAACACATATTTACAAATAAATATGTATATTAGGGAGGCTCTTAAAAAAATGTTGTGGATGTTTTTAATAATAAAAATAGTTTAATTTATTCTAAGATACTTCTCAAAATGTTTGTCCTGGGTTCAGTATTTGGTAATTTGAATCAAAATGGAAAGGTTAGTTTCGTGTATAAGATCATTGAAAAGAGCTTTTTATTCGATCGGTTAGACTAATATTTGTGGACGCTACAAAGATCAGGACAAACGCATAATACCCTCCACACTATGTTGGTGTAGGGTACAAAAATTGTTGCGTAAAATGCCGCAAGTATTAAGGTTATACTTAAATGTTTGTTGTATATAAACCAATGAAAATTTAATTAAATTATGCTTATTTTTATTAACATATTGTTATTGTCTTATAGCTAATATCAGGAGAATATAATTTTGAAAAAATTTTTAAAAAAAATAGAACTAGATTGTCATAATTTAAAAAAAATCAATGTCATAATTTAAAAAAAAACAAAGATTAAATTTTTCTTTTAAAATATCCATAAATTTTCGGAAGTGGGCTTTATGTGGCAGCTATGACCAATTATGGAACCATTGCCATGTCGTTAGCTCGGGTAATTTCTTTATATAAAGTTATTTATTGGGTGTCTGACTTAAAAATGCGGTTTGAAGCATTTGTAGAATACAAATTTATTCAAATTATTGGCCATTGTTAGCTGTGACGTTTTCCCATCTTTCTGGCAACATATGGATTCCGAGCCAAAGAAACCGCAAGGAACGAATCAAGACAAACTCGGATAATCTATTCTGAAGATAAGCGTATCCCAGAAAGGGTTGTACATCGATCGAAACAAATAGTAGTCGGACGGGCAAGGTCTGGACTATAAGGTGTGTGAGGCAAAACTTTCCAAGCACTTCTTTCTAAATAGTTCTTAACAAGTAATGCAACATGTGGCCTAGAGTTGTCACGATGGAATATTATGCTCTCGTGTCTGATCGGAGCGTTTTTCGGCCACTGATTGCTTCAAACGTATCAGTTGCGTTCAGTGCAGGTACCCAGTGATGGTCTGATTAGTAGATTGAACAAAATACAGCGCAATTTTGTCCGCAATACAGTGTCGATTCGGCGGGTTGGCCGAGTTTCCCATACCATCACATCCATTTTTCATCGCAAGTAATGAAAATGGAAACACGGTTTTCTTTTATAGCGTTCATATAAAATCGTTTTTCATGGTCTCGCAGCTTCAGTTCGTATGGTATCCAAGTTCCCTGCTTTTGGATTTAAAATTGTTGATCGAGTAGTTCTCAATGATTTTCCAGGATCTTGTTGGGTATGACAACAATCTTCATGGAGTAATGCCTACAATTCTTGCTCTACAAACATTTTTGGCTAGCATCGCGATCCTTGACTTCCGTGTCAAACTCACTACTTCTTAAGTGCACAGACTATCACTCGCACGTTGAAACAGATGAAACACATTCACCATATGCTTCGGTGAGCTTGGATGTAACAAAATTTCGACATTTTTGAAGAACTATAATGTTTTATACACTATAATGATCAATAACTAAGTGAGTATAAATAACAGATATGTACCCTTCAAAATGACATATAAGTTATTAAAAAGAAGAGCCAGGTTCAAAAGATACGCCATTTATGGTAAATTCCGCATTTTTAAGGCATACACTCAGTATATTAAATTGCTTTTGGATCCCAACGTTTTACCAAAAAAGAAAATACTGACGTCAGGACAAATATTTTCAGAAATGATCTCTTCAAACACACATCAATCGAACATCAATACTTGTTTTCCTCCATACAAACGTGGCCACCCTAATGTAAATTATTAAAGGACAATCCTGGTATCTATTATATCTGCATCTGTATCTACACTTTGGACTTGTATATGTATGTGTGTATGACAGTTTAAGCAATGGATTAAAAGCTGTTGTATACATTACTCTAGGAAAAGTGTTTATGAGTTTTTGAGGTTTGATACCCTAGTTTTCCATGAAATTTTATTATAATAAGTAAAATATATAACAGGAACTATAAAAAAAACTAACTTCTATTGAGCATACCAAAGAGTATTTCATTATGCAAACTTTTGTATATAAATTTTTTTGTCCTTTTTTTTCATTAAAATTTGTAAATATTTCATAGCGAAGGGAGAAATTGTATTAAAATGCAATGAAAAAAAAGGAAAATAAAATAATTGGTATTATTGAAGTTTAGGGTAATGTTTGAAAACAAAAATTTATTAGATGATTTATGAATTGTCAAGTAGTTGAAAAGGACACTTTGCAATATCATGAAATTTATTAAATGTTTAACAACATGATGTTGTGTTGATTGTTTAGAAAAAGAGGGAAAACAGACATATTTTACAAAATTTTACACAGCTATTTAATGCTTGAAAAAATCCTGGTAATAAATTACTTTTAACGTTGCAATAATTATGACTTAAAAATTAATAACGTTTAACATTCTATTTATATTAAGAACTATCGCTACATTAAACTTATGAATATTTAAAAATAATTGTTTTTTGTAAATAGAATAGGATAGATTAAACAATGGGATAACTTGTTCATTTCATAGCTATGGCATGTCAAGTTCTGCATATTCTATTCTATGTAAAACCTAAGGGAATTCTAAACTGAACACCTGAGTAATAGTTATGGATCGAATATATGTGCCAAATAAAATTAATAGTAGGACATAGACTCTTGTCTTCCTGATCAAGTGTTTCATGTAAGTTAGATTTATTTTAGATCTTCACGCCTATCAACCTGTGGTGGTCTGCTATAATTTCTAAATATCTTCAAATGCATTTCCTTTAGGATTTTTCCATATGGGATGATCCATTCCAAACGTCACAACAATCGGATTTGACGATATTAAAGAAATTTAATAGAGTTATTTTGTACTGCATGTATTTATGAAATCAGACCCATAGGTAATGAGTCATAGATTAAATGTTCCAAACATATGTGGTATCCATCATGTCTAGTTTTCGAGGTACATGTCAATTTTAATCTTTAGCGTTAAAAGAAACAGTTACTGTTTTCGATGTATTGAATTTTTTTATTATTTTGTTTTGTTTAGTAATCGTTCCTATTTGATTACGTCGACATATTTGTTAACATTTAATTGAAAATCCAATATGAATACTGAACTGAGTGGTCGTCGCAACTGCTTAAATGCACCAAATGCATGGCCAGAAATATTAGCGTTTGTTTGCAGAAAATCGAATGTGAAACATATACCATTGGTATATCCGATATATGTCTTTTTACCATCACTTCACATAAAACTTGGCTTGATGAACCATTTTGTTCATTCTATTTATATTTAAGTAGCATTTTCGAAGTGTTGATGAACTCAAAGAAGAAACATAAATACGCGCATTGATGCAAGACCCACATTTTGATAAAAAGCTTACTAATAAAAAAACTTGATGCCTTGTTATCGCTGAAAGCAGGGTTTTTAGAGAACAACAGAGTCGAAAATATAGAACTGCTGGTTACCGACATCTTTAAAGCTTATGAAAAGTTGGGTTTCAGAATGTCATTGAAAATTTACTTTCTTCATTCTCATTTTTTTTCCATCCAGTCTGTGGCTCCTCTCACTCTGCTCATATTTACATCCTAGTTCCATCATGTAAAGAAGCTTTAAAAATGATTTAAGGGCCATTGGAACAGAACTAAGATACCACAACTTTCCGGGATAATAGAAATAAATAGGCATTGTTTTATCAAATTTTTAATGATTTTTTCTTGTTAGGCAGCGTTCCAAAATCACTACCTTCAAATGCGTGTAAAAAATCTAGGGCTGAACTAGAAAAAGCCTTGAGGATTTTGTTATGGAAAACGTAAGCTTTCATTTGCTTTTGGTTTCATCCCATTCCGATTTTGGTTGTTGCACAGTGTTATTATCGGTGCCTCTGTTGATACTCTCTCTCTATATTAGACCCATAACTTGCCCTCGATTGTGAATGGCGCTCACACCTGCTCTGAATTTTAGGTTTCTCCCTGTTAATAAACATAACGCCTTATCGACAGAGAAGTCCTTTTGCAGAACTCATGGTAGCAGTTATCCAAACTACTACTTCATTCTGATGTAGTTTTCTACGAGCCAAGTTCTTGTGAACGATGAGAAAATACGGGTGCATGAGCCGACATTCACAAAGGCGCCATATTCTCTATATTTGGAGGTTTTGCACGGCCCATAGTAAACAAAAAAAGCAGGAGTATTTCTAATAAAACTATGATCGAGATGAAGCAACATTGCAGAGAGACAATGCTATCACCAGTGCACAACTTTACTTCCTTCAATGGATTTATACCGGTAGCAGTAGAAGTTAGAAAATTTTAAATCTGATACAACAGAAAAGACCATAAGAACATTGTAGAGAAACAAACTCACGTGTGAGAATCGAATCGGCAACCCTTTGACTTGCAGTTTAATATAATTTACCTATCGGGATACATAATTACACTGTCCAACAAATTGAGGGTTTTTGATTGGAACAGAACAGCGACCCTATAATTCTGAAAGGGTAGGGGAGAGGGGGCACCTTTGAACGCTTTTTGCTTTCAAGCCTCATAAGAATTTATGTTTTTGAATTATTGACTTTTTAACTAATTTAACTAATATGTATGGAAATTAACTTTATTTTAAGTCTAAATACAAGTAACTTATTATTAGTTCGATTTATAAATTTTTTATTTGTTTAATGGATGAAGTCATTATGTTCAAATGTGCCCCCATACGGGGCAGCTTTGAACGGCAATTTTTATCTTGTAGCGTTTATGTACAAAAATACCATAAATAGTTATATTTTCTTTACATATAATAAATTCTATTTATTTATGAAGAAAACCCATAAACATTAACATTTAAAAATAAAAAACAATAGATTTATTTCACAAAAGAAGAAACTCTTACAAAAAAATAAAAAAAATTTACTGCAAAGACATTGTCACCCAATTGTGGAAAAATTGTTAACTGAGATTTGATTAACATTGTTGAAAGGTGCCCCTGTTCAAACGTGCCCCTTCTCCCCTATGTTAAGTAGATAATTTTTGTAGAATAAACTTATAGTCCAATTGATCTGATTTTTTTTTACAGTAGGTCAAAGTTTTAATATATTGATCGAAAAAACTGAAAACAGACATTTTTACATGTTCCAAATTTGGATGCGTGTAACTTTTTATAGGGAAGAAATAACTGCTAGCAGGTTGTTTTTACAGAATTCGTAATTTTATCGCAAATATAGATATAAACAAAAAATTCAATGTACCGTTTGCCCGATCTTCTAAAAAACTAAAAAAAGATCAAGCAAAATTAAAAAAAAAATACATAAATAAACCTAAATAAATCATGACGTAAAAGCGATAACTTACAGCTTTATGAATATTTTTTGTAGAGCTTCTCTAGGACTATTTAAATTTTAAATGTCAGCTCATTCGGATCATAAATAGATTTTTGATGATTTTTTTTAAAAAATTGAGACCGTGTAATTTTGCTAATAAAGCAGAAAGAGCTTTCTTTACAACATTGTTATAAAGAATGAAATTTTCGTAAATTTCCCCACTGAAATTTTCGTAAAATATTTTAATCCTTAAATGTTTTTTTGAAAAGACATTTTTTATATTTTCTCGAAAACTGGTCAAATTGACTCCTAAAGAGAGGAGCTAGAGGGTTAAGATCTGACAATAAGAATACTTTAGACATTAACTTACAACATTTTTTCCAGTTAGTATAAGGCTCCCTTCGATTAAAAAACTAAAACTTGTCTACTGTCGTTATCAAATTGGACATAAAGAAGATGTATATGCACTTAAGTCTTTCTACCAATTTTTTTGATGATCGCACCACAATGAACCCTTTCTCCATATAACCCTTATATCAGAAAAATATATTATTGTCACATATGGTGGATATAAAAGATTCAGGACAGCCGAATATAACATTCATACTTGTTAATATTGGATTTTTTTTTTCAAAATGTATACTTATACCATTATTGGCAAGGGTATATATAAATTTGTCATTTTGTTAGTAATTTATACATTTTTAATTTGCGACCCCATAAAGGATATCGTCACCTTAAATGCAAACGGACGTAACTACACTTTTATTTTATTTTTACAGGGAAGGGAAGCAAAATACCTTATACAAACAATAATAATAAAGTCAAACTTCCATTTGAATATCTTTAATAAAGTTGTCATGTTAGATCGCGGGGGTCTAAAACATGCGTGAGCATGTAGTTTGATAAAAAGAACCATAATCAATCAATAACTCAATTTTGAATTTTTTGGACAGTTACGACCGTTTGCATTTAACCTTCGCTTTACCAAAGGTTTTTTATGTACGTGGTTTACCAATACCCACCCGGGTGATATTGCACTTCTATATATATATCCGATGAACAAAATTTTAAAAAATCGAAAAATCCTTATAAAAAGTTTAAAATGTTTTTATTAAATTATATAGAACTCTAAAATTTGTTTATTGATTCTAAATTTTATTTAAATCGAAACAAAATGAAAAAAATTATTAAGCTAACAAAAACCGAGTGGTCACCCGGGTGGGTATTGGTAAAGCGAAGGTTAAGGTGACGATATATATTTTGGATCGTTATATATATCGAATAAAATGTAGGCATGACTGATACATCAATATATCCGCTATTGTTCAACTTGGGTTGCTATTTAAAATCGGGAAAACTGACCCACAATTGACTGAGTTATACTCTTTACTTTGGTGAAGAATATATAAGATTTAGGACAGTCGAATATAGCAGACTTACTTGTTTTCTTTCTAAATGATATATAGGAAGGTTGAATGCATTTTTAAGTAACTTTATTTGTCTCAAAATTTAACAAGTTCCTAGAAATGTTATTTTACACATGTTTAATATTGTTGAACAAAAATTGTAATATTTAAAGATACATACATATTATTTTTTATTATTTGTTTTTCTATTAATGCTAATGGGAAACTGTCTGTTGTTTAAAGCATAATCTTTATTTGATACAAGTATATTGAACTTCTTTTGTTTGCCAGACATTCAAACAATAAGTGCTGCTGGCTAAAATCATTATATCGAAGAACTGCAGATAGTAAACAGCATAAAAAGGGATACAGAAATACTTTAAACAATTATTTACTGTTGAAAATGGGTTGTATAGTATGTCGTCAGTTACGTATAAGACGTTTGCTGGAATAACCACTAGATCGAAATACTATTTTTCAGTTTTGTCTAAATTTTATAGGTAACTAAATGGCGGTAATATATAAATTAAACTAATGATCCCTATTATCTAATAAAGAAGTTATGTTCAAGATCAAATATAAAATATGCTACAGTTGCACACATTTTATAAATGTCATGGGTATACTTATAAATGTTATATAAAAACCATTGTCTTTCAAACAAAGACATTTAAATTTTGTTTCGTAAATAATAAGTACTTAAATTATTTAAAACCGACTTATCATGATTGCTCCTTATTAAATTTTCATGTGAAATGAAAATATGAGTAAGAAAATTCTTCTTACACGGCAATAATGAAGGCTTTTTACTTTGGCATTTATATGTAAATGATATTTCGTATGAAACATACATATTTATATGTACGAGTACATATAGGAATCTGGTATTTCTTTTTGAATTATATACTTACTTGTGTAAGTTATTCATTATTAAAGCACAAAGCTTAAGAGTAAAAGGTAATAATGAAAGTGTATCAAATTTAATATTTTTCATGCTCTAACAAATGGAAATATCCCAGCAAAATATGATGTACAATTTAAAGAGGGTATTACATTGTAGGGGTAATCACTACACAGAGAAAATGGATTCGTGATAGCAACCGAATTTATTGGCAATCGAATGCTTCTACCTTAGTGACCGAATTTTATAGTTGTGGCTACAAAATTTTAGAGGGGGTACCAAAAGTTTGCTTGCTTCAACCGAAATTCTTTTTTATCTACTGGCTTTCTGTTGATAGAACCGAACAATTCAATGTGTGCAACCGAAACATTCGATTGGCAACAAATTCGGTTGCGACTACGAATCTGTTTTCTCTGTGTACTTCTTCATAATTCGTACAGTAATTTAGTTGTATTTCCATGGATATTTCTTCTAACATCCATTTGCTAACCGCTATTAAAATTACTCGGGTAATGTGTAGTGACCAAACCGTTAGAATATCAAAATAGCTTTGGTTTCCTCTTGTAATTTTGAACATTACTGCCAAAAGTCAAAATCGATTGTTTTTACTTTCGGACTAGTAACTAGTGCTTTTTAATATATTTCCAATAAGCTTCACATTATTTGGCGAAACGTTTTGCTGGTTTGTTAATGTGCTTGTTAAAAATTTAAGTCCTTATTTTCAATATATTTTCTTTGAGTATGTACGTAGTATTGTATGTATGAATTTAATAATAAGAATGAAAATGCTTGAAATTTATATTATTAAGACAAAGGAGGTGAGAAAGCCTTTGTAAAATTTAACCAAATACATTGTTTTTTAAAACAAAATATTTATTGAAGATTTAATAACAGAATATATTTAATATATTTTCTTTTAACCAATATGTAGAACATAACTGTAAGAGATTTGAGAATTTTTACTAAAATGTTTAAGAAATTTAAGGAAAAACTCTTTATTCCGAGAGGACATATCAACAAGAAACAATTAATTTTTTAATAATTTAAAGAAGAATGGTGCTTTAAAACATTCATAATTGATTTTTAATTGACTTAATTCCAATTTACACTATGGCGTATGAGTAACAGTTAAGCTATTAAATTACTTAATATAACTCATACGTATATACTTACTTACTTAACATATAATTAAACAGAAGGTGGGTTTAGATGAGTATGCAATGTAGATATGTACTTAAATATACTTAATATTAAATTTAATAAAATTTATAAAATAAAATAATATTTATAAGTACATATCGTCCCCTTACTAAAGCAGTAGTGTATAATTTTGTTGCTATTTCCAAATAATTGAGTTTAAAATTTTTGTGTTAGTAAACATCTAGAACAAAAGTAACACATATTTTAATTGATCTTTTGACTCACTTTGTGGAAGTAGAATTTCACCAAATTTTGATAATGGTGTATATTAGGGTATTCGAATTATTCGATTTTTCTCTTGTTCGAATAACACGAATAATTCGAATAAGAGATTTTAACTTGTTCGATCACACGTTTAAAATTAATCGAATTATTCGAATAATTTAATTTTTTTTTTAAAAAAGTAAAGAATGAAGTTTTGATGTCAGATTTTTAAAAACAAAAAATAACTTTAAAGTTAACAATTCAAGTATTGATAATGTTAAAAAACATTCGAAAACAAAGTCCATCATTATATTTTCAACAGAAATATTCTGATCACATTAACTCCCGAACAATCTACAAACCAATTGTTTAGTTTTCGTTTTGGACCTATGCTTTAAAAAATTTGAGCTAGTTGGACATGATCCTGAATTCAAATATAATATTAACGTATTAAGACATTTTTTAATGTCGTTCATTAATTCGGGTTTTAAATTGAGTAACTAATTCTTTAAATGAATTATTCACTATTTCTAAATTATTTATAACAAATTGTATTATACATCAAGCTCTATCAGCGTTGACGAATCTTTGCTTAATAAAGTGGTCTTGTGGAATTACACAATAAAGGGAATCTGTCCAAAGTTTGATATCATTGTCAGTGAACGTGGCTAATTTGAAGTCAGGCAGTGCATGATTGACGCATTTACAAATACGCAAAAAGTTTATTACCATGTTAGACAAAGATGTTCAACGATGTTCAAAATCATGTATAAGACAAACTCCAGACTTTTCTTGCAACAAAACGTTAGTTTGCAATATTTGTGTTTATCATTCGATTTATTAAATATTTTGCAATACTTACGTACGCGGTTAATAACATCACTCTATTTCAATGTAGTCATTATAAATGTCATCCTCAATATCACTTTAGACGACCGTTTGAAAATTACATTCTCATCACATTCACCTCCACTTTAATCTAAGTTAATATTTTGAAAGATTTGTTTTTAAAATTGTAAGTTCTTGCAGTAATATTTATATATTTGTAGAAGGAGCTATCGGAACACTCATCTACAGTGATCGAAAGTCCCTTTGTCTTTAGTTATTTGTCGAATTTCAGAAACAATACAATTTTTGTGGGTCATTATTTCACTCAGGGAAAAATTGCAACTTAAAAACAAGAACGCGTCATATTACTTCAATAATGTTCATTAAATAGTAAAACCATATAAAAACCATATTGAAATACGATAAATCAATACATAAAATTGTTCCAATTATTCGTTATTCGAAAATGGCCATTTTTAAATTGTTCGAATAATTATTCGTTAGAAATTATTCGATTAATCGAACGATCATTAGTCGAAAGAATACCCTATTCGATCATATGTTAAAAATTAATCGAATTAATTGAATAATTTAAATTATTTTTAAAAAATTAAAAAATGAAGTTTTAATGTGGATTTTTTAATATTTTATTGTTATAGAAAAACAAAAAATAACGTTACAGTTAACAATTCAATTATTGATAGTGTTAAAAAGCATTCAAAAACAAATTCTATCATTAAATTTTCATCAGAAATATTCTGATCAGATTCCCTCCCGAACAATTGACTAGCAAACTCTTTAGTTACTGTTTTGGAGCTATTCTTCAAAAAATTTTAGCTAGTTACATGATCCTGAATTCAAGTACAATATAGACGTATTATGAACTTTTTTATGTCGTTAGTTCTTTAGTAAATGAATTATTCACTTTTTCTTAATAATTTATAACGAATTGTATTATACCCTCATGCTCTATCAACGTTGCCTAATCTTTGCTTAATCATGTGGTCTTAGGGAATTACACAAATCTGTCAAAAGTTTGATATCATTGTCAGTGAACTTGGCTAATTTGAAGTCAGATAGTGCATGATGAACGCATTTATAAATACGCAAACAGTTTATTACCGTGTTAGACAAAGATGTCCATCGATGTTTAACATCATGTATAAGTCGAACTTGCAATATTTTGTGTTTATCATTAGATTTATTCAATATTTTGCAACACAACGCCAACATCAATACTATATAATTTAATATCATGGCCTTCGTCTATTTCAACGTAAGAATTACAAATGTCATCCTCAATATCACTTTCGACGACCGTTTAAAAATCACATTCGCCATCACTTTCATAACCAATTTATCTAAGTTAATATTTTGATTATTAATTGCGATTTTGCTAATACTTCGTTAAAATTTCTGTTTCGAAATCAATTCTAAAATCGTTCAGCATATTTTTTACTAAATAACAAATATTTTATTCCGTAAGTTTTATTTGCATTGGTTGAAGTCCTAAATTAAACTTGTTTTTAGAATTGTAACTTATTGCAGTAATATTTATATATTTATTGAAGGAACTATCGGACCACACATCTATCGAGAGATCATCTAAAGGAGATCGAAAGACTCACTTTATCTTTAGTTATTCGTCGAATTTCAGAAACAATACAATTTGTGTGGGGCATTATTACTTATTTAAATTTGGAATTATGAAAAATTTTAATTTAATTCAATTTAATACATTGAAATATGTATATTAGAGTTCGTTTGTGACCAGGTCACTTCATTTGATTTTCGGGTATCATAATTTTTCTGAAGGTTTTTGCACAAATAAAAATAATGGCGTCCTTTTTTTTGGAAAATTTTCACTCCTTGTTGTGGTTCAACGCACCTAAAGACGCGCATTTTGAGCACATTTTTCTGTAGAGCAAAAACGGTTGAATATATTGCAAATCTGATTTCACTAGTCGATTGTGCATCAAAAATTGATACAATTGATGCTTTTTGAATCCTTAAAAATAGTTCCAAAAACCCACAACAGGGGGCGCAAATCTCATAAAAAAAATATAAAAGTAATTTAGATTTTTTAAATAAACACGATGAAAGGTCACTTTAAGCTTATCAAAATGGTACCAATATTTCCTTTCTATCACAATCCGTTAAAAAGTTATGTGGCTTTCAAAATGTTTTGAAATATAATAAAAAAATGTCTAAACATTTGTTTACCAAATATTATTTTCTTGTCAAATAAATAAATTTTAAGCCACATAACTTTTTAATGGTTAGTGATAGACAAAAAAACATCAATTATATTAATTTTTAATTCAGAATCGACTGGTGAAATCGGATTTGCAATATATTCAACCATTTTTACTCTACAGAAAAATGTGCTCAAAATGCGCGTCTTTAGGTGTGTTGAACCACCACAAGGAGTGATAATTTTCCAAAAAAAGGACAAAACCTTTAGAAAAATGAAGATACCCGCGAATCAAATTTTTGAAATTAACTCTAATGTATATATATTCACATTTATTACTTTTATTCGACTATTCTATATAAAATTGTTCGAAGTATTCATTTTTCGAAAGTGGTAGTTTTTAAATTGTTCGAATAATTATTCGTAAGAAATTAATCGATTAATAGAATGATCATTACTCGAATGAATACCCTAATACATATGTATGAGCAGCATATCATTTATATAATACCAAGTTTCATATATTTAATGTATGGAAACATGCATACATAAAAATGTTTATTTATTACACAGCTATGTAATCATTTACATGCATATAAGGGAAATCAAAATATTAGGTGAAATGTTCTGTCCTGTATTTTTTATTTGTTTCAAAAGGAAAAAATCAATGACACATATCGGAACATAGAAAAAACATGTGGCTCCCAGCCCTAAGGTTATTTACTAACTATTCACCACTTAAAGTTATTATAATTTAAAAGTAGAAAATTAATTAATAAGTAGAAAATTTAAGTGTCACTAGATTTTGAACATTGTATACCCTATAAATAATAATGGTAATATTTCTTGGCAAGTGAAACCAAAATTTACCGATTTTAAAAATGTTTCAGTTTTTTTAAAGTTCGTGTGCAAACGTACAATAAAATGTTGTCAACAATAAAATGTTGTTAACATTAATATAATATAATATGCTTACGATAATGTTCTATGAATTGACATCTATTAGATTCACCTAAGTGAAAGCTTTATTTTTCACAATATTTTACAATTTTCCACTTTAAACCAACATGATTAAGAATTATTAACGCCAACAGTTTTAGCATGATTTAGTTAGTATCGACTTATACAACAACAAAATGGAGTTCGTGTCATAAGAAACATTTTTGAAAAATATTTTGAATCAAATTCTCCAAAAAAATTTTATTTTCCCCATATGTATATGTAAATCTTTACAAGAATACTTATATACATATTGCATGTGTAAATAAATAAAATTTTTAAATTTCACAGAGAACATTTATTTAATAATCTTTTAAGCTGCATTAAAATCATATATTTTTGAACTTGAACTTTTAAGGAAACTTTGTATATTTTTGTAAAGAAGATAATAAATAATTCTTTTGAAAAATTAACAACATCAAAAACGTACTGTCAAGGTATATAATTTTTCTAAAAAAAATTTAACTTCTTTGTCCGAGAAATAACTAAGCGGCCATGAGTATGGTGTTTATAGGGGAAGATCTATGGGAGAGCTATTGGCATTCTTATTAATGATAGCAGGAATGTGAGTTGTTTCTATATGAATAATCATTGTTATGTTCGTTGCAAAACCAATGTTTTTAAAGTGGAGTGATGAAATATACGAACATCTCCTCAGAACAGGGTTCAATAATTTTGTCACCTCGAATTGCTTACAATTCTTATTTCAAATATGTTTTAAATTTAATACTTTTCACTATGGCTAAAATGCCGCTGACACTTCTATAATATTTCAATAAATTGGAGCACTAAGTAAATTAGTAAAAACATTTGCCGTATATGGGAGCTATGACTAATTATGGACCGATCATATGTGTATACCAACAATTTTAAGAGATTTATACTCGTTAAAGGGATTTTCGGATCTATGACTAATTACGGAGCAATCATCATAAAATTAGGTAACATGAACTCCTTATATTCCGAATTCAAAATTTGTGTAGATACCAGAGATCAGATGTTCACCGAATTGGTTTTTTTTTTATATTACTAGAAAATATCTGTTGTAAATTTCCTGATGTGGATCTTATATTGGAGCTATATATAATTGTGAATAGTTGCGTCGGTTCTTGAGAAGATGAGGATTATTGTTGTTGAATTTTAAATTGATTATGATATTTATAAGAGATTTTTTCAGATTTATGTGATCAACTATGGACCGATGTTCACAAAATTCAGCAGTTTAATTTATGCATACAGCATCTGTGTAAAATTTGGGTTTTAAATCGATATTTTTAAGATATTTCTGTAGGTTTCTGTTTTTTTCTGAAGTAGTCATTATATGGAAGCTATGACCAATTATAGACCGATCTTTATACAATTTGGTACGGCAATTTCTATATATTTTAGAATTATTTAATATTTAACGCGTTCAGCAAGAGAACATATGGGGCTGTTGTCAAATATGGACTTAGGTTTGTGATTTAATTTTACATAGAACTTACGTTAGCTGAATTTTGTAGGGATACTGCTATTATGTTGGCATTTATGTACTATAGAGCCATACTTCGGAAATTTGGATGGGGACTGGAAGAATATCAAGCGGCTTTCGCTTTATCAAAAGAACAATGTGAGCAAAAATGCATGATATTTTCTGATATATATTTAAAGATAAAAAAGATATCGTCTTTTTTGGAGGTAATCTTACATTTTTATCAATAACTCGGTTCTACTTTGCCAATTTTCAATATCAAACACTTGTAATCTATAGACAGACAAGCGGTCGGATATAGCTAGATTGCCTTAGAATTTTATAAGGATCCAGAATATATATACATTTGGAGTCTACGGCCAATATTTATATATCTTACCTCATCAATTTGTTATATATAAATATAGCTGCCTGTAAAATGAATTTTTAGTAGAAAATTTTGTCAAATTTTAGCAAAATCTTGTCCGTTCAAATTGAAAATAAAATAATAGGGTGTGGGTGCGGCATTATAATAATATTTCCTCTGTATTATTAAAATTTGTTCAATATGTTATTATGTTTTCAGGCGATATCAAAATTAAACAGGACATGATAAATATGATATTTTTGGTACACCGTATTCCCCTCAGAGGTCATTTGAAATTATTACAAAAAAATTCATTGAATAGTGTAAATTATATTCGAATTTGACCAACTGCAATACATACAGTTGATTCCTCTTCTTGCGTATTTAATATGAAGTACATAATTTATAATTTTCTTTCATAAAAATAAAAAAATTTTTAAATTCATTATTACCAACATGCTCGCAATACTGACACTAGGGTATTCAATTAATCGGATTTCTGGATTAATCGGTTAATCGAGCAAATAATTAATCGGGGTTTAGATTTAATCGGTTAATAATCGGTTAATATTAAATTATTCGATTAACCGAATAATTTCTATTTTAATTTTAAATTGAAAAGAAAAACACGAATTTTGTATACTTATATAAGCATGTTCATACTAAAAAGAAAAAAAACATAAAAAATAAACAAAACATAATAATTCAACAAAACAATAAATAAAAATATACACATGTGAGTTCTTTTTTTAGATTTTAAGGAGATCTTCTAAAATAATCTTTTAAAAAAAGAATGTAATTTAAATGCTTAAATTTTAAACGATTTTTTTAGTTTTAATTAAACTTGACTTGTAAAAACTACCTCACTGATTGTAGATTTGGAAAAATAGAAAATAAGGCACGATAAAAAGTATCCAATTTCTCAGTTCTTTTTTTAGTTTTTTCTAAGCATATTTTTTAGATTTTGAATACTTTAATAGTATCGTTAAGTTCTGATTAAAGACTCGTTTCAGTAATGTCTTTAGTTTCGTCTATTACCATGTCGTCCTTCAACTCATTATCACAAAGTTCATCATAGAATATTCTAGAAAAAATGTCATTTCCAAATTCCTTAGTATCAGTTTCCGTACTATACTTCAAATAACTATTGCTAGAAGGGAATGTTCACGAGTTAAGAAATTAAATTTTAAAAAATAATTCTGTATAAAGTGCAAAAATGAGACATTTCGGTTAATCGGTTAATCGACACAAATTAATCGGTTTATTCGTTATTTGAAAATCGTCAATTTTAAATTATTCGAACAGTTAACTGACAAAAATTAATCGGTTAACCGATTAACGGTTAATTGATTGAATACCCTAACTGACACATATACGACAACGCAATACAAAAATATATACTTACATACATAATGTCCTCATGAATGTTTATTACGCATTGTGATCATAATTTATATTTTAGATAATATATTTTAAACGTTATCTAACAAACTAAAGTACCAATAGGCTTGTTTGCCTAATAGTATGCTACACTCATACACACTAAAACAAGAATATAAATAAATGTTTGTTCCTAAGTATGCATTTTGTATGTATGTTTGTATTTATGAAACATAACTTCCGAGCATGAAAAATTGCTAGGGCTTCACTTTGTAGGCCTTCTAAGCTACTTGTTTACACATTATATAAGACCCGAAACAATAATTCAACACTTGCTTCTAAAAAATGTCATACACATTAAAAATTGCTTTACAAAATACGGTCTAACAAACCTTTATTTAAAATTCAAAAACGATTGGTTTTGTAATTATTCCAATGTGATAATTCTCTAAAATAAAACTTATTTTGCTCTCTTTGTCATAAACCCTTGAAAGAAACCAGAATCTTCTAAAAAATTTAGTATTTTATAAAGTTTGATGTTGTGAAGTTAGCGTGAAATATTGTAGTTTTAATACCAACCAATGCACATTAGGAAAACGGCTACCAAAATTGAGCTAAAGTCCAATTTTTCAAATGCAAATATTGCACTTTTATTCTGTTCCCCCCAGAATACTGTTTGAGCAGTCATAAATATGTTGATTATGCGGCAATCCTAATAAAATTGTTCACAAATTATTTCTAAGTATTCATAAAATGAATTGAACATTCATAATTGGCTTACAACACCGTACGACACTCTATATTAGACACGAATCGGATGATATACGTCTGAAACAATAAATTAAATGGAGAAAAACTGCGTTTTCAGTTAAATACTTTTGCTCATCCTACTAAGTCAAATTTGGTGTCAAATGATCAAGAAGAGTTGTAAAATATTTCCTATTATTTTCAGTTTATCTTATAAGGATCAAAAGATGTCAAAAATGTCCTTTAAAATGTTTATCCATGAATATCCTTTTAGATTTCCAATAATTTTTTTTTAAAAAAAAAGTGAATTAAAGATCCAAATATGGAATACCACATGCCAAAATTTCATCATTATAGCTTAACTACTTATGTGTTAAAAAAAATTGTAAATTTGAATTATTTTATTTTAATATTTCATTCGAAAAAAATATAACTAAATTCGTTGTGAAAAGCAACGAAGAAGAAATTTTAATAAACAAGTAAAATGATATAGTCCTTATAATACCCCACATATATGATTATAAAGAGTTTTCATTTGATATGAAACTTATTTGTGTTGAATCTTATTTGAATACACATATTTTTGGTAGTGGGCCTTATATGGGAGCTATGAATAATTATGGACCAATCGTCACAATTTGGTGGGATGAATTGCGAATATATGAAACATATTTGTGTTTAATTTTGTTTGGATACTGACATATTTCAGAGATTTATGTATATTAATGACATTTTCGAGAATGTTGCTTATATGGTAGCTATGGAATATTGTTGACCGATCGTCACGAAATTTGGTCGTGAGAGTTCGGCTTACATAAAACTTAATTGTGCTGAATTTGGTTTGAATATGTTTATAATTAAGATATTTATGAGAGCTTAACTATTTTCAAATAGGCCAATTGTATGGGGGCTAGGATAAATAATGAGCTGATTCTAACCAAATTCAATAGCCTTTGTCCTTGGGGCAATATAAAGGGTTCTGCCAAATTTTGTCGAATTATCTTTAAACCTGCGACCTGTAGTTTGATTACAAGGTTTACATGGATGGACGGACAGACGGACGGACATCGCTTAGTCGACTCAGAAAGTGATCCTGAGCAGATTGGCATTCTTTAAGGCGGATGTTGGGATAATATTTTTGTATGTTGCCAGTATGGTGGTGTAGTTTATAAACATGAACTTTTCTTAATAAACATTTTTTGTATACTAATAAATTTTAATTTGACCTTTGTATATATAAAGGATGAAATTTTGACATTTAGTCTAGAATATTTGGGTCTTTAACGCACTATTTTTTTAAAAGGAATTTATTGGCAATCTTAAAGGATATTAAAGGATAAACATTTTAAAAAACATTTTTGACATCTTTTGATAAAATAAAGATAACACAAAATATTTTACAACTCTTCTTGTTTATTTGACATACAATTTGTCATTGTTGGAATAGCAGGAGTATTTTTAAATATTTTTTTGAAAAATGTACTTCTTTGAAGCTTTGAAGTCCTTAAAAAAGGACACAGGATCACGAAATGAAAAACTGAAAAGACAGTTTTTCTCTATTAAATTTATAGTTTCAGACATATGTCATCCGTTTCGTGTCTAACGAATTTTTTCTCTATTTGTCGTACGGTGTAATAATTAATTTTTATGAACCAAATCATTCTACTAACTTTTATGAGGATCGGTCATTAAATGACCCAATGACCGGTATTTCAGAAAAATATTTTATTGTCAGATAATGGTGGTGTGCATTCAAACTATATTCATAAGTATATAGCCGAATATAACTATATTTTTTCTCTGCGTTTTGATGAATCCTGTTGCTTGCAAACGTTTTGAAATTACTGCTTGTGCAGATCCCAATAATTTTGCAAGCTCTTGCTTAGTTGGACAACAATCTTCATGGAGTAATGCCTCCAATTCTTGGACTTCTAACAAATTTGGCTCGCCTTCTGCACATCTCTCGCACATTGAAACCGATTGAACACATTCACTATAAACTTTCGTGAGCAAGTTCGTTTTTCAAATTAAAAACGTTAAGCTAAATTTCCCTCATATGACGATTCGTTTGTATAAAATTCGACATGTTCTATAACTAAGTGAGAATAAATGTCAAATATGTACCCTACAAAATGACGGAGTTTCTTCTAATGTAACTTTTTAAGATGGTCTTCTATCACCGCCCTAACATAAGCGAGTCTGCAAGGACTTGGCTCCCTATGATACGCTGTGTAAAATTGTATCTGCAAAACAAGGCCTTTATGAAGGGCTCTTTGCTGCATCGCTCTCCGCCTGGTGTATTAAAATGTCCATGTTTTAGTACTGATATTATTTGTAACGTTCTTTGGTTAGTTCATTTGTGTATGAGTATTTTCTTTGGTCCTGTTGAAATATTTTACATACTACGTATTTGTGTGTTTGTATATGTACATTCTTGAATTTAAGTTTATGATTCTTCATAAAATTTTCTATGCATATTTACACTGCAAGTTCCTGTAAGTGAGATATGGGAAGTATGGGAGGCTGATATTTTTATTTATTTTTTTTTCTTACAGGACCACAAAATATTTTCTGCTAGACATTGTCATAATTTTTGTTTGCTAGTAAAGTTTAACTATGTAATGGCACTGCTTGTTTTATGTAAATGTATTGTCACTGGTTCAAGTGAATTTCATTTAAGAAAATCATTAAATTTTTTAAATGATCCATAAAATTACTGTTTTTATTGGGTCTACTATTCGTTTGTGAATTCTCAGAAGGTAGTATTTTTTAAGTTTCTAAATATTTTAAAACGGTTATATGTTGTTTTTCGTAGAATGAAGACTACATTTAGTATGTTGTTTACCCTTATGTAAATTTTCATGCAGTATAATGTATTAATAAACAATTTTATAATAAAAAGTGTTCATGTTTTTGAATGATTCATTATTACACTTTATTATATTCTTACTGGTCTTGATTCATCTACCGAAGGAGATACATTGGAGTAGTACCATTGAAATTCAAAATTAACCATTTGTAAAGTAAAAATATTTTTATTTTTTTGTTTTAACTTAGTCATATGGTCTTTTTCAGACCATACTCTACGTTTACATGATGAAAATGTCTCCTTTACAGTCCAGACTTAGCAATACCAAAAGACCCTGGTAGAGTTGGAATAAAAGTGACAGAAAAAAACTAACGCGGACAATTGCTCTAAGTATAAACATTTTCAATAAGTATAAAAATAAGTTTGTGTCATCTTTGACAAATAATATACAAGAGCTGTCTCAAGGATATTACACGCAGAGAAAAACAAGTAAGAAAGTATGGTCGGTCAAGCCCGACCATATAATACCCTACACTAAGTAAATGAGTAAAAACTTTTTTCTTTTAAAATATCAATAATTTATATTCGTGAGTGATTTTCGGAAGTGGGCCTTATATGGGAGCTATGAGCTATGGGAGCATGTGATTTATGTTTACATGAAAGTTATTTATGGTGGATTTTGTGTGTATACCAACATTTTAAAGAGATTTATGCACGTTAAAGTTATTTTCGGAAGCGGGTCTATATAGGAGCTATGGCTTATTAAGGGCTGATCGTAACAAAATTTGATGTCATGAATTTCGTATATATAAAACTTATTTGGAGCGGAATTTGTGGAGATACATACATATATATGATCGATAAAGTCCAATTTCGGGAGGATATTTGTATGTGGTCTAGGTGAAATAATGGATCGATTTCACAAGGTTTACATGGAAAGCAAGCCAGACGGACGGACATCGTTTAATAGTCTCAGAAAGTGATTCTAAGTCGATCAATATACTTTAAGGTGGGTATTAGACGAACATTTTTGGGCGTTAGAAACATCAGCACAAACGCATTATACCCTCCCCACTATAGTGATTTAGGGTTTAAATATAGTTTTGCATGTTTACTGTAACCAGTTCAACATTTTTACAAGCTTTTTAACACAGTAACTATATGATTGTGGTAACCATAATATGGCTAATTTACGATTCATATGATTGTATCAATCATATATATGGTTACAGTTAACAAGTATATTTTTGTGGCAACCATTATTATGAATAGATACTTACCATTATTGTTTACTGTAACCATATATATGATTGATACAATCAAGTGAATCGTAATTCAACCATACCGCATGGGAGAGAGTAAAGTAGTCGCACTCGACATTTCGAAGGCATTCGACCGGGTGTGGCATGATGGACTAGTTTCGAAATTGACCTCGTTCGGTGTAGGGGTAGAATTTTCTCGTTTTATCTCTAGTTTCCTTCGTGGTCGTACTATAAGGGTAGTAATAGATGGTATTTGCTCCGAGAAATTCATATTGAACTCTGGAGTCCCCCAGGGTTCTGTTCTTTCTCCTTCCCTTTTTTTAATTTTCATGAACGATTTACTAACAATCACTTCAAATCCCATTTATTCTTTCGCGGATGACAGTAATATCTGTCACTCATATTCATTCGACCACAGACCTACTATTTCTGAGATTAAATTGTCAAGAATGAATATGGACGACTCGATAAATCGTGACCTTACAACAATCTCCAGATGGGGTGAATTGAACCGAGTTAATTTCAACGCACTCAAAACTCAGTGCTGCCTATTGACACATAAACGTCTCGAGATTTCACCAGAATCAATTCTTCGTATGGGTAACACAACTGTTGGTGTTTCAGATAACCTTTTGATTCTAGGTACGAGAATACAGTGTGACGTCCGTTGGAATCGTCATATATTCGATGTTGCGAAGGAAACTTTTAGGTGAAGGAAACTTTTGAGACGGTGTCGGACATATTTCTCCCCTTCCGATCTTCTTCGTATATACACAAGCTTCATTCGTCCAAAAATGGAATATAATTCCCACATATGGGCCGGAGCTGCAAGGTCAAGTCTAGAGCTGCTGGACCGGGTTCAAAGAAGGGCGGTTGATCTTATAGGTGATGAGAATGTTACCCGGTTTATCGATACTTTAGAACATCGTCGTAATGTGGGCAGCTTATCCTTATTTTACAGATATTATCACGGGTGTTGTTCAGTAGACATAAGTAATCTTATACCCAATACGCGCACTTTCATTCGGAACACACGAATATCACACAGATCGCACCCATTTGCTATTAATTTGAGTACCGATCGCACGACACATTATAGGGAAAACTCTTTTTTTGGTCGTACCATACGTATGTGGAATCTACTGCCTGCCAACGTATTTCCGGCGGAATATAATATTTATCAATTCAAGTCAAACGTCAACAAACACTACTCCCTCTTTCCTCCTTCTCACAACTTTATTTCCTAACATCAACACAATGCACTGCATATATAGGGGTATCCCCTGAGTGTTGGTTATACAAAAAAAAAAAAAAAAAAAATAGTTGCTCTGTCTATAATATATTTAAAAAACTTGTAAAAATATTGAAATCTTTACAGTAAACATGCACAACTATATTTTTTCTCTGCGTGTAGTTTCCTGAGAACTAAATGGTCTTCTATATTGTTGAACCTACATCTGTCCAATTGGCTGTAATTTATTCAGTTTATTTTCCAAATCACGATGAACGGACCACACTTGCGAATGATCAAATTGTATGGCAGTTTGAAACTAACCTTAATTTCCACCAAAAAAATCATCCTCAGCGATTTCTGGATGAATGGGTACGTCAACAAAAAAATTTTCGATTTTGGGACGATATTAATCGACCTCCTAGAGCATTACATGCATCCCGAAAAGATCACTGTTTAGTGTTTATTTTTGCTTTCGGCGGCATCTTTTCAACGACATAATTATCTAGCAGTATAGGTCAATTATTACCAACTTCGTTTGGCCGGAATTAGGTGATATGAACACCAACGATATGTAGTTTCAACAGAAAGGTCTTTTCTATACACAACAGCATCGATAACCCCTTTGGTGATATCTCACAAAAATTTTATTTCATTTAAATTTAAAGAAACACACAGATAAAAAAATATAGTTGTGCATGTTTACTATAACCATTTCAGCATTATTACAAGTTTTATATGATTGCGGTAATCATAATAAAATAATGCTACGATTCACATGATTGTCTCAATCATATATATGAATGCAGTAAATAGGTATATGTTTGTGACAATAATTTTTATGTTGAAGGATTATGTACCATATTATTTTGTTCTTGGCTTATGAATATCATAATCTGAGAACAACAAATTATGATTCATTATGGACATGATTGCCATAAACATATATTTATTTACTACAATCATATATATCATTGCAACAATTATATATAAAATTGCGTCAATCATGGTTGCGTCATTATGGTTAACACAATCATATAAATAATAACAGTGACCATAATATTGTTCAAAAACTTGTAATAGTGCCGAAATTGTTACAATAAACATGCACAACTATATTTTTTCTCTGAGTGTAGACATTAGCTACTCAATTTTATATATATCACACAAAAACTAAAATTTTGTGAAAATGAGCGAATTCACTTACTATAAATTCGAAAAGAATCAATAAATTTTTATGATCTATATCTTATTTTGTTCCTACTATATGTGGCTTTGCGATAAATCAATAAATCTAAACAATTTCAGCCGTTTTCTATTTTCACGTAAAAAATATATTTTTTGCTTCAATTTGTTATTATAACTTCGAAACTATTGAGCCGATTGAAACGCAGTATATATATGAAAATTTGTAATATTAACAACTCAATTTTATGTATATCAAAGAAAAACTACAATTTTGTGAAAATGAGAGAATTCACTTAATTGTGAATGTATTCGAAAAGAATCAAAACATTTTTATGATCGATACCTCGTTTTGTTCCTATTACAAGTGGCTTTGCGAAAAAGCGATAAATCTGAACAATTTCTGCCATTTTCGATTTTTCGTGATTTTTAATTGAAAGAGGAACATTAACTACCCATTCCATATCAATCAAAAAACTAAAATTTTGTGAAAATAAGCGAATTCACTTAATTGTGAATAAACTCGAAAAGAGTCAATCAATTTTTATGATCAGTATCTAGTTTTGTTCCCATTATATGTGGCTTTGCGATAAAGCAATAAATCTGAACCACTTTTGCCGTTTTCGATTTTTCGTGATTTTTTTTTAAAACAAAAAAATTAGCTATTTTCACGTAAAAAAGATTTTTTTTTTGCTTTAATTTGTAATTATTGCTCCGAAGCTATTAAACCAATTGAAACACAATATATAAACGGATTAAAGGCTATGTAAATCTAAACTTTTCTTAGTTTGTTTTAATAATATCGGCCTAACGCTTTTTGAGTTATCATTAATTATAATTTATTTTAATTTAGATTTTAAAATTTGGACCATATTTGTACTACTGGAACCACAATACATCAAAATTTTGTAGTGGTTTAAAAAGACTTTATTTTTTTTGGATTTTGTTGCCTTGTGTAATATATTCTGCGGCTAATTTAAAAAGAAGTATGGCCAAATGATAAACACTTGTCGTTGATGTTATGTAGATCTCTCAGACATTGGAAAGTTAGATTCATATAATTTATCGACAAATGAAAATGTTAATCACCAATTTATATAATTAAGCTAACAATGATAGACGCTACGGATTTAAATTTAATAAATGAGAACAAAAGTAGTTAAACTTGTGCTTTATGTGAAACGAAGCCATTTGAAATTTCTAAAATGCCAGCTAATGTGGTGTGCTACCAGAATGGATTGTCGACATTGCATGAGCGGATAAAATGTTTGGAAAGTGTTCTACATATTGCGTATAAACGATATAACTAAAAGTGGCATGTATTGACATGTTGTTATTAGTTTCTTAAAGTAACAATTATATTTATTAATGTAAACATGATAGTGAGTAAGAATGTGAACAAGACGAGTGTAATTTACGGAATTCTAATATATCTCAATAATGTGCCACAGATTTTAAAACTACTTCAAAATGTGAAGCTATATGTGGACACTAATTCCATATGATTCAAGACACATCATTATTTCTACTACAGATATTCATTAAAAAAATACATTTCTGTATTTTAATAAATCTTTTTCAAGTAAATAGTATAACAAGAAATAATCCTCATTTTTTACATTTATGTGTTGTATATTTTTTTATTTTTGTTTCCTTGTTTGATTCAAATATATACTTAACAAATATAAAGCATCAATCTAAGTACTCTACATACATGTATCTATGATAAGGATATCTCAATAAATCTAGTATTTACATAGTTCTTGACTAAATGTTGAGCCAAACTGAATGAAACAACTATCTGTCGTATTTACGTACGTAACAATTTATTTTTCTATTTCATTTTTTTTGGTGTTGTATTTTATAAATTTCTATTTATTTAGTGAAATAAATTCTACTCTTCATTTGTCAAAGGATATCGTAAATATTTACTCTACTAAGGCTTTTCTTTCGAACATGAATTTCTGTTTAAAATGGCAATCAGATAACACTTCTCTCTATTAGAGAATAAAGAACTTGGCTAAAAGCTGTTTAACCCACATAAACAAAAATAAGAGGAATAAAAGAAAACACTGAATAGAGTTTGAACAGACTAAAACGAACAAGAAGAGAAAGGAATGAATGAATGAAAAGAAAATAAAATAAACCACAAAAAAGCAAGTGACAGTTAATAAAACTCATTTTATAATTGTAAATACATGGACATTTATACTGTGTATTACAAGCTCGCCTTCCAAACTACGATTGTAGCCAGCAAGTACTTTAAAGGGATGATGGTGATGTTGATGTTGATAAATAAAAGGACACAAAAGATGTTAATCTGCTTATTCATAAAGAGTATAATCAGAATGAAAAAAATACAACTCATCTCTTAACCATACATACTCCTATGGTTTAAGTCTAAATAGCAAGAATGTTTGTCAGCTTAAGACATGAAATATGAAAACACTTTTCCCATATATACTAAGAGGACTCTACTAACTTATTTAAACAACATTTAGTTGTCTGATATTTCACAGTTATAAGTTTTAACAGACAACGGTTTATAAGAACCAGAACGAGTGTAATCTCTGAATCAAAAGTGTTTATTTAAATTGCTAACTTTTATTCCAAATTTACATCTTAATGTGTCCTCAAAAATATCTACAACCACCAGGGGCCTATTTCACTAAGCTACAAGTTCACAATTACAAGTGCTTTTGCCTGTAAAATTGTGAACTTGTGAATAATTGTGTTTCATCAAAATACAATTACAAGTTTGTAGCTACAAGTAAATTTTACAAGTCACAAGTCTACAAGTCATACTTTTACAAGTGGTTTTGTTTCACTAAACTAAATTTGCACTTGTAAACTTGTAGAATTGTATAAAAAAAGCTTAGGGTCGACGGAGACCCTCAGAAAATTTTTTACAAGTTACAAGTGAATTATAAATTTAAATAAAATTTGATTTTTAACTATTTTATAATATTAATTAGCATTTGGTTACCTTAATATAGAAAGGCCCTAAATCGTGTTTTTTTAAATCGATTTTTTTTGCTAAATATGATTTATGAGTGGACCATTTATCGAAATAATCGAAAACATGGGCTTATAAAAACACGAGTTAGGGCCTTTCTATATTAAAGTAACGATTTATTTATTTCTAAATAGGTTTCATATATACAAAAGTTATGCCACCTAATTTTAAGGCGATTGATATAGGGTATCATATGGTCGGGCTTCAACGACTATACTTTCTTACTTGTTTTTTTTTTTTTGAATTTGGGAATAGCCACTTTGGAAATCTAAACATATATAGACAATTCTAAATTAGTACCCAAAATTGCAAAAGTATTAATTTTTGTATGAGTCTCCGCAGATAGATTGGGTATAAACAAGTAAGAGAGCTATATTTGGCTGTGCCAAATCTTATATACCCTTCACCAAATTATAATTCAAAATACAAATTTTAAATATTTTTAAGTAAACAAAATTTGTTGTTTTTTTAATTCTTTGGAAAAAGATATTTTTGGTTTTTCTTTTTAAATTTTAAAATTTTTTTTTAAACTTTTAAAATTTTTTTTGGTTTTTTATTTTTGGTGAAAAAAAAAATTCGGGTTAAAAAATATTTTTTATATAAGAAATATTATTGAAATATGTTATATTGCGTTTTTATAGGATATTATAGCATTTTCAGTAATAATAAATAAGAATTGTAAAATTAATATCACAATATATATGTACAAGAACTTGTAATTGTAGAAATTGTAGTTTACAAGTGCAAAAAGCTACAAGAGTTGTGAAAATTTTAATGAAACACAATTCATCAGCACTTGTAAGAATTAGACTTGTAATTGTAACTTGTAAACTTGTAGAATTGTAGTTTAGTGAAATAGGCCCCAGTTGTTAAATCGGGTACAATTGAGTTAACTATAGTAACAGCAATAGATGTTTTAACTCCAATGTCTTTGTAAGTAATAACGGTGCTTCCTAAAATTTCGAATATTGTACCTTATCATTATCACATTTTTTGGTACAAGAACATAAATTTCATCTATTGCCTCATGTCCATGGGGACTTACTCGAACATTTATTTTAACCCCTTCGAAGTGTTTTTCAAAGACGTTCTATACACAGAAAAAAGTTTCAACATAAATATAATGATTTGATTTCATTGATTTCAATTCATAACATTTATAAATAATTTCTTAAATATTAAGATTTTGTTAATATTTTATGTTTTCAAATTAAAACTGGAAGGCTTGAGAAATATAATTTCAATTTCATTTACATATATTTTTATGTTATTGAAAAATGTTTAAAATTTTCCTTGGAAATTTTTTTTATTTATTTTTATGATTTTCAGCAAAAAAATTAGCAAATATGCGCGAAATTGATTACATTTTTTTAAGGGGATTATATGCTTAATGTTTATTTGATATTTTTTAAGTTTCAGATATTGTTGATTCATCTTAAAATATTGTTCAATTTATGGCTATTAACCCATTTCTTACCGCCGTGTGTTTGAACACACGTTTATTATTTCTTAACTTTGAGTAAATATAAAACACAGATAAATATAAATAATAAAATGTATGAGACGTTTATATTAAGGTTTAGTCTCTTACCAACAATAAAATATTTTTGGAAAATTTCATAAGTGGTGATTGAAAAAGGGTCCAAAAATGGACTCTTTTTAAATTAATTATATAATATATATAAAAAAATCAGAATTATTATATATGTATGCCGTGTGTTACTAAATCTCCAAAACGGAACCTAAGGCCATTTACCCAGCGTACTGGTGAATATACAAGCCCCTAGGTGGCAGCAAATACCGGCGTGTGGTAATTAAATATTTTTTGTAATTACGACACAATCGATCTAATGGTAACATTGGTTTAAGTCTAACTACTTTGAAAAATTAATTGCTAATATACTTTCCAAAATACATACCATAAACAACATAAATAACTTTAAAAATTGTACCCAACAAAAGATTTCAAAACACTTAACAGTACCAACGTGTGGTCAAACACACGGTAAAAACTATGCGTCAAAAACAACATTTTTTTTTTTTAAATATTAAAAATGATAACAAAGACGTTCCTGAAATTTTCATCAAAAAATTCCAAAGTTTAAATTTCCGGTAATTAATGAGTTAAGCAAATAATTTTAAATTATTATTATTATAAAATATTATTAAATTTATGCAATAAAAGCAAAAATTTCCGTCATGAACAATTTTATAATATTTATGAACATGTTCTTATTCTGAATGAAAAAAGTTTGGGAAAAAAAGTCAAGTTCGATTAATAATATTTATTACAAAATTCATTCCAATTATGAATTTCTTTTTTCAGTGTATCGAACCCTTTACTTCTTTGGAACAACAGAAAACTAAGATAGTTTAAAATCAATGATATCGATAATTGTTTTTTTTTTTGTGCATAAATACAGGAAAATTTGTGTTCATTTATAAGTAATTTCTTTTATATTTTCATACTCTACATTGTCATAATTAGATATTGTATATTTTTTTCATAATTTTTGCAATAAAAAACAAGAAAGAAAGTATGGTCGGTCAAACTTGACCATATAATACCCTACACTAAGTAAAACAATAATTTATATTTTTGAGTGATTTTCGGAAGTGGGCCTTATATGGGAGCTATAAAGAAAGTATGGTCGGTCAAACCCGACCATATAATACCCTACACTAAGTAAAACAATAATTTATATTTTTGAGTGATTTTCGGAAGTGGGCCTTATATGGGAGCTATGACCAATTATGGACCGATCACCATGAAATTAGGTCGTGTGATTTATATCTATATTTAAGTCATTTCTGTTGAATTTTGAGTGTATACCAACATTTTTAAGAGATCTATGCACGTTAAAGTGATTTTCGGAGGCGGGTCTATGTGGGAGCTATGACTAATTATGGACCGGTCGTAACAAAATTTGGTGACATGAATTTTGTGTATATAAAACTTATTTGGAGCGGAATTTGTGGGGATACATATATAAATTAAACATTTATGACCGCTAAAGTCCAATTTCGGAAGGACATCAGGTGACATCATGGACCGATTTCAGCCAGTTTCAATAAGCTTTGTCCTTGGTCCAAAAAAATAATATGTACCAAATTTGCAAGTCGGTCATGCCCGATCATATGCACTGATTAATGAGCGAAAACCTTTTTTTTTTTGTTTCATTAACTTGTTTTTGTGATTAATTTTCGGTAGTGGGTCTTATATGGAAGCTATGACCTATTATGGATCGATTACAATGAAATTAGGTCGTATGATTTATGTCTATATGAAACTTATTTCTGTAGAATTCTTTGTGGATACACATTTTTTAAGAGATTTATGCTCGTTAAAGTGATTTTCGGAAGTGGGTGAACATATTTTATACCTAAAATAAGCCAGAGTTTGGAAAATTAAACCCCCCCTCCAAATGAAATTCAGATGTAAACTTTCAAAACGCCGATACACGTCTTTTTTTTGGTATCCTCTATCAAAATTTATTGATCGGACCTTGTAATTTAAAAAAAAATTAGATTTTGTTGTATACTGTAATAGGCCGATCAAATTAAGTGACATGACTTCTGAATAAATGAAACTTATTTTGAACGAAATTGGTGTAGATACCGATAAAGTCCGAATTCTGCATTTTGTATGGGGGCTAGGTGAATTAATGGATCGATTTCAGCCAATTTCAATAAGTTTCGTCATTGGGCCGAAGAAATATTACATACCAAATTTTATCAATCTCTCTTAAAAATTGTGACCAGCCAGGCGGACGGACATCGTTTAAATGATACTGAGTCGATCGATATTCTTTAAGTTGGGTGTTAGACTAATATTATTGGGCATTACATCTACACAAACGCAGAATACCCTCCCCACTATGTTGGTGTAGGGTATATTATGTATGAACGTATATGATTATAAACAGTTGTCATTTTTATGAATCGATCGCCATAAAATATATGGCATGTCTTCTATATATATTAGGGAATTCAATTAATCGGGTTTCTGGTTTAATCGTTTAATCGAGCAAATAATAAATCGAGGATTAAATTTAATCGGTTAAGTTTGAATTATTCGATTAGCTACATAATTTCTATTTTAATTTCAAATTGAAAATGAAACCATGAATTTTATGTACTTACTAGCTGAACCCGGTCCGTGAAAATTTCATCAAAATCGATCCATCCGTTTTTGAGTCCATACGGAACATACATACACACATCCATTTTTATGCAATATAGGGCATTAGCGGTATAATGTAAAAATTTGATTTTTACACGCCCCTCCGCCCACAGACCGAATATCAAAAATCTGACTTTACAGTGTTACCCGCTATGCTATTTTGAAGATTTGCAAATTTCATCAAAATCGGTCCAGCCGTTTTAGAGTTCATTCGGAACATACATACAAACTTCCATTTTTATTTATATAGATTTGAGTATTTTATTAATAAAAAGAAAAAAACTATAACAATTCAGCCAAAAAATAAGTAATAGCTAAACAATATATTTTTTCTTTTTAGGATTTTAGTGAGATCTTCTAAAATAATCTTTAAAAAAAAATATAATTTAAATGATTTCTTTTAAACGATTTTTTTGCTTTAGTTTTAATAAAACCTGACTTTGAAAAAACTATCTCGCTGATTTTAGATGTTTTATAAATCAAAAGTAAGGCATGATAAAGAATATCCAATATCTCAGTTATTTTTTTTATTATTTTCTATACATATAAAATCCTTTATTATACAATTATTTTTGGATTTTTTAGATATTAAATACTTTTAATAGATTCGTTAAGATCTGATAAAATACCCGTTTCGTCTATTATCATATCGTCCTCCGACAAATACATTTAAATTAAATATGTCAGCTGTTATACTCACTAAACACGTTTTTTGGATGTTCGAATAAATGTATAGTTTTACTTTGACATTTGTATTTGAATTAAAACTGAAAAATAAATACACAAAAATATGCTAAATGCAAAAAAAAAACGCTTAATCGACACAAATTAATAGGTTTATTTGTTATTTGAAAATCGTCGATTTAAAATTATTCGAACAGTTAACCGACCAATATTAATTGGAAAATCGCTTATTTGTATTGAATTTTATTTGGATGCAAACATTTTTAAGAAATCTATACTCCTTAAACTGATTTTCGGAAGAGGAATTATGGACCGATTGTCACAAAATTTGGTGGCATGATTTGTGTATATGTATATGTAATTTATTTGTATTGAATTTTGCTGGATACTAAAATATTTCAGAAATTTATGTTCATTAATGAAATGGAGAATGGTCCTTATATGGGAGCTATGGATTGAGAACCGATCGGTACTAAATTTGGTAGTGCGAGTTCAGTTTATATAAAAATTATTTGTACTGAATTTTGTTTGGATATCTATATAATTAAGATGTATGGGAGAAATAAGGGACCACATTCAATAGTCTTTGTTACGGGGGCAATATAAAAGTTTGTGCCAAATTTTGTTGTATTATCTTTGAAATTGCGACCTGTAGTTTGATTACAGGACATTACATTAACCAGCACATTACTTAACCAACTCAGAAAGTGATCTGGATTAGATTGGTATACTTTAATTTGGGTGTTGGGACAGTCTTTATGCACGTTACAAACATCAGCACTAACCCAATTTATCCTCCCCACTATGGTGGTATATGGTATAAAAATTGTCTATTCATTATTATATCTTTCAATAAGAGTAGTGTATAATACATTTGAGATTAACTCACAATATTTCCATGATTGTTCTTTTGAAGAGACTACACTTGTTGGCTTTTCATTTTGAATTTTTAAAGAAAAACAAAATCGTCTTTGAATACCAAAGTACATGAAGAAATAAAATGCTAGTATGGTGTACATTTACTCATATACAACGTCAGCAGAAATGTAAAACGCATTAAATAAAATTAATAATTTTATGTAAAAATGGAAACAAATGTTTTGGTGTAAAATTTAGCATTAATGACATCACAAGAATCACGTAAAAGTACAGGCTCTATGTTTTTATATCCCGATCATTTGTCCTCTTTCAAGTATAATATTTTTTATATTTTTCATTTTAATATTTTTATCTCACTATCTCACAATCGCAGAATCAAAATTTTTTGGGAAAAAATCTGGCATTTCTAAACGGCTGGTCCTATCGGAATAAAATTTGACATGGGCGTAGACAAGGAGTTTAAGTTATTCAAATGTTTCAGGGGCGGCGTAATGGATCAACATGTAAAATTAAAAAAATTTAGTCAATTTTTTTTGTTAGTTAGACAGCTAAATATTATACAAAAAAATTAATCCAAAAATAAACGATTTTCAATTTAAAAATTCAAAACATAGTAAATTTTTGCGATTTTTTGGTCCAAAAGGTGACTTAACTATTTTTTTTATTAAAAAAACAAGTAAGAAAGTATGATCGGTCAAGCCCGACCATATAATACCCTACACTAAGTAAAAGAGCAAAAACATTTTTCTTTTAAAATTTCAATAATTTATATTTTTGAGTGATTTTCGGAAGTGGGCCTTATATGGGAGCTATGACCAATTATGGACCGATCACCATGAAATTAGGTAGTGTGATTTACGTCTACATTAAAGTTAACTATGTTCAATTTTGTGTGTATACCGACATTTTTAAGCGATTTATGCACGTTAAAGTGATTTTCGGAAGCGGGCATATATGGGAGCTACGACTAATTATGGACCGATCGTAACAAAATTTGGTGACATAAATTTTGTATATATAAAACTTATTTGGAGCGGAATTTGTGGAGATACATATATAAATTAAACATTTACGACCTGTACTCTGCGCACAAGGTTTACATGGACAGCCAGCCAGCCGACCAGACGGAAGGACATCGTTTAATCGACTCTGAAAGTGATTCTAAGTCGATCGGTATACTTTAAGGTGGGTGTTAGACTAATATTTTTGGGCGTTACAAACATCTGCACAAACGCATTATACCCTCCCCACTATGGTGGTGTAGGGTATATAAACGTTCTTTAAGAACATATCGAACCCTAACCGCGAAAATAACGTAAACGCAAAAAATCAAATATTATAGGTTATATAGTTTTTTCTTTTTTTTAAGTTTTGCGAAGGATTTCGTTGAAAATTAAAATCTAGTCGATTAATGGTATGATACATGCGATAAATACATTTTTAAGTTAATTTTGTGAGCAACAAATTTGTTTTGGAGCTTACGTTATATTTACCGTCTCTATTACAGGCAGCTGAGACTAAATTGTGGCACATACGATTAATGCTTTACAAAGAAAAAATATTGTCTTAAGTTTCGAAAAAATATATTTTCTTAAAGTATGCAGTAAATTAAACATTTTTTATATGTAAAACATAGTAATGATATAATATAATATAGTAGGTGCTTAGAAAATTAAGGCACATCTTCTTCATATGTTTCGTTTAAGGCGTCTTTAATATTTTGGGAATGTTTTAGGCCAATATATTCGTTATGAAAACATTGAGGAATACTATTTTTATTGCAAAGAGCTTTTGATCATTGAATTTATGTGATGAACTTTTTATTTCTGTGTTGTATAGCGGACGGTAGAAGTATTTAAATCAATGTTAATAGTCTTTTTCTCGCTATTGTCTAATTAGCCGTATTTAATTGTAATCACTGTTGTATCAAAAATTGCAGACCGCATCGGGCTTAATTTTATTTTCTTTGAAAGAAGCAGATCAGAAAACATTTTCCAGTTTAGAAAATCAGAGTGCTTTAACGATATACACTCATAACCGTAAGTGTTTGTTTTTGCACTTCGAATAACTGCAGGCCACTCACTAGGAGCTATCGCAATACAAACTTAAATTGTTCACAGTTTTCCGTTCATCTAAAATAAGGAGATATTTGTACATAGCATTGAACATTGAAAATAATACTAGTATTTTCTTGAATAAAATAGTGTAATATTTATACCCTACACCACCACAATAATGGGAGGGTATTATGCGTTTGTGCAGATGTTTGTAACGCCAAAAAATATAGCACCCACCTTAAAGTGTACCGATCGACTCAGAATCACTTTCTGTGTCGATTATCGGTCATAAATGTTTAATTTATATGGATATATCCACAAATTTTGCTCCAAATTTGGGAATTTTATTGTGATTGGCCCATAATTAGTTACAGCTCCCATATAAGCCCGCTTCCAAAAATCACTTTAACGTGCATAAATCTTTTAAAAATGTTGGTATACACATAAAATTCAACATAAATTACTTTCATGTAAACATAAATTACACGACCTAATTTCATGGTGATCGGTCCATAATTGGTCATAGCTCCCATATAAGGCCCTTTTCGAAAATCACTCAAAAATATAAATTATTGAAATTTTAAAAGAAAAATGATTTTGCTCTTTTTCTTAGTGTAGGGTATTATATGGTCGGGCTTGACCAACCATACTTTTTTACTTGTTTTGCTATGAGGCATATTCAAAACTTTTTGAAGGTCGAAACTAGCACATAAAAACAAAATATTTTCCGTCCTTTGTTTTTGTTCCTTCAAACTTCTTAAACTTAGATTCTTCTGTTTGGATGTGACTGCTGTCTAAAATTTTTCTTTGATCGCATTTAGTACATCTATCATTTTGTATTTCCATTTATTTTGATTTTCTCGCTAGTTGTTCGGCTACTCTTCCTTTCATTTACTGCCCCTATTTGCTTTTATGTCGCTTACGTTATTTTTGCGGTAAAGCAAAAAGGCGAGTGTCGCTTACGATATAATTGAAATTACGCTTAATTTTCATTATTTCGGGTGTTGATGACAATTTTCTATCGATTTTCATTAAAAAGTTAATTTTGAAAAAATGTCGCTTATGTTATTTTTGCGGTTAGGGCTCGATATAACAATTTTATGTTGTTCTGTAAGGTATCTTTACGGGGAACATTTTGGTGAAGAAATTGTGTTCTATTTTTTGAATATGTCGGCCTTACGTCCTTCGGAAGTTGACCTATTTTTTATCAAAATTTCAACATTGGGCTACATGTTCTACAATTCCAAAGCTGGGATCAGAAAACAGAAAGCAGCCTTGGAAACCTTGATGTGTTCCCTATTTATCCCTAAAGTATTTTCCCAGCACCGAAGGAAATTTTGACCCTATGGGAAAAAATGTAAAAAAACATTTGTGGGATTTTCGTTCCAATTTTTAGGAATCGCGGGATTCCCTTTGACCTTTTAACAAGTTTGTTTACAATTTTCTACTCCCACGTCAAATTGTTGATTCTGCCCCAATGTGCTATGTTGTAATGGGTATCTAATATTTCAGTACTATTATTTGCTTTAATCTTTTAAAAAAAATATTCCAAGCTTAACAGTTGAGTAGTCATGATCTGGTATGGTAGCAGGAGGAGAAATCGATAGGTTCGTTTATCTGGACATTGTAAAAATTAATATAAAGCAGAGTTGTCTGATTATTTTTGTTTCCAACAAGACAATGACCCTAAACACACTGTTGAAATCGTTAAAGTTTGACTGCGGTAGAATGTGCCAAAAATGTTGCCTACTCCTCTATAATCTCCCAACATTAACCAAATTCATTACCTATGGTCATTGCTGGAGAGAAAATTCGTCATCGATCAATAACGAGTAAGACAATCCGCAATGATGTGATAATGGAAGATTTGGAGAAGATTACGTCCGAAGAAACCGCGGTGTTATATATCATAAAGACGGATGGGTCTTCAAATAAGGCAAATTCTTATTCTGTTTTAGTTCTTTACTGCTCCTGTAAAATAATTGTAATATTTTTGCATTTTAGATAACGATATGGTCTATTGTTAAAAACAAGTTTTTTGTTGTTTCTGTAGTTCTCGAAATTGAGAGGGTTTCTTCCAGCTATATCAGTATCCGTAAGTGAGTGTGAATGTGAGCGTCTTTGTATCTATGTATGTATTTATTCCTATACTAAGTACTCACTTGTAGTTGTATAGTGCACAATAAAGAAGTATGTGTATTGCTCCTTTATCTTATAAAGCTTCTTGTATGACTTGTTCTTATATTTTTATTTTCATTTTATATAGACAACAATATTTTGAATTTCAATTTAGCAAGTCTCACGATAGTATTTGAGCACAAATTGTTTTGTGTAGAAACAACAAAGTAAAGGCAAGCATATGTTTGTTGGTTGGTTGTCAGTTACTTTCTGGTATGAATTTTACAAGTACACAAAAAAAAAATAAAAAAAACATTGAATGAAAATATTATTTAACAAAATTGTTTTCTATTTATTTCGTAAAGTTCTCCCATCTGGAATATTTTGAACTTGTTTGTTGAGTGTAAAATTTCTATTGTCATTTTATTCCTAATAATTCCCAGTTTCTTGGTGTTATGTTTTTCTAATAAAATGAAAATACGTTTTGAACTTTTGTTGTGTATGGTTTTTTTTTTATATAAGGGGAATAATGAAATTAAAGAAACCCGTTTAAATATGTCCATGATGAAATATTAGCACGTAGAATATTAATTCTGTGAAAGCAATAGTTTGTTAATAAATTTCTACACAGAGAAAACAGCAACCGAATTTGTTTCCAATCGAATGATTCCTCGTTAGTAACCGAATTTTACAGTTGAGGCTAACAAATTTCAGAAGGGATACCATAAGTTTGGTTACTTCAACAGAAATTCTTCTCTATCAACTGAATTTCTGTTGATAGAACGAAAAAAATTCCATGTGTGCAACCGAATCATTCGATTGGCAACAAATTCGGTTGCTACCATGAATCTGATTTCTCTGTGTAGTAACAATTATATGCAAATTTTTGTATTAATATTTTATAAGTATGTAAAATTTTATTATAGCTCTTATTTGCAATGATTAATGAATTAAATCATCAGAATAATCCAAGTAAGAAAGAATAGTCGGCCTTTTGACATTTTAATAATTTATTTTCATGAGTAATTTTCTATGACCAATTCTGGACCGGTTATGAATTTTTTCTGTATAGCTACATTTTTAAGAGTCTTATGCAGTAATTTTCGGAAGTGGCCTTTAGATGGGAGCTATGATCAATTATGGATCAAACCGCACACAATTTTTAGGTGTGAATTATTTGTATATAAAACTTAGTTGTTAAAATATTCTGTATAAATCAAGTCTATTACATCAATGAAGTCCTATATCGAGAGAAGATTTGTGTGAGGGCTATGTGAAATAATGTACTGATTTTTACCAGTTTCAATAGGCTGCGTCCTTGAGTCGAAGACAATACATGTGCCAAATTTTATCAAAATTGCGACTATACTTTGCACTCAAAATTACATACACAACCAGCAAGCCAGCCAGTCATATGGACGGACAGTTTTCCTCACTTTTTTAATACAATTCGTAATATGAAAACATCGTAAAATACTACATTTTGTTTAATCTATGTTTTTGCTATGAGACAAGCGGCATGACTTATAAATACCATACAATGTAGCGTCAAAAGAAAGATTTCGTTTTGCTTGATACGAATATCATGTAGGCGTTAAAATATTTTAAGGACTTTTTATTAACCAAAATATGCTATTCAAAAACTATTCTTAAATATTTCAAATTACGATTTGAATTAATTTTTAATTTCCAGGTTCTTAACAGAATGCTGTCAACAAACATCTGTCAGTTTATTCCTGTCACAATTTTAACAAGCTACGACATTGACTTTTCTTTGACTGCCGACTACCAAGTGACTTTAGTATTAATTGCAAAATATTAAATTTCGTCTGCTCATTAAGTATTATTTTTGGAGGAAAAAAACCATCACTCAAATAAAGGCTAAGCTTGAAAGGCTATGGTAACTGTGCACTATCAATTTTAATGGTAAACATTCTGGATGCTCAGTTCAGATCTCTACAACCTATACAATTGAAAAAAGTCGCGATATAGTGTCGGCTGATCGGTAATTGAAAGTGAGAGTGATTGTGGAAGCCATAATCATCTCATATGGTTTAAATTTTTAATGATCACTTGGGTATGGAAAGCTTTCCTTCCGCAATATGGCTGCCGCGTTTGCTCACAATGCAGTTTCGTTGGCAAAAATCCATGAATTAGGCTATTCTTCGGATTTATCGCCCAAACCTGAAGAAATTGCTCGGGGGAAAGAGATTTGATTCCAACGATGAAATCCTCGAGAAATCTTATTTTTTGGGAGAGATAAAAAATGGAGTAACTTTGGACAAACTGTACAGACCTCAAAGGAGACAGCGTTGAAAAATAAAATGATTTTTTATCCAAAAACCTGTGTTTCATGCAAAAATTGACGGACCTATTGACTAGACCTTTATATAGAGCGTAACCTCTCCTGTCAAAGACCTAACTCAGTCGTAAAAAACATAGTCGGTGTATTAGTAAAAAAACAATGTGAAAACAAAAACACCATTCGTATACAGAAAAAAACAAGAAAGTAAAGTATGGTCGGTCAAGCCCGACCATGTAATACTCTACACTAAGTAAAAGAGCAAAAACATTTTTCTTTTAAAATTTCAATAATTTATATTTTTGAGTGATTTTCGGAAGTGGGCCATATATGGGGGCTATGACCAATTATGGACCGATCACCATGAAATTAGGTCGTGTGATTTATGTCTATATGAAAGTTTACTATGTTGAATTTTGTGAGTATTCCAAAATTATGGACCGATCGTAACAAAATTTGGTGACATGAATTTTGTATATATAGAACTTATTTGGAGCGATATTTGTGTAGATACATACATATATAAATTAAACATTTATGACCGATAAAGTCCAATTTCGAGAGGACATTCGTATGTGGGCTAGGTGAAATAATGGACCGATTTCAGCCAGATTCAACAGGCTTAGTCCCTCGGCCAAGAAAATAATATGTACCAAATTTGATCGGAATATCTTCAAAATTGCGACCTGTACTCTGCGCACAAGGTTTACATGGACAGCCAGCCAACCAGACGGACGGACAGACATCGTTTAATCGACTCAGAAAGTGATCCTAAGTCGATCGGTACACTTTAAGGTGGGTGTTAGACTAATATTTTTGGGCGTTACAAACATCTGGACAAACGCATAATACCCTCCCCACTATAGTGGTGTACAAATGTCCTTCCGAAATTGGACTTTATCGGTCATAAAAAATCACTCAAAAATATAAATATTTGAAATTTTAATAGAAAAATGTTTTTGCTCTTTTACTTAGTGTAGGATATTATATGGTCGGGCTTGTCCGACCATACTTTCTTACTTGTTTTAATTGAAAAGGCACCAACAACCAATTTTGTATATACAAAAAATATTTTTGTTACTTAAAATTGTTAACACTCAACAATATTTTTAATTTGACAATATGAGTTTGTCAAATTGAACAAAAAATTTGTTAATAGTCATTGAATAATTATATTGTTACTAGTTAATTATAGACTTTTCTTATATTAATTAAAAAAGCATTTGGTTTTAGTTGTTGTTTTTATTATTATAAACAAATTTACAATTTATTGTAATAATGACATATATAAATTTAAAATATAAAGTTAAAGGTTGTTATGTCCATGATTTCACCTTTTGAACTGGTACAAAGTACAGGCCAGTATCACCTTCCACGAACGGTTATACAGATTGTTCCTCTAGTATTGTTTTTAAATGAGTTCCTTCTACATTCGACGCATTTGATGTTGAAAAAAGTCTACTAAAATCCTGTTGAAAAAAAGTTTTGTATATAAAATCGATGTCCATTTTTTTCCTGTTGCTGTATTATATTTCAGATTCAACTTACCATCTGGAATACACCAATTTCTTTATAATTCGGAAAAGAAAACATATTTTTGATGAAACAACAAAATGCTTGTATTTTTCTTCAATTTATATTTTCTTGACACATTTATTTTTGTTACTTTCAATATAATATTCCTATTGAATTTTAACAACTGAAATTGTTAATAAATACCTAGAAGAAATTGTTGATATGAGTATTAAAATAATATATTCAATTAAAAAATTATTCAAAATTTAAATCATATTTCAAACAAATTTTTTCAATTGCTTAATAACTGTTACCATTTTTTTCTGTGTATGTGTGATTATTTTGAATTCTTTTTTTTTGCTTGTGTTATTTCTAGTTTCTGGTCTATATTTATTTCTCTATCAAATACACAATTTTAAATTCGCCAAAGCTATAAATATGAAGAAAATTATCATGAATAGTAAGTTTTGAACGATGGAAAATTTTTAACCTACATCTATATTTATCTATTTGTTTTGCAGATCATTGTCGATTTCATGTAATTTTAGCTGAAATGTTAAACATTTTTAAATATAAACAATTTCTTGCTATTAATGAATTCGTGCAAAAAAAATTAAAAATTTCTGTTTTCAGTGATTTTTAATAATTATAGTAGAGAGTTCTATGAATTGGCATAATTTTAATTTCACTTAAGCGAAAATGTATTTGTAAGAATTTTTTTTTTAAATTTTCAACAATTGAAGTTGTTTGGTGGAATTAGTTACATTCTGCACTAATGTAAATAAACACTAGTAAAACTGTGACGACTAAATGTGTATTTTGACTTATTTGAGATACTTAAACAGAAGAGCAGGAACAAGTTTTTTTTAATTTTAAAATATTTTATCCATTTCCAGTTCTCTTTACCAGGTGTAAACTTTTAATTAATTATTAAAATTTTCCATACAACAAACGTATGATTTTATGTCATTCATATTTCTACAGCACACACAAATTAAAGATGCTTTGATAAAGTTTGTCTTTACTGTACAAAAGTTATTATTTATACAATTCCAATGAACCTTATTATTATAATTTATATGTAGTTATTTAGTAACACCCACATACTTGAAACAAAGTAGAAGCTGTTTTATTTTAAATTGCAAAAACATAAATTGAATTAAATTGCAAATTCTTAGTAGTTTGTTTTTATTTGTCTTAAAATAATACAATAATTGCTACATAAGATGGATTTCTAGATAATAAAAGTGCACATGTCAACTTTGTGCAACTCAGCAAGTGAATTTAATTTTTCAATTGTTTTATTTAATAGCTTAAAAATACAAAAGAAATTGTTACTCTGAAATTGTTTTAGGCAACAAAAGATATTAAAAGGACACAAATGTTTCGTGCTCAGTTTGGGATTAAAAATAACAAATAAAGTCTTAGCTATTGTATTTTTTAAACTGAATGTAATTTTCCAATTAAAATTTGTAGTTATGTGTTATAAATTGTATTAATGTTAATGGGGGTAAGCGTTGCACTCTATTGTGGCGTATACTTAATATACATTTATTTTCATATATTAAAAATTAGTCATACGCAGTGGTTGCTAATCTACATTAAATTAATTGATTAAGTATGAAATTTAAATTAATTTAAATCTAAATAAAACTAAATTTATTGTTACTAATATTAATGGTATGAAATCCATATTTGTTTTTAAGCATACAATAATATAATCTTCTTACAATAAAAGCCATTTATATCACAATGTATGCAACATTATTTTTTTATTTTTTGGTAATACAATTGTACATAACTGTCCACTTAATGGAACTACACAAAGTTGTAAAAATGTATAAATTTATTACGAGGATCGTAAGATAAATAACAGAATAGCAGTTATTAGATAGTTACAGAAATTATATATATTCGATGTTTTTTCCACTCATATGAATTTAAAATGATCTGGTATTTGAAAATAAAAATGACATTTGACATTGCTGAATTGATAATGGTATTGCCAACAAAAATATTGTTATGTTAGAAATTGGTCGTTCTTTTATTACGATTATATGATTATATAAATGCTCCTCTTAATTTTTTGATAAATCTGCTTCATAATTTAAAATAGCAAAAATAGTCAATGTACGTTCTCAAATATAAATCAAAATATAAGGAGTCACATCGAAAAAACCTTAACACACTTTTATCCTTAAAACTTTTAAGCCTAGTATTATTTGAGTTTTTTCTGATCTCTTGTTCGAATAAAACGAATAATTCAAAATTAGGATTTTAACTTGTGCGTATAATTGGATCACACGTTTAAAATTAATCGAATCAAATTGATTCCAATTATATTAAACAGTATCTGCAGAACTTGATGTTTCTAAAGCCAGTAAATATAAAGTATTTTCAAAAGAGCTCCCAAGATACCCGGTAGGAAAGCAGTCTGGTTAGCTCAGTACTCGGACTCTTTGGTACGAAAATTTAAAGCCAATGTAGTTTCAAAACAACACAGAAGGCTCAAAAAGTTCCTGACAGGAACTCTGCTACAAATTCAGAAGCCAAAGACAGAACACGGAAATTGAAATAAAATTTTATACAATAAATATACCTGCTGCATAATTGATTACGAAACGTATGTTTCGCAGCTTCCCCGTCATTATTTTTATGTTGCTGATGCTCGATGAAATGTTGTAGAAAAGTTTAAGACCAAAAAGCAGAAAATTTTCCTAAAAAGTTATTGGAATGGCAAGCAATATGCAGTTGCGGCAAAAGAAGCCAAACATTTTTTTTACAAAGTGCTCTGTAAATACCGAAATTTACTTCAAGGAATGTTTACATAAAAGGATGCTTCATAATGTGTCCACTTATTTTTGGCTTGATTTGGTATCCTGTCACTATGGTAAGCAAGGTTTTGAGTGGTAAAAGGACAATAATGCAGTATTTTTACCACGAGAGGCAAATTCTTCAAACTGCCTGTAGCTATAGCCAGTTGAGAGATATTGGGATCTTGTTAAAAGAGAATCGAAGAGCACAAAAAAACGTGTCCAAAAGTGTGGTAAATTTTAAACGGAGATTTAAAATAAAGTGACAGAAAGCTATATAAAAACCTGAATAAAGATTCATAAAGTCATCAGAATTGATAACAACTATAAAGATAATATATTTTTTTTTCTCCATTACCCCACTTGGGAGCATTTGGCTTCCACAAAGCATCTCCATATTATACGAATTGTTGTAGTAGTTGTTTTTTCGAGTATTTCCCGTGTAGATTGCACTTGTCCTTCCTAATTATTGGAGTATCGTGCGTCTCCATGTACGATGTTGCCATTAAATTCATTGTTATTGTTTGTATCAGTTGAAACGGTTGTTGTTCCAACTAAGTAGATGATTGGTCTGCTGTAGCGGGTCTTCGGATATATGTATGATGTTGCCATAATTATTCAATCGATTGTTATTATTGCCTTGTGTCAGTTTCGTTAATCGGTTGTTGATCCAGCTAATTAGATGATTGGTCTGCTGCCATCTGTCGTTGCCTAGAAATAATTGGCATGTTTGTGAAGAGTACAGTTCTAACGACATCTATCATTTGTCCGTTATTGTTTTCTATGTAATGAAATGATCTCCAGAACGTTAAGATCTATACTGACTTAATGTCATGGTGACCAAAGTTATGGAAGCTGGAGAAAAAACATAGCGCTCAACTTCTTCCCTATAGAAGATATGATTTTGTTATGACGAGTTCCCTCTTTGAACCAAGTTTGTGTGTTCTGTTTTTCTGTTTTAAAATATTCTGTTTAAAATATTAAAATATTTGTTGATGATCAGAAATGTTTGATATTGAAAATGGGAAATTGCTCATATAGGACCAGAGCTATTATGGGCCACGCACAGAGGGATGGCTTCATATATTTTTTTGCAAAAATAATTTTGGCACCGAAAATTATATGGATTAAATTAAGGAAAAAAATGAAATGTTATCAAAATCGTCTACGCTCAACTCCCACTGCCCATACAATCCCAATTGATTTTTTCGCATAAAATTCTTTATATCCAAGCAAAAGTCTAGAAATTTGATGCATACATTTAATGAAACAAAAAAGGAACGCATGCCGAGTTTCAATAAAATCAGTGAAAACATAAGTAAATTTTTGTTTCACACCCTTGATTTGGACATTACTTAAATTTTTTAAAAATTGAATTAAATTTTTCTTAAAACTATAAGTGAACATAAACATTTAAACATTTCTCTACAAAACTGCATCATTTGATTTTTGAAATTAAGTGTTTGAAAAATTTACTTTTTGACACCAAAATTCCTATGTGCCACGAGTTGGTCAAACCATAGCTGGTTAGATGATTAGTAATCAATTAGATTACGTTTTAAAAATAATTTTATTGATCATATAATTATCTAAACCCCCATTAACTCGAAACCCGGTTATGTTTTAACAAATAGTAATACTGACAGTTTTCATACAAAAATAATTTTAACCGACAGTATAACTAATAGTTAGTACCTACACAGACTTCGTGTTAACCCTTATGTGTGTGACAAAAAAAAAACACCTTTAACAGGGTGACAGGGTACCTGGGTACCATCATACAGAACCAATGAAGTTACATATAAATATGAAATATATACTAATGCTCCATATTATCAAATGCAAAAAAAAATGCTAAACTTTAGCCTAATGTCAATTCAGTAAATGGGGATTCCAGTTTATATACACAGTTCTCAAATAAATTCAGGAAGTATAAAGACTACTCAGTATTGTGTTGTGATCGTATGAGTAATATTTTCCATATAATTTGTATGTGGTACCCGGGTGCCCTGTCACCCTGTTAAGGGTGTAAAATGTAAAATAAGTTACCACTCCCTCCCATGTCGAGACACAAAAGTGTCCATTATAAAAAATAAATATAACAAAAAGTTATGAGTTCTCAGAAAGTTTCAAGAGCCTGGGAATTCTACATACAAAGAAAATTGCAATTAAATTTCAAAAAGTTACCCGTGTACCCTGCCACACACATAAGGGTTAATGGGGGTTAGAACAATTTTTTTGATTATAAATTATCTAAAAGTAATCAAAATTACTTGCGATTACGATAGAATAATCAAAAATTATTAAAAAATAATCCGGCTTTAAATAATTAGTAAAAGTAATCATTAAAAGTAGTTAAATTAGTTTTTGATTATTTTATCTAATTGTTACTAATCTTGATTATTTTTGGATTATTTCTAATCGTAATCAATTAGCAATCGTGCGAAACTGAATATAATCGTAATTTAATCATTACTTCACCTTTCGAAAAAAGTAATCTAATTATTAATTATTATGATTACTAATCATTAATTAACAGCTATGTGACCCATACAACCTCCAAAAATGTTTATAATATTAAAACCACACCAAGTGGCAAAATCACTCTGTTTAATTTTGTCATTCCGTTTGTAACACATCGAGATATTGGTTCTTGTAAAATTCTAAGACGATCTAGCTATGTCCGTCTGTCCGTTGAAGGCATGGTAGATCCACGACAGAAGGGCTTAGGGCAAAAAAATATAACCAAATATTTTTTCAAAATTGGAAAAATCGGTCAAGTAGAACCAGATTTATGGACCAACATCCCAAAATTTTGATATAGATTTTTAAAAAATATTTTGTCTTTTTCTTTAAATATATTTCAGAACTAGCTTACTACCCTCGTAGTACAACTATATTGTTGTTACTTTTTTCATTTGCAATCAACCAAACGAACAACGACAACATGGACAACAATTGAGGCAAAGGACTAAACACATCAGCATTTATTTGTATGGCTGGCACTAATACTCGTATATGTATAGAGTATGTAATAATGTTTATACAAGTTACATATACTTAGGTAGTATATTGTACAAACAATACAATTGTTTTAAAAAATAGTTGCTGTTGCCGTTGTGTAGTTGTAAACATTAAACTGCAAATGATTGTGTTACAGTTTTACTGTTATTATTGTCGTTGATCTAACAGAAACAATACAAAGCACAGCAACAAAAAAATACTATTTAAGTATTTTGCTAACGTTTTTATTTTTCAATCAGTCTAAATATCATTTACTCACACAAACAAGCTCATCTGAACACACACATACCTACATATGTATCTATGCTTTACACATACTACGAAGTATTATATAGGGTGATTCATTTAGAGTTCTTTTTTTTAATTTTAATTGGAAATCGGAATATTTATTATGACCCGAAAGATCAATCTCTGTCATTTACTTTGAAAAGATAATTTCGTTCAAATTTTGCAAATGACTGTGCTGTAGGTGGTCCCTTCGTAGGCGGTCCCTTCGATCACTCTTTTCAGCATATCTACCAGCTAATGACGCGAGTACTAGTGGCCTTCCTTCAGATTTGGTCTATTCGGATGCGTATCATCCCAGCGAAAAAATTAACATATCCGTGTACGATGTGAGACCAATTGGTGTCAATAGTGTAATATACACAACTAGTTAATTTGATAATGAAAAAATGACACCATACCGTTGTACATTTGACACCATCTGTTGTCGATTTGACATCATCAGCTTCTTATTTGGAATCGTGTATGACTATTAATGTTAAACATAAAAAACCTAATTTTTCATTAATTTTACGCTTTTATACCCTACACCACGATAGTGGGGAGATATTAATGACTTTATGCAGATGATTGTAATGTATAAAAATATTGTCCCAACACTTTCTGAGTTTTATTTTTTCGGCCCAATGACGAATCCTATTGAATCTGGCTGAAATCCGTCCATTTGGAAAATGGTCAAATAGTGTACTTAACTGAGGAGAATGTTTTACAATGACTTGATCTAGAATGTATTACAAAGAGTTGATCGAGCGCCATCTACAACATTGACCAGATTTTTTGAAATGTGCCGAACTGATAACTTTGCCCCAACACTGCTATACTTCGAAATATTTTACTTGGAATCAATCGTCAAAAAAATGTCAACGTTGTTTTCCACCGACGCATTAGGTCACATTTACATAGTCCATCCAAGAAACGATGAGTGTTTCTATTTGCGTTTTCTATTAGTTAACATTCTTGGTCCAACATCATTCGTAGATTTGCGAACTATAAATGATGAATTGTGTGACACTTATAGAGAAGCTTGCGATTGTTAGACAATGACTCTCATTGGGAATATATCCTCGGATATGCTGTGCATTCGTTAAATGCATTTAATCGTTAAAGAGTTGCGACACGAAAAACTATATGTTTGCGATGCCTTGAGAGAACAAACGTTCCACTGTTGAATCGACAACAAAAATATGCATAAGACACTCTTATGAAAGTTGTGAAAGATGTAACTGGAGGGAATTTTTTTTTGGACGCTCCTGGCGCCACTGGAAGAACTTTTGTTCTTGGAAGGCGGTCGAACTGCTCATACAGCACTCCAGTTGCCATTAAAAGTGCAAATCAAGGAAAATCCAACACGCAACATTTCCAAAAACAGTGCGATGTCCAAAGTTTTGCAGCAAAGCAAACTGTTCGATTTGGATGAGTGTACAATAAAGTTCGTCAACTTATTGACCTGAAACTCAGTCAGTTTTTGTCCGACTTTAAATAACTATATGAATAAAAAACTATAAAAAAATATTTGTAGAATTTTAAATTTACAAAGTAAATTTTTCGAAAAAGTTTAATAACTTTTACAAATATAAACCGATTTTAACAAGTAATGTATCATTTTTGTCTATATAAAATTGTCTTTAAAAAAACTGTACAAAAAAGAATAGGGTTTTATAGAAAAAACGAAAAAAAAGAAAGCGAAACTTTTTATAAAAACTTACACAATTTTTTGCAATATTAATGAATGATACGTAATCTGTGATGAAAGAAATTAAATAAAGCATCTAACTGAATCACCCTTTTTAATAGTTGTAGAATCCATATGAGCTGAAAACAATGGATTATCACACTTTACATTTGAAATACATGGTACATAGGGGCATTATACCAAATAAATGTTGGATTGTGGAAATGCATGAATGTAACATACAGATGTATGTATATGGATACGAATACAACATGTATTTGCAGTAAACGAATATGTTTAACATGCTTTCAATAAATGAAGATTTAAGAAATTATTTTTTTTCGTTCTCATACAAACATACATATGTAAAACCATTAAACTGGCAAAAACATATTTATAGTTTTCCCTCTTAGTTTAATGTTTTGTAGTTTTCATAAATAATGAATATAATTATCGTTATTTTAAGTATCATATACACTAATTTACCAAACAAATAGTATGTATAAATATTTATAGTAATCAGAGTGATATTTATGCATTTGCTGGATATAGTGAATCATTAAGGAATTTAACATCAGAGGGTATAGGAATACAAAATTGATTTGTAACACAAGTTTTTTATGAACCTAAATCTTTCTTCCAACTTATGTGAGGATCAGTACATAACTAACCCTACCCTCCCATATATGTAGTGGGTAAACTAAATTCGGCTCAACCGAATATAATACTCTTACTTGTTCATACCAATTTAAAAATTTTAAATTTGATTATTTTTCACTACAATGGGGCTTGAGATTTTGGGAAAAAAGTCTTATACAATGTAAAATATTTGTCAAGATTCTACAAATAGTCTCTGTAAAGGTTCGTTTGGTATTGAAAACGGACAAGATTGGTCTATGATTTCCAAAAATATTAGTCGATTAAACGATGTCCGTCCGTCCGTCTTGCTGGCTGTTTCTACCAAATTTTGTGAGGATCGGTCCATAATTGAACTTATCACCCATGTAACCCCTATATAAGAAAAATATTTTATTGTCACGTATTGATGGTGGATATACAAGAGCCGGCACAGCTGAGTATAACACAATTAAGGACTGATATCGAAAAAATCTTTATATATATGTTAATAAAATTGAAACCACTAAACTTACAGAAAATATTATTTTTATAGTTCTAATCAATAGTGATGAATTTATGAATATTTTCCGGAAACCCTTCCATTAAGATTTTTATGGAGTTTTCTGTCATTTTGTTTGAACAGGTAGTCCATCTCCCTGTGCTCTTCAATTCTCTTTTAACAAGATCCCTATATCTCTCCATTGGCCTTAGCTCCTTGGTACAAACACCACTAAAGAGCTTGCTTACCATAGTGACAGGATGCCAAATAAGGCCAAAAATAAGTGTACACATTAAGAAGTCTTATGAATGGAAGCATCCTCTTTCATATACATTCCTTGATGTAAATTTCGGTATTTATAGAGCCTTTTGTAACAAATATTTGGCTTGTTTTGACGCAACTGAATATTGCTTGCCAAGAACTTTTTGGGAATATATTCTGCTTTTGGATATTAAACATTTCTACAACATTCCCTCGAGTATCAACAACATAAAAATATTGACCCGGAAGCATAAACAAATTTTCCATACGTTCGTTTCGTCATCCAGTATGCAGCAGGTATAGTTTTTTGTATAAAATTTTACTTCAATTTCCGTGATCTGTCTTTGGCCTCTAAATTTTTAGCAGAGTTCCTCTCAGGAACTTTTTGGGCCTTGTATGTCTTTAGACCTGGATTAGCTTTAACTTTTCGTACCAAATAGTTCGAGTACTGATCTAAACGGACTGCTTTCCTACCGGATGAGTTGGGAGCTCTTTTGAAAATGCTTTGTATTTATTTAGAAACATCAAGTGGACCTTTTCTTCAACCTGAACCAGGATTTCTATCAACGAACAAGTTCTCCTGATACTGTTAAATAACATTGGAATCAGTTTGACGACAGACCTTTGATTGTTTGGCCAAGTTGGGTTTTGTTGAAAATATTTAATAATTTTAGTATGCACTTTTTTCTCGTCATTCATTTTAAGCAGATTAACAACAAATGATCATAATTGATATTAAACATAATAAGTGACATACTTTACAAAGGTAACTTGAAACAAAAAAAACAAATAATACTTGGGTTAAAAGTTTTAATGAAAAACGTGTGTAAGGGTCGACCTCAGTCCATATTTATTATTTTTTGTTCGAATATTAATGTTATTTTTAGTATTTTTTTTCTTAATCGGGAAAAATATTGATTTCTTCAATATTTTTTCCTTATTGATTTTTTCAATAGTTTTTCCCGATGTAAGACTAAAATAACAAACCTATAGGTATATGTTTTATACCATGTAGAAAAACCTTGTAAACTGGTGTTGTTAAATATGGTGAAAAGTATTGAATCAACTTATAAATTTTGTAACATTTTATATTTAAATTTACAAATTTATTTACATATTTATTATTTTAGTTCCCATAAATACTTATAATTATATAACATTTCCAACGGCTTTAAAATAAATTTTGTTAATAATATATGAACGTAATTATTCACATATGTCATGAATATTTAATTCATTTTGTTGATTTTGTAGGCGCATAAATACATTTGCAAATAAACATTATTGCATTATATACATTTATAAATAATAAATTATAACGAATTTGAAGTGAAAAATTCGTTTACAAACCCCCCCACACAAGCATTAGGGACTAATTAAAAATATTGCACTGTTTTCTAAATCGCACAAATATTTGCATTTGTTTATTTTGATAATTTATAAATAAACCCTTGAATGTGGAAAAAAATATGCATGATTCTATAGTTGTTTTTATATAAAAAAATATTTATATATTTTATATGCCCCTTAAATTTATGGTTGTACTATAAATATATTCTTATATGTTGGAATGTTTGTGTAGGAAAAATTGTATTTATGTGGGTTTATTTGGAAATTTAAGCAAAAAAAAAATAAAAAATAATAAAAAGCAACACTTTTATAGTAAATCTCTACCATTAAAATAAAACTAATGTTTATACGCGTAATATTTTTAAAATAGTTATAAAATGTGCAAGAAAGTAAAAAGGGAAAAACAAAACATAAACAGGAGGAAAAAATGCAAAACATAAAACAAAAAAATATGCATTGTTGCATTTGCATATGAATTTACTTACACATATGTATGTTTATATGCATGTGTTTGTAATGCTAAAGTATGTATTTATGTATGTGCAGTTCTTATGTTTATTAGGGTGGCCTTGTTTGTATGGAGGATAAATAAGCTGTCAATGTTCCCAACTAAAATTAAAGTTTACTTTTTTTCAGGAAACTATTTTTCAAAATATTTATTCTGGTGTCAGTATTTGATGAGCTGGATCAAAGGAAAAAGTGTTCCTTTTTATGATTAAATAAATTTTTTAAATCTATTTATTGTATATACAAATTAATGTTTGTATGTCTGTTAATTCCTTATAGCGGGCTAAAGCACTCGACCGCTCCCCTTGAAGTTTTTACTGTATATCTGGACAGAACAATAGGAAATATCAAGTGTTCGAAGCACCTCCCATTCAAAGTAATTAGTTAGTTATTATGGAATATCTAAATATAATATAAATATAATTGTAAAAGCCGAAAACTTCGCTGGATTTTCTTTGAAACCATTGTGCGCAGCTTGTCTGAAATTATCTAAAATTGATCATGATTGGATAAATGGGCGTGGCACCACCCATACAAAGTAAATAGATATTTTCGAATATCTTAATAAAAAAGATTATTGAATATACAATTTTCGTAATTTAACCCTTTGACGACGAATGGGACACATATGTCCCATTTGCTTTTTTCGTAATTACAGCCACAATTTTCACTGGATTTTGATCTAAGCGGTGTTGTTCGATGAAAAACAAATGTGTTCTTTGGTGTTAATGTTAATACTAAGGTTATGTTGTTTAAGTTTGGCTTAAGGGATTCTCAAAGTCAGAAATTCGTATATTTTTTTGGACAATTTTAGTTTTCTTATATGTCGAGTTCTAATTGATACTGTTGGATAAACTTTTAGTATTAGATGTACCAATGCCTTAAGTAAATTTATTGACCAACGGTTCTATACTTTTCCCGGGGGGACTGAAAATATGATGGGACATACATATGTATCCCATTCGTCGTCAAAGGTAAAAATAAAGGAGCTTTTTCTTTAAATTTTTTTAATTTTATTAAATATTTTATAATTGATAAACAATGAAATAACAAACAATTCAGTAAAAAACATTAAAAAAACACAAAATATTAATTTAAAATTATGAGATCCTGTATATGGTTCATAAAATCTAAATCAAAATCGAACTTATTTGTGATAAAATTCAAAACAATTTCTGTTCCAGTAAAGCACTTTTGTTTTTTACATGCGAAAGACCCCTTTCACACTAGGCAATTTAGTTGCGCAAGTCTCTTGCCCAACAACAAAACAGCATTTAAAATTGTCTTCTCCTTAAACCGACATTACCTCTGGCATCTACAAACACAAGAGGATTGCGCAACTAAATTGCCTAGTGTGAAAGGGGTCCAGCAAATTGTGTTTGTTCGACTATCAATTCGGTTTTTCGTCCTGACTCCTCCATTCTATCTTGTCCAGCTACAGCCATCAAAAAACAGACGATGTTCGATTGATCATAAGTTTATATAATAATATTGGATTATTGGAAATGTTATCGAAATATAACATTTTCCAAGTCTGCTGTCATATCTTGAACCACGGATTCGCCAATGTCAACCACTCTCTGCGTTTTTGCCTGTGTATGTATATATATCAGTTTTATATAAATAACCAATTTAAACTTGTAACTACACCCAAGCTTATGGGTATGACTTTCATATACTGCGGCCCTTAAATTTTACCATATGTTCGTATAAAGACTGATTAAGTATTTGCCTTGGGTCAAAGTTTTTCCAAATGCTAAGTTGAAATGATTTATTACTGGTCGTATTTTTAAGGCTCAATGGTATAATTGATCGACGGCTTAGCTGTTCAGCATTGATAGCAAAATGTAAGGTTGAAAGAATAATTTCAAAACTACCTCGAATCATAATCTTGGACATAAACGGTACTGAATATATTCCATCATTGCTTTCAATCTGCTTCACTTATGGAAAATATTATACCTTTCTGCTGGGTATAAAACCTGCCCGTATATGCAATCAAGGTCGGTATAAGCTTTCGAAACGTAATTTTGATTGTCTTTTTTCCTCTGGAGTTTAATTAAAAATTCTTTGGCCGCTTTAGGTTTGGGAACACCTTATGCCAGTGTTCAATATTATTGGTTTTGCAATGTAAATAAAGCAATACTCTACTTTTTGAAATTAAAAAAAAGCTTTTAATTGTTCAATGCATTTGTTCCCAAATTTTTACCTTTGACGTCGAATGGCACACATATGTCCCATGATTTTTCTCGTAGAAGGAGTAATAATTTTTAAATTTTGACACCACTTTAGTCTCGTAATATCGCCTTTCCGAGTAAGAATCCACCAAAACAAAAATAAAAAATTTCCAGCGGAAAATTCTTCGTCGTCAAAGGGTTAAAACACAAAAAATAACTAAAATGTGATTTCAATAACCAGTACTGTATTTTCAATATCTTTTTTAATTAAAGTTCAAACAATAACGAAAATTGGCGCTACTAACAAAGTCCCCAATGAACAAAGTCCACAAACCACAAATAAATTAAAACACCAATTTTGGGGGCTTAATTCATTATGAATTAAAACCCAAAAGTTGTAAATGAAACTATTCCCCAACAAAAGGAACTAAACCCCCAAACCAAAATTTTTCTGAGCGAAGACAGTTTTTGATACTCTCCAGAGTAATTTCATTATGAATTAAATCCCCAAGTTTAGAAATGAAATACATAAATGCCCAAAAAATTAAATAAGTCCCTAAATTTCGTTGTTAGTTTTTTCTATATAAAATCTTGTGGCCTTAATTCATTTGCGGTTTGGGGACTTTATTCGTTGGGAACCTTGTTCGTATCGCCACGAAAATTGTGTATTCAATTATCAAAATCAAAACATAACATTCAGTAGAAAATATTAGAAAATTTTGTTTATTAGCACATGTATACTTGACTCAATTAAAAGATAATTGAAATCACAATTAGGAAATAATTGGGCACATCCACATATTTTTTTGGGTCCACCCTAGTCAATAAGTTTACTTAGCTACAGTGGTATGTAAATGTTTCAGCTTAAGAATATGTGAACACTTAAAGTTACAACCGTTTGTAAATTGTTTGACTTAAAAGAAGTAAGAGTGATATATTCGACTTTGCCGAATCTTATCTACCACTCCCCAAAAGATACTTAAGGACAAAAATTAGAAAAAAAAAATTGTTAAAACGATTTTGGTGAACAAATTTTAGCAAAAAAAATTTTTTGAGTGTTTGGACGGGGCAAGGTCTGGACTATAAGCACCAAGCCACGCAATGAGCGGCTAGCGGCGAGCGTCAAAAAATTAAAATATATGAAATACTACCGCTTAGCCGCTCAATTTCCCTGCTTTTGGAGAGCTTCTAATGATTTTACAAGCTCTTATTGAGTTTTACAACAATCTTCACGGAGTAATGCCTACAATTGTTGGTCTTTAAACCTTTTTTGGCTGGCCTGGGCAAGCATTGTCTTCCGTGTCAAAATCACCACTTCTGAACCGCACAAACTGTCTCTCGTACGTTGAAACCGATGAAACACATTCACCATAAGCTTTGGTGTGCAATCGGTGTGCTTCAGCAGCACTTTTTTTCAAATTAATGAAGTAAAGCTAAACTTCTTGCATATGACTATTTATTGATTTCAAGGCAAAAAGGAACTTTACAACACTAACATCGTTGAAATGGTCCACCACCGTAAATTGACCCTCAATTTGTTAATATTAATATTTTATGGACATTTGTTTCATTTTGTATCACTGTAACTCGACTAGGTTTTAGTTTTTCTACTTAGAAACATTTTGTGGTTTTTATGGTTGTTTTATGCATATGTAATGTTGCACATCCACCTGATGTGGCAGTTATGAGAAACATTTGCATGCCATAAAATGTTGATAAGAAGGTGGCAACTGTTTACATTGTTTAATATGCACAACAATTTCTTTTCCTCTATGGTTTTTTTTCCAGTGTATAAGAAATATTTGCAAATGCATTAAAGTTTAGTTTAAGTATGTAAATTCATTGCTCCACTTTAACTGGTTATTTACAAGGTGCATAAAATACCAATACATGGACTTAATAAAATTAAAGGAAATATAAAGATTGAAAAATAGTGGCAGATATTAAATCTAGAAGTAACAGTTTTTAATCTTAACAATGTTGTAAAATTTTAAAAAATATAAGATTTATGAAGTCAAATGTAATTTTGTTTAAAAAAAATTAAAATGATTTGTAAGTATTTACATATTGGACACATTTCTGTTTAAAGTTAAATAAATGACATTCAAAAGTTATGTATTTTATTTCATTTCCTTAAGGAAATGTTTTTTTAACATATTTGTAACTGAAAAAATTAGGACGTTAGCTAGCTATTTTTCTTATTTTCACATTCATGGCAACATATTTTTATGTCCGTCATTATATTTTATGTCTGTGCTTATTATTATTTATTGTATTTTACCTAATTTCCCTTTGAATAAAATTGTACATAAATCACAATTTATCTCATCAACTCCACTTATTTGTTTAACACTTTTATTTAAGTCAGCCAGCCTACCTTTTCAAACATACATAAGTGTGTATATACAAACGAAATACTTTTCGTTTGTTTTCTTTTCCCTATTTTAGACAATAATTTTTGGTCAACTGTCTTTCTTATCCTTAGCGCTTATTTTGTTAGTGTCTTTAACAGAAAGCCCATGACTTCTAGTCGTTGCGTTTGAACTTTACACTTAATAAACGTACGGTTGATGACCGGGGCATGTCACCCCAAAAGGCAGGAAATATTAATTTATGTTTCACTAAAGATTTTATCATCCATGAAAGTGGCCCTAAAGCAATGTGTAGAATGTTTTTAGACTTGTTATTGTTCTAACCTTCAACTTCAATGCCTAACTGCCTGCTTGGCGTTCAACGATTAGATGATACACATGTAATAAATACATATTGGTATTAACGCAAGCTGAATATTTGAATTTCTATTCATCTCTCTACGATGATTGTGTACAATTTAAATCCAACGTCTTAAATAGATTCCATTGAATGTAGATAAAACGTAAACGCTGTTAAATATAATGTTATGGAAGATGTTTATGAGGTTGTAAATGAAGTGATACTGACAATATTAAATTGGTTAAAACGGTGTTGGGGTATTGATTAAACATTGTTACTTTAAGATGCGGTATATGAAATTATTTTGTTGTATTTGAGAATTTGTTTTATTATCATCCTCGTCTCACCACCATCTGGACATACATGTAATCAGTATAAAGACGTTTGGGTATCCCTAACTATACGCAAGATTTATATTTAATAGAAAACGCAGTTTTTTCCTTTCAATGCAGCATGTTGTGGGCTTTTAGATATATTTCTTTGACTTGAAATGACCTCATAAAAAGACCTCACATCAATAGCATCCTATTTAGCCGGAATTCTTACAGAATGTTTACATGTACAGCCAGCCAGATATCTAGACGGAAGGACATTGGCAAATCGATTCAAAGTCTGAGTCGATCGGTATGCTTTAAGGTTGGTGTTAGACTAATATTGTTGAGCGTTACAGACATCATTAAAAAAGCAATATAACCAGCCTAAATGGTGATGTAGGTTATAATTAGTAGCTACTTCTTGAAACTGAAATATTTATTGAGTAAAATTAATGAAATAACTGAAACTCATTACATTAAATAAATCTTATTTTTGAGAGGAAATATTAATCAAGAAATAATATCCTTTTTCTCATTAAATGTGTGTTTTCAAAGTATAAATTTATAAGTTTTTAATTGAAAAAATGTATTAAAACTGTTATAAGCAAAATTATTTCCGTTTTAAAGTTCTCACTCAATTTTAAATTTCCACTTAAAAATCTATTTTTTATTGCAGATAATTTTAAGCACAATATAATGTCATATTAACAAAATTATTTTTAGTTTTGAAAAGAATTATAAGTTGTCGCAAAATAACATCGATTTGACATTGAAAATTTTCTTAAAAAAGTTAATGCCGTTTTAAAATTATCTCCAAAAAATTCGATTTTCGAAGTGAGTGTAAAATGAAAAAGAGGTTCTTATAATTTTTTATTAATTTGAGCAAAACTTGAGAGAATATATTTTTTTCTTCTTCGAAAAAGAATATTTGGACCAAACGAAAAAAATAATCTTCGAAGCTTTACTCTTCTGATTTCACTAACATTTGGACTGCTGTTTTTCATAGAAATACAACATTTTTATTTCTAAATTCGCTGTAGTTTAACTTAAGAATTCTTAGTTTGTTTTTTTAAAGTTTGATAAAGTTTCTTTCTAGAAATCCGTTTATCATCAAAACAGGATATATCATAGATAATTGTGCTTGAATAAAGGACATCTCAAAAAAGATAGTTCACAAAAATAAGATTATATTTGGAATTTTTCATGGAGAGATAGCGAAATATTATATATTTTTGGGCCGATTTTGATGAAACCTAAGAAAAATATAACATGAAGTCTAGTATTTACAATAACAGCACAAAAATGGAAATTAACCCTTAAGAGCAGGTTATATTTTTCATAAGTTTCATCAAAATCGGCCAAAAATTATATAACATTTCGCTATGTTTCCATTAGAAAATCCAAACATGGAAAAATTTTACCTTTGACCTTCACGAATTAAGGGTTAACGTTTTCCGATTTTAGGAAAACTTTCCGACTATATTTAAAATTACCTGGACTATTATATTCTGAACAGATTTTACTAAAAAATAATAACGGTAAGGAAATTGGACTCATTCGCCAAAATATGGCCAAAAAATTTGTTTTTATCGAAAATCTCAAAATTTATATCGCTGGTACGGAAAAACTATAGGAGGTATTGACATATTTATTCCCTATTATGTTGTAAATAAATCCCCATGTGATGATCAAAAAATTCTGAAATTTGTTTAACAGAATTTTTAAAAATTTGAAATTGAAGTTTTGAAACTGCCGTTAAAAAAATTATTTTTTTTGGTTATACCTGCGAATAGGTTAACTGTATCCTATGAAGATAAAAACTCATGTACAAGTAAATATGTTTTAATATTTCTCAAAATATGTTAATTTTGTCCCTACATTTCTTGTTCTAGTGGCCTGAGACACGTTAATGGCCTGGCGATTTTTTAATAACTTTAACATTTTTTAATCAATTTTTGTCCTTTATATCTTATTAGAACAACAATTTCGTACACATTTCGATTCTTTTAAATTAAATTGCAAAAGTAATTACCTAATAGCAAAATTTAAAAAAAAAAACTGAAAAAAATGCATTTTTCCCCTTGTAAATGCACTTCAAAACTAAATTGAAAGTCGGCTCGGGTTGCCCTTCTTAGAACAAGCTAAACATTTTTTTGGTGGTATTTTAGGTCACTCTAATATATACCCTACACCACCATAATGGGAAGGGTATAATGCGTTAGTGGAGATGTTTGTAACTTCCAAAAATACCATAAAGTATACCGATCGACTTGGAATCACTTTCTGAGTCGATTAAATTATGTCCGTCCATCCATCTGGCTGGCCATGTAAACCTTGTGCGCAAAGTACAGGTCGCAATTTTGAAGATATTTCGATCAAATAAAAATTTGTTCATCCCAAGGACGAAATCTATTGAAATTGCCTGAAATCGGTCCATTATTTCACCTAGTCCCTATACAAATGTCCTCCCGAAATTGGACTTTTTCAGTCATAGATATTTAATTTATATATGTATCTACACAAATTTCGCTACAAATAAGTTTTATATGCACAAAATTTATGTCACCAAATTTTATTGGTTTAATTAGCAATCTCTTAAAGCATATATATTCTGGATCGTTATAGATAGCGGAGACGATGTAGTCAGGTCTGTCTGTATGTTCCGTAGCCCCCAAATAACATACATACATGATTCATACAATTTATACATAAATATGTATATCCGCTATAGACCCAGCTCGGTTGGATATCTAAAGATATCCATGATATCTAATGAAATAAAAGATATCCATGATATCTAATGATATAAGGCCATAAGTAAGTCGGAACTAAAATGTGTCAAAATCGGGAAAAACAATGTTTAACCCAAATATTTTTTTCAGAAAAAAAAAATAATTTTACTAATAATAAATTTAAAAAAAAAAAAAAATTTAAAATTAGATAAGAAAGAAAAAAAAAAATTTACATAAAATATTTTGCCATAAAATTTGTTCACTAATAAATTAGAAAAAAATTAAAAATTTTTTTTTTGTTGTCTTACGATTCTAAGGCTGTATGTCCGTGCATCTGTCTGTTGAAAACTCGATAGGGCCCGATTTAAAGCTTATAATTCTCTCTGTTGATTGGCTTTAAAAATTGATCCAAACAAGGTCCCCCTCAGAAAATTACATTTATAATTGTGTTATAATAATATATGAACAAGTTTTATATGAACTTAAATCTTTCTACCAACTTTTGTGAGGATCAGACCATAGCTGATTCGAGTCCCCATAGAAGGCCAAAATTACATATTGATGGTAGATAGGTATATAATATAACACTCTTACTCGTTATATTTAACACCAAAACGAAAATTGTTGTTTATTAATTTGATATTTAATATTTATTTGTATGAACAATTAAATTCCGCTGCATGGACACAACACCCAGAAAATATTTCTATAATGATCATTGTTATTAAATACCAATCAAAGCTATAAATAAGCAATAATTTTAATTTTTAAAAATCTGTCATAATTAAATCCATATTTGAAATGTAATTTAAATAAAAATGCACTTTATACGACTATAAACTATCTAAAATATATAAGGAATGTTATCCAAAGGATATTTTATATTCTTTTAATAGCATTATTTTACATTTTTCTTTATTTTTATTATTTTATTCGTTCTTTTATTTCAAGGATGATATAAAAACACTTTAACTCACATTTTCATAATCAGCAAAAACTTGCTTTTATCACGTAAAAGTTTGTTTTTATTATGTGTGTTTTTTTAACATTACAAACAAAAAAAAACAAAAAAAAATATTACACACATACAAACGTTACAGCAGAAAGGAAAAATAAACGCATACAAGCGCATAAGAAGTCTAAACTCTACTCAAAGAAATTACAAAGTTTTCTTAAATCCCAGTTACTTGAGAAAGCAAGATGGAATACATATACACAAGCACATATAATGCTTACATCTGTATATCCAGCGGACAGAATTGATAGGTCTTCACTCTGTAGGCCTTCTAAAAGACCTGCTTACTCATGCTAAAAGATGCGTGACTCATTCTACTCTGCCTTTTCGTAAAAAATGGTCTGGAAGAGCTTTGCTTTTCATTCTAAAAACGTGATACTTTAAAGTCCATTATTCTCATTATAAATATGTACCCTACTAACACTTTTTATAGGCTTGCTAAAGCAGACCTTCAATTAGGCTATTACGATTTTAAACGATTTTGCAGTACGTTTGGTTGTGCTTGTATCTGCAAAATAAGGCCTTTATAAAGGCCTCTTTACTACATATATTTGCCGCTGTGTACACATTTACATTAATATAACTTTAATAAACGGTGTCAAACCCAGAGGTGGCAACACATAGACTGAAAAGTAAGTAGAAGTGGAATAAAAAAAGAAGGAAAAAAATTACAAACTGCAAGAAATGAACGTAAGAACGAACGCATTGTTATTACTTTTATGTAAAGCGTATTGGTATGAGTATGATTTTGAAGAAACATCATTTCAACTGAGTAAAACAAAATTACTAGACCATAAGAAATTGCTTTACTAACACAGTACAACACATGATTTTGGGACTCAATTCTGACAATTGCACGTGAAAGTAGCCCCAAAAATAAGAACTTCTGCATCATTAGTTTTGTCAAGTTGGCTGCCGTAAAAATTTAATGGCCATACGAATTTTTTTCGTCAAGGTGGATTTTTATCACTTTTTCTATATTTTAGCACGGTTATATCTCGTATACCGTACGGAGTATCTCTTTTGTGGCTGAAGGAAAGTTGTAGATATTGAATAGTAGAAAAAAAGTACGGAACATACCTACCAGAAAAAAGTGCATCCAGTGCCTTAAAATCGCAAAAATGCCCATTTTTTAATTTTTTTTAACCAATTTTTCACCTTTTTTGCTCAATAACTGGATTACAAATCCAATTATGGACCGATCACCATGAAATTAGGTCGTGTGATTTGTTTCTATATGAAAGTTATTTATCATGAATTTTGTATGTATACCATAATTTTTAACAGATTTATGCACTTTAAAGTGATTTTCGGAAGCGTGTCTTATATGAGAGCTATGACTAATTATGGACCGATCATAAAAAAATATGGTACATATAATTTGTTCGGCCCAAGGAAGAAGCCTGTTGAAATTGGCTGAAATCGGTTCATTATTTCACCTAGCCTCCATGCAAATGTCCTCCCGAAATTGGACTTTATCGGTCATAAATGTTTAATTTATATATGTATCTACACAAATTTCGCTCCAAATAAGTTTTGTATATACAAAATTCATGTCAAAAAATTTTATTATGATCGGTCCATAATTATTCATAGCTCCCATATAAGTCCCGCTTACGGAAATCACTTTAAAGTGCATAAATCTGTTAAAAATGATGGTATACATACAAAATTCATGATAAATAACTTTCATATAGACATAAATCACGCGACCTAATTTCATGGTGATCGGTCCATAATTGCATTTGTAATCCAGTTATTGATCAAAAAAGGTGAAAAATTGGTAATTTTTTTTAAAAAATGGGCATTTTTGCGATTTTAAGGCACTGGATGCATCTTTTTCGGGTAGGTATGTTCCGTACTTTTTTTCTACTATTCAATATCTACAACTTTCCTTCAGCCACAAAAGAGATATTCCGTACGGTATACAAGATATAACCGTGCTAAAATATAGAAAAAGTGATAAAAATCCACCTTGAGGAAAAAAAATTCGTATGGTCATTAAATTATTACGGCAGCCAACTTGACAAAACTAATGATGTAGAAGTTCTTATTTTTGGAGCTACTTTCACGTGCAATTGTCAGAATTGAGTCCCAAAGCAATGAACTGAAAAATGTTGTACTGTGTAAGGACATAGAAATACAAGTGAGAACAAAAACAACATGAAATTGAAGCGTGTGAGTGTCTGCCTGTTTTAAAGTTTGATCGAATTTGTGGTACTCTACTCTATGAGAGAAATTAAGGGAAATTGGTATCTTTTAAGTTTTTTTTTTATTTCTATGATGTTCATACTTAATTTAAAACCCATCAAAAGGTTACACATGTCAACAGCAAAAAAAGGGTTGACAAACCACTACATAATTAATTATAACTCAAAAAGCGTTAGTCCGACTTTATTAAAATAAACTTAAAAAAGTTGAGATTTTCATAGACTTTAAGCCCTTTGTATATTTCGTTTCAATAGACTCAGTAGTTTTGGAGTTATAACAACAAATTCAAGCAAAAAATATATTTATTACGTGAAAATAGCAATTTTTTGTTTTAAAAACCTCATGAAAAATTTAAAATGCCAGAAATCGTTCAGTTTTATTACTTTATTACAAAGTCACATGTAATGGGAACAAAACGAGATGTCGAGTATAAAAATCAATAAATTCTTATCGAATTTATTCAAAATTAAGTGAATTCGCTCATTTCTACAAAATTTTAGTTTTTTCTTAAATATACATAAAATTGAGTAGTAATGTTCTTCTTATGATTGATTGAATTTTGAAAACATTTTTCTCATACTATTTGCAAATTTTCACACATATATTGTATTTCAATAGGCTCAGTAGTTTCGGAGTTATAATAACAAATTGAAGAATAAAAATTATTTTTTACGTGAAAAAAACATTTTCTTCTTGTTTAAAAAAAAATCATGAAAAATCGAAAACAGCAGAAATTGTTCAGATTTATTGCGTTATCGCAAAGTCACATGTAATAGAAACAAAATGAGATATCGATCATAAAAATCGATGGATTCCTTTCGAATTTATTCATAATTGAGTGAATTCGCTCATTTTCACCAAATTGTATATTGCCTACATGCCAACACTTTGAGTGGAAATTTTACAAGTGTTTTGTTACAATTAACTTTTCTAAGTTTATTTTAATAACATCAGACTAAACCTTTTTGAGTTATCATTAATTATGTGGAGCAACGTCTAACAAAAATTAAACATTTTTTTTAAAAAATCTATCCATAGAACAGAGCTGTAAATGAATCACTCATTTTTGAATTAATTCGCGAATCATTCACACAAAAAAATGAATTGAATGAAATTTGAGTCAATTCAAATGAATTTGGTAAAAATGAATTGCAATTCGTTTCCAATTCAAATGAATTGAATTGATTTTGAATTAATTCAAATGAATTTGGTAAAAATGAATTGCAATTCGTTTCCAATTCAAATGAATTGAATTGATTTTGAATTAATTCAATTCATTTACAATTCATTTGAATTGAATTGATTTTGAATTAATTCAAACGAATTAAAAAAAAAATTAGCAATTCATTTCCAACTCCGACGCGAAATTCGCAGCATATTTAGCAGATTCTTCAATGTCATTAAGTATGCAGTATAATTAATCGACGGTTAAAAAGTCTTCCTTTAAATATAATGCGCCGTTACCATCGTCAGCTGGTGTTGAAAGATTATTTTCGTACGCCTCTATTCTAAACATCCCTAAACGTGGATTTCTTTCAAATGATAATTTTGAAAAGCTATTGTTGTTTAAGGTGAATGATGCATTCTAATTAAATCTAATTAGCCTTATTAATGAAACTCAATTGTGTTTTGAACTACATACATTGTTAGTTTTCCTTATTTTTGATTATTTTTGGAAGATAGTTTTATTTTTTTGAAATAAATATAATATAAATATTAGCAAAAAGTTTGTTGTTGGGTGGTCGTGGGTCACAAAATTTCAAAAATTATTAATTGCTTCTTGAATATTAAATATGTTTTGTCGTTCAGCGTATTTCAAAATAAAAATCAGTTCTTCTTGAATAAATAAACTCCAAACACCATGTTTTCATTGATCAGGCGCGTATACAGGACAAGGCTTTTCAATTTTTGTACTGGATATTTTCATTTTGGTAGGAGAAATCTTTCATTCCCCCTAGAGATCTGCTCTTGAATTTGATTGATTGCAACTCATTTTTGAATCATTCATTTGAATTGCTATTCTTTTTTCTAATTCATTTGAATTAATTCAAAATCAATTCAATTCAAATGAATTGTAAATGAATTGCAATTCATTTTTACAAATTCATTTGAATTGGAAATGAATTGAAATTCATTTCTGCCTAATTCGTTTGAATTGATTCAAATTTCATTCAATTCATTTTTTCAATTCAATGAATTAATTCAAAATTTAGCTAATTCATAATGAATTAAAATCAAAAAAGAATGATTCATTTACAGCTCTGCCATAGAATTGAAAAATTTTACCATTTTTGTACCTAGGTAGCCATAATGCATCAATTCTATATAGTGGTTAGTCAAGCATTTTTTTGCTGTTGACCTGTGTAATTAATGGGTATATGACTTTAAAATAACGGTTTTTGTTTTCAATATCTTATATGTATGTATGTCATTTTGAAGCGTACATTAGAGTGTCCCTTAGAATTAAATTTTTTGAAATGTTGACACGGTACCCGCTGAAAACTTTCGTAATGAGCTAAAATACCACAAACAACTTTTTTTAGCTTGTTCTAAGAAGGGCAACCCATGCCGACTTTCGATTTAGTTTTGATCTGCATTTACAAGGGGAAAAAATTCATTTTTTCAGTTTTTTTTTTTAAATTTTGCTATTAAGTAATTACTTTTGCAATTTAATTTAAAAGAATCGAAATGTGTACGTAATTTTCGTGCTAATAAGATATAGAAGACAAAAATTGGTTAAAAAATGTTAAAGTTATTAAAAAATAGCGGGGTCATTAACGTGGCTCAGGCCACTAGAAGAAGAAATGTAGGAACAAAATTAACATATTTTGATAAATATTAAAACAAAAGTTTATTCTTACTTAAAATATATCCATATTTACTTGATTATGAGTTTTTATCTTCGGAGGATACAGTTAACCTAATCGCAGGTATAACCAAAAAAAAATATTTTTTTTAACGGCAGTTTCAAAACTCCAATTTCAAATTTTTATAAATTTTGTTAAACAAATTTCAAAATTTGTTGATCATTACATGGGGATTTATTTACAACATAATAGGGAATAAAAATGTGAATCAAATATGTCAATACCTCCTATAGTATTACCGAATCTGCGATTTTCGAGAAAAACTTATTTTTTGGCCATATTTTGGCGAATGAGTCGAATTTCCTTACAGTTATGATTTTTAAGTAAAACCAATTCAGAATATTATAGTCCAGGTCAATTTAAATACAGTCTGAATATTTAACTAAAATCGGAAAACGCTAAGCCTTAAATCTTGAGGGTCAAATGTCAAATTTTTCAATATTTGGAATTTTTCATGGAGAAATAGCGAAATATTATATATTTTTGGGCTGATTTTGATGAAAAATATGGCCAAAAAATAAGTTTTTCTCGAAAAACGCAAAATTAAATCGCAGGTATGGAAAAACTATAGGAGGTATTGACATATTTTATTCACATTTTTATTTCCTATTATGTTGTCAATAAATACCCATATGATGATAAAAAAATGCTGAAATTTGCTTAATAAAATTTTTAAAAATTTGAAATTGGAGTTTTGAAACTGCCAGAAGACAAAGATCAACCAGTCAAAACAGTTTGAATTGGAGTCTTTACTTCATGCAGCAATTTCAAAACGTTAGCAACCATCAGGATTCATCCAAAAGCAGTGAAATTAGGTACCATACGAATTGATGCTGAGAAACCTTAAAGTACGATTTTGTATGTCTGAAATGCTGGTTGAACGCTATAAAATAAAATATTGTTTTAACTGAATCATTATTTGCGATGAAAAATTTGTCCATTGTGATAACCTGAAGCGTAAGAGATCGTATGCAATTTTTTTCTGATCCAAAATTTAATTTTTTATTACAAATTAAATAATCTCTTAAGATAAATTTGTTTCTTATATAATGTTTCTATTTAAAACAAGAAATGTCGAAGGGTATGTTTTTGGTAGACGTATGAAAAATGTCTAAACTCATCAATCATATTTTTTTCAATAAAGTGTTTAATTATAATACCAAAAATACCTCAGATGTCACCCTAGCTAAATAAAACAACCAATCTTATAACCAACCAATCACACTAGCTGCCATATTCGGATTAGTATGAAAAAGTAAAGAAAAAAAGTTTAGCTCATACTTACTTACAACATCTCGTTTATTGTTGATTCCATTCAAAGTTTTTCAAAAGTACTCAAAAACTCAGTCTTATTTTTTATTTTTCATTAGAATGTCAAGAAGAATGAAATTAAAGTAGAAAAAAAAAACAACCAAAAGGCTAAAAATATATCATCGTATAAATGTTTGAAGAATCTATGTTTAACACACAGCATGATCCATTATTTAAATAATAATGCAAGAAAAAAATATTGTTCATTCACTTCTATAGCGTATGAAATATAATTTTAATATAAATTCTAAAAGTTGGTGTTGTTCTTTAAAATGCCTAAAGTATATTTTAAGTAAAATTATTCTTTCCACTTTTCTACAAAATGCAAAAAAAAAACAAGAAAATCTAAAGTCAGTTAGTCGTTTGCAGTGTTCAAGGTTGTAATGGATTTGAGAGAAAAACATTTTAAATACATTCTGCAAAAAAAAAAACAAAGTTTGTAAACTTAAAATTAATGTGAAAATTATGTGTGTGTTGTTGTTGAGATTGTGGTTAAAATGGAGAAAATGTAAAAAGGCTGTACAATGGAAAAAAATAGTAATAAAATCTTTAAATAGCAAAGATTAGAAATAATTTATTTAATACAAGAATTATTTTACATTAGTGTGTATGTTAGCAATTATAGTGAGAAAAATTGTTTTTGAGTGCAGCTTATTCCTTGGTACTTTATACAAAAACTTAACAATTTATTATAACAAGCTTTATTTGTAATAGATTTTTAGGAATTGAATAGGCATTATAAAAGTCTGTATTAAAAATTACCTTTTGCTTAGAAAGACTTAATAATATTTAAGTAAAACATGGCCCCAATCATGAAACAAAAACATAGTTTAAATTGAAAGTGGTAATGCTAAAGAAGTTAGTGCCAAAGTTTACCCAATATATGAATTGTATAGAATGAATATAATGTACAGGTAGTTTGCACACTAAGCTAGCGATATTTTGTTTTACCTATCTAAATTATTAGCTTAGAGTAAACATTTTTATGTTCCACTACACTTTTTTCAGTGAAGCCAGAATTTACCTTCAACAGAGTTATAACATCTTGTCATGATTATAATTCTACGTCTACTACCCATTGAGTAGTTTACTTATGGCGAACCTCACTCAGACATTATGAGTCAGCTGTGCTGAGTCCATTGGTTAGGTAAGGTTCCATGGGCAGTTAGTTTGGGTCCATTCAAATCTGATCCCATTGTGATACCCAAGGGGTAGACAGCAGGGTATTAACAATACTTCCGATGACTCCAAATTAAACCAACCAGATTCCCGGATGAAGGAGTAGATTCGTCTGAGATTCATCCTTGATAGTTCGTCCAAGCATGATAGGAATGGAAGTCCGAGGATGCGTTCCCTCATGTTTGTCAGAGCCGGGCATTGGCAGAAAAGGTGATACACCGTCTCTTCATCTTCTTCATTATGGCAGCTTCTACAATAATCATTGTACCGTAGGCCCATTCTTCTAGCATATGTCCCGATTAAACAGTGTCCTGTAATAAAGGAGACAATTAGCCTTATTTTCTCACGACGGTAATCTATAAGTAGATTCGTCCTGCAGGCATAATATACGGGATGAGTCGACCTCGCTGTAGTACAGGAAGATTCATTAGTCCACCTGTTTTGTGCAGTCTCATATAGTTTCTGCTGAACAGCCAACTTGCATTTGGCAAGGGAAATACCAGAAAAGGGGTCGATAGCCTCATCACTCATCATCGCACCCCTTTTGGCCAAATCATCTGCTATATAATTACCCTGATTTCCATCGTGTCCAGGGACCCATATAAGCGTTAGCCTAGAATGTCTCGCTATCTCATTTAGGGATACCCGGCATTACTCGGTTAACCTAGGTGTCGTAAAGACACTCGCTATTCCGTTAACGGCAGCCTTGCTGTCAGTAAATATACATATATCACCAGATATTCGATAATACCTCAGCCAGTTGGATGCACGTTTAATAGCAGTACTTTCCGCCTGAAGAGCAGTACATAAGTTAGGTAGCCTAAAGTAGGGTTTTATCCCAAAGTTTTCAATATAGAAGCCTCCACCGACCCTTTTTCCCCTATTAGAGCCATCAGTGTATATCCGTATGACATCAGCAGGGGGAAAGAGTCCGCGCTGCCATAAATCCCTATTCGGGATCATGATATGGAAATGCCTATCGAAAAAAGGTTTTGCGATGCAGTAATCGACATTACCATGTATGTGCCCATAGTAATTCAGTATCCTAGATTGTCCAAGGTCCTTACCAGACCACGAACAACCAGCATTTAGTCTCACAGCAGAGTTGAGAGCCATTTGTATCACCATCAAATACACTGGTAGCCAGTTTAGAATAGTAAAAAGTGCCTTAGAGGAAGTAGACCTTATAGCGCCTGTAATCAGTATCGCAATAGTCCTTAGACTTCCGGTGAGTAGCATTATCCAAGGCCTGCCACCACACCAATACTCCATAGAACAAGATGGGTTTAACGACTGCTTTGAAAATCCAATTGATACCTTTCGGCATAATACCCCAGTTAGTACCAATAGCCTTAGACAATCTCTTATCTAGAATGATGTCAAGATACTTCGCATTATCCCTGATCTCAAGACTGATTACATTCAGTCTAGGTTGTCTAAAGTCATCGATCTTATACCTCCTAGTGAAGAGAACCAATTCCGTTTTTTGGGGGTTCACACTAACTCCACTCGATATACTCCACTCACTCAGTGTACTTAATGCCGATTCCATACAACTAGATATTGTATCCAGAAATTTACCAGATATAAATACTGCAACATCGTCAGCATACGCGACTGTTTTAATCCTTCTTCATTCTTTTTCTTCATTCTTCTGAAGATCAGCAGGAATAATACCATCCGACCCAGGGGATGTAAACGGGTCGAAGCTTTTGATTATCCACTGAATTCTTTCTATCTCATTTCTATTCACTGGAACAGAGTTTTCACACGGAGCAACGGAATCAGCAGCCTCATCCACAGTTTCAATGTCAACTGGGAAGCAGCCTGGAAAATGAGTGTCTAGTACAGCGAAATGCAATGAGCTCTCAAATGAGCTCTCTTGTTTTTATTTTCACATGTACTCAAGCACACACATTGTATAAAAACAGTCAGTCTCGCATGAGCATTGATAGAAGCAGGTTGTGTTACGCTTTTATGCTTGTTTATTTCATTATTTCAGCTAGTTGTTTTTGTTTTTGCCAGAGAATAATTCTCAACTCATACAACTACAATATCTAAAAACTGTAGTGGTGTGAGTTTGCATTTCGCTGGTCTAGTAGGACCTCAAGTGTTTCCTTACTATTCAGAGTCCATCTACCACAGGGTTTCTGAATATAGCTTGGTACAACCGGAGAGGTTGATAAAATTTTACGTAATCGGTTAGTCTCAGAGGATCCTTCCACGCCGCTACAGAAGTCCCTCCAGGCTTTCCTTTTCGCATTCCTCGTCAGGATCTTGAAGTGATTCAATTAGGACTTGTATGCCGGCCAGTTACCCAACCTCTTTGTCTCGTTGAACAGTTTACGACACGTCCATGGAAAACAGTACATATAAATATATTATACGAATTTGGTTTACAAACATAGAAAGATTCTGTAAACTAGCGTGAAGACAATTGACACATAAGTGTCTTTAAGTAATCTGGAGTGTAGTCACTTTAAACGTTTTGTGAGTAATTCGTGCATACTGGTTTTTTACAAATTGTGTTGATATAATGGTCATACAGTTTATTTATATTATTGCTTAAGTATACGATATCCCATGTAACATAGCATGATGTCAATAGACACTTTAGTGTCTCTTAGTAACCTATGGTGAATTCACTTCAAACTTTTTTTGTACTGCATTTTATTTTACCCACCAGAAGCGTTGACTACTTTCGATAAGCTATCAGATAGTCACATTATAATCAAAAGGGTCATGCACGTGTTAAAATAGGACATGCACGTGTTAAAGTAACTAGTCAAGTAGCTGATCAAGTAACCAGTTACAAAGCTAGTAAGGTAACTGACGCTATGTAACCAGTATGTGAATCCAATGCGTTGCCTACTTTGGACCAGCTGTTAGACAGTCCCATTGTAATAAAAAAGAAACAATTGACCCCCTGCTTAGGACATGCCCGTGTTAAAATGACTAGTCACGTGGCTATTGAAGTAACTAGCTCCCACCCTAAATGATGGTTAAAATCACTAGTTCGGTACTGTCTCCTAGAACTGCTGGGTATAGTCTATATAGAGGAGACTTAGACATAGTAAATGTTGTTATGTGGAAATGTATCTTGTGATTTCCTACATTAAAAGCCAAGTGAGTATCAGAAAATAATCGAATAATTTCTTACGAAGAATTTCTTAATGACCACTTTCGAATAACGAATAATTCGAACAATTTTATTTAGAATAATCGAATAAATCTACATATTTCGAATAAATCTACATTTATTAAATTGCTTAAAATTTTTCATAATTTCAAATTTAAATAAGTAATAATGACTTACAAAAATTGTGTTGTTTCTGAAATTCGACAAATAATTAAAGAGTCTTTCGATCACAGTAGATGAGTGGTCCGATAGTTCTTACTATAAATATATAAATATTACACAGTGGGGCAGAATCAAATTTTTTTGGAAATAAATCTGGCATTTCTAAACTGCAGGTCTGATCGGAATAAAATTTGACATGGGTCAAGGAGAATTTGAGTTCCAGTTATTGAAATGGGACCTACAAATAAAAAATTTTGTTTCCCATCCGATTTAAAAGATTTTTATATTTTTGGAAAGCGTTCGGTTAGGCACTGCTACTTATCTGTTATAATTTCCAAGTTATAGGCATTTCAAAATTGAAATTTTCAAATTTTGCCATAAAAAATATTGAATGTACTTTTTTTGCTAGTTACATACAACTAAATTAGCAATAACAGATAAAAGATTTCGATGCAATATTTATTATGAATCCAAAATAAACGATAAATTTGTTCGAATAATTTTTCTTTCGACATCGTTTTTTGCTGATATGTAAAATTCCAAATTTGTAACTGAATGAAACAACACAACTTTTAAAGTTTCTCAAGCAAACGATGTACTAAATTTTAATAAAAAGTGAAGTTAGTGCCTTTGTACTCTTAGCTATTATATTCGATTTATTTACATTTTTTTTCTTTTTTCATATTTTCAGAAAAACTAATTTATTTTTTAACATTATTTATAACAAATGATAAAGAAGCAAAAGAAGGGAACAAATGAAAATTCTCTTTATTATCTACAAAATTTTTCTTGGCAGTTTTCAGCTGTGATTGATTAAACAGCCATTACAGTTGACCGCATTGCCCAAAAGATACACAGTATTTTTATGTATGTATTTCAGCCACCCCAAATGATGGAGTTCTTGTCTACTAACTACGAACTACATTTAATAGGGAGATGAAAGCACACAAACAATTCACCAACAAAATAAAAAGAAAGCAAAACAGAAAAGGAAAACAAAAAGTAAGCAAGAAAACAAGTATTGTTTTAAAGAAAATCTTTTCAATGGAGAATTAAAATGACGTGAATGGATGTAATTTTATGATTGATATGAACAGGAATTTCATTTGTTACTGCTTGTGCAGTGTTTAAATGCAATACCGACAATATAACGATGCATTAACTGGACAGTAAAATAATGACACACTAGTTTGCGAAACAAGAAAATGCATGAAATGTACCAACATCAGGAGAATTTCATCATTGTATGAATGATGTTGAATGTAAGAAATGAAACAAAATTTTATATGTATGTAGAAAGACAAGTGATAAATGCTTAAAGGATTATACTGCAGTTTGTGTTTATCTAACCATGTCGATAAATGATAGGAAAGACATCAATACATGTACGTACATACATATGTAGACATTTCTCTATACAAATGTAAATAAATGAATCTATTTGATGAAATTGTTAACCAGAATTCATAAATATGAATTTTATATTATCTTACGGATGATGATTAATTATGAAGAAGAAATTATAATAAATTGAAGTTGTTTTAATAGTATAAGAAATGTTTACAAGTATAAAATCCATTTTATAAGTGTGTATGACTTACCCATCAAAAACTTTCATTACCAAGTAATGAGTTCAAATGTTAAATTCTGTCACTTTACTAAACACAATATAATTTTAACTCATTATTTTAACACGGTAATGTCACTGGAAGTAAGTACTTACCACAACCGCTTAAAAATATATCATTACTTTAATAAAACAAGTAAGAAAGTATGGTTGGTCAAGCCCGACCATATAATACCCTACACTAAGTAAAAGAGCAAAAAACATTTATCTTTTAAACTTTCAATAATTTATATTTTTGAGTGATTTTCGGAAGTGGGCCTTATATGGGGGCTATGACCAATTATGGACCGATCACCATGAAATTAGGTCGTGTGATTTATGTCTATATTAAAGTTAACTATGATTAATTTTGTGTGTTTACCAACATTTTTAAGCGATTTATGCACGTTAAAGTTATTTTCGGAAGCGGGTCTATATGGGAGCTATGAGTAATTATGGACCGATCGTAACAAAATTTGGTGACATGAATTTTGTGTATATAAAACTTATTTGGAGCGGAATTTGTGACCGATAAAGTCCAATTTCGGGATGACATTTGTATGGGGGCTAGGTGAAATAATAGACCGATTTTAGCCAGTTTCAATAGGCTTGGTCCTTGAGCCGAAAAAATAATATGTCTCAAATTTAATCGAAATATCTTCAAAATTGCGACCTGTACTCTGCGCACAAGTTTACATGGACAGCCAGCCAGCCGACCAGACGGACGGACGGACGGACATCGTTTAATCGACTCAGAAAGTGATCCTAAGTCCATCGGTATACTTTAATGTGGGTGTTAGACTAATATTTTTACAAACATCTGCACAAACGCATAATACCCTCCCCACTATGGTGGTGTAGGGTATAATGATAACTAGTTACAAGTAATGAGTTAAACTAATAGGAGACCGTGTGAATACCCCAAATAAATAATACTTTTTACAGCCACTTCTAAGTAATGCAGACGGTATGCAGTAGTCGTTGAAAAGTAAGTTATTGAGTAATTGTCAAAATTTTTTGGAAATAAGTCTGGCATTTCTAAACGATAAAATTTGACGTGATGTTATTAAAATGGACAGTACAAATGCTTCAGGAGTGGCGCTATAAGGGGCTCAAAGTAGGGTACCTTCGAAATGTAAAAATTTTAAACACGTCCCATTTTGTTGTTTCCCATCCGATTTTAATTTCCAAGTTATAGGCATTTTGAAATTTTGCCATACCTTGGTACGCATTTTTAAAAATATAGGGCGTAATTTTGGACCAAATGGACTCGATTATTTTTTGTTAGTTAGAAAACTAAATTATCAATAATATACAAAAGATTTCAGAGCAATATCGATTATGGATCCAGAGATAAACTATTTTAAAAATTTTTAAAAATTCCAAAAATAGTAGATTTTTGCTGTTTTTTGGACAAAAAGGGGACTTAACACTTTTTTTTATTAAAAAACAACTTTCTTTAAGAACATATAACAATTTTAATTTTCTCTATAAAGCTTCTTTACGGAGAACATTTTGGTATAAAGAACATGTCATATTTTTTACGCCTTTTGAAAATTGACCTATTTTTTTATCAAAATTTCAAATTGGGGCCTGATGTTTTAAAATCCCAAAGCTGGGAGCATAAAACGGAAAGCAGTTTTGGAAACCCTGATGTGTTCCCTATTTATCCCTAAAGTATTTTCCCAGCCCCGAAGAAAATGTGGACCCTATAGGCAAAATTGTGAAAAACATCATTTTTGGGATTTTCGCTCCAATTTTTAGGAATTACGGCATTCCCTTTGACCTTTTGTTATTTAGAATGAGAAACTTAAAAAACGCTGAAAATTTCATTGAGTTTAGTTAATAAATAAAGATTTTATTACATATTCATTGAGTTTCTAAAACTAAAATTTATATCAAAAATTTAATAGGATTGCATATATTAGGAACAATTTGATCCACATTTATTCCGAACTATTATTTTTTTGTTTAGATAAGTTAATTTTTGGTCTTACAAAAAAATTTCAAGTCAATATCTCAATTAGATTCAAAAATATGCCACTTTAAATATCTGCCCTTCAAAAATATTGCACCGTTTAGAAATGCCAGATTTATTTGCAAAAAAATTTGATTCTGCCCCTTCTGTACCTTCTAAAAAATTAACGCGTAAAAAAATATAGATTTTTCGTCCAAAACCTCATGAAAAACATTTTTTTTTTGGAAAAAGTGCTATCGCCAACGTTTTTAGCATACAATTTTAACTTGAAAAGGTAGTATTTAAAAAAAAAAATTAAATCAGTCGATTTTTTTTAATACCTACTAAAAAATAAAAGTTGAGAAAAAGTCAAAAAATTTAAATTTGGACACCTAGAAAATGATTTTTTTGATATGTCGTTGTGTAACTATTTTCCTCATGCCAAAAACTATCGAAAAATCGATGGCACAATAACGACGAATTCTTGTACTTACAAATCGGCCCACCATAATATACATACCTAGTAAAAATATGTTTAAAACTAACTCTGAGTAGATCAAATATTAAACACTTTTAGAAAAATCAAAGTTGGTCTCTTCTCTTAATCCTTTTTCGTACAATCCTTGCTTTATTGCATCAACAAAACAATATTAAAGTTTATCGAGTCCAGACATGGCTGGTTTGTTGGTAACATTCAATGCATCACTTCACAAACAGCAGCAACATTTCGTTAACCGCAGTTGTTTGGTTGTTTTCTAAAGCAAAACAAGAAAAAAAACACACAAAAATAAACAAGAAATATACATTCTATCAATGTTGTACGAGTACAAGGACAATGACAGCAACTACTTCAACAATTTTATTTGTATGGAGAACAAGTAAATTTTAAAACAATAGACGCATGTCGTGTTATACAAAAACCGCATGTTTCTCTAGCATCAAATCCGCATTCGTTTATGCTGTTTACGGATTATTGGTTAAAACAAACTCATAAACACATTTAGTACAATACAGACAATGCATAATATAAGGCAAGAACCAATCCACCCCAAATATTCACAGATTTAGTAAAATTCTACATACAAACTTTGTTACCACCTTAGTAAGGCAGGCATTAGACACATTTGGCAAAAATGTTTAGTTGGCTGTTTATTGGGATGTCTCCGGAAGTCATCATCGTACATTTTAGGAAACATATACTATATTGGAGTGCAAGTGTAGGTGGTATCATACGATATGATTGCATTTCCCTTTATGTGAATGTGTGCATCTGAGTTTAAGTGCGTATTTCTGTTTTGTGGAGTTTTGTGAAATTTTGGTTGATTGTGGTTTTGTCTTAAAATGTAACACACAGTCTTATGTTTAACCAACCAAAACATGTTTTTGTATTTCTTTTTATCTACAGACCACCTATGAATGTCATTGTTGCACTGAGGTGTACTCATGTTTGAGATGGTTAAGAACCAGGAAATTAAAATATATATACAGATACAGATATATATTAAATATCATAAACTACTTAAAATCCTATTGATTAGAGGTGAAAAGTTTGTGAGAAAACGTTACGACAGAAGCTTCAAATATGAGAAGATTAGTCGGAGATATAGCGACTTGTATACATAAGATTGACAGTTCTGAAGATAGAAAATAGAGGGTTCTTCGAGACAATTTCAGCTTTGGTATATTTGAACAAATACTCGCTGAATAGTAATTCATTTTATACAGTAGAATGCAAAAGTGTTCACAAAAAGTCTCGAAATTTTATTATTCACTATGTATATGAAAAATATTGATTAATTTTAAAAGAGTATTAAAGACTTATACAATACACAAAATCAAAATTTAAAAAAAATTTGAATAAAATACAATATTCTACATTTAAAACAAAAGTCGGTGTGAATAGTTCTGTCCCTTGTTTCAAAATCAGTGTAATTTTAAAATTAATATTTTGTATGACCACCACGTGATTTTTTTACAGCTTTGGTTCTTTCTGGCATACTATTTAAAAGATTTTCTGAAATGTTTGGGCTTATATTTTGCCATGCTAGAAGAGCTCGTTCCCAGAATTGAACTACGGGTCTTGGAAAGCCTTTTTCGGCAAAAATTTCCGTTTGGTGCAAAATTGTCCAAAGGTGCTCGATAGGCTTTAAATCTGTGGACTGGAAACGCCATTCGAACAGTTTGATTTCGTTATCAACAAACCATTTTTATGTTATTTTCGTGGTACTCTTAGGATCATTGTCCTGCATAAATATTTCTTGTTGACCATGTTCAATACCGAATATATCCAGACTGGGGAAATAAGAGGCCTGCAATATCGTAATACAGTCGTTGGCACTCATAATACCATTGATACGCCGAAGTATACCGGTCTCATTGTCACGAAAACATCCACAAATCATCAAAACTGAATGTATAGCTTTATGCATTGCAAAGTAACTGAAAATTTATTGAAGTGCTTTATTTTGTATTTTTTTAATAAAGAAATTAAAAGGATTATTATTTACTTAATTTTGTTCTTGTAATATCAAAAATTAATTTAATTTTTCACAAAACCTATTGGTGGACAATACTGTTCACATGTGACTTCGTTCAGATGTGATTCAAAAAACGTTAAAAAGTTCCGTTAGTTTCAGAATGAGTTATTAACAACTAACAAAAGGAAAATGATATCTGATCAGTTGTTATGTGCAAAAAATAATGTGTAAACTAAAATTTCAACTATTCGTGAAGACGCTTGTCCCTTACTGTATTCTGATATAATGATTCATCATGAACATGATTGCCATAAACATATACTTCAATCATATATTATTTGCATTATTATTTTTGGGCGAAAAGGTGACTTAAACATTTTTTTATTAAAATAAAAACCTTTCTTCAACAACATATAATAGTTTTATGTTTTTCTGTAAGGTATCTCTTCGGAAAACATTTTGGTATAAAAACATCTCATATTTGTGGAACATGTCGCCCCATAAGCTCATCGGAATTTGACCTAATTTTTGTCACAATTTCACATGTTCTAAAATCCCAAAGCTGGAATCAGAAAACGAAAAGCAGCCTTGGAAACCTTCATATGTACCCTATTAATCTCCAAAGTATTTTCCCAGCCCAGAAGAATATGTGGACCCTATGGGCAAAATTGTAAAAAATACCATTTGGAATTGCTTTTGACAAGGTATTTTACACTTTCTTATTTAGAATGACAAATTTAAAAAACTTTGAAAATTTCATTGAGTTTTGTTAATAAATAAAGATATTATTTTATATTACATATTTATTGAGTTACTAAAACTAAAAAATGTATCAACATTTTAATAGAATTGCAAATCTTAGGAATAAATTGATCCGCATTTATTCGAGCTAATTTTTTCGAGATAAGTTAATTTTTACAAAACTCCGTCTTTCAAAAAAGAATATGGGAAACAGAAAAATGGCACGTATTTAAAAATGTTACATGTCGAAGGTACCCTAATTTGAGCCCCTATAGCACCGCCCCTGGAGCATTTGTAGAGCCCATTTTAATAACTTATACCCGAATACTACTACGCACGATATATTATTATTATCCCGATCGGACGAGCCGTTTAGGAATGCCAGATTTATTTCCAAAAAATTTTGAACATTTAAAAAATTTACATACATAGACTCGAAGAAAATTAACTTCAAATAAATAGAAAACATCCGTTAATTCTTGTAGTGACTTTGAAATAAGAATTGTCCTGCTGGATAAAAAATATGGTTTTTGTAAACATAATCTAAGACTAAAATATTATGATAAGATTTATGATTCTTTTCCAAACATATTATGATCAATACCAGTATCAAAAATATCATATTATGACCGAATATAGTCGTAACATCATTGTCATACATGATCATAATAGGTTCAGAAGTTATCATACTAAGATCCAAAGCAATCATAATATGACCCAAAGTAATAATATTATGACCCAGACATATAATTTTGAAAGAATATCGAGAAAAAAAATGATCGGCAAGGCAATCGCATAATCCGTGTTTCCATTTGAACTAAGACTGATTTTTGCAACATGGATTGTCTGTTATGGACTCGATTTTAATGCTCAGTTTTTGCGGCAATTTTATTTCGAAAATATTAGTACAATTAACCGAATTGATGAGCTGAAAAATACAACTTTAAATGATTGGCTAAGAACACAAGCAAATTTAATAAATTCTTTGCGTAATAGCAATTATAAATAAAATAATATAGTTTCAATTGAAAAACTAAAGATGCATCCTTTTACTGAAAAAATATGTACTTTGACGCACTTCATAATACTCATTTTTAACATATTGGTTAATAAATAGAACTAACAGTAATCAAATTAGTGAAAATTATTCTTATCATAAGAACGTGTGTGCCCCAAGTAATTTACCCAATAGTACTAATGCTATGTGTATTTTTGGAGGGTTACTAATCCGCAGAATATATAGCTTGTCTTGATAATAGTTTTTGGATTCTTGAAATTAACGCATTAACATGAAAATTTAAAACATCTATGAATATGAAATTATTATACATCGTAAGCGTATGAAAATATTTCGTATACGCTTAGAGTGATAAAGAAATAATACAAAATAAAGAGGCATTAATAAAACATTGTACAAAAAGGCACATAATTTTAAAATTTTCTTACACACGTACAAGCATGTATTAACAAAGTATAAAAAAAAGAAAAGAAACATTGCAACATGCATCAGATAGTATTAAATTTATTCATGTACAAAATTGTATGCGTGTTTAATAAGGTAGCCCTTACTTTAGACTTTAGCTATTTTCGAAAAAAAAATTATATGTTGAAACAAATATTGTGTGCTTGTACAATATACATTTATTCGAAAGGCAAAATTTCCCAACCGCTTTATTCTTACTACTTGTTAACAGGTATTGCAACATATTTCCGATTGTTGTCATGATGAAATATTTAGAGTGTCCAAAAAACCGACAAATTTAAAAAACCGCTTTCCGGTTTAACCGAAAAGGTGTGGTTTTGAAAAATCTTTTATATTTTATCTTTTAAAAAAACGATTATCCGGTTTCGGTTTTTATCTTCAAAAAATCCGGTTAACCGGGTTATTTTAAATTCAATATGAAAAATACGCTAATTTAAAATTTTTTAATTCTTAAGGCAATTATTTTATATATTTTACTAAATATTGTCAAATGCTACAATTTTATATATAATTAATCAATATTTTTAAAAATGATATCAAAGTTTTTCAAAAATATGGTTAAATGAGCTTTTGAAAATATATTTCATTAAAACCGGTTAACCGTCTTACAACAACCGGTTTTCAAAAAACCGAAACCGGTTGAGTTTACAAAGATGAAAAAACCGGTTGACCGGTTTTCGGTTTCGGTTTTGGATACTCTAGGAATATTACAATCTCATGTCTGGCCGCATATTTTTGCAAATTTTCGGCCAATCCGCACTTCAAACGAATCATTTGTGTTCGGTACAGGTTCCCTGCGATGGTATGGCAAGATTTCAGCTGCTCATAATAGATAAAGAGCGGTTGCCATTTAACAGATTGCTCCGTTGTGACCCTCAGACTACTGATATGATCAAGCGTATCCCAGAGAGAGGGTTTTGCTTAGATCGAAAGGCAGAATTTTCCATTCTACATACTTTTTAACAGGTATCGCAACATGTTTCCGATTGTTGTCATGATGGAAAATTACAGTTTCATGTCTGGCCCTAATATTACTGTTTCATGTCTGGTCGCTTATTTTTTTGGCAATTTTCTGCCAATCGGCGCTTTAAGCGAATCATTTGTGTTTGGTATAGGTTCCCTGCGATGGTCTGGCCAGATTTCAGTAGCTCATAATAGATAGGAGGCGGTCGCCATTCTACAGATTGTTCCGTTATGACCCTCAATGACTATGATATGATCAATACAAGATTTACGGGGCCTAAATCGAGCCAGTTTATTTTTAATGTTTGGTGTTACTACCTCAGATACCTTTTGGTGATAATAGAAGCTATTATTTTATTAATCATGAGAAGTGTTATTCCTCGCCAATTGTTATAGAACCTTCAAATCACATTTTTTCGAGATTTTGATCATTCACAGATCAGGAAGGAGTTTCGTTTATATTAGAATCGAATACAATTTTCTTAAAAATTTAAAACCTTGGAATCATAGAAAGATGCCAAAGAGCAAAATAAGGACCATTCTAGTGTTGAAGTATGCAAGCTGGCATACAAATATGTGTATGAATATCTGTAAAGCTATTCATAAAATCCTTAAACAACGTATTAGAGCTTTATATTGTGCTGCCTCGTAATATTTATGCGAAAAACAATCTATGATAGTGTCATAATCATATTTGCATTATGTTTTGTATACCAACAACAAAACAACCAACCAAACAATCTATACACAACAATGATGCAGCAATAAAAGAACAATCAATGTGTGTTTTGAAAAAAAATACAAGTAAAAGTATCATATTCGGCTGTGCCGAAACTTATATACCCACCAATTTAATGCGCCTACCGATTGTTGTGCATTTTGTATAAAACAGTTATCTGGTTCTTCCGATTTGATTAGCTGTAAATGTCACATCGATATATTCATACCTTTAAATGATAATGGGATTAAAATGTATATGGGTAAGACCGAGCAAAGTTTTTCGTATATTTTAATCCAAGATTTTTTACCGATTCAATATATTTGTGTAAAATTTTGGTTTTATTGGTCTCCTCATATTTAAATTGTGTTTAACAAAAGATGGAGATTTTGTTGTAAAACTTTTGTTGGTTGGACTGATTTTGACCATTTTCAACAGCAAATACTTGTGATCAAAAAGAATATTTTCAGAAAAATTTCATTCCCTTAAGCCCATCCCTATAGAGCCTTCAACAGATTGTCTCAGAATATATCTATTTTATTCCGATGTTTGTGGGTTTTTCGACGAATAAATTGATGCTTTATAAACGGAATCAATATGGGCCTTATATGGGAGCTATGATCTATTAAGGGACGATCGTCATAAATTATTGTGCGTTGATATTTATTTTATTCTTATCTTCGTTCAATTTCGTCTCATTAACGATATTTACAAGACCTAATGTGGACTATGATCAAATATGGAGCGATATTCACAATATCCAGCAGTTTTATTTTTCTGCACTTACAACTTATATGGGAGCTATGGCCAATTATGTGCCGATCTTCATAAACAATTGATGGTATCTTAATAACGATGTTTATAAGGTATTCATTAGGAATGCCAATCCCGAAATCACGATCCCAAAAATCTCGGGATTTTTCAGGATTAATAAACCCCGAGAAATGCCGTCTATGGGGACTTGAATCAGCATTTATGAATGAATGATCCATTATTAGCAAAAAAGCAGACCAAGGTAGGTAAAAAAAAAATTACTTTTCAAATGCGAATAACTCGTTTAGAAGTTACAGATTTATTACCACTTTTTTTCATTTCCCCCACTGTGACACAGCCCAAGGGCTGTCAACGCAGCAAGCTATAGCGAGATGATCTTAGATATTTGCAAGCACCCAGAATATATACATTTTGATTCTACCACCAATATTTTGATATGTTACAAACGAAATAACAAATTCTATATACCACCTCTCATATTTTTGGTGGTGGATATAAAAATTGCGCACATACAAATAATAAAAGAGAATCTACGTGTATGAAGATTAAGTATAGTGTGAACATGAGCGATTTAAAACAACAAATAAAAATATGCAACATAAAAAGATGAATGTGCATTTACACGACTTTATTTCATAATGCGTAATCAGTATTTTATTGACTGAGTTTTGTGTGTGGCTTGTTTTCGATTTCTATGAAACTTAGTTATAAAGCAAATCATTAAAATGTGTTTGTTAAAAGCATTTGGCTTAAACTTTTAGTGAGGTTTCGCTGAAATTCAACCATGTGCTACAATTAAAAAAAAATTAGAATGTTTGTGCTAATTTTCTAGATATTTTCATTTGTTAAATTATATAAGAAGACTTATTTCTTATAAATATCATATCATCAGAATGGAATGCAATTTTAGAGATAAATAGAAGAAAGGATTTATTAACAACGTTTTTTCAATCTTATTTCAGTTTTACTTTAATTGAATTTGATCGAAGCTTAAGAGTTTTTTCCGTGTGTTATTCTTTTCCATTATTAGTTGTTACAACCACCATCAAAAAATATGGGTGGTATATTAATTTTTTTATCCCGTTTGTAACACATCGAAATATCAAAAGTATATATACTCTGGCTCCTTATGAAATCCTAAGCCGATCTAGCAATGTCCGTCCGTCTCTCTGTTTTAAAAACGATACTGTTTGATCAATCATAAATGTGTTGATTATGTGGAAATCCTGATAAAATTGTTCACAAATTAGTTCTAAGTACTGCGAAATTATACTATAAAGTAAAATTTAATCCTAGTCCGCATACAATGTCACACCACAGGAAATGAATTGAAAGTTCATAATTATCTTATAATAATTAATATCGTAATGAAATTGGACATACACAATTTCTACTAATTTTTTACCCTTTTGTTGATTCTGGTTTTCCGTCACAACTCGATAGAAGTTCACGAAAAATGTATCGCCTTGTTCTTGATCTAATATCCAGTAAACACATATTTAACTTCGCTTTGAGCTGTTCACATTTAACCTGCATTCATCAGCATTTTCCCATTTTGTGATTACAAAAGACTATATAATGTAGAGTTTCGTGTTCGGTTTTAATCGAAACCGAAACCGACAATTATTCTTCGGTTTTTACTTTTAATTTATCTTCGTAGAAAAATTAAAATTTTAGAAATGAAACCTTTTCATCCAAAGATTCATCCAAGTATTTGCTGACAATTAAAATTCAAATGTATTTTAGTTAATTTAAAAAATGAATGTAAAGTGCTTGTAACAAAGACTTGGTTATTTTAAAATTTCCAATAAAAGTATGGAGTACTGGCTAACCCGGAGTTTTTCGCCACCACAATTAGAAGAAAGAAATAGTACTGGTTCATTGTAACGTGGATTCTAGCTCATTCGAAACGTGTTATTAGAATTAAAATAGTACCATAAGGACCCACATTTTGTATTCCCACTCAGCACCATGAATGCCTAATTTCATATTTCTGGGCCCATTGTTATTGAAAATACAAAATAAATGTACCACGAAAGTCACCATTTGCGTATTCTTACTCATTCCGAATCATGTGTGTCTAATTTTTACACAGAGAAAACAGATTCGTGATAGCAACCGAATTTGTAGCCAATCGAATGATTCTTTGTAAGGCGTAACTAAAGTTTGGTTGCCTCAACTGAAATTCTTCTTTATCAACTGACTTTCTGTTATTAGAACTGAAAAATTCTATGTGTGCAACCGAATCATTCGATTGGCAACAAATTCGGTTGCTATCACGAATCTGTTTTCTCTGTGTAGGTTTATTATTATAAAATATTCCAAAAGTACTATTACAATAAAGAAATAGTACTATTGCCAACTATTATAAGTAAAATAATTTAATATAATAAAAATTACAATTAGAATATAAAGTACCAATTTTCCACAATTCAAGTTTGAAATCAAAGTAATTTCCAGATTATAGGTTCAATATTATAGAAATTCAAAAAGTACCATTATGAAGAACGAAAAAGTACTCCTTAGTTTGGTTTAGTTTTATTTTTCTTAGTTATTTCTTTAATGAGAAGCATATTAGCCAACTTTAATGTATATAAGCCAACTAATTTAATATAATATATAAAATATATCGGTTTTTTGGAAACTCTAATATAATGTTTACTTTCTTTATGTCGAGATGCCAGAAGATCAGATACCGCTTTCGAAAGATCAAGGTCTATTATCAAGTCACTTAAGGCATGATGTGAAAAAAGTGAAGGCGTCGTTAAGTCGCTGTCATGTTCATCCGAAAAAACAACCACCATCTCTGTGTACTACAGATCTGACACATGTTGATTCATAGGAGATAGTAATTAATCTGAATATAGGAAAGGCCTTTTAGTAGACTATAAATCAGGATATGTCATTATCATTTTATTCATACCATATAATTTGACATCGAGCAGTGGCCGAATGCGCCAGTCATGAAACCATAATATTCCATCATGACAACGCTCGACCACATGTTGCAATACCTGTTAAAAAGTATTTAGAATGAAGTGGTTGGGAAGTTTTACCTCAGAACGCTCTTTCTTGGATGCGATTTAGTTTGGAACAGAGTATCCTATATTGGCTAGATTCTTTCTTGGATGTGCAGTTCTTTTGGCTCTGAATCCATATGTTGTCAGAATATGTACTTTGAATAAATTTATATTGTACAAATGTTTCAAAATCAAAGCTAAAAATTGGAAAACATTCCGCATTTTGAAGTCATACACCCAATACAAAGATAAAAAACCGATTGTGTTCTTTGAAATTATGCACTAATTTAATAAATAAAATTTTCTTTCTACGAAATGTAATGAATAATTAATTTTTCATTAAAAATGTACTTATCGTAAAGTTCTATAAAAAATCACAAATATTTACTTTTTTTAATTTTTCAACAAAACATGTAATTATGCATGCTTGTCAAAGTTACAATTATGTACATATGTATATCGTCACCTTAAATGCAAACGAACGTAAATACACTTTTATTTTTTTTTACAGGAGAAACAAAAAACATTGTAAAATTAATAATAATAAAAAGAATAAAGTTTTAATTTTGATCGCAAGGGTCTAAATAATTTGTGTGATCATGTAGTTTGATAAAACAGAACTATGATAAATCAAAAACTCGATCTTAAAATCTCGTATAGTTACGTCCGTTTGCATTTAAGATGACGATATGAAATACCTAGAAATTATTGCTAAGTTTGTTAAATTTTCAATTATGTATGTGCTATTGTTCGGAATACCTGGAAATAACTACTACTGAAACTAAAATGTAGAATGTATTTTAATATTGTACATATTTACCAGGTTTATGTGTGTACAAAATTTGTTTCATGACTTAAAAAAAATAAATTCTACATACTACTTTTTTTGGTTTAAATTGTTGCAACAACTCAGTCTTAGAGATTTTCACAATAAGCTGTTTAATCCTTTTGAAGTAGTTAAATTGAAAAAAGAGCAATTAAAATACTTCAATTAAATATAAATCCAAATTTTATTTGGTTTAAACTACTTTGGCAACGTATACTACAACAAATACTAATGCATACTAACATACTGCATGCATGAACATAAGGTTGGCCCCAAAAAACAATATTTTGTATGAAGTTGAATTCATTATTAATTCATTGTCATCAGTATTTGGTGAGCTGGATTAAAGAATAAAAATATACTTTCAAGGATTTTGTGATTATTTTCACATCAAATATTATTATCATGTGAAAGGTCTTTGAATAGTGATTTCAATGCTGCATCTGAAAGGATCGTTTAAGTCTAAAAATATTATAATTTTTAAAATTAAAATTTTACATATACATTAGAGTGTCCCAAAAATTTTTTTTTTGGAATTTTGGAACGCATACTCACTATTTTTTTTTATATATATAAAACTAAATATTAAATATGAAATTTTGTCTTTCTATCATGATTGCAACCCGTGCCGACTTGCGATTTAGTTTTGAGGTGCATTTACAAGGGGAAAAAATGCAATTTTTTCAGTTTTTCTAAAATGTTTGCCATTAAATAATAACTTTTGCAATTTAATTTAAATGTGTACGTAATTCTCGTTCTGAAATGATATAAAGCACAAAAATTGGTTAAAAAATGTAAAAGTTATTAAAAAAGCGCCAGGCCATTAACGTGTCTCTGGTCACTAGAACAAGAAATGTAGGAACAAAATTAACATATTTTGAGAAATATTAAAATAAAAGCTTATTTTTACTTTAAATGTATCCATATTTACTTGTGTATGAGTTTTTGTCTTCGTAGGATACCGCTAACTTATTCGCAGGTATGACCAAAAAAAAATATTTTTTTAACGGCAGTTTCAAAACTCCATTTTCAAATTTTTAAAAATTTTGTTAAATAAATTTCATAATTTTTTGATCATCACATGGGGATTTATTTACAACATAATAGGGAATAAAAATGTGAAAAACGTATGCCAATACCTCCTACAGTTTTTCCGTACCTGCGATATAAATTTTGCGATTTTCGAGAAAAACTAATTTTTTGCCCATATTTTGGCGAATGTGCCGAATTTCCGTAGTGTTACAAGCTTTAAATAAAACCTATTTAGAATATTATAGTCCAGATAATTTTAAATAACGTCTGAAAGTTTTACTAAAATCGGAAGACGCTAACCCTTACATCGTGAAAGTCAAAAGTCAATTTTTTCAATATTTAGAATTTCTCATGATGAAACTTAAGAAAAATATAACACAAAGTCTATTATTTACAAAAACAGCAGAATGAATGAATGCTGATGAAAATTTGATTTTTATAGGAAACAAACTTTAAAATGTTGTGTTTTGTATTAGAAAATAGTATTGCGAAGCCATTTTGAAACATTTTCACATTTTTGTTCAATTTTGACCACACATTTTTCAAACGGCAAAATATTGTATTTATACCTGATTTTTGCCTAATTAATATTTTGTTGAGGATTTTTGAATAATAAAATTAATTTTAACGGTGGCATGTCACAGTGTCCATTGACATAATGTCCATGGACATTATGACACCCCATAAAGTGACATTATGTCCATGAACATTTGAAAGTGTCATAATGTCCAAATTTTGTTTAGAAAAACTAATTTTTATAAAATTGTTGATCCTAGTAACAGTTTATATTTTCATATATTAGAAAACTCCATGTAGCGAAGCCACCTGCCGCGTTCCATGGAGGAGAAAGCCTCTAAAAGCGGCCGCAGACCGCCAATAGTTGCTCGCTAGTTGCGATACCGAATAGTTGCTCGCCATGCTACTGAGTGCATAAAACTTGTCTTTGTAAATAAAGTTTTTCTGCATGGAGGCCTACGGCCGCTCTTAGGGACTTTCTCCTCCATAGAACGCGGCAGGCGGCTTCGCTAAATAAAGCCTTTCTTGTAAATAAATTATTAAAAAGTATTTTTTTGAAGTGAAAGTTTTTAAATTTTTTATTGAACTTTCTTTTTTTTGTAAAATTTATTCCTAAATTCATTTATATTTTACATTACCCATTTTAATACTTTAACACTTTTACTTTTTTAAAATTTAAATTTGTGACCACTGAACTCCACAAAATTCAAATACAGATAACTAAAAATCGCAGATATCGTCTTATTACTACTTTAAATTTACAACGGTAAATTCGATAGAAGTTAAATTAAAACAGGGACATAATGTCATCTTTTGGAGTAACATAATGTCCATGGACATTATGTCAATGGACACTGTGACATGCCACCGATTTTAACCGTTTAGTGTACTTTTGATTTATTAAATTTAAAAAATAACTCGAATGATTGAGTTTACTTAACTCTGAAAAACATTAAAGTTAGCACCATTCATATTGAATGTGTTTTTCGTGATTTTAAAAGTTGAGTTTCTTTTTAACCCCAAGTGCTATTATCGGTTAATTTCAGCTTTTCTGATGTTTTTGTAAATACTAGACTTTGTGTTATAGTTTTCTTAAGTTTCATCAAAATCGTCCCAAAAATATATAACATTTCGCTATTTTTCCATGAGAAATTCCAAATACATATTGAAATATGTACACAAATTTCGCTCCAAGTATGTTTTATATACGGAAATCATGTCGCATAATTTTATGATGATCGGTCCAAAATTAGTCGTAGTTCCCATATAAGACCCGCTTCACAAAATCACTTAAACGAGCATAAATTTCTTAAAAATTTTGGTATACACATACAATTCAACACGTATAACTTTCATATAAACATAAATAACATGACCTAATTTCATGGCGATCGGTACATAAGTTGTCATAACTCCCATGATTTTCGATCCACGAAAATAAATTATTGAAATTTTAAAAGAAAAATGATTTTGCTCATTTACTTAGAGTAGGGTATTATATGGTCGGGCTTGAACGATCATACTTTCTTACTTGTTTATAAATCGTATTGAACACATGCCAAACAGTTGATCGAGGAGAAAAGAGGTTTCGAAAAGTTCAAATGAAATTTGAACTAGATGGAATTTATAAAATTTTAAGCTATTTGCTATAACTAATTTTATGTCCTAATTTTAAATAATATTTTTGCAGAAAAAGTCAAAAGTTCAAGTGCTTTTTGTCTTGCACGATAATTACTGATACATCATTGAAAGCACCTTGCAAAGACCTTTCATATAATATTAAAATTGTATTTGTTTGCTTTGAGAGAAATATGAAGCAAAAAGGAAATTTGTGTCCTTTGATCCAGCGCAAAAAAATACCAGGACAAAAATTTTGTGAAATGGCTTTCTCAAACAAAATAAATTTTCATTTTATTTTTAAACATCAGCTTATGTTTCCTCCATTCAAACGGGACCTCCCTAATGTACATATGTATGTAAATTTGTGTATCAAAATTAGGGTAATAACCAAATATTTGCAAAAATCTTATACGAAAATGTGTGTGCCATATTGTACAGCAGAAAGACAAAAGTGTTAATTTTTTAAAAAATCGATGTAATAGTTTTATAATTTGTTTATAGTCTAATTTCAAATCATTGCCTAAAGGCGTCAAATTTCAAAATGCAGGATTTACAATTGATGGCGTAACTTTTGAACGCGATTTTAGTTTTTAATAACTTATACATCATTTTGTCTGTCATTAATTCTTACATAGTTGTTGAACATTATAGTGTTAACAACAAAGTCTTTTGTCTAGTTTCCGGTCTATGTGTATTCCTCTATGATTAAATTATGGGCTAATTAAATACAACAACTATTTTTATTTGAAATTTTTCTCAACATTTAAAATTTTTAAATTTTTTGTAAAATAGTTTTTATTACTTTGGCCCAAATCTCGAAACTTCGAATAAAATGTGGAACCTGTAAATATTCTCTGATTTTGTCCAAATTTTCAGCATTTGGTTTCTAATGATTTAGAATCTGATGGACTGTGGGATAATAAAATTGTTTAATCGAAATGCATGTTCTGTTCAGGCAAAGTTTCTCGCGCTTCACCCATTTTATAACATCTGACTCTGTTTTATTAAATTTTAAAGATAGGAAGCGTTTGGTGAATAACCCTTAATGAGTAAAAATCATTTTCATTTGAATTCACGAATCAATTTGATACACTCTTAAAAGCGTTTGCTGATCTTTGACTGAAAAATATTTATATTGCACATTTTGCAAAATTATTTTTAAAATTTCTCTAGAAATTTCTTCAAAATAGTTACAGTCTTAATATACACACAATAATATAAATACATATGCTAAAATTATAATCAAGATTCAAAGTTCATATGATACTTATCTATTTTTTTTATTTTTGGACTGTTTATGTGAAAATTTGTGTGAGTGTTTCCGAGTATTTAAGTGTATGAAGATAAGTATAAAAAATCAAGTTTTTATGATATAAATATGTGTAAATAAATTTATAGTATGCAATAATAACTGAGGATAGTAAATACACACGAAAATTAAAACTTAATAAATATTACATTAATAACAAATATAAATTTATTACACATTACACCACCATAGTGGGGAGGGTATTACGCGTTTGTGCAGATGTTTGTAACGTCCAAAAATATTGGTCTAACCTTAAATTATACCGATCGACTAAGAATCACTTTCTGAGTCGATTAAACGATGTCCGTCCGTCCATCTGGTGGGCTGGATGTCCATGTAAACCTTGTGTGCAGAGTACAGGTCGCAATTTTGAAGATATTTCGATCAAGTTTGGTACATATTATTTCTTCGGCCCAAGGACCAAGCTTATTGAAACTGGCTGAAATCGGTTCATTATTTCACCTAGCCCCCATACAAATGTCCTTCCGAAATTGGACTTTATCGGTCATAAATGTTTAATTTACATATGTATCTCCACAAATTGCGCTCCAAATAAGTTCTATATATACAAATTAATGTCACCAAATTTTTTTACAATCGGTCCATAATTAGTCATAGTTCCCATATAGACCCGCTTCCGAAAATTACTTTAACTTGCATAAATCGTTAAAAAATTTTGGTATACTCACAAAATTCAACATAGTAAACTTTCATATAGACATAAGTCACATGACCTAATTTCATGGTGATCGATTCATAATTGGTCATAGCCCCCATATAAGGCCCACTTCCGAAAATCACTCAAAAATATAAATTATTGAAATTTTAAAAGAAAAATGTTTTTGCTCTTTTACTTAGTGTAGGGTATTATATGGACGGGCTTGACCGACCATACTTTCTTACTTGTTTTTTATATAATTTTACTACCCTGAGCACAAATCTGAAGAAAATGTTTACAACGCGTTGCAACGTACGGTCAGTTTTCGAAATATTTTTTTACTTCAAGTTTTCATGAAAAAACCTATTTTTCAATTGCTTTTATTTTTTAAAATAATGACAATCATAAAGTTCATCCCTCGATTAAAACTAAAAAGTTTCGGTTTTGAAAAAGAGTTTAAGGTCGAATTCTAATATTTTTCATTATCGTAATATATATAATACTAATATACTTCTTTGGTGTTTACTTTTGTCACTCATAGTATTTATTTACTTAGACTAAAAGCTTGTGTATTTATTGTTTTTTTAACAATTCTTAGCCTAATCTTTGCTGGAGTAGTTTCAAATAAATTGCAGATCAAAAAACAAACAAAAATATTAAGTGCCAAATTGTTATGTAAAATGCAATACATTTATAAACAATTCTTATACTTTCGTATACACTATTTTTATGTACTTGCATATGGGCATTTCCATGTTACGTCTAAAAATTGGAATGTATTTTGAAAAATATGCCGAATATAGCTCTTTTACATGTTTTTTTTATAAGTATGACTTAAAAATGCGTAATTTTTTCAAATTTGAACTTTTATTTTGAAACATTTCCAAGCCAAAATAACTACTCATATTTTGAGGCCAAGAACGAATCAAAAGAATTTCGTATACTCTGTTCTGAAGTGAAGCGTGCCATGGCACTAAGGCAATTCTCTATATTTAGTGGGAGCCAAAGTGTCCTATCTATTATGAGCTGCTGACCTTCTGTCCAGACCATATCAGGGAAACTGATATTGACCCAATTTTGACCCATTGTAGGTCCACTATGGTTTTATATACATCGCGGCAAAGGTCTTTGAAATATCTATCATTAGATGTCTATATTAATGACTTAGTAATCCAGATATAGGTCAAAAATAGGTCAACAATTTGTTGATTTAAAAAAGGAGACTTCTCGAAAGCTTGTTGAAAGAATTATTGAAGATTTGGATCCCGAAGATATCTGGGGTCTTCAGAAAATTTAAATATCAACAGACAGACGGCATGGCTTAATCGACTCCGTTATATATAAGGATCTAGAATATAAATACTTTATAGGGTAGGAAAATTATATTGTGGAAATTACAAACGAAATGACAAACTTATATATATATCCTTCTCACGAAGGTGAAGGGTATAAAAATAAGTATATTGAAACATTGTTGTCCAAAATATTGAGCGAAATAAGTGTATAGGTACGTGATATAAAACGGAAGGGATTTTGAGGTACATGGAAAAATATGCAAAAATCTGCGAATACAACGCTTAGCCAACTACATACTATTTAAATTAAAAAATCAAATATAGTAAAATTTTAGTATTTTTTTCATCTTGGAAAAAGTTGCATGGAATTGCCCATATGCAATGCAAAAATTTGTCTATTTTTTATAAACTATTCAATATTCCGTACGTAAGTATATTCTTTATAATCAAACAAATTAGACTAATATTTATTTTTTTAAGAATACATAAAAATATAAAATTGATTTTCATGTCATATTTGCTGGTAAACTACTTTCATTGCTCTTTTAAAATAATCTTGAAATAAAATGAGTATGGATTTTCTTTTTTTAGATTTATGTATATTGATTTAAAAAATGTATTTATATAGAAATGCATTTTATTTGTATTTGTTATCAATAGTTGTAACTTCAATTTCAAGAATATAAAGTAGAAGTACTTAATTAAAGCATACATACATGCATAAATATTTTTGAAAAACACAGCAATTTAAATTGTAATAGTTATTTTTTCTTCTCCGTAGAAAACTAATGTTGTCTTGGTATATATTTTTATATTTTATTGCAATTAGCTAATTATTGTACAAACCATTAGATGAATGAAAAATACCATAACATACATGTAGAAGATATTTACTTACAACTATGACAAATTTCATGTTTGTGAGTTTAATAATTTGGAATAAAAAAAGTGCCTCCCGACCATCTAATACTAGGGTATTCAATTAATCGGGTTTCTGGATTAATCGGTTAATCGAGCAAATAATTAATCGGGGTTTAGATTTAATCGGTTAATATTAAATTATTCGATTAACCGAATAATTTCTATTTTAATTTTAAATTGAAAAGAAAAACACGAATTTTGTATACTTATAAAACAAACAAAGCATAATAATTCAACAAAACAATAAATAAAAATATACACATGTGAGTTCCTTTTTTAGATTTTAAGGAGATCTAAAATAATCTTTTAAAAAAATAATGTAATTTAAATGCTTAAATTTTAAACGATTTTAAACTTGACTTGTAAAAACTACCTCACTGATTGTAGATTTGGAAAAATAGAAAATGCACGATAAAAAGTATCCAATTTCTCAGTTCTTTTTTTAGTTTTTTCTAAGAATATTTTTTTAGATTTTGAATACTTTAATAGTATCGCTAAGTTCTGATTAAAGACTCGTTTCAGTAATGTCTTTAGTTTCGTCTATTACCATGTCGTCCTTCAACTCATTATCACAAAGTTCATCATAGAATATTCTAGAAAAAATGTCATTTCCAAATTCCTTAGTTTCAGTTTCCGTACTATACTTCAAATAACTATTGCTAGAAGGGAATGTTCACGAGTTAAGAAATTAAATTTTAAAAAATAATTCTGTATAAAGTGCAAAAAAGAGACATTTCGGTTAATCGGTTAATCGACACAAATTAATCGGTTTATTCGTTATTTGAAAATCGTCAATTTTAAATTATTCGAACAGTTAACCGACAAAAATTAATCGGTTAACCGATTAACGGTTAATCGATTGAATACCCTATCTAATACCCTACACTAAGTAAATAAGTAAAAGTATTTTTCTTTTAAAATATCAGTAATTTATTTTCGGAAGAGGGCCTTATATGGGAGCTATGACTAATTATGGACCGATCGCCATGAAATTAGTTCATGTTATTTATATCTATATGAACGTTTTTTTGTTGTATTTTATGTGTACACCAACATTTTTAAGAGATTTATGCTCGTTAAATATATAAAACTTATTTGGAGTTATGTTTGTGTAAATACCTTTATAAATTTAACATTTATGACCGATAAAGTCCAATTTCGGGAGGACATTTGTATGGCGGCTAGGTGAAATGTTGCACAGATTTCAGCCAGCTTCAATAGGTTTCGTACTTTGGCAGAATAAATTTTGTGTGCCAAATTTTTTAGCAATATCTTAAAAATTGCGACCTGTACTTTGCGCACAAAGTTTACTTGGACAATGTTTATTCGACTCAGATGGTGATCCTGAGTCGATCGGTATACTTTAAGGTCGGTTGGGATAATATTTTTGCACGTAACAAATATATATACAAATATAATATAAGTATTGTGGATCTATCTGTGATTATAAGTAGGTAGTTGAAAACGATTTTAACCCTTCTGCATCCCTTGGATAACTGCCCTTCCTATGATCCCTTGGGTCAATATGATCCAACATGAAAATGTGTACAAAATTTCTTATCTAATATAGGAAATTATTTGTTTTGTTGTTTTTTTATTTAGTATAAAAAAAATGATAACTAAAGTAAAAAAGCTCTTCCTAAGCAATTATTAAAACAAATATTTATAAAATAAAATTAAATTTGAAATTCAGCCTTTTTTTGAAAAATATTAAAATACTAATTACATTTTTAACACTAATGTATAAAAATATAAAAATTTGTGTGACAATTTATACACAATGTGACCATGTGCTCTTTGCAAATAACTTTTTTTACAAGAATCACATTTAGTGGAATACTTGTTTGAATTCCTTCCATGTTTGCAAAAGAAACACCGCTGTCGTTTATTTGGTAAATTACTGGACAGTGATGTATTTATACTCTTTTGTTTAGAATATTGCGAGGCACCTGTGAGATCATTTTATTCTTGAATATTTTTAACAAGATTTCTTGCTGATGGTCCATGTGGCAAAACCTTTCCAGGCATGATTTATATCAGTCCATATGACGTAGGAGTTATATGCTGATACATCTATCATATTTTAAAACAATGCAATATGTCATCGCTTAGACATGAGCTTACATGTGTAATTAGCAATTCATTGAATGAAAATATTCTAATGATGAGTTCTAGCTCATCATAGCGAAATATTTTTTTTATGTACAAAACGAGGAATCACCTTATTGCAATTTGAATGAACTCTTTTGTGGACACAGTTCAAGCCAGCGGGAAAAATATACAGTAAAGACCCCTTCCTAAATGCCTCATTTTTCAGTCACAATGACTTAGCCGCATTGAAAAATCATTTAAATTTTACTCAGTGTGTCATTGCGAGCCAAGGCCTTACATACTCGCTGCTGTTAGAGGGCTGAGAGAAGTACTACTTCTGATGGGCTGCTGGTAGGCCTACTTAGGAAGGGCAAATAAGAAGCTAACAAACAATTTATTGTGGTAAATTTGTAAAGAGAATTAATCAAAGAAATGCAGAGTATTTTGTTTTTTGATGTAGACTATTTTCATTTACTCACTTGTTATTAAAAGGGTATTCATAGGGCTTCTTCAACACCTTCCAAGATCAGACAGAGTGGAATGACTATCGGATCTTTTAGAATGTGTAAGTATGCCTTTTAGAAGGCCTACAAACTGGAATTAAACTTGCAATATCGCTTGTTGGGTCATTAAATGTGTGTAAATCGTGTTTTGAAATGCGGAGGGGAGGAAAAATTTATTTTTTTATTTTCTTTTAAAAGCATAGTTTTCGTCTCTGTAATGGATAAATTAAAGTTTCACGTTCATATCTTATAATTAAAGGGAAAAATTTTGCGTTTGAAAACCAAAATTGGGTCAAAGGAGTGCAGCAAGGTTATGTATCTCAAATTGGAACTCAACTTAAGAAAACTCAAAAATTTTCAAATGTCCTACCTATAGTAGAGTAACAATTATTTTTACATTTCTGCACCAAAATATTTTCTTGTGCCTTATCCGGGTGAGTAATAAAAATAGTAAAGATTTCACTGAAAATCACTTTAAGTTGAATAAACTTGATAATTATTGTGAAACGAAAATTAATCTAGATTTATGTACACACACGTATAGTCTTCTAATATTGTTAGGAGCAAATCACTCGAAATGGTTTCCCATATATTATTGTTCTTATATAAGAGTATAGTGTGAGTGTAATACTATTTTATTTTATATTCATTTCGTTGTGTTTTTTCTACATCTCTCGCAAAGTGTAATATATATTGTAAAAGTAATACTGATGGGCTTTACATTCACCATTTAACGAAGATTTATGGTATTTTAAAGTTAAAGTATATTTGGTATATTGGAATAGTTTAGAAATATTCCATACTAGACGTCTAGTAGAAAGAAAACCTATAGCTACAATACATGGATAGAAGATACACTATACCCGTATTTGCAACAATAGTTAAAATACAATAAAAAAAAACTATACATACTACCATAAAAAGAAAATATACTCGTGCAAATGTAATTTCGATATTTATTGAACACATTTGTTTTACTTACTGAACATGGAGGCACGAGTAGAAATAGTATTGAAATTTTGTTCATTTAAAATAAAAACACATAGATGAGATTATCTGGTTTTATTTTTATTGGTTTAAATTTGATAAACTATTTAATATGTTGCTTGTGTTTTAAAACTTTATACAATATAATCATGATTGTCTTGGTATCACAGTTGATCTATTTCTTAGGATTTAATATTATTTTTAGCTACTTAAACAATTTTTCCATTTGCTGCAAATAAAAAATATGCAATCTTTAATAAATAAAGTCCCTAAGGAATTTTTATGCAGCTGATTCCTCAAAGTGTGTATATAAAGTAATAAAAACAAATTCCCAGAACATGTTTTTCAGTGTAAAAACCTAACAAAAATTATCAAATATATTTTACGAAGAATTTTATTTATTAGCTCTTGCACAACATAAAATTCACTCAAATTTTTATAATATAAATCATAGAGAACATAGAGCGGAAACTAGAAAAAAAACTCAAACAAATAAATTACTCAAAATAGTCACACATACGAGTGTTTTTTTTTTGTTTTCACATAGTTTTTTCTACCAATACATTCTCACCACTTAGTTTTCTGACAACTGAATTAAGTCTTTGACAGGAGAGTATCCGCTCTATGTCTATTCTCTATGATATAGATATTTATTTATGTATTTATGAACGTTTGAAAGTACTTTTTTATTTCGTTCTTAAAAATTATTGTTTTCTTAGAAATTCTATTTGCTTTTTGATGTTGAGTCTTTCTGGTAAAAATCATTTAATTGTGAACTGTTATTGACATTTATTGGAATTTCTTATTTGTCTCTCTCTCTCTCTTTTTATTTTTTAATCATGCAATGGAAGTTTATATTTTTATAGATTCCTATTTCTTGCATATACCATACCAACAATATTCATAAATATTTATTTTTATGTAAAACAAAAGTTGGTTGAATATTTAAAATAAAATGTGGCAAATGTATGGTACTTGTAGTCAATTATTGAGCTTTGACTGGAACCATTAACAAATCAAATCTGATATAACCCTCGACCTTATTGCACATATAGTTTTTATTTATCAATCTTCGATTTGTACATTATAAATTTGTTCAAAGTATTGGTCATCGTTAGCTATGAATTTTCCCATCATTTTGGCAACATATGGAATCCGAGCCAAATGATCTGTTCATCTTTTGAGTCCAAGGACGAATCAAGCCTATTTCGGATACTCTGTTCTGAAGTGAAGTGTATCCAAGAGAGAGCGTTAATCGAAACAAATAGTAGTTGGACGGAGCACAGACTGGATGATAGAGCGGGTGAGGCAGAACTTCGAACGTTTTTCGGCCACTGGTCGCTTCCAACGAATCAGTTACATTCAGTACAGGGTCCAGCTAGATTTGAGCAGTATATTTTGCCGCACCAAATACAGAGCATTACCTAAACGCCATGGATATTTGCCTTTGGTGTCGATTCGCCAGGGTCATATATCTCTTACGCTTTGGGTTATCAAAATGGTTCCAGTTTTCATAGCAAGGTTGAAAAATGATTTTCTTTTAGAGAGTTTAAGCAGCATTTCGGACATACAATATCGTCTTTCAAGGTCTCTCGGCTGCAATTCCTATGATACCCAATTTCCCAATGATTTTGCAAGCTCTTATTGAGTTTGAAAACAATCTTCATGGAGTAATGTCTCCAATTCTTGGTCTGCAATCTTTTTTGTGTGGCCTGGGCGATCTTTGTCTTCCGTGTTAAAATCACCACTTCTGAACCGCACAACCCTTGCTCTCTTGCTCTTTGAAATCGATGTAACACATTCACCATAATCTTCGCTGTGCTTCAGCGGCACTTTTTTTCAAATTAAAGAAGTAAAGCAAAACATTCCACACATGACGCTTTGTTGGCACAAAATTTGATCGAATTAGTTAGCCACTGAAAACTACTACTACACCCAGCGAAAAAATGAACACATCCGTGTACAATTTGACACCATTCGGTGTCAATAGTGTATCAACCCCGTATGTGTACAAATTGTACACGAACGGTGTCAATTTGACAACGAAAAAATGACACCATTCCGTTACCGAATTGACACCATCCATTGTCGATTTGACAACGTTCGTGTACGATTTTATAACAGACCGTTGACAATTTGTCACCGTTTGTGTACGAGTTGACACCAAACCGTTGTCTATTTGACACCATAAGTTGTCGACTTGATACCGTTCGTGTACGATTTGACACCTGACAATTTTTCCTTTCTATTTTTTTGTTAATTAATATAAATAACAATTTCTTTATTTTTTACATTTTTTTATACAATACTTATACATAAATACTTAAATATAAAAACTTAAGTTTCCATTTGGAGTTGTATGTCGTCACTGGATTCGGTGGTTTTCTCTGCCTGGATCTTCACTGACTTCACTGCCTGGATCTTCATCTGCATCAACACAAATTCGCAATCAAACACAATTACACTTTCTTTTATATTTTGGTTTTTAAACCATTTATTTGCATCACTATTACCATTCACTATTTATTATTAAAATATAAATAAAATTAAAACACACTTATAAAAAGAAACTCACGTTGAAATGCGTCGCGAATAATTTAATAACATTGTGTTGTCGATTCGTACCCGTTTGTTTACAAATTGTAAACGTACGGTGTCGAAAAAAAGTGACACCGTATGATGTCAAAATGACACCAACCGTTGTCGATTTTGCAACGTCGTTTTTCCCTCAGTGTAGGCCGATTGGCACATTCTGCTATATAGTACAAATACTCCAGCATTTGATAAAAAAAATAAAAAATAAATTTTTCTGAGAGCGGGGTTGAACACATAACCTCTCGTTTTCTAGTCAAATGCTCTAACCACTAAACCACAGAGCTCTTATTTGTACTGCTCTCTAATTGTTATTAAGAATTACATGTGAGTCTACTCTCAATTTTTGCATTTTCTACATCATCATTGAGAACGAAAACACAAACGGCCACATTCAGCATTGCATGTGGCCATCGAAGTGGTATATTTTAGAAGATTTTATTTTTATTGAATTTATTTTCAAAAACTAAGGACAAATAGCTGACTATTGCTTATTACTGAATATGCTGGTGAAATGTAGTGCAAGTGATAAAATGTAATGCAAGTAGTAATATAACTAGTATAAGGTTTCCAATTGGCACTTTTCAAACTGCTGGGTAAGACAAATATCGAGTTCAATGGATACGGCACACAGAGGGATGTACATTTTTTGGCAAAAATTATAAGGAGTGGTCGTAGAGCGCTGAAATTTGACACATTTTATTATATGGACAAAACTAAGAAAAAAATTAAATTTTATCAAAATCGAACACGCCCAACGCCCACTGCCCATACAGTCTAAATGGAAATTTTTCCTATCCAAGTAAAAGTCTAGAAATTTGGTACATATATTTTTTGAAACAAAAGAAGAACGCATGCCGAGCTTCAATAAAATCGGTCACGCCCACCGCCCACAAAACCCATACATAGATAAGAATTTTTTTGATATTTCGTTTATTATTCGACAAAAATTTTTCATCCTGTTCCCAAAACTTCCGAAAACAAATTTTTCTTTTAATCGAAACAAGACACTCCCAACTTTCATTTTATTAAAGAAACAGCTTTGGGGCTACATTTTTTTCCATGGAAAATTTAAAATAAAATAATTTTTAGAGACTTATAGATTTGGGCATATCTTCTTAACGGTTTATGATATCCCCATATTTTTCAGATATGTTAAAGGTAAATGGTATTTTTAGGAAAATTAGACATATATAAACCACTGAATTACGTGAAAAATTAATGAAATTTTTGCTTAACACCCTTGCATGGACTTTACTTCAATTTTTTTAAAAATAAAATAAAATTTTTCTTAAAACTATATATATATATCTTTAAACATTTCTCTACAAAACTGCATCCTTTGATTTTTGAAATTGAGTGTTTGAAAAATTGAATTTTTGACAAAAAAATCACTCTGTGCGGCATCTGTTGTGAATCCCCCAATATAAATTAAAATATTCTAAAAAAGTGCCAAACTAAACGGACAAGTGCTAATAAGAGTGCTAGATGCCTTTTTGCCGATGAATTTGTTTAAAAGATGCTAAATCTAACACTGCAACCAACTGAAATGAAAAATTCTTAGAAACCTGAAACCATAGCGAAATATACATAGAGCGGAAACTAGAACAAACTCAAACACAAAATTGCTCAAGAAAATCACACCTACGAGCGTTGTTTATCCCAACAGTTCTAGGAGACTATCCCAAACTGGTGATTTTTCCTATCATTTAGGGTGACAAGTAGATACATGTTAAGTTATTTTAACACGAGCATGTCCTAAGTCAATTTACAATGAGACTGTCCGATTGGATTCACATACCGTTTATATAGAGTCAGTTATCTTGCTAGCACCCTAATTGGTTATTTGATCAACTACATAACTAGTTTTTAACATATACGGTGCTAATTGACCTCAAAGAGTCAGTTAAAAAGACTCTTCAATCGATTACCTCTGGTGGGTAAAAGAAAATAAACTGTATGGGAATTATATCAACACAATTTATATAAAACCAGTTTGTACGAATTGGTCATAAAGATTGCAATACACAATTAACGTTGAAAGTGACTACACTCTAGATTACTTAGAGACACTTAAGTGACAATTGTCTTCGCGCTAATTCAGCGAATCGACTACTCGCTGCACATGTATGTCAAATTTCCCAAAATATGATAAAGTGATAAGACATTTGTGACACTGTCTATAAGGAATAAATTGACTACTTGCTTAACAGCTGGTATGATTTCAAATATATATTTTCTACTAAATCATGTTCATCTCTTTGGTTTTTGACAACCGAGTTAGATCTTTGACAGGAGAGTTTCCGAACTATATGTATGTATCTGTACCTAAAACTGTAAAATTTAATATTTTTAACCTGTCATTAAGGGGACGCAACTCTGAAATCATTTTGACCATACCTGATATTACAACAAAAATAGCAACCAACAATAACAACAACAACATCAGTTATATTTCCATCTGTTTTGTATTGTGAAATATCATTAGAACATTTGTCGCATAAATGAATAAAATCTACATGTTAAATTGAATGCCAGACACTTGTAGTAAAATGATGTGAAACAAATGCCTGAAGAAATGGTAGAGATAGCAACAGCAACAATGACGACAACAATAACAAATACACTAACTACCGTGTCGACAAAAACATTTGTGGGAAATTGTAGCTATTGTTGTAACAATGTTACAACACTCGTACTCCTGCAAGGGAACACACAAGCAGCAGCAATAGGCAAACAGCAAAATGCCTAGTTTATTCTAGCGTCAAAACTACTCATAGTAATATTTGTATTTTATACAATTTTAAGGATGTGTTGTTGTCAATGTTGTCGTTGCCATTTTTATTGTCATCCGTTTTCCAAAAAAAGATATCACTCCCTCCACCAGATTATTCAGCCATACCGGTGAACATATAAATGAACCAAAAGTAGAATAAGACTGAAGAAAATATAAAAACGATAAAGAAGATTATTGTTCTTATTAGTAGCAGCAGAGTAATATTGTTTTCATAACCTTATGATGTTTGATTTGATAGTTATTTGTTATTTTGTTGTTGGTGTTTTTTTATCCTTTGTAGTGCGTGTGTTATTGTTTGTAAGTATTCACATGTTATACACAGACACCAACAAGGACAGTGAGGAGCCAAACTGTTGGCTGTACATAAGAACAATTTAAAATTTAACACGTTTTTGAAAACAACTTATATTGCAATAGTGTTCTAATATTTCGCAATGCATTGCAATGTTTTAAAAATATTATTATTGCCTTTCAAGTACAAAATGTCCTAAACGCATATGAGTCGGTTAAGCCGAGCCGCCTATTCGTGAAATATTATGATATTATGACATTATAGGAGACCTTATGAATTCACCAAATGTATTGCAAATAAAGCACTTCTTACATTCAGTAGTGTTAAATAGAGAATACACAATCAATTCTAAGCGAGAAAAGAAACGATTTGATTTTATAGTAGGTCAAATCAAATCTTCTCTGTTTCTATACAAAAATGTTATATGCTGTAAGGGCGCTCTAATAGACTAGATAATGTACTGAACTCTCAGTCTTAGAGTTGCGGTTTCATCTGCCACCAAAGATGCTGGCTGTATCTGAAGTCAAAACTAAACGATTTGGCATTATGAGTAGGGTTTTTATCCCGGGAATTCCCGGGACAAATTTCCCGGGAATTTTACCAATTTTTCACTACCCGATTCCCGGGATTTTTAGTCGGGATTCCCTGACGTACTACAAAGACAACATGACAACATTAGAACTCTATTTTTTTTTTAAAGTGAAAAGTTTTGTTTTTACAATTTTTCGTTTATATCTCGGCCATAATAGACCACTTCTTATTATTTATTTTGGCATATGGAAAACTGCACGATCTAGAAATAAAGGTGAATAATCTTCAAAGCCAAGATTGACCGGTGCGAATTATTCCAGAAAACACTAGTAGAAGAAAGGCCCCTACATTTGGTATTTTCAAGTATAAAATTGATTTTGGCCTTGATAGGAAACACAGCAATAGTCCTTGGTAACAATGTCAGCTTTATAATGAGTGTGTTTTGCAGATGTTGTATTATAAAAATTTGAAAACCTTTGAATCCAATAATTTGGAAATTTTCGAGGTCAACATAAATTTTATCTCTTAACTATTCAGTTAAATGTATTGAATTTATTCCTTTTACTAAAAGGATTAAGACATTTTTTTCAATTCATTTTGAAAATTTAAAAGTTACTCAATTTGTAATAGATTTGAATCAACAAAAATTTAATCATACAAAGTTTGAATAAATTCTGTTATTAATTAACTTCAAAATTAATTCAATTTAAATGAAGCTTTTGAAGGAAGCTAAAGAATTAGATATTGGGAAGGGATTTATGAAATGAAAGGCTGACATTTTTTAATTACGGATTAAGATTTTAGTGAATTAAGCTCAAATTGAATTAATTACTACGAAGTTCTATATATAATGATTAAAACACTAAGTTTCTATATGAAATTTTGCTACAATATTCATACTATACAGTATTATTATATATTTCGGGAATAGCAGGGTACCCGGGAATGTAGAGAAAAATTTTACCGATTCCCGTGAATCAAAAAAGGTCGGGAAATTAAAAACCCTAATCATGAGCTAATTTTGATGTGTCTACACATGAATAAATTGAAAGAATTCACGATCGGAGGTTGAAAGTGAGAGAGATTGTGGAAGCCTTAGGCAGCTTATATGGCTCATTTATTTCAATTTTGAAAGATCACTTGGGTATGAGAAAGCTTTTTGCAAGATATGTTCTGCGTTTCCTCACAATCTACCACAAATGCAATCGTGTGACAACTTTGCAGGAGTGTTTGACGTTGTCCGACCACAATATGGACGAGAAGGCCATGGTGGGTTTTGTTAACCAATAAAGGTTAGAATCAATGGCGAATATAAGAAGGATTTGAAAAAAAGCGACCGCATTTGGCATTGTTTTTCACCAGAACAATTCAAGGGTACACACATGTCCATTTTCCATGGAAAAAATCCATGAATTAGGATACGAATTGCTCCCTTATTCGCCCTATTCTCCATATTTAACACCGACTTCTTTCCAAACCCAAAGAAATTTCTAGGCGGCAAGAGATTTGACTTGAACGATGAAATTATCTCACAAACAAATACATATTTTGATAATAATTCATAATTAAAAAACTTGAGATTCGTCCAAAAACTCACACACTTGACCCGTCCTCGTATAAAGGTTATTTATACCCAACACCACCATAGCACAGTGGGGAACTAAAAAAAGTCGAAATAAATCTGTAACCTCTTTTGTAGACCTTGTCTATATATATAAAAATCAAAATCAAATCGAATAGCGAACAAAAATTTGCCATAATTTTTAATTTTTCATATATCCGAGGTGCCCCACTTTGTGGCTCGGCCCCCCTTATGGCTCGGCCCCCCTTGTTGTTTTAAGTCGAAATGCAAAACTTAAACACTTATCAACACCTACTCTATAGACGTTTTTTTTCAGATCCCACACTGTGCATGGTGGGTGGGTATAATGCGTTAGTGCTAATGTTTGTAACATCCAAATATATTAGTCTAACACACACCTTAAAGTATACCGATCGACTCAGGATCTATAATTGTGCGCAAATTTGTTTCAGTCCTACGCTGCGTCGTACAGTGGCGCCATTTGAGTTTTTTCGTTGCAAAAAACATAACTTTTGAACCAAATGAGACAATCAAAACATATGATAGATAATTGATCAGCCTATGAAATGAGCGTTTGATAAGGCTGATAAGGCTTTCAGGTGCCTACTTATGGGTTAGCAAAATTAAAATTTGTGGAAAAATCAATTTTATGGGAAGTAAAATACAATATTTTTTAAAATTTTTGATGTTTTATGTTTCTATTTAAATGCTTTTATAATTTAAAATTATTCCAGAAAAGATTAAAATTGTTTTAGTTGGTTTTTCGCGGTTATATGTCATTTTTGGAACCATGTATTTTTTAAAAATTTTACCTCTAGCAAAAAATGGGGCAAGAACGAGCAGCTAGAAATTTTTGCATTAGGTAAAGGAATAACTTATTTTGAAAATATGGCAAATATAGAAATTTTTTTTTTTTTATTTTCAAAGTTGAAAAATATTGAAAAAATGGATAGTTGGTAAATATCGATTTATTTTATACAAAGCAAACAGTACAAGTTTTGTTTATTCTTTTCTTAATGAATATATCTATCAAAAGAATCAAAAAATAATGACGATACGTTATATAGTTTTTGATATATTGTATCTCAAAAAGGACCGAATTACCTAAAAATGGTTTGCTTTACTGAAAACTGAAAATCAGTCAACTTTGAAAGGATATATCTTTTGAACCAAAAATCTGATTGTAATAAGAGTAGCACATTTAAATCGTTGGACAATTTACTGTAAAAAAGGTTAATTCAATATTTTTTGGGGGCACATGAAATTTTTGATTTTTGCAACCTCACTTGTTCTACGGGCGCCACTGTGCGACGAAACCTACTGAAAGCGGCTGAAATCAGTATATTATTTCACCTAGAGCACATACAAATGTCCTTCAGAAATCGAACATTATCGGTCATAACGCTTTAATTTATATATTTTCACGAAAATAAATTATTGAATTTAAAATTTTACTCAGTGTAGGGTCAATCCCGATCTTACTTGTTTAAATTTGACATTTTTAAATTTTTAATTTGTTTATATATTATGACCTACACAGAACTCGAAACTAAAATTATCAGCATTTGGGATTTTGGATGACAGAGAACAATTTTAGACTTTTAAAATCGAAAATGTCCAACATATGGACCATCCTAATAGTTATACACAAAAGCAAATATTTTTTTGTTATTTTCATTATTTTCAAAAGTATTGTTCATCACTGTTCACCATATTTCTTTAAGTATCTTGGTTCGTTACATGGAATATATTATACAAATGTTGTTGTTGTTGCTGTTTGGCTTCTCGACATTATATTATTAAAGGACTTTTGTCAGTATTTTATTTGCATTTTGTTATTGTACAAATATAAATGGCATTGATTTGCACATATTTATGGTTTGTTATTTGTTAGAACTAAGCACATGATTTAGTTCTATGCTGTTGTTATTATTGTAGTGGTTGGTAGTAGTTTTGTTAACAAACGAACCAAAAAAAAAGGTCAATATGATATTCATAACAAATGTTTGATAAAACAACGTTTGAATTTGACTTTCTGCTATGAAATGTCTACAGGCATATAAAATTTATATAAATTTCACAAATCATTTGTAACATAAAAAGTTTTATAGGTTGGAAAGATATGGTACAATAGAGTTTATTTTAAGTATCTTTACAAAAATAAAAAGAAACTCAATAAAATTTAGAATCAGTATTTTAATAGGTGATATTATAAATAAATATATGAATTTTGTATGGTATACAAATATCGACCTAACTCAATATTTTCGCCTTATTATATTGTTATAAGTAAATAAGTATTTTGATTGTTGCTTTTTGTGTGACCAAATAAAAAAAAATCCAAACAATAATTGACAGCTTTTCGCAAAATATTCCGCAAAAAATAATACAAAGAACCAAAAAAAAAAAAAACCATTCATAAGTGTATAAATTGTTTTAAGTGGTTTTTGTGACTTTTTCGTTTTTTGATTTTTTTGTTAATAAATTATTGATTGTCTGCAGCACAATTATTGGCATAGTTGTGGTTAAAACAAATGTTCAATTTATTGTTTATTTTATTGTACTATTTTTTGACATTAATTGACAGCTATAAAGGAAAATAAAGTAGTAAATGATGAAGTATATTATATAAGTATAAGGTATTAAATTGAGTAAAAAATATATAATATTTGCGTACCAATTAAATTGAATTTTAAAGAAAAACAAATAATTAAAATGAAGAAATGTTTATGATTTTCATGATCTTGGTTGTATAAAATATCTAGGTTTAATATTGCTCTGTTTATTTACAAAAAAAGGAGTTTTTAATATTCCCAAGTTAAATGAAAGTTTCTTTAATCTATATCTATATAAATATATAAATGTCTTTGTAAGTTTTTTTGTTGGTTTGTTTGAGCATCACGCCTAAACGGCTAAACCGATTTTATTTTAATTTGGAACATAGATAGATCCTTACTTGGAAGCGTCAATAGGCTATATCTTTTTTTAATACTTGGACCAAAAAGAGATTTAAAGGAGGAAAACCGGTAAAATTGGTACCTTTAGTTCTTAAACAATCAAGAGTAAACGGCTGCACCGATTTGATTGAAATTTGGAACATAGATATTCCATTACTTGGAAGCAATAATAGACTATATAGGTTTTCTTAGCTTGGACCACAAAGGGACAAAAGAGGGCAAAATTTGTACCACCCATACAAAGTAAATAGTTATTTTCGAAGATCTGCAGAACTAAAATTGAGACTATCTTCAAACTTTACACGAATCAATTTCGTATCACTGTTTGAAGTTTAACTGAAAATGGGACGGATCAGAACAGGGGATGTGACACCTCCCATACAAAGTAAATAGTTATTTTCAAATATATGGTGAACTATAATTGTGGAAGTCTTGAAATTTAGTGCCTTATCATTTTACATGGTTTGGCTGAAAATGGGCGTTATTAAATTAGTGGGCATGGCACCTACCATACAAAGTAAATAGTTATTTTCGAATATCTGGAGAACTGTAAATGTGAAAGGCTTCAAACTTCATATGAGTTAATATTTTATCAGTGCAAGAAGTTAATAAAAAAATGGGAAGGATCGGAACACGGGGTGAGACCTCCCATACAAAGTAATTAGTTATTTCTAAATATCTTGAGATCTAAAATTACTAGATTCTTCCAACTTTGTCCGAATAGCTCTCTTATCATTTTACATAGAATAGCTGATAATGGGCTGGAGTGGATAAGTGGGCGTGTAACTTCCCATGCAAAGTATATAGTATTTTCAAACTTTATACGAATCAATTTCTTACCAGTACATGAAGTTTATCCAAAATTGGGACGGATGGGAACAAGGGGTGTGGCACCCCTTCTTAATTTCTGGCATAACAGGACACTGGCATCAACGTAATTTACACAAAGTTTAAAGACTCTTACAATTAGATTCACTTGATATTCGAATATGTATATATTTTATCTACAATGGTAACAAAATAACTCATTTGAAGCATTAATTTAACTATTATAATAAATGACTTTCATATCATTGTAAGGAGTCTGACTAAAAATAGGCGAATGTCTTAAAAAAAGCTTGAAGAGTTTTTAAAATCACTGGATATTTTTAATACCTTCAGCCGAATATTGACATTGTTTTAATATGCCCAGTGCTTTTTCACATCAAGATTACCACCCCCTTGGACTGCCTTGGAACTCTTTAACTACTCCGTTTATTTTACAGGACGAAACTACAATTAGATTTGTCGTCGCTTTGCTGGCAATTTATCCACTGCTAGTATTTTCTTTGGGGAGGAAACAATAAATTTAGAACCCTTTCACAATTTTCTAAAACTTGTTACAAAAGTGCTATTGCTCAAATAATTTAAATTCGTATTGTTTTATCTGTTATCGAGGTGCAAAGTTAAAATTTTATATACGAATGTATATAATGTTTTAAATATATTTTCCTAGAAATCCTTTTTTTTTGAACACTCGATATTGAACCAACAAGTTGTCTTTAAACAAGGGATATACCAAAAAATTCATCCTCCATTTTCTAAAGCTTTTCCTCAATTATAAGCCATCGTAGGGTTAAAACAACACGTACACAAATAACTTAGAGTAATATATTCGGACTAATATTCATATTCCGTGTTAGTAATAGGGCTTAGCGCGGTTAATGTGGATTATGCGATTTTATACCCTAAACCACCATAGGGGGGAGGGTATAATGCGTTTGTGCACGCATTATTATCCGCCTCGCTGGCAATTTTGAACATATTTCGATAAAATTTGGTACATATAATTTGTTTGGCTCAAGAACGAAGCCTATTGAAACTGGCTGAAATCGGTCCATTATTTCACCTATCCCCCAAACAATATAAATTATTGATATTTTAAAATAAAAATGTTTTAAATGGTCGGGCTGGGTATTAAGTGGTCGGGCTGGACCGACCATACTTTCTTACTTGTTTAATTTAATTTATGACATATTATTTTATATCTTGTTGGAAAGACTAAATTCTAAAAAGGCAAAGCACCTGTCTACGAAAGAGCTTCATATTTGTATAACCATATATCGCTAATTTGCTGCAACAATGTCATAATTCAAAAAAAAGTCTTTTCGAGAAAAACGACTTTGAATGTTTTATGATATTTTACTATTTCTTAAATAAATTTTCAACAAATCATGCGATTTAAAAAATAAATAGTAGATACTAATATCTTTCTAATCTGTATTTAACCCAAATTGTTACTTGATAAATATACGAATATTTGACGTTTACAACAAAAAAACATTCTCATACTAAAAATAATTGAATTTTTTTAAAACTGATAAAACTACATGAAAGACTAAAAAAACGGCGCATGTTTTGTATTACTCAGTTCAAAACACCCGGATTTTGAGTTATGACGTTGTTGCAGCAAATGTGCGATATGTTTCTTATATAACTATAAAGTTTTATCTTTACACTTTTCTAAAAAAAACTCAGTTTTTGGAATACATTTTCCCCGTTTTAGGAACTTCGGAATTTGAAAATAAAAAATTTCCAAAATTATACTTCCATTGATTTAGGTACATTTTTAAGAAATCTGCACTTATTAAAATGATTTTCGGAAGTGGGCATTATATGGGAGCTATAACTAATTATGGACCGATCGTTATAAAATTTAGTGACATGACTTTTGTATATATACAAATTATTTGTGTTGAGTTTTATTTGAATACCAATATTTTTAAGAGATTTATGCTAGCTAAAGTGATTATCGGAAGTGGGGCTATATGGTAGCTATGACTAATTGTGGACCGATAATCACAAAGTTTGGTGAGGCGAGTTTGACTTATATATAACATTTTGTAGAATTTGGTTTGGATATCTGTATAACAGAGGTATTTATGAAAACTTAACTATTTTCAGATAGGGCAATCATATGGGGGCTAGGAGAAATAATGGACCGATTCTAACCAAATTCAATAGGCTTCGTCCTTGGGGCAATAGCAGAGCCAGTACCAAATTTTGTCAAAATTATCTTTCAAATTGCGACCTGTAGTTTGATTACAAAGTTTACATGAACGGACAGACGGACGGACATCGCTAAATCGACTCAGAAAGCAATACTGAGCTGACTGGTATACTTTAAGATTGGAACAATATTTGGGTATGTTATAAACATCAGAACTAAGCCAACATACCCTCCCCACTATGGTGGTGTAGGATATAAAAAGTCTTATTTATGAGCCTGAGTCATGGAAAATTGGATATTTCAGATTCCCGTTGAAGCTGCACAATGTTATATTCCTTCCAAAATGCATAAATTGTCCTTAAAAATGAATACACAATTTCAATGATATAGCATACATACTCTTTATTTATTTTAATTTAAATATAGGAAACGTTTAATGAATGACCCTTTATAAAAAAACTAACTGCTTCTACTTATATACTCGTATATACGTAATTTTTTAACAGAATTTCCAGATAATTCAAGAAAAATATCAGTTTCATTCAATGTTCACTACGAATTGATTTAATCTATATTAATATGTATTTAATAGAATAATATTTCTAAATAAATTTAAAAATATTTGTATAAGACCAATTCTATTAAAATGCCATAATAATTACAAGGTACAATCATTTCACGACAATTATTCCATTTAACTGTAAAACATTTAGCTGTGTTATCTTTGTTGTCTGGACAATATGCTGTTCGATGTATTATTGTAATTAAAATTATTTTCCGTTTTAGGATAATTTATAGTTTATAGCATTATTGGAAATAATTACAAAGTCCAGCAACATACGAGAAGGCTAATCGTTGTGCGTTTTATTGAAAAAACATGTGTTAAATGTAAAAGCCAAATAAAATATTTATTTATTAGACAGCATGCATAAATAAATAAATAGATAAATATATGTATGTATGTATTTATATAATAATAGATATAAACGAGTAATTATGCAACTTATTTGGGAAAGGAAACGGTTGCCAAATGTAAAAACATAGGAATAGTTTTTGTTTAGGCATCTGCTGAAATATTTGTTATGAAAAATTATATATTTAAACAGCACGTAAATTTAATTTTCAAATAATTTTGGAATGCTTATCATCAGCGTAACCGGAATCATGCAAATATATATTTGTCCCTGTGCTTCCATTGGAGCAGCGCATGTGGCGGATCTAATATCCACCTTAAAGTATACCGATCGACTAAGAATCACTTTCTGAGTCGATTATATGACGTCCGTCCGTCTGGCTATCCATGTAAACTTTGTGAGCAAGTAAAGGTAGACATTTTGAAAATATTTCGATAAAATTTGGTACGTATAATTTTTTTCGCCCAAGAATTAAGCCTGTTGAAACTGGCTGAAAATTTCGATTATTTCACCTCGCTCCCATATAAATATCCTACCTAAATTGGACTTTATCGGTCATAAATGTTTAATTTATATAGGTATCTACTAGGGTATTCGAATTATTCGATTTTTCTTTTGTTCGAATAAAACGAATAATTCGAATAAGAGATTTTGACTTGTTCGAATAATTCGATCACACGTTTAAAATTAATCGAATTATTCGAATAATTTAAATTCTTTTAAAAAAAGTAAAGAATTAAGTTTTGATGTCGGTTTTTAAATATTTTATTTTTAAAGAAAAACCAAAAATAACGTTAAAGTTAACAATTCAAGTATTGATAATGTTAAAAAGCATTCGAAAACAAAGTCCATCAGTAAATTTTCATCAGAAATATTCTGATCAGATTAACTCCTGAACAATCTACAAAACAATTGACTAGCAAACCCTTTAGTTTCCGCTTTGGAGCTATGCTTTAAAAAATTTAAGCTAGTTGGACATGATTCTGAATTCAAGTGCAATATAAACGTATTATGAACCTTTTTATTTCGTTCATTAGTTGGGGTTTTAAAATGAGTAACTAATTCTTTAGTAAATGAATTATTCACTTTATCTAAATTATTTATAACAAATTGTATTATGCCCTCAAGTTCTATCAGGGTTCCGAATCTTTGCTTAATCAAATTGTCTTAGGGAATTACACAAATCTGTAACACTTACGTGGCCTTTGTCTATTTCAACGTTATTATTATAAATGTCATCCTCAATAACACTTTCGACGACCGTTTCAAAATCACATTCTCCATCACATTCAACTCCACTTTAATGTAAGTTAATATTTTGATTATTAATTGCGATTCTTCTTATATTCCTCCAGCTAAATAACAAATATTTTATTCCGTACCTTTTATTTTCATTGGTTCAAGTCATAAGTTAAAATTTTTTAAAAATTTGTTTTTAGAAATGTAAATTCTTGCAGTAATATTTATATATCTATAGAAGAAGCTATCGGAACACTCATCTACAGTGATCGAAAGTCCCTTTGTCTTTAGTTATTTGTCGAAATTCAGAGACAATACAATTTTTGTGAGTCATTATTACTTATTTAAATTTGGAATTATGAAAAATAAATTTAAATATATATGAACATTTATTCGTTTTATTCGATTATTCTACATAAAATTGTTCGAATTATTCGTTATTCGAAAATGGCCATTTTTAAATTGTTCGTAAAAATTATTCGATTAATCAAACGATCATTAGTCGAAAGAATACCCTAGTATCTATTCAAGTTTAGCTCCAAATTAGTTTTATATATACAGAATTCATATCATCAAATTCTATTATGATCAGTGCATAATTAGTCATAGCACCCATATAAGACCGGCTTCCGAAAATCACTTTACCGTGCATAAATATCCTAAAAATGCCGGTAAACACATAGATACATAATTAGATGACATAATTGGTCATAGCTCCCATATAAGGTCCACTTTCGAAAATCACTCACGAATTTAAATATTGAAATTTGAAAAGAAAACACTTATGTGTTTATTTTTACATTTATGAGGGCATATTTAACTGTTTTAGAGCATATTTTGACTTTTGGAGAGCATATGTTTGTATTTATCTTATTTTCTATTTTCTATGCCGTAAGTCTGAGTTTATAGGAGAGAGACAAGAATAAAGAAGATGGGTAAACACTTGCTTGTACTGGCAAGTCTCTTCAATTCTCTTTTCTCTTCTGTGTGTAAAATTTTTTTTATTGTCAAAAAATAATTTTCATCAAAAATTTATTTCATAACATTTTTTCATAAAATTGTTTGCAGAAAAAAAAATGTTACCTTTATATTAAAATATACTTTGGCGATGGATATGATATATATGATTCGGTACAGCCGAATTTTAATAGTGTCTTAATATGAAAACAAGTAAGAGTGTTATATTCGGCTGTGCCGGATCTTGTAGGAGTTATATGGTAGGGTAGGGTCAATTATGAATCGATCCTCACAAGAGTTGATAGAAAAATTAGATGCATATAAAGCTTGTTTTTGTCCAATTTCTTCACGATATTGCCTACACAGTGGACAATTTTTTGAAGTCATCTTGTGCAAACTCCTTTTCGTGTGGGATTTCTCGAAGTACTTATCAAAGCTAACAAAACCCAATGAATATAGTGCTTCAAAATTGCTAAAATGACATTTTTCTCCTAGTCTATAGCAACATTTCACAGAAAAAACAAAAATTCAAATCCAATTACAAAATTCATAAAGTCAATTGAATATTTTATTGAAATGGGACCTATCACAAAAATCAAACAAAAAAATTTCTAAATATGTATTTTATTGAAAAAATTTTTGTTTTCATATTATTTGAAATTCCACATAAAATCAAACAATATTTTTAATAAAACTAAACAAACAAATCATTGGTTTTGGATAGATATTCAAACAATATTTATTATTAAGTCAATTAAAATATTAATAACATTTAAATTCAAAATCAATAAATATTTTAATTAAATATTATAATATATAATATTCTAAATAAAATACTGTTATACACAATAGTTTCTAAAGAAAAGACTGTTACACGCAATATTTTCTATATAAAATACTGCTATAGACAATAGTTTCTAAAGAAAATACTGTTATACATAATATTTTCTGTAGAAAAATACTGTTATACACAATATTTTCTTATAAAATACTGTTATACACAATAATTTCTAAAGAAAATACTGTTATACACAATATTTTCAATATAAAATACTGCTAAAGACAATATTTTCTAAAGAAAATTCTGTTATACACAATAGTTTCTATAAAAACACTGTTATACACAATAGTATCTAAAGAAAATACTGTTATACACAATATTTTCTATAGAAAATATTGTCATACAAAATAAGAATTAGTTTTGTTTTAGTACAATCTTTAATAACTTTGTCAATTTCCAATGAATTTTTAAAAGCAATATTGCGTTTTACGCATAAATAAACTTAAATCAATGCATAAATAGTACGGTTCCTTTATAAAATACTATGTAAAATCTTCTTCATGGTTGGAAAATGGTGAAAAAATAAAAACAAAAATATGTTTGCTGAAAAAATGCTCACAAATTTTGTCAAAATACTTAAATAATGTATATACCATTGGAAAGGCCACAATTTCTTCTTTTTAAATCCGTTCAAAAAAATTAAAATCGATTGAGAATCAGCTTAGTTAATGGCTTATAAGTGCTTAAAGGTACGAAAAACCGGTTTTTTACACGTAACTCAAGATTTTGGAGGTGTTTTGCAAATTTCAGATTCTTGTTGTACTCGACAGCACCTTCCAGAAAAAGGTATTATTTTTTGTCGCATAGTGTTATTTGTGTTTAGTTTTATAAGAATACCAATATTTTTGAGAGATTTATGCTAGTTAAAGTGATTTTCTGAAGTGGGCCTATATGGTAGCTAGACTAATTGTGGACCGATCATCACAACATTTTTTTAACCGAGTTTGACTTATATAAAACTTATTTTTGCAGAATTTAGTTTGGATATCTATATAACTAAGGTATTTATGAGTGTTTAGCTATTTTCAGATAGGGCAGTCGTATGGGGGCTAGGAGAAATAATCGACCGATTCTTACCAAATTCTATAGGCTTTGTCCTTGGGGTAATATTATCGAATTATCTTTCAAATTGCGACCTGTATTTTGATTACATTGTTTACAATGAGAAAGTAGTTTATATACTTTGCAGATTATTTTTTTTTTTTGGTTTCCTAAATAATTTCTCAGCAATCATCGATGACCTATTGTAAATAACACCTATTATTGTATTTATAGAATTATTATAAGTAACTTATTAATAAATACATTTTTCTAATATTTTGAACTACATATGTAGATACTAACTTCAACATTACGTATGAGTTATTTGTAATTCTGCGATATTGTACAATAATATTATTCATACGTCTGATATACTGATATTTGCTCTGGAAAAATTGTAAAATCAATAGGGCAAATTAAAGACATTTCACTTACTACATACAAATATATGCGATAAATAGGGCTTATCATGCATATGTATATTAGGGTGGCCCCAAAAAAGTTGTGGATTTTTCCAGAAATGTAAGGATTATTTTTTTTTATTTTTTCAAACATAATGAACATGATTGAGTGAGTTCTTTTTTATCTTGCTAGATCCTGTTCTCTATGCTATTGGTAGTAGTAAGTAAAAGTATTATGTAACAAATATTATCAAATTCATCTGCACGTAGAATATTTCTACAAGCTGGAAAAATGACAGGAATTGACGAAGATATTTTAAAGTATGCTATTTAATAAAGTATGGTTTAAATAAAAAGTATGGTTTTTATATTTATAAATAACTTTGTTTACTTTGTACGGGAGGTGACTCATCCCCTGCTCCGATCCGTCCTAATTTTATAATTATAAGTCTTCAGATATTCAAAAATATATATTTACTTGGTATAGGTGGTGCCACGCCCATTTTTCCAATTCCGCCAAGAAGCGCACAATGGTACCGTAGTAAATTCCGCGAAGTTTTGCGACTTTCACAATTTTTTGTTAGACGTTTGACAAAGGATGAAGACCATTTTCGGATGCTGTTGTTTTGAGTGATAGTGGCTACGGCCTACTGAAATGTAAACGTATTAAATTAAATTAAATACTTTCAATAATTTTATAAAAAAATACAACATTATTGCTTTGAAAACTAGCAAATAAAATATCTTTTTTTTCTTTATTAACATATAACACTGCAATTTTTTTGCATTTTTATTTTGTGGCTCATTTTAACATGTTCTATTTAGCAATACAAAGTGAAAAGTAATATGACAGAAATGAAAAGATGATTAGTGTAAAGAGTTTGCAAGGAGAGCAAAGTAAGTTTAGCAAAGAATATTGTGGAACATAAACACTTATCAGTTTAAGTTGATAAGTTCTTTGGTGGAATCGGGCACAGGTCTATTTTAATCTTAAGTTCATCTCTGGAGGAAAAACTTCCGATTGATACAAGACACAAATATCATTATAATTGGGAAAATTGATATCTTATTTATGCTCCACACAAACGGAGCTACCTTACTGTATATATATCCCTTATTTTAATATTTCCTTTTAACAACCCATATGGTTTTACAAACACATAATATAAGAAAATAAGAAAAAAATAAGAAAATATAAAAACAACTATGCATTTAAAATCCAATCACACACATAAAGTGCCCCATTTTATTTATTGTGCCAATTTTTCTCATTTTCTGCATGACACATGTATTTCTGTGAAAGAAATCATTCAAGCTTTTGAATTTATTTGTATTCATTGTAGTATTTTTTATTTGGTAACAATAAACCGTATTCAATAGGGTTAAATTGGGAAAAAAATAATGGAAATACCAACAACAGCACCAACACCACAATGCCGAACCCTATAAATCGATTTTTTTAAACAATGTTCTCACAGATCTTATAGAAATATACATAAATACAATGTACGTGTACAAGTATGTTTTAAATCAAAACTGAAGAGATCAACCCCTTTTTGTTAATGATTTATATGGCATTTAAGTCCACTTTCATTTTGATGACAACAATGGCAATCGTTTTTTTTTACGTTATTTTATGTATGCAAACTTTTACTTATTGTCTGGTTGGCTGTTTGGTTCATTAACAATTGATGATTTTGGTAAGAGTTTTAATGTTTTAATAAAGTGATATATCAGAAATATTAAACTTGACTTATAACACCCTTCAAAAATTTTAATATATTTTCCATACACATGGACAAATTTATATCTACACGAAAGTTGAGACCATACATACCAACAGTTTATACTCAATTTGTGTTGATTACATTTGAATGGCCTTTAAATTTCCCAAGTATAAGCACAGGAGTATTCAAATTATTCGATTCTCTCTAGTTGGAATAAAACGAATAAGAGATTTTAACATATTCGAATAATTCGATCAGACGTTTAAAATTAATCGAATTATTCGAACAATGGAAATTTATTTTTAAAAAAGCAAAGAATGAAGTTTTGATGTAGGTTTTTTAATATTTTATTGTTATAGAAAAACAAAAACAATTCATGTATTGATAATGTTAAAAAACATTCGAAAACAAAATCCATCATTAAATTTTCATCATAAATATTCTGATGAGATTCCTCCCTAACAATCTACAAAACAATTGACTAGCAAACACCTTCGTTTCCGTTTTGGAGCTATGTTTTAAAAAAAAATTTAGCTAATTGGACATAATCCTGAATTCTAATATAATATAAACATATTAAGAACTTTTTTATAAAAATGGAAATTAACCCTTAAGAGCACTTTGAGTCCAAATGACTGTGTTTTTCGTGATTTTAAAAGTTCAGGTTCATTTGGTCCCCAAGTGCTATTAAGGGTTAATTTCCGTTTTTGTACTGTTATTGTAAATACTAGACTTCATGTTATATTTTTCTTAAGTTTCATCAAAATCATTAGTTATTCCAAAAATTGAAAAAATTGACCTTTGACCTTCACGATTTAAGGGAACTTTCAGACTATATTTAAAATTACATGGACTATAATATTCTCAACAGATTTTACTTCAAATTAATAACAGTAAGGAAATTGGGCTCATTCGCCAAAACATGGCCAAAAAATTAGTTTTTCTCGAAAATCGCAAAATTTATTTCGCAGGTACGGAAAAACTATAGGAGGCTTTGTCATAATTTTTTCACACTTTTATTCCCTATTATGTTGTGATGTGATTGTCAAAAAATTCTGAAATTTGTTTAACAACATTTTTAAAAATTTGAAATTGTAGTTTTGAAACTGCCGTTAAAAAAAATAATTTTTTTGGTAATACCTGCGATAAGGTTAACTGTATCCTGTGAAGGTAAAAACTCATACACAAGTAAATATGGATATATTTTAAGTAAGAACAAACTTTTGTTTTAATATTTCTCAAAAAATGTTAATTTTGTTCCTACATTTCTTGTTATAGTGGCCTGAGACACGTTAATAGCCTGGTTATTATACCCTACACCACCATAGGGGGGAGGGTGTAATGCGTTTGTGCAGATGTTTGTAAAGCCCAAAAATATTAGTCTAACACCCACCTTAAAGTATACCGATCGACTTAGAATTCATAATTTAAAATAAATTTTTCTAATATTTTGAACTACATAGATACAAAATTCAATATTACGTATGAGTTATTTGTAATTCTGCTATATTGTACAATAATATTATTCATACGTCTGATAGACTGATATTTGCAGTGGAAAAATTATAAAATCAATAGGGCAAATTAAAGACATTTTACTTACTACATACACATATATGCGATAAATAGGGCTTATCATGCATATGTATATTAGGGTGGCCCCAAAAAACTTGTGGATTTTTCCAGAAATGTAGGGATTATTTTTTTTTTATTTTTTCAAACATAATGAACATGATTGAGTGAGTTCTTTTTTATCTTGCTAGATCCTGTTCTCTATGCTATTGGTAGTAGTAAGTAAAAGTGTTATGTAACAAATAATATAAAATTCAGCTGCACGTAGAATATTTCTACAAGCTGCAAAAATAACAAGAATGAAGATATTTTAAAGTATGCTATTTAATAAAGTATGGTTTAAATAAAAAGTATGGTTTTTATATTTATAAATAACTTTGTTTACTTTGTATGGGAGGTGACTCATCCCCTGTTCCGATCCGTCCTAATTTTATAATTATAAGTCTTCAGATATTCAAAAATATATATTTACTTGGTATAGGTGGTGCCACGCCCATTTTTCAAATTCCGCCAAGAAATTTGTTCTTACATTTCTTGTTCTAGTGGCCTGAGACACGTTAATAGCCTGGTTATTATACCCTACACCACCATAGGGGGGAGGGTGTAATGCGTTTGTGCAGATGTTTGTAACGCCCAAAAATATTAGTCTAACACCCAACTTAAAGTATACCGATCGACTTAGAATCACTTTCTGAGTCGATTAAACGATGTCAGTCCGTCCGACTGGCTCTCCATGTAAACTTTGTGCGCAGAGTACAGGTCGCACTTTTGAAGATATTTCGATAAAATTTGGTACATATAATGCTTTCGGCCCAAGGACCATGCCTGTTCAATTGTATCATTAACCCTTAGACATAGATATGGGTCTGCCAAGACTGGTAAAACTGTATATAGCTTGTAGCTTGTACAGATATGGACAAATTTCAATCAATGAAACTTTCCCATAAAGCAAGAGCGAAATATTTGGTAAAACTGTATATAGCTTGTAGCTTGTACAGATATGGACAAATTTCAATCAATGAAACTTTCCCATAAAGCAAGAGCGAAATATTATTTTGTTTTTCGCAAACATATTCGGTAATGAATTTCCAAGTATTTTTCTAAAAATATTCTCTTATTTCTAATAAATTCAAAAATTTAGTTTAATTTTTTTTTTTTATTTTAAAATTATTTTATTATTCTGTCTTTTAAGGGAGCAGATTTTCTAAAAATTTTTCGAAATTATTTTTTCTATTATGTATTCATGAAAAGCATAACAATTAAGATAGATAAGAAGCTTTCACTTTTTAAGTGTTTTCAAATTCTCTGCGACCTTCTTCAGAATAAAGAAAATTCCGAAATGAAGACAATCACAAATCGAAAGGAATCTGAATACGGCGACTGCATAATTTTAACAAATTCTATTTACTTTTTAACTTTTTCAAGTGGCACTATAAGTGCCACCCTAGTACAGAGCAATAAAAGAAAGTCATGTGTTTATAAAATGAATAAAAAATTTAATACTTACGTTTATTCCCCAGTCAATTGCTAGAGTTAAAATTATGTTTTGTTGTGAGAGTTGAATTGAACTTTTACTCCTTAAAACGAGAAATTAAAAATGAAATACAAACTATGAATGCAATACGAACAAATAGCAACCTACACTGGTACAAACCTATGGGAAATTTGTGACATTTTTTTTTATACCACAATTGGTTGTACAATAAGATAAATGAAATAAAAAATATTGAAAGAAATCACTATTTCGGTGAAGATTTCTTCTCCCTAAGAAAGTGTTATATACTGCAAACATATTTTATTCATTAAATGTAAATATTGTTTAAAGATTACAAAAGTTTGAACTCGATCGGTTACAAATTGGCGTGCCGCACGAGGGTTAAAGTTCGTGAGAACATTTACAAAGAGAAAAAAGCTATTTTTTCAGTTTATGTAAAAATGATGCCATTAAATAATTACTTTTGTAATCTATATATATAAAAGAGTAACGTTACTGACTGACTGACTGACTGACTGATTCATCATCGCACAGCCCAAACGGCTGAAGCTAGAATCACGAAATTTTAACTCTGGGTTCCTCCCTCCCCAAAACGATCCGATAAGAAGGGATTTTTGGAAATTCGAACGTTTAGGGGGTAAAAAAGGGTAAAAACGGGTAAATTCGGTAACCTTATATCTTCAAAACTAATAAAGATATAAAAAAACTTAAAATAGCATGTTACTCCATTTAAAAAATAAGCTGACAGGTGTTTCGTACTTTTTGGAAATTCGAAACTTTTAGGGGAGAAAACGGGTAAAAACTGTATTTTGGTACTTTTTTTGCACCCTATGTATCTTTTAAACCAATAAACATAGAAACAAATTTTAAATCGTATTCTTTAATTAACAAAAAATAAAAAATATAAGTTTGGTGCTTTTTGGAAATTTGAACCTTTAAGGGATAAAAATTGTGTTAATTTTTTGGTACTTTTTCATAAAATATGTTTTTCTATAATTTGACATAGACATACGAATATTTTATTATGAGCTCCCACCACGTTACAGAAATTTATTTCAATGAAATTGTACCACCTCAATGGGGATAAAAAAGGTACCAAAAAGGGGATAAAATCGGGAAAATACATTATATTTGAAATTATTAAGCCAATTTTGATAATTTTTTTTAATGTTGGTTCCTGGATTCATATAAAAATTAACTAAGAGGGTGTTATTTGGAACTCGAGTACCAAGGTGTATATTGGGCCAAATCCGGGTAAACAGTTTGGTACTTTTTTTAAAACATATTTATTCTTGGGCACATTAACACAGATTTTAATATTTTGATACATGCCTGTAGCATAAACAATTTTGGCAAAATGGAATATTTTTAAATTTCAAACTTGACGGGAGAGAAAAGGGAAATTGGTACTTTTCTCCTAATGGTACTTTTTTAAAATTTAAATTATTTCAGTTATCGACATTAAAGTTAGCTGATATGTATTTGAGTGAAGTTAGTGTTAGGAATAGGGGATAATATTTAGGTACCAAAATGTGTGAACTGTACTATAGGTACTTTTTTGTTCATCTAATGGTACTTTTTGAAATTTCTATAATAATGGACTTAGAAACATGAAATTAAACATATATGGTCCTAAGTGAGTGAGAATTCTAGGGGGAGACTTTTTGGTACTTTTTCTTTATTGGAATGGAACTTTTTGTAATTTCTTCACCAATGAACCTAGAAACATGAAATAAAGCTTATATATAAACCGAGTGAGTGGGAAACCACAATTGTGGGTTTATTGGTACTTTTTCTATATTCTAATGGTACTTTTTTGAATTTTCTATTACTATGGACTTAGAAACATGAAATTAAGCATATATGGTCCTAAGTAAGTGATAATTCTAGGGGGAGACTTTTTGGTACTTTTTCTTTATTCGATTGGTACTTTTTGTAATTTCTTCACCAATGAACCTAGAAACATGAAATAAAGCTTATATGGAACCGAGTGAGTGGGAAACCACAAGTGTGGGCTTTTTGGGCCTTTTTCTATATTCTAATGGTACTTTTTTGAATTTTCTTTAACAATGGACTTAGAGACATGAAATTAAGCATATATGGTCCTAAGTGAGTGAGAATTCTAGGGGGAGACTTTTTGGTACTTTTTCTTTATTCGAATGGTACTTTTTGTAATTTCTTCACCAATGAACCTAAAAACATGAAATTAAGACCGGAGTGAGTGGGAATCTACAAGTGACTGCTTTTTGGTACTTTTTCTATATTCGAATGGTACTTTTTGAATTTTCTGTAATAATGGACATAGAAATATGAAGTTAAGCATATATGGTCCTAAGTGAGTGAGAATTCTAGGGGGAGACTTTTTGGTACTTTTTGTTTATTCTAATAGTACTTTTTTGAATTTTCTATAACAATGAACTTAAAAACATGAAATTAAGCATATATGGTCCTAAGTAAGTGAGAATTCTATGGGGACACTTTGTGGTACTTTTTCTTTATTCGATTGGTACTTTTTGTAATTTCTTCACCAATGAACCTAGAAACATGAAATAAAGCTTATATGGAACCGAGTGAGTGGGAAACTACAAGTGGGTGCTTTTTGGTACTTTTTCTATATTCTAATGGTACTTTTTGAATTTTCTATAATATAATGGACCTAGAAATATGAAATTAAGCGTATATGGTCCTAAGTGATTGAAAATTCAAGCGGATACTTCATGGTACTTTTTGTTTATTCTAATGATACTTTTTTAATTTTCTATAGCAATGGACTTAAAAACATGAAATTAAGCATACATGGTCCTAAGTGAGTTAGAATTCTAGGGGGAGACTTTTTGGTACTTTTTCTTTATTCGAATGGTGCTTTTTGTAATTTCTTCACCAATGAACCTTGAAATATGAAATAAAGGTTATATGGACCAGAGTGAGTGGGAATCCGCAAGTGGCTGCTTTTTGGTACTTTTTCTATATTCTAATGGTACTTTTTTGAATTTTCTATAACAATGGACTTAGAAACACGAAATTAAACATATATGGTCCTAAGTTAGTGAGAAGTCTAGGGGGAAACTTTTTGGTACTTATTCTTTATTCAAATGGTACTTTTTGTAATTTCTTCACCAATGAACCTAGAAACATTAAATAAAGGTTATACGGACCCGAGTGGGTGAGCAACTACAAGTGGGTGTTTTTTGGTACTTTTTCTATATTCTAATGTTACTTTTTGAATTTTCTATAACATAATGGACCTAGAAATATGAAATTGAGCGTATATGGTCCTAAGTGATTGAAAATTCAAGCGGATACATCATGGTACCTTTTGTTTATTCTAATGGTACTTTTTTTTAATTTTCTATAGCAATGGACTTAAAACATGAAATTAAGCATACTACATGGTCCTAAGTGAGTTAGAATTCTAGGGGAGACTTTTTGGTACTTTTTCTTTATTCGAATGGTACTTTTTGTAATTTCTACACCAATGAACCTAAAGCCATGAAATTAAGCTTATATGGACCCGAGTGAGTGGGAAACCACAAGTGGGGGATTTTTGGTACTTTTTATATATTCTAATGGTACTTTTTTGAATTTCCTATAATAATGGACCTAGAGTTTCCAAAAAATCGAAGAATTTCAAAACCGCGGTTTCGGTTTTAAAAAATTAAAAACCGACCGGTTTCGGTTTTGTGATAATTTATTAAATCTTAAGTATTATAGAAACAAAATTAGTTGATAATATAGGAAATGATATACAAATCTAAAATTCAAACTTGACGGGTTATGGTTTAGTGAATGCGAATTTAAAAGTGATAATCAGTGGTACTATTTCCTTATTGCAATGGTACTTTTTGAATATTTTATAATAATAAACATAAAAATTTTAAATTAGGAACACATTTTGCATTTTCTATAATAACGGACCCAGAAATATGAAATTAGACATTTACAATTAGATTCACAAACGGAGACTTAATAGTACTATTTCTTTCTTCTAATTGGGGTGGCGAAGCGCACCGGGTCTGCTAGTTTCATATAAAAGAATCGAAATGTCTACGTAATTGTTGTTGTAATCTATATATATAAAAGAGTAACGTTACTGACTGACTGACTACTGATTCATCATCGCACAGCCCAAACGGCTGAAGCTAGAATCACGAAATTTTAACTGTGGGTTCCTCCCTCCCCAAAACGATCCGATAAGAAGGGATTTTTGGAAATTCGAACGTTTAGGGGGTAAAAAAGGGTAAAAACGGGTAAATTCGGTAACCTTATATCTTCAAAACTAATAAAGATACAAAAAAACTTAAAATAGCATGTTACTCCATTTAAAAAATAAGCTGACAGGTGTTTCGTACTTTTTAGAAATTCGAAACCTTTAGGGGAGAAAACGGGTAAAAACTGTATTTTGGTACTTTTTTTGCACCCTATGTATCTTTTAAACCAATAAACATAGAAACAAATTTTAAATCGTATTCTTTAATTAACAAATAATAAAAAATATAAGTTTGGTACTTTTTGGAAATTCGAACCTTTAAGGGATAAAAATTGTGTTAATTTTTGGTACTTTTTCATAAAATATGTTTTTCTATAATTTGACATAGACATACGAATATTTTATTATGAGCTCCCACCACGTTACAGAAATTTATTTGAATAAAATTGTACCACCTCAATGGGGATAAAAAAGGTACCAAAAAGGGGATAAAATCGGAAAAATACATTATATTTGAAATTATTAAGCCAATTTTGATAATTTTTTTTAACGTTGGTTCCTGGATTCATACAAAAATTAACTAACAGGGTGTTATTTGGAACTCGAGTACCAAGGTGTATATTGGGCCAAATCCGGGTAAACAGTTTGGTACTTTTTTAAAATATATTTATTCTTGGGCACATTAACACAGATTTTAATATTTTTATACATGCCTGTAGCATAAACAATTTTGGCAAAATGGAATATTTTTAAATTTCAAATTGTTTAAGTAAGAAAAGGGAAATTGGTACTTTTCTCCTAATGGTACTTTTTTAAAATTTTATATTATTTCAGTTATCGACATTAAAGTTAGCTGATATGTATTTGAGTGAAGTTAGTGTTAGGAATAGGGGATAATATTTAGGTACCAAAATGTGTGAACTGTACTATAGGTACTTTTTTGTTCATCTAATGGTACTTTTTTGAAATTTCTATAATAATGGACTTAGAAACATGAAATTAAACATATATGGACCTAAGTGAGTGAGAATTCTAGGGGGAGACTTTTTGGTACTTTTTCTTTATTGGAATGGTACTTTTTGTAATTTCTTCACCAATGAACCTAGAAACATGAAATAAAGCTTATATGGAACCGAGTGAGTGGGAAACCACAAGTGTGGATTTTTTGGTACTTTTTCTATATTCTAATGGTACTTTTTTGAATTTTCTATAACTATGGACTTAGAAACATGAAATTAAGCATATATGGTCATAAGTGAGTGAGAATTCTATGGGGAGACTTTTTGGTACTTTTTCTTTATTCTAATGGTACTTTTTGAATTTTCTATAACTATGGACTTAGAAACATGAAATTAAGCATATATGGTCCTAAGTAAGTGATAATTCTAGGGGGAGACTTTTTGGTACTTTTTCTTTATTCGATTGGTACTTTTTCTTTATTCGATTGGTACTTTTTGTAATTTCTTCACCAATGAACCTAGAAACATGAAATAAAGCTTATATGGAACCGAGTGAGTGGGAAACCACAAGTGTGGGCTTTTTGGTCCTTTTTCTATATTCTAATGGTACTTTTTTGAATTTTCTTTAACAATGGACTTAGAGACATGAAATTAAGCATATATGGTCCTAAGTGAGTGAGAATTCTAGGGGGAGACTTTTTGGTACTTTTTCTTTATTCGAATGGTACTTTTTGTAATTTCTTCACCAATGAACCTAAAAACATGAAATTAAGACCGGAGTGAGTGGGAATCTACAAGTGACTGCTTTTTGGTACTTTTTCTATATTCGAATGGTACTTTTTGATTTTTCTGTAATAATGGACATAGAAATATGAAGTTAAGCATATATGGTCCTAAGTGAGTGAGAATTCTAGGGGGAGACTTTTTGGTACTTTTTGTTTATTCTAATAGTACTTTTTTGAATTTTCTATAACAATGAACTTAGAAACATGAAATTAAGCATATATGGTCCTAAGTAAGTGAGAATTCTATGGGGAGACTTTGTGGTACTTTTTCTTTATTCGATTGGTACTTTTTGTAATTTCTTCACCAATGAACCTAGAAACATGAAATAAAGCTTATATGGAACCGAGTGAGTGGGAAACTACAAGTGGGTGCTTTTTGGTACTTTTTCTATATTCTAATGGTACTTTTTTGAATTTTCTATAACATGGACTTAGAAACACGAAATTAAACATATATGGTCCTAAGTGAGTGAGAAGTCTAGGGGGAGACTTTTTGGTAATTATTCTTTATTCAAATGGTACTTTTTGTAATTTCTTCACCAATGAACCTAGAAACATTAAATAAAGGTTATACGGACCCGAGTGGGTGAGCGACTACAAGTGGGTGCTTTTTGGTACTTTTTCTATATTCTAATGTTACTTTTTGAATTTTCTATAACATAATGGACCTAGAAATATGAAATTGAGCGTATATGGTCCTAAGTGATTGAAAATTCAAGCGGATACCTCATGGTACCTTTTGTTTATTCTAATGGTACTTTTTTTTAATTTTCTATAGCAATGGACTTAAAACATGAAATTAAGCATACTACATGGTCCTAAGTGAGTTAGAATTCTAGGGGAGACTTTTTGGTACTTTTTCTTTATTCGAATGGTACTTTTTGTAATTTCTTCACCAATGAACCTAAAAACATGAAATTAAGCTTATATGGACCGGAGTGCGTGGGAAACCACAAGTGGGGGATTTTTGGTACTTTTTATATATTCTAATGGTACTTTTTTGAATTTCCTATAATAATGGACCTAGAGTTTCCAAAAAATCGAAGAATTTCAAAACCGCGGTTTCGGTTTTAAAAAATTTAAAACCGATCGATTTCGGTTTTGTGATAATTTATTAAATCTTAAGTATTATAGAAACAAAATTAGTTGATAATATAGGAAATGATATACAAATCTAAAATTCAAACTTGACGGGTTATGGTTTAGTGAATGCGAATTTAAAAGTGATAATCAATGGTACTATTTCCTTATTGCAATGGTACTTTTTGAATATTTTATAATAATAAACATAAAAATTTTAAATTAGGAACACATTTTGCATTTTCTATAATAATGGACCCAGAAATATGAAATTAGACATTTACAATTAGATTCACAAACGGAGACTTAATAGTACTATTTCTTTCTTCTAATTGGGGTGGCGAAGCGCACCGGGTCTGCTAGTAAGATATAAAATACTAAAATTGGATAAAAATGTTAAAGTTATCAAAAATTTCCCATGCCATTAACGTGTCTCAGGCCACTAGAACAAGAAATGTAGGAACAAAATTAATATATTTTGAGAGATATTACATCATAGTTACTTATGTATGAGTTTTTGTCTTCGTAAGATACCGTTAACCTATTTGGAGGTATATCCAAACAAATTTAATTTTTTTAACGGCAGTTTCAAAATTTCATTTTCAAATTTTTAAAAATTTTGTTAAACAAATTTCAGTATTTTTTAATCATCACACAGGGATTTATTGAGAATATAATTGGGAATAAAAATGTGAAAAAAATATGTCAATACCTCCTATAGTTTTTTCGTACCTGCGATATAAATTTTGCGTTTTTCGGGAAAAACTAATTTGTTGGCCATATTTTGGCAAATGATACCAATTTCCTTACTCTTATGAATTTTAAGTAAAACCTATATAGAATATTATAGGCCAGATAATTATAAATATACTCTGAAAGTTTTACTAAAAGCGGACAATGTTAACCCTTAAGATTTTCCAATATTTGAAAATTCTAAATGAATGATAGCGAAATATTTTATATTTTTGTGCCGATATTAATAAAAGTTGTGAAAATTATAGCTCAAGGTCTTAGATTTACAATAACAGTGCAAAACTGGAAATTAAGCCTTAAGAGTACTAGGTGTCAATATTACCCTCAATTGACTGTGTTTTTCGTGATTTTAAAAGTTGGGGGTCATTTGCACCCAAAGTGCTCTTAAGGGTTAATTTAAGGTTCACCTTAATGTACATTTCTATAAATAAATTGATTTTAACATGTTTTCCTCATCTCTAATAAGTTTTCGCAATGACCAAAATGTGTTGTGTTACATTTGTGGTGAATACACAGTCAAAAATTTTAGAAAACCTATAACAGACTTAGTGAGCAGTGTTGCCAGGAGCTGGCGAAAAAAGAAGCTATATTGGATTCAAAAAAAGGCCAGAAAAAGCTAAACCGCTTTAGAAAAAAAGCCAAAAAAAAGCTAAAATATTATAAATTAAGAATTTTGGTTTATATTTATTTTTAAATAAAAAATTAGAAAATATGTTCATAAAATTCATCTGCTTTACTTAAAGGAAGTACTAAAAAGTTAAATACTAGATTAACCATGTCAGAAAATGGACATTGTTGGTTCTATATTTGTCCATTTGTAGTTTAATATATTCTGCCCCTGAGCCTTAAGCTTCGTAATTTTATTAGCACTTTAATTTTTCACTATCAATATGACATAATATATTTTTTTTTGGTTTTACTACTTTATTATCAACGGGAAAAAAATTGATTTTGCGTAGAGTTTTCATATGGTAATCTTTGTCGCAATTGCTCAATTAGTTTAATTTTTCGTATTATTTTTGTCATAATCTTCACTAAATAAAACGTTCTTTATTTTATCTCTCATTCATCAAACTAGTATGAAAAATGAGTCAAAAACATTAAACGATAATGGATCAAAGTCCTTGAATTTTAAATCAGAAAACAGCAAATGATTTATTTACTTTTTGTACTTTGTGCAATACTGGTTTTAAAAAAAGATGGTACGCCAAATTATAATCAGTGTATTAATTACTTAAAAGTTTGGCTTTTTAGAATTGCTGGTTTCACGAAATTAAAACAAAATGGGTTTTAACTCGAAGCATAGATCCACAAGACGTTTAACGGCTATTGATCGCCATCGAGTATCACAAGCCTTCAAGAGTTTGTGGGGCTCTTGTCCATTATATAATGATGAATATAATGTGTAATAACAATTTTGTCTTGAATGAGAATTTGCTAGACATTTAAGCTTTCAGATATAAAATACTCTATTTCATTTTGAACCACTTGATATTGGCAATTGTTATTTGTTCTTTTAATACTGCACAATTCTTGAGTATGTTGAAAAGCTAAATGAAAATCAGTAATGAATTAAAATGAAAATGGTTCACAAATATAAATTTAGCCTTTTTATTTACTCTTTAGTCTCGAAATTTTTAGCCTTTTTTAATTTCAAAAAAGGCTATTTTGAAATTAAGAAAAGGCTAGAAAAAAGCCACGAAGCTAAAACTAAAATTTCGAGGCTAAAGAGTAAATAAAAAGGCTAAATTTAGCCTCAAAAAGGCTAAACTGGCAACACTGTTAGTGAGAGACATGTATTTCAATTACTTTAGGAATAAGAATAAGCCGTGAGTTCAAAATATTCTGTGGAAAGTCTGATGTTTGGTATACCAATGATATAACTACGATGACTCCTACATTTGTGTTGTAATTTATATTACATGGTATGAATAAAATGCAAATGACATAACCTGATTTCCCATCTGCTAAAACGTCTCTACTGTCCCCACAATATGTACCATCTCATTTTAACGAAAATGAGAATCTCAATTAACAAAGCTGATGACTGGAAATAGTTTATGGACAGCACAAATCAAAGTTTTAAATATGTTTTACTAGATAAAGCAAATAAGCTTGCAGCTGTTGTAGGCCATTCTTCATAATTAAAGGAGGAGTACCAAAGCGTAGATCTTGTTTTAACACTTTCAGCCACAGTTTTATGTGTATAAGTTTATAACCAAAATAGCTGCCTTTTTACTTTAATTGGACAGTTAAAGGTTTTTATGGAATAAGGTGGTTAGTTTATTAACCACTATGGCTGTTTTCTAACTCAAGACATAACATTTTTGAGTTAAAAGAATTATTTTGATATATATCCCACTCGAATTCCACTACAAGACCAAAAAGCTTTGGAAAAAAGTCAAAAATGTTTTTGATTTTGGCAAAAAAATCAAAAATTGTATATCTTGATTTACAAAACATTTATTTTGATATATATCCCACTCGCATGTCACTAAGCATGGACTTAAGCGTTATTTTGAGCAAAAAAATTAAAAAGGGCCCATTTTGGAAAAACAGTTATATTTTGTATGTCTTGAGTTAGCCACTAAGTGACTAAAAACGTCTTCGAGGAAAAGACCTAAGCTTTCTTTTTAACAAAAAAAAAATTCAAAAAAGGTTCCATTTTGAAAAAAATGTCAACAAAGTTTTTGATTTTGCAAAAAAAGTCAAAAATAGCTTGTTTTGAGTTACAAAATATTTCTTTTGATAGATATCGAACTCGCATCCCACTAAGCGATCAAATAGGTCTTTAAGGTAAATGTCTAAGCATTATTTTAAGAAAAAAAAAAAAAAAAAACGGCCCATTTTGAAAAAAAATTCTAAAAAGTTTTTGACTTCTTTTATTTTTTTTTTAATACTTGTTTTCGAAAGATTGAAGAAAGAGCTATCTAAATTATTTAGGCCACATTTTGCTAAGGGCAATAGGTAATAAGTTACATGGATAAGAAAAAGCGCCTGCTTGGCCAAAATGTCAAATACCCCTCTAACTCAGAGAGTTCTCGAACGATCTTATTGAAAAATTGTGTCTGAATTTCTATCCAATAAAACTAAACCTTGGTGCAAATCGAAAGACATCGATTTCAAAAGTTGGTGCACTTGACATGAAATTAATCTAACCAGAGCAACCTGACGGAAAAGTTTAAACGATGACTTAAACAAATTTAATTGTTTAGCAAACTCCCCACTGATGTCACTAAAATTGTCTAAAGACTCTAGAAAAGGTAGTTAGAAAAGTGACCACTAAACCACAAGGACTTAAAAAACCATAAGTATTTGGATCAGCCATTTCCTGTTAGTTCAACAAAGTGGCTGCACAAAATTTTCATTATACAGAGCAGAGCAAAACAGGATCATTGGATCAAGAAACACTGGCATCTAAAATATGACGGTTGCAAAACAAAATTATTCCATTTTACCTCCATGTGCAGTATGTGAAGGCATTAGATAAAACTGATGCATGTATTGCCTTTCTTTCAAAAAATTTTTAATTATTGACAACAGAAAAAACTAAAAGAAGGTATTTTTGATGGCCTACAAATAAGACTCTGTTTTATAAATACAAAGAATAATTAAGAATCAGCGACTTGGAAACCTTTTGTTGCCATTGTGAACATTTTTCTAGGAAATCCGAAGACTGAAAATTATGAGGAATTAGTTATAGAAAATTTAATTAGCTTTAAATATTGTGGATGTAATATGAACAAAGAAACACATTTAGACAAGTTTCTTGAAAATCTTGGATCGTATAGCGCAGAATAAGTATAACGTTTCCATTAAGATTTAAAAGTGAAAGATGGTATAAAGAGTGAGCCAGAAGGAACTTGTAAGTTAACTAAAACTTAAACCGTTCAATATAAAAATTGACAAAAATACGTAAATTTATTCAAATATTATACAAATTCATTAAAGCTACGTTTCCGCATACACCGTAATCGGCACCGAAAACGAAATTCTATATATTTGCATCGAAAAAAATCGGCAACGAAACTTGGGAACGAAACGGCACCGATCAGTAACGAAAAACCTGTCATTTGGGGCCGTAATGAAAACGACTTCAAGTAGGTTGTTTTCGGTGCTGTAGGAACGAAATTATTTTGATTATTTTTTTATTTCAAATTTAAAGAAAATCAAAATGAATAAAAAAAATAAATTTTCTTTATTTGAAGAGGAAAAAATAATAGATTTTGTCAAAAATAGTGAAATTCTATTTAATGTGCGACATCCAAAATTAAAAAAATAATTTCGTTTCTGTTGCCGCAACGCACCCAACTGAAATGAAAACAATATAGAAACGAGACGGTGACGGTGACGAACACCAACGTTTTTCAGTTTTCGTTATCGGTGTATGCAGAAACCCAGCTTAAGCATTGAAATATTGGCATATTACTCGGTATTTTTTATTTACTTCATTTTTACGTTCGTTCTTTACCGCATTGCGATCTTGAAGTTGCTGAACTTTATACGACTTCAACCCAGCATTAGCTTTGGCGTATAAAATAATCAGTGCATTTAACTTTACGAGCTGCTTTTCTGATAGCAGAGTTCGATGCTCTTAGAAAGATTTGTTCGACTTCTTTTGTCTTACCAATATCTGTCAGAACTTTTTTTCTTCCTGATCTAGGTTTTCCTTCAATGTTCAAGTTCTCCTTATACTGTTTATTGGCTTTTCAAACAGTGTGATGATGAACCTACAAATATTTTTTTTTTTTTGAAAGTCAATATTGGTTTTTTTTGAAAAGTTTTAATTATTTTTTCAGGTTCTTTTTTTGGCGACCATTTTAAAGAAAATATCTGACATATTTTCAACAGCTAAGTTTTGGCAGGAATAGTGTGTTTAAATTTTTTTTAACTCACTCTTTATGTTGTTATATAATTTTTGTTTTCGATGCTAATTTTGCTTTTAGTCACTCAACTTTTAATGATCGTTTGTTACACCATATTTTCACTATAATAAGTCCCTTATTACACTCTACTGATGACTGTGATGTAGGGTATTATAAATAGTATAATTTTGCCGGAAAAATGAAAAATGCTTATCTTTAGTTTTTTCTTCCTTATATAACTTACTTCCCATCTCTAACAGTCATATGCCAGAGATTTTTGACCATAGGATGTAAGGAGGAGTATTAAAAAAAATACACCACAAAAACAAAAAACTAAAAAAGTATCAACCTAAAAGAAAAACAAAATAATAACTTATCTACAAGTCACTGACCCAAGTTGATTTTCCATGTTTCTATGTATTTTTTTTTTTATATTTTATGTTGAAATTTGTTATTTTCTTAACTTTTAAATCCCTAGTGTTGAGATAAATTACAACAAGTTACAATTTATACAGATTTTTATTTTAGAATATGTTTTATAGCAAACAAAAGAGTAAGAGAGAGGAAAAAAATTTGTTACAGGTGGAAATAATCCAAAAGTGAAAGAAACAAAATGTTAAAAATGCCACAAAGGAATGATATTAAGATTTTTTCTTGGCATTTTTTACATTTGGTTTTTATATAGTGTTTCTTGACGCATAAAGACATAAAATGTGAATATCTACATGTTTTAAGATAAAGTTTTCATTTCAAAATTTAAAAAAGTATTTTAGTTATTAATGGAAAAAGTTATGACCTTTAAGGATATTTAAATCATGATTTGCATATAATCGTATTTCATTTAATAAAATGAGAAATATTTTAATTAAAATACAAAGTACTAGTCTTAAAATTTATATTCTTGATATTAATATTTTCTCTTCCAATTAATTGTTCAATTATATTAAAAACTGATAGCATATTGTTTTAGTTTCACCTATGACTAGGCATACAAATTTAAAACTTAATAAACCACTAAAGCCTTAATAGATAGTATATTTTTTCTTTGATTTATAAATTTGATTTTCGTCGTATAAATACTTAAATCTCGTTTAAATGAACACCATGGGCCAAACCTAATTGTTTATTTGAACGTATAAAAACTATAATTATAGGTAGTATCTTGCTAAATTTAAAAAAGAAAATGTCAAGTCCTAAGGACACAAACATATAATAAGATGTTATTGTTGAACAGTAGGATGCAATTTAATTTGCACTTGATTTTCCATATTCTGAAAATTTGAGTATAATCGAATAACATTTAGGGGCTTAAATTGGTTTAGCTCATTGTGGAAATAACCTCAAAGAAACTAAATGATGAAAAATATGCAACTAAAAATAGTTTTTGCATATGACTTAAAAATATGGGATTTTACAATTTAATGCTGGTATTTTGAAACATTTGTACAATATTCAGAGTATTAGCCATTGTTTTCCCATCTTTCTGGCAACACATGGTTTCTGAGCCAAGAGAACTGACGAGTGTTGTCATAATGGAATATTACGGTTTCATGTCTTGCCTCGTATTCAGGACTTTTTCGGCAAATGATCGCTTTAAATGAATCAGTTGAATTTGGTACAGGTTTCCTGTGATTTTTTTGCTAATAATAAATAGTATACTTTTGCTCCCTCCTAATACAGAGAATTTCTTTAGGGCCATGAATATTCGACTGGTTGGAGTTATTGTAATGGATAATTTTTTCAATGCAAGTAATGATTCGGTGCAAAAAGGTATTTCTTTTATAGCGATCAGGCATCATTATGTAAATTCGCTAATTTTGGATGAATATTGCTGCTCGCAGACGTTTTGAAATTGCTGTAAAGATAGCTGGCCTGGGCGATCTTTGTCTTCCGTGTCATAAACTCCATTTCTGAACAACACAAACCATTTCTCACACGTTGAAAAGGATGGAACACATTCACCACAATCTTTGGTGAGCAATCGGTGTGCTTCAGCGGCACTTTTGTATACCCAACAATACCATAGTGGGGAGGGTATAATGCGTTTGTACACCCAATAATATTAGTCTAAAACTACACCCAATAATATTAGTCTAGGGGGTTTGAGGTCAAAAAGTAAACTTTTGTTTAAAGATGAAATGTACACTTAAAGTTTTAAGAAAAATTTTATTTTTAAAGTATAAGTAAAGTAAAGTCCATGCAAGGGTGTTAAGTAAAAACTTACTTATATTTTCACGCAATTCAGTGATTTATATATGTATAATTTTCCTAATAATACCATTCACCTCTAACACATTTGAAAAATATAACATTTCTACATCAATAAAAAATCAATTATGGGGATACCATAAACCGTTAAGAATATATGCCTAAATCTACAAGTCTCTAAAAATTATTTTATTTTTGATATTCCATGGAGAAAAAAAATGTAGTCCCACTTTCCCCCAAGCTGTTTTTTTTTAATAAAATGAAAGGAGGGAGTGTCTTGTTTCGATAAAAAAAAAAGTTTTCGGAAATTTTCGGAAAAGGATGATAACTTAAAATTTTTTGTCGAATAATAAACGAAATATCAAAAAATTCTTACCTATGTATGGATTTCGATGGTGGGCGCGGCCAATTTTATTGAAACTCGGAATGCGTTCTTTTTTTGTTTCAATAAATGTATGTACCAAATTTCTAGACTTTTGCTGGGATATAAACAATTTTATGCGAAAAAATCAATTTGGACGTTGTTTACTGTAACCATATATATGGTTGATACAATCATGTAAATCATAAATTAACCATATTATGGTTACCACAATCATGTAAATAGTTACTGTGACTATAATATTGTTAAAAATCTTGTAACACTATTTAAATGGTTACAGTAACCATGCTCAATTATATTTTTTCTCTGCGTGTGGTCGGCTGGCTGGCTGTCCATGTGCGCAGAGTATAGGTCCCAATTTTGAAGATATTTCGATAAATTTTGGTACTTATTATTTTTCGGCTCAAGGACCAAACCTATTGAAACTGACTGAAATCGGTCCATTATTCCACCTAGCCCCCATACAAATGTCCTTCCGAATTTGGACTTTATCGGTCATAAATGTTTAATTTACATATGTATCTCCACAAATTCCGCTTCATATAAGTTTTATAAATTCAAAATTCAGGTCACCAAAAACACAATAATGTTTAATAACTAAGTGAGAAAAAAAGTTTAAAAAACAAAAATCTCGTTCCTTTTGTAAATCCCGCATTTTTAAGTCAAACACCAAATACTTGATTTACCCTTGGCTGTGTAAATTAAAATAATAAAATTTTATATCGATCGTTAAAACTTGACACTAAAAAAACATCATAAATGTCCATGCCTATTTCAAATCCCAAACTTTACATTTTAAACACTTTTTTAATCAAATTTAAATTTTTTTTTAAATTTTATAACATATCTTGGCGTTACTAAAGTTTAATATATATCAGTCATTTCACCAACACAATTGGTAGATGGTGTGCTACAAAAGTGTTAAAGGAAGGCAACTTACAAGACATTGTCACTCACATTATCATTAGCAGTGATTACAAAAGGCATTTAAGACTTATTTCAAGACTCTGTCGCTCATTTTGTCGCCTACATATATATCATTTACACCACCTTTAAATATTACAAATGTTCTGTATTGAATTGCTAATAGTTTTAGATATTCTCTTTGTGCCGACCACTGGCTTAACTGCATACATATATACGACAAACATTGTATGTGTACAATAAATAGATGTCATCATCATTTTATGTGTAGTCATTAATTAGTACAAGTTAATCGCAGTGGCCTCAAATGTATTGAATAGATTATCACAATTTGATACCAAATAATGAGAGTTGATAATTAATATTTTTTTGTGTCAAATTGACAACAATTATTAATTAAATGATTTACAACGTCCATGACAATAAATAAAATATTGAATGCCTTTTGTTTTAATAAGTCTTTAGTAATTTTGTTTCAATTATTTTAACAATGTCTACATGTTTTCATGTGTCATTTGATGTTGGTTTATTTAATGAAATTATGCTGTCACTAAAAAACTAATTACAGCTGTATATGTAGCAATAGTTATACTATACGTATAATGGAACTCTATATTAAAATGTATGAAAATATATATTTTTAAAATCTATGAAACCTACTTTAATTGTCCATTATTTCTTAAGTCTTTTTGATTTTGATAAAATATCAAATTATATTGTATCAATGACACTACTAGCAGCAAACTATTAGTTATAGTTACCTAAAGTTGAAGAAGTAAAATGAATCAATATGTAGTTTTGTAATTTTTTGATGGAGGGTATAAAAATAAAACAAGTAAGAGTGCTATATTCGGCTGTGCCGAATCTTATATACCCTTCACCAAATTATACTTCAAAATTTTAAATATTTTTAGGTAAACAAAATTTAATTTTTTTCCAGTAGTTTTGTTCATTTTTTGAAAAAAAAATTTTTTTCGATTGTTATTTAATTTTTTTTTTTAAATTTAAAATTTGTTTTTAAATTTAAATTTTTTTTTTTAAATTTAAAATTTTTTTTTTAAATTTTAAAAAATTTTTTTTTGTGAAAAAAAAATTCGGGTTAAAATTTTTTTTTTCCGATTTTGACCCTTTGTAGGTCCAACTATATGTCTTATATACGTCGTTGCAAATGTCTTTGAAATATCTATCATTAGATATCCATATTGTCTATATTAATGTCTTAGTAATCCAGATATAGGTCAAAAATCTAGGTTGTCTTGGTTTTTTCCTCATATCTCAGCCATTTTTGGACCGATTTTGCTGATTTTAAATAGCAAACTTCTCGAAAGCATGTCTGACAGAATTATTGAAGATTTGGATCCCGAAGATATCTGGGGTCTTCAGAAAATTGATTTCAACAGACAGACAGACGGACATGGCTTAATCGACTCCGCTATCTATAAGGATCCAGAATATATATACTATATATGGTCGGAAATGAAAAATGTAGAAATTACAAACGGAATGACAAACTTATATATACCCTTCTCACGAAGGTGAAGGGTATAGAAATAATGAAACGATCGAGAAGTTCTTTCGGTTTTCTAATTTTTTTTTACCAAAAATTTAAACTTTTGGAGAGTTGTATAAAAAACTGCTCAGCAGTTTGATCACCGGGATGGTTATTCAGTAATGACCCCTAATAGATTAAAAAATATATTTTTTTTCATGCTGATGATAAAAATGTTTTACTAAAGTATTTAATTAAACATTTTTTTTTTAAATATTTTTTAAACCCTCACCAAAGTTATTCAAGTCAACGGATTTTACAAGCTGATGTGCGAAGACAAAAAATCATGAAATAAATCACTGAAATTTAAACAAATGTGTGTTTTATCCATCAATATTTCTCATTTGAATTTATTTACTTCACTGCCTCCTATTCAAACAAATAGAACATTTACTTTTTAATTTATTTAGCAATCAAATTGCTGTGTGCCTCACAATCTAAAACCCTGTAAATAATGTAAGTTTTCTTTTCAAAAAATAATAAAATTCACAAAAAAAAAACAAACAAATACATATTTAGAATATTGTTTCCACTTAAAAATCTTTTATGAAAACCCAATGTTAAATTGAGCAATAACCGCGGTTTGCCAACTTTTATCTAAAAGCTATTTCAATGGGATTTTCTACTGAATAGAATCTAATGACCACAATGAAGTTTTGTGATGAAAACTGTTTTGGTTGGTATAAACCACTACTTATGTTTATACAATATTATCATAACTCACACACATATAATTTTTACAGCCATGCACCCTGAATAAGAGGACCCCCAAAAATAATTTATGCAAAATATGAATAAGTTTTGTTAAAACGATTTTTGGGTTTTTTGTTTTTTTTTTTAAAGGGGGCATGAGTCTTGTTAAGCGTATTTAGTTAAATTAATATTTCAAATATTTTTACACTTTGGTTTTTAACATTTTATGTTGAAATCATAATAACGTTCATGATGCTGCATTTGCCACAAGAGGTTTATAGTTGCGTAAAAACAATATTACATTTGTAATGAATTGTAATGAGCGCATTATGACAAACATACTTTCATAAATTGTGCAACACTTTTTAATTGCTAAAATATACATATACATACATTATTATAAAATATGCTTACAAAATTATAATCCTTATTATTGCAACCTACACCACCATAATACACCCCATTATGCGTTTGTGCTGATGTTTGTAACGCCCAAATATATTAGTTTAACACCGACATAAATGTATACCGATCAACTCAGAATCATTTTCTGAGTCGATTTAACGACGTCCGTCTGTCAGACTGGATGTAATTTAGAAGATATTTCGATCCAGTTTGTTGCAAGGACAATTTCTATTAAAACTGGTACATTGTTTCACCTAGTTTGTACATAATTGTCTTCCGAAATAGGACTTCGTCGGTCATAAATGTTTAATTTATCTACACAAATTTCGCTCCAAATAAGTTTTATATATGCGGAAGTCTCGTCACTAAAGCTCCCACACAAGGTTGGTATAAATCACACGACCTAATTTCATGGCGATCGGTACATAAGTAATTACTCATAGCTCCCATATAAGTCCAACTTACGAAAATCATACACGAAAATAAATTATTGAAATTTAAAAAAAAAAAAATGTGTTTGCTTATTTACTCAGTGTAGGATATTATATGGTGTGGTTTGACCTACCATAATTTCTTACTTGTCTATAACTATTAAGAAAAATGAAAAACAATAAGAATCTTATCCAGCATTCATTATGGCTTGTTTTCACTTTTACTATTTATTGATCTCAAATCTTAATGATTACTTATTTTGTACTTTATTTACTATGTATAGTACTTTAAATTTAAATGTATATATTTTTGTTAATTGTAGTTTTTATATAGTTAGTAGCTTTTATTAACCATATAAGGCCCTTAAGGGCTCGGTTATGTAATTGAAGAATTAATAAAAAAAAAAAAAAAAAAATGAGAAGTAAGGAGGCTCTATCTTAAAAACATAAAATTTCCAAATTTTTGAATCGAATCGAATAAAAAAAATATCAGCAAAATCGCTCCATCCGTTCTTACGTGATGCCATTACATACATGGACCATTTAATTTTTATATATAGGGGGGATTTCACGTCAAGTGAACTTTTAAAATCGACAAGATCGGTCAAGAACTCTTGGAATTAGAGGGGGTCAAAATTTGACATTTTAACCAAGTAGTTGTTTTTTCTTATCTATGTAACTTATTACTAGGGGGCGGATTTATATGCAAATGCATGTTTTTTCTCGAACATCCAAATACAATGTAGACCAATTATCTATACGAATCTCACATTTTGCTGTAAAATGGCATCGATTTGTTAGTGCATATTTTTGCATATTTTATTGATAATGCATATTTTGTTATATTTTACTTCAAAATGCATATTTATATGCATATTATCCAAATTTTTAATAAAAATATATTTTTTTGTCGACAATGGGCAATATATTGTCTGGACAAAAAGTTTTTTGTCGACTTTATTATAGAAATAGCATTAAATGTTATAGACTTACTTCTTTCGACATCGAGTAACTGGCATTAAGTTCTTCATTTCTCTATCAGCAGTTGACAAACATTTTGCTTCAAAAAAGTTTAGATTTTTTTCTAAGTATCAAAAATTCAAATGTATCGAAAACAGTCATAATTGTTTTCATTGCAATTCCGATTAATAAGAGATTTCGTTATCGAAAGATTTTTTAACTCCATATACGTAGCGGTGACTGTGTCATTACAGTCATTTCCCAGTAGTTTTAGAAGACTGTCCTGAACTAGTGATTTTCCTATCATTTAGTGTGACAACCGGTAAGCTGGGGATTAATTGACCATTATGGATAACTTAGAGATAAATGCAGTACACAATTTAAAGTGACTACACTATAGATTACTTAGAGACACTTAAGTGACATTTGTCTTTACGCTAGATACCATGGGATGTATAATGTAATAGCACATAAAAAATTACCCATAATATATAAATTGGAGTCATCCAAGTGATAAGACATTAGTGACAATTACTGTCTATTAGGGAAACATTTACTACTTGCTTAACTGAGATCAAAATTAAGGTTGGATGCTACTTTACATCACGATCAATATACTGACATTCATTCATAAAAAGGTTAATTAATATATTTTTCGTTTTCTCACAATAACAATTATAATTTTAAAAGTTTAGCTATTTAATTCCTAGTATAATTTAAAAAGTCCTAACTGTTGGGAACACTGTTGTGTATTTTTTGGACATTGCGCGAATTATAATTAATTACTTTATGTTTATGTACTAAAATATAAACGCATATATTTTAAGTTTTTAGGTCATATTTTGATTTTTTTGAAGCATATTTTAGGCGCATATTTTACAATAATAAATGCATGAAAATCCGCCCCCTACTTATTACCTATTGTTCTTAGCAAAATGTTTTTCTTTTTTTCAAAGCTCAAAAGAAAGCTTCAGATATTTTCCTTGAAGACCTATTTGGTCGTTTATTGGGATGCGTTTTGGATATCTATCAAAATAAATGTTTTTTAACTCAAAACATAAAATATTTTATTTTTTTTGCAAAACCAAAATCACAAAACACTTTTGTAATTTGTTTTGCTCAAAAGTAAGCTATCTTTTGATATTTTCCTTGAAGACTTTTATGAAAGCTTAGTGGTATGCGAGTGGGATATCTATCAAAATAAATATTTTGTAACTTAAGATATTGTTGACGTTATTTTTGCAAAATCTAATTTTTTTTCAAAATGGGCCATTTTTCTAATTTTTTTTTTTCTCAAAAAGAAAGCTTATATCCATTCCTTTAAGGGGTTTATCAAAATAAATATTTTGTAACTCAAGACAAAAATTTTTGAAAATCGAACTTTTTTTCAAAATGGGTCTAATTTTTATTTTTTGCTTAAAAGAAGCATAGGTCTATTCCTTTAAGAGCTCTTTGGTCTCTCAGTGGGATGCGAGTGGGATATACATACATATATCAAAATAAATGTTTTAGCACAAAAATTGTATGTCTTGAGTTACAAAATATTTATTTTGATAGATTTAGCTCTTTTTTTTCCAAAAAATAAGAGAAAAATATTGCGCGAAATGTGCAAAATATACATCAACTAACACAAGAATATATTCGTTATAGGGTCGCGAATAGAGATGCTAAACGGGGAATCCCGTTCCCAAAAATAATTTTAAATCCCGGGGTTTTCGGGATTTTCCATATCCCGTTTTTCATAAATAAATAGGGGAAATTGTCATTTTTGTGTGACTTTTTCATTCATTTTGACATTGTACATGCCCGAATGTACAATGTGATGTTCAGCAAAGTTGTTAAGCTCAACTCCTGCTACAATATAGTTAAAAAAGGAAAACGGTATTTTTGGTTTTCCTTGAGTGGGGCTCTAGAAAATCAATTCTTCAACTTTTTTTGTAAGTTATCTAACAAAACTCAATTTAAATCTTCTTCAAATGAAATTGATTTTATCTCAGATGAGGAGCTCGAACATATATTATTAATAAATGTAAAAACCCCAAATAACAATAACGAAACCAAATTATAATGTAGATTTTCAACTTGCAAAAGAAATACATCATTTTATTTCTGAAGGAACAAGAGGAAAATACTTGCAGATTTGTTATAAGTATTTGCAAACGGGTTTGCCAAGGTGAAAGATGTTTTTCGGCAGCAGCATATGTCGAAAACAAAATTCGTTCCAGAATGGCAGATGAAACCATAGATGCAATAGTATTCTTAAGAAGCTATTTAAAATAAACACTTTTTATACTAAAGTACGGTTTTTCACCAGTATGTCGATTTTTTTCACGAAAAATCGTATAGCAGAAACGCATTCTACTGAAAATTCTAAGAAGAAACCATAGGTCTAAAATCAAATCCTATCGCATTTCGTCTTTTATCCAATGATATTTCAGTATATATATTTTTTTAATAGTTTTTTTATTGGATAAAAGACGAAATGCGCAAGATAGGATTTGATTTTAGACCTATGGTTTCTTGGGGATAATTTCATAGAATTTTGCGTAGATTGCGTTTCTGCTATACGATTTTTTACGTTTTGATCGTCCATACAAATCGACCCGGCCTAATGTACATACTTTATTGTTATTTCTTCTTATATAATGACTCATGCAAGTATTTTATGCTTTTTAGTGTCTAATAAAAATGAATTCCTAAATAAAAAATTTACTTTCAATTGTAAAGACATAATTATGTACGTTTCTTTCTTATAATTTTCGGGATTTTAGATTTCCTGAAAATTCCGAAACCCCGGGTCGGGATTTCGGGATTCTTTTTCAAATCCCGAACCCCGGGATTTTTAAAAATCAGTCCCGATTAGCATCTCTAGTCGCGAATGAATATTGTAGACATTAGAAAATTTGCAATGCCAAAGATCAATTGATATAAAATATGATAAAAAAAATACGTTGGTGATATGCTGAAAATTCGATGATGACCGTTTAATTACATTTTTATTTGAAGTTTAATTGTCAGTAGATGTGTTCAAATTTTTTATATAAATTAATAACAATCTTCATTATAAGGTTTTCATTTATGGATTAGAAGGTATCTTGCCTCGCTTCAACTTGATCAGAATCAATAATTGTTAAACAAATATGTACATATTATCAAGCCTGTCACACATTTTGTTTGGAATGGTTTCAATTCCGAATCGATTTCCGTTCAGCTTCCGTGTAATTTATTAATTCCAAAAATATTTAATAATTCTGTATTTCTGATTTTAATTTGACAGCGTTTTGTATATTAAATCAAAAGTGAAGTTTTTGGTACAGAAATTTATTGAAAATTTTATAAAAGCAAATAATTACAAAGCAATATCAATTTCACTTTGTGAACTGAAAGTGGTTTCATTCCGAAAGAAATTTTCGTTTCAATTTTTCTGAAGAAGCGAAATACGAAATTAATTCCACTTTCGATCGGAGTGAAATTCTGTGACAGGCCTGTATATTATGAAATAAACAATTTTGAAGAATTCTTTATTGAATTGTGAATATTTTGTCTTGTACTACTTTAATTTTGCTATCTGTGTCCCAGTGTTTCTGTGTAATAAAAAACTATTATTCCGTTTTCTTGACTTCTTTGAAAACTTCACTTTTTAAACATCTTATGGTTGGTTGAATTTTTCTCATTTGTATATTATTTTCATGGTTAAACGGACATTCTGATTGCGGATGAAATTATATTTTTCTACTTTTATAATCGTACAAGTTGTACTAAGTACTTATATAAAGGTTTATGACTTTTGATTCACATATACTGGTTATTTATTGTTATTTACAAATGCATTTTGTTATATAAATAATAACACCAATACACATGAGTTTGAGCATTATCTTTGAATAGATAACAACCTAAACTTATGGTTACTCGATTAATTTCTAAAAATTTAAACCGGTTTTTCGTATTAAGATTTTCTATTTATTTACGTGTATTTACTAAAATGATCTTAATTTTTTGCGATTGATACAGTGCACAGAGAAAACAGATTCGTAATAGCAACCAAATTTGTTACCAATCGAACGATTCGGTTGCACACTTCGAATTTTTCGGTTCTATCAACAGAAAATCAGTTTATAAAGAAGAATTTCGGTTAAAGTAACCAAACTTTTGTTACCCCTTCTATAATTTTGTAGCCACAACTGTAAAATTCGGTCACTAATGTAGAATCATTCGATTGGCAACAAATTCGGATGCTATCACGAATCTGCTTTCTCTGTGTGTGTGTTTTTTTTATTGTTTTATAAATGAGATTGTGAATCGCATTTATAAAATTGTCTATTGTTCAAAGTCTTATATTCCGCCAATCATTCAAAATTGACATTTTAAGCTCTTCAATTGAATTATAGATTGTACAAAAATACATATAAACGTCTGTTAATAAAAACATAGGGATTTTTGATAATTCGGTTTATAAATATAACTAGCAGTAATCAAATGTTTGAGCACAAGTGTTTTAGTCAATTCTTTTTGTAGTTTTTTATATACAGAACCCTGCCTACCATAGTGACAGGATGCAAAAGCAGGTCAGAAATATGTGGACAAATTAAGAAGTTTTATGAATAAAATCATCCTCTTTTGTAAACATTTCTAGATGTAAATTTCTGTATTTATAGAGATCTTTGTTGCAACTGCATATCTATTGCCATACCAAGAACTATTTGGGAACATTTTCTGCTTTGGGGTCCAAAACTTTTCTACAACATTCCCTCGAGCATTGAGAACATAAAAATATTGACCCGGAAGTTGGGAAAAATTTTGACTTCAATTTCCGTGCTCTGGCTTTGGCCTCTAAATGTTTAGCAGAGTTCATGTCAGGAACTTTTTCAGCCTTGTATTTTTTAAACCTGCATTGGCTTTAATTTTTCGTACTAAATACGAATGTCGGTCGGTCAAGCCCGACCATCTAATACCCTTTTTTTTTTTTTTCTTGGACCAGCACTGAGGGGATGACCCCTACTCATGCAAAGCATTGTGTTGGAACTAGGAAAATAGGTTATGGGAGGGAGGATAGAGGGAGTAGTGTTTGTGGACATTTGATTTGAATTTTCCTATATTGAAAGTGGGAGGAAATACTTCAGGAGAAAGCTTATTCCACATACGGACAGTACGGCTAAAGAACGAATTTTCCCTGTAATGTGTTGTGCGATCTACCGTCCAGTCGACAACTAATTGATGTTGAAAATCTAGGGGTTTCGGGAACAACTTCACTAATTTCAGCAGAGCAAATACCATTGTAGTATCGGTAGAACAGTGAAACACAACCCACATTGCGACGATGTTCCAGTGAGTCAATAGAGCTGGATACCCTACTGTCACCGATAAGCATCTTCGCCCTCTCCTGTATGCGGTCGAGTAACTCTAAAATAGACTTCGAAGCACCGGCCCACACATGAGAGTTGTATTCCATTTTAGGTCGGATATAAGTGGTGTAAATAGTAAGGAGATCAGATGGAGTGAAGTATTTCTTACATCGTTTTAGAAAACCAAGGCACTTGAATGCTTCTTTCGACACTCGAAAAATGTGTTTTGTCCAGCGGACATCGCACTGAATACTCATGCCCAGAACATCAAGAGCTTCTGATTACTTAATATTTACACCACCTATAAAAACAGATGGAGCAACATGATATGTTGTGCGTTTGTGGGTTAACAAACAACATTGGGTCTTGCGTGCATTAAAATCGACTCTATTCGCACAACCACATTCAGAGATTGTCACAAGATCTTGGTTGAGCGTACCATTCATATTTTGCCTCGTTGCCCTAATCTCCGACAGGCTTGGTCTATAATTGAATGCATATGAATGGCAAATGTTGCTGTCATCTGCAAAAGAGTAGATAGGGTTGGAAGTTTGACGCAGAAGGTCGTTTATAAAGATAAGAAATAGAGTAGGAGAAAGGACGGAGCCTTGCGGTACCCCTGAATTGATCTTGAACTCGTTTGTTGAAATGCTATCTATAACAACTCGTATAGTGCGATCTCTGAGAAAGCTCGATATAAATCGACAGAAGTTATTACCAACACCAAAAGCAATAAGTTTTGCTAAAAGCGCACCATGCCATACTCTATCAAACGCTTTAGAAATATCTAGAGCCACCACTTTACTTTCGCCAAAACGGTGTATGGAACGACACCATTTCACCAAGGCTAGCAAGTCTCCCGTAGAGCGCCCTCTACGAAAGCCATACTGCCGGTCGCTGAGTAAATTGTTGGACTCTAAATATTTCACAAGATGGTAGTTAACCATACTCTCCATAACTTTGGAAAGTGCAGAACAAATTGCTATTGGGCGATAATTTTCAGGGTTGTTAGCCTCTCCCTTTTTAGGAATTGGCGTTACATTAGCAACCTTCCAACATACTGGAAATTTGCCGGCACGGTATAAAGTGCTGAAAAGGTTAGCTAATGGACGAGCTAGCGTCGAAGAACACTACTTCAAGACCAGTGCTGGTATACCATCAGGCCCAGGAGACTTATTTATGTTGAGATCCGCTAAAACCCTGATCCTAGGGCTGAAAAAAATGCATGTTCATGCAACTTGATCGAAATATCATAAAAATTGTAACCTGTACTTTGCGCACAATGTTTACATGGACAGCCATCCAGCCAGGCAGACGGAAAAACGGACGGACAACGTTTAATCGACTAAGAAAGACTGAGTCAATCGGTATACTTTAAGGTGTCTGTTAGACTAATATTTTTGGACGATACACACATCTTCCACTCTGCCACCTCCCCACTATGGTGGTGTGGTGTATAAGTATATAAGAAGTAAATTAAATATTGAGCTCATAAATTAAACTTGGTTATTATTGGTTACTATAGATTTTAGTGACTTTGGCAGTACATGAAAATAGTTTAATTCAACTAATTTTATTATATTTAGCAATAAATTACTATGTGTTTACCTAAGTTTTCAAATTTTCAAATTAAATCTTATCAATTGATTTGTCTCATCTATTAAACAGCCAATACTTCAACAAAGAAAACAAAATAATGAAAAAAGAAAATATTTTATGAGTTAAATATGTAAAAATATGCTTAGGTATGCTGTAAAAAGCAAAATATGCATTAACAAAACTAAAATTCTTAAAATTGTCTGAAACGCGTTAATAAATAAGTCATATGTTTATACGACGCACAGCTAAAAATATGATATTGCATAGTTTTGGTTGCCCTTGTTATTAGTATAGGTCCACAAAATGATATTGATGTAAAGGGTATAATAGTGTTAAAAATGTAGGAGGGGTATATCAATTTGTAACTTTAGTGTAAATTATTTCAACTGCTTTTAAACAAATGAAAATGTATTGTAGAATCTAGAAAAGATATTGTTATGTATATCAATTTCCGGCAACACTATCTTACACCAACAGATTCAAATAACCGATTACTCTAGTTTTCTTATTTACTACTGCGTGTTTCTTTTGCATTATAGAAAATCTCTATTAGATAAGAGTATTTATTTTAAACAACAATACAAAATACAAACAGAAGACCAAAAGCACAATAAAACGACATAATAAAAATTTCATTTTTTTTTTTACTAGGATCTTATTTAATGCGGCTAAGCCTTCCTATAGTCTATTATTCAAAGTGTAATTTTGCACTGTACTTGCGAGAGTACCATGTATTGCTGCACAAAATACTTTACAATATTTATATGCACAAGAACTCTTATTGTTCAACTCATATACAATAGTTATATAAAGATATTATAGTATATAAATACATATACGACCATTTATTTATATATATTATATATACTATATAATGTTATATGAGTATTTATATTTATTTATAATAATGGCATAGTGCATTTGTGCGATAAAGAAAAGGAAAAAAGGTTACAGGACTTTAGAAATCAAACATACACATGTGTGTTAAATACAACTGACTACAATAAACTGTATGAGTAATACTTTTAAATAAATTCTAAACACTATATTTAAGGCTATATGTATAGGGAGTATTTTAATTTTAAAGAAACTTACAAAATAAAAATAATATATGTAGTTTGTTAATGCAAGGAAAATCGTTAGGATATAAATATGAAATTAAACGTAATCAAAACCGAACGGATCCCTCTAAATCTAATATATGGGCAGTTCCACAAGAATGACAACCTCTACTGAAAAAAACAAAAAACACTTGCAACTTTTTTATACCCTTCACCATGAGTGGCAAGGGTTGATTTGTTTGTCATTCCGTTTGTAATTTCTACATTTTTCATTTGCGATCACACAAAGTATATATATTCTGAATCGTTATAGATAGCGGAGTCGATATAGCCATGTTCGTCTGTGTGTTGAAATCAACTTTCTGAAGCCGCCAAATAACTTACATACACGAATGATACATCAATATCTCCGAAATTCTTCCGGCTCGGTTGCTATTTAAAATCGAGAAAATCGGGACAACCTCGATTTTTGACCTATTTTTGACCCATATCTGGATTACTAAATCATTAATATAGACAATATGGATTGCTAATGATAGATATTTCAAAGACCTGTACAACGACGTATATAAGACCATAGTAAGTTGGACCTACAATGGGTCAAAATCGGAAAAAAAAATGTTTAACCCGAATTTATTTTTTTCACCATAATTTTTTTTCACTAAATATTAACGGTCTAATTCATAATAACTTAAAACAATTTTATAAGTCGTTAATAAGAAAAAAATCGAAAAACAGTATTCATAAACGTTTAATAGTGTTATAAGTCTGTTATAAACCATTCATAAATTTGAAATATTTATTGTAGGTTCGACACTACTTTAAACCTACTTTAAGGTATTATTTTTCCATTTTATCTGGAAAAAAGCGAATTTTAAAGGTAATTGTTTATAAATTTGCAATAATAGACGATACTATTGCAATTGCTAAACATAATTTTAACTCCGCCGGGGAATAAATCACACTTTAATAATATATGATTTTGTTTCATATTCCTCCGACATTGAGCTTCATGAGGTTCGCAAGTGAGTTTTATAGACATTTTTGTAATTTTCTATTAACCTGTAACGCCATGTAATAATAAAATGTGTAAAAATTGTGGAAGAAGGTCCACACAATCTAATATACCCACTCCGGAATTAAAATTATGTGTTTCCACATAGAAATTCATTAAATTTTGTTAAAATTTAACAAAATGTCAATAAAAATAAATTAATAAAACAAATTATAAAACAGTGATGTTTATTTTATCACAGAATATTCGTCATTCGTATACTTTTAATAATAATTGTAATAAAATATATAAAAACGTTTGTATATTAATTCATTTTAGCCTAATATAAATTTACTGGAATCAAATATAGATTATTTTCTCTAAAAATTAGTTTTTATCATCAAAAATGTATTATTACTAAAAACAAACAATGAAAACAAAAGAGAATTTACGAATATTTTATCCTAATGACAAGCAACACTAACAACGAAAAAGAAGAAATAACTGAGAAGCATTGCCAGCTTAGACAAAAAACAGTACATTAGTTATTGTGCCTTTATCAAACGTTTATGAATAGAATACTTTTATTAAAGGTTTATACAGCTAAAGTGTTTGGTAACAAATTTGTGCTTTAAATCTACAATAAGATTTTATTATGAATTAGACCGTAAAAAAAATTTAAAAACTAAAAAAATTTTTTTTTAAAATTAAAAAAAAATTATTAAATTTAAAAAAAAATTTTAAAATTTAAAAAACAATTTCGAAAAAACAACTGGAAAAAAATTAAATTTTGTTTACCTAAAAATATTTAAAATTTTTTTTTTAAAGTATATTTTGGTGAAGGATATATAAAATTCGGCACAGCCGAATATAGCTCTCTTACTTGTTTTAAGATGATTTGATTAGGAAAAAACACAAAAATGTTACTATGTGAAGTTATTTAGAGCTTAATAGTTACATCATTTTAACGGCAAAAATAATAGTTTAATTTTTTTAATTTAATTGGTTTAGGCTAAGATTGCGGCGAAATCTAAGCTCCAAATTAGCATGTGATATGAAATGAATTTGACTCTGATAGTTTTTTTGCTATTATCAAATTGTTTATTGAAACCGAATGTATATTTTCTATTTATTTTTTTAGTTTTTGTATTCATACATTTACAGAATATATATTATTTTACTATAAGAGAAAAATCTGCAACGTACGGTATGTCACGTACGATATTAAATTTTATTTATTATAAAATTATCCCAAGATTGTTTTTATTTAAATATGACGGATTCTAAAGTAAAAATATTTCGTTTAGTGTAAGAAATTAAAACTTAACGCCTTTCACTTTTAAAAAGTGTTCGCATATTTCTACATGTACCTCAAAATTACTTCCGTTTTATGTCACGTACGATATACCCTTATTTCGCTCGATATTTTGGACAACATTGCTTCGAAAGTACTTTTTATTATTTTCAAATATAGTACCCTCTGAATGCAATATAAAGACCAAATTATTTTTCACATACTCTTATTTTTGCAAAATCTATTCCACTCTATAGGCGTACAAATGTCACGTGCGATGACATGGAATTTCCCATATGTATTGTTAAAAATATGGTGTCACGATGTTTGTTTTGAACTCCTCCGAAACGGCTCAACTGATTTTTATGAAATTTTGTATGTATATTTGGTAGATATGAGAATAGGTCATAAAGTATATTTTAAGAACAATTTTTCCTATTTTTTGCCGAAAATTTTTATTTGATTTTCTCTTCATTTGGCATCAAAAATAACTATAATGCAAAATTTGTATGACAGAAAAACATTTTCAGCTATTAAAACTTATAAAATTCATGAAAACCCTAACTTTAGGAATTTTCCATGTGTTAAATTGATATAAGATTAATTTCGTAATGCGAAAGATAACCTGGAACCCGGTCACTCATATATGAGGTCAATCTATTGCTTACAGTTCTCGCATGTCTAATCAATAATGTTGAAAATCCAAACAAATAAAATGCTAAAATTGCTTAAAGTTCTATCCGCATAGTAAGAGTTGTTAGTCTGTCTACCTATTATGTATTTTCAAAAACCAAAAAAATTAAATAAAGAAATTACTTTATTTTACATATTTTTAGGTATACTTAATATGAATATTGTGAATTGTGTATTAGAGTGGTCCGTATTTTAGATTTTCGGTGCTCTCAAGGTCAAAAATTGTTTCCTGTCATATAAAACCATAGACAATTTTTGTAAGATCTTTTCGAGTTTTGGTTCAAAGTAGCAATGTTTTCAAACTAAAAGTGCATATAGAGGATTTCATATCAAGTGAACCAACTTTTAAAATCGATGTCTTCCTATTGGATAGTAATTCAGAAAAAAAATTTTATATTTTGGCCAAACATTTCTCATCCATGTAACTCATTACCTATTGTGTCCCAAATAGTTTAGATAGCTATTTCTTCAATCTTTCGAAAAAAATATTAAAAAAAAATAAAAAAATTTTGACGTTTGTTTTTCGAAATAAAAACTTGTTTGACTTTTTTTTTCAAAATGGGAGCATTTTTGAAAAAAAGTTAGATTTTGTTAAAAAAAAAAAGTTTAAAATTGTATGTCTTGAGTTAAAAAATACATATTTTGATAGATATCCCACTCGCATTTTGCAAAAAAAGTCAAAAATTTTATGTTTTGAGTTACAAAAATGTCAAATTTTGACCCCATGTAACTCAGAGAGTTCTTGGCCGAAAAATAATGTCTGAATTACTATCCAATAGGACTAACATTGGCTAACTTTTCCGATCAGAATACATCGATTAAATATAAAAAAACAATTTTAAAATCAATTCCAAAACAACATACTTAAGGTAGGGTCACACATGACAAATATTTGACGAATAAGACGTAACCACTAAATAAAATACATTTGAATTCGTTTATTTATTAGAAAAACTTATTTTACTTAGGATGATTCAAAACAAACAAAAAATTGTTTTATTTTATTTGATGCTGTTTCTTTGATCTTACAAAACACTTGTAAGAGTAAACACGTCAAACAAATTTGTGCTAAAAAAGTGGTAACGCTTTTATTGAGCAAATATTTGCCATGTGTGACCCTACCTTTATAATTTTTTTAAGTTGTAACTCTAAGAATATCGTGAAATAACGATATAAGTGATTGAGAAAAACAATAAGTATTTCCGAACTATATGAACACCAGTAAACCAGAATTGCTATATGAGAAATCCTCCATAAATAAGGATCACCCTAGGTATATCTATCTATCTGTGTTCACAATTATTTAATAATGAAATGACAATAACATTATTTTACATATTTTAGGTGAACATATTGTTATATTGTAATTGTATTATCCCAGCAGTTAGTAGCAAGTAGTCAACGTCTCCCTTATAGACAGTAATTGCAACTTATTTCTGATCACTTGACCGATTCCAATTTATATATTTTAGAAGTTACTTTATACATCACAGGTAATCTAGCGTGGAGACAATTGTAACTTAAGTGTCTGTAATTAATATATAGTGTAGTCAAACTTTAAATATTAATTGTGTACTGCATTTTTTTATGCGTATTTTTTATAAACTGGTTTTATATAAATTGTATTGAAATAATTCTCATAAATTTTATTTAAGTTTAATTATACTGACATCCCAGTAACCCAGCGTAAATTCACTTTAGTGTCTCTAAGTATCGTAGAGTGTAGTCGTGTAGTATATTGAAGATTTTGCGAAGGAAGGTTAGTTTACAAGCAATTGGTTAATTGAATAGTCTATGAGATATTAAAATAGCTAGTTATGTAGTTGATCAAGTAACCAGCTAGGTAGCTAGTAGGGTATGCATTCGACTAATAATCGTTTGATTAATCGAATAATTTCTTACGAATAATTATTCGAACAATTTACAAATGGCCATTTTCGAATAACGAATAATTCGAACAATTTTATGTAGAATAATCGAATAAAACGAATAAATGTTCATATATATTTAAATTTATTAAATTGCTTAGAATTTTTCATAATTCCAAATTTAAAGAAGTAATAAGGACTCACAAAAATTGTATCGTTTTTGAAATTTGACAAATAACTAAAGTCAAAGGGACTATCACTATATATGAGTGTTCCGATAGCTCCTTCTATAAATATATAAATATTACTGCAAGAAGTTACTATTCTAAAAACAAATCTTTCAAAATTTGTAACTTAGGACTTGAACCAATGAAAATAACAGGTACTGAATAAAATGTTTGTTATTAAGCTGGCGAAATATTAGAAGAATCACAATTAATAATTAAAATATTAACTTGGATTAAAGTGGAGTTGAATGTGATTTTGAAACGGTCGTCGAAAGTGATATTGAGGATGACATTTATAATGATTACATTGAAATAGATGAAGGCCATGATCTTAAAATATATGTATATAAGTGATGTTATTAACCGGGTATGTAAGTGTTGCAAAATATTTAATAAATCGAATGATAAACACAAATATTGCAAACTAACGTTTTGTTGCAAGAAAAGCAACGAGTTCGTCTTATACATGATTTTGAACATCGTTGAAGATCTTGGTCTAACATGGTAATAAACTTTTTGCGTATTTGTAAATGCGTCAATCATGCACTGCCTGACTTCAAATTAGCTACATTCACCGACAATGTTATCAAACTTTGGACAGATTCCTTTTATTGTGTAATCACTTTATTAAGCAAAGATTCGGCAACGTTGATAGAGCTTGATGTATAATACAATTTGTTATAAATAATTTAGAAATAGTGAATAATTAATTTACTAAAGAATTAGTTACTCAATTTAAAACCCGAATTAATGAACGACATAAAAAAGTTCTTAATAGTCTCTATTGTATTTGAATTCAGGATGATGTTCAATTATCTAAAATTTTTTAAAGCATAGCTCCAAAACGGAAACTAAAGGGTTTGCTAGTTAATTGTTTTGTAGATTGTTCGGGAGTTAATCTGATCAGAATATTTCTGTTAAAAATTTAATGATGGACTTTGTTTTCGAAAGTTTTTTTTAACAATAAAATATTAAAAAACCGACATCAAAATGATGGACTTTGTTTTCGAATGTTGTTTAGCATTACCAATACTTCAATTTAACGTTATTTTTTGTTTTTCTTCATTCTTTACTTTTTAAAAAAATTTAAATTATTCGAATAATTCGATTATTTTTAAACGTGTGATCGAATTATTCGAACAAGTTAAAATCTCTTATTCGAATTATTCGTTTTATTCGAACAAGAGAAAAATCGAATAATTCGATTACCCTAGTAGCTAGTAAGGTAACTGACTCTATATAACCGGTAATTGAATCCAATGCGTTGATTACTTTGGACCAACTATTAGACAGTAATCAAAAAGGTTCAATTAGGATTAATAAAATAACTAGTCACGTATCTAACATTAGTTCGGTACAGTCTCCTAGAACTGCAGGAATATGTATCAAAGTACATACTAATAATGTATGTATTTACATATATATTTGTAAATTGTATGTCTCGTTTTCTATGACGATAAAAATAAATATTTGAAAATAAAGAAATTAAACAAAGAAAAGAATTTATTTTTACACAAAGTTTTAATTCAAAATAAATCACACATGATTGACTTCAATAATTAACTTTTGAAAGATGAAAGATTATGATTTATATTAAAATTTTATAGAAATAACAAATAAAATAATCATCGATGCTTTAAATAAAAAAAAAATACAAGAAAAGTTACAATAAATGGTTCGACAAACAAAGGTTAATTAGAGGTGATTCTGCTAGACGAGTAGAAATCGTTTAGTTAATTATATATATATAATTAAATTATAAGTGTAGTAGAGCGTCTTGATTTGTATGAAGCCAAAAAAGTTATAAATCTATCCTCCTAGATGTGACTATTGGTTTAAAACACTTCTAAACTGACATACTACATGCTGAGAAAAGATATACAAATGACTATCAGCTGGGAAATTCGAATTATTTTATATAAGAACGATCAAAGTCGCATTCGTAAGCAAAAGATCATGACGAATTCAGCTGCTGTTTACCAATTAGAAATCACTGTTGGGTATGGACATTCAATTTGAAATTTTTACCGGAAAAAAATTTTCCTAAAAGTCAAATAGCGTATTTAAGCGGTTTTATACATTTTACAGGTATGTATATTAATGCATTGTATTGTTCTTTGTAAAGGCGAAGTCGTTATCACATTTCTTTACTATAAAAATTTATGGTGGCAATTTCTAATTAGTTTTAACTGAATGAACTGACAAAAATAATATCTATTCATAAGCAAAATATGGGTATCATCATAAAGTTCGTTTCATCAAATGATGTCCATTCAATTGGAAATTATTTATCTGTTACCAGTAACACACTAAAAATACTATTTAACACTTTCGTTGTATTTTCATTATTAACCACTCAGTATTTCTAAAGTAATAATATACTTGTCTGAGTTGAAACGGATAACTGGAACTAATATGTCGGATTTCAAATTCGACAGTTTAATAAAATCCATTTTCGAATTAGCAAGGAACCATTATGTTTCAAAAAGTACCTCACTATATGTACTTGACCCGTTTTGGTACATTTTTTTGTCCTTCTGTAGAAAATAAAACATTTTTCTTTTTTTACTCTTTATTAATGCACTGTGGTTCCAAATCAAAATCTAGGTGGACAAAATTATGAAAATCGGTATCTTCAGAATTTGGAAAAACTAAGTTTTTTCGGAAGCTGACAATCTGCTCTCATCAAATACAAATGGGTTTTTCAATTGGACATTTCGTTTTCTCGACAGAAGCGCCAGAAGTTCAACAAATTTTTAATCATATTTTCGTTAATTTTTTTTAATATTTTACTGCTTTACTAAATTAGATATATCTCAATTGTTTTACCATATAGAAATTCATACTTCAAAACATAGATAAACATTGATATATGCTTTTATTAAGTGTATATCTTATATTTATGGGCCTCTCCATTTTCCTGTTATAGTCCATTAAACTTGGGTCTCAAATATACTGATATTTTTTTTTTAGAATGTTATATAGCTTGCCAAAAAAAAGACCGTCGAAGCCCGACCAATGACTATATACATCATTTAAAGAAACTTCTGGGGAATGTCTTTGTAAAAAAATTGTAGCCGCCAGCACCCGCCGAAATACTTTTTTTTAATTTTTACGGAATGAAATTTTTAGAAATATTTCTTTATTTATTATTGAATTTTATATATCTAGACCCTACTGTAACTTGAAATATAGTAAATACAGATCTTTTTCAAATTTTAGTTTCAGAAACACATGAAAACGTATGTTTTTAATTTTTTATTAATGAGTTTTATATGTATATCTAGACCCTACTGTAACTTGAAAAAAAGTTTATATTGATCTTTTAAAAGATCTATAAAATGAGCTTCAAATAATTTTGTCCATCTAGATTTTGATTTGGAACCACAGTGTAATGGAAGACTTTTAAATTAAACATTTCGTTCAAATTTAAAAACAGTGCCATATTCCATTTTAATTTCTGGGATGTGGGATACTAAAAAGTACCAAAACACGAATTTCGCCCGTTTTATCCACTTAAAAGTACAAAAAATACCACACTGTCCACTTATTTTTTGCAAAAATTCTGATTAAGTTGGATTTTTGGTGCTTCATTAGTTCCGGAGATGAAGAGATACCGATTTTACCCAGTTTTAGCCCCTTGAATTTCGAATATTCAAAAATCCTTTATTAGTGAATCTATACATCGGGAAAACTGCCTAGATAAAAAATTTTAAGACATACTAATTTTAAAGACTTCTAATCTTGTTTGTATGGGAAAATGGAGCGTATGGACCTAATGCACTGTTTTGGGTATATAAAACAATCATCATCACAAAATTGCCTTTCTAATGAAACCGGTTTGGAGCTCATCGGTTGGATGGTTTCAAAGTTTGTAATGGACATACATAGGTAGAAATATTTTAGTGTATTATATATATAGATTTAAATTCAAACTATTTAAAATACTTTAATTACACTGTCCAACAAATTGAGACTTTTTGATTGATCCAACATTTTGATATCTATTCATATTTTAAATTTCAGCTCATTCGGATCATACTTGGAGTTTTGGTGATTTTTTTTTTTTTAAATGTGAGACTCCAGGTGGCGTGTAATTTTGCTAATTAAGCGTAAAGAGCTTTATTTTCAACTTCGGTATCTTTGGTGACCTCCACTGAAATTTTCCGGCAAATATTTTCGTAGAATATTTTAATACTCAAATGTCATTATTGAAAGGATTTTTGTTGATGTCCTCGAAAAAAGGCTCAAGTTGGCCCCAAAAGAGAGTAACTAGAGGGTTATGATCTTCCACAAAAATGATCCCCATAAAATTCCACAATACAACTCTGACAATAAGAATTCTCTTAGACAGACAAAATTTTTCTCATTTAGTAAAATGCTCCCTTCGACCAAAAAATTAAAAATTTTACCCGTAATAAAAAAAAATTCAGACCAGCTGGACTATATGTTTATTCTATAAAAATTATCTAATCAAAATGCCCTTTCAGAATTATTCTGTTCCAAAAATGCTGTTGGACAGTGTTATTACTAATATTAAATTGATTTATGATTTAATGAAAATTCTAAATAAGTCGCTTATTTAACCTTTAGCATTAGGCTAAACTATTTGTAATATTCTACCGTATTGCCAAAATATTCCGATCTATGTTTTAATTTGTATACCTAAAACACACAACTATATTACACAAAATCAGATAATGGTCAAATTACTTATAACCTTAAGCCTAAAAAAACTCTAAAGCAAAAATATCGATATGTTGCAACTAAAACTAAATAGTAAAAAGATATACATATATGTATATCATGACGTGCATTGCTTGTTTGCATGAGACACGCAATTTTTAATAAATAATTATTTAAAACACTTTAGATGAAATTTGTTAAGACTTCCTAGAATTGGCAACAGGCTACAACCCACAGACAGCAAGCAGCAACAGCATCAAAGCTGGCTGAATTGTAAACATGCCATTTTAAAGAACCTCAAAGGATTGAAAAGTAAGAATGTTTGGTAAGAAAGGTAGGCTTTAATCATCATTGCCGAGACTATATGCAACATATTATTCATTTTCATATTTTAGGAGTTTAGAATTCACTGCCATAGAACCTGGTGAATAACGAACAGTAATGATGAAGTTTCCAGCAAGAAATGATGCGAAAACCAACAATGATGAATGATCTCTATCATGATGTATACACTGAACTGTATGTGGATTATACAGATAACTGGTGTATGTTGCAAGTTGCAACATCAAGTCTGTAGGTGATTGTATACAAGCGTGCGTTTATGTGTGCCAACAAAAAAGTGTGGCTTTTGTGAAACAAGTAAAATAAACGACAACTACTTGTAGTGATTAAGTGCATGACTTGAGCTGTATGTTTGTGTTTGAGTTTTTTTTTATTTTTTTGGTAATATTGCGTTCAAATCAACAGCATCGAATGCCACTTAAAATCAGAGAAACGGAGAAAAAATGCACTAAAAACAATACAAAAAGTAACAACAATTTCCAATCGATTGCCTAGAACACTCTGCATGTAGTATGTAGCTAATGACTACCAAAAGCAATTTCATTTAGATTTATTCAAACTTACTACGTTCAGGCAACAAACTCACTGCAATGTGCTCAACTACATCAAAGCTGTGGAAGAAGAAGGAGAAGAGGAAAAAAGACATAACCTGACTGACATCAACACCGCACAACATTTGTCACTAGATTGCTGGAGCACTGTGCATCAAATTGTAACTATTGGTTTCAGATGATGCAAGTACCTCTACTGCTATCACTTAACAAAGATTTCAACTTAACAAGATATTGGGTATTCAACAACTATAGCAACAGCTTGGCTCCACTTTAGCAAGATTCCAGTACAACTCATTGACACTGGCTGCAAACAGCGGCAACGGCAACAACAGCAATGACGTAGTCAAATAAATCGACCGTAGTTCAATTAATAAAAATCACTCGTTGGTCTTTTGCATAATTAAACATCCCACGGCTTTATATTGTATGGTTTCAATATTTAATGGATTTTCTTCGGCAATATTCACATTTACATATATACAAACGCACAAACTCTGGCAAATTAACAAGATTCAACATTGTTTTTTCGTTTTTTTTTTATCTTTTAATAGGTGTGAACACAACAATTAGTCTTTTCATTAATATGCAAGAAAATTTACATTGACTTTAAGCATTGCAGTGTTATTTTATATTTTTTTTAACACAACATTGATTTCTTGTTAAAGGATGCTATTATTTTGAAATATTTTATATTTACTACAGCTTGGTTAATACTTATATATGATTAATTGATCACCGCTCATAACATAATTTAGGTTAATAAATCATTAAGTATTTAATTCCATATACCTATTTTGATAATAAGAAAAGTTTTTTGAGGAAGCGTTCTTCACTGTTCAGAAGCCATGTTTTTAGACTTGATACTAGAGTGATCAAATATTCGACATATACAAAAAACCGGTTTTTGAATAATTCGAAAAAGCGTTAATTTTAAAAACCGGTTTTCGGTTTTTTCTCTCAAAAACCGGTTCGAATAACCGGTTTTTTCAATTTATGAATTCAGGTATAAATTAAGCTTAAACAACTTTATTTATTAAAACTAATTAAAAAATCGTTCATTCAGTCTTTTAAAAATTAATTTAACATTTAACTTAATTTATTTAACATAACTTTAAATTTATTTTTGATTAAAAAATAAACAGAAATAACACATTCAGTTTAAGTGGGATTAACTGTTAAAATTGTATTGTATAAAGATTTAATTTATTTTAATTTTTTGAAAATTTTAATCAAAATATTTTTTTAAGTAGCTAGTTGTTACAATATTAGATCTTTTAAGTGGATTTTAAACATCTTAATATTAAATTGAGCTGAGCTTCTAAATTTTGCGAGTCAATTTCAACATATTCCAAATCAGATGAACTTTCATTTAGTTCTGACTGTTTAAAATTTTCAAAAACTCTATTAAAAAGTTTTTCTGCATATTGTACATAGCTGTAACTTGTGAATAAAATACAAAATATAAATATTTTTTATATTATTTTAGTTTTTGTTTCCAATTATAAATATTTATTTTCCAAATTATTTATTAGTTAAATAAAGTATTTGTCTAATTTATTAATAATATTTACAGTTAAATTTATGCATATTTATATCTTTTAAAACCAAATAAATTATAAATAAAATCATTCTATATTAGTTTAATTAAGTTATATTGATATTTTTTTTAAAAATAGTAAAATTTTATATATTCAAATAAAACAAAGTTGAATAAAATTCAAATTTATTTCATTTAGATACAAACAAAATCAACTTATTTCTTTGGAATATTTATTCAAACAAAACACAAACAACTAAAATTATTCAAACAAAAAATGATTGAATAGAAATAATTCTAATAAAACTTTAGAAATATTTTTATTTCTCATAAATTTGAAACAAATAAATTTATTTTTCCAAAAATTACTGAATAGAAATAATTCTAATAAATGTTAAAGAATATTTTTATTTCACAATAATACTGATGTAAAATGTCTTCTGATTGCATTCTGAGTTGAAAAAGTTATCTTAGAAACGAATTACAAATTTTTTCCAGATTTTACTTGTTTTTTCTTAGTTTGGGAATGGAAAAATTCTGGGAAATCCTTAGTTCTCTGATATCTAATATTCTATTTTTAAAAACTACTACTTAATCATTGATTATCACTAGAATATGGACACAGATTAATGGTTTCAATTCGAGGTTTATTATTAATTTAAATTGTGTAGATCAAATTTCATGAATTATTTTTAAAAACTGTTTTTAAAATAACTAGTTGTTCAAAATGATCGTCTTACATGTCATTCCTCCTAGGGCTATTTAATAACCCTGCAAGTGAAATTAGACGTTCAAAATATCGTTGAATTATTTTTGTTTATTTATAGCAAACGAAGGATCTTTTTCATAATCATCGGAAGAAAAATCTTTATCGTCCGAGCTCATTTTCACAAAAAAAAAAATATTTTTTTATAAAATTGTTCAAAAATTTGTTGTGACTTTATTTTCACAAATAAAATTATTCAAAGAAAATTTCTTTGAATAAAAGTATAATTTAAAATTTTTTGTTGAATATATAAATATTTTTCTTTTTTTTGGAGAAATAAAATTATTCAAAGAAAAGTGCTTTGAATAAAATCTATCAACAAATTTTCGAATAAGAAAAATAATATTTTATTCATAACTAGTTGAATAAACTAAATTAATATTTAATTTCTACTATAAAAATATAATTTGAAAATAATTACATGTTTTCATATTGATTAGAATATTTTAAAATCTATTCATTATATAATAAATAAAATACAACTTATTGTTACTAAAATACAAATACTATTAGTATAATTTTATAAGTGTTTATTAAAAACTTTTAAGTATAATTTATTTAATATCGTATTCTATTTAAATCAAATAATATTTAATGCTTTATATTCTAAATAGATATATATTAATTAGTCTCCTATTTTGAATAATATAGAATGATTTCAATATAAATTTATTTTTTTAAATATAACTAAAATTAAAAAATAATTAAGTTTTTGGAAATATTTTGAATAAAAATATTCACAATTTACAGCTATGATATTGTATAACAAGGCGAATTCATGACAATTAAAAAACTAGCAGATTATTTTTAGATCGATATATTCTCTGACTTCTATCTGCCAAAGTTTGTTTACATTGGTTTTTTAATTTAAATATAACACAAACAAATTATTCGATTTTGTCGAATAATTCGAGACAAAAAACCCGGTTTGTCGAATAACTCGAAAACCGGCTATTTCTTATTTCCAAACCTGAAATCGGTGAAATCGTTTCACAAAAAACACCTATTTTGACGACCTCGACAAATCTTGTTTTTTAGAAAGGATAAAAAATTGGATAAACGTTGGAAACTTAGCAAAACTAATTCTTCTCAATATAATAATAAACAATTTCCAATTGCCATATAAAAACTTTTGAGGATGGTAAAATATACTTATACCACCACATAGGTATTATGCGTTTGTACTGATGTTTGTAAGGCCCAAAAATATTAGACTGACACCTACTTAAAATTATACCGATCGATTTAGAACCGCTTTCGGTGTAGAAAAACGATGTCAACAGTCTGGCTGGTTGGCTTTCAATACAAACCTTGTGCGCAAAGTATATGTCGCAATTTTGAATACATGTATTTCGAATTTGGCCCAAAAACGTAGCGTATTGAAACTGATTGAAATCGGTAAATTATTTCACCTAGTCCCCATACAAATGTGCTCCCGAAATAGGACTTTATCGGTCATAAACGTTTGACTGATATAAGAATCTACACAAAATTTCGCTCCAAATAAATTTTATGGTAGTCATGTCACCTAATTCTATAATGATCGGCTCAAAATTGGTAATAGTTCCAAAATAAGACCAGCTTTCGAAAATATTTTTAACGAGCATGAATTTCTTAAAAATAACGGTATATACATTTAATTTAACAGAAATAAGTTTCATGTAGACATAAACCACACGATGTAATTTCATGGCGATCGATCCATAATTAGTCATATAACGCCCAATTCAGAAAATCGTTCACGAAAATAAATTATTGACATTTTAAGAGAAAAAAGTTAGTGCTTATTTACTCAGTGTATTGTATTATATGGTCGGGCTTGACCTACTATACTTTCTTACTTGTTTTTGTATAACTTTGGCATGTTAAACTCAAATTAAACTATTAATGAAAATTATAGTAGTTTTTGTAATAATTTTGCTAAAGAATCGAAATGTGTACATAAATGTCGTTGTAATGAGATAAAAATGACAAAAATTGGTTAAAAATTTTATAGATATTAAAAATTCCCCAGACCATTAACGTGTCTCTGGCCACTTGAACAAGAAATTAAGGAAAACAAGTAAGAGAGCTTTATTCGAATGTGCCGAATCTTATATACCCTTCACCAAATTATACTTCAAAATAAAAATTTTAAATATTTTTAGGCAAACAAAATTTTTTTTTTCCAATCTTGTTTTTTAATTTTTTGTAAAAAAAAATTTTTCGGTTTTTAAAATTAAATTTTTTTTTTTAAATTTCAAAATTTTTTTTTTGTTTTTTCAATTTTGTTTTTTAATATTTAGCGAAAAAAAAATGTCAGTTCAAATGGACATAAAGTTATTAGCTGGGCTCAGCTGGGCAGAGAATTTAATATAATTTAAAAGCCTAGACAGTTAAGCGTTGTTTCAGAAAAAATTAGGTTGCGCATCGGTGCGCCTCATAAGTTATATGTAAATTAGTAACAGCTTCACCCGTTAAGTCTACCTACAAAAAGCACTTTGCGATTCTGATAAACTTTTTATCGCTGTCGTTGTTATTGTCATCGTTTTTTGTTTTATACGAGATGTGCAAATGTTTTGATTAATAATACGAGAGTCACGTGTGAGTCAGGCCTGGACGTGGCTATATTCTTGTATTATAATGAGATATACAATAATAAACTTTTACCAATTACTTTTCTTTATTTCTGTTAAGTTTAGTTTTCCATCCGTTGAGTTTCTAATCGTGAATGCTTAACACGCGGGATTTTAACAATTTAACTCTCACGCACTCACGCTTGTATATGCTTGTTTAAAAGTTTTTTTGTGGTTAATACGAAGTCATCCGATATCGGGCAATTTAGCTTAATAAAAAAATCATGTTAGTGAGCGCGATCGCGAGTATTTTAAAGTTTTATATCGGCAGCCAGTTATCACTCACGTCCACATCTGTAGTTTTTATATTGTCTCATTTTAAATGTTGTGTTATATATATTTCAATGCACTGCATTTAAACTTTGCAGGAACCGAAGTCTTTTAATGGCAGGTGTTGGGAAAGATCTCTATTATTCAACCTCCCATTACTAGTTAATATAATGATATCATCTTAAAACAATATAGTAGTTTTTTTACCAATAACATGCATCATGTGTCTCACTGATGTAGTTCTATAGATATAGGAGAATTAATTATTCATTTGTATGGGGGAACCCGATTCCACACTCGTATACCGTTCCGATTTTGGTGGAACGTGTAGTTTGTTTTTAGAGTTGCCCACAGCAAATTTAGTATGCATAACTATTGTAGTTCTATAGATATAGCACAGTTAATAATTATTTTATATGGTGGGTAATTAACTTCCCCCTCCAATATCCCTAAAATGTTGTTACAATATGCGGATTGGTCTAAGAGCTACCCACGTAAAATTTTGTGAGCGTCGCTACTATTGTTGTTGAGATATTAATAAATCCGTAAAAAAAGGGCATTTGACTCCACTGTGCGTCGTTGCAAAATATATATCATTAGATATCCAGTTGTATATATTAATGACTTAGTATGTCATCTCTAGGTTGTCCTGGTTTTTTCCTTATATCTCAGCCAATTGTGGATGAGTTTTCTTGTTTATGGGTTTTTGTAATTGTACGATACCGTTATCCTATTCGCAGGTATGGCCAATTTTTTTAACGGCAGTTTCAAATCTCCATTTTAAAATTTTTAAAAATTTTTTAAACTAATTTCTGAATTGTTTAATCATCACATTGGGATTTATTGAGATTATAATAGGTTATAAAAATATGAACGAATTATGTTAATACCTATTACAGTTTTTCCGTACCTGCGATTTAAATTTCTAGATTTTCGGGAAAATCAAAGTTTTTGCCCATATTTTGACGAATGAGATAAATTTCCTTACTATTATGAAGTTTATTAAAAATATATTTCTTCTATTAAGTTCAAAAAAAGCATTATTTGACAAAAATATCGCAAGTTTTTCAAATATCAAATTTTTAAGATTCTGCAATTTCTTTAAATAATTCTACGTCTTAATATTTATTACAAATACGTACTTGTTAAATTACAACAAAGAAATACAAAAATATTTTCTTAAGAAACCCTTTGAAGCATTTAAATGCACAAAAGTTAAAATATTTCACTATAATGAATGATTTTCAACACACTACTTATATAAAGCTCTATACAATGAAACTTTTATCTATTTTTCCCCATAAAATATAAACTATATATTTTATTGAAACCTATAAAAGTGTGTACTCGTAAGTATTTGTATTTGAGTACGAATTCATTCATATAAATATAAATACAATACAATACAGTAAAATTGCATATACAAAGTAAAATTTAAGCAGCTTAAGTATATAAAATATCATAGAATAAAAACAAAGAACTTTGTTTTCACAAGCATTTCTTTTAATTACATATTTACGATGAGATGTACCATGGATGTGTGCTATTGTATCTGGCTGTATGCGAAATATGTGGTGTAATTCATAAGTAGAGTCATATTTGAAATTTATCAATGACAATCACATTGCAAAAAATTTAATTTTTTCGTTTCGTATTTGTTTTATAAATTGTTCGCATTGTGATTTCTCAAATCAGTGACAGTTCAAAGCAAGTAGTATTTTTCAAGATCATGCCTTAGATCATAAATGATGATAGCTTAGATCAATTATTCAAATTAAAATTACTATACTTATTACAAGTCCATTTTTATTTATAACTACTTATCAATTGTACTTCGAAAAGCAGTTGATTGAATGAATCCCTAATAAAACCATGACTTTTTTCAATTCATCTAAAGAACTAATGAAACAAAAACAGTACTACCGATATTAACAATTGTTGTCACAATAAATATTAGTTTTTCAATTTAATATATAATCAGTATTTAATCAAAAATATAATAGATCAAAATTCGAGCTTCTTTTCTAAAGGTCTTTGAAAATTGTTGGGTTTTTAACACATTAATTACCTTTACCGTGCATAAATCTCTTAAAACTGTTGGTATACACACAAAATTCAACATAAATTACTTTCATATAGACGTAAATCACACGACCTAATTTCATGGTTATCAGTTTATAATTGGTCATAGCTCCCATATAAGGCCCATTTCGAAAATCACTCACGAATATAAATTATTGAAATTTTAAAAGAAAAATGTGTTTGCACTTTTACTTAGTGTAGTGTATTAAATGGTCGGTGACCGCCCATACTTTCTTACTTGTTTTAGTTTATAAATAATCCTTGACATTGAAACTGGGCAAAATCAGTCAAGTGCATGTGAGGGAACCTTCAAAAAAGTCCACAGCCGAAAATCATATAAATATCGTTATCAGATTAAAATTCATCACAAGTAATCGTCGCACCTAATTTTATGCAGATCAGCCCATAATTGGTCATAGCACCCTTATAAAATAAACTCCTGTATTATATTGATGGGTCAGAATGCCGAAAGTGATATTAGCACATCTAGCTTTGGAGCTTTTGAACCAAAGTACATTTCAAGCATTGAAGGGCCCTAAATACATCATCACCGACCTTTTTCTAAGTTTATAACCAGATAAGTAAGAAGTGTATGATTTTGCACTTCCATTTAATTCGGATTACTGTACCATCTCTGCCTCCTTATTCTGAACTCTTTAACTTCATAAGGTTTCACAGAAAGCTAAGAAACGTTCGACTTTTATCTGCGAAAAGATTCATGGGCTCTTCGATTTTTTCGGTATTTCACGAAAGTGGTCGAGAATATAATTATACTGGGAATGAAAACTATCATTACATTAAATAAAATTTATATTAAATCCAAGGAAAAATCATGTTTTAATGTTACCCAAACATTCAGCGACCCGGTGAATAAACCAAACCTTATGGCTGAATTATTACTAAGTAATTCGCACTTTCCGGAAATAATTCAACCACTGCCCGAACTCGAAAACTTATCAGTAAAGCAATACCCAAAGTAGTATGCTCTTGATGTCCAAAGAAGCACTAAGTTGTCTGAAACGTTTAATACTTCACTATATCTCATGTCGTCACTATTTGAATCGCCGATACTCAACCCAAATTGAAATACAATTCGGATGTTAGGCTGGTGCTTCGAAGTTTATTTTGAAATTTATCGACCGCGTATAGTTATTAGAGTAACAAATTCTATAGATTCACTGGAGCATCGTCGAAATTTGGGTTGTGTTTGACTGTTTTGGAATGTGTTCCGACCAAACTATACACAGAGAAAACAGATTCGTGATAGCAACCGAATTTGTTGCCAATCGAATGATTCTACCGTAGTGACCGAATTTTACAGTTGTTGATAAAAAATTTTAAAAGGGGCAGCAAAAGTTTGGTTGTTTTAACCGAAATTCTTCTTTGTCAATTGACTTCGATTGACAACAAATTCGGTTGCTATCACGAATCTGTTTTCTCTGTTTAGACTATGTTGCCAATGTCCCAGTTTTTACTCAATATTTAAACGTTCTTCAACAGGATCTCATCCTGGGAATCCCACACCATAATATAGGAAAACATCGTTCTTTAGTCGTACTGGAATAAATTTCCTTCAGAGGTTGTTCCTGCCATTTTAAATGTAGGGAAATTCAAATCGAATGCCTACATAAATTACTCATCCCATAATATATTTTTCAATTTCCCACTCAATGCAATGTATTAGTAGGTATCATATGAGTATTGTTGCAAGCTAAAAACCAGTAAGAAAGCATGGTCGGTCATGCCCGACATTAAGTAAATGTGCAAAAACATTTTTCTTTTAAAATATCAATATTTTATATTCGTGAGTAATTTTCGGAATATATGGGAGCTATGACCAATTACGGACCGATCATCTTGACATTAGGTCGTATGATTTATGTCTACATGGACATTATTTATGTTGAATTTTATATGACTACCAACATTTTAAGGAGATTTATACACGTTAAAGTTATTTTAAGAAGCGGATCTTATATGGAGGCTATGACTAATTATGGACCGATCATAATAAAATTTGGTGACATGAATTCCGTATATATAAAATTTATTTGGATCAAAAATTGTGTAGATACCTACATATATTAAACATATATGACCGATAAAGTCCAATTTCGGGAGGACATTTGTATGGGGGCTAGTTAAAATAATGGATCGAATTTGGGCCGAACAAATTATCGTAATGCCTTCAAAATTGCGACCTGTACTTTGCGCATACGGTTCACAGCCAGACGGACATACACATTAAAAATTATTGCGTTAAAAACTATTAATTCCAAAATATTAGAATTAGTGCATCGTATATCCATCGTATTCTTAGAAGAACAATTATAATTTTAAAACTTGATCCAAAGTTAATTATTTAACCTTCATAAGGTCTTCATAAGGATATGGCATCATAACTTAAATGCATCGAAACCGAGGACATAAAAGCTGGTCTAAAAATAAACATAAACAAGAGTAAGGTAATGCGCTGCAATACAGTAAACACCAACAAGTTACCTAGACAGCATCTTAACAAACATAGGTGGCTCCAGCAACCAACCAAGCATTCGGTACCCTTCAGTCAGTATGGCAATTTTCTACCATATCCAAGAACACCAATATCGGTATATTTAACTCTTGTGTCAAGTCTGTGCTCCTCTATGCATGCGAGACGTGGAATACGACGGAACACGACGTAAACTGCATACAAGTGTTTGTTAATAGATGTCTCCGAAGAATATTAAAAGTTTTCTGGCCTAACACTATATGTAACACGAAACTCTGGAGACAAACACATCAGCGGCCAGTCCATATTGATATCTTGAACCGCAAATGGCGCTGCGCAGGCCTTCAGATGACACAGCTAAAATTGCCATTGACTGGAACCCACAGGGTAGGACACGAAGAGTAGGCAGACCGTTACACACATGACGTCGGCAACTGAACATCGAAGTCAGCCGTAGTGATCTAAGCTGGAGAGAAGTAAAACAACTATCATTAAACCGAATCGAATGGAATAGATTCGTTGTGGCCCTTTGTTCCCAATAGGAACCACAGGACATTATATATAGGGTCTTCAAATTTATTGGCGTTAACGATCTGCAGAACAAATATGACCCAAATAGAAAATAGATATTTTATGTGCAATTTGTTTTTTTTTTAAAAAACCTAACGTAGTTGTTGACATTTGAAATTAAATAAAAGTCATAAAATATCAAAAATATAAACCACTCACTTTTAGAAAAAAATTAATTTTGATTTGAAAATGGGTCAAATTTGACCCGAAATCCCTATGAAGGTTAATGTTTCCGCTCAAAAATATTATATTTAATGTATTTTGTAGATAAAAATTGTTACTCCGTATAAAGTGGTAGATGTGTACAATTGGTAAGTAAGTGATGCTCGTAAAATAAACACAAAAATAGTTAAGTAAAAGTTTAAATACATATTAACATTTTGTTTCTAATGGCGAAATAAAAGGAAAATTCGTTTAATTTATTCAATGAAAAGTACGTACGTACACAAAGGAAGAACAATAAACTTGTAATCAATCTATTATAATTTTTTTTTTTATAATAATGATGAGTTTCTATGAAAAGAAATAAAAAAAATTCATTTAATTGGAATATTTCATACAAATAATAACTTTTTGGTTTTGCTATGTTTGTATACTACTTGCGAATATTCGTTTACCTTAAAATAATACTGGTATTTTGCAAAATACTTGATAGAATTTGTTTTTTGGTATTTCTACTGTGTGCATTGTTTGTTACATTATCATTATAAAAACCATTCACTCACTCACTCATTCATTCATTCGTTCATTTATTTATTTCTTTAGCTCTTTTGTTAGTTCGTATGTTGGTTTGTGCATTCGCTCGCCCCCTTTCGTATGTAAATCATGATTTATTACAATAAATTTTAATTCAAAGCTATTACCGCATTGATTTCGAGAAAAAAGAATTGAGAAAGAAATCACATTCAAACACAACTACGCACACATACCAAGTAGAGTAAAAAGGATTAAGAACCCAGCAGTTAAGCAAATATTCAATGTATCCCTTATAGACAGTAACTATCACTAATGTCTGACCACTTGGCTGACTCCAATTCATATATTTTGGTTCATTTGACACGTATGTGCTCTTTGTAATGCAAGGAGTGTCAATTGGTTATTGTATACATCCCAGGTAATCTAGCGTGAAGACAATTGTCACCTTATAGTCTCTAAGTAACCAAGAGTGTAGCTTATTTTGTACTGCACTTTAGAAAGTTGTTATTTTACCCACCAGAAGCAATCTATTGGAGAGTTGTTTGTTTACAAGCAGTCAGTTATTGAACTGTCTATGAGATGCCTTTTTAACTGACTATTTTAAATCAATTATCACCCGTAAATGTTAAAATAACTAGTTATGTAGCTGATAAAGTAATCAGTTAGGTAGCTAGTACAGTAACAGACTCTAGGTAACCAGTATGAGAATCCAATGCATTGACTACTTTGAACCAGCCATCAGACAGTATCATTGTAAACCAAAAGGGTCAATTGACCTCCTGCTTAGGACATGCACGTGTTAAAATAACTAATCACGTAGCTAGTTATGTAACTAGTTCTCCCCCTAAATGATAGGTTGAATCACTAGTTCAGAGCAGTATCCTAAAACTGCCGGGAAACTCTAGAAAGTGAGCTTGTGTTTGGTTAAGAAGTTGAAAAAGAAATTTTTATAAGAAATCCAATTTTACTTAAAGGCATATGGAATAATTTAACTTTTTCCTTTTTTGCGATTCCATTTTTGCAAATTTCTCATTGAACGTCTTCAGTGTTTGCAGAAATTTTGTGTTTTGTTTTACATTGCTGTTTTCTTTTATTCTTTCGATTTTAGAGAACAAATATAACCCAGATGTGCTTTCAATTCCAATAAAAGTTATATACATATATACGAATGGGGTTTCTCTTCGATTTTCATTTAAAATATGTAGGTTTGTAAGTGTATATTCATACACCGATGAATATACGTAAGTAAGTAAGTAAGTATATAAAACGCTGAAGATTATGTGCGTGAAATAAGTTGTTTTATTTGCAGCGTAGTGGTTAAGAACGTCTGAGTTCAATTGCAAGAAATATACAGTGTAAGACAAAAATTTACTGGATTTTTATACGACCATTTATTCAAGTTTTGTGGAAAATAGGCACGATCTTTTTTTACAATTCTGTATCAAATTGTCTTATAGATCTTTATGGTAGAGAGAAAATCATTTTTATTTGGAAATGTGATCAATTATTGTAGCACAATTTGTTTTAAAGTCTACAGTCCCGACTTCGGCTATAGAAAATAACCTACCATTTGAATTAATACATCATATCACAAGAATATGAAGATAAGATAAGACTTAAATCGGAACTTTACGAAGCGAAAATCTTGTTGTTCAATCATCTACTATTGCATAAAATATTTAACGAATCTTTATATAATTAAAATGCTGTAACTTATTATACCCTTCAAAAACAATTTCAACATTTTTTTATTTGCGACCCCATAAAGTATATTCTCGATCATTATAGATAAATGTGCGATATAGCTATGTCCGTCTGTCTGTATGTTGAAATCAATATTCCGTAGCCTCCAAATAACTTATATACATGAGTCATACATCAATATATCCGCAATAGTCCTAGATTGGTTGCTAGTTAAAATCGATAAATCGTTGAGGTATAAGCTATTTTTTACATATTTTTTTTTCTTCTGGGAGTTGTATTTGTAAACATTCGATTCTTACTTTTCTATATTGAAAGTGACAGCAAATACTTCAGCGGGAATTTTTCCCGTATTGTGTTGTGCGTTTCACAAAATGATGTGTTTTTGAGGAAAAACGTGTATTGCGTAAAAACCTGCGGTATCAGGAACAAGTTCCCTAAATTCATCAGAACACATTCGCTGTAGAACAGTGAAACGCAGCCCACATTTCGTCAGTGCTCCAGCAAATCAATAGAGTTGGATACCCTATTGTCACCTTCGCACTCTCCTGTATGCGGTCAAGAAGCTCCAAAATAAACTTTGAAGCACCTGCCCATAAATTGGAGTTTTACATTGTCGGTCGGATATAGGTGTTGGACAATCTCATCCAGAGGTTGTGCGTAGAAACGCGAAATAACTAATATCGGATAGAAAATCGTATAGAGAAGTTGGTCGATTGGTTTAATTATAAAGAAACGGCTGAAAGACGTGGAAGAAAACGAATTCTGACCCCGCTTCACGCCAAAATATTGATCCGCGAGAGCAAAAAGTATCCTTTCAAAGCTGTAACCGAACTAATAAAGGACCTTAATATAACTGTGACAGTACACACACTTCGCACATGTCTCAAAGAACATAATTTAAAAGCGTGCAGTCCAAGAATGGCCCCTCTTTTAAATGCAAGACATATCGCCAAGCGCATGAAGTTCCCAAAGGAACATTAAAATTGGACAGTCCAAAAGTGGAAGAATATTTTATGGACAGATGAGAGTAAATTTGTCATATTTGGTGGAAAAGGTTCTCGCTTATACGTCACACGTCCTCAAAACTCGAATACAATCCAAAATTTTTTGGAGTGGTGCTATTTTTTTTCGCAGCTGTATATTCATTTGCTTTAGCCCAAGGACGTAGGCTTTTGAAACTGGCTGAAATCGGTCCATTATTTAACCTAGCACCCATACAAATGTCCTCCCGACATTGGACTTTAATCGTCATATATGATTAATTCATATAGGTATCTTCACAAATTTCTCTCCAAGTAAGTTTTATATACGGAAATCATGTCGCATAATTTTATGATGATCGGACCATAATCAGTCATAGCTCCCAAATAAGGCCCTCTTCCAAAAATCACCGAACATAAAATTCAACACAAATAACTTTTTTATGAACATAAACAACATGACCTCATTTCATGGTGCTCGGTCCATAATTAATCATATTTTTTCATATTTTTCATTAGTCTGCAAATTATTCACGGAAATAAAATATTGAAATTTTAAAAGAAAAATTATGTTGCTCATTTACTTAGTGTAGGGTATTATATGGTCGGCCTTGACCGACGTTCACGAGTACCACATGGCATATAAATGTTTAGCCAAAATCAGACCAGGTTAAGAGAAATACACAGAGTAAACAGTTTCGTTGTGACAACCGAATTATTGCCCATCAAAGTCTTGATAACCGAATATTTCAGTTGTGGCTGCACATGTCAATATTTATTTCGCTGACTGTTGGACTACGATTGCACGATTATTTGAATGGTTGAGAAAACGCGTATGGTAATCCTTTTCATTCTTTTCAAACGACATTTTCAACACAACCCAGAATTTTATACTTTTCTACAAATTTTGTTTTATACATTTTCTTTACTTTTAACTAATGTGTATGAATGAATGTATGTCTGGATGTGTGCAGCTGTGTGTGCGTGTATGTTTGCAAGTATTTGTATTAAATTTAAAGCTCAGTGGAACAGTGTCCTGATGGTGAAAATCCATTATGGTAATACGTGTGTTATAAAGCAACAGCGGTAACAACAACGACAGCAATAAAGAAAATAAAACAACCAAATGCTGATCTATGTTCAGATGTTTTTGTATGAGTTCAAGTAGAGTTTACTGTGAGCAACAGCAGAAAAAAAGGGATACGATTGTAAGAATAAGTACAAGTGTAAAAAATTGGCAGTGGTATGAATAAAACGTCTTTAAAATGTACCAATGAATGCTAACCAATGGTTTAGTTGAATTGCTTAGCGTTTTCTTTCTGTTTTTTTTTAAGGTAATTCTTTTGGTTTTAGTACTTTGAACGGTTGCTATTGCGTTGGTTGGTGTTGACTTCACATTCTGTGTCTGAAGATTCATGAAAAGAAACTTAACGAAGATTTATGAGCATTGAATGTGCTGTATGGTTCTTTTCAAACTTTATTTCCTGTTCTTTTTCTTCTATTGTGTTTGAGAGAGACTTTAACACTCATCCTTTTGTTAAGCTTATTTTACTTTTCGTATGATTTTCAATTAATGTATATTTTTCACATTGGCCCTTAGAATGTTTTACGTTTCAGCATCATGCTTTATTTTGTTTGTTTTTTCTTAACCAAATTTTTTTTCCAAGTAATTAATTAAACGATGGATAAAATATTCAAGAGAATAGCCATTATAAAATATTTAAATAATATAAACTGTGGCACCTTGTTCTAAGACAGCTTTAATGTCACTAAGAAAAAGGGACACAACTACGACAATAAATAAGAATAGCAATGAATCTTTTAAAAATTGTACCTTTTATCAAACACGGAGTTTTATTCTATGTTAAAAATAGTCAACGTTTTTATATGTATGTATATAAGCAATGTTGGTTTAAAGGGGAATTTTTTTTATAAATAAGAAATTTTTTATTGTTAATTCGTGCTTCGCAAGTGTTGTGATTGCTTAATACTCATTACGGTGGTCCTTATATTCCACTTTGGGGATTTTCGATGCTCCCAAGAATTAAAATTGTTCTCCGTCATCTAAAAACTAAATCATGAACATTATTGCAAAATCGGCACATTTTATTTGGATTTACGAGTTTTGAATCAAAATTGCACGAAATACCATGTTGCTTCATCTGTATTTATGGGTGGTGTAAATATTGTGGATTCTCAGGTGTCAAAAGAAGCACTCAATTGTCTCGGATTTCTGAAACGGTGTAAGAATTACTTCACTCCATCTGATCTTCTCACTATTTACACCACCTACATCCGACCGAAAATGGAATACAATTCCCATGTATGGGTCGGTACTTCCAACTCTATTTTAGAGCTTCTCGACTGCGTACTGAAGAGGGCGAAGGTGATTTTTGGTGACAGTAGGGTATCGAACTCTAATGATTTGTGAAATTTTCCTGATAGTTATAAAACATTGAAAGATAAGCCTACAAATTGTCCCATAACTCACAAATAGGAGTAAATTTGTCACTAATTTTTTCTCGTCTTCTGTTTTAAATTATCCACTCTCATACTGGAATATTGGACGACCCAAGTGGAGCGATCGTCACAAAATTTGATAATGCGAGTTCTGCTTATACAAAACTTATTTGTAATGAATTTGGTTTGGATATCTATATAAATAAGGTATTTATGAGAGCTTAACTATATTAAGGTAGGTCAATCGTATGGGGGCTTCGTCCTTGAGGCAATGGAAAAGCTTATACCAAATTATCTTTGAAATTGCGGCCTGTAGTTGGATTATAAGGTTCACATGGATGGACGGACATCGCTTAATCGACTCAGAAAGTGACTAGGACAATATTTTTGCACGTTATAAAATTCAGCACTAACCCAATAACCCTCCCCACTATGGTGGTAAAATATTGTAAAGTTATGGATTATGACAAAATTAAATTCCAACATTATTTTTTAGTAATACGCATTAGAAGTAGGGTTTCTACGCGTGAAAAATTTCCCGGGAATTCCCGGGAATATTTTTTTAATAATTTTCGGGAAATGTTTGTCGGTAATTTTTTCATAAGTTTTCTTCTAAAATATACAATTTTCAGATTCGTTTCGATGGCCAAATTTTTTTTCACTCAACTTAAGCCACAGCAGAAAAATTTGGTTATTAAGAATGAATCTAATTCAAAGTTTATACTCTTAATATTATTATGGAGATGCCTAACTTTTAGGGATATTCAATGAATATTATTCATATTTAGAGAAAGTAATAACAATAATAGTGGTTCAAAATGGTTCATCTACAATAAGATATGAAAAATGTCTATCTACGCATGTTTTATATATTTAACATAGTCGAAATTCTTAAGTTGTTTAATTAGACAAAGAATTTATGGATTTTATACTGATTAAAACTACGACCGCGACAATACCGATTAAATGCCACTATTAAATTGGAAACCCTATGCTGGACCAACATTTATTTTATACTTTATTCGAAAAAAATTTCTGGTTTTTGGTTTAATTTAGTGTTAAAAAATTCCCGGGAATGAAACGATTTTTTAACTTCCTCCCGGGAAAAAAAAGTCCGGGAAATTAGGACCCCTAATTAGAAGGTCTAACCTAGCAGGGTGATATTGAAAATATTGAAAAATATGCTACGAATTGTTTTTTTAATAAACAATTTTAACAAATTTGTAACCAAAAACTAAATCCCTCAATTTCTAATCAGTTCTCACACTACTCCATAATAGTTAGAACCGTTAAGATTTGTATTTTAATCTCGATTTAGCATTTATTATAATCGGAAACAAAATTTTTATATTTTTTGAAATTTAACCCTGGACGGTTATAGTTCGTCGAATCGACGAAGCTCATGTACTATTTATCATATAACTTTTTTATGCGTGTTCAAATTACTCTCTTTTTGTCAACAACGTTAGTTAGTGGCGAAAACTCTAAATGAGCGGACGTACGCTGAATACAATTTTTTTGAAGTTGAATTTAACAGGTGTGTAGTCGTCGAAACGACGAAGAGTAACTTTAGTGTGACTTTTTGAGCTCTAATCCAACAGCAATTTTTCTGGGAGATAGAGTAAAAGTGGTGACGAAAACTGATCATGGAAGGAATCGCAATGTTGAAGTTGATAACTGGTTCACATCAGTTCACCTTGCCAAAACACTGCTACTGTAACCCTATAAATTAACTATTCGAGACACTTTTATGAAGAGAGAAAATCCAAAGGAAATGGTCTATGTAAAAGGCCTGTGAGCATCCATTCATGTTTTGTTACAACAATGAACTGACTTTATTAACCTATAAACCAAAACCAAATAAACTTTTATATATTGTGAAAAAGTTACCATAAATCCGAAAAAGGGAAAACCCTACATGGTAGAATTTGACAGACAAAAAGCGGTTTCGACACTTTGGATAAAATGTCCAGCATTGTCTCGTGTTCTCGAAAAACAAACAGGTGGACAATGTGTCTATTTTGGGTAATTTTAAATAATTCTTCTGTATCACAATATGTTCCATAAAGGTCAAAAACCCAACAACCGACGACAGTGCCTGAAAGATTTCCAAGAATCTCTTGAGGCTTTAAAGAAAATGTTGATAAAGCCCAAAAAATGCGTAAAATATGTCACCTCTGTCTATATCAAACGTAAAATGACGAAAACTACATGTAATATATGCAAGAAAATTATCTGTGGTGAACACAGAGTTGAGTTTGTGTCTCATGCGTAAAATAACCCAGTTGGCCAGAGAGACGAAATTTTCGTCGATGTTGTCTTCTGGACAACATCGCAAATAATTAAAAATGTGTTTACATTTGTATTATTTGACTGATTATCTTTAAACGCTTTTTATGAAATAAGTAATTTTTATTTCTATCTTTTAAGTTTTTTCTGTTTTAAAAAGTTAATTAATTTGAAAAACCCAAAAAAAGGGTTAAAATTCGTATCAAATTCGTATCGAATTTTAAGAGAGAAATATAATTTTTATTTATATATTACATAATTTTTCTTATTTTTTAATAAAATGCATAACTAAAAATATTTTTTGTTTATTTTTTACTTTAAAAATCGTTCCGTTAGAACGTTTTTTAAAAATAGTTCTTCGATTCGACGAAGAGTAACTTTAATGTACAAAAATGACGAGTAACTTTCCAGGGTTAAAAAAATTTTGAATATGCAAAATTAAGGATTTCATAATTTTTTCTGTAAATGAAATACAAAACCTATTTTTAATTAAAAATTTATTCAGCATTATTCAGTTTTTATTTTATGACAACTAACCGTGTATTAAAACTACATATAATTTAATGTTAATATTAAAACTATGAGCCTATTTTATATCACAACTTAACCCCCCTTGCCACATGCAAGTGCAAGTTCGAAAAACTCAATACACTCACAGTTTTTTACTAACACATTCATATTTTTCTTACTTGCAGCTCAGCTTGCAAAATAATTTGTTTGCAAGTAAATTTTTTCACTTGTTGCAAGTAAAATGACAAATGAGGAAACAGTGTTACCAAGCATGAGTTTTATATCAATATACTAGAAAAAATTAAAAAAATAAAATAAAACACAAATATACAAAAAACACATGTTAATGATATTTTTAAAAATAAATTTCATTAATTTAAAAAAAAATTAACGAAAATATTTTTTTCAGTAATTTTATAATAATAAAAACACTGGCTTTCCCTTAATATTTTTTTTAATTCGTTCAACATAGAAATTTTTGCCAGAACATTCGTTGTTGGCGAGATATTTAAAATGAACTTGCAACGCATAGTGTAGTGTAGACACACAAAATTTTTTGTTGTTTTTCGGTGTTTTTCGATGATAATACGTTTTCAGTACTTGCAAGTAATTACTTGCATGTGGCAACGGGGGGTAAAATCTGATTAGATCACAATTTATAACTATTTACCAGACTTAAAACTGCGATACCATCTGTCACCCAAAAGTGCTCTGGTTTTTTAAAATAAAAATGATAATCTGATCGGCCACAAATCTACTAAAAACAAAAATAAATTGCAATACAACTGTACAATGACAACCCATTACAAAAAAAAAAAATTTTGCAAACATTTATTTGCATTTATTTCATTATCCCTACAATATTTTTTACTCTAAATTTATTTAGAGATTCTGCAGCATATTTAAAATATAAAAACAATGTTCATTTCTTGTTTTAAGTTGGTATTTTTCATTAGTTATTTATCTTATTTTTTTTTTAATTTTGGTTAGTAGACAACCTTAATTCATTAGTTTACATACCATTGTACTATATCACTTGGTCTGTTGGTTTTTAAAATCTTGATACAGTTTTTTTTGGTTTTTAGTCCTTAACAATTTATCTTCTTGCCAAGGTTCTGTTTGCATCTTGAACAATAAATTCTTGTTTTGCTTTAACAAACAACAACCCTCAAGTCAATTAATAATTACTGTGATTTCTACAACAAAGACAATAACAACAGCAGCAACATGCTGCAAGAAAACAAAACTGACTCTACTTATTGTAGATTTACAAGTAGATTTCTTTCCTTTTATTTTAGTTATTTACATGTGTAAATATACTTGTATCTATGTGTTTGTTTAATATTTAAAATGTATGAGTGTGTGTATGGAATTTATGTGTAGGTGACATTATTCAAGGTCGCAATGTAACCTTAAATAAAGACATTTTAAGTGTCTTCTGATATTACAGTGGAGCTGCTGGATAAAATTAATATTTTATTCTTAGAAATTTAAACAAGTAAAATATAATAACTTTTAGTTACTTTAGAAGCAGCAAGTTTTAGTTATTTATAACATATACGGTTCATTTTCGTATTCTGAGTTTAGTGATCGATAACATAAGTTCAGCACCCTAATATTCCCAATTGTCACAATGTTTAGCCTATCAAAGCTTATATCCTTCGATCTTCCTATTAAAAGAAATGGTCTACAAAATCCCAGTAGGTTTAGTGGTTACTAAGTAAATGAGCAAACACATTTTTCATTTAAAATATCAATAATTTATATTCGTGAGTGATTTTCGGAAGCGGACCTTATATGGGAGCTACGACCAATTATGGACGGATCATCATGAAATAAGGACGTGAGATTTATGTCTATATGAAAGATATTTGTGTTGAATTTTGTGTGTATACCAATATTTTTAAGAGATTTATGCACGTTAAAGTGATTTTCGGAAGCGGGTCTATATGGGAGCTATGACTATCTATGGACCGATCGTAACAAAATTTGGTGACATGAATTTTGTATATATAAAACTTATTTGGAGCGCAATTTGTGGTATACATTTATAAATTAAACGATAAAGTCCAATTTCGGAAGGACATTTGTATGGGGGCTAGGTGAAATAATGGACCGATTTCAGCCAGTTTCAATAGGCTTGGACCTTGGGGCCAAATAATACATACCAAATTTGATCGAAATATCTTCAAAATTGCGACCTGTACTCTACGCACAAGATTTACATGGACAGCCAACCAGACGGACAGACGGACATCGTTTAATCGACTCAGAAAGCGATTCTAGTTCGATCGGTATACTTTAAGGTGGGTGTTAGACTAATATTTTTGGGCGTTACAAACATCTGCACAAACGCAAAATACCCACCCCACTATGGTGGTATAGGTTATAAAAAATATGTTTACTTGATATTGTATCTATATATATAAAAGTGAATGTGTGTTTATATGTATATATGTATGTATATTTATTGGTTTGAAGTCTATAGACGTCTAAACGGCTAACCAGATGTGCTTGAAATTTTGACTGTATGTTTCTCTATATCTGGAAGGAACAATAGGATACTTTGTTTTGAATTTTCAAGTGGGCGTGGTACCTCCCATACAAATTTAATTTTAAATATCATATATTTTGGAAACAATAAAAACTATTAAATTTTGCATGAGCAATACCACCGTTTGTATAAATATTTGAGGCCAAAATGGGAGTAGAAGCCACAGAGGGCGTGGCACCTCCCATATGCATGAGCAATATATGGGATACAATAAGAGATAGAGTCCATAAATTTTGCACGGTTATTCTATCATTAATATTAATAGTTAGGACAAGAATGGGCGGACTATCAATAGTGGGCGTGGCGCATCCCAAACAATCTAAATACTAAAAATCATATCTATGTGTATAATTTTGATATGTAAAGCAATGAAACTTTATATGAATTACATATTTAGGACAAAAACTAGCAAACTAGCAAAAGTGGGCGTGGCACCTTCCATAGATATAATGACAAATTATATATAGGGAAAGCTATAGCAGCTATCAATATTAATTTTTAGTACAGAAGTGCGCGGACTACCAACAATATTAAGTAAATGTTAAAATTTGTATAAATTTGAAACCCTTATATATATACATATATAAAAGTCAATGTGTGTTTGTTTGTATGATTGTTAGCGTATTTGTAATGGCACTCGACTTACAATAAGACAATTAATGAACAATCTAATCTGAGCGACCTCTAATCGGAGCGACCGAATTATAACTTCGGAAATGCCATTTGATTTTATTCGATTGCAGTTCCCTATTTGCTTAGTATTTGCAATGATAATTGATAAAGCTCAACGTCAGTATTTGCAAGTTGGCGGACTAAATCTAGAAAATCCATGTTTTTCACATGAAACTAATTTCAGATAGATTAACTTCCATTTTCTCAATATCTGGTTATAGTTTTTCGTAACGATAAACCTCCAATTTACATTTTTTTTGTATGAGAACTGTCAGTTTATCGTCACGATAAAAAATAACCAGCGATTGAGAAAATGGGGGTAAATATATTGTAAATCTTTACGGTACGGGTAGCGAAGCATACCGGGTTTTAGCTAGTTTATAATAATAGTTTATAATTGTTAATATCTTGGTAGAATCACTGTGCATTGCATACATATCATACATATTTTATGTGTTGTATGTTAAGTTACATAGTAATTTTTGTTTTATTTGTTGCTATTTTAATTGTCTGAATACAGAGTATGTATGTAGGCTCCTGTGGCTAATGAAACTGTGAGAACCTATAACAATTTTAAATTTGTAAGTAATTAAATTTACATGATATTTGCATATGTAAAACCCTTTAAGGTATAATCATTTAATTTTAAATAATATATTAAAATGTTCATTATTTTATATTCGGGCTATTTTATTTTCTTATTACAATGTGATTTTAATATTTCGAGAGATGAATGAACAAGCATCACACTATATTCTAATAAATAAATCACTATTTTTTAAAATATTTATTATGAAATACCAAATTTTCTGTATTCTCCACAGTTTGCAGCATTCTTCGCTTAATCCAAATTAACAGTATGATTAAATAACCAAAGGCTCTTTGTAATTATAGAGCATCCTTAAATTTCATTAAAAATATTAAACTTTGCTTTGCTTTGTACATAATATTCAATTTCAATTTGTGACATTCCCCCACTCGTTTCCATTTAACTAACTGTATGTAAACTAAGTAGATGGTGGTAGTATGTTTGAGTGTTTGCATGTAAGGTTCGTCAGTATTTAGGATAAAGTTGCCAATAATTAATCTTGTTTCTAACTTTTTGTGTTTTTTTCACTTTCAAACATACACAGAATCCCCCCCATTATACACATTGTTCTGAAATCAAAAACAAAAAAACAGCTAAACAAAATATATCATAATGCTTTAACATTTATAACGATGAGAATAAGCAACAGGCTCCGAACATACCAGCCAGCTAACAATGAAACCAACGAAAAAAAGTGAAAAAGCAAAAAAACATATAAAAAGTTTTTCATTAATGAAAAAGTTTTGTCACATCAAAATAAACCTAAATAAGCCAAATAAAAGTAACAGGCAAAAAACAACAACAAATAAGCAACAATATTGAAAAAATACAACAACACCAAGAGCAAGACAAACAAACAACAGCATAAAAAACTTTATGATATCAAACATGCCACAACATAAATTTGAACAATATTTTCTACACATAGTACATTCATGCCACACACTCTCCTACATTCATCCCAAAATTCTCACATTCATCTTGTTTATTGTACCTACATATATTAGGCCAAAAACAACAAAAAACGGAGGGAAGCAACAAAGCAAAAGCAACAACTTTAATAACTTTTTCAATAATCCATCATAAAGTGGTTTTGGTGTTACAGGGAAACTTCTGCAGACTTTATCCGTTAAACATGTTTGGGCGAAACTTCCCTATCTATGGGATTGTAGAACGAGTAAAATTGAAGATGCCAATTTAATTTCTTTATTGGAATTATCATTAAGCAATTGAAAAAATCATTGTCATTGATAAAATTTATAAGACTTGCTTAATGTTTAAAAATAACACGGTGCTACAGCGAAAAATACCCATTTGTAATTTGGTACCTTACAAATTTTGGCACAATTACAACGAAACTTATTGATATTGGTTGTGATCAGTGCTCTTTTTCATCAAGAACCTAGTCTAGTCTATCGGGTGCCCCGATAGTGTGCTGGTTCGATTCCTGCCAGAGACTCTGGGTGTTTCTGCAGACAAGCAAAAGGCTTCGCAGTTTGTGTTTGTTTAAAAAAAAAATAATGATTGTAATGGGAAAATATGCCTGAAAACTGAAAATATGTCCGCCCTAAATAATACTTTTGAAATCAAAAGGCTTTAAAAACATCAAATTTCTCTTAAGATGGAATCAAGATAACAAAATAAATAAATATTAAATATTATATCTTCCATACAATTGCCAACTTCGAAAATAACTTTAACGGGAATAAAGCTCTCAAATCATTCGATGGTCATTCATCACAAATTATCAGTCCATAATTTACAATAACTAGCCAAATTCAAATTTACACGTATAAGATCTAGAGTTTCGTGTTCGGTTTTTAACGAAACCGAGATTTTTCATGGCTTTAAAATTTATTTTTAATTTTTTTAGAACTAAAAAACAATATTTTAATTATAAATCAATTTGTATGGTAAACAGACAGAACAGTGGCTAAGAACATTTGAGATCCTGAAAATTCATCAACCAAAAATTTAGAAATAACATTTGCTGAAGAAATATTTTTAAGACCTGTATTTTTTGTTTGTATACAGTGGGAGGGATATATTCCGATTTTGCTGATGTGTGTAATCCTCATAAATATTAGTTCAAGTATATTCATCGATCGACTTAAAATCACAATTAAACGATATCCGTCAGTCTGTCTGCTTTGCGCAAAGTACAAGTAGCAGTTTTGAAAATACATATTTCAAACAAATTTTTGTCGGTCCCAGAACGAAGCCTATTGAGACTAGCTGAAATCGGACCATTATTTCACCCACACAAATTTCCTCCCTAAATAGGACTTTTGTCATAAATGTCTGATTTATATAGGAGCGGAATCAGGCCTACCTTATTGAGGGTTAATTACACAGTGCAACAGTGCAAAAAAAAATACGGTCATGACATTATAGGTTTGACTCTAATACCAAAGCGTAGTAAAACCCTATACTCAGTTTGGCGATTTTGGTGATTTTTATGGGCCTCCAAGGATTCTGAAAATTAGTGGGGACTTAAAAAAAGTGTCATAAGTTTTTATCCAACAGCGAATTCCGACTTGGCGATATCGCATAACTATATATGGCAATAATATAGCTAAGAGTCCACCAAAAAAACTTTTTTATATTTGTTTCCAAAAAAATAGTTTTTTCCTGTGCTTTTTTTAAAAAAAGTAGTAAGAAAATTGTATTCCCTTTTTTAGAATTTACAGGGACTCCTAATTTTTCACAAACAATATTTAGCAAAGTTGTAGCTACGGTAAAGCTGAACAACTCTTTTGAATATATCAATGCAATCTGAATGTGCCTAGGCACTCCAAATAGCACATAAAGATAGCTTTGTACCTTAAAAACTTTCGTTTTTTACTATTTTTTGACGCTAAAAAAAGATTTAAAAAAAATATGACAAAAGTACTCTTCTCTTCTCTTGTGCTGCAAATCTTGATCACGCAATATATGAAAAAACGTTAAAATTATTGAAAGGTGACATGGTTCGTGGAGCTTCTGATGGGTAAATATAAGCTTTTTATATAAACTTTAGGACTTGATGATCTATATTTAAGTAAAATGAAATAGGTTTATAATTTTTTCGGTTGATATTTATCTTAAAAACTAAAAAAGTTATAATATGGTGATTTTCCATCAAGAAAAATTTTAACGGTTAAAGATATCATAACAAAATTTGGAACTAATGTAGATCAAAATGTCCTTAAGTCTTGTTTTCAAATACAAAAATTACTAAAACGGGGAAAATGTGTTGCAAATACTTTAGAAAAAGTACTTTGATGTTATTTACAGTTTGATAGTTACCCAATTATGAGGCTTTATCGAGAAACGCTGCTTTGTGTTTATAAACCTAAATTTTGTTTAAAAAATGTCCGCTTATGTGAGAAAAATTCTACTTTACACGTTATTGCATTAAGTTTTCTTTCCATAAATAAAAATTGTATATTGTACCGAAGAAAATTTGTTTCAATAAAAAATTTTTTGGAAAAACCTTACAAATACACGCATCCAAACTGGAAACATGCAAAAAGATGTTGCGTGTATACTTTTATAGGTACAAGATAAATGTTATCAAGTTGATTTTATTTTCTTCAGAGTTGTATCGCAAATTTACGTGATATTCTTAAAAAACAAAAAAAAAAATCGAGCAAAATTTAAAAAAAAAAATTATACCAATTATCTCTTGAACTAAAAGAGCTAACCTACACATGTAGTCTTAGTTTTTGTATACCTTCTCAAGAACTACATATATATATTTTAAAATTTAGATCACTTGGATCATAAATGGATTACCCACTGATCCCCATTCCGCCAACGAAGCTGAACAACTATAAATCAACTCGAAAACCCCCCAACCGAGGAAATAATACAGCACACATAGAAGTGTGGACTTGATCATACTAGAGTTAGTTCGAGTAATGTGGATGTTTTTTATAAATTTTTGCCACAATATATATGGATATTCAAAAAGTTGTGAACCAATAAATTAGCACATATATTCTCTAATTGTTTATGTACTTGAAGATTTTTTGCGTCAAACGAGAAAAAATTTATGTGAAAATATTGTAAGGAACTCAAAAACCAGAATTAAAGAAATTGGAGGGTAATGTGGACTAGTATTTAATACATAAAATTCATGAACCAGCTAATCATGAATGAAAAAAATTAAATTTCAATATATTCTTACGCGTTCTTGGCTTAGGTAATTGGCTTACAAAGTACATAGTTATTATAGGGTAATTTGGACCAGTAGTACACAATCAAGTAATTTAAGTGGTCCACATTACACAAACTTGGGTTACAGTGGTTAAAAATTATTTTTACATAATAATCTAAATATGCTTAAATACTTATGCAAAACTATATAAAACAACCAAATGTTAAATTCTACCAATTAACAGTACCAAATTTTTTTCTTACTGGGGCAGAAAAAATGGTTGAAAAATGGAAATGGCGCATTAATTTTAATACAAGAATAAAAAGCCAACATATCAATTACTCATGAAAGCACATGTGCAATTGTCGTTTCAAACAATTTGTAAAATGTACGGCAAAGCAGTGTTATCATACCTTCAATAGTTTCTGAAAAAAGACACAGGTCCAATACAATACCCGAAGTTACTCTATAACATTGGTAGGCGTTCATATTGTTGAGATTACGAACATTTTCGTGAACCGAAACCCGAAAGTAAACAAAACACACAGCAAGAGCGTAAAAAATACAAATAACTCATTTAGTTGCAAACAATAGAGCGTAAAAATCAGCGTTGCCGCTTTGGTCCAATTGGACCAAAATTGGTAGTTTTAAGTTATCAAATTGACTTTTGGTAGTTTGGTGATTTTTGTCGCATTTTGGAAGGTTTTTTGAATATGTATTTTTAAGAACAAATTAACAAAAAACTTAACAAAAAAACTATGTTAATCCAAAATAATAAAATTATTTATAAAATATGAAGACAGAATTATCTTAAATTTTTAGTTTAGTCAAGTAAATGTGTAAGGCCTTGCAATACTAAAACTTTTAACGTATTATACATTTAATTTACACATTTTAAATATTTCAAAATTATAACACATATTATTTAAATTGTGTGTAGTCATGTTGAAAGAAGTAATAAGTAGTGAGCAAAAACATTTTTTTTTTTAAATTTCAATAATTTTTTTTCGTGAGTGATTTTCAGAAGTGGACAGCTATGACCAATTATGTACCGATCGCCATGAAACTTATTTGTGTTGAATTTTGTCGGGATACCAACACTTTTAGGAGTTTTATGCTCCTTAAAATAAGTTTTAGAAATAGGCCTTATGGTCAATTATAAAACGATTCACACAAAATTTTTAGATGTGACATATTTATGATTGTAGTGTAATTAAATAATATTCATCCTCAGAGTAATGCTATAGCAGCAATAATATAATTTTAATTTAACTATTAATTTTGAAAGGAATCCAAATAGCATTTCTCAAATATTTAAAATTTGGTAGGTTTTGGTAGTTTTTAATCTGAAATTTGGTAGGAAAAATATTTTATGAGTGGCAACGCAGGTAAAAATACAAATATTTCATTCTGTTGCTTGATGTAGTTGCGAATTTTTTATTTTTAACCCATACATGCACACAAACTACAATTTCTCTTTTTGCGCTTCCCTGCTCTACAATTTTGTTAAAATGAGCGAATTCACATAATTGTGAATAAATTCGAAAATGATTCATCGATTTTTATGACCGATATCTCATTTTGTTGCTAATCTATGTGGCTTTGTGATAAAGCAATAATAAAAATGATAATTTCTGCCGTTTTCAATTTTTCATGAGATTTTTAAAACAAAAAAGTTCACGTAAAAAATATATTTTTTTTGCTTTAATTTGTTATTATAACTCCGAAACTGCTGAGCCGATTGAAACGCAATATATAAATGGATTAAAGGTCAATGTAAATCTGAACTTTTCTAAGTTTACTGTAAAAACATCGGACTAAACCTTTTGGAGTTATAATTAATTATGTGCAGAAACGTCTAACAAAATTTATAATTTTACTTCAAATATTTTTTAAACAAATCTATTCATCGAATTGAAAAATTTTACCATTTTTTTTTACTTAGGTAGGCATGATTCATCAAATCTATATAGTGGTTAGTCAAGCCTTTTTGGCTGGTGACCTGTGGAATTTAAAATTTATTTTGACATATAATATCATTTAATATCCTTTTATAACTGCCACATACCACTTTTGTAGCAATAAATACATATTATATGTACATATGGATGTATTAATTGTTGTATGTATGTAATTATAATTATTGCCTTAATTGTTGTCTTTAAATGATTGTTTTTGTTATGAGTTTTATAGTGATCGACTCTATTATACTGTATATGTTGACATTTATATAGCGGTTAGAGTTTGCAGTCAATTACACTTAAACTATTCCATTCTACTCTACTCTCAGTCTATCTTACAATTGCCAGAGGACATTTCATTTTAATCATTATCATGTATTATACAAACATTATGCACATACATCCATACATATATACATACTTTATATATTTATGTATTTGTATGCTTATTATGTATCTTATGGATATATTTATACAGGAGCAAGTTTAATGGAAAAAGGGTTTAAGGCTTGATTATCAGGAAATATTAATGGCCGTATAAAAAGGAAAAATGTCAATAAACACTTAATATGAGATATAATTTAAATAATTATTTTAGTTGTTTCTAAGGATGTGTTATTGTGTTGAACGGAAGTTATAAAAAAAGGATAAAGTTGTATTCATTCGGAAATTAAGTTTTTTGTTAAAATGTGTAGTACTAATCTAGCATGTTAACACATTATGCAGGCACATAAAGAAAAAACTTGCTTCTGGTAAGCACAATCGAATAGGGTCATATTATGATTGGATTTTATGGTTACTGTCAAATTATGTTATGGTTCGTATTTTACCACAATATTACTAATGTGTAGCATTATAAAATATCTTAATATGATCCTGACCATATTATGGTTATTAATGTAACAATAATTTTTCATAGTTCGGAGTGACCATATATGGGAGCTATGGTCAAGAAGGTATCCTTATTTACAAAATCCAGTACTATGATTACTGGATACAAATTACAAATTCAAAAACTTGTTTGACTATTTTACCAAAGAAAGCTTAGGTCTTTTCCTGGAAGAGCTTTTTGGTCGCTTAGTGGGATGAGAGTTGGATATCTATCAAATTAAATGATTTGTAGCTCAAAAAACATAAAATTTTAGACTTTTTTTTGCAAAATAAAAACTTTGTTGATTTTCTATTTTTTCAAAATGGATTCTTTTTTAAATATATAAAAACGGCTGGACCGATTTTCATGAAATTTTCAGAATAGTACAGCCTAGCGGGTAGCACTGTAAAGGCAGATTTTTGATTTTCGTTCTGTGTAAAAATCAAATTTATGTATATGTGGTGATTATATTTTTTTATCATGCCCGTTAGCCAAAAATTAGCTTCAACACTTAACATAATTTTGCGATAAAATGATAAAATGATTTTTAAAGTCAATTTGGTAGCGCTGTTCAGGTGTTAATATATTTATGATAATTTGTATATCAGTTCGTTTAATACCTTTTATAGTGATTAGTATTTCTCAATATTAGTTTCAATTTAATACAAGAGAGTTAATCTCAAAATATACATTTAAATCTCAGACTTTTCCTTTAAAGTAAATCAATATTACTTCTTTAAATAGAAGGCGCCTTCTTGATTTACTAAAAAATAATTTTGAATATAATTTCTTTTTGAACAATTCCACTAAACACTAATTTTGCGGTTGTTTTATTTAAAATGTTTTATGCACACATGCACGTTCATAAACGAGTTCACACAGATACACCGCTTATGAGAATGATTGTGTTTGTATGTATAAATACCCGCTATGCTCCAACTCTTACATTCGTACATACAAATGATATATGTATGTATGTGGTTTTAATATTGCTTTGTATATAGGATTTATTAGTTTGTGGCCACACACATAAAATTGCACAAACACAATCAACGTTTTTTTTTTTGCTTTTCTTTTCTAAACAAACAACATAAAGGATGTTTGTATGGTAAAAGGACTCAAACTGAATTATTTTACAAAATAATTTCAAAATAATAAGACATCTATCAAATCACCCTTACAAGTTTTTCTACAATTAAAATTTTAATAATAAACTTTTGCAATAAATTTTTAAATTATGAAAAATATTTATATTACATTGATGTAGTTTTGTCTATTTAAATTTATATAAAAAGTTGTTATGTCTTTTTCTAAATTATGTCTTAAATCTGCTGGTATTTGTTAGAAACTCCCAGAAGTCATTTCAGTAATGCTTTAATATCAAAACATACTATTGTTTCTCACTTTTGAAAATTGTGTAGATCAAATTTTTAAAATATTTATAGGTGATTCGAAATTAATCATACAGCTCGTATTGCAACATTGTGGTACTTAAAAAAAGTAATATATGAAAAATATAATGTGAAAGCTCGATAAAAGAGGTTTCGCTGTTTAATATTTTATCAATTTTGGCAATTTTCTTTTATAATTTTTTATTGTTTATCCAATTTTACCCATTTTCTAGGGGTGAAATTTTCCCGAAAATCTTATATGTTAATCAGAAATGTTTGGTATCAAAAATGGCCACAATCCGTTCAACAAAAAGACATAGAAACCCGACATTTCACACAAATAGTTATTGCTAAAAAATTTCGATCTAAATATTGCGACGTTTGATTGCAAATAAAAGCAGTTTAGTAGTTTAAAATTGTAATAGCTCTTTATTTATTCATTAACATGCATTTAATTTATACACTGGGCCATCTTTCTTCCAGTAAATTCATGAAAGTTCTAGTCAACAACGAGAAACTCCTAGCTGAAATGGAAGCGTTATTTCAAAAATCATCTAGAGTTAGCGACTAGAAAATTCGGGAAATATCTAAAGCTTTCAACAGCTGTTAACATATGTGTGGACATATCTTTTTTTAATATATTGTTACGAAATTGTATTTGAATTCAAATGATTTCAAGTTGCATCATATTTCTCAACATTTCTATTTCTTGAGAATTCTAATTGTGGACAATACTGTTTACCGGCCGATTAACAGCAGTTAACAGAACTGTGAACATTATTAACATATCTGTGAATATTATTAACATAGCTGTGGAACATACAATATTGTATAAAAGCTTTGCGTTGATCATTGTAGAAATAGAACTTTCGTGAAGCTACTGGACGGAATTCTTGTACATTTTAAACAGTTTTAATAGTCACTCTGTGTTTTAATACACATACTTATATTACGCAGTTTATAATGTTCAAGAATACACTGACAATGCAGTTGATGTTAATTCTGACAGCGTCTATGATCAACTCAACTACGTCTATGATCCACTATACACAGCGACATCTTCATTCCAGAGGCTTCATGAAAGTTCAATTTCTACAATGATCAACTCAAAGCTTTTATTCAATGTTGTATGTTCCACAGCTATGTTAATAATATTCACAGATATGTTAATAATGTTCACAGTTCTGTTAACTGCTGTTAATCGGCCGGTAAACAACATTGTCCACAATTAGAATTCTCAAGAAATAGAAATGTTGAGAAACATAATGCAACTTGAAATCATTTGAAGTCAAATACAATTTCGTAACAATATATTAAAAACTTTGTTCGGACTAACAAAGTGAATCTAACAAAGTGAAATTTACCACTAATATTTTCTAATAATAGAAAATATAAAACTAACCAAATCGGGCGTAAATATTGTACAGGTCACAATTAGACAAAATTTGCCACAATCTGTCTACTGCCCTAAAGACGAATCCTTTTGAATTTGGATAGAATCGGTCCATTATTTCTCCTAGCCTCTATACAATAGCTCTCATAAATATCCTAATTATATAGATGTACAAACCAAATTCAGCACAAATACGTTCTATATAATCTGAACTCACACTGTCAAATTTAGTACCGATCGGTCATAAAGTCATGTCACCAAATTTTACAACGATCAGTTTATAATTAGTCATCAGGTCCACTTCCGAAAATCATTGTAACGAGTATAATTTCTTAAAAAATTTAGGTATCCAAATTACTTCAACAGAAATAAGTTACAAGAGATATGCCACCTAATTTGATGGTGATCGGTTCATAATTATTTATAAAGAAAAGATTTTATAATCATATATTTGGTGAAGGGTCTCATATGGTTGGACTTGACCGACTATACTTTCTTACTTGATTTATTTTGTTAATTCACATTTGGCGGAAATATGGAGCAATGCGCATTGCTATACCCAGAGAAAAAATGAAGCTGTATATGACCACGAAAATTATTTCAACATGATTACATGTTGTAATGTTTGCGATGATCATGTCCCTCTATATCAACACATCTTGAAATGTTTGCTGGGCTATGTGACTTTCGACAAATTTTATATGCGTACGAGAAACCACGAAAAAAAACCAGCAAATATTCTTTTACGCTCATTTCATTCATTTGATAGCTCACATTCATATTCACGCCACTATATAAACGCCAACGAACGCACATACACATACACTTTCATTTCTATTAAAGTTTCTTTTGTCTTCTATAAACTTTAATACAGTGATGTTCAAAAATAAAAATGAAGATGTATTGGTGAGAGAGCTACCCAGCAAACATAATGTCAAACACTTAAAATAATAACAAAATGAAGAAAGTTTAGATTTAGAATTTTTGTCAAATAAAACCAATTTATTAAATGAATGTAATTTAAATTTTAAGGAAATGAAAAAATATACATTGTAAGTCCGAAATTCTCTTAAATTTTGTATTTATTTTTGACTTTGTTTTATTGTGTTCAATTGTAATTGAAACGCGTGTGTTTGCTATGCTTCAAACAAAAACAACCAACAACAATGCTTAATAAATTTCTGAAAAAAAATTGCGATAGTCCGCCACATGTGGTTTCTTCGCATTCTCAGCGATGAATGAACAAAAGTTTTTAAAAGAGCATAACAAATGTGTGTAAATTTTTCAAACAATTGTTGTATGGCGTGAACATGACTGCTTTAATACCACAATACATTTGTAGTTATCTTCAGTTGTGTTTATTAGACCTGCCCTTAAAAATAGATTTGCTTTGGAGGGTCTTATCAAAGACTATAAATATATTTATTATATTTATAGTCTTTGGTCTTATGTTATTCTCTAGTGTTTGCTACAAATTTTGGGACAATCGGATAAATAGAAGAAAATCGATTAAAAGTTTTAAAACTTGGTAAAAAATAGTACCTCTTTCTCTATATTTTTAAGGGCAGGTTAATTGTATATGGGTGAAATCATGAATGTTGCACAACCATGTAACCTTTTACTATCTAATTGATGGACCATATCTTTGAATCATTTTTTTGCATATATCGTAGCACATAACTAAAAAAGATGTCTTCTGTGTCAAAATCACCACTTCATAAGCTTTGGTGAGCTATGGGCGTGCTTCATATAAAATAATCTATTAGTTAAAACAACGTAGGTTGCCGCAACGTAGGCAGCCGCATGGTAGAAACAGGAAAGGGAGCAGCTCACTTGGGTCCAAACATTAGTTCCTTTTGTGTAAAACAAAAAAAACGAAAGTTCGTGCACAAAATATTACGAGTAAAATAATAAATGGCAACACAAATTTTTGTTTTAATATAAGATGCCTAGCTAAAATAAAGTACAGATACGTCAAAGTAAAACCTACTCAAAATTGTTACATAATAATCCAAGGAAGAAGGTATAGTCGGTATATAAGCAAATCAGTATGCATTAAAATTTCAATTATTTTTTTTTTGTAGGAACGGATGCTCGTTAACGTGCGAGAGATGGTTCGTGCGGTTCAGAAGTGGTGATTTGGTAAAAATTTAAAGACGATTTTGCATGTCCGAAATGATGCTTGAACGCTATAAAAGAAAATAATTTTTGCACCGAAACAATAAGGCTGATATCTATATTTCTATCAAATAAAGCATAGCTATTTTCCTTGAATACCTACATTGTCGCTTAGTGGGATGCGAGTGGGATATTTATCAAAATAAATATTTTGTAACTCAAAATATAAAATGTTTTAAAATGACTTTTTTGCAAAATCAAAAACTTTTTTTTCAAAATGGACCCTTTGTTAATTTTTTTTTAGCTAAAGCAAAGCTTGAAGACCCTTTTGGTCGCTTAGTGGGATGCGAGCCAAATAGGTCTTAAAGGAAAATATCTAAGCTTTATTTTAAGAAATAAATAATATTAATAATATTAATATTAAAAAAATATTTTTTTAATATTTTTTTCCGAAAGATTTAAGAATGTGCTATCTAAACTATTTGGGACACATTTTGCTAAGAACAGTAGGTAATAAGTTACATGGATAAGAAAAAACACCTGCTTGGCCAAAATGTCAAATTTTGACCCCCTCTAACTCGGAGAGTTCTCGACCGATCTTGTTGAATTACTATTAGGGTATTCGAATTATTCGATTTTTCTCTTATTTGAATAAAACGAATAATTCGAATAAGAGATTTTAACTTGTTCGAATAACTCGATCACACGTTTAAAATTAATCGAATTATTCGAATAATTTAATTTTTTTTTTTAAAAAAGTAAAGAATGAAGTTTTGATGTCGGTTTTTTAATATTTTATTGTTAAAGAAAAACAAAAAATAACGTTAAAGTTAACAATTCAAGTATTGATAATGTTAAAAAACATTCGAAAACAAAGTCTATCATTAAATTTTCAACAGAAATATTCTGATCAGATTAACTCCCGAACAATCTACAAAACAAGTGACTAGCAAACTCTTTAGTTTCCGTTTTGGAGCTATGCTTTAATAAATTTGAACTAGTTGGACATGATCAAGAATTCAAGTACAATATAAACGTATTAAGAACTTTTTTATGTCGTTCATTAATTCGGGTTTTAAATTGAGTAACTAATTCTTTAGTAAATTAATTATTCACTATTTCTAAATTATTTATAACAAATTGTATCAACGTTGCGAATCTTTGCTTAATAAAGTGGTCTTGTGGAATTACTCAATAAAGGGAATCTGTTCAAAGTTCGATATCATTGTCAGTGAACGTGGCTAATTTAAAGTCAGGCAGTGCATGATTGACGCAATATGCAAAAAGTTTATTACCATGTTAGACAAAGATGTTCAACCATGTTCAAAATCATGTATAAGACGAACTCCATGCTTCTTGCCGCAAAACATTAGTTTGCAATATTTGTGTTTATCATTAGATTTATTAAATATTTTGCAACACTTACGTACGCGGTTAATAACATCACTTATATACATATATTTTAAGATCATGTCCTTCATCTATTTCAATGTAATCATTATAAATGACATAATCAATATTTATAGAAGGAGCTATCGGAACACTCATCTACAGTGATCGAAAGTCCCTTTGTCTTTAGTTATTTGTCGAATTTCAATAACAATACAATTTTTGTGAGTCATTATTACTTATTTAAATTTGAAATTATGAAAAATTTTAAGCAATTTAATAAATTTAAATATATATGAACTTTTATTCGTTTTATTCGATTATTCTACATAAAATTGTTCGAATTATTCGTTATTTGAAAATGGTAATTTTTAAATTGTTCGAATAATTATTCGTAAAAAATTATTCGATTAATCGAACGATCATTAGTCGAATGAATACCCTAATTACTATCCAATAGAACTAACTTATTTCATCCGGATCGGAAGACATAGCTTTCAAAAGTTGGTTCACTTGACATGAAATGTCCCATATGTATAAAACACTTGCATGAATATAGCGTGAGTGAGGGGGTGCATGTGTGATTGTTTTTTTTTGGAAATTTATTATTTGTCATTCTTTTTCACACATTCTATAAAATGTTTGCAATAATTATTTTGTAAAAGAAGGAACAAAATGAATGTATAATTTACAATCCGTGGTACTTTGTATTTATGCTATTGTTTTTGACAGATTGGTTTATTTGTTCTTCTTTTCACACAAATACCTATCAAAATACCTATACAAATGTGTATGTGTGTGTGTGTAATGAAAATCAGATTGTTTGTGTGTTTGTTGTTTGGTTTGTATTTGAAAATGTGAAAAATTCAACAAATTAAGTTTTAAAATCAAATTGAATTCAATTAAAATATCAAACAATACCAAATTAATTACAGTTAATATGCTTGCAAGTGTGGTGTATCAATTTACGTTTCCTGCAATTGAATAATAAGCATAATACTCAATCACAATGCAAACCACAACAACATTTCCCATACAATAACAACAATAGTAGATAGAACAAATACAACAATATAGACATCATCGGCGACAACTACTGCACATCAAGCACTCTATAACAACTATTTGTTTATTATCAGGCCTGTCACAGAATTCCATTCCGATCGAAAGTGGAATTAATTCCATATTTTGCTTCTTTAGAAAAAGTAAAACGAAAAAATCTTTTGGAATGAAACCACTTTCAGTTTTCAGAATTTCATTCCAATCGCAAGTGGAATTAGTTCCGTATTTCGCTATTTCAGAAAAAGTAAAACGAAAAAATCTTTGGAATGAAACCACTTTCTGTTTTCAAAGTGGAATTGGTATTTCCTTATAATTATTTGTTTTTCTAAACTTTTTAATAAATTTCTGTACCAAGAACTTCACTTTTGTCTTAATATCAGATATACAGAATTATTAAATATTTTTGAAAATAATAAATTACAAGGAATCTGAAGAACCTAAATCGAAATCGATCGGAATAAAAACTACGGAATTGAAATCATTCCGAATAAAATTTGTGACTGGCCTATATATTGTTTACAAACCAATACTCACATACTCGTAGATATACCCAGCAGTTATGCAAGTGGTCAATGTATCCCTTAAAGACAATAATTCTCACTAATGTCTAACCACTTGGCTGACTCCAATATATATTATTTGGGTTCATTTGACACGTACGGGCTCTTTGTAGTGCAGATTGCAGTCAATTGGTTATATTATATATCCCATGAAATCTAGCATGAAGACAATTGTCACTTAATTGTCTCTAAGTAATCTAGAGTGTAGTCACTTTAAACTTTTATTTTGTACTTCACTTTAAAAAGTGATTATTGTACGCACCAGAAGTAATCTATTGGAGAGTTGTCGGTGGATGGTTTTTTACAAGCAATAGGTTGTTGGACGGTCTATTAGATGTCTTTTTAACAGACTTTTTCAGGTCAATTAGCACCCGTGTTAAAAAAGTTCACAGTTAGGTAGCTAGTAACGTAACTGAATCTATGTAACCGGCATGTGAATCCAATGCATTGACCACTTTGGACTAGCTATCAGACATTCTCATTGTAATCCAAAAAGGCTATAGACATGCATGTGCTAAAATAACTAGTCATGTACCTAGTCATATAATTAGTTGTCACCCAAAATTATAGGTTAAATCACTAGTTCGGGACAGTCTGCTGGAACTGCTGGTTATGTTTGCTTGTATTTATGTAAAATGTACAAAACAAATTTTTATAAAAGGGTGCCTCTTGATTTACATTAAATTTTGGGGATATCCAAAAGGAAATTCAAAACAGACAAATGTAGCCAGAATTTTTTTTTATGTAACTCTGACTTGACCAGTTATTTTTAATTCTTAGTTAAGCTAAATTTTGTCATCTCAACAAATTTGAACTTTATTATAAAACAGGGAAAATATTTGCACCCTATTATAAAAATTATGAAAAAGCACTTACATATACTCAAACTTATATTATGTACAATTAAAAAATTTCAATATTTATTCAGTTAATTTACACATTGAAGGATTATTCAACTTGAATTTAAATATTTATTAAAATAAAAAGCAATTAAATGGTTGGGCAAAAAAAAAAAATTCAAAGAAACAGAGCAACTCAATAGAACTTTTAATACTTAATTCATTTATGGAAAATAATTTGTGTAAACGAGGAGTAAGTATATTTATTATATTAACGATATTAATTAATTGATTAATTAATTGAAATTTACGAAAAGTAGTATATAAGTGGAGAATTGCTTTTAATTTTATATATAGTGGTAATATGCTCATTAGGCCTGGCCTTAAAAAAGAGATTTGTTTTGGAAAAATTATCTTTCTAACCAGAACGAAATAAAAAATGTCGGGCTAAAAATATTTTATTTGTTTTATATTTTATATTTATATGATTTTCGAATTTGAACTATGCTATGTTAGTGAAAATTCTAACTACAATAAAATTATTATAACTATGTAAAAATATTGTTTTATTTATAATCATGAGATTGTCACAAATATGTACTTCAAAATATGGTCATGTTATTATTTTTTCCGTCATAAAATAAAAGTCGCAGGTCGCAATTTTTAAGATATTGCGACAAAATTTGGCGCATACAATTAGTTTTGCCCAAGGACGAAGCCTATTGAAATTTCATCCCGATATTGAACTTTATCGCTCATAAATATTTAATTTATATAGGTATCTACACAAATTTCACTCCAAATAAGATATATATACGCAATTCATGTCACCTAATTTTATGATAATTGGTCCCAGATAATGCCTGCTTCGGATAATCACTTTAACAAGCTTAAATCTCTTAAAAATGTTGGTATTAACATAAAATTTAACAAAAATAACTTTCATATAGACAAAAATCACACGACCTAATTTTATGGCGATCGGGACATAATTAGTCATAGCTCCCATATTACGAAAATCATTCACGAAAATAAATTACTGAAATTTTGCTCATTTACTTAGTGTAGGGTATTACATGGCCGGGCTTGACCGACCATACATTCTTACTTGTTATACCCTAGACCACCATATTGGGGAGGGTATTATGCGTTTGTGCAGATGTTTGTAATGCCCAAAAATAACACCCTGGCTGTCCATGTAAACTTTGTGCGCAAAGTAGGGTAGAAGGGGGACCATACGATACTTTTTTTTGTGCGTTCTCAAATTATAACCACAATACATATTCTAATTTTTTTCTTGTTTCGGATACTTAGATATGTTGGCTTTAGATTTGATCATTTCAATCTCGCCTATCTCATCTTGATAAACATCTTTTTTTAACATTTCTAGACTGACCAAAAACCCCACCCATGGGGTAAATACGTCAAAGGGATGGGGCAGATTTGTCATTTGTAAAATAAAGCAAAATAATCTAAAAATATAAACTTATTTTACTGTTTTATACCTCAATTCACAAAACAAAGTATAATAAACTAGACATTTATTATTTATTTCACATATGTAACTAAACAAACAAACAATTTAAACAATTTGTGACTGATTTTTTCTATATTTTATCAACATTTCGCTCTAGATCTAAAAAACTATTGTCACTTATTCTTCAATATTATTGACATTCTATCACCAACCAATATCTTTTCCTGTATCACACAAACTAAAGAAGTTAGCATAAAACACTCTCACGCTGAAATATTTTCGCAGCTTGTTAAAAAACCATTAATTGCGTCTGCCTCACATCATATGGAAAATTAAGCTTTCCAACCTTCAGGGATGATAAATAATCGATAAATCAAAACATAATTTTATAATGTTACAAAATCGATTACTCGGTTCTTAAATTATTCGGTGTTGGCAGAGGGGCGCATGATCCCCCTTCTACCCTACAGGTCGCAATTTTGAAGATATTTGTATAGAATTTGGTGCATGCAAAATTTCGGCCTATGGACGAAGCCTATTGAAAATGGCTAAAATCGGTTTATAATTAGTAGGGTTCTATAGCTGAAACAAAAAGTCGACTTTTCGACTTTTTTCGTTTTTTGAAAAGTCGACTTTTCGACTTTTGGTAGTTTATGAAAAGTCGACTTTCGACTTTTTAGTTAATCGAATTTTTTCGACTTTTTACAATTTCTTGTAAAAAATACATGGTTTCTACATTTATTGATGCGCCTTTTGTAAAGTTTAGCAATAAAAATTAAATTTATCAAGGCGATAATAGTTAGAATAATCTTGTAAGAATTTTGTGTAGAAAAAAGCTTTATTTTATAAACATTTATTTATTTATTATTTACATATATTAGCATACACTACCAAAAATGCAAGTGCAATATTTTTTTTAGCAATCTAAAAAGTCGACTTTTATCGACTATTTGACTTTTTTCGACTTTTGAGATAACATAATCAATTGTTCGACTTTTTTCCGACCAAAAAGTCGATTTCGACTTTTTTCAGGAAATAGTCGATTGTTCGAACAATCGACTTATAGAACCCTAATAATGAGCCTAGCCCCCATACAAATGTCCTCACGAAATTTGACTTTATTCGTGATAAATGTTTAATACATATAGGTATCTACACAAATTTCGCTCCAAATAAGTTTTATACATACAGAAATCATGTCACAAAATTGTATGATGAACGGTCCATAATTAGTCATTGCTCCCATATAAGGCCCGCTTCCGAAAATCACTTAAACGAGCATAAATCTTTTAAAAATGTTGGTATACACATACAATTCAACACGATTAACTTTCGTATAGACATAAATAATATGACCTAATTTCATAGCGATCGGTCTATAATTAGTCATAGCTCTCATATAATGCACTCTTCCGAAAATTATTCACAAAAGAAAAATTTATTTATTTTTGCTCATTTACTTAGTGTAGGGTATTATATGGCCGGGCTTGACCGAACATACTTTCTTACTTGTTTTTATTTACGGGAGTTTTATTTTTCCCCTCATAAAATAAAACTCTCTTTGTTTATTTTCTACTTTTTTCCAGTATATTTCTTTATTGACTCTATCTGATATAAGGTTTGTAGTAATTTATTTGCTGAAGAAAAAAAAAATATTTGATAATAGGAATCAAACAATAACAAAGCGGTAATCTCTAGGTGTAAATTTACATAAACTGAGTTTTATTTTTTGACGGCAAAAATAAAACTCCTAAAATGAGTTTTTTTATGACAGCTATTTAAAGCTATTTTCATGTCAACTTTTATTTTAACGTTGAAAAATAACTGTTAACTGTGGAGTTGAAATCATATCACCATAGATTCTGAAAAAGCCCGTCAATACGAATCAATTGGTATATAACAGTATAGGTCTCTGTTAACTCTAATATAGAGAGTTTTTGATTTAAAATTTTCTGAATAACTGTTGTTTACAGTCCCGGATTTATTCTCGTTAAAGTAATATACAATTGTCAACTCGTCTAATCATGAATGCCAAATTTAAGCTTGCTCGGGCTACAAGAACTAGTTCAAAAGTTTTTACCTAAAAAAAAAATACAAATAAATAAGCAAACATTGCATGTTAAATAAAAGCTTGTAACAAAAACACTATCAAGTATTTCATTTCATATTTATGATATTCACATAAATTATTAGTTAATGTGGAAATCATAGCAAATCTCTTGTGTAATAAGTTCTTAAGTAGTTAATTTTAACACCAAAATAACCCATAAAATAAGTGTTCGAAACAACAAGTATCTTAATCATAATAATCTCTGCTACACACATAACAAACAGCAATAAAAACAAATTTTTAAATTATGTTTTACAATAGTTTAATTCGCTGGACTTAACGTCATACTGAATGTGTTACTACATGAAAATAAAAAGGATAAAGTTTTAAATTAATATTCAAGCAGGGCACACAAATTTATATGGCATATGAGAGTATAAAACTAGCAGATTCATACTAACTACACATCCATACGTACTTACATGTTTGCACACAAATACACATCGTCACCTAAATTGTAAAATAACGTATTGTTACGTTCTAACCTTTTCAAAACGCTGGTTTAATTCCTTTAAATAAACCGGATACTTTTGATTGCAAATAAAAGCAGTTTAGTAGTTTAAAAATTGTAACAACTCTTTATTTATTTAAAATGTACAACAACCACAGAATTAAATAGTCACTCAATGTTTTTTATACACGTTTATAAATTCTCAGAAATACAGACACTTTTTAATGTACACGAATTCACTTGAAAAATACAGCACACTTTAAGGCACTCAGTTGATGTTTATTCGAATAGCGTCTCTGATAAACTCACTCACGACTGCAACCTCTGCCACTATTTATAACACTGCCATCTGCACTCTAGATTTCTCTTTAACTATCTAGAGCCATGGTAGGCGTTCATATTGTTCAGGTTACGATGATTTTCATCAAACAACCCGAATGTGAACAAAACAGCGTAATAGAGCGTAAAAATACACTTGATGTTGTTGCGAATATTTTATTTTTTCCCAAACATGCACACAAATTAAATGCCTCTATATGCCTACCAATGGTCTAGAGGTTTCTAATACATACGCCATCTGTGGTGTACTTTCTACAATGTTCTTTAACTGAATATTCGAATTCGAATATACGGTCGCAGCAAACAGCGTTGCCAACTTACGATCAATGGTCAACTGAAAGCCTTTATTTCAATGTTAATAATGCCCACAGATATGTTACAGTTTGCTATTACAGCACTGTTATTTGAAAGCATTTGGCTACTTTTAAATCAGCCGTAAAAATCGTTATACATATTTGAATTCAAGTACAATTTCGTAACAGTATCATACAAAAAATTTGATATTGAATTTTTTATTGATTACATTACATGTGCTTATTAAAATTTTAAACTTCTACTATCAAATATAATAAAGTTCTAATCAAAATTCAAAATAACTTATCATCATGTGTAAGATTTTCTTAAACAAATTTATATTAATGATATGCTATTTTGGTTTCAGAACAATTCAAAATAACGTAAGACACATAATAGCATAAAGTGTAAACTATATTTCAATATTATGCTTTCCATTCTATACTATATTTTGCATCTCCTGTAATTTTATGGAATGTGCTGTTACGTTATTCTGCATTTTAGGTGACGATATATGTGTTTGTGAATCTGAGAATATTTGTGAATGTGTTAAGAGCATATGAATAAATTGAGCCACAAATTTCTACAAATAATTATTATGCATTCACTCGAAAAATGCTTCAGGCAAATACACAAAATAGTTTCGTAAATACAAAAGAGCTTAACCAGGGTAAAAATTAAATTCAGAAAAGGATTTAATACTTTACTAAGTGGATTAAACCTAGTCAAACGGAAGATTTTAAAAACTTTAAAAATCGGTAAATGTACATTTGTAATGGTCAGGGTAAGGATTTCTATGCAAATGAATGTTTGTAGTCAGTAACTCAAAATCAATTTTGACAATTTATCATTCCGAATCGAAGAATTTGAAACAAAATGGCAACGATTTGTTGTTGCATATTTTTGCATGTTTTGTTATAAATGCATATTTTGCATATTTTTCTTTTAAATACATATATTTAGAATATTTTTCCATTTTATTGCATATTAAATTTTATTATGGATATATTTTTATATCAGTGTACATTGTACATTAGACCGTACCTCAAAGAAAATCCCCGTACACTCCCTAATATAATGTATTTCTGCAAGACAGTTACGAGCAATTTTTTTCCAAACAATTTCTTTTCTATTGCTCCAAAGACGAAGTCTATTGAATTTGGTTAGAATCGGTCCATTATTTCTCCTAGCCCCCATATAATGACCTATCTGAAAATAGTGAAATTTATATTTTTCTTTTATTAATAAATATATTTCAAATGAAAAACTTGATTTTATTGCATATTTTTGTAATTTTTAGTGCATATTTTCTCCCTTTATGGTGCACATAATAAGCGCATATTTTTAATATTTTAGTGCATGAAAATCCTTGCCTTGGTAATGGTATATACTTATTATTACAAATTAGACTTTTGGTGGTTAATGAATTACATTGTTTTGCTGTAATTTTTCTTGGAACTTTAATTATTATAAATGCCTTTTTAGACAGTCGTTTATGGCGCCCAAAATCTATGAACATTTTCCAATTACTTAGTTAATGTAGAACTGGTGGTGATCATAATCTTTTACATCTATTTTAAAAGAATTTTGTTCTTAATTCTGATATGATAGTATATTCAATTCAGGCTTTTTTACTTCCCAACCTAAATTAGATTAAGTTCATATGCATACCTTGCCATTTTTATCCTGGTCATAGCACATACGAACATACTTTAACATTTTATGACAGCACTGAGTATGATGTTGATGAAAATGATTAAGTATAAACTTTAATGGAATATTACAAATTCAATTATAAAAGTTTGCATTTTTTATTTCGTAATTTTTAACACATTTAAGCAGGTTTTTGCCACATTAATTTCAACAACAATGCCCTTAAATTAACAGAGACAGTGTGAAAAACATAAAAGTATTAAATTTAATGGTCACTTTGTTTCGTTAGAAGAATAAAGCTAAAATGGGGAGAAAAATAAACAACCGTAAAATAAAATCATGATTTAAATGAAGTTCCTAAATCCTCATCTAATACTTGTTACAAGTTTATATTTTCTCTTTGTATGGCTGTAGCGAACGATAGGAGTATATAAAAGATATAAACGTATCTGTCACATTAATCCTGACCATTTGTCAACCAACATTTTTGTCAACTTTTAGTTTTTTATTTGTTTGTTTGTTTTACTTTGTTGCAAAACGCATTTTTTCTGTTGTTGTAAGAGGATTCGATAATTGCTTTAAGAATCATCTACAAAATTGCCATTCATGTAATACTTGGCGTTTGAGTGAGTAAGTATCTGTGTGTTATGTACGCTTGTTTTTCTGGTGACAACAAAAACAGCAACAAGACAAAAAAAGATTGTATGTATTTGAAAATAAAAAAAAAAAATAAAAGAAAATGACACAACAGCAAAAATTGAAATGCGTATACATGCAACAACAAAGAAAAAACTTAAAATTGAAACGGAAATTGTTTGTCGATTGACTGATGTTTACCAAGATAAACGGTTTTAGAAATGCTTTGTGTACATTCTTAGTTTACATAACTATTATGTTGACCAGTTATCTATCTATCGAATGGCAATACACAAACTAATGTACATACATACATATGTATGTATGTGATAAAATATTCGCAAGTTTGCAAACGCTCAAATATACATATATTTACATGAAAGATGTTGCCAATTCAACAGAAAAACTTCAAAAATCTTTACGATATCATCAAAACGATGAAGATTTAGGATTTTAGACTTTGTTTGTTTTTTATCAAGGGCTATTATAATTAATCCTATCATATTTCCTGATAAACTTTACTTACCTAGTAAACCAGCAAATAATATTGGAGCTAAGTGATAACTACTTATTATTGGACTGAAACACTAGTTATTTTTGTTCGAGATTTAAAAAATATCCATGCGTCTCGCTAACAAATGTACTTACATTCACCCCAATATTATGTAGCTAAAAAAAACAGAAACCTAATTTACTTGTGTGGGAATCGAACCGGGATTCTCGGTTGTGTTTAAAACGAGTTATTTTATCGTAAGTTAGCAATACTTTCAACATAAACATATAAGTTAATATACATACATAATATGAATTAAAAAACAAGTAAGAAAGTATATAATACCCTACACCAAGTAAATGAGCAAAAACATTTTTCTTTTAAAATATCAATAATTTATATTCATGAATGATTATGGGAGCCTTATATGGACCGATCACCATGAAATTAGGTCGTGTATAGAGAATTTTGTGTGTATACCGATATTTTTAAGAGATTTATGAACGTTAAAGTGATTTTTGGAAGGGAGTCTGTATGGGAGCTATGACTAATTATGGATTATTATCGTAAAAAATTTTGTTGCATGAATTTCGTATATTTGGAGCGAAACTTGTGAAGATACATATATAAATTAAATATTTATGACCGATAAAGTCCAATTTCGGGAGGACATTTGTATGGGGCTAGGTGAAATAATGGACCGCTTTCAACCAGTCGATAGAAAGCTGAACTATTAATCTGAGGGTTGCGGGTTCGATTCCCACCAGATACTCTGGATGTATCTGCAGAAGAGCAAAACACTTTGTTTGTTTTTTAAAAAAATAGGCTTTTTCCTATCACTTTCCGTCCCCGCCTACACAAATGTGTAGGTAAATTTAACGTATTTAGAGACATGTAGAGACATTTATATATTATGTAAGTATTTTTCTTACTGTTTAAATGTCTCAATATTATGTGATAATTCTTTATCATTTTTTAATATGTTTTTGTACGATTTACTTTAGTATCTTTAGTAGTATCGAAAAGTTCACGGAAAGGACTATGTACCAAATTTGATCAAAATATCTCCAAAATTGCGACCTGTACTTTGCGCACAAGCTTGACATGGCCAGCCAGCCAGCCAACCAGCCAGACGGACGGACATCGTTTAATCGACTCAGAAAGTGATTCGATCGGTATACAAACGTTTGCACAAACGCATTATACCCTCCCCATTATGGTGGTGTATGGTATAATGAATGGCTTCGACTGAAAACACAATAGATAGCCAACATGTATAAAAATAATTACCTACCCTACTAAATAAAATAATGTACTGGGTAACGATTAGGGTATTCATTCGAGTAATGATCGGTCGATTAATCGAATAATTATTCAAACAATTTAAAAATGGCAATTTTCGAATAATTCGAACAATTTTATGTAGAATAATCGAATAAAACGAATAAATGTACATATATATTTAAATTTATTAAATGGCTTAAATTTTTCATAATTCCAAATTTTAATAAGTAATAATATCTTCAAAAATTGTATTGTTTCTGAAATTCGACAAAAAACTGAAGATAAAGAGAGTATTTCGATCACTGTAGTGGTCCGATAGCTCCTTCTATAAATATATAAATATTACTGCAGGAAGTTACAATTCTAAAAACAAGTCTTTCAAAATGCTTAATTTAGGACTTGAACCAATGAAAATAAAAGGTATGGAATAAAATGTTTGTTATTTAGTAAAAAATAAGCTGTATAATTTTAGAATTGATTTTGAAACAGACATTTTAGCGTCTAAACATGAACATATGCTGGCGAAATATTAACAGAATCGCAATTAATAATCGCAAAATAATAATATTAACTTAGATTAAAGTGGTGTGGAAAGTGATGTCGAAAGTGTGATTACGTTGAAATAGACGAAGGTCATGTATGATCTTAAAATATATATATGAGTGAATTTATTTATTAACTGCATACGTAAGTGTTGGAAAATATTTAATACATCTAATGATAAACACAAAATATTGCAAATTTACGTTTTGTTGCAAGAAAAATACGGAGTTCTTAACATGATGTTCAACTTCGATGGACATCTTCTAACATGGTAGTTTAATCTTTTCGTGTAATACAATTTGTTTAATTTAGAAAAAGTTAATAATTCATTTACTAAAGAATTAGTTACTCATTTTAAAACCCGAATTAATAAACGACATAAAAAAGTTCTTAATACGTTTATATTGTTCTCAGGATCCTGTCCAACTAGCTCAAATAGTTTAAAGCATAGCTCCAAAACGGATACTAAAGAGTTTGCTAGTCAATAGGTTTGTAGGTTGTTCGGAGGAGAATCTGTTCATAATTGTCCCATTTACCTTGCTTACATTTAATTTATAAAGTTCGATAGCTTTGCTTATATTTATGTTATACCACACATATTTTGGCTTATTCAACAAATTTTAAATGCTCAATTATTCTACAGAACTTGACAACTACTACCTTTACAGCTATTCATTTAATCTAATAACAAAATACACACAAAAACCTATACAATTTTGCATTTGCAATGATGCAAGAACATTTCCATACGATTGTGAATACCGCTGCTGTATATCTCAAGAAGCAATGGTTGTCTGTGAACTAAATTACTTTTTCAAAATATTTGATTTCATTAAAAAAGTAATTTACTTCTGCATGTATTTATTTAGTTGGTTTTAGTCTTCCACATTTTCACAATTATCGCTGAATGTATGATTTTCTATCTTTTTTTTCATATTTACGCGAATTTCAACCGCTTTATTTTGGTTGGCAAATTAATATTTACATTGTAAATGGTAAGAGAATTTACCAAGAATAACATACAGGTACAAATAAAAAAAATATATAAAATCTACAAACAAATAAACAAACAAACGAATGAGCAAAAAATATGAAACAACTTAACTTTAGCGCAATATAAAGAAAAGAATAAATAGTAGTGAACAAAAATGGTTATTTTGATAAGAATTCGCTGAATTACAAATAAATCCGAAATTATGAAAAACTAAATAAAAACATTTTGTTGTTTTGTTTGTTTTTGTTCTCATTTTCGTTCTGCCATAGTTTTTCATTGGTAAAATGTATAAAAATTTTACAAAACGAAAAGTTATAAAAAATCCAGTAAGAATGTGTAGTCAGTTGGGTAATCGTGATCATATAATACCCTACGCATGTTACATATAAAATCGATTTAAAAGCTAAGTATTACGAATTACTATAAAATGTTTTAGTTATTGAAGTGAAAATGCATGTTTTTTTCCGGAACGTCAAATTACAATGTAGATTGATTACACTGTGCTCGAATTTGACACTCTTTTTCCTGCCAAACGGGGCACCCGACGCGTTAACCTAATTCAATTATGATGTATCCAGTGGTTCTAACAGTTTTTTAATAATGAATATTTTGTTATATTTTATTAAAAATGCGAGATTTTTTTTATATTTTTACAACATTAATTTATTAAAAGAATTGGCCATTGTTAGCTATGACCTTTTCCCATCTTTCTGGCAACATATTGATTCCGAGCCAAAAGAACTGCTCAGCTTTTGAGGCCAAGAACGAATCAAGACAATATCGGATACTCTGTTCCAAAGTGAAGAGTGTCCTAGAAAGAGCGTTCTACATCAATCAAAACATTTAGTAGTCGGACAGAGCACGGTCTGGACTATAAATCGGATTAGAAAAAACTTCCCAACCACTTAATTTTAAATATGTACTTTTTAACAGGTATTGCAAAATGTGGCCGAGCGCTGTCATGATTTAATATTTCGGTTTCATGACTGGCCACATATTCTGGGCGTTTTTCGGCCAATGCTCACCTCAAACGACTCAGTTGCATTCGGTACAGGTTCCATGTGATGGTCTGACCAGATTTCATCAGCTCATAATAGATATGACTCTTTTGCAGAGAATTACCTTAGCAGCATGGATATTTGGCTTTGGTCTCGATTCGGCTGGTTGGCCGGGCTTTACATACGATCTCTTCTGACGCTTTGGGTTATCGTAATGGATCCATTTATCATCGCAAGCAGCGTTCGAGCATCATTGCAGACATGGAAAATCGTCTTTCAAGTAATCTCGCGTTCAATTCGTATGGTATCCTGTATTTGGATGAATCATGCTGCTTGCAAACGTTTTGAAATTGCTGCTTGAGAAGCTCCCATTGATTTTGCGAGCTCTTGTTGAGTTTTACAACAATCTTCATGGAGTAATGCCTCCAATTCTTAGTCTTAAAACTTTTTTGGCTGGTCGCAAAATGTTGAAACCATAAGCTTTGGTGAGCAATGGGTGTGCTTTATCGGCACTTTTTTTCAAATTAAATTGTTAAAGAAAAACTTCCCGCATACGATGATTCGACATTTTCAAAGCACATTGTCTAATAACTAAGTGAGAATAAATGACGGATATTTATCCTTCAAAATGATATATAAGTTATTAAAAAAATAATGTGACTTTTCACCTCCAGTATTCTCTATTTATCTCTATTTACGTTACGTGATCTCTATTTATCGTAACTTTTACCATCTTATTTAGAATAGTATGAGGAAGGTTTTTACCTCATTCCGCTTTAAAATCCTCATTTGAATAAATGTACTGAGATACCTAAAATACTCTACTTTTCATAGAAAATCGTTAAAGTTGTTCTAAAAAATCTGCAATTACTTTTGAACCCATGGGAATCCCATTTTTCTGTTTGTATATTTACACCCAACACCACCATAGTGGGGAGGGTATATTGGCTTAGTGCTGATGTTTTTAACATGCCTAAATATTGTCACAACACCCACCTTAAAGTATACCAATCTGCTCAGGATCACTTTGTGAGTTGATTTAGCGATGTCCGCTCGTCCGTCTGTCCGTCCATGTAAACCTTGTAATCAAACTACAGGTCGCAATTTGAAAGATAATGTGATACAAGCTCTTATATTGCCCCTAGGACGAAGACTATTGAATTTGGTTAGAATCGGTCTATTATTTCTCCTAGCCCCCATATGATTGCCCTATCTGAAAATAGTTAAGCTCTCATAAATACCTTATTTATACAAATATCCAAAGCAAATTCTGCAAAAATAAGTTTTATGTAAATCAAACTCGCCTCACCGAAGTTTGTGATGATCGGTCCACAATTAGTCATGGCTACCATATAGGCCCACTTCCGAAAATCACTTTAACTAGCATAAATCTCTTAAAAATATTGGTAATCTTATAAAACTCTACACAAATAATTTGTATATATACAAAATTCATGTCACCAAATTTTATAACGATCGCTCCATAATTAGTCATAGCTGCCATATAATGCCCACTTCCGAAAATCATTTTAATGATTGTAGATTTCTTAAAAATGTTGGTATTCTAATAAAATTCAACACAAAAAGGTTTCATATATACAGAAGTCATGCCACCTAATTTTATTGTGATTGGTCCATAAATACGCAAAAGTAAACTTCCGATGTATTTTGGCTGTAATTAAAAATAAATAGTCAGCAATATTCCGCGTTCTGGAGCAGTGTAGCGTAACATTGTTTATTAACGTGTATTTCGCATGTGTTTACTACACAAATGTCAAAACAGAACTGACATTAGGGGCCAATCGCAAACTGTATAGCATTTTCTGATAGGAGGATTACTTTTGCGCCACCTTGTAGATTGGTGTAGGGTATCATATGGTCGGGCTTGACCGACTATACTTTCTTACTTGTTTTTGTATACAAATAAAGAAAATAAAAATATATTTTATTGAGAAATAAATAACATTTTCCAACTATTATAAAGATAAAACTGAATTCTTTCAAAAGACATTACGCTTGATGAAATAGAATGACGCATTACAAAGTTATTCAATACTGAAAATTTTTCACAAAAATGTTCGGAATGTCCAAATTTAGTAACTGCAATTGTAGTTACTTCGGAAATTATAATTTATTTGGACATACAAAAGACTCCGGAATAAAGATGTATATAGGCAAATCCACGTGAATGACAACTACGACTGAAAAAACAAAAACACTTGAAACTTTTTTTTTTACATTTTTTGTTACTATGTTAAAGTATTTAGAGTTTATTACAACAATTTAAGGGCAAAAATAATATTTTAAACTGACTATATTTAATTTTTTAATTTAATTGGTATGTTTAAGGCTGAGAATTAGCCAAATTAGCGTGTAGTATGAAATGAATTTGACTCTGATTGTTTTTTGCTAAACAAATTGTTTATTGAAACCGAATATATATTTTCTATTATTTTTTTTAGTCTTTTTACACATATATTTACAGAATACATTGTTTTACTAAAAGAGAAAAATCTGTCACGTATGAAATGTCACGTACGATATTTTTTTTTAAATATGTATGACGGATTGTAAAGGAAGAATATTTAGTTTAGTGTAAGTAATTAAAAGAAAACATAACACCTCTCACTATATGCAAATTTTAGCATATTTCTGCGTGTACCTCAAAATTACTTCCATTTTATGTCACGTGCGATATTTCCTTATTTTGCTTGATATTTTGAACAACAATGTTTCGAAAGAACTTATTATTTTTTAAAATATAGTGCCATCTGAATGGAACATAAATACCATATTATTTTTCAGATACTCTTATTTTTGCAAAATTTATTCCATAGGCGTACAAATGTCACGTACGATGACATGGAACTACCCATATGTACATATATTCTTTTGTAAAGTAATTAACATTGTGATCTTACCACATATGCTAGTGTAGGGTATACAAATTATAAATAAAGTTTGTTTATATTTTCACATACAAAGACAGCAAAGTAACAGCAACGACTACTACAACATGCACACGTTCAGGGCAACATTAAATTACTTGGCTTAAAGGTAAATCGAGCGGAAGTACTGAACAACCAAGAAAACAACGGGAACGCTAAAAAAGTTCCAACATAATACACGAAACATGGTGGAGGAGAGACAAAGACTGCACTTTGTATATGCAAATATAATAAATATGCTTTAGGAAAATGCGACTTCTGAACGAGCTACTGTTCACATTTAACAACTGCTGAAATTTTTAATGAATTTTCAAAAATTGCATAAACTCCAAACTATTCAGACATTTCGTTAAAGTTTCATGCAACTGTAACATTTAAATTTTAAAAAAAATATATATATTTTTGAAAATACTGTTGCAATTTTTTCTAAAACAAGCAAATAAATAAACGGTTATTTTAACTAATACAAAAAGTAGCGAGGTACAGGAGCAAAAAAAAATGTAATAAAAAGTTTATTTCAACCTTTACTACAACTACTCAAACTACGATTATTTTCAACTAACTGCACTTTTATGCAACTTGTATATAAATTCGAATAAAAAAATACAGAACTGAGTAAAAAGCCATAAGCCCAACAACAAATACATAAATGTTTTCAAGTATACAAACAGACACAGTTACGTACACATATAAGAATATGCACAGGGAAAAATCATACACAGAGAAAACAGATGTGGTTCTCGCAACTGTTTTAAAATATAATTCGATGAAAAGGAAATATGAATCTTGTGAATTAACATTGAAAAGAAAATTTGGCTGAAATTAGGCTACCGATTCTAAACGGTTTAAATGGAACTGTAGTACTAATTTGGATTATTACGGTAACGGTATTTTAGCGGTGACGGTAATTGCAGTTATTGCGGTAACGGTATACTAATGATGACGTTAATTTCATCATGGAGACTCAATAATAATGATAAAGTTGGTATTTTATTATATGTATTTATAATTTTGTAGATTCCAACTGAATTATTGAAACTAAAAATTTTTAGTTTTATATTTAAATTACACTGTACAACACCAAAAAAAATTAAGAGGTCCGACCAATAAATTTTGATAGAGGAGACAAAAAAAAAGACACGTGTATCGGCGTTTTGAAAGTTTACATCTGAATTTCATTTGAGGAGGAGTTAAAGTTTCCCAACTCTGGCACATTCTTATTGTTAATCGTCATAAGAAACCATTTGATCCTTACATTTTAGGTATAAAATGTGTTTAGCTAAGTTATGTAAAATGTTACGGAGAATATTTCTGTAGAATATGTTAACCCCCTAAATCCTCAAGGCATGGGTCTTTTTTGTTCTTCTTAAAAATTAGCAAAAAACACCATTATAACAGTGATTTAAGGGGTTAAAATGTTCCGCAAAAATATTATCCGTATAATTTTACTATAAGTCCCTAAATACACCAAAACGGAAAATTCAACCAGAAAGTCAGAAATAAAACATAACAAAAGAGAGCCGAGGGTTAATTTCGCATTTATTAAGAATTTTATTTTAAAGAACATTTTAGGTATAAAATTTATTCAGCAAATTTATGCAAAATGTTACGGAGAACATTTTTGTAGAATATATTAATCCCCTAAATCCTCAAGGCATGGGTCTTTTTTGTCCTTCTTTTAAAAAAGTGCAAAAACCACCATTAAAACGTCGATTTAAGGGGTTAAAATGTCCCGCAAAAATATTATCCGTGAAATTTTACTATAAGTCCCTGAATACACCAAAACGGAAAATTCAACCAGAAAGTCAGAAATAAGACACAACAAAAGAGAGTTTAGGGTTAATTTCGTATTTATTAAGAATTTCAAAAAATACGAAATTAACCCTAACATCAAATAATGTATACAGCCTCTAAACGTTAACCGACTTTGATAAAATGTTCAGATGACGGAGAAGAAGTTTAGACCCTATTGTATCTGCAAAATATCTTAATTTGTGTTGTTTTATTTATATTTATTTGAAATTTATATGAAAATTTCACAGTGTAGCACTACAAAGACTTAGCATACATACAACTGGTACAAAAGTGTTGAGAAATGTTCTTGCGATAAAAATTGCAATTTTATGCTGATGTTTGATTATACACAAATATTACATTGTTTGTGTTGTTGCTGCTGTTGTTCTAGAGGAAAACAATAAAGGTCCCTACTATACAGGTAAAAGGCCTTTGCCTTTCTTACATAAATATCTAGTCGATATTCCGGATTAGATTTTCTGTATGAACATATCCTTACTACGTTTATTTTAAGGCTCTTATAAACAGTAAATACACTACAATATAATTTAATCAATATACAAATTAATACATGTATCTTCTAAATCCACTATGAAGGGATATTTGAAAATTCGAACGAGTGAATTTTGTAACCTTATAGTTAGAAACAAAATGTGTATGAAATTCGAACATTTTAGCATAAAAAACGGGTGAAAACTGTTTTGGTACTTTTTAATAAAATAATGTTTTTTTTATAAATTGATATACTGAAATTTATTTAAATAAACTGTCAAAAAGTAAAAAACTAAATTTTGTTAAAATGTTATGCAGGCATACAGGGTACTATTTGGAACCGGAGTGTGAAAGTGTAGATAAATCCAAATCAATATGATATAACTCATATTTTATACCACATATCGATATTTAGAATTTAAATCGTTAATAACTTTGTAAATACTGTTTTTTTATGAAAAATAAGCTTAGTCTATTATCGTTAATATTTTATACCAAAAATGAAGGCCCTAATTTTGTATATCACGTCACCAAAGTGATATTTATGTGGAAAGCAAAAACAAAATTTAAAAATTTATGTTTTATATACAGTAGCCCAATAAAGTCTACATACAGGAATTCAAATTAAATTTATTTCGTTGAAAGCTGTATTTGTAAGTTAAAAGTAGTGAAATATATTTGTTAAAAAAATAAATTCGCACTAAAAACAATTAAAACAACATCACTTAAGTCGGGTTTAGCAACATTTCCTATCACTTCCAAAATTTCACCGTTATTCAATTTTTTGATTCCGAGTCACGAAAATTTTTTTTGGTTTTTTTGGCTTTAATGTTCAAAATATTATGAAACTTAATAGCCCCGCCCACATAAAAGTAGGCGTGACCGAGAATAAATTTTTCGTTATTTTACTCAGAATCAATAACTCTAATAACGGTGAACATTTGGGAGTTATTTGAATTTTTTTTTGCTAAAATCGACATAATACATTTATTATTATATATCTCACAAAAAAAAACTAAAAAAACTGCTTTAAATTAAAGTAATATAATAATTTTTCCTGTATGTAGACTTTCTTGGGCTACTGTATGTACAATATTTTCAAATTATGAAAGGTAAATATCAATGCCTGATATCAATACGTGATTTACAAGATTGGGGTCTAATTTTTAGTAAAAAAAAACTCAAATATATCTTAAATCGTTAACAACTTTGTAAACACAGCGATTTTAGGGAAAATAAGCTTAATATTTGATCACTCATATTTTATACCAAAAATCGAATTTAAGTAAAAAAAACTCTTAAATCGTTAATAACTATGCAAATACTTTGATTTTAGGGAAGATAATAAATCTGTGATCACTCAAAATTGATTTTTGTTATAAAAGTCTCAAGAATTTTAAATTGTTAATAACATTGTAAATACTGCGATTTCAGGGAAATCGGACCCAATCTGTGATCACCCAAATATTGATATTTTTAGTACAAAAACCTCAAATATCTTGAATCGTTTATAACTTTGTAAATATTGGATTTTAGGGAAAATATGATCATCACTCATATTTTATACTAAAAATCGTTAATATCTTCGTAAATACTGCGAATTTAGGAAAAATAACCTCAATCTGTGATCAACTATTTTAAATTGTTAATAACTTCGGAAAAAATTGTTTAGGTGAATTTATATTACGTTTATAAGGTATTAATTTTTCAACGACCTTTCACATGATAGACATATTTCGTATGTTTCCTTTGCGAAAAATGTGAAAAAATCATAAAATCCTTAAAGACCTTTTTGTCTTTTGAGTATATAAATAGGTAAAGCCATTTTTCGCACTGACAATTTATATTAAAAACACATGAATTTGTAATAGGACCTCGTAGAGATAGGCCTTTTTACCTAGTAATTTTACCGCTGGTTACCGCACTGTTTTATATATGTTTTTTTAAGTATAAATGAACGTCTGTGTAACTTTAGGTTTACGAAATTTAAACATTATATTCGTTTACATTAGGGCCATACATTTAGTTAATATCAAAATCAAATTCCAATAAACTGACATCTTCACATTAATCGAAAACTTCTATAGAAATCTTAGAACCATACCAATAGCGATATGAACTCCAAAGTAAGTGACAGTAATCTAGACATAACGAAATTAATGGGAAGGTTCGGCATATTTAATGTGAACGAGAATGGTGAACTGTTTCTGGAAAGACCAGATTTACCACAAACAAATAAATGTTGGTCGATGATAAATGCACATACAAAACTTCTGATTACTATTTTTGATGGTTGAACTACGTCTCGAAATCAAAACTGCGTTACATTTCTCGAACATACTATCACTGACCATAATTGAAGGAAAATTAATTGGTATAAAAGAACCAATTTAAGAATCAGAAAAAAAAGAACCTGGATCTTAAATTACACAACCTTTAAAAGGCTCAAGCTACTCGTTCAATCGAAATGACAAAATCGGAAAAACGGAGAGCTTAACATGGCATTGATAAGGTTGTCTATATAATTTGTCTATACAATGGTAAACTGAATAAGGGAAATACATATTTCATATTGCCACACTTTGCATAACTATCTTTATTTAGCTTATAAACAGAGATCGAAAATAACTCGTCCATATACCAAAAAACCCATATTGTGATTTATATTTTTGTGATAAAAATAAATCACTGAAAATAACAGTTATAAAATGATTTTTATTAAAATGGTTTGGTATGACCTTTATTCGTTTTTGTTGTTTTTTAATGGTTTGGTGTGAGATAAACAATTCATTTGTTCTTGTTCTTAATAACTGTTACTTTCTCTTTTATTTACATACAATAACATATTATTAGTAATTTTTAACAACTTATGGAAATAATATGATAAGTATGAAGTAATGAAGTCTGAGTAACAGAAATAAGATTATTTTTTTTAATTTGTTATAAATCTTTTGATAAATTGTATATATTTAAACGTTGATTTGCATCAAATGATTTTTTGCGATTTATTTATCATATTCGCAAATAAAAGTCACAAGCTAACCTTTACGAAAAAATAAATTATAAATCACTCATCTAGATTAGTTGTGTTTGTTTCTTTTCTGTTTCTCTCAACCCGTTAACTAAAATGTTCTCTAATAAATCACTCTCTCAGTGATATATCATAAAAAATTATTTTTAAATTGAACCCGTTATTTTCGGTCTCTGCTTATAAATGAATAATAACAGTTATTTGAATTCAGAGTTCGGTATTACAACTAGTTGTCTCTCTCCATACCTATAAAGTATGGCATTTTATCCCATTAACATATATATTCTTCTTGTTATTGATAAAATGTTAATCACTGCAATTTTAAACGATCCATATCCAAATCGCAGAACAAAATTACTGACATCAGCGAAATTACTAGTTGATACCGGTTTAAACTTTATAGTCCAGACCATGTCCTGATTGACTACTATTAGTTTCGATTGATGCAAAACGCTCCTCAAAAGATGATCACTTCTTTTGCTCCGAATTCACATGTTGCGAGAAAAATGGGTAAATGAATTTATATTGAACAAATGTTTCAACATAAAGCTGCAAATACTGATAATTAGATTGACATGCTTCGACTATACAGAGGAATGTTTTCATTTCCAAAATAATTATTTTCTCGGCTGCAATTTCGCAACTTGTCAATCATCAGAATATCAGACTAAAAAATTCAACAGTCATCTAGGAGTCTTCTTAATATAGAGAGACTAAGATCCTGGGTTACACAAGGTATTATTATATATTATCAACTGATTTTGTTTCTATAATATCTTAATATTTAACGCATTAGGCAAAACTGAACTAAAACCAAAACCGATCGATTGTTGTGTCGATAAGATTGATCTCGGTGTTGTTCAAAACTTTGAACCAGAATATTGATTTCCATAAATTTTTCGTCAGAAAAAAGTTATACCTGTAATTTACAAAGTCAACTTTTATATTGTTTGTATGTGGTGGTAGAATTAAAGTTATGTTAGTATTGGATTTTTAGCGTCGTTGCTGCTGTTATTACTCATGTTTAAAGTGTAATAATTTTGGTAAATTTTCTTCGTTTTAAGAGCTTATAAATGAAATTTTATTTAAATACAGATGAAACAATTTTAAGCATTTATATAAATACGTTTAAATACATATTGCAATTAAATAGAGCATGTTCAGTAGTTTTTAATATTCATATATGTGCATATTCTTAGTTCTGCATGTTTACTGTAACCATTTCAATATTGTTACAAATTTTTTTTAACAATATTATTGTCACAGTAACTATTTACATGATTGAGATAACCATAATATGGTTAATTTACGATTCACATGATTGTATCAACCATATATATGGTTACAGTAAACAAGTATATGTTTGTAACAACCATATCTAATACTAAATCGACAAGTAAGATTTTTAGACCACAAAAACATAGAAAAATTTAATAATTTTTTAATAATACAGGACTATGATGAGACTACAGATTTCGCTGCAGAGCACACTGTATGTTTCTTATATTTTATCTCAATCTATTAATAAATGATTATATCTTGGCAATCATTTATTTCCAATAATATGATTGCTTCCTTTAAAGTACACAGTTATACTTCAATGCTTTATTAACAATTTCCATCTTTATAAACGAGTGCATATTTATCAACTATTCATTCCATAACACTTCAATAACTTTTACAATATTTTTCATTCAGTTGATAAGAGTAACAGTTAATAATTTTTCGCATTCTTGTTTAAAAAATGTTTATCTTGTTAAACTTAAATAAATCATAATATTTATGGCAATGTACGTACAATATCTCTTAAGGTTAAAGTGCTGTTAATAAAAATTTGTATTGTCCTTTACTGGTAATAATCTACCCAAATCTATTAAGCGATGTTGTTTGCTTGTTACTAAACCAACACTAAATATAAATAAAACGAAGAAAATAAAAGTCAATAAATTGTAAAAATTATCAAGAAACGATAAAATTCCATACCAACATAATTTAGTGCTGTATCGCATCTTTCATATTTTCGAGTCCTGGTCCTGTGAATATGTGTGTTTGGATACATTTATTTAAAGTAACTAGAGAAATGCCAAGTTTTGTTTAAGTGTTTGTGTGGTTGTTTGTATTGTGAAGTACTTAGAAGGTACATTGCATTAAGAAAGGACACTGTTAGTAAATAGATACCCATAATAACATACATCAAATGTGTAATGAAAAAAACAATGGCAGCGCAGAAACATTTTTCAGGCATCCATATATAATACACAACACATTCAAGCTTGTAATACACACAAGAAATATGTGCTTCTTTGAATACAGTGGGAATCAAAAGTGTTAAATTTTAAATTCATAAAGAATCAGTGATGTATTGCACTCTTTTTGTAGTTGTCTATTGTTCATTGAAAACAATTTTAAATAATCAATTACTCATCATAAATTATTGCTATTGAATATTTGATATTGTTATACCCATCACCAAAAATATTGAGTTTGTCATTCCGTTTGTAATATTTGGAAATATTTCTTCGTAGAACCAAAACGTATATATATTCTGGGTCCTTATAAAATTTTAAGACGATCAACCTGTTTGTCTGTTTCCCGATATATTACTTGCTGATCAAGAATGTTTGGCATTGAGAATATACAAAATCGGTCAAGTAAAGACTTATAAACTAAAATGTGAGACAACCTCCTAAACCTCGAAAAAATTTGATATTTTTCAAAACTGTTTTGTTATTTTCTTTAAATTATTGAAGAAAATCCAATCCAAAAAAAATACCAAAAGCTATGAAGGTTCATCGTCATACTGTTTCAAAAGCCTTCAAACATTGTAATGAAAACTTGAGCATTGAAAGAAAACCTGGATCAAGAAGAAAAAAAGTCGACTTCTTTTGCGTTGTCAATATCTGGGTAAGGCAAAACAAGTAAGAAAGTATGGTCGGTCAAGCCCGACCATATAATACCCTACACTAAGTAAAAGCGAAAAAAAAAATTGTCTTTTAAAATTTCAATAATTTATACTTTTGAGTGATTTTCGGAAGTGGACTTTATATGGGGGCTATGACCAATTATGGACCGATCACCATGAAATTAGGTCGTGTGATTTATGTCTATATTAAAGTTAACTGTGTTGAATTTTGTGTGTTTACCAACATTTTTAAGCGATTTATGCGCGTTAAAGTGATTTTCGGAAGCGGGTATATATGGGAGCTATGTCTAATTATGGACCGATCGTAACAAAATTTGGTGACATGAATTTTGTATATATAAAACTTATTTGGAGCGAAATTTGTGGAGATACATGTATAAATTAAACATTTATGACCGATAAAGTCCAATTTCGGGAGGGCATTTGTATGGGGGTTAGGTGAAATAATGGACCGATTTCAGCCAGTTTCAATAGGCTTGGTCCTTGAGCCGAAAAAATAATATGTATCAAATTTCATCGAAATATCTTCAAAATTGCGACAAGGATTACATGGACAGCCAGCCAACCAGCCGACCAGACGGACGGACATCGCTTAATCGACTCAGAAAGTGATTCTAAGTCGATCGGTATACTTTAAGGTGGGTGTTAGACTAATATTTTTGGGCGTTACAAACATTTGCACAAACGCATAATACCCTCCCCACTATGGTGGTGTAGGGTATAAACAGTTCGCAAAGTAAAATGCTGAGATTCTTTTGTACGCAGAGCCAAAGCTAATGCTGGGTTGAAGTCGTATAAATTTCCAGATCACAATGCGGTAAAGAACATAGAAGCAAAAGAACGAGCGAAAATATTTTATAAAAAAATAATACACCTGTTGTGTGATGGATGTTGAAACTTATGTACTGGCAGACTTTTCACAACTTCCGGGTTACGATTTTTATGTGGCTGATGGACGAGGTGATGTTAAAGAATAATACCGGACTAAAAAACAAACAAAATTCCCTAAGAAGTTGCTTGTGTGACAAGCCATTTGCAGTTATGTCAAAAGAAGCCAATCATTACGGAGTGTCTTCAATTTTTAACTTTCTTAAAGCAGCACACAGTGACTTCATATTTCTGGCCTGATTTGTCATCATGCCACTATGGAAAAAAGGCCCTTGAGTGGTATTCAAACAATAATGTCAAATTTGTACCACGGAAAACAAAACCACCCAACTGTACAGAACTTTGGCCTGTGGAAAGGTATTGGGCTCTTGTAAAACAAGAATTAAAGAACACAGAATAGGTATCCCACCTCGTCCAAAAATGTAAAGGAATCAACTAAAAAATCTTTAATGGGAGGATTTACGGAAAAAGTGGATAAATTTATAAATACCGAATAATATGCCAATAATGTTTAATAAATTTGTACAATATTTGAATAAATTTATGTTTTTTTTAGCATTTTTATATTGAACGGTTTAAGTTTTATTTAAATTAATAAAAGTATAAGTTTTTTTCTATCTCACTCTTTAATACATTACATGACAACTACTCATTAGAACATTACAATTATTCTTACATCCCTACCCATATCCTCAAGCAACCTCTACAGCAGATGAAGACGTAAATTTCGGCCTAAAAGATTGGGTGATTTTATTTGGCGAATGTAGATCAAGTATTGTTCGTGACTCATTGCAGTTTTATTCCACTGACTGTGCATCACCGATAATTTGCGCTAAGCGAATTGCAGATTAGCAAGCCTCGTTCTTTACCAAGGCAAATGTAATTCATGTATTCATAGCCCGAATGATGTTATATGCAAATCTGGATATAAACCTTATACAGTAATGCTCTAGCAGTGATTTATTCAAAATATTGCTATCACAACAAGACGTCATAGGTAACTATTTGCTTTATAATGACACTAAATGACCATTCTAGGTTTTAGGTCACAAGGTCTACCAATGAGCCACACTGATAGTACTATCGTGATCTGCGTCTTATAAATGGATTGTCAACGCACAATTTCACAGTAGGTAATTTGACCCGAAATCTTGTCCAAAAATTATTTTTTGCACTAACAATAATAACCTTTTTGCAAATACCTTTCGATTAAGAATAAATCAAAACAAATAAGTGCGTATTAGGTTCTTGTAAAAACAAATATCAGCTGATTTATGGGCAGTCGAAGTTGGCATTTGCAAGCAATGTGCACAGTGCAGCACAAAAGTGAAATTTTTATATAAATGATAACATTTTTTTGATGAAAAGTGTTAACAAAAGAATTCCGAATTTATTTTTTGTTGTTTTTAGTTTTGGTTTTTGATTCATATCATTTTCTTTCAGACAACCTCAGCTTAAAATATAGCCAACTTTCTAATGTTTGTATTTGTGAAAAAAATAAAAAGAAGAATACTGATGCTGTTTGCAATTTTATTATCAGTGAAATTGATATAAATAATGTTTCAAAACTAGATTTGGCTTCGTTCAAGCAAATGGTACTAACTTTTGTAAAAATGTATCGTTAAGTTGGCACAAGACTTTTTCAAAAAAGATTTTGTATAAGCCAAGCATTATACGCAATTTTGTTAGCCGCCTTGCGTATTTTTATCGTGCCGAATTTCAATAAAATGTATCAGTTAGTTTTCGAGATATTCAGTATTTTTACTAACCCTAAAATATTCACTATTATAAAAATCAAAAATTCAGCTGTGCGTGATCATGAAAAACTCTTAAATTCCAAATTTCAGCCATATCGGTCTAAAACTTCGGCTGAAATTAATTATGGCCTAAAAAATAGTTACATTTGCCCAGTGTGCATTTGAAGGCCAGATCAAGAGACTGTTGCATCCTTTTCAAGATCGCACAGTGGATTTGTATCCAGATTTTGCTTTCACTAAATTCAGTAAATGTAAAAATTAATCTGAAAAAATAAAAAAATTTAAAACTTTTTGGGGAATCTTTGGTTTCGTTTTACCTTTTTAATAAAAAATATATTAAAATATTTGTATTATTCTGCATTCTCAAATTCACCACAAATATCCCAATTATCATAATCTTCGTCATCATTATTACAATCTTTAGTATTTACACAAAAATAAAATAAAAAAAGAGCCGGGCATTGTCTGGACTTTTTTTAAAAAAACAATATAAGCGGATATCCTATACTTTTCTAAAATCCATAAAACTAATTCCAACTTTTACTAACTAAATAATTGTGACCCATTAAATGAGGAAAATATGTCAATTTTGGACGATTTTTAAAAAAATAATTAAAAATATTTAAAAAAAATTTTAATATATACTGTAACACCTGATGTTGAAGGTTCCACTATAAAAGATTTACTTTTAATAGATTTAATACTAACAATAATCGCTTGAATTTTAAAAATGTCCAATTTTTTAAAAACAGCAATAATTTGCTAACATTGACCGCCCACTGAAAAGAAAGTAAACAACTAAGTCGACTGTTTTTTACAGCTAGTAATGCAGTATTTTTATTTACTTTTACCCTATACTAGAATTTATTATAAAAACTTAATTTCTAAATTTCAATTAATTGCCTCTTTGATGCCATTAGAACCCAACATGGATCGTTCCGTTGTTAAATCTGGCTATATTGATGACCAGATCATCTAGATTGATAAGTTGTTGAAAGGTTAAGTGACATGTCCCTATTTTAAAGTCATGGATCTAGTGCCTTAAAAACTATCTGCACCAATTTCTTCCAAGGTACATTTATCAATAAACTTCGTTCTAAATCTAAATACCGGATTATTACACAGGCGTTCTATTTGACTTTTAACAAACATTTCGGTACATATTGTTACGTTTTAACCTTTTCAAAACGTTGGTTTATTTCCTTTAAATAAACCGGATACTTTTGATTGCAAATAAAAGCCGTTTAGTAGTTTAAACATTGTAACAACTCTTTATTTATTTAAAATGTACAACAACAGAATTGAATAGTCACTCAATGTATTTTTTATACACGTTTATAAATTCGCAGAAATACAGACACACTTTACAATGTACACGAATTCACTTGAAATACACAGCCCTCAGTTGATGTTTGTTCGAAAAGCGTCTCTGATAAACTCACTAACGACTGCAACCTCTGCCACTATTTATAACACTGCCGTTTGCACTCTAGATTTCTCTTTAACTGTCTATAGGTTTCTAATACATACGCCATCTGTGGTGTACTTTCCACAATGTTCTTTAACTGATTATTCGAATTCGAATATACGGTCGCAGCAAACAGCGTTGCCAACTTACGATCAATGGTCAACTGAAAGCTTTTATTCAATGTTAATAATGCCCACAGATATGTTAAAGTTTGGGCACTGCTAATTGAAAGCATTATGCAACTTCAAATCAGCCGTTAAAATCGTTATATTTGAATTCAAGTACAATTTCGTAACAATATTTATTAACCATCATGTCTTCAAATATATTTTCTTTCACATCATTCTCAGTTATAGATGGCTTTTTGTCCATATGAAATAGGTGTTGCTGGAAAATATTAATATGGAAGACTTACGTGGACAAATTTCCAGATGGTCAGATGGACATACATTTGTGGGTGGTCTAACACTATAACAAAGTATAAAAAAATAATTTATATTCATACACTTTTACCCAACACTTTGGAAAAAGATACACTTAAGAACTTTAAAAGTAGTCACATAACATATACAAAACAAGCTTACACACACACGAACACATACATGCAGACATAAATAAAGCTATGCGGGTATAAACAATAAGTAACAACCGGATACGGATGTACAACAAGCTAAAACCGTTATCAAAAGCATACGTAAGGAGTTTTATTCATTTGCAAGTTTCCTTTAGCAACATAACAGTCAGATAGACAGTCAGCCTGTTATATAGACAAGCAGACGTACAGTCAGGCTTGCCAGCCAAAAAGCGCAAGGACAACATCGAGTCGGTATGTTGTGTTGGCGGTATAATTGTGGTTAACTAAATACTCATATGTGAGTAATCGTGTATATGTATGAATATATTTAATGTTGTTGATATTGGGATAGGGTATTGTTAGTCGCTGGTGTACTTAGTTGTTTATGTTTTCGTTATTGTTGTTTTTCATTTAAAACGCTGAAAACTTTCAACAATGGTAAGGGGTGAGCTAAAGTTCATGTTGTAGTTGTCATCAGGGGAAAAATTTATATTTCATTTGGTTGTTTACTGTTCCGTTGCTCATTGAAGTTCGTTTAAATCGCGCTCAAAACCAGACCCGCAACTTAATATGTATGTCAGTGGATGGTTGTAAGTGTGTGTGTGCAATGGTATGTCTATGTGTCAGTTATTGGTGGTGACTTGGTGAGTGAGTGGGTTTACGTGTGAATTTAATCTTATAGTACGCAATGTCAGTATCCTCTAAGGAAGCAGACATTATTTGTTTATTCGTTATATTTATTAATGTAATAAATAAATTATATAGAATAATATTTTTCTCACGATCCCTATTTGTATGTAGTTTAAAATGCTGATATTAAAATTTTCTTGAACAAAGTCTTTTAAAATTCTACAAATAAAATTATAATATTTTTAATAATGGATATAATGGGTTAATAAATTAACCGAAGCTGCTTAACTAGACAACTAATTTATAGTCAAATCTTGTCTAACATTTTGTTTACTAAAGTGTGAAAATGATTAAATATCTCTCAGGCGCTCACATTTACTCAGTTGTTTGCCTGCTTGTATCTCAATATATTGCATTAAATAATAAAACATTATCTAAGTACATAAATTATTATTTATAATAAGAAAATTTGTGTATGATAAAATACCAGATAAAATTCATTTAATATCGCCATGAGTTTGTAGTTGGTGAATTTCATAACATGTGTAGCAGAAAGTTTGAAGTAAGGTGCCTGTCAAAATTATATGGTTACACGCTTTTCTTTATGTTGGTCCAAAAATATTGATTGATGCTCTTAACTAAAATACTTACTGCTCAAATGTAAGAATTATAAACCGAAATATCAGAAATGTACAATTCAAGGTGCGTAAAAATTAGAGATAGAAAAAATTCGTCTGAACGTGTTATTAGAGGATTTTTTGAGCATCAATTGGAGATACAAAATGTAGCACCAAACTTAAGTCCTTCATTTTGTGTGATGAAAAATTCTTTAAAAGATCGGACAAAATACGGTAAAGTTAATATTCTGGGATTGAAGCGTCCAAATTACAGTAGCCTTTAGCTGGAACATTAAATATATTGTTTCCTTTAACTAGAATCAATAGTCTGGAGTTCAAATCATTTGTGAAGAAAATTGAAAAAACATGTTTATCAGCAAAACAACCATACAATCCATGTTTACAGATCAACTAAGACCTGATTTGGTAACATGGAACGTTCACCACATCTTAATGCTATGGAGAACTTGTATGGACTGTTTGTTCGACAAGTTCATTCTGAAAGCCATTAGTTTAATTCGGCTGAAGAGCTGAAAAAGAAAAGAAATATATTGATGTATTGAAATAATATATCGTCCCCTTTGCGCGAAATTATCGTATGTTACATTTTTAGTTAGTAAAATATTATACCGATATTCGCTATATTTATGGAAATATTACTAACCCAGCAAAAACTTTTCTTACTTAGGAAGTCAGCAAGTAATATTGGAGCAAAGGCATAACTACTTATTATTTGACGGAAACACTACTTACATTTGTTCGAGATTTTTAAAAAATTCATGGGTCAAGCTTACAAATGTACTTACAATCAGTTGAGCAATAAGTAGTAAATTCACAACAAGAATATATAGCTAAAAAAACACAAAAAATATTGCCTTGTGTGGGAATCGAACAGTCACATTATTTGCTTGTGTTTGATAGTCAAGCTGCTAACTCACTGCTCCACGTACGAGTTATTTTATTGTACGTTAACAATAGTTTTATCATCAGCATATAAATGAATATGATATGAACAAAAAAATTAATGGCTTTGGCAGGTGGCGAACCACTAACCTCCCGTTTTCCAGTCAAACACACTAGATAGCTGTGCTAAATGCAAAAGTTCATTACCAACCTGTATAAAAATAAGTACTTATTCTAGTAAATATGATAATGTGCTGGGTAACCACCACTCATTACAAAATAATGCATGAAATAACTAGTGGTCATTACAAAAATTCAGAAAATTTTTGCTGGGAAGTTATTTTTATCGTATGTGAAATTTAATTTAGTAAATCGGTTATTGTATCGGATTTAAAATTTGGTATTGATGATACCAGCCAAAAAATATAAATTTAATAATAATGACGCTCTCCTGTAAAATTTGGTTTTTGTAACATACGATAATTTCGCGCAAAGGGGTCGATATAGTGATCATAATTAATTGATATTTTGGTTTATAAATAGAACTAACAGTAATCAAATGAAAGCAAAGTATTCAACTGCAAGTATTTTACCCAATTATAGCAATCATAACTATTTGTATTTGTATATAAACAGAACGGAACTACCTGACCTTATAATTTTAATGGTCACCATATTAAGTGTTATCAACTAGGCACAACAAATAAAGTTGGAACTAAAATAATGTTTCTGCTTGAGATACTAGTTTTTTAGTAACAAAATTGTAATGTTAGACTATAACCAGAGACTGAAAATACCTAACACTCTAATCTATATGTTAGCAGTGATCACTTATTCTGTGTTATAAATAATAAACCGCATATTAATAAAAAATTTAAACAATGTTTTAAAGCAAAATTTTCAAACAAAATTTGATTTTAAAACGTTTAAATTAAATTTAAAAATAGTTTATGAATAAGGCCTTTTATCTTTTTAAAATACTGAGTATTATAAAATGCTATTTAAGTATATACGTTTACAAGTTTTTGATTGTTTTGTGTGTTAATGCCGAACCCAATAGTCGAAAATTTACGAAACATAGCAAAACTGAATAATTCTCAAATAAAAATGTTTCCAAAATTATTGAGATTTTTTAAATTTTTAAAAAATGTGTTTGAATGTTCTAAAACCCGCAATATTCATTTAACATGACAAATCTTTTTAATAGCTAAGAATTCTCTATCGGTATTACAAACGATTCGATATTGAGTTCGATCTTGAACCATTTAGACTTAAGGATTTGCTGCTTCAAATCTCAGGTCTTCCTAAAGGAATACTTTGTTTTCAGATTATACCAGATTCGAAAAACATTTTATATAATAACAAAATACTTATTTTGATATATCCCACTCGCATCCCACTAAGAGACCAAAAACATTTTAAAGGAATAGAACTAAGCTTTCTTTAGAGCAAAAAATCAAAAATTGTATATAGTGAGTTACAAAACATTTATTATGATACTAGCTGAACCGACAGAAAAAAAAACAAGTTAAAAAAATGCTTGTGTTCGATTTGTGAGAAGCAGTTTCAAAGGGTAAAAGTAGTTAAAAAGAAAAAAACTGAGAGACAAAGAACCTAAGTTTGTTGTCAAAAACCTAAGTCTTGCAACAACAGAATACATATAAATCAATGTACATATTTTTACTTTTTATATAAAAAATCGATTTTTTGCCAGAAATTTGACGATCACAGATCGACCTCCTTTTCTTTATTAAAATCTTATTGGCCAAGTTATTAGCGAAGTTAGATATTTTGAGTTTTTATATAAAAAATCGATTTTTGGTCAGAAGTATGAGTGATCACAGATCGAGCTTCCTTTCTTGATTAAACGATTATTGGCCGAGTTATTAGTGAATTTAGATATTTTGAGTTTTTATATCAAAAATCGATTTTTGGTAAGAAATATGAGTGATCACAAGTCGAGCGAATTTAGATATTTTGAGTTTTTATATCAAAAATCGATTTTTTATCAGAAGTATGAGTGATCACAGATCGAGCTTCTTTTCTTGATTAAACGATTATTGGCCGAGTTATTAGCGAACTTAGATATTTTGAGTTTTTATATCAAAAATCGATTTTTGGTAAGAAATATGAGTGATCACAAGTCGATCGAAATTAGATATTTTGACTTTTTATATAAAAAATCGATTTTTTGTCAGAAATTTGACGATCACAGATCGAGCTCCTTTTCTTGATTAAACGCTTATTGGCCAAGGTATTAGCGAATTTAGATATTTTGAGTTTTTATATAAAAAATCGAATTTTGGTCAGAAGTATGAGTGATCACAGATCGAGCTTCTTTTCTTGATTAAAAGATTATTGGCCGAGTTATTAGCGAATTTAGATATTTTGAGTTTTTATATCAAAAATCGATTTTTGGTAAGAAATATGAGTGATCACAAGTCGAGCGAATTTAGATATTTTGAGTTTTTATATAAAAAATCGAATTTTTGTCAGAAATATGAGTGATCACAGATCGAGCTACTTTTCTTGATTAAACGCTTATTGGCCAAGTTATTAGCGAATTTAGATATTTTCAGTTTTTATATAAAAAAATCGATTTTTGGTCAGAAATATGAGTGATCACATATCGAGCTCATTTTCTTGATTAATCGCTTATTGGCCAAGGTATTAGCGAATTTAGATATTTTGAGTTTTTATATAAACAAATCGATTTTTGGCCAGATATATGAGTGATCACAGATCGAACTCCTTTTCTTAATTAAAAGCTTATTGGCCAAGTTATTAGCGAATTTAGATATTTTGAGCTTTTATATAAAAAAAATTGATTTTTGGTCAGAAATATGAGTGATCACAGATCGAGCTCTTTTTCTTAATTAAACGCTTATTGGCCAAGTTATTAGCGAATTTAGATTATTTTGAGTTTTTATATAAAAAATCGGTTTTTGGTAAGAACTATGAGTGATCACAGATCGAGCTCTTTTTCTTAATTAAATGCTTATTGGCCAAGGTATTAGCGAATTTAGATATTTTGAGTTTTTATATAAATAATCAATTTTTGTTAAGAAATATAAGTGACAGATCGAGCTCTTTTTCTTAATTAAACGCTTATTGGCCAAGTTATTAGCGAATTTGGATATTTTTAGTTTTTATATAAAAAATCGAATTTTTTTCAGAAATATGAGTGATCACAGATCGAGCTCTTTTTCTTAATTAAACGCTTATTGGCCAAGTTATTAGCGAATTTGGATATTTTTAGTTTTTATATAAAAAATCGAATTTTGGTCAGAAATATGAGTGATCACAGATCGAGCTCTTTTTCTTAATTAAACGCTTATTGGCCAAGTTATTAGCGAATTTGGATATTTTGAGTTTTTATATAAAAAATCGAATTTTGGTCAGAAATATGAGTGATCACAGATCGAGCTCTTTTTCTTAATTAAACGCTTATTGGCCAAGGTATTAGCGAATTTAGATATTTTGAGTTTTTATATAAATAATCAATTTTTGTTAAGAAATATGAGTGATCACAGATCGAGCTCTTTTTCTTGATTAAACGCTTATTGGCAAAGTTATTATCGATTTAAGCTATTGTGAGTTTTTATATAAGTAATCGAATTTTGGTCTGAAATATGATTGATCACAGACCGATGTATATTGCAGATGTGTTTAATAAGTGGGTGCATTAGTGGACGTGGACAATTTTTATTTATGTTAAAATTTTTGCGGACTATGTATTGCAAACGTTTAAAAAAAATTAGTTAATTCGGTCCTGCGACCTGGTAAAAACTTAAATTGGATTCTATGATCATTTAAACAAAAAATTAGCCAAATCGATGTAGCCGTTTTCCGATTTTAGATAAATCGAAAAAAGTGGGCGTGGTCAATTTTTCATTCCGTAAAAACCTAAGTTGGGCTATGAACAACATTTAAAAAAAAAAATTGTCTAAATCCGGCCGTTCTCTACTGTTGCAATTACCAACGAACGACATTTGATTTTTATTTATATAGAAGAAGAAGATATATCCCACTCGCAACCCACTAAAAAAAAAATTGTTTTAAAAAAAAAATTGTCTAAATCCGGCCGTTCTCTACTGTTGCAATTACCAACGAACGACATTTGATTTTTATTTATATAGAAGAAGAAGATATATCCCACTCGCATCCCACTAAGCCACCAAATAGATCTTCTAGGAAAATATCTAAGCTTTCGTTTGAGTAAAAAGGGCCCATTTTGAAAAAAAAGTAAAAAAGTTTTTGATTTCGAAAAAAAAATATTAATTTTTTTTTATTTTTAATTTTTTTTTTCGAAAGATTGAAGAAATAGCTATCTAATATATATGGGACACGTTTTGCTAAGAACAATAGGTAATAAGTTACATGGATGAGAATAAAACTCTGCTTGGCCAAAGAGTTCTCGGCGGATTGAAAAATTGTATCTGAATTACTATCCAATAGAACTATCCTTGGTGCAAATTTAATCCTGATCGGAAGACATCGATTTCAAAAGTTGGTTCACTTGACATGAAATCCCCCATATGGATATTTATTTGATTTATTCGATTATTCTTCATAAAATTAATGGAATTATTCGTTATTCGAAAATGGTAATTTTTAAATTGTTCGAATAATTATTCGTAAGAAATTAATACGTAATACATGATTCAATCTTATTCTTAAACAACATCTTTAAATTCTTCTTAAATATAATATTATATTTAAAATATCGAATTTTCTTCAAGCAGCATCTTAAATCCATCTTCCTAATTTTTTTTGGCAAATCTGTAGTAATACACATCGTTATTATCTTTTAGTATATACATATATTCAAGTATCTATATACATTTTAATGCATTATATTAAAACAAAAAAACAAAACACATACATAACCTTGACATTATTTAAGCCCTTTAAAAAAATAACGATTATTTAACTGTATGTTTTTAATAGACACAAAGAAGACTTATGAAGATAAATGAACACAGCTTACGTTGGAGATTAATGGTAGCGACTAATGTTTATTCTACAGCATTTTCTCTTTAGCTTCCTTGTATTCGCTGTTGCAGTGTATTTTATTTACTTACTTCCATAGATACATACATACATCTGTGTATCTATGTATTTAGTATATGTACGGGTATGATTGTGTTTGTATAAAAACCGCAATGAAAACAAATATAAAAGAAAATCTGCATTTAAATGAAAGACTGAGCCACAGCTACAACAACAGCAACAATAACAATTACAAAAAAAAAGTAGCAGATATTTATTTAAGCTGCTGTACAAATAGACAATTAAAGAAACAAATACATATATTTTCTTCTATTAAAATTCGCTTGCATATCAATTAATTTCAAATAAAATTTATACTTTGCACAATTAAATTGCATGCAGGGATTACATGTGCATTTTTAAAGAAGATAGATTAATAATGCAATTTGGTGCTTTAGTTTTTATAATTTTATTTATTTTCTACGAGGAATATATTACCAGTCTCCCACAGCCCTTGGTTACTCGTGTTGTTTGGCCATAAACATTTAGTGTATTACGATCACGACTTCCGTATCCGTCTAACAGCACAGACTGGCACAACTGATCATGAAGTGATTCGACTTAGGTGATGCATTAGGTTGGCCCTTAATATACAAAAGTTGGATTTTTACCAGTTTTGTGAACATTGGTAAAAAAATCATTCTGAGAAAATTTTAGGTAAATCGGTTTTTTTGAGATGCATTTACAAGGACAAAAAATTAAATTTTTCCTGTTTTTGTAAAAATTTTGCCATTAAAAAATTACGTTTGTAATTTGATTTAAAAGAAATTAAATGTGTACGTAATTGCCATTATAATCTATATATATATAAATGAAATGGTACATATATGTAATGGCATCACGTGTGAACGACTTTTTTGATGGTTTGGTAAAGAAAAAAAATCAAATTCCGGGTAAAACTCGGAAATTGTTTTCAGTCCAGTCAAATGTAATAAAAAAAGCCCCCTAAAGTATGCAGTACAAAATTAGATATTTTATTTGCATATAAATAAGAACTGGCAGGTGTATGTGGGTTGGAGAAACTTGAAGAACTAACATTAGTAAATAGCTACCGGGGCGGTCAACTAGTGAGATATAAAAGACACAAATTGGTTAAAAAATGTTAAAGTTATTAAAAATTTCCCAGGCCATTAACGTGTCTGTAAGGCCACTAGAACAAGAAATGTAGGAACAAAAATTAACATATTTTGAGAAATATTAAAATAAAAGCACATTTTTACTTAAAATATATCCATATTTACTTGTAATGAGTTTTTGTCTTCGTAGGATACCGTTAAATATATTCGCAGGGATGACCAAAAAAATTAAATTTTTTTATCGGCCATTTTTAAATTTTTAAGGTCCACCCTAGTGATGCATACATGATTTTTTCATTAAAAAGTCTTTGGAGATGCAAGTATTTATTTGAATATTCATAGAACCAGTGTAAGTTAAATAAAAAAACTTTGTTTTTTCATAGCATTTTACAATAAATTTCCAGAACAAAATAGTCTGAAGACTCGATGTTCTAGGCATAAGAATTCAGTGTGATGTTCGCTGGACAAAACATTATTTTCAAGTGTCGAAAGAAGCGTTCAAGTGTCTCGGTTTTCTAAGACGGTGTAAGAAATACTTCACTTCATCTGATCTCCTTACTATTTACACCACTTATATCCGACCCAAAATGGAATACAACTCTCATGTATGGGCCGGTGCTTCGGAGTCTATTTTGGAGTTACTCGACCGCGTACAGGAGAGGGTGAAGGTGCTTATCGGCGACAGTAGGGTATCCAGCTCTATTGATTCTGTGGAGCATCGTCGCAATGTGGGTTGTGTTTCACTGTTCTATCGATACTACAATGGAATGTGTTCTGATGAAATTAGGGAACTTGTTCCCGATACCCGTAGTTTCTTGCGAAATACGCGTTCATCAGCGGGGGATCATCCATTCGTGGTCGATTGGTCAGTTGATCGCACAACACACTACAGACTAAATTCGTTTTTTAGCCGTACCGTCCGTATGTAGAATTAGCTTCCTGTCGAAATATTTCCTGTCCCTTTCAATGTAGGAAAATTCAAATCAAATGTCCACAAACACTACTCCCTCTATCCTCCTTCCCATAACCTATTTTCCTAGTTAGTTCCAACACAATGCATTGCATGAGTAGGGGTCATCCCCTGAGTGCTGGTTCAAGCAAAAAAGCAGAGAAATTGGGCACCATACGAATTGAAGCCAAACGTATTGAAAAACGATTTTTTATGTCTGAAATGCTGCTTCATAGCTATAAAAGGAAATAATTTTTGCACCGAATAATTACATGCGATGAAAAGTGTTACCACTACGATAACCCGGAGAGAAATAGATCGTACGTGAAGCCCAGCCAACCAGCCGAATCGACATCAAAGCCAAATATCCATGGCCCTAAGGCAATGCTCTGTATTTGGTGAAGTCTGGTCAGATCATTACAGGAAATATGTACGGAATGCAGCTGATTTGTTTGAAGCAAACATTGACCGAAAAACGCACAGAATATGCGACCACATATGAAACCGTAATATTCCATCATCAGAAGAGCTCTATCTGGGATACGCTTACTTTTGAACAGAGTATCCGAAATTGGCTTGATTCGTGCTTGGCCTTAAAAGATGAGCAATTCTTTGACTCGAAATCCATATTTCGCCAGAAAGTTGTTCAAAGGTCATAGCTAACAATGGCAAATGCTTTGAATAAATTTATTATACAAATGTTTCAAATAAAAGTTACAAATTTGAAAAAATACAGATTTTTTAAGTCATACACCCTACAGCAACTAGGGCTTAGATAAGATACTCTTATTCGTATTCTTAGTCAAAAACCACCTTATTTTGTTACAAATTTGAAAAAATCCAGCATTTATAAGTGATACACCCTACGGAAACCAGATAAGATACTCTTATTCGTATTCTTAGTCAAAAACCACTTTATTTTGTCTGAAAAACTAGTCTGTCGATATCTATTCTCATTATATTATTCGTATATCAAACACCTGGGCTTGTCTCCAATTGCATATTAACTTCTAAAAATTTAAAAACTGAAAAATTTATTCCCATTCTTGGTTCTGAACAGTGTTGCCGTTTTGGTTATTTATAACCAAAATTGGTTATTTTTTTCCTGATGTGTAGATGTGTATTTATTTTTCATTTTGGTTATTTTTATATTATAACGATATCGTATATATACACCATTATAAGGTGTACTCCAAAAAAAAATTTTTACATCGGTTTGTGTTAATCCATGTTGTAGGTGTATAATTTTTCATAAACTAATTATATTTCAAGCATTTTGAAATGATATCAAAATATGTGAGAACGAATAATTATTTTAAAAGATATTTACGATTTTTGTGATTTAGGGATGTAAATGAGTTCACAATATTGGTTTAATTACACAGGGGAAACGAAATTTTGGCGACGGAAATTTCAACTACGTTTTGTACGAGTTGATGAACCCTCAGTACAATGTTAAACATGTTTTTTTTTCAGTCATCTCGCGCTTTCGAAATATCGCGGTTTTTATATTCACATTACATACCCTATTTTTTGGCATTTTTCTTATAAATTTTGGGTAATGCAGCTTAGAATATGAAATTTTTTTTAGCATTAAACTGGTCTACGTAAACATATGTTTCTTTTGAGTATAATAATTCTGGTGTATGTTTTGGAATATTTGTCTGATATTTCAAGAATGTTGAAATTTGACTCTTTTTGCTTTATTCTCACTAAAATGTTATATTCCGAAAATGATAAAAAAATAAAAATTTAACACTTCACATTCAAGTGAACATAGTTTTTAATTAAAATGAAAAATTAATTAAAAATGTAATGAAATATTTGGATAATACCCCGAAATTTTACATCCTAAAAAACATTTTTATTATAAATTAATTCCTTAGGTAATTTAAATCTAACTGCAGCAATTGAAATTTGAGTTTTTTATTTACGTGATATACAATAGTTAAAAACATGACGTTTCCAATAAATTTTTTTGGTTATTTTTTTTAGCATTTTGGTTATTTTTTTACACAAACTTGGTTACAAATATTTTGAGGTTGTGGCAACACTAGTTCTGAACTTCATGATTTCCAATGAAAAAATATCAACACTTAAATAATTAGAAGAACACGAAATTGGCATGAACGTACACTAAATCATAAAATGAAATTTGCCATAAAATACTAGAATGTAACCCAAAGATTTTCAGGAAAAGAGCAAGACAACAGTAATATCAGGAAATCAGGTATATAGCAGCAGACATTCCTGCTGTTGCTATTGAAATACACTGAATAATAATGGACCATAGCTTAAGTGGAAATCAGAAATCTTTACAATGAATTATTTTGGTGATATATTTTTGCAAACAATCTAAAATTAATCCAAAATTGCTTTAGCTACAATATTGTAGAGGTACTTCGTACAAAATTTATTATTTTTTATAGATGTATTGTTGGTTAAGCTTGTTTCGCTGTTGACAACATTACAATTAAAACCGGACATTTAAAACTTAATTGAACAACATTACTTTTCTGAAATGTTCTAATACACAACAAACAATTTAAGTATTTTTGGTTCTATTTAAATAAGAAATTTTACATTCTACATAATTGTGATAAAGAAATTAGAAAGAACAAAATTTGACAACCAAAATAATAACTTAGAAAATTCATATTCATCTGAAGGATAAACCAGATTATTAATGGCAGTAAAAACTGCTGCTTACTAAAACTTCTAGAATAAAACAAAACAAATAGTTATCCTGCCATTAAATTACCAATAAAAATCTTATATTATAAAAAAGTTTTTGACATTTCAAATACATCATAACGATTCTTTTCCATAACCTATTTAACTGCTGCCTATCAAACCTTCATTTAATTATGTTCATACTTTACTAATACAACTTATGAACAATTAGCTCGTTACTTATTTCAGTATTTCAACAATTATTTTATACAATCCAAATGTATAGCCACTATAGGTCTCCATTTCAAATTGAAACTTCGATTAAGTTTTGAGATATCATTTCAAAACTGTCTGAAACTTTTGTTTGACAAAATTATACTCATTACTTAAATAATATTATGTTAAGTAAAGTTCACACTTTTTACAAGTCAACTGAGCAAAAACAAATATCTGTATCTTAACAGCAAGTGATAGAAAAGTTAAATTGATTTTTATTGTTCGGAAAGTATAAAAAAAATAAACTAAAAAAAAATATTGTTGTAATTTTGCTGTTAGTTGTCATCCTTCAACCGGAAATTTTTGTTTAACATCTGCTGCCAACACATTTATGGTTACATGACATTAAAAGTATGTTTAGAAGTGTTTGAAATGTCCAATAAAGTTTGTGGTGCTATGAGGGTAAATTTAAACTGGCTAGTAGATATTAGGAGGCCCCAATGAGAAAGGGTAAAATCCAGGATATAAGAAATTTTTGTGCTTGAAATATAAATATGTATTTTATAAATAGTTTGCAAACAAACCAAGAGCAAAATAATTTTATATAGTTGCTTGGTTTAAAGTTATAAGTAATTTTTATTGTTAAAATCCATAATTTCCTTTCTTATCTATAAATCCACTTCAACTTCTATTACATCACATTTTTCATTTTATAAGAATTATTGGCATTTAAAACATCCCCTTAAGGCCTTTAACAAATTATTACCTTTGTAAATAATATTCCTCCTCTTTACCTCATTCCACTGATTGTAACCATCCCCCATTTTATGTTAGAAAATTTCAAAATAATATGGCCAATATTTTGTCAATAAATATATCTTAGAGATTCTAAAATTTTAAAACAAAAAGTACTACTAAAGTAATTTTACTTAACATAAACTTTTCTAAAAAAAATAAAAAAAACTTTTGTGAAGTGCTCTTGAAAGAAAAGTTTTTGTTCATAAAAAGGGGTTTGTTGTATATACAAGTAATACAAGTTACATTGCAAAGGCAAGGTAGTCGAAAATATTTCTGTTAAGTGCATATTTAAATATCAAATCTAATTTTAAACGTTATTAAAATAGCAAACTTTACGAAATTCTCAAACCAAAAATATTCAAATTTTTGGAATTTTCCGAAAGTAAAACAAGTAAGAAATTATACCCTACACTGAGCAAATGAGCACAAACCTTTTTCTTTTAAAATTTCAATAATTTATTAATATTATGGCAGCTATGACTAATAATGTACCGATAGCCATGAAATTAGGTCGTGTGATTTATGTCTATATGAAGTTTTGATCGAAATATCTTTAAAATTGTGACCAGTATTTTGCACACAAGGTTGACAGGCGGGATATCCACGCCAGTCAGCCTGACGAACGGACATCGTTTAATCAACTCAGATGGTGACTCTGAGTCGATCGGTATACTTTAAGGTGGGTGTTAGACTAATATTTTTTAGTGTTACAAATATTAGCTCAAACGAATTATACCCTCCTCACTATGGTGGTATAGGGTATGATAACATTCGTTTAATGAAACTTTGTTAACAGTGTTAAATATTGAAATAAGTAATTATGAAAAGGACTCAAAAGCTTTACGAATAGATATGTAAAATAGTGTTTTAAACGGAAATATTTCAATGAAATGCCTTTTATTTAAACAGCTTTAAGGAAAATAATAAGGCTGTTCACGGTTGACTGGTTATCTGGTTATAAAATTAAACATAACCTCTGTGTACCGTGAACACCCATTAAAGTTGGTTATTTTTAAATATAGAAATTTTGTTTATTAAATGTATGCAATTTGCTCTTCATAAGACGCAAATTTTAAATGTTTTCACAGGATTACAGGAATATGCTTAATACGGCAGTGCGTCGGCGACTTGGCTCAGACATTGGGAGAGTTTCGCCAACAAATTTACTATAATAAGTTTCATGTTGTGGGTAGCCCAGGAAGCTATCACTATTTCAATGTATTTATTTAATAGGGAAGAATGGATTTCAGCTGATTCCGCATTCCAATCTCATTTTTGTTTTAGATTTTCATTTCAAAACTAAAAATAGAATAAACATATAATAAAAACACAAACAAATAATAAAATTCAAATCAATTTTTTGAAATAAATTTTTATTATTTTCCAACAATAGAAATAAGCAGATCACCACATAAGCTGTAAACAGAGGTATAAGTTGGGCAAAGTTGGTTATATTTTTCAATGAATTTTGTTGTTGTTGAAATAACTAAATAAGAACATAACCCGATAGCCAGGAAACCGTGAACAACCTTAATAATAGAACACACTAAGGATGATTATAAACAGAACAAGTAATAGTGTTATAATCGGCTGTGTCGAGTCTTGTATACCCACCATAAATATGTGACAATAAAATATTTTTATGTCAAAGGGGTTAAATGGGCTGTAGGGTCAATTGTAGACCGATCCGCTCAAATAATGGTAGAAAGATTTAGTTTCATATACAATTTGATTAAGTTCAATTTTATGACGATATTAATTATTATAAGACAATTATGAATATTCAAGTCAGTATCTACTTGTATGGGGACAAGGGACCGTATATATAACTAGACTAATGTGGGTCTGCGAACAATATTTTGATGTGTTACTAACGGAGTGACGAAATCACAAAATAATCCTCCATATTTTTTTACGATTGACATAATATTGAACCTACATCCCTCAAATGAAGGTTCTCTTACTAATTTACCAGTTGCTTTGGCTATGAAGTGCGGTCTTATGTCATAAATACAATGTCTCGTAAGAATATTGGTCATATTATTCCACTTGGATAAAATATTCTTATTCGTACTGTTTGTCTAAATCTACTTGATTTTGTCTGTAACACTAGATACGGTATTCTATTGATTTTTTCACATTATATTACTCGTACATCAAGCACCAAAACTTGTCCATATTGTCTTCTAAAAATTTAATAAATATATGGGGCATTTCATGTCAAGTGAACCAACTTTTGAAATCGATGTCTTCCGATCGGGATGAAATTTGCACCAAGGTTAGTTTTATTGGATAGTAATTCAGACACAATTTTCAACAAGATCGGTCGAGAACTCTCTGAGTTAGAGGTGGTCAAAATTTGACATTTTGGACAAGCAGGTGTTTTTTTCTTATTTATGTAATATTACCTATTGTTCTTAGCAAAATGAGTCCCAAATAGTTTAGACAGCTCTTTCTTCAATCATTCGAAAAAAAATATAAAAAAAAATAAAAAAATTTTAATATTTTTTTTTCTTCAAATAAAGCATAGATATTTTCCTTGAAGACCTATTTGGTGGCTTAGTGGGATATCTATCAAAATATGTAAATATTTTGTAACCCAAAAAATAAAATTTTTGACACTTTTCGATTTGGCATGGCGTAGGTCCCCTTATAAAAATCAATGGCTAAATGGATAAGTTTCAGTACTTAGATATTATAATAAACCATATGGAGCCATATGCATTCGATTCCATGCCAATTAATGCAAGATATTGACCCCAAACACTCGTCTAAAGAAGTAAAAGATGTGGTTTTGTGCAGAGAAGATCGAAGTTTTGGATTGGCAAGCCCAGTGCCCTGACTTAAATCCTATAGAGGACCTTTGGAACGAAGTCAAGGTTGATACAGCAACAATAAAATTATAAAAATATGGACGATCTGTGGTCGGCAGCTCAGAAAGATTCGTATACCATACCCAAAACAAAATGCCAAAAACTTGTGGAAAATATGGGTCGCAGGTGCGAAGCTGTTATCAAAAACAAAGGCTACATCACTAATATTAATAGTAAAATATTTGTACATACCAAAAAACCAACAAATGAAATATTAAAATGATTTTTTTCTCTTTTTTAAAAATTGTGCCATTTATGTGTCCAGCTGATTTCAGTGGTGTTTTTTTTCTTAATAAAGAAATTTTTTTAAAATAATGAATTTAAATTTTTGTTTATATTCATTTTAAAGATAAGTAATAAAACTTTGCAAAAAACCAAACATTTTTTGTTTGTTAATAGTATTTACGATATAGTAGTATAAGAAAGAACTTTTGGTAAAATGTGCCATTTATATGTCCATAGCTGTATATTAGAGTGACAGCCGATTTTTTTTTTTAGATTTCAAAGAGTGCTGGGTGGAATATTGTGACACTAGTCCTAAATGTTAAGTGCTGAAAATTTGAGCCAAAACGGGCAACGATTTCTGGACGCGCATCGAGGTCAAAGTTCAGATATATGCAAAATTTTACTGTTAATATGGAATAAATAGGTGAAACTCGTTAACTTTCTGCATTGTTTTCTAGAAATATGTAGATTTATTTATATTAATGAATATTACATTAAAAAAAAAATTTTGGAAATTAACCCTGTATCTCCTTTGGTTCAAAATGACCCAAAAACTGTATTATCGCCAAAATTAGAGAAAAATTCAAAATTTTCAGTTTTTGAAAAATTTTTGCTACTAAATAAATACTTTTGCAATTGAATGTAAAAGAATCGAAATATGTACGTAATTATCGTTGTAATGAGATATAAATGACAAAATTTGATTAAAAAATGTTAAAGTTATTACAAATTCGCCAGACCATTAACGTGTTTCAGGCCACTTGAACAAAAAATTTAGGAAAAAAATTATGATATTTCGAGAAAAATTAAAATAAAAGCTAATTTTTACTTAAAATATGTCCATATTTACTTGTATATGAGTTTTAGTCTTCGTAGGATACCGTTAACTTATTCGCAGGTATGGCCAAACAAAATAATTTTTTTTAACGGCTGTTTCAAAACTCCATTTTCAAATTTTTAAAAATTTTGTTAAACAAATTTCAGATTTTTTCGATCATCACATTGGGGTTTATTGAGATCAAAATAGAGAATAAAAATATGAAAAAATTATGTCAATACCTCTTACAGTTTTTCCGTACCTGCGATTTAAATTTTGCGATTTTCAAGAAAAACTAATTTTTTGTCCATATTTAGGCGAATGAGCCCAATTTCCTTACTGTTATAAATTTTAAATAAAACTTATTCATAGTATTATAATCCTGGTAATTTTAAATATGGTCTGAAAGTTTTACTAAAATCGGAAAACGTTAACCTTTAAATCGTGAAGGTCAAAGGTCAAATTTTTCCAATATTTGTAATTTCTAATGAAAAGATAGCGAAATGATTTTTCAACGTTTCCTGAACGGCAATATTCAGAAGAGAATGCGGAGACAAGAGACTAAAAGCTAGAACGACATGTACCAAATCTGCGCCGAAGCCAATGAACAGGTCTTGCAGTTAGGTTGTTAAGAACAATCATGTTCTGGTTATTATTGACAAACATGTTAATAATAAATAGATAGATACTTAATGTTTATGTAATTCGGGAAAGCCATCGTAATGCGATGACGTTTCTTGATACTAAGGCCACGTAAAACTTATGTCTTGAATTGATGAACTCTCAGCGTTGCTTCTCAAGACTTCAGTTCCTTAAACCGGGTGTTTGGTTTAAGATGGTATCGGTGAGCTAGATACCATGAAGGATATATTGCCCTGCAGATATTTTGTGCTGGAACCAAGAAGTGTTAATGATAGAAATATACTTGACAACCCATGACTTAAAAATTGTGAAGGTTGTGGAATCTTTAAGACGGAGATTGTTGTTTTCAATCAGAACCCTTTGATAACTGATGATTCTATTTATGTTCTTTAAAATGATGGATGCGGTGGTTGATGAGGACGTCCATCTGAATTTGGATCTAGAGAACATCAATGTCACCTTTGTCAATAGTGAGCATGGTGTGATTATGATTTTTGTTACTCAACTAGGAAACTTTTTGATATGAAATTTTTGAACATGCTAAATTTTCATCAACATTTTAAGAAGAACAATGTGCATACTTTATAAAGTAAAATATTTTCTCTATACATCGGCAACAGCATTGTTGTCTTTAATACAGTAGATATACATAAGGAAAGTCAACATCAAAAAGAAGTTAACCCATTTCTATATTAAACAACAACAGGAAGTTGATTCAAAATTTCAAAGAAATAATATCATTCTTATTTACTATATCAAATATAAGTTAAGTCCTTTTTTACCTAAGGGAAATGGCAATATATTCATTGTATAAAATGTCTATAAATCTTAGCAACACCACAAATCAACAAATAATCACTTTAGCATTTCCTCTTTCCTTTTTTTTGTTTTCTTTTATTCTGTAATACCTGCCGTGAGATTTGCCATAGTTGATGATAGCACTAAAGCAACTCCCACTTATTTGCTGGCAAACATACTGATACTCTTACGTTTAGTGTAAACAATTGATTTATGGATTAACCACAAGGCAACAATTCATGTTAAATATATTGGATTTAATAAGAGAGTCGAACATGCGCAATTGCCCAATATCAAACCAAGCAATACTACATTGAAGACTACAACAACTCTACAGACAGAACAACATACAGCGAACGACACATGAACATTTATAGAAACTCAATAAACACTGGCACAAGACATAAACTTTTCAAATTTGTAAGTGTTTTTTACATTGTAAATCATTTTATAAGCTATTTTAAGTAAATAAGCAACATAGTGTAGGGTATCGTGTACTTGCAATGAGGTCTATGAAAACATTTTTGTTTGCGAATAGACGCATTGCTTCATAACAGATAGATGGCGCCTTTTGGCCTGGCATTTACAAGAGCAACTGTTTCTTTGTTGGGTTTCAATAACAACATACTATGTATGTAGTTTATACATATCTTACATCCTCAATTTTAAGGTACATATATAAATGCATAAGTTTACTTTGCAAGTTTTGTACATCTGCCTTTTAACAGTTGCACTTACATACACGCTCAAGTACATGCGAATGCAGTAAAAAATAAAATAGCAACAGCAGCCACAACACTTGGTCAAAAGGTGGAAACATATCGATTCGCTTAAGCATTTAAATAATAATCGATACTAGAAGTAGGCGTACCTGTTTTGTATGGCATAAAAAAGAACGTAACTTAAACTAAGCAAAAAAACCAAAAAATTAAAGATGAAATTTATTTATCGCTATTATCATTTTAAACAGAATTCTTATATCATGTTGTAGACGATAATTGTACATGGGCAGAGTAATTTGATATGTCTGAAAGGTTAACAAATATTTATTGATTTTGCTGATGCTTTTGACATTTTTCTCATATCAATATACATATGTATATGTGTAATGAAATATTTTAAAAATGCACAGAGAGCCAATGGCTGTATGAAGTTAGACATATAAATTTATATAGCATTAAACCTATAGTCATATTGAAAGAAATCGGTAGTAACGTTTTAAACTGATATTTTAACCCATTAACGCTGAATGGGTAGAAAAATACCCAAAAATAAAGCAATTTTAGAAAAATTCTAGGAGCGCGATATCAAAAATATTTTTTCTGCAATAGATAAAGTAAAGACCGAACTACTTAAAATAATTTTTTCGGTAATATTAGGTTCATTCCTTAGTGGAGAACTAGTGGACCAAAGCTGAGCAATTTTACAAAATCACAAAATTCGAAAATAAACGGCCCATGCACTCCATGTGTCTAGTGATCATTGATGATCTCTATCAGCAAACAAAATAACAAAGTGATTAGATCCACTTTCCTAAGCTACAAGTACTATTTTGTGGATTGGGTATAAAAATACCCACTTCGGCATATGTGGGTTCTAAAACATATGAAATATGAATTTAATTTTTGAAGTAAAAATTTAGATTTTTCTTTAGAAAATCATAATAAAAACATTTAAAGGTATGAGAATTAGGGTGGGTCAATTTTTTTGACTACTAAGCGTATAGCAAATTCGTAATCTATGGAAAATTCTAAGAACTTTTCCAGAAGAAACCATGGTTCTAAAATCAAAATCGAGCTTCCGGTTTTTTACGAGAAGATTTGGAGCTCAAGACCTCTTTTGCTACGAGACCTCGGGTATGTTCAATTTTAAAAATAATAGAGTAACTTCGGGTATTGTGGACTATGCGTCTAATGTGGACCAGTGTCCTTTTTCAGAAACTATTGAAGGTATGATAAAACTGATTTGTCGTACATTTTACAATTTGTTTGAAACGACAATTGCACATTTGCTTTCATGAGTTATTGATATGTTGACTTTTTATTCTTGTATATAAATTAATGCGACTGCTCAACATTTTTTTCGGCTCAAGTAAGAAACAAAATTTGGTACAGTTACTTGGTAGAATTTAATGTTTGGTTGTTTTATATAGTTAAAGTGGACACGTAGTTTTGCATATATTTGGTAAGAATTTAAGCACATTTAGATTATTAGGTAAAAATAACTTTTTACCTCTGTAACCCAAGTTCGTGTAATGTGGACCACTTAAATTACTTGATTATGTACTACTGGTCCATATTACCCGACAATAACTATGTATTTTGTAAGCTATCTATCTAAGCCAAGAACGCGACTTTTTAGTTTGTATTAATAAAAATATATTGAAATTAAATTTTTTAATCATTCATGATTAGCTGGTTCATGAATTTTATGTATTAAATACTAGTCCACATTACCCTCATATAGTGGTCCATATTACCCTCCAATTTTTTTAATGCTGATTTTTGGGTTCCTTACAATATTTTCACACAAATTTTTTATCCTTTAACGGAAAAAATTTTCAACTGCAAAAACCATTAGAGAATACATTAGCTAATTTATTGCTTCACAACTCTTTTAATATCCATATATATTGTAACCAAAATTTAGAAAAAACAAAACGGTAGTCCACATTACCCGAAGTTACTCTAATATTTCTTCGTTTGTGTTCCGATTTCAAAAAATTACATATATATAGAATCTTCTCGTCGAGTACTACATATAACATCTCGTAGCTATCAATTATCTCTTATAGCGATATTGGCATTTGAATAATACATTTTTAACATTTTTACCCACCCTACTCCAGTTTTTTGATGACCGCGGTTTCAAATATTTTCCGATTTTCTCTATTTTTAATTTATAGGACTAACAAGAAATGTATATATAACATAAAGAAAAAATTGATTAAAAATAATGACTGAGTCCAAAGTTATGCTTAAATTTCAAAAAATTAAAAAAGGCGATTTTTCGTTATTTTTTTGGAAAAAGGTGCTTTTATTCTTTTTAAGTTATCTAAAAATATATAGCTACGAGACGTTATATGTAGTACTCGACGAGGAGATTCTATATATATGTAATTTTTTTGAAATCGGAACACAAACGAAGAAATATTATTATTTTTAAAATTGAACATACCCGAGGTCTCCTAGCAAAAGAGGTCTTGAGCTCCAAATCTTCTCGTAAAAAACCGGAAGCTCGATTTTGATTTTAGAACCATGGTTTCTTCTGAAAAAGTTCATAGAATTTTCCGTAGATTACGAATTTGCTATACGCTTTACCACGTTTTATGGGCCCGAACAAATTGACCCACCCTAATGAGAATACATGAGTATCTGATGGAAAATATGTGTGGGTTGCGTCGTTATTTTCCTCATATATTTATAATTCTTATCCAACAATTGTTATAACTTTAAGATGTTGAAGAATTTTCGATAAATTTTAGAACTTTGTAAATTTTTACCGACTTATTATTGAATTTCTTTTACTCTATCAAAAAATGTAACAATATTATTTATCAAGCCACACTTATGTAGATCTATTGATGATAAATGGTTAACATAACAGTTAGATATGTGGTTTCAACTCTTCACCATCTGTATGAAAGCTAGGCAGGTGCGGATAAAGATCAACCATTTGAGGGGTGGGGGTGTGTGGTCAGTTTTTGGAATTTAAAATTTGTTTTACATTTTTTTCTTTTGTTTTCCTTTTTTAACTGAACATTTTTCGGTTTGGGGGAGGGGGAATTCCTATTACCCCCTCTGGATCCACGCCTGTAGCTACGTATTGATAAATCTACAACGTAATCATCAAAAGATCGAAAAAAATGCGTCAAGGACTTCCTTTCCTAAGTAGCTAATTAAAAAAACCATACATTTTAGAACCCATATATGTCGAAGTGGGTAGAAAAATACCCAATCCCTGCAGGCTCAGGTATGGCAGATAAAAAAAATTAAAAATATCCACGGCAATATAAATGCCTTAAGTACTGTCTGTATAAAAATTCATCGAAATCGGAAAACGGATTCCGAACGGCAATAATGGGTTAAACAAATGATTCGGTACAGAATTTTGAAACATTTGCCCAATTCACAATTGGTGTCGTAGCGTTGTATCGTTGTATGTCGTAATTTTTTGTATTAATGTTTTGTTTTTGTTTCGAAAAATTAGTTTGAAAAATATTTACGATATACAATGCTACAACACTACGACATCAATTGTGAATTGGGCAAATATATCTACTGGGGTATTCATTCGACTAATGATCGTTCGATTAATCGAATAATTTCTTACGAATAATTATTCGAACAATTTAAAAATGGCCATTTTCGAATAACGAATAATTCGAACAATTTTTTGTAGAATAATCGAATAAAACGAATAAATGTTCATATATATTTAAATTTATTAAATTGCTTAAAATTTTTCATAATTTCAAATTTAAATAAGTAATAATGACTCACAAAAAATGTATTGTTTCTGAAATTCGACAAATAACTAAAGACAAAGGGACTTTCGATCACTGTAGATGAGTGTTCCGATAGCTGCTTCTATAAATATATAAATATTACTGCAAGAAGTTACAATTCTTTCAAAATTTTTAACTTAGGACTTGAACCAATGAAAATAAAAGGTACGGAATTAAATATTTATTATTTAGCTGGCGAAATATTAGAAGAATCGCAATTAATAATCAAAAGTTTAACTTAGATTAAAGTGGAGTTGAATGTGATGGAGAATGTGACGGTCCTCGAAAGTGATATTGACGATGACATTTATAATGATTACATTATCTGATCTTAAAATATTTGTATATAAGTGATGTTATTAACCGCGTACGTGTATTGCAAAATATTTAATAAATCGAATTTTAAACACAAATATTGCAAACTAACGTTTTGTTGCAAGAAAAGTATGGAGTTCGTCTTATACATGATTTTGAACATCGTTGGACACCTTTGTCTAACATGGTAATAAACTTTTTGCGTATTTGTAAATGCGTCAATCATGCACTGCCTGACTTCAAATTAGCCACGTTCACCTTTATTGTGTAATTCCCCAAGACCACTTTATTAAGCAAAGCTTAATAGAGCTTGATGTATAATACAATTTGTTATAAATAATTTAGAAATAGTGAATAATTAGTCTACTAAAGAATTAGTTACTCAATTTAAAACCCGAATTAATGAACGACATAAAAAAGTTCTTAATAAATTTATATTGTATTTGAATTCAGGATCATGTCCAACTAGCTAAAATTTTTTAAAGCATAGATCCAAAACGGAAACTAACGGGTTGCTAGTGAATTGTTTTGTATATTGTTCGGGAGTTATTCTGATCAGAATGTTTCTGTTGAAAATTTAATGATGGACTTTGTTTTCGAATGTTTTTTTAACATTATCAATACTTGAATTGTTAACTTTAACGTTATTTTTTGTTTTCCTTTAACAATAAAATATTAAAAAACCGACATCAAAAATTCAAAAAAATTAAATTTTTCGAATAATTCGATTAATTTTAAACGTGTGATAGAATTATTCGAACAAGTTAAAATCTCTTATTCGAATTATTCGTTTTATTCGAACAAGAGAAAAACCGAATAATGTGAATCCCTAATATCTTTTTTTGATAGTTTCAAAAATAAAATTTTAAAAATTTTATAACGTTTTGAGTAGAGTTTCGTGTTCAGTTGGATCATAAATGTGATCTCGATGGATCTTAATTAATATGTTGATTGCTTCGGATCATAGTATAATTACTTCTGCACATATTATGATCATGTATGACTATTTGATAACCATATGATGTTTTACGATACTAATAATGATCATTATAATGTTTGGATTACATTTGACTGGGGCCAATAATAAAATCTTAGTTTAACCCTTTTTAATGTAAATAAAAAACTTTGCAAGTTAATACTTGTTTCTTAACCCTCCAACTTAAATCCCTTAATAATACCAATTGTTCATGATCGATTATATATATCTTCGTCTGTATCTCGAAATCAGTATCAGGTTATTTCAATTCTCAAAGTCGCGAGTAAATAAAAAAGTAAAAAAAAATTATGTTCAGAATTACAAACAGCGTAATATAGTCAAATGGTAGAAGGCTCAATCCTTTTCAGATAGGAATGCAAAACTAAATTTATTGCGACAAAGACGCATTGGGTCATATGTTGATTGCTTCGGATCATAGTATAATTACTTCTGCACATATTATGATCATGTATGACTATTTGATAACCATATGATGTTTTACGATACTAATAATGATCATTATAATGTTTGGATTACAATCATAAATCTTATCATTATTTGTTGTTCTTGGATCATGTTTATATTTTGATAAAAAAAAATAAAAAATTAAATAATTCATTTTTGATAAATTGTTTTTGTATTTCATTTACCTATAGATATTTAAATATAAAATACAAACATTTTATGACTGTGTAAAATTTTATATTAAAAAATTCATTAAAATTCATGCAAATTTCCAATCCAAAATTTAACATTTTAAAATTTTTTTTTAAGAAGTAACAGTGCATACATACTCAATTTAAGACTTAGACTTCAACCAAGGATATTTAAAAAAAACCTTCCCCTGTAAAATTTGGCGCTTACGTCTTTTTTTCTGTTATGACTCGATATTATAAAAATTATTTCGATTCTAAAAACGACAAATTTCAAAAGCCTATTATGGGTTAGCAAAGGGTCCTACTTTAAATTGGCTGATTTCGAGAAAATTTAGTTGTCACAAATTTCTTAACAAATTTTTAGTTTCATTTTTCTAATTCTTATCTGTGGCCGCTATTAACCCATGAAATGTATAACCATTATTTGGATTTTCCTGATTGCTATTGAATTACCATTTATTAGACTGGAAAACGATTTATTTAAAATTGATAATAAAAATTTAGAATTTGAAATGTCGATGTTAGAAAATTTTATCCGCGCTAACTATTTTAATGGTGTTTTCTTTTCTGGCATAAATGCTGCATTTATTCTGCCTTTTACCTTTCTTTGTGTTCTTTTCTGAAAAAATGTAGTTTGGTCGTGTTCTTTTCTAATAATGTTACCCTAAAACCCTGAAGATATGCTACATGTTTCACCCTCAATTTTATCAAAGGGTTAGAAATGCACCACTTTTTTTGTAAGCAAAAAGTATAGTTTTATGATATTTTGAAGGTAAATAAAAGAAAATTGCATAAATGGTAATGATTTTGTTCTATTGTGATCGTTAAAAATGCAACACATTATGAGGGTATGGGTAACATTTAATAAATGGTACACAATATATAGGCAACATTTTGTGTCAGAAAAGAAAACACCATAAGTTACAACTGTTAAAATTTTTCATGTGTTAGCAAATTTTTTAAATTTTGAAAATGTAAAATTTGAGATATGCACGAAATTTTATGATATTTTTTTGGTATCAAATTATTTTTATATTTTATACTTACACATCTTTGGGCAAATGATAAACAAAAATTATTTTTAAGTGGGATTTTTTTTTAATTGTTTGGAAAATATTGCCATTTTTACCTAAAACTCCAAACTGTACATAAAATGTGCAACTTCTACACGTTATCCAATTTTGGTCTAATTTTCGTTATGTGTATTTTAGATGACGGAGAACCATTTTAGACTCTTAGTATAAATGTTGGCTAATGTTACCGCAAAGCTACCGTTACCGAAATAAATGCAATTACCGTTACTAACCGCTACCTTTACAGTCTTAACATTAATTTTTCAATGAATTCCAATTTTGTTGAATAATTAACAAGAAATTAATGATTATGTTGTGTTAATTGGAATTCTATGTATAAAAGCATTAATTTCCCTTACATTTCTTAAAATTTGCATTTAATATTTTTTGTTTGTTTAATTTCAATAACAGATGCATGTGTTCGTTGCTTATTCTTCAAAAGAAATAATTTCTATTTCTTTATTTTGCTGGTGAGAAACGTGACTTTTTTGTTCCTTTATTGGTATGAATGAATGAGTGTGTGTGTTTGCATGCATGTGTAAATGAGTGTGTATATTTTTGTATCATTTATTGCACTTCTCATTAAAAACAACCTGCCACATAAGATTTGTTTCAGTGACTTTCTGTTTGAGTGAAATATTTGCTTATGGCACGTTTTAGCAATTAAACAAAAATGAGAAGAAAAAAACAACAAAAATAAGACAAAAAACATTTTGTTGTTCTGTAAGCAGAACATAAAACAACGGAATTCTTAATATTTTCTATTTTCAAAATACATCTTGGCACTTTTGTACAATAATGAAACAGAGAAGAGCATATAATGTACTCGTGTACTTGTGTTTCAACGTATATTTATAAATACATATTTTTATTTATGATGCATGTATCCCAATAAGCATTAAGCAAATAAGGAAATAAATTTTAAAATTGCTAAAAATAGATTAGAATATAAAATATTGCTGGAACATGTAAATATAAAAATGTTGATACGACAAACATTTGAGGGAGTCAAGTCAGAAAATATTGACTATATGAAACTCTACACATTTGACTGGGGCCAATAATAAAATCTTAGTTTAACCCTTTTTAATGTAAATAAAAAACTTTGCAAGTTAATACTTGTTTCTTAACCCTCCAACTTAAATCCCTTAATAATACCAATTGTTCATGATCGATTATATATCTCCTCGTCTGTATCTCGAAATCAGTATCAGGTTATTTCAATTCTGACAGTCGCGTGTAAATGAAATCAGAAAATTATGTTCAGAATTACAAACAGCGTAATATAGTCAACTGGTAGAAGGCTCAATCCTTTTCAGATAGGAATGCAAAACTAAATTTATTGAGACAAAGACGCATCAGAAAACAATTAAAAAATTTTGGTGACGAGATCGATTTTGTACCAAAAGAAACTTCCAGAAGTTGAACCAATTTCTACTTGTGAAAGGTCTAAATTTGACAGCCAAAAAGTCTGCAATACATATACTGAATTTGATATGCCAAAATGGAATGGTAACAGTTTTACTACAGCAAACATTTACAACAGGGGCATATTTCACTAAGCTACAAGTTCACAATTACAAGTGTTTTTGCTTGTAAAATTGTGAACTTGTGAATAATCGTGTTTCATCAAAATACAATTACAAGTTTGTAGCTACAAGTGAATTTTACAAGTCACAAGTCTAAAAGTCATACTTCTACAAGTGGTTTTGTTTCACAAAACTAAATTTGCACTTGTGAACTTGTAGAATTGTAGAAAAAAAGCTAAGGGTCGACGGAGACCCTCAGAAAAAATTTTACAAGTTACAAGTGAATGATAAATTGAAATAAAATTTGATTTTTAACTATTTTTTAATAAAAATTAGTTAAAATAAACACAAAATCCAAAAATTTTAATATTAATTAGCATTTGGTTACCTTAATATAGAAAGGCCCTAACTAGTGTTTTTTTAAGTCGAAATTTTTATGTTAAATATAATATATCAGTGGACCATTTATCGAAATAATCGAAAATCTGGGCTTATGAAAACACGAGTTATGGTCTTTCTATATTAAGGCTACTTAATATTAAAATGGTTCGATTTTGTGTTTATTTTAACTAATTTTTATTAAAAAATAGCTAAAAATCAAAAATTGTATTCCAATTTATCATTCGCTTGTAATTTGTAAAACATTTTCTGAGGGTCTCCGTCGACCCTAAGCTTTTTTTCTATAATAAATAAAACGATTTATTTATTTCGTTTATTTTTAAATAGGTTTCATATATACATAAGTCATGCCACCTAATTTTAAGGCGATTGGTGTAGGGTATCATATGGTCGGGCTTCACCAACTATACTTTCTTAATTGTTTTTTTTTTGCTTTTGGGAATAGCCACTTTGGAAATCTAAACATATATATCCTGCACATTTTCCGATAGATTGGGCATAAAAAATAAGAAATGTTATTGAAATATTTTATATTGCGTTTTTATAGGATATTTTTGCTTTTTGAGTTTGATAATAAATAAGAATTGTAAAATTAATATCACAATATATATGTACATAAACTTGTAATTGTAGTTTCCAATTGCAAAAAGCTACAAGTGTTGTGAAAATTGTAATGAAACACAATTCATCAGCACTTGTAAGAATTAGACTTGTGATTGTAACTTGTAAACTTGTAGAATTGTAGTTTAGTGAAATAGGCCCCAGTTTCCTAGAAAAAAATGTTTCTTATGGACTAGCACGAATAGTTTTAAGATAGAAAACACTTGATATTTTTTGTACTTTAAAGGTGCTTCTAACTTGTACCTATTTTATGTTCTAAATTCCGAAAGCAGAGACTCTTCAAGGGAAGCCAGATTTTTATTTACTTAAATTTTGAATAAGTCATGATTTTTTCCTTGTATCAGGCTCGGACTAATTGTGCAAAAATAGTCAAAAACAAAAATTTTGTACATACATGTTATGAATTGCCTTTCATTGTTTTCAATTCACAATGAGAATAAAAAAAAAGTAAGAAAGTATGGTCGGTCAAGCACGACCATATAATACCCTACACTGAGTAAATGAGCAAAACATTTTTTTTAATTTCTATAATTTATATTCGTGAGTGATTTTCGGAAGTGGGCCTTATATGGGAGCTACGACTAATTATGGAACGATTGCAATGAAATTAGGTCGTGTGATCTATTTCTGTATGAAACTTAATTCTGTTGAATTTTATGTGGATACCAAAATTTTTAAGAGATTTATACTCGTTAAAGTGATTTTCAGAAGTTGGCCTTATTTGGGAGCTATGACTAATTATGGACCGATCGTAACAACATTTGGTGACATAAATTTCGTATATATAAAACATTTATGACCGATGGAGTCCAATTTCGGGATGACATTTGTATGGGGGCTAGGTGAAATAATGAACCGATCAACAGGCATGGTCCTTGGGCCGAAAGCATTATATGTACCAAATTTTATCGAAATATCTTCAAAAGTGCAACCTGTACTCTGCGCACAAAGTTTACATGGAAAGAATCGACTCAGAAAGTGATTCTAAGTCGATCGGTATACTTTAAGGTGGGTGTTAATATACTAATATTTTTGAGCGTTACAAACATCTGTACAAACGCATTATACCCTCCCCATTATGGTGGTGTATGGTATAACTATTGCGTGTATGGCCCTTAATAAACGAAAGTTGGATTTTGGCCATTATCACCCCCCAGTTTGGTGAACATTAGTAAAAAAAATCATCCTGAAAAAATTTTAGGTAAATCGGTAGTGTATGCCTTACAAAGGTGGCATTTACAATAGAACGCGGTTTTTGTTTTTAATAACATATGTTTTAATACGTAGTTATTAGGGTATTCAATTAATCGGGTTTCTGGTTTAATCGGTTAATCGAGCAAATAATTAATCGGGGTTTAGATTTAATCGGTTAATAATCGTTTACTATTAAATTATTCTATTAACCGAAAAATTTCTATTTAAATTTTAAACTGAAAATAAAACCACGAATTTTGTGTACTTATTTAAGTATTTTATTAACAAAAAGAACAAAAACAAAAAATAAACAAAACATAAATACTTATCCAAAAAATAAATAATTTTCTTTAGTTTTAATAAAAATGGACTTGGAAAAAACTGTCTCGCTGATTGTAGATGTTGGAGAAATCGAAAGTAAGGCATGATAAAGAATATCCAATACCTCAGTTATTTTTCCAGTTTTTTTTAAGCATATAAAATCCTCTTTTATACAATTGAAGTCCTATTTGATTTTTTTAGATTTTGAATATTTTTAATAAGTTCTGATAAAAACTCATTTCAGTAGTGTCTCCAGTTTCGACTATTGTCATGATCTCATCCGACAAATACAAAAAAATAATGTTTCTTGGATGTTCGAAAAAATATGTTAAAAGTGAAAAAAAAAAATTTCGGTTAATCGACAGAAATTAATCGGTTTGTTTGTTATTGGAAAATCGACAATTTTGAATTATCCGAACAGTTAACCGACCAAAATTAACCGGTTAACCGATTAGCGGTTAATCGATTGAATACCCTAGTAGTTATTGAATATTATAGTGTAAACAGAAAAACATTTTTACTACGAAAAAGCCGAATTTTGTACCAATATACTGGACATATACGGTTTTTTTATTTCTTTAATTTGAAAAAATTACCGCTGAAGCACAATTATAGCTCATCAAAGCTTATGGTGAATGTGGTCCATCGGTTTCACAGTACGAGAGATGGTTGTTTTGTTCAGAAGGTAAAGATCGCTCAAGCCAAACAAGTTAAATTACAAAGAATTTGAGGCTTTAGTCCATGAAGATTGTAGTCAAACTCAACAAGAGCTGCATGATTCATCCCAAAGCAGGGAAATTAGGTACCATGCGAATTGAAACTGAGCAACATTGAAAGACGATTTTGTATGTCTGAAATGCTGAAGAAAATCATTTTTGAACCGTATCATTACTTGCGATGAAAAATGTATGCATAAAGATTACCCGAAGCCAAACAAAATTTACGCCAAAGCCAAATATCCATGGCGCTAAGGTAAATCTCTATTCTTGGTTTGAGCAAAAGGGTCCTATCTATTATGAGCTGCTGTAAGCTGGCCACTCCTTCACATGGAACCTGTATTTTTTATCTCGCTCTGCAAACCACAACCATTTAAAACTTTTTTGAAAACTGTCATTTGTTGCATATCTGTAATAATCTATAAAATCCAATATTCGGACCTATTAAATTTTGTGATGTCAAAGCAAGTATTGCACATCTCATTGCCTTTCCGAAGACACCATATACAGTTATTACCAGTCAATAACCTATCGCCTTTGATCGGTCTCTAGGATATTTTCTAAGGGACTCGAGATTAGCTCCTCACATGAGATATAGTCGATCTGAGAGGCACTTAAAGTATTATATGAGAGGAATATTCGTGGAAACATTTGTGTCTTTGTCGATAGTCTGACGGAACTTCTGTTAATCAAATTTTACACTTCTTAATTCGTACCAGTTACTCAATATGAAGTTTATATTCCTATCTTCATATCTTGAGACAAGACCGACAGTCATCGTCATTATGAAAATTTATGAACCCTTTACTTTTGTTTTCATTCTGTGAGGATATGTGATGCAATTATCTAGGCCTCATAATTGACGACATTTGAATTTTATTTTTGAATTTCCATTATTTCATACTTTGCATAATTGTTCATCCTCAGTTGTACATTAAAATAAATAATTACAATTACACGTATAAGTATTTAGTATATTGATTTTATTTATTATTTTATTTATGTTCGTAATTTCTATGCTACACATAGATATTTTATATTTCAAATGAAAAATGTATTGTTACAGTTCAGGAATTTCTTTATTTAAAATTACAATGTAAAATATTTTAATTTATGTAACTTTTAGCATTTTGTGTTTTTTTTTTTTTGCTGTGAAATATTTAATAGAAAGAAAACTACAACAGTTGTTGAAGTGCCATCCAGCCTACTCATTATATGAATTTCAACAGCTAAATAGGTACACGCTCACACACTTAGTCTACTAGGGCTTTAGAACGTTATATTTTCTAGAGTGGCCATAAACTGGAACAATTTAATTGTATAGTTACTACTGGTCGTTGTAGTGTTATTTGTGGGTGTTTAACGTTTTTCCGTTAGAAACACAAAAAATTTATTTATATTCAACATACATTTTTCACGGTATTTGTGGGTGATGCCACTAAAAGGTTTCTGATTAATTTTTTTCTCATATTTGGGAGATATGAGAATAAGCATTTGCGGTTCTAGGTATATTTGATTTTCAGAAAACTTTACGGTTTTATTTTTGTATTTTAATGGAAACTGAAATGTACATAAGAATTTAATGGCACAGTTCAATAATTCGGTTCGTTTGCAATGAGTTGTCACAACATTTCCTTTGAGACGCTACAACTTTAGCGTGCAAATTAGTTTCTATATTGATTGATCTTTATACTACATACTTGTAGAGCTTTTATCATTTGTTAGATTTCTTTCTTCTCAATCTTCAGATTTACTAATATAAAGGTAGAATTTCAATCTAATAAATTGTTTAGGTTAGAGATTTTAAAAGTGCTTATTAAAAATAATATGCAAACAATCAATATTTTTCGTTTGCTTTAAAACAAACTAGTGATCCAAACTTTGTCAAATTACCTTATGTTATGGAATATACTAAAAATATTCCAAGCGCTCAATATCATCCAGGCAGAGAATCATGCGATATAATAGGGTTGGTTAGAAGCGCACCACACAATGTTGGTGTCGTGAAATAAAAATGCGGAATTTACAGTCTATTGAACGCGGTTTATGTTTTTACTAACTTATACGTCACTTGGAAAGTTACGTATCTGTCATTTATTCCCACTTAATTATTGAGCATTATTGTGTAATTGAACATTATTCGAAAATGTCGAATTATGTGCTAACAAAGCATCGTATGCGGTATGCTTTGCTTTACTTCTTTCATTTAACAAAAAAGTTCAGCTGAATTATACCGATTGCTCATCAAAGCTTATAAGACCGTTGGAACACATGGTTTCACCGAGCGAGAAATGTTTTGTCGGCTCAGAAGTGGTGATTTTAACACGGAAGACAACGATCGCCCAAGCCAGCCAAAAAAGTTTCAAGACCAAGAATTGGAGACATTACTCGAAGAACATTGTTGTCAAACTCAACAAGAACTTGTAAAATCATTAGGAGTTACTCAATCAGCAATTTCAAAATTTACGAGCAGCAGTATTTATCGAAAAGCAGGGAAATTTATCTATACGAAATAAGCCGCTTTATTTTTAATGTTAATTTTCGGTTAACCGGTTTATATCACTCGGTAAATCGGTTTTAAAATATGGGACGAAAATTAATAAATTTTATGTTTTGGTGAACTTTTTATATTCATTGTATACACATTTGGTCAATTCACAAGGTCACTTATCATGTCATATGCGAGTGCTTTTTCAATATTTGGGTAATTTTTAAAAAAATATTTCCCAATTTTCATCAAAATTCTAGCACCTCACTAATATTTTTTTTTTGTCAGTGCTACTGATTCCGTAACTCCTTCATTGGAATCGGTGTCGTTTGTTTCGTTCATCATATTTATTAAATTTTCAAAATTTAATTCTTTATTTGTTATCATTTATTCAATATCACCTGCATAAAAGTCATCAAAACATTCTCCTCCCAATGTATGAGCCAACTCCATAGTATAACATTTTCTCCTACATCTGCCCACAAATTTTTCCAACAGAATTTGAGAGTTGATTGCCAGAGTGCACACGCAGAGCAACATATTATGATCAGATTTTTGCTTGTAGTCCAAAACATATTATGATCATTAAGTATCATAAAATATCGTAATATGTTCTGAAATAATCAAATTATGATAAAAATCAATCATAATATGTTTTGAAATAATCATATTTTGATAAAAAACAATCATAATATGACCCAGAGTCATCATATTTATGACCCAATTAAATCATATTATGATCCAAAACAATAATATTATGATCCAAAATAATCATATTATTATTAAAATTTATTTTTGGAAATACAAAATTTTAATAGGATTTAGTTTTAAAGTACTAAATTCACAATTAAAATATTATTGATAAAATCAAATGTATTGTTATTCGCTCTAGGAAAGTTAAAGATAATATATAAATAAAACTATAGAGCGAATGGGAATTACAGACACTCAAAATTTACTTGTAAAAACAACACAGCTTAGACAAACACCAGCACTCATAAATGGTTGGAAAAAAGACTATTAAAAGTAAACATATTTTGTTTGCATCTTAAACATATTATGACTACATAATATAATATGTTTACCTATTTATCATTATATAGTTGTTGTAAACATATTTTGTTTGCATCTTAAACATATTATGACTACGCGTATATAAACCTAACATTTAATGGTTGTATATAAAAATAATATGTTTACCTAATTATCATTATTTAGTTGTTCGAAAACCATATTCATATTAATAATTGCGATGAAAATATAAACGTTTACAGTAACTATAATATTGTTGAAATTAAATTAAATCAATAATTATATGTTTACGACAGTTGTCGTAACCATGTCCAACCATGTTTTTTCTCTGCGTGCAGCTTTACACAATATAATATTGTAAATTTTTTTAAACTGTGACAAATATATCGTCCCCTTAATTTGTTTGCCATTTTGAAATAATTGAGTTTAAAATTTTTGTGTTAGTAGACATCTAGAACAAAAGTAATATTTCAATTGATCTTTTGACCCACTTTGTGAATGTAGAATTTCACCAAATTTTGACCACATATAGAATAAGTTTTGTAGATTCGTATAAATAAAGGTGTATATGCGTATACACTATTGTTTTATGGAGGGGACTTTATTATAGATAAACATTTCTGATAATTTATTGAAAAAAATAAGTTTTTATTAAAAATATTTTTAAAAAAATTGTGTAAATTCCACATCCCTCGATGTACACGAAAACCAAAAACATCGTGTAAAAAAGTATTGTGTAAATCGAGGGAGAGGTGTACTTTCTTACTTGTTTTAGAAATTATTTTATTATGAACCTAATTTTGGGGATGATATAAATTTCCAAAAAATTAACTAAGTTGCTAGATATGGTTGTTTTTTCGTTCATAGTGCCTTTAAGATCTTGTATAAGAAGATGTATAAATAGTTAATTTTATGTAAACTATTAAATACTTTTATGTATTATACAAAATTATAATGTGGCATCACTAAGTGTAAATGTAAATGTCTGCCAGTATTTATAAATGTATTTAAATATATAGTATATATATGTGTGTGTGTGTGTAAAACCACACTGTAATCGTGATGTTGAACTCTGCATACAAAGTAGTAAATTTTCATTTTACAAATACCTTTAGATATTCAAACATTTTTATTTCTTTTTATTATTTAATTTTTTTTTTTTTTGTTTTACCGTAAAATAATTCAAAGTATTCGTGTATTTAAATTACTATGCTTGAAAAAATTTTCTCGCATTTTTAATACAAATAAACACACACATACAGGAATGTACCTTGGCCAGGACTCACAAATACATATAGATATAAATATGTATATATATCTGTGTTCACCAACATAACAAAGCATCACTGATGAGTTGTTTGGTGGGACGTTTGGGTTGTATTGGTGGTATGAAAAGGAGAAAACGATATAAAAAAAAACAATACAGAAGTTATTTCTTATAGTTGGTGCTTTAATGCGAATCGCGTGTTAGTTGCAATTAAATTTTCATTTAAATTTATTTAAACTTAAATGTGCATTTACAACATGTGTAAATTGTACATTACAATTTGCTACTGTCTTCAGTTTTGATAACCGCACAAGTTGATTAATTGCAAGAAAACACATGTTTCGTATTTGGAATTTAAATATTTATTTATTCTTGCAGCCAGTAAGTTATCGTGCATACGAATTGGCAAAAACCTCAATGTCTCTTGCATTTGTATGCATTTGAGCCAAAGAAACTGAAACTTTATTGCGGTATGATTGTTGATTGTATATTTTACTGACATTTAAGGAAAACAGCAAATATCTCGATCTTTATAACGAGGTGTTATATAAACTTGTTATTTTTTATTTGTTTGGTTTAATTAACCAGTGATGGTCGTAAATATGATTTTCATTTATTTGTATCTTTAAACTCATATAGATTGATTTCAAAGATGTTTTCATTTAGGTTGATGGTCTAGTTAAGTCCTTTAAGAATTAATACTTTTGAATTTTTGGTAAGAAATTGTATGTAGTCTTAGTTTTCAGTCTTAGCTTCAATTATAAATATATTAACATAAAGAAATTTAACTTTAAACATAACAACATGTACTTGCATACCTAACCCAGTAAACTCTTTCCATGAACTACATTTTCCAAGGCTCATTCTATAAATTTAAGCTTGAGGAAAAACTCATACACACGTGTTCTTAATAACAATATTATTCGCAGTTTTATTTTTTCGCAAAGTTAGGCAAAGATTTCTTGTGCGACACAAAACGTTCAAAAGCCATTTGTCATATTGATTACCGCGGCATCTGTACTTAAAAATTAAAAAAAATATATATATGTGTACACGAAATACATATATACAAGTACAGGTTCAATATGCTATACGTAACCAGCAGTTCTGGGTGACTGTCCTGAACTAGTGATTTCACAATAGCTACGTGACTAGTTATTTTAAGATGTGCATGTCCTAAGCACGGGATCAATTGACTCAATGTACCTGTTTAATAGCAGGTCCGATATGGTCAAAGCTTTACATTCACATACCGTTTATATAGTGTCAGTTGATTAGCTACATAACTAGTTATTTTGATATGTACGAGTTCTAAGTGGTAGTCCAATAACCTATAACTTGTAAACAAACATTCCTCTGACTACTCTGCAATATAATACTTCCGGCAAGACAAACTCTCAATTTCTAAAGTGCTCTAGATTATTTAGGGACACATGGATGCAAAAAGAAAATAAACTATATGAGAATTGTATAAAACTTTTATAAAACCAGTTTGTACGTATCACTCACAAAACAGTGCAGTACAAAATATGTAAACTGGGTCAGCCAAGCGATTAGATATTAGTCAAAATTACTGTCTATAGGGATACATTGACTACTTGGTTGGTTAACTGCGAGGTAGTTGTAAAACTGCTGGATGCATACATAACACACATATGTTTGCAATACGATTGTATGAAGATGTCAAACACGTATGAGGTGAAGGTCGAATATATGTTATACTGCAGAGACATATTAATGAGTAGAATATTAGCACTTAAGCTAATTCACGGCATTTGGAGTCTTTGTTATGACCACATCTACACTACATAATATCGGAAATCTAGTTCTCCGCCCTCTTTATCCCACTTTAATAAAACTTCCTGCATAATATGCACAATTACAATTGCAGATAGCAGTCCAAAATTATATTATTACTTTATTTACCATATTTTTTAAGATGGTTCATCAATTTTTCATATAAATGGTCCAGTAAAAAAAGTATACAAATCTAAGATCACTTGTATTTTAAACATAAAATCGATTTTTTATATGGAAATGAAATGAGAACGATCATTTGCGATCACTTATATTTTCAAACGAAAATTGATTTTTAATTTGAAAATAAACTGAAACAGTGGTATAATGATTTTCTATATGTTGGTAAATAGTGGACCAAATTCAAGAAAAAAAAAGTAAGACCATATAATACCCTACACTAAGTAAATGAGCAAAAACATTTTTCTTTTAAAATATCAATAATTTATATTCGTGAGTGATATTCAGAAGTGGGCCTTATATGGGAGTTATGACCGATTATGGACCGATCAGCATGAAATTAGGTCTTGTGATTTATGTCTATATGAAAGTTATTTATGGAGAATTTTGTGTGTATACCAACATTTTTAAGAGATTTAAAGAAGTGGCCACTTAAAATCCGTTCGGATTAAAGCGAGCATAACTTTTAAATGAAACAACGTATGTTAACATTTTATACATGAAATTAAAGGTAATTTATTAAGCTTTATAATAATATAACTATAGGTTTATGTGTCTTTGTTGCGAATAAATTTTCCGGTTTTTCTTCTAATGCCTCCCATTAATAGCTGCACAACTTTTCTTCTCACTTCTACTGTTATTCCAGCATATTTATTCCACTTTGTTCTCATCTAAATCTGGTTATTTACTGTACCTGCACTCCGTTTCAATTTACGTATAACAATTGCCAAATATATCTCGATTGGACGAAGATTTGGGCAATTTGTTTAATTAATGTATTTTGGTATAACATCAATATTATTCTCATTACACCACTTCATAGTAGTATTTGAGTAATGACAACTTGTCATTGAGTAATGACAACTTGGCTGAAACTTTGTATCAGATGTGTGATATCTTATAAATGACAGCAGTCGCTTTTTCAAACTCTCTTTTTATATATAATTCTGAAAATACTTTAAAAACATGTCTGAAAAGGTAGACTCTTCAAACCGCAGCTGAGGATTGCCTGCCAAATTAATATTTTTGTTCATATTTAAAGGCAACACAACGTCGAGCTGCCTAGACGTAAAAATTTTAACCTGATATCTGCCGAAAATCAGATTTTGGCTATCTTTTAACCCGACAAAGTCGGATTTTCTAGATATTTGTGCACAATTTTATCTCTAGCTTCATATTCCATTGTGTCTACACTTTTTAAAACTAAACATAATGACGTGCAATTCATTGTAGAATAATGGTAGATTTGTTGTTAAAAACGTATGTAAATCTTTTTCCATTTTGATAACAGGGGTCGTTGTTATGATTACTATAGTTCGTACGGATTTTAAGTGGCCACTTCTTTATGCACGTTGAAGTGATTTTTGGAAGTGGGTCTGTATGGGAGCTATGACTAATTATGGACCGATCGTAACAAAATTTGGTGACATGAATATCATATATATAAAATTTATTTGGAGCGAAATTTTTGGAGAAACATACAGTGGTGGCCAGGAATTTAAGACAAAATTTGTTTGCTAAATTCCACGTGATTGTCAATTACTTTTTCAAATATTTCCACAAATATGTATGCATGAGGACTGTTTTAACACACAAGTGTGTTTTATTCACTGTGTCAATTCATACATATTCACCACGAACACATAAAATTTTTCTACAACTTGACCAAAAAAATTTTTTTTTAAATAAACATATTTCCTCACATTTATATCATTATATTTTAATTATTATAAAATATTCCGACCAAATTTCGTATTTTCAGTTCCATTAGTTTCGCTCATATCATGTTATTAACAGCGGATGTTCGCTGAGGTGGGTCAACGTATTTTCACATATCTTTGTCCATATATGTTTTACCGATTTTTCCAAAACATTTTTCAGAAACTAGAAACATTAATAATAAATTTCATACCCTTAGAGGTCCTTTTATTTTGGCTCTATCGCACGTAAAATTCAGTTGATGAAAAAAATTTAAGTATTTGTCTTAAATTTCGGGAGGTCACTTGTATGGGGGCTAGGTAAAATACTGGACCAATTTCAACCAGTTTCAATAGGCTTGGTCCTTGGGCCGAAAAAATTATATGTACTGAATGTGCTCGAAATATATTCCAAATTGCGACCTGTACTTTACGCAGAAGATTTACGGACGGACGGACATCATTTAATCGACTCAAAAAGTGATTCTACGATTTGTATACTTTAAGGTGGGTGTTATGCCACTCAGCGATAAAAAATATCTTAAAGGATAATACCTCAGTTTTCTTTTAAGCAAAACTTAAGAAAAGGGACCAATTTTAGAAAAAGTCAACAAAGTTTTTAATTTTGCAAAAAAAAGGCAAACATTTTATTTTTTGAGATACAAAACATTTATTTTGATAGATGTCCAACTCGCATCGCACTAAGCGACCAAAAAGGTTTTCAAGAAAAATATCGTAGTTTTCTTTTGAGAAAAAATGGCCCATTTTAAAAAACTTCCGATATTGACTCATCATGTTGAAAAATTGTATCTGAGTTACTACCCAATAGGACTAACCTTGGTACAAATTTAATCCCGATAGGAAGACATCGATTTCAAAGGTTGGTTCACTTGACATGAAGTCAAGTGAACCAACCAAGTCAAGTCAAACATCCAACTTTTGACATGTGGAGAACTAATTTGTATTTAAATATGACTTATATTTAAGTAAAAGAATTATGTATTTTAAATTCTGAAGATTTCCATAAACTCAATTCAAAAATTTGTATTTTTATACTCACCTTCAATAAAGATGATTTTGTCACACCGTTTGTAACACATCGAAATATTCATCGAATACCCACAAAAGTCTATATATTCTGGTTCATTATGAAATTCTAAGAAGATCTAGCTACATCCGTCCGTCTGTATGTCTGTTTTCACAAATACTTTTTTTTTGATAATGTTTGTTTGGTATTCGAAATGTCCCATGATTTCACTTAGCCCCCAGTGAAAGTACCCCTTGGTATACTGTTTTAACAGTGATAGATATGTATATTATGCGGCAGTCCTGATAAAATTTTGCACCAATTAGTTGTAAGTACTTTGCATTTTTAATGTAAGGTATGGCGAAAAATCGGGCGACATTTGTCCCTAGTTCTCATATAAGGTAATATAATAACACTGTCCAACAAATTGAGACTTTTTGATTGGAACAGAACAGCGACCCTATAATTCTGAAATGGCATGTTGAGTAGATCATTTTTGTAGAATAAACTTATAGTCCAGCTGGTCTGAATTTTTTTTTAAAAAAATGAAAAAAATGTTTTAACTTAATATCTGAGAGAATTGTTATTGTCAGAGTTATATTGTGGAATTTTATGGGGATAACTTTTTTGGAAGATCTTAATCCCCTATCTCCTATCTTTAGGCATCAATTTGACCCCTTTTTTGAGAAAATCGAAAAAAGTCCTTTCAAAAAGGATATTTAAGGATTTAAATATTCTACGAAATTTTTTGCCTAAAATTTCATTGGGGGTCACCAAAGACACAAAAGTTTTAAATAGAGACCTTTACGCTTAATTAGCAAAATTACACGCCATATCGGGTCTCACATTTTTTAAAAATATCTCCAAAAATCCAAGTATGATACGAATGAGCTGAAATTTAAAATGTAAATAGTCCATAAGGAGATCTACAAAATATTTGTAAATCTATTTAAGTTGTCTCTTTTAGTTCAAGAGATATTCAGGTTTATTTATTAATTTTTTTCAATTCTTCTCGATTTTAGCGATAAAGGCAATTGAAGCCAAAATTTTTTTCATCAAAATTTGCTCACAAAACCAACGAATTATCGGAAATTGCCTTAATCAAGTATACAGTGAACTTATATTAATTCAAGTTAGTAGTGCCTACAAAAAAATATTTACTTACCACTCTGTTATTTTCCAAAAAAAAAAAATAATGAACTTTAACTTATTGTTTCTTTTGCTCACTTTATTTTAAAATTTCCCAAACACTTTATAAATCAAATGCCTAAAAATGGAAAAATTGCAGCACTATAATAATTAACACGTGCTGCTGTATACACGCTTGGATAGTAGCCGTATGGATAAAAAACATATGGAAGGTTAGCCGTTATAACAACCTGACGAGCTGCACGTTTTCCCGAAGTATGTTCATCATCTGTCAATGATGTTTTCTCCATAGCTCCTTCCACATCTTCTTCCAGATACAAGTTGGCAGTATTTTTCATCTCCCCATCAACAACGTGTTTGATATCGCTCTCTAATTGTTTTTCCAATGAACTTGTTACTAGTGACGACTCAATCTCTTCCTTGTTCAAAGACAATGGTATGGGGTCACAGGCTACGCACAGAGCACAGGCTAATGTTGCAAACATAATGGTAAAAGAACGCATGTTGCTGTAATTCGACGTTGATTAAAGTTTTAACTGATTGAAATGTTGATAAAATACTGATAGCTTTGTTGGACAACCGTTGCTTTATATATACAAAAATTATTTTAATTATTTTGCAAACTTTGTTTCCAACAGTGATCTGTCATTTGGAAAATTCTTCCATTTTCGAACTTTGTACACAACATTTTTGAATATTTCATTCTTGAGTGACTTACAAATGGAAGTAAACAGCAATAGAACTTAAACCGTTTATGTTTATAAATTGTTTTGAAAAGTTTCTAACTGTTTCGCCATATTTGTGGGATAGAAAAAAACTAATTAACTATAAATGTCACGCAATATTAAAAGTTCAATTATAAAATAAACAGCATTGGTCTAGGCTAGTATGTACGTTAATCGTTGTTTTTACCCTTATTAAAATATTCGTTTATTTTTACACTTTGAACTTTATAAAGAGGAAATATAATTTTTATTTTCAACACACTACATTCGTGTATAGTTAATTATAGGTATACAGAGTTGTATGACCTATATTATGTATATTAAGGCAACAGTTTCTAAAAGGTCATATTTAAAATTGTTTTAAGTAAATTTATCTTTACGAAACATTGATTGAGCGGCTCTACAAATTTGAAAAAAATTATCTAAACTTTAACTATAAATCTCAATAGTTTGCTAAATATCCAATGTATGATTTATAAAACACAGTAACACATATATTAACCAATATGCGTAAGGTGTATGACGGTCAAGTTAAACAATCAGATATTTGTCTTGTTTTTAATTACCATAATCAATCAACAAAGGTTTCCACAACAAAGGTTTCCACAATTTTTAAGCTGATTTCAATTTAAAGTCTTGTTCTTTGTAGCATTTCGATTGAACACGCTTGAACGACTATTGTTATACTTGTTTATTGACAATATAATAGGCCTAAGTTAAATATATGTGAACTTTGTGCTTCAATTAAAATTTTGGAATACTCCCCCTAGAACAAAACGATATTATTTATTGCTGTTATTGACCTTTAGTAAACAAAAATGGCATTGATTACAAATACAAACTGGACTGTGAAAAATATAAAGTAGGCCTATTATTAGAGGGTGGTTAAAATATGTTCTATGATTTTATTTTGTGAAAGAACTACTAAAAAATTAAGAAAAATAACATAATTGAACTCTTACAAAACATTTCAAAACAGTTCAATTTCAGCTTCAATCATAGGTCTTTTTGTTGTTCAATTTTAGCTTCAATTCCCAGGGTTTATAAAGTTCAATTTCAGCTAACTATAATCATAGGTCTTTATGTGGTTCAATTTTTGCTTCAATTGCTTCGTTATATTCGTATTATTTTAGCTCCAATCTTCAGTCATTGGATTTTTTTAACCTTTAACCGGAGTTGTAAACATGTTCTATTTGAACTTCAGTGGTTGTTCTTTATGTTGTCCAATTTTATCTTTAATCGTAGTTAAATTGTACTAAATTTAAGTAGTTTAGTTTTACATTCAATCGTTGCTCTTTATAAAGTACATTTGTTTCTTCATGTGGATCAATATGCAGTTCATATTTAGCTTCAGTAGTAGTTTAATTTTGGCTTAAATCGCAAGATCATTATGAAGTTCTATTTTAGCTTAAATCGTAATTCATTAAATAGTTAAAGTCTAGATACATTGTAGCTCTTTGGGTAGTTCAGTTTTTCGCTTCAACCGTAGCTCTTAATAAGATTAAATTTTATATTCGTTCGCAGCTCGTTAAGTAGTTTGATTTTCATAGTTAAGTTTTAATTTTGGCATCAATCGTAGCTCATTCTGAAGTTAGATTTTAGCTTAAATAGTTCATTAGGTAGTTCAATTCTAGATTCAAATGTACCTCTTAGTAGTTCAGTTAATGTTCAATCAAATTTTATTTTCAATCCTAACAATTTACGTAGATCAATTTAAGCATAAATCATAGCTCATTATGAGTTCCAATTTTAGTTTCAATCAATGAAGTTCAGTTTTAGCTTAAATCGTACTTCTTTATGAAGTCCATTTTTATGTTAAATCGTAGCCCTTTATGAAGTTCAATTTATAGTTTCAATCGTAGCTCTTTATGAAGTTCAATTGCAGATTCAATCGTAGCTCTTTATGAAGTTCAATTTTAGTTTTAACTGTAGCTCTTTATGAATTTAAATTTTAGTTTCAATCTTAGCAATTTATATAGATCAATTTTAGCTTAAATCGTAGCTCTTTATGAAGTCTATTTTTAGGTTCAATCGTAGCTCTTTATGAAGCTCAATTGTAGTTTCAATCCTAGCTCTTTATGAAGTTCAATTGTAGCATCATTCGTAGCTCTTTATGAAGTTCAATTGTAGTGTCAATCGTAGCTCTTTATGAAGCTCAATCGTAGCTCTTTATGAAGCTCAATCGTAGCTCTTTATGAAGTTCAATTGTAGTGTCAATCGTAGTTCTTTATGAAGCTCAATCGTAGCTCTTTATGAAGTTCAATTTTAAGTTCATTGCATTCCAGGCCCGACACATATAATTCACACCAATAAGGCGGCCGACAGTATTATTAAATATAGTTTTTATACCCACCATCAAAAAAGACGATCTAGATATGTCCGTCCTCTAGTCTGCTGAAAACACGATATGACAAATTATCTCTGTTGATAAAGTTTGTTTGCTATTAAAAATGGGTAATAAGGTTGATGATTTTACCTAACCGCCATACAAATGTTCCCCCGAAATACTGTTTGAGCAGCCATAAATATGTTGATTATGCGGCAATCCTGATAAAAATTTGCACCAATTAGTTCTAAGTACTCGAAAATTATACTGCAAAGTATGGCGAAAATCGCACATTTGTACCTAGTCCCCATGGAAGGTCGACCCACCTAAGTACTTGAATTGAACATTCATAATTGTCTTATAATAATGATGAGATAGTGATGAAATTAAACATAGTTAAACAAGTTTCATATGAAACTAAATATTTTTAACAACTTTTGTGAGGATAGGTCTATAATTGACCCTGCACTCCATATAACCCCTATATCAGAAAAATAGTTTTTTTTCAAGAAATAATTTATATATAATGATATGATATTAACATAAATTTCGACATGTCTTTTATGAAATTAATCAGTCTATAAAATTCTGTACAGTTTGCACCGTAACTGATTCAGTCAACATAGAAGGTCACAACTACATATTGATGGTGGGTATACAAGATTCGGCACAGTTGAATATAACACTTTTACTTCTTGTATTTTATTTGATGGTTAAATATAAAATTCTATCATCACCCATTATAATTTCTTACCCAACAAATTTCATGCAAATCTCGAATCACATATGATTTAGAATATTTTTAAATGAATAAATATTACAATAAATACTAAATGAGAATTTAAAATACATACTTAAATTGATTTACCTATTATTGGTTTGGCAGAGTTCGAGAAAATTTAGTTTTTGTTCAAAAATTTCTTTTAAAAACCATTCGTTGCCTATTTTCTAATGTTTGATTTAAGATTATTAATTTTGGTGGCTTATTTATGATTTTGCAATTTTAAGTTTCTAACACCTTATTAACCCTTTTTTATATCCGTATTCAAAATTGTCCAAGACAGCAAAAGTAAACCTCTACACTAAAATTTTTTACAAATATAAAATACTTGAAATTTAAATACATGTTATTTCTGTATGCTATTAAAAATTTATTATTACTTTTTCTTCATTAACCCATAAATACAGTTTTAACAGCAATGCACAGTGGGGCAGAATCAACAATTTTTGGAAATAAATCTGGCATTGCTAAACGGCCGGTCGGGATAAAATTTGACGTGGGCATAGCCAAGGAGTATCCGAGTTGAAGATATTAAAAAGGGCTATACAAATGTTACGGTGCGGCGCTAAGGGGGCTCAAAGTGGGGTACCTTCGACATGTAAAATTTTTAAAAGCGTGCCATTTTTTTGTTTCCTATTCGATTTCATAGAGTTTTTTAACATGCTTGCGTGTGCTATTTATCTCTTATAATTTCCGAGTTATAGGCATCTCAAAATTGAAATTTTAAAATTTTGCCATACCTTGGTCCGCTTTTTTCAAAATTACGAATAACATACAAAAGATTTCAGAGCAATATCAATTATGAATCCAAAAATAAACGATTTTCAATTTAAGTATTCAAAAAATACTTGATTTTTGCTGTTTTTTTGGGAGAAAAGGTGACTTAACTCTTTTTTAATTAAAAATAAACTTTCTTTAAGAACATATAACAATTTTATGTTTGTCTAAAAGATATCTTCACGAAAAACATTTTGATATAAAAAACATGTCCTATTCTTCGAATATGTCGTCCCTACGCCTTTCGGAATTTGACCTATTTTTTTTATCAAAAATTCAAGTTTGGGTCTCAAGTTCTAAAATCCCAAAGCTGGGATCAGAAAGCAAAAAGCAGCTTTGGAAACCTATTTATCGCCAAAGGATTTTTCCAGCCCCGAAGGAAATGTGGACCCTATAAGCAAAATTGTAAAGAATACCATTTTTGGGATTTTCGCTCCAATTTTTAGGAATTTGATAAATAGAGATTTTATTACTTATTCATATTCATTGAGTTTCTAAAACTAAAATGTATATCAAAATGTTAATAGGACTGCAAATATTAGGAACAATTTGATCCACATTTATTCCGAGCTATATTTTTTTTGTTTAGATAAGTTAATTTTTGGTCTTACAAAAAAAATTTCAAGTCAATATCTCAATTAAATTCAAAAATATGCCACTTTAAACCTCCGTCCTTTAGAAATATTGCACTTTTTCATACTAAAAAATTTTTATAAATTTTCTTAATATTTTATTCAAGAAAATTTATACAATTTTTTTAGTATGAAAAAGTGCAATATTTTTGAAGGACGGAGTTTTAAAGTGTTTGTTTTTTGAAATCGGATGGGAAACAAATAAATGGAACGTGTTTAAAAATTTTACATGTCGATGGTACCCTGCCCGAATGAAATTTCTTACTAGTACTTTCCAACTGGGTACTTTATTGTCAAGTCAAACTGAAAATACATAATCTGCTACATTTTGCAATTTAATCGCTAAAACATATATGAATTAAAATATATTTGCTATTAATGTATGAATTGAGTATTGAACAGTTTGTTTTAATTGATTTAAATCACATAAAATAATAACAAATTCAACAAATCTACCATCAAACATACAACAGATAACAAGTCATCACTTGTGATAAAGTCGGCATTAAATATTTAATTATTTTCATAAAATTGTATTGTAAAAATTAAAAGCAATCATTAATTTCTATGCCATTGAATTCAATTATTCAAAAGAAATCCTTTTGTCATGCACAAATGAATAAAACATTGAAACCATACAATAAAAATAATAACAACAGCATCGTCATCATCAACAACATCATTATTGTTTGGTTTTAATATTCATTAACATCATTAACTTCATTCGATCCATTATGTACCAGTTAATATAAGTACCCAGCAGTTAAGCAAGTAGTCAACGTATCTCTAACAGACAGCAATTGTCACTAATATCTGATCACTGGACTAACTGCAATTGATATATTTTGGGTCATTTGAAACGTATGTGCAGTCATTTGTAGTATAGAGAAAAGTCAATTGGTTACTTTATAGATCCCAGGTAATCTAGTGAGAATCCAAGTATCACTTAAGTGTCTCTAAGTAACCTAGAGTGTAGTCACTTTCAAGGATTATTTTGTACTTATTATTTTACCCACCAGAATTAATCTATTGGAGAGTTGTCGAAGGAAGGTTTGTTTACAAGCAATCGGTTATTGAACTGTCTATGATATGTCTTTTTAACTGACTATTTGAGGACATGTTAAAATAACTAGCTATGTAGTTGATCAAGTAACCAGTTACTTATTATTTTACCCACCAGAATTAATCTATTGGAGAGTTGTCGGAGGAAGGTTTGTATACAAGCAATCGGTTATTGGACTGTCTATGATATGTCTTTTTAACTGACTATTTGAGGACATGTTAAAATAACTGATCAAGTAACCAGTTAGGTAGTAAGGAAGGTATGTGACAGGTACACAAATTGAATGCGTTGGCAACTTTGTAATAGATATCAGACAGTCTCATTTTAATCAAAAATGGTCAATTGACCCCCTGCTTAGGGCATGTTAAATTATCTAGTCACGTAACTGCTTATGTAAGTAGTTGTAATCTTAACCCTCTAATGCTTAAGCATGCCTCAAGGCACTCATCGCAAAATGCAAATATAACTGATAATTCAGTTAAAAATAATTTAAGTGCGTTTTTTTTAGCAACTGTTACATGAGTTTTTGAAATGCAAAATCAGTTATATTTGCATTTTTGCGATGAGTGCCTTGGGTATGCTAGGGTGTTAGAGGGTTAACTGATAGGTAAAATCACTAGTTTGGAACAGTCACCAAGAACTGCTGGGTTCTAACAGAATCACACACACACATAACGAATAAACAATTGTTTGTATTGGTTAATTTGTTAAGAATAAAAATGTTTGTCTTTCAGTGAAGAGGATCAAAATCTGGATAAATGGGTTTCAATGCTGATGTCAGCATCTGACAATTGAGTACATTCTTTAATATTGATGGCCATTCAACACTTGTCAAAAACAAATGAAATTCCTAAAATAAAATTTCTTTTGGTTACTTAATTAATTTCTTAAAAGAAAAAAAGTAAACAAACAATATTAAAGATAAAACAAAAGAAATGGCCATGAAACAATGAAAAGTCATTATCTAGACTTTAAAGGAAATGAGAAATTAACATCTGCAGTCGAGAATTGTATGTGTTTGTTTGGAAAACAAATTTCGATGGTATAGGATATAGTTATAGTATTGAGTTTTGTGTTCATTACTCGTGATTAAACCGATTGTTGAAAGACATTTGTCACCAGTTTCCTGGAAATTGGTCTAAGCAGAAATTAGGAATATTTAATAGGATTTCAGTATACACCTATCCCACGATACTTTTTTCAAAATTTAGCAACATAGTATTTATGCAAATTTATGTTTTTCCAGTACATCTTATACATATGTATAAGATATTTATGCAAAGGATATTTATCCGTCTCAGAAATCGACATCATTTTTGAAAAATATGTAATGTTTTTCTCATTTTCTCAATATTTTGTTATTCTATTACTTTTTCAATAAAAGTAGCTGGATGTTGTTTTTAGAGTATATTTTTCTGATTTATAACATTCAAGCAGCATTTCAGACATAGATAATCGCTTCAATTCGTATGGTACACAATTTATCCGCTTTTGAATGAACCCAGCTGCTTGCACAAACCATCTCTCATACGTTGAAAATGATGAAACACATTCACCATATCGCTGGCTTAACATGCAAAGGCTTTAAGTCCATATTTTAAAATTTTACAGGAGAGACAAAAAACATTCAAACTTTTTTTTGGGTAAATATTTTTGAATTCTGTAAACGCAATTTTTTTTGTATTTTTCTTTGTTTTCTATGTGCTTAAAAGCAAAATGATAAAATAAGTATTTGCCGAGAAAAAAAAGGTTATTTGGACTTAGAGCTTTTTCTATTGCTTAGTTTGTATTTTTTATATGGATTTTATATTCTTAGAACTTGTCTTTCATTTCTAATTTACTAGCTTTTATATCTGGATTACTAAGTCATTAATATAGACAATATGGGTATCTAATGATAGAAATTTTAAACTCCATTGCAACGATGTATATAAGGCTATGGTAAGTTGGACTTACAATGGGTCAAAATCAGGAAAAATATATTTTAAACCGATTTTTTTTCTTAATAAAAAATTTTTTTTTTTTCATAAATTCGTTTTTTAATTTTTAAAAATTAAAAAAAAATTTTAAAAAATTTAAAAAAAAATTGGATAAAACTCAAAAAGGGTATATAAGATTCGGCACAGCCAAAATATAGCTCTCCTAAAATTTTAAAAAAATTTAAAAAACATGAAAAAACAATTTATAAAATTTTTTTTTTTTTTAAATTTTAAAAAATAATTTGGTTTTTTTTTTAATTTTGTATACCTAAAAATATTTAAAATTTGTATTTTAAAGTACAAATTGGTGAAGGGTATATAAGATTCGGAACGGAAACGCCCAAAAATAATAGTCTAACACCGATAAATATACCGATAGACTCAAAATCACTTTATGAGTCGATTAATTATGAAGACATTTCGATAAAATGTGGTATATACACTTTTTTAGGCCCAAGGACGAAGCCTATTGAAACTAGCTGAAATCGGTCCATTATTTCCCCTAGCTACCATACAAATGTCCTCCCGATATACTTTATAATATGGAAATCATGTCACCTAATTTCATGCCGATCGGTTTGTAATTAGTCATAGCTCCCAAATAAGACCCTCTTCCGAAAATAACTTTTTTCGAAAGAGGAAAAAAGAAAAATAATTTTGCTCATTTACTTAGTGTAGGGTATTAAATGGTTGCGCTTGACCGACTAATTTTGGCGAAATTTTTGGCATACCACCACATGATGGCCAATGTTGTATTAGCAATGAAAATCATTTTTTTAGGTCATTTGGAATCAAAAACATCACGCACCAACATCAATTTCTAAAATAAAGCAAATTTTTTTTTCTCTGAAAAATTATATAAATAATTTCATATTTTTTTTGCAAGTGTGAGGAATACTTACCTTATTTAAAAATTATCTTTTGAAGTATGTCCGCAGTTATTATTACAATAAAATATATTGTTTTTCAAAATAATTGAAAAAATTTAATGAAAAACTTGAATGCGTTTGGTGCGTGAACTTTTTTAACAACTGCGAAAAAATATTATCGTGGTTTTTCATATTTTTTAATGCTCTATTCGACTATGCTATGCCAATTTGCATATTTGCAAAAAATGTCAAAAGTTATATCCCTAGTGCATATGTTAGGTTGTTAGAACGACACATTTTCGGTACGGAATATTCTCATTCTCAGAAAAAGATGATACCCTAAAAACAAATGAAGTCACCTGGTCACATACGAACTCTAATATACATATATATAGGTTCTGCCTGAAATGTTGGGAAGCCTTCAACTTCAAGAATAAGACGCCGTTTTATCTCTGACCGGTAGAAGCTTTGTTTACTCAAGATGATGATGGTGATTGTCACACTTTGTGGCATGACAGAGAGTTTAGGAAAGTAGAAGTTAAACAGGATCAGTAATACCCCGCCGTAAGGGACTCCTTGTTTAACTCTATGCAATTTGGGCATTACTTACCTCATTCCTCACACAGCTGCTACAATATTTCATTATCCGTGGTTAAAACATGTTCCTTCCTGATTTATAAAAGTTGTGCGACCTATTTATAAAAATAATGAAACTTTTTCACACTTTTGATCATTATTTTATGAACCAAAATTATCAAAAAATAATACGAATACTTTTCCCCCAACTAGTACAACATTTTGAAGGTTTTTCAACACTTATCCTATAATGAAAGGAGCCGTTGATTTATTTATCGGTGTTACACAATGATTCATGTTTCAATACTTTTTATGCAAGAGAATTGTCACATGGCATTAGCCTAGGAGCAGATAAATTTACAACTTTTAGACGCTTTGTGGCCGGTCACGATACCAACCTACACGAATATGTTTTGTTTTGGATATTATTTGGAATTGACACAATTTTCCCGCAGCAAAGTATGATTAATATGAATTTAATTTTTTTATTAATCATACGCCTAGTTAAATATTTGTATGACCTCATTGATTTCTGAGTTATTGTGAAAAAAATGCGATAAGTTTATTTGAGTATATTGTAATTATACTATGTATTATTTTAGGTTACTTTCTTGTTCATTCTAAACCAATTTAAAAATGCTGAATCAAAATTAAATTTTTTGCTAAAATAACGAAATATTTGAAATAAATTACAACATCTTACATTTTAAAATAATCCTATTTAGTGTCAAGTAAATTCGTTTACATATATTTTTATACCCACCATCCAAAAAGATGGGGGGTATATTGATTTTGTCATTCCGTTTGTAACACATGGAAATATACACAGCACCCCTTCTTTCTACCTCTCTGTTGAAAACATTATAGGGCCCAAATGAAAGGAGCCAGCTAGCTGGTATTGAAAATGGGTAACATCGGTCCATGATTTCACATAGCCCCCATACAAATGTTCCCCGAAACACTATTTGAGCAGTCAGAAATATGTTGATTATGCGAAAATATGAAATTTTTTTTTCTAGATTAGTCCTAATATATCTAAAATTATACTGTAAAGTATGGCGAAAATAGGGCAACATTTGTCATACAATGTCTCCCTCAGAAAATTACATAAACATTCATAATTGTGTTATAATAATCCATATCGTGATGAAATTGGACATAAACAAATTTTACATGAACATAAATCTTTCTAACAACTTTTGTGGTGAGCGGTCCGTAATTGGCCCTAAACCCATATAACGCCTATATCAGTAACATTTTTATTTTGTTACATATTGATGGTGGGTATACAAGATTCGGCACAGCCGTATATAACACTCTAACTTTTTAGGTATCTGTTGATATATTGCAAAAGGATTTCATCACAAAATATCTATATAAAAAAACGTTTGAAGAGTTTTCAATTAAACCATTTGTATCTTCAATATGTATTTTAAATTAGTTTTATCTTACAAGGATTACATACATAAGGTTGTTGTAAAGAAATCACATTACATTTACAATAATAAGCACACATACATAGATATGTATGAATGTATTTAATGGAGAAAAAAGGGAATACATATAACTCGTTTCAGCTTATTTATAAATTTGCGGATAAACAATCGTTTGGCAGGTGAAATTTATCACTGACATGTAACCACAAATGTGAAGTTTACCTTAGTGGTCTCACTTTCCTGTTCTATTGTACGAGTACAATGAATAAAACCGCACTGATTTTCCAATTTACCATAAAGACGCACTTGTTTAAACCTTTTTTGTTTGTGTTTTGTTCTTTACTTACTTTTTTGGTCTCTCCATTGACTGGGTGATATAAAATTTTGTTATTTCAATGGATTTACAAACATGTTTGAACCCAGCAGTTAAGCAAGTAGTCAAGGTATCCCTTGTGGTTATTTATAGTGCAGAGAGAAGTTAATTGGTTACTTTATACGTCCCAGGTAATTTAGCGTGAAGACAATTGTAATCTAGAGTGTAGGCACTTTAAACATTTATTTTGTATTATACCTTTTTGTGAGTAATACGCACAAACTGCCCGACCAAGTAAATGAGCAATAACCTTTTTCTTTTAAAATTTCTATAATTTATATTCTAGAGTGATTTTCGGAAGTGGCGCAAAAGTAATCCTCCTAACAGAAAATGCTATAAATTTTGCGATTGGACCCTAATGTCAGTTCTGTTTTGACATTTGTGTAGTAAACACATGTGAAATACACGTTAATAAACAATGTTACGCTACACTGCTCCAGAACGCGGAATATTGGTGACTATTTATTTGACCAATAATCGGTCGGTGACTTTGGCACAACGAGAATTTCGTCGCAGATTTCCTGGCCGTCCAACGCCTACTGGTGAAACACTGCGACGTTTAGCCGCTCGCCTCGAAGAGAGTGGCACAACAAGAGATGCTGCCAGGCGTGGCAGACCCCGGAGTAGCCGTTCTGCAGAGAATATTGCTGCTGTAGCCGAGGATGTCATGGAAGCGCCGTCGACATCGACCAGACGACGTGCCACGCAAATGGGTATCAGTCGGCAGTCTTTACAACGAATTTTGGTACAAGATTTGAAGATGTTTCCGTACAAAGTCCAGAAGGTGCATCAGCTGTTAGCTTCGAGTTCTTTTTGCCGCAACTTGATGAATTGGGATTGGAAAACATGTGGTTGCAACAGGACGGTGCAACGGCACACACTGCACGTGCCACAACCGATATGCTGAAGGATGCATTTCCCGGGCGCCTAATCTCCCATTTTGGCGATTTGCATTGGCCAGCAAGATCGCCTGATTTGACCGCTCCAGACTTATTTTTGTGGGGATTTTGAAGTCGCGGGTTTATGTCAACAAGCTTCAGACTCTTGCAGCTCTTAAAGACAATATCCGTCAAGAATGTGAAGACTAATCGCCGGAAGTTTTGGCCAAAGTGATGGAATATGACATAAAAAGGGCTCAAAGGACAATCAACTGTGGCGGCGGCCATTTACATGACATCATATTCTCGACTTGATGTAAAAAAAATTAAGAGACCAAATAAAAATAATCCACAAGAAGAATCAAAGTTTTTAATTTTTTTTTTTTAATTACAGCCAAAAAACATCGGAAGTTTACTTTTGCGCCACCTTGTATATGACCAATTATGGACCGATCACCATGAAATTAGGTCTTGTGATTTACGTCTATATGAAAGTTATTTATGTTGAATTTTATGTGTGTACCAACATTTTTAGGAGATTTATGCACGTTAAAGTAATTTTCGGAATCGGGTATCATATAGGAGCTGTGACTAATTATGGACCGATTATAATAAAATTAGGTGACATGAATTCTGTATATATAAAATATATTTGGAGCAAAATTTATGTAGATACTAGGGTTCTATAAGTCGATTGTTCGAACAATCGACTTTTTGGTTGGAAAAAAGTCGAACAATGGATTATGTTATCTGAAAAGTCGAATAGTCGAAAATAGTCGATAAAAGTCGATAAAAGTTGAAAATAGTCGATAAAAGTCGAAAAAAGTCGAATAATCGAACTTTTTAGATTGTTAAAAAAAAATATCGCACTTGCATTTTTGTAGTGTATGCTAATATATGTAAATAATAAATAAATGTTTATAAAATAAAGCTTTTTTCTACACAAAATATTTACAACATTATTCTAAGTCGAAAAAAGTCGATTAACTAAAAAGTCGAAAGTTCGAAAAGTCGACTTTTCATAAACTACCAAAAGTCGAAAGTTCGAAAAGTAGACTTTTTAAAAAACGGAAAAAGTCGAAAGGTCGAAAAGTCGACTTTTTGTTTCAGCTATAGAACCCTAGTAGATACCTATATAAATTAAACATTTATGACCGATAAAGCCACTTTCAATAGACCGACCAAGTTATATGTACCAAATTTTATCGAAATATCTTCAAAATTGCGATCTGTAATCTGCGCACAAGGTTTACATGGACAGCCAACCAACCAGCCTGACAGCCAGACGGACGGACATCGTTTAATCGACTCTGAAAGTGATTCTGAGTCGATCGGTATACTTTAAGGTGGGTGTTCGACAAACATTATGTTACAAACATCTGCACAAATGCAATATACCCTCCGCTCTATGGTGGTGTATACTAACTAGTCATGTAGCTAGTAATGTAACTAGTTCTCACCCTAAATGATAGGTAAAATCACTAGTTCGGGACAGTATCCTAGAACTGCTGGCAACACAAATTTATACAAACACATACATATGTACTTACGTATGTGTAAGTATTTTTAATGGTAGGCTTTAGTATTTTATGCAGACAACAACAGTGGTATTTAACACATACAATGTGTATGAAAATCCGATTTGCAAATACTGAACGACTTACTTTTTACCATCTGCATTACTTAAGTAGTTTGGTAATTCACTGGAAATTCGTTATATGATTTCTTCTTAAAATTTCTGAACTATTTCTGAATAGATAAAAGAAATTCGTTGAGATTTTTTGTCATATACATATACATAAGAATTACGATTTAAAAAACAAACTTTTTGTCTCCACAAATAAAATTTCGTCAATTATACTGAATCATTTTATTTGCAATATATCTTTAAACAAAAACATATACATTAATAAATTTTATTCGACTAATTGAAAAATTGTATCAAATGTAACAAATGGATATAAATAAATTTCTAATTAAATTTTCTTATTTTAAATTTGTCACCAATGTGCTGTTGCTGTAAACATTGTTATTTTCAAAGGTGCTACATCTATACAACGAAAATTCACACACCACACATATATGTGTAATCTCTATATAGACACATTTGTACGTATTAATATATTAAAACCACTGTAAACCTAAGAATCGAATGATTAAACATGCAATTTGTTTTGAGGTTGAAAACCCAACTTCAGGAATCAAGAAAGAACAAAAAATAAACTACATGAAAAACAAAATATTTCAAACTAACCATATACTAACTAAATTGATATTGTGTACAAATGAAATTCAGGACTCTGCTCCAAAACCAAAATTTTAGTCAATAACCTAAATAGTTTATCAATGGTAAAAATACCTTACAGAAATGTTTAACTCGTAACACAGTTGCGTACACATTCATACATGTGTATAGTATTAGACTGGTCTTAATTCCAAAATCTATGAAATAGAAAGCTAAATTAGAAAATTGCACCTATATAAGATAAATTTCCTGGCAACTAAGAGTCTAAGTTATGGTACATATGTGCCTATTTATTATTTAGTTTTATAGCTAATAAAACTAATATGAGCCAGCGTAAAATATGCCCAATCATGGAGCTGTTTGTCCTCTCCGTATATTATATCGCAGAAACAACCATCATATCACGCAAGGTGGGGTTTTTACCTATTTAAAGTTTGTGATTGTTTCGCCCAAGAGGTCCCTAATCATTCGCTTTACCAGATAAGATTAGATGATATCAGTTTTAAATGAAGCATCTGAGGAAAGCCGGAAGAAACTAGATTGTACGATGAGTGTCACGCCTCTATTTCCCCTGACTTCAACCTGATCAAACATTTTCAAGAATTTGACGAAAAACTAATTGAAATTTGTAGTATAACTAGCTGACCCGACAGACGTTGTCCTGTCCAAGTTAAAAAAATGCTTGTGTTCGATTTGTGAATTTGTGAGAAACGGTTTGAAAAGGATAAAAATAGTTAAAAAGAAAAAAAAATGTATTATTGAATGATAATTTTTATTCATATAGGACATAGAATAAAACAAACAAAACTACAAACAAACTAAACTAGAATAAAACAAACAAACTAAGTTTGTTGTCAAAAACCTAAGTCTTGCAACATGTAATTCAATGTACATATTTTGAGTTTTTAAAGTAATCGAATTTTGGTCTGAAAAATGCGTCATCACAGATCGAGCTGCTTTTCTTGATTCAACGCTTATTGGCCAAGTTATTAGCGAATTTAGATATTTTGAGTTTTTATATAAAAAATCAAATTTTGGTCAGAAATATGAGTGATCACAGATCGAGCTCCTTTTCTTGATTAAACGCTTATTGGCCAAGTTATTAGCGAATTTAAATATTTTGAATTTTTATATAAAAAATCGATTTTTGGTCAGAAATATGAGTGATCACCAGGGAAACCAAAATATGCAAATGCATGTTTTTTCTGGTGAGTCTAATGAGCACATGGATAAAATATTTACACGTTTCAGAACTATTTAAGAATTTTGGCATCGATTTGTTAGTGCATATTTTTGCATATTTTACCCCTAAATGCATATTTTTGCATATATTTGTTTTATTGTCATATTTATGTCATATTTTTGCGTTTTTAGAGCATATTTTACTGTTTAATAGCATATTTTGACTCTATCAAAAACAAATTTTGTCTTACTTATTTTTCGCTGTTGTGTTACCGATTTTTACTTCCTTTGTTTAAAATTCAAAATTTAAAAATAGATGGCTTTTTTTAATATAAAATAGGCACTATTTTATTAATAGCGCCATCCAAATATCAAATTTTAGTTCTAATTTAAACTTAACCGTTCTAAGTGTTAAAGAAATATTGTCTTTTAAATTTGCTCCTATAACATCAGTTGATGTCGAAAGAAAATGTTCTACAGTGAGCCTCAAAAGTGAGTATACACCAAAAATTACTTGATTTTTTTAAGATAATGAAAATCCTAAAAATTATTCATCGATTAAAATTTTAATGTTTCGGTTTGTTGGAGATTGAGTTGAATAATAGATTCGGTTGTGAAAAAAAAAGATTTAAGTCGGACTATAATGATTTTCATAATCTTAAAAAAATCAAAATATTCGCGGGTGTTTACTCACTTTTGAGGCTGTGTGTATCTATAAAAATGTTTTTAGATCCTATAGACAACGATTTTTATTTGAAAATTTAAGTCAATATTTTGTAATTTATTGCAATAATAACCTTAATTGAAGAAGTGACTTTATATTTATATAAAATATCATCAAAAAATAACTCTCGAGGCCTTTTCATAGCTTATGTTCCTATTGTTTTTATGCTGTATTTATTATACCCTTCACCATGAGTGGCAAGGGTATATATTAATTTTGTAATTTCTACATTTTTCATTTGCGACCCCACAAAGTATATATATTCTGAATCGTTATAGATAGCGGAGTCGATATAGCCATGTCCGTCTGTGTCTTGAAATCAACTTTCTGAAGCCCCCAAATAACTTACATACACGAATGATACATCAATATCTCCGAAATTCCGGCTCGGTTGCTATTTAAAATCGAGAAAATCGGTCCACAAATGGCTGAGATATAAGGAAAAAACCAGGACAACCTCGATTTTTGACCTATTTTTGACCCATATCTGGATTACTAAATCATAAATATAGACAATATGGATATCTAATGATAGATATTTCAAAGACCTGTGCAACGACGTATATTGGATCTACAATGGGTCAAAATTTTAAACCGAATTTTTTTTTTGACCAAAATTTTTTTCACTAAATATTAAAAAAAAGAAAATTCAAAACTAAAAAAAAAAATTTTAAAAAATTAAAAAAAAATTATAAAATTTAAAAAAAAATTTAAAATTTTTATTTTAAAGTATAATTTGGTGAAGGGTATATAAGATTCGGCACAGCCAAATATAGCTCTCTTACTTGTTTTTTGTTATACTTGTTTTAGTTCATGTTATTTTTGTTTATTTTATATTACTTTCCCTTTTTAGAAATGAATTGTATTAATTTTTTTAAATAAAAGTATATTTTTGGGTTAAAAATTATGTAAAAGTTTGTTTTTTAATTGCATATTTTTTAAATTTTAAGAGCATATTTTAAAGTTTTTACGGCATATTTAAAGCGCTTAAAACGCTTTTTTTAGAGCATATTTCCGGTTTCCCTGGTGATTACAGATCGAGGTTCTTTTCTTGATTCAACGCTGATTGGCCAAGTTATTAGCGAATTTAGATATTTTGGGTTTTAAGAGTGAGTGAGTGATCACAGATCGAGGTCCTTTTCTTAATTCAACGCTTAGTGTCCAAGTTATTAGCGAATTTAGATATTTTGGGTTTTTATATAAAATCGAATTTTGGTCAGAAATATGAGTGATCACAGATCGAGGTCCTTTTCTTGATTAAACGCTTATTGGGCGTTTAGATATTTTGAGTTTTTATATAAAAAATCGATTTTGGTTAAGAAATATGAGTGATCACAGATCGAGGTGCTTTTCTTGATTCATCGCTTATTGACCAAGTTATTAGCGAATTTAGATATATCGAATTTGAAGTAAAAACTTAAATTGGATTAGTATGATCATTTAAACAAAAAATTAGCCAAATAAATGTAGCCGTTTTCCTATTTTACATAAATCGAAAAAAGTGGGCGTGGTCAATTTTTCATTCCGTAAAAACCTAAGTTGGGCTATGACCAACACTTAAAAAAAAAAATTTGTCTAAATCGGTCCGGACGTTTTTACCAACGAACGACATTTGATTTTTATTTATATAGAAAGATTTCAGAGTACTTAGAATTAATTTGTGCAAAATTTTATCAGGATTGCATATTTATGACTGTTCAAACAGTATTCCGGGACATTTTGGATGGGGGCTTGGTGAAATCAATATTGCCAATTTTCAATACCAAATACCTGTAAATAAATTTGCCTTGGAACAACCTGAGTTAGATTTAATATACTATTAATAATTTGAAAACTAATACCCGAAAATTAACGTCTTAGAATTAAATTTGGCTCATATATTCAAAACGTTAGTTTTCCATCACTTAGAAAAATAATCAGCCCGAAATGTTAAAAATTCCAAAGTTGATTTTTCATTACCACCCTAATACGTGTGTATGTATTTGCTATGTGTCGAGTATTTATAAATAATGAATTTAGGAGCCAACACTCTACAACGCCGTTGTTGTTTTCATTTATGGGTGTATGTTAGTCTGTATGTAGGTATATAAAAATTGAAATGTTTTAAAAGAGTTTGTTAGTGTGTATGTATGCACGAGAATTTATCTTTAAAATGATTTAAGAGTGGTAAATATTTTAAAAAACCAGAGTATATATATACATTTTTAAGTTGGTCTACCTATAATGGATTTAAATTTTAAAAGAAATTCAATACGTACATTTTTAATTAAATATTAGATGAATTGAAATAAAAAAGATTACACACAATCTTAGTTATCAAACTCAAATTACAAACATCAACACTAACCGACTATACGCTCTCCACTATGGTGGTGTAGGGTATAATGATGTATGAAAGTATAGTCTGCCAGCAAAACGGGACTCATCTATGTTGTGAATTTCATAACAAACGTATTTTTTAACTGTTCTATTTGCATTTTGGTTATTTCTCTATCTTATACAATTAATTTTTACCGAATTCAAAATAACTTTTCAAAAATTTTTTGGGAATAATTTCTTCTTGCAATTTTTTTTTCTTACTAATTTTAGCATGCTGGACATGAATTTTACATTTATCAAAATAGCGAATGCCGATTCTGAATTGAATGAAAATATTTTACCTTTTTCTTTTTTTTACTAAAATGCAAAATCCTCTATCTTATCATTTGCATACCTAACATTGAATATTTTGAGAAGAAAAACCCTCTATCTATCATAAAGTCCACAATAATGCTAAAATGTTGCAACCAATTATATGTGAGATTCAGTAGTTGCTTAAAAAAATATTGTAGAATTTTAATAACTCAAATAATACGCGAAAAAATCAATCTGTTTGCTCTCCTGAAAAGTTGAGTTTTTTAAGATAGATGGTTTCGAATATTAGCCCTCAATATACACATCTGCTCAAAATAATAGATACACCTAATTGGAAAAAATTTAAATGGCGGTAACATTGAAAATTTCCTCGCAAGCGTTAAGAATACATCATATTATTAAAATTTCTATCTGGCAATGTCATGTCAGTCAAAAATCTGGCAACTATTTGCTTTCATGTTGATTTTTAAAAACGAATTTATTTGAATTACAAAAAATTATTTGCTCATAAAAATAGATACACATCAGTAATTTGTAATTTGTTTATATACAATTTTTTTTTTGTGCAATTTTTTGTTCCTATTTACGTGAAACAGTAAGTATAATTTAAATTTTAGCAACAATTTTATAAAAAATAGGACTCTTTTGAAGAAAATGGGACGAAATCATCATTGTACCGAAGATGAGAAAAAAATTGTTCAAACGATGAGAAATCAAGGAAAATCATTACGGGAAATAGCAAAGAGCATAGGAAGATCTTTACATTTTGTCCAAAATGCTTTATCTAAAAAACAAAAAAGAGAAACTCGCGGTAGACCAAAGAAAACCAGTCCAGAAACAGATAGGCGGATCGTCCTTATGGTTAAAAAAGACCCTTTCATATCAGCGAAAGCTATTTCTGCGGAGCTATGTAACGAAATCAGTCCACAAACAGTTCGTCGTCGTCTTTTACAAGCTAAATTGCCGGGAAGAATTGCCAGAAAAGTGCCACTAATGCGCCACAAAAATATCAAGACAAGATTAGAATTAGCTAAAGAGCACTTACAATGGTCCGGGTGTGAAGGCGAAAAAAAATGGAGAAATATTTTATGGAGCGACGAAACAAAAATAAATTTGTTTGGAAACGACTGCCAAAGAAATGTACGCCGACCAAAAGGAAAAGAATTCCACGTTAAATTTACAAAAAAGACGGTAAAACATGGCGGGGGAAACATAATGGTTTGGGGTTGCTTTTCATGGAATGGTGTTGGTCCGATATTCCGAATAGAAGATACCATGAATGCTAGTGGGTATAGAGACATATTGGAAAACGTAATGCTTCCATATGCATCGGAAAATATGCCATTAATATGGACATTCCAGCAGGACAACGACCCAAAACATAGTTCAAGATTAGTTAAAAACTGGTTCTTGGAGAATAACGTACCTGTTTTAAGCTGGCCCAGCCAATCCCCTGATTTAAACCCAATAGAAAACTTGTGGAGTGAATTAAAGATAAGGCTTTCGAAGGAAGTTTTCAAAAATAAAGACGATTTATGGGAGAAAACGCAAAAAATATGGTACGAGATTCCATTGGAGAAGTGTCAGAACTTGATATCCAGTATGCCCAGAAGCGTGGAGAAAGTTTTACAAAACAAAGGTGGATATACTGGATACTAGCTTTACTTTAATAATAAACTAATTTTTTTAAGATAAAATTTATTAGCTTTTGTTTAATAAGAATTTTTAAAAATGTATCTATTATTATGAGCACCAAATTTAAGAAATTTAATTTACTTTATAATATTTATTATTAATTATGAAATATTTTGTTTTTGTTTTTTACTCTCCTTTTAACTATAAATAAAAATCGACTGAATTTTTTTTATAATTTTACAATATACCATTATTTTTTTCGTTTTTAAAAAATAAATTTTGGTGTATCTATTATTTTGAGCAGATGTGTATATATTATAGATATTCCAATAACAAAAATATCATTCTTTGTACTTGTTACCACCAGCGCAAACCAAATATTTTTGTTTAGATAACAAAATACTTTGTAATATTTTTCGATTTCAAAACAAATATAAATTTTATTCTGCCGTTAGGTGTGTAAATGGATCTAAACATCACACAAGTGCATGTGTAAAGCCCAATCTAAAACAATATTTTGATAAATTTTAAAACAACAATTCCAACTACATAGATACAACATATGTATATACCCATATGTAGATGTTTATGTACTAGCATGTGATCGAATTTTCCTAATTTTTTATTTTTTGCCGAATAAAACAAACAGTTGGTGGTATATTTTCTTATCAATTTTAATGCAATTTAAATATTCAACACTTTCGCTATTTTATTTTTTTTTGTTGGCCTCTAAAACGACATAAAAACAACAGAAAATCCAATCAAAAAAAATATCATTCTTTTTTCGTTATTAAAACTATTATCGTTAAAGTTTTTATAGTAATCAATTAAAAACACATTCATTAAAATTTGGATTTTTTTTTTGTACAAGTTTTTACGAACAAAAATTCAACAGTAGTTGCACAAAAGTATGTGCCACTTGAATGCATACAAATATATGTATGTATGTAGGCCTTAAGCAAGTAAGAAAAATTATTGAATTTAGCTGAATTTTTATTTTCGTTATTTTGTTTTATTTGTGCATTTCGCTGTTTTTTAGGTTAATGAAATTACATATAATTACCAACACCACAAAACTGTTTTCGAATAACAATTTTGAGTTCATCACTTTTTTACTTAACGCTGCAAAAACAATGCATTTGTTATTGTTTTTTTGGTTATCATAACATGCAACATGCTACATCGAAGTAAATTATATTCAAGTAAATATAGAGGTGGTATGTGAAATAAATACTTGTATAAGGATTTTTTTTTATTATTTTTTGGCTCCATATAGAGAGAACGTATAATATTGTAGCCACAATTTCCATAAATAACAATTAACACAATTTTGTTTGATTATGTTTTTTTTGTTACAGTAGCATTATTGAATTTTATTTATTATTTTTTTTTTAAATTTGTTTATTGACCTTAATTCAGTTTACTTCCAATATGTGGCAAATTTTAACGATTTAGAGCAATATATGAAATACATGATAAACGGAGACTGCTTTGTATAAAGCTGTAAGGACCTTTGAGATATCACCTGAATTTAAATAATATACCATGGTGTTTTTCCAAGAAAGTGGCATCGCAAGTCAACGTGCTGTACTGAATTTATTTTATTTTATATTGGATTTAACAAATAAGATAAGAAATTTATGCTAATAGCGGATCAAAATCCGATTTTGAAACACTTTAAAAAAACATTTAAGACCTAGTTTTTTAAATCACATCACCAAAGTGATATTTACGTGGAAAGCAAAAACTAAATTTCAAAAATTTAAAAAAAACTTGTTTTTGTTTTATTACACATTTTCAAATTATGAAAGGCTTGAATTTTGGTGCGTATGTTCTGTTCAGAATTTGTATATAAATCAAAATAAAATGTTTGATATTTTGTTTTTGCTTTCCACATAAAAATCACCTTAATGACATGATTTACAAAATTAGGGCCTTAAAATAAAAAGAAAATATTGGAAAAAATAAGTTTTTCGTAATTTTTCAAAAAACAATTCTTAAAAATATTCAGAAAATAAAAAAAATAATAAGGGTACTCATTAAAAAGCTTAACTTTCCCATTTTGTAAGGGTCTATGTATTATACCCTTATGCCATACCTTGTCAAAAGCCTGAGCAACGTCTAAAAAGATGGCAGAACAATATTTCTTTAATTCAAAAGATTTTCGAATCTCTCCAGTTAAACGATTGACCTGTTCAATGGTGCCATGATGTTCACGGAAACCAAATTGGTGTACAGGGATAATGTTTCCATCATTCAAAAAAGGTATTATCTTTTCCTGGAATATTTTTTCGAATAACTTCGACAAACAAGGGAGTAGGCTAATAGGTCTATAAGAAGATGGCAGGGTTAAATCTTTACCCGGTTTAGGTATCATTATTATTTGAGAAATTTTCCAATTTTTTGGATAAATTCCTAGTTTCAAGATCGCATTAAACAATATAGATAGCACAATTATTGCCACATTTGGTAGGTTCTTAATCATTGATGGCGTTACTAAATCATATCCCGGTGATTTTTTCAAGTCTAATTTATTTTTAATTACTCTATTAACATCCTCAGGACTAATATCGAATTGGGCTGCATTAGCAATTGTTGAAGCTGGCAGTTCTTCTAGTTCAAACTCATTTGCCGTGGAGTTGGGTTGAAATACTTCACTTAAATGTTCAGCAAATACTGAGGCTTTTTCTATAGCACTTCGTGCCCAGGTTCCGTCAGCTTTTCTTAAAGCGCTTTGTGCCTCTACCGGTGGCTTAATGTTCCTCGTTGCCTTCCAAAGAGAGAAATTTGTGTATTTTGTACTCGTCAAACTTTTAATATATTTTTCGTTTATGCGATCCTCCTCTAAATGAAGGGCTCTTTTCAGTTTTCGTACTGCTGCGGACAGCCTCTGCTTTGCAGCAGGTGATCTATTATGTTGCCATTCTCTTCTGAGTCTTCTCTTTTCGAGAAGAAGTCTTTCAATATCCGAACTTGAAATAGGCGTATTAGTTTTTGGAGGGATCTGGCACCTAGAGTGTTCCAGAGCCGAAACAATCAATGACGTGAAGTCATTAACGGTCCTATCTATGTCTTCCTCACACTGTAAATTAGGATTTGTGTGGATATGACTGCTGATATATTTCCTATATTTTAGCCAATTTGTCTTAAAATACAAAGAGTCCTTAGGAAATCTTGGGGTGTTGGGTCTCTCACAATAATTAATAATTACAGGAGAGTGGTCAGAAGATAGATCATAGGATATTTCTGTGGATATTGCATTCCGAATAATATTTCTGCATATGGCGAAGTCTATTAGATCAGGAATTTTTCTAGGATCAGTTGGCCAATAAGTTGGGTGTCCAGGAGACACAAAATCTAAGCAATTTTTGCGATCAACTAGAGCTTTATACAGCTGTCTACCTCTGGGATTTACCAATCGCGAACCCCAATATGTATGTTTGGCATTGTAGTCTCCACATGCCAGAAACCGATCTCCTAGTGTTATAAAGAATTCTTCAAATTTTTCCTTGGTCATCGAAAAACGTGGTGGGCAATGTATAGAGCTCAGAGTTAGGTCTCCAGCTGGGTATTCAAGGCGAATAGATGTTGCTTGCATATAATCCTTTGAAAACGCTTCTAGGGCATAGTGTCTCAATCGGTTTCTAATTATGATACCGGTACCGCCATGTGCCTTACCATCCGGATGGTTTGTGTAATAAAATGAGTATCCTGATATATTAAAGTTATATCTATTTGTAAGATGTGTCTCCGAAATTAACATCACATCGATGCTTTTATTTAACATAAAATGGGAAATTTCCGATTTGTGCTGGTTTAAACGATTTGCATTCCAGAAACATATCTTCAAAAAAATTAATTTTCTTGTTAATAGAATTTGAATCATTTGGTTCTGTGCTCTCAGAAGCTCTTGTATTGTGTTTTGCATGGATGACATGAAGTTAGTCATATTTTGATTAAGAGAGGAAATATTCTCAGTAAGTGTTTGCATAAGGTTTTCCAACCCTCCCATATTTTGGGGGACTTTTGGCTTTTGATAACCCGTTTTTAAAATACTGGCGTATGAGCTGGCTCCAGCATTAATTGTAGCTCCCTGGCCATTTTCCTGTGATACTGGATGAGCCGCATTTATTTTATCATTTGAAAAATCTACTCCAGAGCTTAGTGGTCTAGATGTAGATACCGAATTTGTAGGTGTTGATTCAACTATTTCACCTCTCAACAGCTTTTGCCTCTCTCTTAATCTTTTTAGTAATGTTCTAGCTGTTGGTTATGTTGGTTATGTTCTAGCTGTTGGTTAATATTTCCATATACACTGCCATTCAATTCAATCATTCTCTCGTAGTAAAATAAAAAATGTGAAAGGATTTAAAAAACAATAAATTAATATAATTAACACCGGAATGTTGTTAGTTCTTCAAGTTTCTGCAAAAAATGTGTCTTATTAAGAAATATGAGAAGTAAAAAGCAGACAATATATTAAAAACTTTAAATTTTCTAGTTTTAAAAATTTTTTTCTTTACAAATTATCTCCTGAAAAAACATGTGTTTTTTCTCATCATCTCATCCGATTTTACTGTTCTCATATTTGTTTTCATAATTTTCAGAAATATTCAAATAATTCCAATGAACTTAAATGGAAAATAAATGTTTTCGCAAAATTGCTTACACCCAATGCAGGCAGTTTTATGCATATAAAATAGTATATTCAATAACGAGATTATCAGCCACATCTATTGCAATTCGTACATACATGCAATTATATAGACATATGTATTTATGGAAGCACCATAAACCCTAAAGTAAACTTTAATCAATAAATACACAAAACTACATGTCTAAAGGTAGGGTAAAACATTTCAAATATTTGACGAAAAAGATGTAACCACTAAATAAAATATATCGCACTCGTTCAACAATACTGTATTAACTCTAAATTTTAAAATGTTCAGTAGAGGCCAAAAACTGTTTGTGATTACATTTTAATAGAATTTGAAAATCCGAATACATCATATTAAGCAAATTCCATCTGAAAATATATTTACATAGTTGTTCTTTAAAATTTTTGCAATTATTGCAAAATAAATCTATTTTTGGAGTTAATACCATTTTTCTGAAACATCTCGATATTTTTTTGTATTATTTTATCAACAAAACAGTATCAACTCAAAATACAACCAAATTTAAATAAAACAATTTGATTATTTTTAACTTGAATAAAGGCTCAATTCAAAATAATAAATTTTTTTATGAAAATATACGATATATTTCTATTTAAATTTTTGTACTAACTCAAAATAATACCTTTTTGTTGATACAAGGTAGTTACTAATTATCACGAAAATGGTCTCAAATGTGGTTTTCGAGATGAAAGAGTAATCGGAATACGTTGAAATTTTTACAGTAGATAGATATTGATGTTGTTAGTTGATATCTTGCAAAAAGTGAATTTTTAAAAATTTTGAGTTAATACAGTATTGTTGAACAAGTGCGATATTCTATTAAATTTATAAAATTACTTCAAAACAAATATTTAGTTTTATTTTGTTTGATGCTAACAACGTCAAACAAATTTCTGCTAAAAAGTGGTTACGCTTTTTTGAGAAAATATTTGCCATGTATTGTAACCATACTTTATGAAACTCAGTGAGTAACTAACAAGATTTGTGTGCAATAACTTACGTATTGAAAATCATTGGTGTATTATGTCTTGGAAAGATGATTTGCCAATAATTTATAATTGGCATAAATTTTAGTTATAGTTAAACTTGTGTTTGGTTTGTGTAGGTTTATCTTTTGGTGTTATAAATATCTGTTTAACAATTCAAACACATTTGTAAAATAATTTCCATAAACAAACTTCTGTAGTGTTGAAAGTTTATCTAATTATACTAGGAAACATTTCTTGAAATCATAGTTGCTCCTTGATTATTAGTCATTGTCAGCATGATGAAGTATAAATGTGAAATTAATGCACAATTTAGAAAATCTTTCTATTAATTACGTACTTTCAATTTGTTAGTTAGAATTTTAAAATATGGGCATTTCCTGGGGTCAGGAACGTACGTTCGTATGCTTTTGATGTCCAAAGAATATAGAAAAAAAATTTTTTGCGATTCGATATCATTTTGGTAGCTATAAGATGGATTCCCTCATAATGATAGTTATAAACATCTGGTAACGAATGTACGCAAAATAGAAGTCAACTTTGGCTGACAATATTGAAATGTAATAATCTGCAAAAAGGAACGGAATATTTAAAAGCGATTAATTTAGTTTAAAAGTGTATTAATGTAGGTCTCTATCCAGTATTTATACAATAAAATATCTCTATTGGTTTTTGTTTAATTGGCTCAAGTACCGGTCGCGAATTTACGGGTCGCGAACGTACGATTTTTCTATATGTTTTTCTATTATTATCACCATGCATTTTCCCATAAATTTTTTAAAATTTCCTGAACAAACAAGTAAGAAAGAAGTACACTAAGTAAATGAGCAAAAACATTTTTCTTTTAAAATTTCAATGAGGGATTTTCGGTAGTTATGGGTGCTATGACCAATTATTGACCGATCACCATGAAATTAGGTCGTGTGATTTATGTCTTTATGAAAGTTATTTATATTGAATTTTATGTATGTACCAATGTTTTTAGGAGATTTTTGCACGTTAAAGTGCATCGGGTTATATAGGAGCTATGACTAGGTATGGACCGATCATAATAAAATTTGGTGGCATGAATTCAGTATTTATGAAACTTATTTGGAACAATATTTGTGTATATACATTAAGCATTTATGACCGATAAAGTCTAATTTCGTACGGACATTTGTATGGAGGCTATGTGAAATAATATCAGCCAGTTTCAATAGGATTCGTTATTGGGTCGAAAAAATTATATGTACCAAATTTGATCGAAATATCTTCAAAATTGCGACCTGTACTTTGCGCACAAGGCTTACATGGACAGCCAGCCAGACGGACTGACGGACGAACATCGTTTCAGAATAACTTTCTGAAAATCACAGAAGATTGAATGCATCATTCTGATACGTGTTAATAAACAAATGTATTCTTTATGCAAAAAAAATTACTTACGATCGCGAACGTACGAAATTTTGTAAATAAAAAAAACTTTATTTAATTGTAGCCCAGATGTTTTTTTTTATTTACAAATTATTGACACCGAACTTAATTAAAATGTGTTCTGTCTGGCTCCAGTTGACGTTTAATGCAAAGTAATTACTATAAAATGATGTTTTCGGTCGCGAACGTACGATGAAAACATAGATCAGAAACCGTTAATCGAACTTTTTTTTTTTGTTCTCCTTAAACTTTTCTCTTCTTAATTGAGTGATTTTGAAGAAAGAGTGCAAACATAATATATTTTTTAGACCATTTTTAGGGGAAATTCCCATATTTAATTCAATATATTTTGTGTTATGGAGTATTATGCCTGTTTCGCTTATTTTAAAGTGCAAGCAACAAATAAAAAATATTTATATAAACTACATAAATAAATTCAAATATTTATTAATTGCACAGGTGTACAATTCATAAATTGAGGAAAGTTTGAATAATTGTTTAGGACTTTTATATACATATTTTTTTTTTTTTAAGTATAATTTTATCGTCAATAAAATTTAATATTTCTCATATAATATAAACTATTGGAATAGTCAAAGACATTAACAACACTTTTAAGCTATTGTGAAATATTACAACATTATGACATGATAGGATACCTTGTGAATCCACTAAATATTAAAATTGTTACTTGATGCAATAAATCTATATTTTAAATTTTAGTTTAACTCCCAATTTTATATCAATCAAGAGCAGAAATACATATACAAGTGTCAAATACTAGTGTTACTGAATGCAGTTTCAAAAAATACTGTATAATAACATTTTTTTTTGCCTAAAATATCAAACTAATATAAAGCTCATATAAATCTTTACGCGTCGTTAATTTTTTGACGAAGTTCAGTAAAATACTTTTTGAATTTATTGACGCGACGCCATAAAACTGAAGTGAACAGTATATTTATCTATCGATACGTATGTATGCATATCTATCTATCCATGTAAGTATCTGTGTTAACACACATCTTATAACAGTTTAGATAACAGAAAATACTCTAAATGTGTTTGAAAGTACTCGTAACGCGGAGGTATTGAATGAGTATTCGTATTGCCAAACACATACATACATACATGGGATTTTGTGTACACATTCATTTAGAAACAACCAGGAATATAAGGTGCCCGTCAAAATGATATGGTCACATAATTTTCATTATTTTTTATCAAAAAATAAAAATCGTATTGATTGGTGCTAATGGGAAAATATTTGTAACTCAAACGTTGTTCAGATAATAATATCCTCCGTTAGTCGCAATCATTTTCAATGGAGACTAGTAGCAATGTATCAAATTGATATCAATAAAAAAAGGCGCGTTTTAAAAATATTATCTTCACTTTTTATTTCGAAAACATAAAAACAATATTAAATACAATGTATTTAAAAGACTAATACAAAAAAAAATTGCAGTAAAAATATTATTTTATCAAAAAATAGCTTAAAATTTAAGGTAATTAAAAAAATCTATATAAATAAAAATCAAATATCGTTCGTTGGTAATTGCATCAGTTGAGAATGGCCGGACCGGTTTAGACAATTTTTTTTAAAATGTTGGTCATAGTCCAGCTTAGGTTTTTACGGAATGAAAAATTGACCACGCCCACTTTTTTCGATTTATCTAAAATCGGAAAACGGCTACACCGATTTGGCCAATTTTTTGTTTAAATGTTCGTAGTTATCCAATTTAAGTTTTTACTGAAGGAAAAATTGACCACGCCCACTTTTACGCCCCCTTTTTTTCGATTTATATAAAATCGGAAAACTGCTGCACCTATTTTGCTAATTTGTTTTTACATGTTCGTAGTGAAATTCGTAAGAAAAATTTACCACGTCCACTTTTTTCAATGTATCTAACATCGCAGAACGCCTGGACCGATTTGGCTATTTTTCTTAAATGTTCGCTATAGTCCACAAAAGTTTTTTACGCCCAATAGAAAATATCCATTGAAATAAAATTACATAGCAAATCAAATTATTCATTCGTTGTCATACAAAAAAATTAATCTCGAGGATGAAAACACATTTTTTATATATGGGGATTCCTAAAACTTTAAAAATCTAATTAAAAGTATGCATTTCAGTTTTGTCTTTCATAATAATCAAGAAAAAAAGCTGTATCTGTGATCACTCATAATTCCGACAAAAAATCGATTTTTTATATAAAACTCAAAATATCCAAATTCGCTAATAACTTGGCCAATAAGCGTTTAATCCAGAAAAGGAGCTCGATCTGTGATCACTTATATTTCTAACCAAAAATCGATTTTTTATATAAAAACTCAAAATATCTAAATTCGCTAATAACTTGGCCAATAAGCGTTTAATCAAGAAAAGGAGCTCGATCTGTGATCACTCATTTTTCAGACCAAAATTCGATTACTTATATAAAAACTCAAAATATGTACATTGATTTACATGTATTCTGTTGTTGCAAGACTTAGGTTTTTGACAACAAACTTAGGCTCTTTGTCTCTCAGTAGGGCTTCTATGTACATATATTTTATTCTATGTCCTATATGAATAAAAATTAGCATTCAATAATACATTTTTTTTCCTTTTTAACTATTTTTACCCTTTTCAAACCGCTTTTCATAAATTCACAAATCGGACACGAGCATTTTTTTAACGTCTGTCGGGTCAGCTTGTTTACAATAAAAAAATGTTTGCCTGTATCAATCAGATCAGTTGCGAGTAACGGATGGTTAATTCTATTCGGTGTATGACTTAAAAATGTGTTTTGAATGTTATATATCTGTGAAAAACATTTGTGGGACTTTGATAACTTAAACTCGAATACTCGAATTTTATTCCGATCGGACCAGCCATTTACAAATGCCAGATTTATTTTAAAAAAATGTAATTCTGCCCCACTGTGCAACCTTGAAGCACACCGATTGCTCACCAAAACTTATGAAGTGGTGATTTTGACACGGAATACAAAGATCGTTCAGGCCAGCCAGAAAAGTTTAAAGACCAAGAATTCAAAACGTTTGAAAGCTGCAGGATGCAAACAGAAACAGGAAAATTGGGTACCATACGAATTGAAGCTGAGAGACCTTGAAAGAGGATTTTATATGTATGAAATGCTGCTTCAACACTATTAATGAAAATCATTTTTGCGATTTTAAATGGATCCATTACAACAAAACGTTTGAAAGCTGCAGGATGCAAACAGAAACAGGAAAATTGGGTACCATACGAATTGTAGCTGAGAGACCTGAAAGAGGATTTTATATGTTTGAAATGCTGCTTCAACACTATTAATGAAAATCATTTTTGCGATTTAAAATGGATCCATTACAACCCTGCCAACCAGCCTAATCGACACCAAAGCCAAATATACATGACGCTAAGGTAATGCTTTTTTTTGGTCTAAAAGGGTCCCATCTATTATGAGCTGCTGAAAGAATAGCTAAAAATTTTAAAAAATTCCGCATTTTTAGCAACAAGTACTTTACCCAATAGTATCAATCAATACTATTTGTTTTTTGGATAAACTAAACGAAAAGTATGTGACCTTATCATTTTGACGGGCATCTTATTTACAGTCATGTGTGTAGCAGTGATATGTGTAAGTAAGTGTGTATGTTTGAATTTGTTACACTGAAAGATAGTACAGCTGTATACGGTTATTTCTACTGTATTGATACCGTTTACGTGTGTGATTGTATTTGTTTGTGAGTGTGCAAGTATTATGTCTATATACGCGATATCAGTCGACTTGACAGAATGGTTGAAGTTGATGTTTATATGTCTATACAAAAGTTACCCAGCAGGCAATAGTATCAAAAGTTATGTTAAATTGATTCCCAGTTCATGGGAATTAAATGTCTTTGAAATATATTTCCAGAAGCTGTATTCTGATACATTTTCACACAAATTATTTTGAAATTAATAATTAATGTTTGTGTTGTCATTTAGTTGTAAAGCCAGCTCCTCTATCCCAAACTAAAAGCAAAGCGAACGAAAACTGTTCACTCAAGGTTTTAGATCCCTTTATCTCGAAAACTGCGTGAGTGGTTTTCAAAATAAAAATACAATAATGGTCTGATTTTGATATTTTCGCTCCAAGAGCTGCAAATTCATTGTTTGAATAGAAGTGGAGATAGAAGCTTCGAGAATGAACAAAATCAATACGATATCGAGGAAGAAAATATTTATCAATTACACAGGGCAACAAAATCGAAAAAATTTTAGAGGCTTTTTAAACCACGGCACAATTTTGATGTTTTGCGGTTCCAGTAGTACAAATTTTAAGTAAAATTATGATTTTTTTTAGACGTTTCTCCACATAATTAATGATTACTCAAAAAAAGTCCGATACTATTCAAATAAATAGTATCGGAGCATTCCATCCTCTTCTCACTTTACTCTCGGATGTACCAGATGTACAGCTACACCTACATCCACCAGATTTTATGAGACTATTAACTGTTCGATCATTATAAGATTCTGAAGAATTCGTGATACCCAAATATAGCAATACGATATTGATGCTCTCCGGAAAGGGTTGCATGATCATTTGGGTTATTTAGCATACTGATGGTAATTGTCAAGCACAGATATTTGACAAATACTACAGATTGTTAAGGGTTTTGCTTTCGAACATATACTTCATTGATATCCTTTTTGCGACCTGAAGTTTGATTACATGGAACCCATTGACGGGTGGACGGATGGACGGATGGACATCGCTTAATCGACTCAGAAAGTAATCATGAGCAGATTAGTTTACTTTAAGGTGGTTGTTAATAGTAATCGTAAACTCCGGAAGCATGCTTCGACATCATTAAAAATTATTCACAATACTAGCTGACCCGACAGACGTTGTCCTGTCCACGTTAAAAAAATGCTTGTGTCCGATTTGTGAATTTATGAGAAGCGGTTTGAAAAGGATAAAAATAGTTAAAAAGGAAAAAAAATGTATTATTGAATGATAATTTTTATTCATATAGGACATAGAATAAAATATATGTACATAGAAGCGCTACTGAGAGACAATAAACCTATGTTTGTTGTCAAAAACCTAAGTCTTGCATCAACAGAATACATGTAAATCAATTTTGGTCTGAAAAATGAGTGATCACAGATCGAGCTCCTTTTCTTGATTAAACGCTTATTGGCCAAGTTATAAGTGAATTTAGATATTTTGAGTTTTTATATAAAAAATCGATTTTTGGTCTGAAAAATGAGTGATCACAGATCGAGCTCCTTTTTTGATTAAACGCTTATTGGCCAAGTTTTTAGCGAATTTAGACATTCTGAGTTTTTGGTCAGAAATATGAGTGATCACAGATCGAGCTCTTTTTCTTGATTAAACGCTTATTGGCCAAGTTATTAGCGAATTTGGATATTTTAAGTTTTTATATAAAAAATCGATTTTTGGTCAGAAATATGAGTGATCACATATCGAGCTCTTTTTCTTGATTAAAACCTTATTGGCCAAGTTATTAGCGAATTTAGATATTTTGAGTTTTTATATAAAAAATCGATTTTTGGTCAGAAATATTAGTGATCATAGATCGAGCTCCTTTTCTTGATTAAACGTTTATTGGCCAAGTTATTAGCGAATTTAGATATTTTGAGGTTCTACATAAAAAATCGATTTTTTGTTGGAATTATGAGTGAACACAGATCCAGCTTTTTTTCTTGATTATTAGCGAGTTCAGAATGTAGACAACACTGAAATGCATACTTGTTGGGGCTAGGAATGTTTCCAAGATACCTGTTGCGCTGGTTGTAGATGGGTACGCAGTCTCCGGCAGCTTCCTCGGTTCGTTGTGGCAGGTCAGGGCCAATGTTGTTCTGCTCTCTCAATTCTTACACACAAGCATAAACCACCCTTATTTATGTCTCTTTAATGAAACAGCTTGTGTGTTGGTTTTAGTTTATTATTTTTTATTTTCACTTTTATTTTTTTCTTTATATTATTTTAAATGAACAATTTTTTTAATTTTAATTTATATTTTCTGGCGTCTGTCGGCTTCTTAAAAGTTTGAGTAGCAGTTTGAGAGTGACACGGTCGAGCCACACATTGTTTGTTCTAACAGCAAAACTCACCACACTTGTATGAAGTTGCCATATGTAGTTAGTAAACGGAATATGTTTACACGAGAAACAATATAATAGTTGTTACACCGGACAGACGCCAACATACCGCCCACCTTGCAACAATAGTGCGAAACATACATAAATAATAACAATTCATTAATATTTATCTTCTATTTTAAATAAAATAACAATACATTTTTCAAAAGAGCAACAAAGTTAACATTTTTAATTCACTATAGTTAACAATAAAATGCAAAAATATACAAAATTAAGAATATGAGATCAATTAAATTTTAACATTAATATTGTACATTAGGGTATTCATACTTTTGGTTTTAAGGCAAAATTCTTATTTTGTGTAATAAAATATATTTAAGACATTAAATTTCTATTAATTCATTTTTTAACTAAAATAAAAAGTGATAATAGAACAAATTCAATAAATTAATTCAAAATTCACATAAAAAAAATAATAAAATTCAAGCGCCTCAATAGGGCAACAAAATTATTAGATTTACATCCTTTTAACACCTTCACCAAAGTAGGCTAAGCCGAAAATAGTTTCTTGGGCATAAATTTGTCCCGGGCAACTTTTGGCTGGTCCAATTAAAACGCGGCTCATTACATCAGCACCGAGCACAATTTGATATGGGCTGCTGACGTTCCAATGTCTGTTAGCCTTCACACTATCGCTAACCTCAAACTGACGATGCTTAGTTGCCGGTTCGATTGTAACGGTGGGACTACAGCCGTAGTCAACATCCTCCACTACGCATTCGAGTTTTATTCGACGCGTTTCACGGTGGATGCTGACCAGCGTTATTGTGGTGCGGCCTTGATGCACTATAAATTCCAGATCATCAGCTTCTTTTTTAATTATGGTGGATCGGGATGATGTAGGATCTATAAGGATCTTCAGAAAGACATCGATGTCATGTCTGGTTTCCACTCTCACGGTGGCAGTCATGGGAAACCAAATACGACCTTCAGGCAACGGGTGCAACCAGGTGTTGTGGTCCTGCATACAGCGGCGACATCGGTCAATGCTTTTACATTCGTCCCGGCTGTGCGATTGGGCCAGACAATTATAGCAGAGCACATTTTGAGCCACCACTCTTAATTTTTGTTCCACGGTCATTACAATGAACCGGGTGCACTGCCGTATAGCGTGGAGTCGGTTGCAGAGAGGGCAACCATAATCAGTGTTAAATTGTCCGTCCATCGATATTTTAATCTGCAATATATTAATAATTTAATTGGGAAACATTATTTAAACAAAAGTGGAGATAGTGCTTTAATTTGAACAATTCGGTAGAAGTACTAGTTTGTGTATTGGCCGAGTAATTACTCCATTTTGGGTTTTAAGTTCTGCCACCCTAACTTTACCATCAGTACCAGGAGAAACCTTTGTAATACGACCTAAGCGCCATTCAGTGGAACAACAAGGCTCACTTTTTAGGACAACTAAGTCGTTTTCTTTTATGTCTGCTTCGGGAAACTTCCATTTGTTGCGCTTGTGCAACTCTTTCAAGTACTCCTCCTTCCAGCGGTGACAAAATTCGTGTTGCAAAGCTTTGATCTTCCGCCATCGATTAACAATACTGATTGGCGAATTTAACTCTTCAGGTTCTGCAGGAGTTACTAAAGAAGAGCCTATTAAAAAATGTCCTGGAGTCAGAGATGATAAATCGTCCACATTTTCGGACATAGGGCCAAGAGGACGCGAATTGAGACACGCTTCTATCCTTGCCAAAAGCGTTGAAAACTCTTCAAATGAATATTTCGCTTGACCAGCAGTCTTTTTTAAGTGCATTTTCATACTTTTTACTCCTGCTTCCCACAATCCTCCCATATGAGGAGCTGCAGCAGGAATAAAATGCCAATTTAGGTGTTGATGTCCATATTTCTCAACCGCAATATCACGTAACTCTTTTATATGTTTTTCGAAATTTGCATCGATTTCTCTAGCAGCGCCGACAAAATTTCTGCCATTATCTGAGAATACACTATTTGGGCAACCACGTCGAGAAATAAAACGAGCCAAAGCAGCGAGAAAAGCAGGGGTCGACAAATCACTCACAGCCTCAAGATGTATCGCCTTAGTAGAGAAACAAACAAAGAGACACACATAGCCTTTGGTAATGCGACAATATCTGCCTGTGAAGCTTTTAATTTCAAATGGGCCGGCGAAATCGACACCAGTATTCGTAAAAGGGCGACTAAATGTAGTCCTTTCTTCGGGTAAAACAGCCATTATCTGTGTTTGAAGCTTTTTTCGATACAGAACACAGGGTTTACAATTGTGAATAACTGTTTTTATTAGGTTCTTAGCTCTTAATATCCAACACTCCTGGCGAACAGTATTTAAGACTAATCGGGGACCTCCATGATAGACTAAGTGATGAACAAATTCTACATATAGACGAGATAGCCTACTGCCATATGCGAGTATTATGGGATGGCGTTCATTGTACGACAGACATGACGTAGAACCAAGACGACCATTAGCACGAATGATATTATTTTTATCTAGAAATGGCGTGAGCGTCAATAACGGACTACGAGAGTCAATTTTCCTTTTTGTTGTCAAACAGTGAAACTCATTCGGGAAATGGGATTGTTGGGACAGAAAAAACAGCCGATTTCTAACAAAAACTAGTTCTTGAGCTGAAATTCGAATAGTGTCGTAATTATAACATTTTCGTCGTGTCTTACTTGAGCCATTGATGAATCTGAACATATACGCTATTACGTGATATGCTCTAGGCAGACTTGAGAAGCGGTCAAGAACATCCTCTTTTTGGGCCGAAATAGCAATATTTACTTGAACTTTTTTTGCTTCCTCCGCAGTTTCAAATTCTAATGGACCATTGGGCCAAGACGATTTATTCAATCTAAGCCAATTAGGACCATGCCACCAAAGTTCGTTTTCTCTTAATTCCGAAGGTATCAGCCCCCGGGTTGCTAGATCGGCAGGATTGTAATTAGACGAAACATGAAACCAATTTTTGTTTCCGACCTTTTCTAATATTGTGGCTACTCTATTTGCCACAAAGGTTTTCCAATTACACGGTGGTTTTCGTAACCACGCTAGCACTATCATAGAATCGGACCACAAATATAAAGTGTATGTATTAAGGTTAAAATTGGGAATTACACTATCTACTAACTTGGCCAAAAGTACTGCTCCACACAATTCCAAACGTGGTAAAGACGGCTTTTTTACTGGAGCCACTTTTGATTTTGCAATGAGCAAATTTGTGTAGACTTGGTCGTCATTTACAACTCGTATATATAATGTGGCCGCGTAAGCTAACTCGGATGAGTCACAAAATCCATGAAATTCAACATGGCAGCCAGGCGCATATTGAACCCAGCGCTTAAGTTTAATTGTATCGATCTCATTGTATCTAGAAATAAATGTTTGCCACTTTTGTAGGGCTACAGGCTTTATATTATCATCCCAGTCTATTTTATCAAGCCACATTTGTTGCATCAAAATCCTTGCGGTTATGACTACTGGAGCTAGCCAACCTGCTGGATCAAAGAGCCTAGCAATGACTGACAGAACTTCTCTCTTTGTGTATGATGGTTTAATTCTTATTTTCTCAGTGGAAAAATAAAAAACATCATCTACTGCGTTCCAATGAACACCAAGCATTTTAGTAGTGCTTTTATCATCGAGCGACAAAAACGATGAATTTAGAAGATGCTCTTGGGGCAAATTTTTTAAAATTTGTTTAGAGTTTGAGGTCCATTTTCTCAACTCAAACCCTGCGGTATCCATTATACCAATTAATTGGTCTCTTGCCGCCAAAGCATCAGATATAGAATGAGCCCCTACAAGAGCATCATCAACATACATAGACTCACGAAGAATTCGAGAACCAAGTGGAAAACTTCGCTCTTCATCATCAGCCAACTGAATAAGTGTTCTAAGGGCCAAATATGGGGCACAATTTACTCCAAAAGTGACAGTTTTTAATTGAAAATCTTCAATTTCTTTGTTCTCAGAACTACGAAATACAATTTTTTGGAAGGGTCTATGTTCAGGTGTAATTAAAATCTGTCGGTACATTTTTGAAATGTCCGCATTAAAAACAAACTGAAAAAATCGCCATTTCAATATTAAAGTTACTAAATCAGCTTGTAATATAGGGCCTACATACAACAAGTCGTTGAGACTTTTACCATTCGATGAAGCACTAGAGGCATTGAAAACTATTCTCAACTTTGTAGTTGTACTGTCAGGCTTAAATACTCCGTGATGAGGTAAATAATAACTTGGACTACTTTCAGGATCCTCAATTTTTTCCATATGTCCTAAAGTTTTATATTCTTTTAGGACCTCATCATATTGAGCCTTAAATTCTGGATTACGCATTAAAGCTTTTTCAGTTCTTAGGTATTGGCTAAGAGCAATATGTCTATTAGGACCAAGTGATATCAAATTACTCTTAAAGGGCAGACTGACGATATATCTTCCCTCAGAATTTCTTGTGGTAGTAGAACTATAAATCTCTTCACATTTTTTATCCTCTTCTGATAAAACTTTTCTACGAGAAACTTCTTCTAACTCCCAAAACTTTGTCAACTGGTCATCAATAGAAACTTTTGTCATATATGACATTCTTACAGATCGTGGCGAAACATTACTGGGTGTTGGGCCTGTAACAATCCAACCAAAAATTGTCTCTTGAGCCACAAGCGATTCAAAAATACCATGTTGAACTCCACCACGAAGAATTAGAGGATACAAATCACCTCCTAATAACAAATCTATTTCACTGCTTTCATAGAATTTCGGATCAGCATAATTCAGATTTGGTAGTTCATTGTTCGTTAATGCCATAAATGAATGTGTTGGGACCTTACCGGTTACACGTGGAACGACCAAAGCTTGTACATTAAGAGATATATTCTGATTGAAAAGAGAAACAATTACAAAAGTGGCGATTTTAGATGATTTGCTAATAATATCTCCGCCTAGACCAGTAATTTCAGCAGAAACTGGGTTAGTAGGCAACTTTAATAATTTTTGTACTTTCTCAGAAACAAAACTTTCATCAGAACATGGATCTATAAGCGCACGAGCCTTATAATAAGAACCACTACTCAAGATATTGACCCAGGCTGTAGCTAACATAACTTTTTTAGAAACTGCAGTGTGATGTGTCTGAACAATTCCAGATGGCGCAGGATTATTAGCGGATTGAACAATTCCAGATGGCCCAGGATTACTAGTGGACTGTATTTGTTGAACAACACTAACTTGGTTTTCACTTTGTGAATGGCTATTAATCTGACGTTGATTATTATTATTATTTCTTAAAAATTCCCTGTGCATTAACGTGTGATGTTTTCTCTTGCACTTGGAGCAACCATTCGGACTATTACAATCTCCATACATGTGTCCAATACTAAGGCAATTAAAGCAAAATCGAAATTTTTTCAAAGTTGAGACACGATTTTTGTAGTCCATATTTAGAAATTTATTACAAGAACTAATTCTGTGGTTTTCTTTGCATAGCTTGCACTGCATCGAGTCAACTTTAGTATGATGGGCCTTAAATTGCTTAACTTTAGTTGAAGTATGATTGTTGTTATTAGAAACAGTTTGGGAGCCACTGGCATACGCATTATTTGTAGCTATGATGTCAGAAACACTTTCAAGAGCATGAAACCTATCGGTTAGAAAATTGTTTAATTCTTCCCATTTGGGAACCTCTGTTTTATTCTTAACTGACTGTTCCCATATATTTAGTGAGCATTCTGAAAGACGTGATGAACACTGGAACACAAAAATCGGGTCCCACGAATCAATGTCGACATTGTATAATTTTAAAATTGCCATACAATTATTAATCTCTCTTTGGAGCCTTTTAATTTCACTGGCAGATTCTTGTTGACAGGGAGCCAAATTGAAAAGGGACTTAAGCTGACTATTGATCAGAACTCTTTTATTTTCATACTGCGATTTTAAATTGTTCCAAGCAATTTCAAAATTTTCACTAGTTAAAGCTACGTTTCTGTTAACATCTCGAGCCTCACCATCAGTTTTTCTAAATAAGTAAAATAATTTTTCCACAGGGCTAAGTCTGGTATTGTTTATGTAAATTGCTGTGAACATGTCCCTGAATGTAGGCCACGATATGTAATCGCCATGAAAAACACCCGTATCACACGGAGGTACTGAAAAAGAACTACAAAGGTTGGGAACTTCTGATTCTACATTTGCATTCTTGTCTTTGCTTGATTCCTGTCTAGCCTTTGCTAGTATATTTATGCAACGAACAAATGTTTTCCGAACCTGTGGGTGCTTTGTCTGAACTACTACCAAATCCTTTTTCTTTTCTATTGTGTCTGCTGAACAGTCATCAAAAAGTTTTTTATATTTTACCCAAGCCTTATTTAATTCACTTTTTTCAAATTCAAAAGCTTCATTTGTATATCCCGAAAAGTCCTCTTCAGAAAGCAAAGCCTCAAAGTTAATTAACTCTTCAGCCGCACGCATATATTTTTCAAAAGTTGGCATTATTTAATGTATTTTATTTGAAAAAAAGAACGACAAAAAAAAAAAGAGACACTTTCCAAAAAATTAAGAGTTGAAAAAAGAGACAAGTAGAACGCGCCAAAATTGTTTTCCAATAACTTTCCAGAAACAAAACTTGAGAAAAAAAAATGGACGACAAAATATATTTGGGAAAAATACCGAACAAAAATTACAAGAACAACGTAAAATGGCACCTTAATACAATAAAGTCACGTTCAAATTTTACAAAGTAACACAACCTCACTTTTTCCGAACCACAAATTCTGAACCACACTATGAGACACTTTATAATTCAAATTTACGCACCTTTTTTCCAAATTTACGGGAGAAGGACCAAATGTTGGGGCTAGGAATGTTTCCAAGATACCTGTTGCGCTGGTTGTAGATGGGTACGCAGTCTCCGGCAGCTTCCTCGGTTCGTTGTGGCAGGTCAGGGCCAATGTTGTTCTGCTCTCTCAATTCTTACACACAAGCATAAACCACCCTTATTTATGTCTCTTTAATGAAACAGCTTGTGTGTTGGTTTTAGTTTATTATTTTTTATTTTCACTTTTATTTTTTTCTTTATATTATTTTAAATGAACAATTTTTTAAATTTTAATTTATATTTTCTGGCGTCTGTCGGCTTCTTAAAAGTTTGAGTAGCAGTTTGAGAGTGACACGGTCGAGCCACACATTGTTTGTTCTAACAGCAAAACTCACCACACTTGTATGAAGTTGCCATATGTAGTTAGTAAACGGAATATGTTTACACGAGAAACAATATAATAGTTGTTACACCGGACAGACGCCAACAATACTTTTAATTAGATTTTTAAAGTTTTAGGAATACCCTTATATAAAAAATGTGTTTTCATCCTCTAGACTAATTTTTTTGTATGACAACGAATGAATAATTTGATTTGCTATGTAATTTTATTTCAATGGATATTTTCTATTGGGCGTAAAAAACTTTTGTGGACTATAGCGAACATTTAAGAAAAATAGCCAAATCGGTCTAGGCGTTCTGCGATGTCAGATACATTGAAAAAAGTGGGCGTGGTAAATTTTTCTTACGAATTTCACTACGAACATTTAAAAACAAATTAGCAAAATAGGCAGCAGTTTTCCGATTTTATATAAATCGAAAAAAGTGGGCGTGGTCAATTTTTCATTCCGTAAAAACCTAAGCTGGACTATAACCAACATTTAAAAAAAAAATTTTTTTAAATCGGTCCGGCCATTCTCAACTGATGTAATTACCAACGAACGACATTTGAATTTTATTTATATAGATTTTCAGATACTGAAGAATTTTAAATAACAAATTTAATAAAACAGACAATTTCGAATGCTACTGCCAGCACCATATTAAAATCTCGTTTACATAGAGTGTTAGATATAGAATCGATATTTATTTCAGAAACAGTAACATGGTAAGTTCTATTTCGGTATAATTATTTTATTGATTACATATTGTTTTTCAACATCCAAATTGATGTCTGATATGTAAGCTTAGTATGATTTAAACTTTTCTAGCGTGCCAAGTTGACAATGTGGCTGTTTGGGGGTTGAAGGTTCGATTCCCAGAGACTCTGATCTGTTCCGCTATGAGTTTCTTATACAAATGATCTGCTTGGTAAAATTAGTATAATTTATATTTGTATTGTAATAAATAAATAATAGTAACGCGTTCAAATTAAACTTTCAATATAAAATTTTGAAATTTGTACATAGCTACCAACAAAAATTTTTTGAAAATACTCTGTTACTTTTGTACCTAATTGACTCATGATATTTATTGTATAATTAAGCCATTTAATACAATTATACGACAAATAAATAAAGTATTTTACTTTATGTTTATTCGAATCATGTTCACTGGGTTTATCGTACATCTATATCGCACAATATGATGACGGTGTTATATATACAGCTATTTTTCCATGGGAAATACATATAAACTTTTCATAAGTTAAAATGTTACGATTTTTATAGGCTATAAATGTCATGGCAAATTTAACACTTGAAGTGCTAAATAAAATTGATGCTTTAAAAAATCTAAATTGTTTTTCGTTGGCGTCTTTTTTTATATTGTTGCTATACATATTTCTCAACAATGGCATAGAAGTGAAACAGAATAAATGTATACTTTTGGTCAGTAGATTAGGTTTCAAAGACACCTTATTAGTTAATTTATTAAAAGTTAGGGAATCAACCCTTTATTTTGAATTGCTGTTAAAAAAGGTAGGAATAATGAATTTCTAACTGAATCCGTAAATCTATTTCTAAAATGGTTGTATCTGTCTATTTCAAAGCAAAATTTAAATTTAATCATGTTCACAGTGATCATCCGATGTCCAGAAATGTCTATCTATTATCTAAAACTAGAAGCGAGGTATTTTGAATATATTAGCAATATGATAGCCTTCTTCAGTCCATATTGTTTATCGCAATCAATCAGCCCAATAATGAAAAGTTCACAGTTTTTTTTAACATATGTATTTCAATAGGAAAAATGATAAAAGGGAAAAAACTCCCGGGGAATTTTTTTTCATAATTGGGCTGAATATGTTTCTCTAGGGTTTTGATGTATCTTGTAAAAAAAATTGAATTGAATACAGCAAGGCCACTTTAAATATAATCTGAATATAAAATACATACTGTAGCATGCAAACAATACAAACTCTTACTGTTGCTATTATGGTTTATTGAGCTCAATTGAATTGAAATATTAAGTTTACTCGTTTATATCTTTTTTTCGTGATAAACTTTTAATTACCTGTTTCGTAGTGGAAAGACAACAAAAGAAAATCATCATTAATGATTTTATGAGCAATTGAAGAAATACATATTGCTGCAGCTGAGCATAAATTCCATTGACATCAATTGCTTCTTAAGTTTTGTAAAGTATCGACAAAAAAAAACAGAAATAATGCTAGTAAAAGATGCTAGTATAAGATATAATTTTAGTGTTTCCTATGCTTGTTGACATTAATTGTTATGAACATCTTAGGTAAGTTAAGAAATAATAAGTAGAATAATAAGTATTTTCTTTGTTTTGGAAGTCATTCAAGTCATTCACAACATTATACTTTATAAACTTTAGTTTATGTTAAATATAAATATCTTTATGTATTGTTACACAGAAAAAACTATATTTCAATTCAAACATTTATCACATATTGATCTGGTTTCAATTATTTCATAATTGAATCTAGTATTCATGTGCTCAAAAACAAAATTTTCTGATATCTTCTACTGAATTTTGAGTTTTGAATTTGATAATTTTGACAATTGAATATACAATTTTTATTATTGGTTGAATTTTAAATACAAAAATTATTGAATAGACAATTTTCGTAACTGAAAACACAAAAAATAACACAAAAACGTTTTCAATTACGAAAATTATCTATTTCAATTCAACTAAATTCATATTTTGCAACCCACATATGCCGAAGTGGGTATTTTTATACGCAATCCACAAAATCATACTTGTAGCTTAGGAAAGTGGGCTTAATCACTTGGTTATTTTTTACTGATAGAGGACATCGAAGGCTACTAGATATAAGGAGGACATTGGGGACTTCCACTCCCCCCGTTTTCTAGAGCCATTTTTTTTGTATTATTATAATGATGTGGGGCACCTCTATATATACGATCGACCAAATAAAATTTTTTGTGTATATTTAGGAGTTAAAAAAGCTACTTTTAACAGGTATTCCAAAGCGATTACGAAAAAAAAATAAAAATCGCTCCACCTTACTGTACATTCTTACCACACCAATATTGTTAAAAAATGTTTACAACTTTTTTAACAATATTATGGTCACGGTAATTATGTATATAATTTCGATAATCATAACAGATTATGATACCATTCACATGATTGTAGCAAACATATGTATATATTATTTAGTAGTTGAACATATGTTTGTACATTTATGAACAAATTGTAAATATTTATAAAAATTCTTCTCAGATTCTATATAGATGTAAATATAACTCAATAGAAATTCAAAACTCAAACAGGTTGCTTTTTAAGTATTGGATGACTTTGCTTACCCCAATGAGATGTCTTCCAGACATACGGTATGTCTATGTATTTTTCACTAGCATCAAATATTTTGTACTCAATATTATCCCAGCGGCGAAAAGAAGTAGTAAGCAGGCCTTCTGGAAGGCCTTATTTATCAGACACAAGGGCTTATTGCCCCATTCCATACTCATGCATTTTTTACACACGATGGCCTAGATAGCCAAGGCCTTCTGCTTAACCTTCTTCAACAGGCCTGATAGCAGTCCTGTTGTTAAAGTATTGTTAAATAAATTTTGTCTTTGATTAAGCCTAAACAATGTCTAAAATTTAATAAGTTACCCGCCCTAAGCGATCTTCTACTTATTTTAATTTTTTATAATAAAAACATGAATAATTAAAAAAAATCACTCAACGCACAACTGCTTTGTCAAAGAATATAAGTAAAACTATTTTAATATTACTTCTTCTTTTCTTTTCACTTTTTGCAATTTTTGTATTTGTTCTTTTGTCTTTGGAATGTGATTTTTTTAACGGTATTTTTTGTAGTAAGGTCTTCCTGAGAAGGCAAGCGAACATGAGTACTGCATCTAAAAAAAGCTCTTGGAAGGTCTTACAGAAGGCCTTATAGCTGAAGGCCTCAAAAATTTCGCCGCTGGGATGATTTAGCAAAACTAACACATTTATCTTTATATTTTTGTATCCAAATTTTACACAAACATCTTTATTGCAGAAACAGAACATTAGTGGAATAGAACTCCTTATGGTCAAAAAGTTTTCAACAAAATTTTACTACCAGAGAAATTCCAAAGTGTCCTCTTTAATCCATCTATGGGGGATTTCATGTCAAGTAAACCAACTTTTGAAATCGATGTCTTCCGATTGGGATGATTGGATGATGATGATGGATAGTAACTCAGACACAATTTTTCAACAAGATCGGTGGAGAACTCTCTGAGTTAGACGGAGTCAAAATTTTACATTTTTGCCAAGCAGGAGTTTTTTCTTATCCATGTAACTTACTACCTATTCTTCATAGCAAAATGTGTCCCAAATAGTTTAGATAGCTCTTTCTTCAATCTTTCGAAAAAAATAAAAAATGTTTAATATTTTTTTCCGAAATCAAAAACTTTTTTGACTTTTTTTCCAAAAGGGTTCTTTTTTTTCTTAAAATAAGGCTTAGATATTTTCCTTGAAGACCCATTTGGTCGCTTAGTGGGATGCGAGTTCGGTATCTATAAAAATAAATGTTTTGGAACTCAAAGCATAAAAATTTTGTTGACTTTTTTTTTTCAAAATGGACCCTTTTTTATTTTTTTTGTAACTCAAACAAAAGCTTAGATATTTACCTGAATATGTCTGAATTACTATCCAACAGGTCTAACCTTGGTGCAAATTTCATCCCGATCGGAAGACATCGATTTTAAAAGTTCCGCAAAGAATCCCCAATATATATTTTCATAAAGAAGTGGCCACTTAAAATCCGTACGCACTGTAGTAATCATAACAAAGCTCCCAGTTATCAGAATGGAAAAATATTTACATATGTTTTTAACAACGAATCTACAATGAATTGCAAGTCATTATGTTTAGTTTTAAAAAAGTGTAGACACAATGGAAAAAGAAGCTAGTGATAAAATTGTGCACAAGTATCTAGAAAATCTGACTTTGTCGTGTTAAAAGAAACCCAAAATCTGATTTTTGGCAGATATCAGGTCAGAAATTTTACATCTCGGCAGCTCGTGGTTGTGTGGTCTTTAAATATGAATACGTAAAATTGAACAAAAATATTAATTTGGCAGGCAATCCGCAGCTGTTGTTAGAAGAATCAAGATTTTCAGAAATGTTTTTAAAGAATTTTCAGAATTATATATAAAAGGATAGTTAGGAAAAGCGATTGTTGTCATTTATAAGACATCACACATCTGATACAAAGTTTTAGTCAAGTTGTCATTATTCAAATACAACTACGAAGTGGTATAATGTGAATAATATTGATGTTATAGCAAAACACATCAATTAAACAAATTGCCTAAATCTTCGTCCAATCGAGATATATTGGAGAATTGTTAAACGTAAATTGAAAAAGTGTGCAGGTACAGTAAACAACCAGATTTTGATGAGAACAAAGTGGAATAAATATGCTGGAATAACGGTAGAAGTGGGAAGTAAAGTTGTGAAGCTATTAATAGGAGGCATAAAAAGAAAGGCCAAAAAATGTATTCGAAATAAAGACACATAAACCTGCAGTTATATTTTTTTAAAAACTTAATAATTTAACTTTAATTTCATATATACAATGTTAACATACGTTGTTTCATTCTTTACATAATGGTCGGGCTAGACCAACCATACTTTCTTACTAGTTTTTATCTGCTTATAAGTATTTTGTAAGTAAAGCTGATTTATAAAACCAAAAAAAAAACGTATTTTCATACTAAATGATATAAAAAATTAAAAGTTCAACTTTCGCTTTAAATTTCTCAACATCTGCTAAACCGATTTTAATAACGATAAAACTGGAGAAAAATTCCAAAAATAATTCTCCATAAAAAAATGTCTAAAATATCTCTAACGGTTCTAAAGTTAAAGAGTTTTTGGCAGATGAAAAACGATCCTGAGGAACTGTGCGCATCGCTAACTGGGAAGAAAATACCTTGAAAATACCTAACTGGAAGAAAATATTAATGTAGCCTGCAAAAATGTATTATAAATATCTAATATCTGTCAGCATTCTGGGGTTCTCATCATTAGCTTGAAATAAATAATTATAATATTTTAGAAACGTCAGCTATAAATGAAAAAGTAAATCTCACCCTCCATAACAACAATCATAATTCTAGTTAATCCATTTAATAATTTTCTCTATTCCTTTACTTAGTAGCATATATCAAAATGATAATAATAATTTAATTTTAAAATTATTTCTGGTCTGCATTTAAAGTTGATGCTATATTGAAAAATGACATTAAATAATGCAATTATTGCAACTCTTCAAAATGCATGAATGTGGACAATTAATTTTTATTTCTGCTTATGACTTTGGGTGTGTGGATGTGTTTGTGTATTCGTGAGGATCAAGCTGCTTTAGGATATGGAATACGCTTCTATAAATACATAATCGCATGTTTGTACATTTATGTGACTACATACTTACTTATTTATGTATTTGAAGTATGTCTGTCTGTAAGTATCTGTGTTTGTTTGTATAAGCAATATTATAAATTAGCAATGACATGCCTGCTGTTACGCTTGTAAATATCGATTCAATACTAAAAATCACAAAATCAGCATGAAGTTATAAACTCGTAACTGGGGCTTCAAATGACTGCGGGTTATGATGTTTGAAATTGTATACATTAATTTAATATACTCATGTTGTTTGTGTTGTATTATAGAGATTTTGTTGTTATTCCATGTACAAGTATTCGAGTGAGTTTTTTTGATTTCATTGCTATGTATAACCATATAACCAGCATTACGAGGATATATGTTGGATTTGCAAATATTGTTCATATTTAGTCGTAAGCATACAATATGTTCAGAATGCAATTTAATGTTTGTATGTACATTAGGTTGGTCCCAAAAAAAATTGTTAATGTTCCCAACTAGTTCATTCAAAGATACCATTTCTTAACATTTTTATTCTGGGTTCACTATTTGATCAGCTGCATCAAAGGATAAGAAGGTAATTTTTTTTTAATATTTCTTTTGAATGAAATTAAGGGTCTTCCAATAGAGAATAATTTAGTTCTGATCAAATTGACAAAAATCACATTTTTTTATAAATAACGTAAAATATTTGTCTTTAAAAAAAAAATTTTTAGATTTATTTTCACTTTTTTCGATTGTGCGTCTCAATCTTTTTTCAAAAAAATTATATAGCCATCGTTTTAAGCGTGCAATTTTACCTTGGATAGGATATATTTAAAACAATTTTAATCCGCAATTTTTTTTTTTTAAAAAAACCTTAAAAATTAACACGTAAAAAAGCTAGATTTTTTAACAAAAAATCGTCCAAAACCTCAAGAAAAACATTTTTTTGGACAATTCCACCTTGGAAAGGTAATATCTACTAAAAAAAACCGGAAAAATAAAAAGTTGAAAAAAGTCCAAAAATTAGAATTTGGGCGCCTCGAAAATGATTTTTTTGATACGTAGTAGTGGAACTTTTTATCGTCATGTCAAAACCTATCGAAAAATCGATGGCACAATATCAACAAATTTTTGTCCTTATAAATCGGCCCACCCTAATGTATATAATAGAGGTAGTAATGAGAATCTGAAAGCAGAGTTTATTGACATATATTTGATGAAGCTGATATTAGCTAATGATATTTTCACATTGATGATGACTCTAATTACAATATGTTTCATCTATAACTTATACTCTTAAAATTAAATAAATAAAAAAGCGGTTCTACTTTATATTTGGCCACCACTGTATTGAATCAAGTTCAATTATATTTTGATGAGATTTAAAATTAATTTTTATACATAAATATATAAATAGCAATTTGCACAATCATAAGTAAACAAATAATTTATTTTTGCATCCAATTATTCCATATTTTTATTAAATTATTGTAAATCGTTTAACATAAATAACAACTCAATTTCCTGATATTGTGCTAGTAATTGTGTTGTTTTATTTGGCCAGAGGCAATTTTTTAATAGTTTGTTGAAATAAAACCAGAGATTTTTATAAATTTAAAACTACATATGATTTCATTTAAAGTAATTGTATATTTGAGAAGCTTGGGAATCACATTGTCAGCTCATGACAATAAAATATCAGTGGCATTTGGTCATGTAACAGATATAAAGTTTCATAAACAAACCACATAGCCACCTCAAATAATAAAGATCAAATGAAGGTGCCATAAAAACGTGTGAGTTTTAAGAACATTTTGTGTTTTCGTTAAAGATAAACCAATAAAAAATTGCTGTTGATAGAAAAATCTAATAAAAATTTTGTTAAGAATACGGTACTCGTATTGTAAGTTAAAGATTTTTATAGAGTCTAAATATTTACATTTTTGTTATAAATAATTTATTTACAAGATCAAAGAGTATGTGTTCTTTGATTTTTCAATAAAGTTTTTTATGATGAAAACTATAAAATACACCAAAAAAAACACTAGAATTTCAACGGCAATGTTAATGCTAGATATGTAGGATCATTAACAATAATTTAAAAGGAATTCTTTTGTTTTGTTTAAAACTCATAAAGATAGAAAATAATTGTTAAAATGTTGCCACCCAGCATTGATTAAGTTTTAATATCTAGAGGCATTATTAAAGTGATTGAAGCCAAGTAATTTATGTTATAATTTTTATGATATTAAGAAGAAATTAAAAAAAAAAACATAAAGTTCAGTGGCACATTGCATTTTTAGAGTAATTAACTTGACATCGTAAATTATTCAATCAATTTTGTTAACCTTTAGTTTCTATGATAATCGAATATTAAAAAAACATGTTTTATATTTATTGGTGTCAATGATTTATTTAACTTAACCTTCATAGTATCTTCGGGTCAAGTTGGACCCATTTTGAAATTAAAATTTAATTTTTTCTAAAAGTGAGTGGTTGATAATTTATGAATTTTATTTAATTTCAAATGTCAACAACTACTTAAGGTTTTTAGAAAAAAAAATTGTCTTTGGGTCATATTTGACCCGGATCAAAGATCTTGATATTTTGTTACGCACAATTAAGTTAAATGTTTTCAGAGCTTTGGTAACACTACAATATATTTTTGGTAGCACTAATATAAATCTGTCTCTTTTCAGCATACTTGCTGAACATTATACTTGAATGAAAACTGCAATTCCCCGGGTAAATATCAAAGCTATGTATGTTTTTCTTATCCTTGATATGGTCTTCGGGTCAAATGCGACACATTTTGAAATTAATATTGAATTTTTTCTGAAAGTGAGTGGTTGCTATTTTTGATATTTTATTTAATTTGTTTTATTTAATTTCAAATATCAACAATTACGTTAGGTTTTTTTTATAAAAAGAATTGGCAAAACGAACTTATTTTCTAATTGGGTAAAATTTGACCCGAAGATCATTAAGTCCCTATGAAGATTAAATCTTAAAGCATTCTTATATGCATTTCTTAGTATGCTTTTAAAGAAATGTTAAATGAATATTCTATAATGAATGGGAATCAACACAGAACTGATGCCGTGATTGCTTACACAGAGATAGGCACCAGCTTTAGTTCTAACTAGGGTATTCAATCGATTAACCGATTAATTTTGGACGGTTAACTGTTCGAATAATTTAAATTTGACGATTTTCAAATAACAAATAAACCGATTAATTTGTGTCAATTAACCGAAATTCCTTTTTTTTGCACTTTAAAAAATTAGTTTGTATTTATTTTTCCCTTTTCAATTCAAATACATACAAATTTCATATTAAAATTAGATATTTTTTGAACATCTAATAAACATGATTAGCGAGTATGTATAACAACTGACATATTTAATTTACATGTCTTTGAAACTTTGTTTGTATTTACATGAATAGACGAAACTTTTTTTTTAAATGATTCTTTTATCATAACTAAAGGAAACTATTAAATTAAAAAAATCTAAAACAATCCAAAAAGGAATATTCTTTATCATGCTTTTGATTTTTCCAACAAGGGAGAGAGTTTTTTTCCAAGAAAAGTTTTATTAAATCTAAAAAAAAATCGTTGAAATTATATTCTTTTTATAAAAGATTATTTCAGAAGATCACACTAAAACCCTAAAAAACTCATATATCGCTCATTTGCTGCAACAATGTCATAATTCAAAAAAGTCGTTTCGAGAAAAACGTCTTTGAATATTTTATGACATTTTACTATTTCTTAAGTAAATTTTCAATAAATCATGCAATTTCAGAAATATAAATAGTATATGTTAATATCTTTCTAATCTGTATTAAACCCAAATTTTTATTCATCAAATATACGAGAAAACAGGAATTTTAATTTTGATGTTTACAACAAAAAAACAGTCTCACACAAAAAATAATTAACTTTTTTCAAATCTGATAAAACTATATGAAATATTATAGAACGGCGCATATTTTGTATTACTCAGTTCAAAAACACGGATTTTGAGTTATGACGTTGTTGCAGCAAATACGCGATAATTTTACAAAAACGATCTCAAATACCTTATTTGCTGTTTTTTTATGTTTTTGTACACAAAATTCTTTGTTGTATTTTCAATTTAAAATTAAAATAGAAATTATTCGGTTAATCGAATAATTTTAAATTAACCGAATAAATCTAAACCTCGATTAATTATTTGCTCAATTAACCGATTAAACCAGAAACCCGATTAATTGAATACCCTAGTTCTTATACATTATATGAAAGGGACCTAGAAGAGGGTCAATCTTGTTCTGTTTTACATTTTAAAAATTTTAGTTTCATTTAAATTTATTGAAAAATTTGATATTAATGGATACTAATCCCCACGCCCAAAAAATGTTTCATATAACATGGGACTTATTTCATTATGAAACAACTCCTAACGCATTGGGAGTTATTTTGTAATTTTTTGTTGGGTGTTATTTCATAATGCAATAACTCCCAATGAAACAACTGCCAATCAAATTTTTGTTGGGATTTATTTCATTTTATTTTGGGAATTAAGAGTTATTTCCCCCCCGAGGAGGAAATTTTTGCGCTACGCCATAGGCCCGCAATGCAAAAACTTTTTGGTAATCGAAGAATAATTTCACTTTTGTAGTTCTTTATTTCATTGAGAGTTAGATTACACAAATAAATTGCTTCGGATTGGGAATTATTTCATTTCTATTGGGATTTATTTCATTGGGAGTTATTTCGCTTTTTTTGGGAACAATTTTTTTAAAATTATGAAACAGCCGATTATTGGGAGTAATTTCATTTTACCCTTTGGTAGTTATTTAATTTTTCAAGTTTGCAAATTATTTCATTTCTGATGGGAGTTATTTCTTGGGAGTTATTTCATTGGGATTTATTTCATTTGGGACCTATTTCACGGTACCCCCTACACCACCATAGTGAGGAGAGTATTATGCGTTGATACTTGTAACTCCAAAAAAATATTATTCTAATTCAACCTTAAATTATACAGATCGACTCAGAATCACTTTAGGTATACATACAGAAGTCAGATCACCTAATCTTATGATGATCGGTCCATAATCAGACATAGCTATCATATAATGCCCATTCGAAATCACTTTATCGCTCATAAATCTTTTAAAAATGTTGTTATCCACACAGAATTCAAAAGGAATAAGTTTAATATAGATATAAATCACACAACCTAAATTCATAGCGATCGGCCCATAATTGGTCATAGCTCCAATATAAGTCCCGCTAACTAAAATCACTTTAACGAGCATAAATCTCTTCAAAAAGTTGGAATCCAAATATAATTTAACAAAAATAAGTCATGGTGATCGGTCCATAATTACTCATAGCTCCTATATAAATCCCATTTCCGAAAATCACTCACGAAATTTAAAATGATAATTTTTTGCTCATTTACTCAGTGTAGAGTGTAGGGTCGGGCTTCGTTTTTCAAGCCCTTGTAAATTAACATTTACAAATTTCAGACTGCTGCTAAGTCTATCCAGTGTGGAGTTAATGCGTTTAAGTGTTTTTGGGAAATATAAATTCATATGGTTCATATGCTATCGTTAAAAATGGACCAAACTAGATACTTAATTTATCCAGCAATATTGCGAAAGGAAAGGCTTTTCAGGAATGCTTAAATTATTAACCAATTTTAAACATTTTCAATACGATTCGACCTTAATACCTACAGGATGAATTTTGTTTTAATCAACATAGCTAATGATGATTGTATAACATTCGAATTAATTTGGTAAAGATTTTACATATGGATATTTCCACAGTCACGACACTTATTCGCATTTGAGGTGAAAAAATATTGAAATCTGGAACATATTTGTCTGGTTTCCATTTTTCGGTAACATTTTAGTAGCATTATGTTTAAAGCAAATATATTTGCAATAATCATAGGATCAAGAACGCGAAATAAAACAGTAGAAAAATGCAAAGTTATGTGAATTGGAACATTGTGTTTAAAGCGATTGTTTCAATTAATAAGATTTATATAGTAAGCGATAATTTTCTCGTCACATTAATATTAACGATGAGTTCATATTATTTCTTACCAAAATGCTATTTTTGTTTAGCATAATTTTTCTTTTCATCGCGCAACAGCTATTGCCTTATACGATATTTTTCCTTCAACAGCATGCGTCTTCTCAGCTGCTTCTTCCCCATATTCTTCATACTTTAGTGGATCCCTTTTATTTATTCTCAAGAAACGCATTGTTGCTTTCCTTATATGCAAGTTAAATTAATAAAAACATCTCTTTTTAAAATAAGATGCACACTAACGATAGCGAACGAGACACACTTTGGAAATCAAAATAAAATGTAACTTATTTATAGTTAAAGTCACTAAATTTTGATTTGAGTTAAAATTTTTAGACACTTGGTTAGAACGATTCCCAAGATCGCAAATAGAAATTGAACAAAATCAGTTTAACACATTAGCAATAGTCATTTTCAGTATTCAGGCCAATTTTGTCATGCCAACAACTAAGCATGGAAATGTCCATATTTTGTTTAAGTTCTGTTGAAAATTTTATTATAAGGACATCGTATTCTCTTTAATTTTCATATCTTAGATATTTCTCAAACTTAAGCTTCCAAATTGTTAGTTTGTATTAAATACTAAATAAATAATTTGTTATAAACAACATTTGCAACTATTCACTCAAATCATGAGATTAATTTTTGATTTTTCCAAAGATCTGAACATTAAATATCATACAAATTAACTTGTGTCCAATGCAGAATATCCAAAGAACAATCAATTCAATGTTATGGAAATTAAATTAAAATAAGATGAAGACAAACTTGTACATTCATGCAAATACTTAAATACTCGTATACAGTTTTGAATTGTTATTGTCATTAACAGACTTAACTTAATGCTAAAGTTTTGTTGTATAACAACAAATTGTACATATCGTTAGATAAAATGGAAAACGATCTGAAAAATTAAAACAAAACCACATGTTTTTAAAAAAAAATTTTAAATATATTTTATTAAATGATAAAAATTTCAATATCTTTAAAAAAAATTTCGTAGTAAGTAAAGGAGACTTTACTATAAAATAATATTCCAGCATTACTTCAAATTCTAAGGCCATTTACTTAGGATGAGGCCAAGCAATGAGCGGCTAAGCGGTGAGCGGGAAAAAATTAAAACGGCCAAGTGGTGTCGCTGCAAGGTTGTTCAATATGTAGTTGCACATGAATTTATATCTCTTGACAGTCAGGGCTGAGCATTCGCAGATAAGGTAGAAAATCGTTTCCTCTTTTTCCCAATCCTTAAAAGGGAGTCCCAGACGATACGTATGCTTGACTAACCTCCAGTGCCCCGTTAATACTGCCAGTAGCCTTGATATATACCATCTGTTTCGGGTTATCTACATAGCACGTTTTTCGTTAAAAGAGGGCCACATCAACTTGACCACTCTACATTTGTCTAAATTACGCCATCTATTTTCTGACTTTGTAAGAAAGTGTCTGATGATAATACCTTTAATAGTCCCCAGTGGAATTGCTACTGAGACCGCATTGGAGATATCTAAGGCAGATCCGATTCTGACTAGTTCGTCATTCTGGTTAGTTAATGTCAGATAGACAACCTAGCCTTGACAGAGAATTCATACATAGCCTGACTAATAGAGTGTCCCTTAGAATTAAATTTTTTGAAATGTTGAAAAGGTACCCCCTCACTGTGGTTCCAAATCATAATCTAAGTGGACAAAACTATTTGGCGCTTTTTTTATATAGAATTGGTATCTCCGATTCCAAAAAAAATTTTAAAAGATCAAATTGAATTTTTTTTTCAAGTTACGTAGGGTCTAGATATACATTTAAAAATCATTAATAAAAAAATAAAAAATACGTTTTCATGTGTTTCTGAATCTAAATTATGATCTGTATTTACTATATTTCAAGTTACAGTATGGTCTGGATATATAAAAATCAATAATAAATTAAGAAATAATTCTAAAAATTCCATTCCGTAAAAATTAAAAAAAAAGTATTTCGGCTGGTATTGGTGGCTACAATTTTTTTACAAAGACATTCCCCAAAAGGTTCTTAAAATGATGTATATAGTCATTGGACGAGCTTCGACGGCCTTTTTTTTGGCAAGCTATATACTGATATATATATATTGAGACCCAAGTTGAAAGGACTATAACAGGAAAATGGAGAGGCCCATAAATATAAGACATACACTTAATAAAAGCCTATATTAATGTTTATCTATGTTTTGAAGTATGAATTTCTATATGGTAAAACAATTGAGATATATCTAAAGCAGTAAAATATTAAAAAAAATTAACGAAAATATGATTCAAAATTTTTTGAAATTCTGGCGCTTCTTTCGAGAAAACGAAATGTCCAATTGAAAAACCCATTTGTATTGGAGGAGAGCAGATTGTCAGCTTCCGAAAAAACTTAGTCTTTCCAAATTCAGCAGATACCATTTTCATAAATTTAGATTTTGATTTGGAACCACAGTTCCCCTGAAAACTTTCGTTTTTTTAGCTTGTTTTTAGTGTTAACGTTTTCCGATTTTAGAAAAACTTTCAGGCTATATTTAAAATTACCTGGACTATAATATTCTGAACACATTTTATTTAAAATTAATAACAGTAAGGAAATTGGGCTCATTCGCCAAAATATGGACAAAAAATTAGTTTTTCTCGAAAATCGCAAAATTTATATCGCAGGTACGGATAAACTATAGGAGGTATTGACATATTTTTTTCACATTTTTATTCCCTATTATGTTGTAAATAAATCCTCATGTGATGATCAAATAATTCTGAAATTTGTTTAACAAAATTTTTAAAAACTTGAAATTGGAGTTTTGAAACTGCCTGGCGAATTTTTAATAAAATTTTTTAACCAATTTTTGTCTTTTATATCTCATTAGAACGACAATTACGTACACATTTCGATTCTTTTAAATTAAATTGCTAAAGTAATTACTTAATAACAACCTTAAAAAAAAAAAACTGAAAAAATCACAAAAATGCCTATATTGCCGCGAATATTATGATGATATAGCGTATTACAAGCTACCATGATTGCAAACAAATTTTAAAATGAAAATAAAACCACGAATTTTGTGTACTTATTTATGTATTTTATTAATAAAAAGAATTTAAGCATAAACAAGTAAGAGAGCTATATTCGGCTGTGCCGAATCTTATATACCCTTCACCAAATTATACTTAAAAATATTTTTATTTAAACAAAATCAAATTTTTTTTTTAAAATTTGTTTAAAAAATTTTTTTTTCCAAATTGTTTTTTAATTTTTTTTAAAAAAAGTTTTTTCAAATTTTTTTTTTTAAATTTCTTTAATTAATTTTTTTGGAAAAAAAATTTATGACAAAAAAAATGTTTGATGAAAAAAAATTCGTGTTAAAAAATATTTTTTTCCGATTTTGACTCATTGTATGTCCAACTTACTATGGTCTTATATACGTCGTTGCAAAGGTCTTTGAAATATCTATCATTAGATATCCCTACTGTCTATATTAATGACTTAGTAATCCAGATATAGGTCAAAAATAGGTAAAAAATCGAGGTTGTCCTAGTTTTTTCCTTATATCTCAGCCGATTTTCTCGATTTTAAATAGCGACTGAGCCGGAAGAATTTCGGAGATATTGATGTATGAATCGTGTATGTAAGTTATTTGGGGGCTTCGGAAAGTTGATTTCAACACACAGACGGACATGGCTATATCGATTCCGCTATCTATAACGATCCAGAATATATATACTTTATGGGGTCGCAAATGAAAAATGTTGAAATTACAAACGGAATGACAAACTTATATATACCCTTGCCACTCATGGTGAAGGGTATAAAAATAAACACAATAGAACAATTCAACCGTTTTTATACCCTCCACCACCATAAGTGGTGAATGAGGGTATATATAAGTTTGTCATTCCGTGTGTAACATTGAGAAATATTCATCTGAGACCCAACAAAGTATATATATTATTGATCCTTATGAAATTTTAAGTCGATTGAGCCATGTCCGTCTGTCTGTCTGTCCGTCTGTCTGTCTGTCTGTCTGTGTAAAACACGCTCACGTCCAAAATAGACAAACAAAATGGTTAAACTTGCAAGAAAAATGTTTATTGTTCTCCTAAGCAGTTTGGTATTGAAAATCAGCGAAATCGGTACAGTGGAACCAAAGTTATGAATGAAAATGTGGGACAACCTCAAAAAAAAATTGATAATTTTCATATATTTTTGGAAATTTTTTGTAAATATATTGCAGCTAATATCATAAAATTTTGCACTCGTTACTTTTATGATAAAAGGAGTAACTCTGGTTAAAATTATAAGAATCGGTCCAAGATTTCTCCTAGCCCCCATACAAATTTCTTCCCGACATATGGTTATATTATCTATAAATACCTACCGAATAGGAATATCCACATGAAATTCAGCGAAAATAAGTTTCGTGGTAAAAGAAATTATATTACAAACTTTTTCGTTGATCGGCCCATATTTGACCATAGCCCCCATATAAAGTACACTTCCGAAAATCTCTTAAATAAGCATAAATGTCTTATAAATATCGCTATCAAGAAATTCGACATGAATAATCCCAATATATACCAAAATTGCTGTACCTAATTCTATGAAAATCGGCCGATAATTGGTTATAGCTCCCATATAAGGACCACTTCCGAAAAACACAATAACCTACATAAATATCTAAAAAATATCAATATCAAAAGAAAATTTCACACACATCCATAGTTTATATTTAGAAATCATACTACTGGATTTTGTGAATATCGGTCCATATTTGACCATAGCTCCCATATAAGGTCCACTTCCAAAAATCAGTTAAGTACTCATAAATCTCTTATAAATACATTTATCATGCTAAAATTCGACAAAAATTATACTCATATATATAGATATCACTGTACAGATTGGCCGATAATTGGTCATAGCTCCCCTATATGGCCCATTTCCGAAAAAAGATATTAACCTTGAAAAGTATTAAAAACATATCGATATCAAAATGAAATTACGCACAGATCCAGTAATTTGAATCCAGTAATCATACTTCTGGATTTTGTGAATATCGGTCCATATTTAACCATAGCTCCCATATAAGGTTCACTCCGGAAAATCACTAATATCCTCATAAATTTCTTACAAATATAGTTATCAGGTTGAAATTCAAAACAAATTTATTCAATATATACAAAAATCAATGTACCAAATGTTACGATGATAGGCCCATAATTGGTCATAGCGTCCATATAAGAACTACTTTAGGAAAACATATTAACCTTCACAAATATCCAAAAAAATCTATAATGAACTAAAATTTTACACCGATCATTAATTTGTATCCAAGAATCGTACTACAAGATTTTTTAAATATTGGTCCATAATTCGTCATAGCTCCCATATAAGGTCTACTCTTGTTAATGGCGTTGTTTATATGAAATTGTACAAAAATAGCACACAAATACTTAGGCCCATAATAGGTCATAGGTTCCATATATTGAATCAAAATAGTACACAGATCAGTAATTTTTAAAATCATACTACTGAGTTTTGTGAATATCGATCCATAATACATAAAAATCACGTTAAAATATTTTATGACAATCGACTCATAATAGGTCATATCTCCCATATAAGTCCCAAAACCCCATATCTTGAAATTTGTCTAAATACATATACCCTTTTTTATAATCTGTTTCTTCAGTGAAGAATCTTCACTTGAGGTTAAAAAGGAAAAATGTTGATCCTAACGTATTAACTTTTTATTAAGTATATAAATTGTTAAATTTCATACGTTCTAATAGGAATTTAAATTATAAATTGCTGAATTAGATCTGCGTAAACTAGTCTTACTAACAATTGTTATATTATTTCAGTTGTTATACCATCATATTTAGGTGGAGGGTATTTAAGATTCGGCACGGCCGAATATAGTACTCTTACTTGTTTAAAATTATATGTATTCAATTAATCGGGTTTCTAGTTTAATCGGTTAACCGAGCAAATAATTAATCGGGGTTTATATTTATTCGGTTAATAATCGGTTAATTTAAAATTATTCGATTAACCGAATAATGTCTATTTTAATTTTACGTTCAAAATACAACCACGAATTTTGTGTACAAAAACATAAAAAACAAACAAAACATAACAATTCAACCAAAAAATAATAGCAAATAAGGTATTTGAGATCCTTTTTGTGTACAAAAAACTAAATTTTTTTTTAGGATTTTAGTGAGATCTTCTGAAATAAACGATTCCTCTTAAACGATTTTTTTCTTTAGATTTAATAAAACTTGACTTGGAAAAAACTCTCTCGATGATTGTAGATGTTTTTTAGTTTTTTCTAAGCATATCAAATATTTCGTTATATCATCGGATTGTTTTAAATATTGAATACTTTTGATAGTTTCGTTAAGTTCTGCCCATTTGAAAGTATTGTAACATGAAATTTATTGAATATTTAAACCTTGTTTTTATTCTTATGTTTATTGTATTACTATGTAATATTATTTTGGCCAAATTGGCTTTTTATTACTGAATAAAATAAAAATAAAATAAAAAATAAACATGTAAATGCAAACAAAGTTTCAAATACATGTAAATTAAATATGTCAGTTGTTATTCTTACTAAACATTTTTCTTGGATGTTTGAAAAAATATATAATTTTAATTTGAAATTTGTATTTGAATTGAAATGGAAAAATAAATACAAAAAGATATGTTAAAGTGCAAAAAAAGGAATTTCGGTTAATCGACACAAATTAATCGGTTTATTTGTTATTTGAAAATCGGCAATTTTAAATTATTCGAACAGTTAACCGTCCAAAATTAATCGGTTAACCGAATAACGGTTAATCGATTGAATACCCTAATGTATATATAATTTTAAAAAACGAAATGACAAACGTTAAAATAAAATTCTATGGAAAATATTCAAGTTTTGAACCATTTTCCCAGTATTTTTCATACAAATTTCCAACGCTTCCATAAGTTTCGTTTTATAAAATGAGGCTCTTTGTTTAGTTTTAATAAAAGTCGACTACACAGAGAAAACAGATTCGTTGTGGCAACCGAATTTGTCGCCAATTGAATTTGTTCAGTTGCATGTACCATCACACAATTTGCATTTACTGAATGTATTTGGTACACACAACTGCATTCAAAAAAAAATTCGTTTAAAAAGAAAGGAAACATCAGTGTCTATTGTGAATTCAAAATTAAATTAGACTTTTTCTTTTTCAATTTATTTCATATAAAAAACGAAAAACAAAAACGTATAAAATACAAATGAAGAAATAAAACTAAATATAAGAGCACTTTCTGCACTTAAAAAAATATGGCAAAGAAAATGGCACAACAATTTTTAACAATTAGACTTCGTATCTTAATCCCATTATTCCTGATTGTATTAGAGTTGTGTAGCTCATGAATGACCTAGTTCAATTGAGCTATTCACTCAACTGAGCGAAGTGAATCATTCATCATACTGAGCGTTTTCAACTGAGCGGTTTTGTTTTATGCTCATGTTTCTTTCAGTACTCATGAAAGAGCTGCACAAGCACATTCATTTGTCATCTTCAATGTTTCACATGTTTCAATTTACTCGTCAATTCTGTAACATTCTTTCGCTCACTGACATTGAAAAGTGAGTGAGAATTGTGTCCTACAAAAATAAAACGATCATTCGAATGTAGGTTTGTTATGTATGTATATGATCGTATGCTGCCGCGTATATATTTTTGTTTCAAGAATTATTAGAGTTATTCAAATTGTTTTGTTTTAATGAAGGAATTTTTATATGTGTGCTATTGAATGAATGTGAATTTATTTATGGTATGGTGATGTAGAATGAAATAAAGAAATGGTCATTATACAACATACTGAGCTAATGAGCTAAAAGAGCGACCTAGTTCATTTCAGTGAGCTGAAAAGAGCGATCACTTCACTGAGCTAATAAACCCAACTCTAGATTGTATAAGTTGCTAAATATTTTGAAAGGATTGAAAAATGTTTCGGGCATACATTCTTCAATGAATACAGTTCATGAACAGCGATATGCAACAACTTGAACTAGTTTATTGATTACATTTATTAAATTAATTATTATAGCAACCGTAATTCTATCACAAATATGTTTTAGCTAAAACTAAGATAGAAAATCAGTAGTAATTATATATTTTTAACTATTACAATAAAACATTAGTTATTAATAATAAATTTTCGTTATTCCAACCGATTTCCAATCAATCTCTTTTCTGTGTGTAGGAAAGGAATATCTCGTTGGAGAAATCGAAAGTAAGGCTTATTAAATCAAATAAAATATATCAGTTATTTTCTTTTAGTTTTTTTAAGCTTATAAAATCCTCAATTAGATTTACTTTTAATATTTTCGATAAGTTCGGATAAAAGACTCGTTTCAGTTTCCAGTTTAGTCTAACCGATAAACGGTTAATAGATTAAATATCCTAGTAGCTAGCACAAATACTCTCTGTTGATAAGGTTTATTTGGTACTGAAAATGGGAAATATCGCCATATGATTTTTCCTAACCCCCATAAAAATGTCCAGCGGAATACTGTCCCGCAGTAATGTACATATATGTTGAGTATTAGGTCCCCCTCACATGAACCTAAATCTTTCTACCAATCTTTGTGACGATTGATCAATAATTGACCGTACCCCTCAATATAATGCCTACATCAAACTAATATTTTTGTTGTCAATAAATAATTTATAACAAAAATTTCGAAATAAGTCATTAAAAGTTTTAAGAAATTAATCACTCTATTAAATTCGGTACAGTTCGGACCATAACACTTTTACTTGTTTGCCATATTTTTGCTTCACTAGTAAAATAACTACTATAAACCTATGTAAGGCGAACTGCATTTAAGCTAACGATATATATGTTTCAATATCTGTATGTATTCTTATGAATTGGTATGTATTAGTGTATGTTAGATTTTCAGAATGCAATTTTCTACAATGACAAATCAAAATTTAAAACGACAGCAAACGGAAGTTGTTACCATAAGCATTATGGTCGATGAAGATGATGATGATAATGATGTTGATGTTGATGATGATTTTGTGCTTGTTGTTGATGATGATTGTTCAACAAAACATTTGATTATATTCATTTGTATGTACTTATGAATGTGTAGTTCTGTGTGTTCGTATCTGTGTGTGTATGAATTTTATTTGCAAAAGTGATATGTCCATTATGCATGCAATTCCAATGATTCTTGAGGCAAATTTGTCAAATTCTCCTAAAACGGAAATCTATCAATAGACACTTTTTCCATCCTTATTTCTCTTTTTTTAGGAATTTTCCTTTCGTTCTACAATATTTTTCGTTTCTCCTTTTAGCTCTTTGTTGACTTTTCAATCGTAAGAGTGTTGGTTTGTGTGTGTAATTGTATGTACTCTATGAATTTGCATGATAAGCAGAAATTATTACTGTAGGAAGTGATGAGTGTGCAAAAAGTAGTCAAATCCGGAAACGGATATGTTTGTTATGCAATTGAATAAACTAAATGTTTTAATGTTCGTTTCCAACTGTTTCTCTGCTGTTCTGATTTTTCTTCTTTATTTGTTGTCATCTTTCATTCTTCCTCCCTTACGAGAACATAAATTGAATTTTATGTAAATGTCTCAAAATGGCATGGCATTCTTTTTATTTGATAAACACATTTCTTACCGAAGAAATCAAATTGAGTATTTTTCCTTTTAACATTTAACAAATTATATTTATGATATCCGGCAACAGTATTTGAAAAACATTTTAAGCCTTTTCTATAAATAACATATTGTACATTATGTTGTTTTTCTATATAAAAAAATTGGTTAAATTATTTGCTATTTTTTGGATTTGAAACTTTTAAAATTGTAAATATTTTAAAAGTGTATAATGGAGCATTGGGAAAACTTTATTTAAAATTAAAGTTCATTTTTAAGAATTTTAAGTGGCTATTAAATTTGTATAGAAAATATAATCGATCCACCCCGACCATATAATACCCAACAATGTGTAAATGAGCAAAAACATGTTTCTTTTAAACCTAAATATACTGATAACATTTACCCACGTAGGCTCCTTACAATGATATCAGGGGACCCGTGTATGTTTATTTGTCCCATATTAATTGAATTTATTGATTTCTATGGAAGAACTTGATGTTTTTATTTGTTATTATTCATACAAAGCATCGTTAAGTGGCGATAGATTTCCGCAAATACTACGCGTAATACATTTCGACAATGAGTTTACAAGATCGACACGCAAAATAATAAAAAAAAAGCTGCTTTTGGATCACTATAGCGAGATTTATACTCGTTAATATAAATTTATCTAAAGTATTAGCCATTATTAGCTATGAACTTTTCCCATCTTTCTGGCAACATATGGATTGCGAGAAAAGAACTGCTCATCTTTTGAGACTAAAAACGAATCAAGCCATCGGATAATCTGTTCCACACACAGAAAAAACTATTTCTTAAACCGTTTCAATTCAAATAGTTGTCACATGTTGAACTGGTTTCAATTATTTCATAATTAAATCAAGTATTCATTTGCTCAAAAACAAAATTTCTTGATATTTTCTATTGAATTTTGAGTTTTGAATTTGATTATTTTGTCTATTGAATATACAATTTTCGTTATTGGTTGAATTTCAAATACCAAAATTATTGAATAGATAATTTTCGTAATTGAAAACACATTTTTGTTATTTTTTGTGGGATAAATGTTTGAATTGAAATATATTTTTTTCTGTGCAGTGGAGCGTATCCCAGAGAGATAGCGTTCTGCATCGAAATTGCTGCTTGAGTAGATGAATTGGGCATATGTGTTTTTATACAATCACACGTTTATAATTCACAATAATACACACTCTTAAATTACACTTTATAATGTACAAGGCCGTTGATGTTAACTCCAACTGCGACTATCAATATTATCCACAATCAGAAGTCTCTAGAATTAGAAATGTTGAGAAACATGATGCAATTTGAAACCAGCCGATAAAAACTGTTATATTTGAATTCAAATACAATTTCGTAACAATATTTTAACATGCTATGCCGAGAGATTGCTTTATTGATAATACTAGCTGACCCGGAAGACTTTGTCCTATCCAAGTTAAAAAATGCTTGTGTTCGATTTGTGAGAAGCGCTTAGAAATAGTTAAAAAAAAAAAACGTATTATTAAATCATAATTTTTATTTATTTAGGACTTAGAATAAAATACACATAGAAGCGCTACTCAGAGACAAAGAACCTAAGTTTGTTGTCAAAAACCTAAGTCTTGCAACAACAGAATACATGTAAATCAATGTACATATTTTGAGTTTTTATATAAGTAATCGAAATTTGGTCTTGGCCAATAAGCGTTTAATCAAGAGCTCCTTTTCTTGATTAAACGCTTATTGGCCAAGTCATTAGCGATTTTAGATAGTTTGAGTTTTTATATAAAAAAATCGATTTTTGTTAAGAAATATGCGTTCTCACAGATCGAGCTCCTTTTCTTGATTAAACGCTTATTGGCCAAGTGATTAGCGAATCTAGATATTTTGAGTTTTTATATAAAAAATCGATTTTTGGTCAGAAATATGAGTGATCACAGATCAAACTCTTTTTGTTGATTCAACGCTTATTGGCCAAATGATTAGCGATTTCAAATATTGTGAGTTATTATATAAAAAATGTTTTTTTTTTTTGTCAGAAATATAAGTGATCATAGATCGAGCTCCTTTTGTTGATTCAACGCTTAATGGCCAAGTGATTAGCGAATATAGATATTTTGAGTTTTTATAAAAAAAAATCGATTTTTGTTAAGAAATATGAGTGATCACAGATCGAGCTCCTTTTCTTGATTAAACGCTTATTGGCCAAGTGATTAGCGAATCTAGATATTTTGAGTTTTTATATAAAAAATCGATTTTTGGTCAGAAATATGAGTGATCACAGATCAAACTCCTTTTGTTGATTCAACGCTTATTGGCCAAGTGATTAGCGATTTTAAATATTGTGAGTTTTTATATAAAAAATGTTTTTTTTTTTGTCAGAAATATAAGTGATCATAGATCGAGCTCCTTTTGTTGATTCAACGCTTAATGGCCAAGTGATTAGCGAATTTAAATATTTTGAGTTTTTATATAAAAAATCGATTTTTGGTCAGAAATATGAGTGATCACAGATCGAGCTCCTTTTCTTGATTAAACGCTTATTGGCCAAGTTATTATCGAATTTAGATATTTTGAGTTTTTATATAAAAAATCGATTTTTGTTAAGAAATATGAGTGATCACAGATCGAGCTCCTTTTCTTGATTCAACGCTTATTGGCCAAGTTATTAGCGAATTTAGATATTTTGAGTTTTTATATAAAAAATCGATTTTTGGTCAGAAATATAAGTGATCATAGATCGAGCTCCTTTTCTTGATTAAACGCTTATTGGCCAAGTTATTAGCGAATTTAGATATTTTGATATTTTTGGTCAAATTGGTAAATATTTCTAATTTTCCTCATATAAACGTTTGTGGGTCTAAAATCAATATTTACACGTGTTAAAATTGGAATGATATAATCAGTATATCATCATCTTTTTTGTTCTGTGTGTTATATAAATTTTTCGTCTGTTTATCATGAAGCTAAAAAATGGAACCGAAATCTATTAAAGTTGAAAAATTTAGCAAAAAATAATTTTTACCTTTTAACTCTAATTGTGTCTCCTTTCTAAGCAAGACAACAGGTTTCAATCAACTAGAACTTCCTTAATTGTATTGGATTACTTACATATGTATGTATGGATGGATGTATGTACAATAATAATGGATTTAGTCAAGATTTAGGATTCATATTTTTGTGTTTTTTTTTATCATGCTGGGTTTTGCAATATGTTCTTTTTTTTATTTTAGTTTTTTACATTCACATTCAGCTACGTGCAGTAGTTTTCTGTTGCTTACACAACACAGTGGGATATAAACACGTATTTGTTTTTTTTTTGAAGACGCATGCAACAGAATTTCTTTTATTTGTTTTGTTTATGCTGTCTGTCTTTCATTCACATCTGAATGTTACGCATTTACACTGAAATATTTTCAAATCTTTGTTACTTACTAAGAAAAACACAAACAAACATAGAACTTACTTGCTACACGAAATGTTTATTATTTTCATGTTAGATACTGAGAAAAAAGTAGCATGTAAATGAAAATTGAAACAAATGTATAAACTTGTTGCATATTAGTCATTCAATACTCACAGAATAGACATACATATACTGCTGAACAGAACATGTACCCAGCAGTTAAGCAAGTAGTTAATGTATCCCTTATAGACAGTAATTGTCACTAATGTCCTAAGACTTGTCTGAATCAAATTTATATATTTGGGTCATTTGGCACGTACATATGTGTTGTTTGTAGTGCAGAGAGAAGACAATTGGTTACTTTATGCATTCAAGGTAAACTATAGTGAAGACAATTGTCATTTAAGTGTCTCTAAGTAATCTAGAGTGAACGTTTGTGAGTTATTCATACAAAATGGTTTTATACAAATTGTGTTGATATAATTCTCATATAGTTTATTTTTATTTTTGCTTAATTATTCTGATATCCCATGTAACATAGCGTGAAGTCAATAGTCACTTTCGTGTCTCTTAGTAACCTATAGTGGAGTCACTTTGAACGTTTATTTTGTACTGCACTTTAGAAAGCGGTTATATTACCCACCAGAAGTAACCTATTGGAGAGTTGTCGTAGGAAGGTTTGTTTACAAGCAATCGTTTATTGGACTGTCTCTGATGTGTCTTTTTGGCTGACTATTTGAGGACAATTAGCACCCGCACATGTTAAAATAACTAGTTAAGTAGCTGATCAAGTTACCAGTTAGGTAACTAGTAAGGTTACTGACGCTATTTTGCCATTATGTGAATCCAATGCGTTGACTACTTTGGACCAGCTATTGGACCAGCTAGTCTCATTGTAATCAAATGGTCAGCAGAGGGTCACTCTGCTTAGGACATGCACGTGTTAAAATAACTACTCACGTAGCTATTGAAGTAACTAGTTCCCACCCTAAATGATGTGTAATATAACTAGTTCGGACTGTCTCCAAGAATTGCTGGGTATTCTCAAACATGTATTCATATACTCAAAGTGTGCTTGGAATGTGTGTTTAAAATATTTTATCAATTTGCTAAATCAACTGTATGTGCATAATCTCTGCTTAAATCCGCTCACCCATTGTGATAAATTTTGATTATTTAAATATGTCTAAACTGTGCCTTTGTATGTACAATAACATTTCAATTTGTATCTCAAATCGATTACGCTATTTTACAAACACAACAACAAGAATAAAAAAACAGACTGATAAAATCCACTTATCTCATTTAGAAGTTGGGACAATCGTTAAAACATCAACGCATACTTGAAGACGTTAGACACGTATGACTATTCAGACTTCATAGTGTGAATGTAATTATGTGGTTAAACACTGCTTGTGTTCGCAGATTTATTTGATAAAGTTGGCGTTTTGTTGGAATAAGTGTTGACATTTGTAATTTAATAAGATTATGAACAAAAAAAAACACTATTTGAGTAATTATTGATATTTCTAGATATTTAATGTTAAAAACTCTATGAGATTGAGTAGGGTTCTTAGTCGGGAAAATTTTCCCGAGAATTCCCAGGTATATTTTTTTATAAATTCCCAAGAATTTCTTATGAGATTTGTTGTTAATTTGGTTATATTCATAGGTTTTTCGACACTACCCAGCAGTTCTAGGAGACAGTACCGAACTAGTGATTTTACCCATCATTTAGGGTGGGATCTAGTTACTTCAATAGCGTGACTAGTCATTTTAACATGGGCATGTCCTAGGCAGGGGGTCAATTGTCTCTTTTTGATTACAATGGGACTGTCTAATAGCTGGTCCAAAGTAGGCAACGCATTGGATTCACATACTGGTTACATAGCGTCATTACCTTGCTAGCTTTGTAACTGGTTACTTGACTAGCTACTTGACTAGTTACTTTAACACATGCATGTCCTAAGCAGGGGGTCAATTGACCCTTTTGGATTGCAATGTGATTATCGGATAGCAGATCGAATGTAGTAAACGCTTCTGGTGGGTAAAATAAAGTGCAGTACAAAAAAAAGTTTGAAGTGACTTCACCATAGGTTAGTAAGAGACACTAACGTGACTATTGACTTCATGCTATGTTACATGGGATATCAGTATACTTATGAAAAAATAAAAATACACGGTATAAGAATTATATTAACACAATTTGTAAAAACCCAGTTTATACGATTTACTCACAAAACGTTTAAAGTGACTACACTCTAGATTACTTAGAGACAATCAAGTGACAATTGTCTTCACACTAGATTACTTGGGATACATAAAGTAACCAATTGTCTTCTCTCTGCTCTACAAAGTGCACACACGTGTCAAATGGCCAAAATATATAAAATGGAGTCAGACAAGAGATAAGACATTTGTGACAATTACAGTCTTAAAAGGGATACATTGACTACTTGCTTAACTGCTAAGTAGTAACAGAATTTCAGTTGAAATAGAACAATCAAAATGGAAGTAACCAAATTTTTATCACCATAACTAAAACTTATCTGCCACAACATATACATTTTGTCAATAATACTAAACCATTTGATTAGAAATAGATTCGGATATCATATTCTAAACAGTTTTTTGTGTTACAGGAAAATTTAATTTTGTTGACTTAAAATAATGATAGAAAATAATGAAAATATAATGTTTTAAATTTATTTATAACATTCTGCTTTGAGAAAGTTCTTTTCAGAACTTAATAACTCTTACAAACGTTAAACCTACATCAGACAATCACACATATATTGTATACTTCATTAAAACGTATGCAAAAGTCTATGAAAACTGATCATTAAAAAAAAATGTATTGGATTTGGGCTTAATTTATTATTTAAAGATTCCAGGGAATGAAAAAAGTTTGGAATTAGGGTATTCAAATTATTTGATTTTTCTCTTGTTCGAATAAAACGAATAATTCGAATAAGAGATTTTAACTTGTTCGAATAATTTGATCACACGTTTGAAATTAATCGAATAATTTAAATTTTTTTAAAAAATTAAAGAATGAGTTTTTGATGTCGGTTTTTTAATATTTTATTGTTAAAGAAAAACAAAAAATAACGTTAAAGTTAAAGTTAACAATTCAAGTATTGATAATGTTAAAAAACATTCGAAAAAAGTCCATCATTAAATTTTCATCAAATATATTCTGTTCAGATTAACTCCAAAACAATATACATACAAAACAATCGACTAGCAAACCCTATAGTTTCCGTTTTGGAGCTATGCTTTAAGCTAGTTGGACATGATCCTGAATTCAAATACAATATAAATGTATTAAGAACTTTTTTATGTCGTTCATTAATTCGGGTTTTAAATTGAGTAACTAATTCTTTAGTAAATTAATTTTTCGCTATTTCTAAATTATTTATAACAAATTATATTATACATCAAGCACTATCAAGTGGTCTTGGGGAATTACACAATAAAGGGAATCTGTCCAAAGTTTGATACCATTGTCAGTGAACGTGGCTAACTTGAAGTCAGGCGTGCATGATTGACGCATTTACAAATACGCAAAAAGTTTATTATCATGTTAGACAAAGATCATCAACGATGTTCAAAATAATGTATAAGACGAACTCCATGCTTTTCTTGCAGCAAAACGTTAGTTTGCAATATTTGTGTTTATCATTCGATTTATTAAATATTTTGCAACACTTACGCACTCAGTTAATAACATCACTTATATACATACATATATTTTAAGATCATAGAAAGTCCCTTTGTCTTTAGTTATTTGTCGAATTTCAGCAACAAAACAATTTTTGTGAGTCATTATTACATAGTTAAATTTGGAATTATGAACAATTTTAAGCAATTTAATAAATTTAAATATATATGAACATTTATTCGTTTTATTCGATTATTCTACATAAAATTGTTCGAATTATTCGTTATTCGAAAATGGTAATTTTTAAATTGTTCGAATAATTATTCGTAAGAAATTATTCGATTAATCGAACGATCATTAGTCGAATGAATACCTTATGTGGAATATAAGAAACCCTTAATTTGATTTATCACTCAATATTTTATTTTTAATAGTTTCTATAAATACTTAAATTGAAACGAATCCACCTGTTGTGGGATGCTTGCTGGTTTTGAATAAATCACTTTTCAGGTTTCTTATTGTGTGGTCTTGGATTGTTGCACAGTTTAACAGCGAATTGAGAAGTGGAACTACAGAAAGAATATACATATATAAGTTTACAGAATGAAAGGAAAGCGAAATTAGGAATACAAATAAATTATAACATCATCGAACCAACTTTTGAAATCGATGTCTTCCGATCGGTCTGAAATTTGCAATAAGGTTAGTTCTATTGGATATTAATTCAGACACAACAAGATCGGTTGAGAACTCTCTGATTCAGAGGGGGTCAAAAGTTGACATTTTGGCCAAACAGGTGTTTTATCTCATCCAAGTAACTTATTACTTATTATTCTTAGCAAAATGTGTCCCAAATAGTTTGCATAGCCATTTCTTCGAACTTTCAAAAAAAAAAAAACGATATATTACGCTTTGCGTTATCGTAATGCATCCATGTTTCGTTGCACAAATTATTTTCTTTTATAGTGTTCAAACATAATTTCATACATTCACAATCCTATTTTTTTTTATTAAAGCGTAAAGCTAAATTTCCGAATATGACGCTTTGTTGGCACAAAATTCGACATTTTCGAAGCAAAAAAAAAACTTGTATACACAGCAATGTTTAATAATTTAATAACTAAGTGAGAATAAATGACAGATGTGTATCCTTCAAAATGACATATCTATCTTCTATATAAATAAAAATGCGGCCCTATGTTCCACTGGGAATTAAAGGATTAAATATATATATAAATAAAAATCAAATGTCGTTCGTTGGTAATTGCATCAGTTGAGAACGGCCGGACCGATATAAGGAGTGAGATCGAAAAATTCTTAACACACGTTTTTCATTACATTTTTTAACCCAAGTATTATTTGAATTTTTTTTTGATCAAGTTACCTTTGAAAAACATGTCAGTTATTATGTGTAATGTCAATTATATTAATTTTTTTGTTAATCTGATTAAAATGAGTGACCAGAAAAAAGTGCGTACTGAAATTATTAAATATTTTCAACAAAACCCAACTTGGTCTTACAAAAAGTTGGCCAAGCATACAAAGGTCTGCCGTCAAACTGTTTCCAATGTTATTAAACAGTACCGGGAGAACTTGTCAGTTGATAGAAAACCTGGTTCAGGTAGAAGGAATGGTCCACATGATGTTTCTAAAGCCAAAAAAATAGAACGCATTTTCAAAAGAGCTCCCAACACATCCGGTAGGAAAGCAGCCCGGTTAGCTCAGTGCTCGGACTATTTGGTACGAAAAGTTAAAGCTAATGCAGGTTTAAAAACATACAAGGCTCAAAAAGTTCCTGACAGGAACGCTACTAAAAATTTAGAGGCCAAAAACAGAGCACGGAAATTGAAGTCAAGTTTTATAAAAAAATATTCTTGCTGCATAATGGATGACGAAACGTATGTTCTGGCAGATTTTTCGCAACTTCCAGGTCAAAAATTTTATGTTGCTGATGCTCGAGGGAATGTTGAAGAAAAGTTTAGGACCCAAAAGCAGACAAAATTTCCCAGAAAGTTCTTGGTATGGCAAGCAATATGCAGTTGCGGCAAAAGAAGCCACTCATTTGTTACAACGGGCTCTATAAATACCGAAATTTACATCAAGGAATGTTTACAAAAAAGGCTGCTTCCATTCATAAGACTTCATAATGTGTCCACTTATTTTTGGCCTGACTTGGCATCCTGTCACTATGGCAAACAAGCCCTTGAGTGGTACAAGAACAATAATGTGGTATTTGTACCAAGAGAGGCAAATCCTCCAAACTGCCCGGAGCTAAGGCCAGTGGAGAGATATTGGGCTCTTGTTAAAAGAGAATTGAAGAGTACAAAAAAGGTGTCCAAAAGTGTGGTAGATTTTAAACGGAGATGGACTACATGTTCGAGCAAAGTGACAGAAAGCACTATAAAAACGTTAATGGAAGGGTTTCCGAAAAAGGTTCAAAATTTCATCACTAGTGATTAAAATTATAAAAATAATTTTTTTTGTAAATTGTAATAATAATTTCAATCAAATAAAAAAAAATTAAAGCTGTAAGTTTAGTGGTTTCTTTTTTATAAACATATATGTATGTTAAGAATTTTTCGATCTCACTCCTTAGAAATTTTTTTTAAATTTTGGTAGAAAAATTGACCACGCGCACTTTAACGCCCACTTTTTTCGATTTATCTAAAATCGGAAAACGGCTGCACCTATTTGGCTAATTTGTTTTTAAATGTTCGTAGCAAAATTCGTAAGAAAAATAAAGCGAGATTTTTTATAAAAACTTAAACAATTTTTTGAAAAATTAATTTTATGCATACGTTTTATGAAAGCCTTATTCATTGCCTATCCATAATTGTTTACAATTTTTAAGTCGGTATAAAAATGTGTGAGTTAGAGGTACTAAAGCATAGAATAAACACATAGAACGGAAGGAGAGAGTAATATATATTGAAAAATTACTCTCTTTTCACACATACGGGTGATACAATAACAAAATACATGCAATACATTCTCATGAATTAGGTTTTTGACAACAGACTTAGGTTTTTGGCTCTCAGTTACCTATCTACACCATTTCCAATTGTATTTCAGAAATTTCTAATTGTATTTCAGAAATTTCTAATTATATTTCAGAAAATTCCAATTGAATTTCAGAATATTCCAATTATATTTCAGAATTTTCCATTTATATTTCAGAATATTCCAATTATATTTCAGAAATTTCCAATTATATTTCAGAATTTTGTAATTGAATTTCAGAATATTCCAATTATATTTCAGAATTTTCCATTTATAATTCAGAAATTTCTAATTGTATTTCAGAAATTTCCAATTGTATTTCAGAATTTTCCAATTGTATTTCAGAAATTTCCATTTGTATTTCAGAATTTTTAATTTATACTTAAAAAGTTTCTAATTGTATTTCAGAATTTTCCAATTGTATTTCAGAAATATCCATTTGTATTTCAGAAAATTCTAATAGCAATACCAATGGATATTTCTGAAATACAAATAGAAAATTCTGAAATACAATTGGAAAATTCTGAAATACAATTAGAAACTTTTTAAGTATAAATTAAAAATTCCGAAATACAAATGGAAATTTCTGAAATACAATTAGAAAATTCTGAAATACAATTAGAAAGTTCTGAAATATAATTGGAATATTCTGAAATATAATTAGAAAATTCTGAAATATAATTAGAAATTTCTGAAATATAATTAGAAATTTCTGAAATATAAATGGAAATTTCTGAAATATAAATGGAAATTTCTGAAATTGAATTGGAATTTTCTGAAATATAATTAGAAATTTCTGAAATTCAATTGGAAATTTCTGAAATAGAATTAGAAACTTCTGAAATACAATTGGAAATGGTGTAGTTGTTGTCTATGTACTAAAGTATAACGACCTAGCCTAACCAGTTTTTTCAAAATAACTCAAAGTTGTGAGGGTATTTCAAAATCTTTGAAAATGCTTTTAGTATTACCATTAGGTCGCTTTTCAAGCTCTGACAAAAAGTGTTATTTTGAAGCAGAGTGTTAATAATTAAAATTCAAAAACGAGATCACGAGAAAATATCCATTGAAATAAAATTACATAACAAACAAAATTACTCATTCGTTGTCATACTACAAAAAAAATTATTTAGAGGATGCAAAAACATTTTTTATATAAGGAGATTCCCTAAACTTTAAAAATCTAATTAATACTATGTATTTCAGAGTTGTCCATATTCTAAATCCGCTACTAACTTGGCCGCTTATTGTAATTTTATTTGTTATGTAATTTTATTTCAATGGATATTTTCTCGTGATCTCGTTTTTGAATTTTAATTATTTAAGCGTTTAATCAATAAAAGAAGCTCGATCTGTGATCACTCATATTTCTGACCAAAAATCGATTTTTTTTATATAAAAACTCAAAATACCCAAATTCTTATAATAACTAATAACTAATAATAATTAATAACTTGGCCAAGAAAAAGAGCTCGATCTGTGATCACTCATTTTTAAGTGAATAAATTTAGCATTTAGCATTATAATGCAATAGTCTCTAATGCTCTCTAATGATTAGAGAAGAGGCACAATCAAGTATATTATCATGAAATAATTTTAACAAGGTTCAAATCGGTCTCCATGCTAACCCATAACAGCTACAACTGCTGAAAGTTTGTTTTAATTTATTGGAATGACATTTATTAGAATCAAAAACAATTTTTTGGGATTTTTGTAAATTTCGTCAAACATTATTTTTTTAAAATTATATTTTTTTTTGGTATCAAATTAAAATGGGTTATATGTAGCTGTCCAAAAATGTTTATATTTTAACATCTATGGCTAAATTAAATGCAAAAGTTATGGGCGATAACTTTCATAGCTGAAAACTAAATGTTAAATAGTATGTATCAAATATGATTTCAATTTCTATACTTCTCCGAAAATGTATTCGTCATAACATAAAGGCTTGTGTCATTACTCAAAGGAATACCAATTATATCAATATGTTAGAAATTTCACTCAAATTAACAGTGTCTTAGTTTCTAAAGAAATTCCTAATCAGTCATGAATGAAACAGTTGTTTTCCCTTATTTGAATTTCCTTCGAAATAAACACAAATAGTAAAATATTTACAGTTGGGTACACATTTTTCCTCATAATAGTTTCATAAATCATATAAAAACAGTTCTGTATTATTTTGATGCAATTTTCATAGTTTTTATACGTCTTTATATATCCCATATAAATTTTAATAATTTAAGAAAATATGTAATTTATACTAGATTATTAAACTATGTTTGATAGATTTTTTTGCCTAGGCCATAGGCTTCGATTTCGGATTACATATTGGGTTTTCAAAATACTTTTATACATAAAGAGTGAATCAGAAAAAACTTACGCACACTACTCCAGGTTTAACAAAATATTATTTTTTTAATCACGTTAGCTTTTAGAAATATGTCAGATATTATCTTTTCTAAATCATTCATTTTCAGCTATGCCAAGATGGACAGCAAAAATAAGTATGTGAATAAATAATTAATACTTTTCAAAAAAATCAATATGGACTTTCTAAAAAAAGCAAGAGGTCTGCTCATCGTCACCCTGTTTCAAAATCCATTAAACAGTATAGGGATGACTTGAAGATTGAAACAAAACCTAGACTAAGAAGATAAAAAGGTCTTCAACTATGTCGAAGAGCACTGAAAACTACTATCACTAAAGCAGTTCGTAAAGTTAAATGCTCTGATTCTTTTGTGCGCAGAGCTAATGCTGGGATGAATTCATATAAAGTTCCAGATCACAACGCGTTAAAGAACTTAGAAACAAAAATTGAGGTAAAATTGTATTTAAAAAAAATGCACCGGTTGTGTGATAGATGATCAAACTTATGTACTGGCAGACTTTTCACAACCGGGTCATGATTTTTATGTGGTTGATGAACGAGGTACTATTCAAGAAGAATACCGTGCAACAAAACAAACTAAATTACCCAAGAAGTTTCTTCTGTGGCAAGCCATTTGCAGCTGAGTGTCTACAAAAACAGCTTTTACCTTACCTTAATATTTCTGGACCGATTTTGCATCATGTCACTATGGAAAAAGGCCCTTAAGTGGTATTCAAATCCAAAAAGGCAAAATCTATAATGGGAGGATTTCCGGAAAAAAGTGGATAAAGTTATAAATACTGAGTAATAGTTATGCTAATATTTTAATGTTTAATGAATTTGTAAAACATTTCAATAAATTTTTCAGAATTTTTATATTGAACGGATTGAGTTTTATTTAACTAAATACAAGTATACATTTTTTGGGCTCACTTTTAATGACTGCGATTCATTATATTTTTTTCATTTAAACAAATTTTCATACGAAATTTATAAATGAATATGAGTGTTAGTCTATCACTTTTTATATAAGCCCATTCTTATGTTGTTATGGTTAATTTAGACATATAGCACTACTTCAGTTTCAAATAAAATATTCATAAATCAATTTCGTCTCCAACTATACATTAGCATATATATTTTGACCAATTCATTAGGGGTTAAGTGATTTTAGAAGATAATTACATGAAGTTAAATGAAAATTTGAAACAAATTTTACATACAAACATCCTATATCTTTGTGAATGGAAATAAATAAGTGTAAATCTTAAAATTGTTCATCTACACTCAGGTCTCGTTTTATGCGGATTTTTATTATGCGGATTAAAATTTATGCGATTTTTAAATACAATATGAGATTATATCATCTAGTGATGAAAGTAACGTTGAACCAATTCCAAACCGATGCAGACAATTATTCAGTGATTCAGATTAATCATGCATATTTACAGAATTTCCTTAAAAAATGTGTTAGCTCATTTTCACTTTTTCTGTAATTATAAATATTTTTGTTTATTTTTTTTCAACGTATTTTGTTTTTATTGTTTAAGTAAATTAAATAAATATATTTTTGTTGGTTTTTTTTATGCGATTTTGTTCTGACTTTTTAATTATAATCTGAATTTATGCGGTTTTTCAGAATTTTGGAACGAATCATTAGTTTTTGTATGAAGCTAGAGTATCGTTTTATGCGAATTCAATTTATGCGATTTTTTTTGGAATTCGTTTGTACATTATTTTGTAAATATGTAAAATTTACTTTTTTAAAAAATAATGTAAAAATTACTGAGTATTATCCATATTTTCTGAAAATCAAATTTGCAGCCACCCTGCTTAAATAACTAATAAGATAAAAGGGTATTAAAATAGTCCACATCGAACGGAAACTAAAAGGCAGAATTTTTCTTTACCTTATTGTATAGAATGTGTTCAACCAAATTATTACATATCTCTGGATGTTAAAGCCCGAAATATCAAATATTCAATGTCTCTGGCGCATTAATCTGGCTATATTTGACGGATAATATGGTTTATATTGGCTCTGGCGGACGCTGTGGTTTGTCGCATATTCGCAAAGACCTGTTACTTAAGAAAATATTACACGATCTTGGTGGCCAGTTCATATCACCCCCAAATATATGACGTATAGCGCTTGCCGTTTACGATGGCCTGATCGTGCTCAACTAAATATTTACCAAAAAAAAAATCCAAACCAAACAGTAATCTCATTTGGATTGACATCGTTCCAAATATCGTTAGAATTGACAACGCTACACGCAGAGAAAAAATATAGTTGTCCATGGTTATTGTAACCATTTCAATATTGTTACAGGTTTTCTATTTACATGGTTGTGATAACCATAATATGGTTATCTTGCAATTCACATGATTGTCACAAACATATACTTGTTTACTGTAACCATTCATTCAACCAATCATTTAAATCGTAAATTAACCATATTATGGTTACCACAATCATGTAAATAGTTACTGTGACTATAATATTGTTAAAAAACTTGTAACACTATTTAAATGGCTACAGTAACCATGAACAACTATATTTTGTCTCTGCGTGTAGTCTAAATGTTGCAATACCTATTAAAAACTATTTAGAAAGAAGTGGTTTGGAAGTTTTGCCTCACCCGCCTTATAATACAAACCTTGACCCGTCCGACTATTATTTTTTCGATGTATGCAGAATGCTCTCTCTGGGATATGCCTCACTTTAGAACATAGTATCCGAAATTGGCTTTATTCGTTCCTGGATTCAGAAGATTAGCACTACTTTTGGCTCGCAATCCATATGTTGCCAGAAAGATGGGAAAAGATCATTGCTAACAATGGCCAATACTTTGAATTAGTTTATATTTCAAAAGAAAAACTAAAAATTTGAAGAAAAAAAAATCCTGCATTTTACCAAAATTTTTGATTTTCCTCACATAAACGAAATCTGCATTGTGTAGTTTAAAAGTTATGGTCAATTATTTTGAAACCTTATTAAATATTCAAGAATAAAATATTTGTAAGACTTATTTTTTCAAAAATATTGTGGTTTTATTTCATATTGTTCAGATTACGAAGATTTTCGTAACAGTCTTTCTGCATGTAGGATGTAAAAATTCATATATTGTTACATAATTGTAAATTTTAAATAAAACCGAAAATATTTATATGAATAAATTAAAAAATATGAAGACATCACTTTGTATTTATAAACGAGTATCGAAAGTATTTAAGTAATGTATATAAGAAATGTAAAATTTATTGTAGCTGTCTAAATAACCATAGGCAACCACTTGAATAAACTCGGTGATTTTTAAAGAAACAATAAAAAACACCCAAAATACACTTTGACAATCAATAGGTACTTTGAGATCAATTGAAGTACCACTTGTGTCACCAAAAGACGAAATATCAAAATAAAAGATGAAATATTTTAAGTACCTATGTATAATATTTAATATGTATTTCTAAAAACAATTCATGTATACATGAATATGTATAAAATGTAATTAAGTAGGTACAGAAGCCTAAACAAATAACTTGAGACAATTGCTGTTATAAGTACATTATATGTATATAACTGTCTTATGTGTAGACAATAGTAGGGAGGGTATATTGAATTTGTGCAGATGTTTGTAACGTCCAAAAATATTAGTCAGAATCACTTTCAGAGTCGATTAAACGATGTCGGTCCGACCGTCCGTCCGGCTGGTTGTCCAAGTAAACTTTGTGCGCAAAGTACAGGTCGCAATTTTGAAAATATTTCGAAAAAATTTTATACATTTAATTTTTCCAGCCCAAAGACCACGTCTATTGAAACTGGCTGTAATCGGTCCATTATTTCATCTAGCCACCATACAAATGTCCTCCCGAAATTGGACTTTATCGGTCATAAATGTTTAATTTATATATGTAGCTACACAAGTCTTGCTCCAAATAAGTTTTATATATACGGAATTCATGTCACCAAATTTTATTATGATCGGTACATAATTAGTCATAGATCCCATATAAGACCTGCTTCCGAAAATCACTCTAACGTGCATAAATCTCCTAAAAATGTTGGTAACCACATAAAATTCAACATAAATAACTTTCATATAGGCATAAATCACACGACTTACTTTCATGGTGATCGGTTCATAATTGGTCATAGCTCCCATATAAGGCCCTCTTCCGAAAACCACTCACGAATATAAATTGTTGAAATTTTCCCAAAAAATTTGTTGCTCATTTACTGAGTGTAGGGTATTTATTTTTATATTTTCTTACTTGTTCATATATGTATACATATGTATGTGTGTGTAGTATACATATGTGTGCTAATATACCAAACAAATATACTTTGTCATTATCTATCTTCTCTGATCATTAGTAGTACTATAGCACTTTCAAAAATTTAATGAACTTTAAGTACTCTCAATATGTATGATATTTATGAACACAATATAATCAAATCATACTTGTGACTTAATTTATCATTGTAATATAATTGTATTTTCATGATTGATTTGACCACTATGCACAAAAAAAAGAGTTATATATTTTAAATTATACTCAAATCAAACTAGACATTTTTAAATATCATCACACAGCACTTGAATTAAAATAAATGAAAACCAATACTTCAAAATGTTATAACATTTAATAAATGTAAATATTTTGTTAAACAAAATTTTGTTAAATAATTGTGTCACTACAATCACAATAATTATATGTATTTACATATTTCATTAATGTCATGAAACTTACAAAGATATTTACATAATTATGCTTTGTACTTACATTACATGTAATTATAATTTCTAGAAAATTATTTAATGATAAACAAAATGCATACATACATATTTATTGATTCAATGCAATACATATAAAACTATGTCATCTGTCAATTAAAATTATTGAAATTTTTGCAGATATATAATTGAATTCAAATCTAAAATTTGTTTATACCCTTCACCATGAGTTTCAAGGCTATATACTAGGGTATGCATTCGACTAATGATCGTTCGATTAATCGAATAATTTCTTACGAATAATTATTCGAACAATTTAAAAATTACCATTTTCGAATAACGAATATTTCGAACAATTTTATATAGAATAATCGAATAAAACGAATAAATGTTCATATATATTTAAATTTATTAAATTGCTTAAAATTTTTCATAATTCCAAATTTAAATAAGTAAAAATCGCTCACAAAAATTGTATTTTTTCTGAAATTCGACAAATAACTAAAAACAAAAGGACTTTCGATCACTGTAGATGAGTGTTCCGATAGCTCCTTCTATAAATATATAAATATTACTGCAAGAAGTTTCAATTCTAAAAACAAATCTTTCAAAATTTTTAACTTTGGACTTGAACCAATGAAAATAAAAGGTACAAAATAAACTATTTGTTATTTAGCTGGCGAAATATTAGAAGAATCGCAATTAATAATCAAAATTTTAACTTAGATTAAAGTGGAGTTGAAGTCATTTTGAAACGGTCGTCGAAAGTGATATTGAGGATGACATTTATAATGATTACATTGAAATAGATGAAGGCCATGATCTTAAAATATATGTATATAAGTGATGTTATTAACCGCGTACCTAATTGTTGCAAAATATTTAATAAATCGAATGATAAACACAAATATTGCAAACTAACGTTTTGTTGCAAGAAAAGCATGGAGTTCGTCTTATACATGTTTTGAACATCGTTGAACATTTTTGTCTAACATGGTAATAAACTTTTTGCGTATTTGTAAATGCGTCAATCATGGACTGCCTGACTTCAAATTAGCCACGTTTACTGACAATGATATCAAACTTTGGACAGATTCCCTTTATTGTGTAATTCCCCAAGACCACTTTATTAAGCAAAGATTCGGCAACGTTGATAGTGCTTGATGTATAATACAATTTGTTATAAATAATTTAGAAATAGCGAAAAATTAATTTACTAAAGAATTAGTTACTCAATTTAAAACCCGAATTAATGAACGACATAAAAAAGTTCTTAACACGTTTATATTGTACTTGAATTCAGGATCTTGTCCAACTAGCTCAAATTTTTTAAAGCATAGCTCCAAAACGGAAACTAAAGGGTTTGCTAGTAAATTGCTCGGGAGTTAATCTGATCAGAATATTTCTGATGAAAGTTTAATGATGGACTATATTTTCGAATGATTTTTAACATTATCAACACTTGAATTGTTAACGTTATTTTCGGTTTTTATTGAACAATAAAATATTAAAAAACCGACCGATCAAAACTTCATTCTTTACTTTTTTAAAAAAAATTAAAATTTATTCGAGTAATTCGATTAATTTTAAACGTGTGATCGAATTATTCGAACAAGTTAAAATCTCTTATTCGTTTTATTCGAACAAGAAAAAAATCGAATAATTCGAATACCCTACTATATACATATATGTAAGTTTGTCATTCCGTTTGTAATTTCTACATTTTTCATTTGCGTTCCCCCTAACTATATATATTCTGGATCGATATATACAGCGGAGGCTATATGGTCATGTCCGTCTGACTGTAAGTTGAAATCAATTTTCCGTAGCCCAAAAATAACTTACAAAAATTACTAATATACAATGTTGGACCTATTCAGTAAAATATTTTTTAACCCGAATTTTTTTTTAACCAAAAAAAGTTTTTATCACAATTTTTTTACACTAAACCAAGTAAGATAGTATGGTCGATCAAGCCCGACCATATAATACCCTACACTAAGTAAAAGAGCAAAAACTTTTTTCTTTTAAAATTTAAATAATTTATATTTTTGAGTCATTTTTGGAAGCGGGCCTAATATGGGAGCTATGACCAATTATGGACCGATCACCATGTAATTATGTCGTGTGATTTATGTCTTTATTAAAGTTAGCTATGTTGAATTTTGTGTGTATACCAAAATTTTTAAGCGATTTATGCACGTTAAAGTGATTTTCGGAAGCGGTTCTATATGGGAGCTATGACTTATTATGGACCTGTCGTAACAAAATTTGGTGACATGAATTTTGTATATATAAAACTTATTTGGATCGAAATTTGTGTAGATACCTATATAAAGTAACCATTTACGAGCGATAAAGTCCAATTTCGGGAGGACATTTGTATGAGGGCTAGGTGAAATAATGGACCGATTTTAGCCAGTTTCAATAGGCTTGAAAAATAATATGTACCAAATTTGATCGAAATATCTTCAAAATTGCGACCTGTACTCTGCGCACATTTACATGGACAGCCAGCCGACCAGTCGGACGGACGGACATCGTTTAATCGACTCAGAAAGTGATTCTAAGTCGATCGGTATACTTTAAGGTGGGTGGTGTAAGGTATAAAAATTAAAAAAAAAAATTAAATTTTGTTTATCTAAAAATATTTAAAATTTTTATTTTAAAATATAATTTGGTGAAGGGTATATAAGATTCGGCACAGCCGAATATATCTCTTTTCAACCTCAACGCAAAATTGCAACTGGATACTAGGGTATTCATTCAAGTAATGATTATTCGTTTAATCGAATAATTTCTTACGAATTATTATTCGAAGAATATAAAAAAAAACAAGTCTTTTAAAATGTATGCGAAATAAAATATGCTGGTGTGTGGCGTGAACATATGTATATTGGCACAATCGCAACTAATAATGAAAATATTAACTTAGATTAAAGTGGTGCTGAAAGTGATGGCGAATGTGATTTTGAAACGATCGCCAAAAGTGATATTGAGGATGACATTTATAATGATTACGTTGAAATATACGAAGGCCATAATCTTAAAATATATATAAGTGATGTTATTAAACGCGTACGTAAGTGTTGCAAAATGTTTAATAAATCTAATGATAAACACAAAATATTGCACACTTACGTTTTGTTGCAAGAAAAACGTTTATATTGTACTTGGATATTGGATCATGTCTAAAATTTCGCACACGTTATCCTCCTGATAAAACGACAAACGCTGTTGAAAACAGTAAGAATAGGTCCCTGATTTCTCCTAGCCTCAAATTTATTCCCAGAATATGAGTGTGTGGTACATAAATGCCTATAGAATAACAGTATCCATACAAAATTCCCTTCTACAGAAAGCTAATATTCGTTATTGAATATTTTTGAAACTGTTATAGTTAGAGTTTTCAAACTTCATTTAAACTGCTTCTTCAATTGTAATGCAAACGAATTATAACAAGTTTTCAAACTTTATATGAACTACTTACTACTACTTTGGCTAAAATTTATATTCACATAACACAGGCTCGGATCCAGAAGGAGTGAAATAGGAATCCCCCATTTAATAAAATTCATTCATAATATCTTATTTTCCTACGATTGTAGTAGGAAAGCGCACCGGGTTGAGCTAGCTGACATTATTTTAAATAAGTACAAAGTTTTATTCGTAATAAAATTTAAAATTTTGTATGGAAATTTTGTTTTATAAACCTTTGATGAATTTAAAAACTGATTATGAGTAAATGGCATAATTTATTATTCACCTTAAATGACAATAAGTCATATAAAGGCATAAAATAATACTACATTGATCTTTATCTATTATTTAGCATTACTATTCATCAACCATAATACAACCTAAATCACATCAATAGCAAATAAATTCATTTAACTTTAGATTTGTCTTTGCACTAAAATGTTTTTATAATTTATGGTACTTCAACACTGTTCAAACTTTTTAAAAGTTTGATTTTATTTTCTCTGATGTTTGCACTTGACATAACATAAATATTCATAAACAAATATATGCAGATATTTATGTTATTACATGAATGTTCATATACATTCGTATATTCTGAGTGTGTGTGCTTTTTTTTACCAATAACACCTTAATACATTTAAGAAATCAATATGTTTTTATATTTATTTTACCTGTTGCTGAATGCAAATTGCATGAATATTCATGAACATCGAAGAATACATGCAATATCTATATATATATACATTAGGGTGGCCGTTTTTTGCATTCTTGAGATTTTCGTTGGTTTTTCGTCTTCTAGAAAATCGGAAAAATAAAGTGTTGAACAAAAATTTAATTAAAAATCATAAAATATCATGAAAGTTTGCAATTTCCAATTTCGTAAATAAGCAATCCAAAGAAACAATCTGAATTTAAATATTTGAAAACTGACTATGAAATGTTTTTTTAAGAAATAATTTTAAAAAATATGTGTGTCAAAAACATTCTCATATTTTTCTCTTATTCATAATCAATTTTAATAAAAGGTTATTGAAATTTCGTTTAACAAAATTTAAAAAAATCGGGATTTGGGAATAAGCTTCCTGAATTCTTTCGTGTCACTTTCAATATTGGAAAATTCAAATCAAATGACCACAAACTCTACCCCCTCTATCCTCTATCCCATAACCTATTTTCATTATCCTAGTTCCAATACATTGCATTGCATGAAATTAAATTTTACACAAATTTATTTTTTTGCAAATAAATCTGTTGACCTAAAACTCAAATCTTCAAAAAAAATTAGCAATTTCTAAACTTCATACGATTTTGCTATAATTTTCAGCATATGAGCTCTAGATGACAAAGAACAATTTTAGACCTTGGGAGCATCGAAATAAGAGCATAATATGGTCCACCCTAATATACATACATATGTATATACATTTGATTATTTTGTTGTTGTGTGCTACAAATTTAAATAAAAATACGTCGTATTTAGAAATCTGTACTCAATGTATGTAATCATACTTACATGTATACACTTATGAATATGTACATATGAATGTGCATAACAACATAGAGTAAATATTATTTATTATATGTATAAACAAATATGAAAAATAAGTGCATTTCTGGATTAAGTTTATGCTCTTTTCCCAATAAAGCATCAATATTTATATTCAAAGATAAAATCCAACAAAAATTATTTAGATATGGAAAAAAGGTATAAAGTTATTTAAAGAAAATACTTAATACAGAAGCAAATAATTACACATTGAACTTTTAATAATATTAATAATGTATTAGTAAGATGGTTTAAAAGATTATGCAAAATGCTTTTAAATGTGAATGGAAAATTAAAGAAATTTTTAAAAAAAAAATACTACTTATATTAATATGTTTTAGATATACATTCACAAACTGTTTGCTACCTATTTTCCCAATAAGCATTTTTACTGGAATTCAAGTTGTAAGCAAGTGTCATTCAAGCCTTGAATTATAGTCAAGCAATTGAATTACAGTTGTATTATACTTTATTTCAATAGCATTCTCCAGTAAAAAGGAAACATAAATTCAAGCCATATGTTTTTTGTTTGAAAAATAAATAAATTTTCAAATATTTTTCATGTTTAAAGTATAATTACATTTGCATTCAAGTCAAATTCCAACAAAATGTTCAAGTGCTTGAATTTTTGGGGCTTTGGTGCTTCCTGGGTTGAATTGGAAGCATCGTCTGACCATGCTTCTGCGAATATGAGGCTGATCAAACAGTGACTCTTAAAGGAGCTTTGGTAGAGCGACATGATAACAGAGTTTTTTCAGACTAAATTACAAAATATTGTTATGTGATTTCAACAGGCCACAGGCCATACATCCAATAAAACAAAATGCGTGAAAAAAATCTTGGATTTATGCTTTCTCGTTTCGTTGATCAGAATTTGTCTGGTTTGTAAAAGGTATTGCAGTGTATTCGAGTGTTGTCATGATAGAATATTACGGTTTCATGTCTGGCCGCATATTCTGGGTGTTTTTTGGCATATTCTTTGATTCTTCCTAAAGATGGTGGTAAAAGTTTATTAGAAATCAGCCTCCTATTAGGGCCCATGTTTTGACCAACCGGTGATTCTTTGTTGATTTTCTGGAGATAATCATATATGTACTATAACATCACCACTATAGTGCAGAAATGATAAAATTATCAGCACCAGCGACAAGATACAACCATAAAAAGAGTTACAAAACATTTTACAAAAAGAGGTTGTTGATTAAGATTGTTTAATTAAACAAGCTTTGTGGTGGACAGAAATATTAACAATTTTCGTATAATGTCTATAACTATTTTTAACACCAAGTTTAATACAAATGGTTACCAATATATTTGAAATAAAAAGGGAATCAAGAACGGGACATAATTGTTTTTCGATCGCATTTAGAAAATCTACTAATTAAAACATTCGCTAATAGTTGTCTTGTTGAAATAATTGCATCAGTTTTTCTTTAAAATTGTTTCCCGTCACGTTTGTAATACAAATTAGTTCATATAATTTGATATAAAGCTTTTTACATATCTCTAGTAATTATTATCAAGTATCGCATTGATGCCTCCCTTCTTTTCTTAGCCATCTAAATAAGCATTTATTTTGGAAAAAACTTACAATTATGATGCGAATGCGACACACTTTAAAAATTCAGTACCTTATTTTAGTTAAAGCCACAAAATAATGATTTGATAGAAATTTCAAGAAAGTATAGTTATAACAAATGATAATTTAGTTATAACAATTTATACACAGAGAAAACAGATTCGTAGTAGCTACCGAATTTGTTGCCAATGGAATGATTCTGCCTTGGTGACTGAATTTTAGAAGAAGTAACAAAATCTTGGTTGCTTCAACCGAAATTCTTCTTTATTAACGGATTTTCTGTTGCTAGAACCGAAAAATTCTTTGTGTGCAACTCAATCATTCGATTGGCAACAAATTCAGTTGCAACAACGAATCTGTTTTCTCTGTTTAATTAATCGAGTTGTTCTCTTTTAATACCAACCATCACAAAAATGGGAAATATATAGATTTTTTCATTCCATTTATAAGACATCAAAATATTTGATGCAGACCAACAATATTATATATATTCTGGGTTTTCAAAATAACCTCAGATGATCTAGCTATGTCCATCCGTCTGTCTGTCTGTTGAGAACATGATAGCACCCAAACGAAAGGAGCTTGCTGGCTGAAATTTTCCCAAAATACTATCAGAGCAGTCATAAATATGTTGATTATGCAAAAAATATTTTATTGTCACATATTGATGGTGTGTATACAAGATTCGGCACAGCAGAATAATATTAAATAATAATTAATATTAAAGAATAAATAACAAGTAAGAGTGCTATATTATAACATTCTTACTTATTATTTATTTTTTGGTATCAATTTGTTTTTGAATCGAAATATTTAATAAAATGTGTGCAATCATACTTAATAGAAATATATAGTATGTATACTAAAGTGTCCCTTGTTGACAAGGCACCCCCCTGAAAACTTTCGTAATGACTATAAAATACCAGCAAACAATTTTTAGCTTGTTCTAAGAAGGGCAACCAGTGCCGACTTTCGATTTAGTTTTGAGGTGCATTTACAAGGGGAAACATTGGATTTTTTTCAGTTTTTTTTTTAAATTTTGCTATTATGTAATTACTTCTTAATTATCGTTCTAATGAGATATAAAAGACTAAAATTGGTTAAAAAATGTTAAAGTTATTAAAAAATCGCCAGGCCATTAACGTGTCTCAGGCCACTAGAACAAGAAATGTAGGAACAAAATTGAGAAATATTAAAACAAAAGTTATTCTTACTTCAAATATATCCATATTTACTTGTATATAAGTTTTTATCTTCATAGGATACTGTTAACCTATTCGCAGGTATAACCAAAAATAAATATTTTTTAACGGCATTTTCAAAACTTCAATTTCAAATTTTTAAAAATTTTGTTAAACAAATTTCAGAATTTTTTGATCATTACTTGGGGATTTATTGGAAACATAATAGGGAATAAAAATCTGAAAAAATATGTCAATACCTCCTATAGTTTTTCCGTACCTGCGATTTAAATTTTGCGATTTTCGAGAAAAAAAATTTTTTTTGGCCATATTTTGGCGAATGAGCCGAATTTCCTTACTGTTATGATTTTTAAGTAAAACAAATTCAGAATATTATAGTCCAGGTCAATTTAAATATAGTCTGAATGTTTTACTAATATTGGAAAACGTTAAGCCTTAAATCTTGAGGGTCAAAGGTCAAATTTTTCAATATTTGGAATTTTTCATGGATAGATAGCGAAATCTATATATATAAAAATGAAATGGTCCATGTATGTAATGTCATCACGTGATAACGGCTGGAGCGATTTGGCTGATTTTTTTTTATTCGATTTGAAATTTTCAGGAGATGGTTTGTAAAGAAAAAAAAGTAAAAAATTACGGCTAAAACCGGCATTTTTGAGTCCAGTCAACTGTAATAAAAAGCCCCTAAAGTATGCAGTACAAATTTAGATATTTTATTTGCAAATAAATAAGAACAGGCAGGGTTGGAGAAACTTGACGAACTAACATTAGTAAATGCTACCGGGCGAAGCCGGTGCGGTCAACTAGTATTATATATTTTTAGGACGATTTTGATGAAACTTAAGAAAAATATAAAATGAAGTCTAGTATTCACAATGACAGCGCAAAAATGGAAATTAACCCTTAATAGCACTTGGGGTCCAAATGACCCTGAACTTTTAAAATCACGTAAAACACAGTCTTTTTGATCCCAACTGCTTTTAAGGGTTAATTTCCATTTTTGTGATGTCATTGTAAAGACTAGACTTCATTTTATATTTTTCTTAAGTTTCATCAAAATCGTCCGTTTTGGCTCATTCGCCAAAATATGGCCAAAAAATTAGTTTTTCTCGAAAATCGCAAAAATTAAATCGCAGGTACGGAAAAACTATAGGAGGTATTGACATACTTTTTCACATTTTTATCCCTTTTATGTTTCCAATTAATCCCCAAGTAATGATCAAAAAATTCTGAAATTTTGTTAACAAAATTTTTAAAAATTTTAAATTGGAGTTTTGAAAATGCCGTTAAAAAAATATTTTTTTTGGGTTATACCTGCGGATAGGTTAACAGTATCTTATGAAGATAAAAACTTATATACAAGTAAACATGGCTATATTTGAAGTAAGAATAAACTTTTGTTTTAATATTTCTCAAAACATGTTAATTTTGTTCCTACATTTCTTGTTCTAGTGGCCTGAGACATGTTAATGACCTGGCAATTTTTTAATAACAATTACGTACACATTTCGATTCTTTTAAATTAAATTGCAAAAGTAATTATTTAATGGAAAAAATTTAAAAAAAAAACACTGAAAAAAATACAATATAAATGCACCTCAAAACTAAATCGAAAGTCGGCACGGGTTACCCTTCTTAGTACAAGATAAAATTTTTTTTGGTGGTATTTTAGGTCATTACGAAAGTTTTCAGCGGGTAATGTTTCAACATTTCAAAAAATTTATTTCTAAGGGACAATCTAATGTATACATATTTGCAGCTTTCAGCCTAATTTGTTGATGATAACAATTAAGCTTATTTATGTGTAAAGTGAAAATATCACCCACATTTATATATGTTCATATTTACATCATACGACTCACTAGAGACCATCAAAAATAATTATGCACATATAAATTTCACTTTAAATATACCATTTTTCGGAACTATATTAAAGCTACTTATAACGCATTAATGGATACTTTCAGTTATGTTTATAACAAAAGAAATACCAAAATCCCGGGAGTTAATAGTATAACAAAGTACATGTAAAAATATGCACAGACCTTTTAAAACTTTTGAAATAGAAAAAACCAAAGAAATTAATTAAATAACACAAAACTTTCAAATTTGTTAAAATAACTAATAATGTCAATACAGTTTTGTAAATGCATATATTTTTGGAAAATAATTAATGCAGATGCATTTATAAATATACTATGTATAAGTATATTTGTGAGGTGCATTTGAACGTATGCATATGCATGAATTATTATTTGATTTGGGTATTTAATTTAGTTTTAAAGTAGATTTCAATGTTAGTAAAATTTAGCATTTGAATAATGTTTTAAATTTACATATTTAAATAAAAAAACATATTTCCTATACATACCTTTACGTATTTGTATATCTACATTGTATATAAGTGTTTATAGCTTCATTATTAAATTTAAATTATGTCCATAAATATATTTGTATCGTACCTTCAAACAGAGAGAGTAAATTAAATGAATAAATACTAAAAACAAGTTTATTATTAATTATTTAGTTTAAACAAAACTTTATGGAGAATTTATGTAGTATTGTGATTTTACATACCATAACGAAGAAAAATGTATTTTTGGAATAACTGTGTACAATTTTTTCTAACATTTTTCAAAATTTTGTGTGAAAAATGTTAGTCTGTGATGTGAAATACGCAGAAAAGCTAAGTCATTTATAGCTAAATTAAGATAAATTCTTGGCAATGTTATTATAATTGTGAATTATAGAGAAGGGAAACAAATTCCAAATTCGTTGAAATTTGTAAAACAATTTTTGAATTGAAATACGAAATTTTAACAGCCTAACTATAAAAGCCTTAAAGTAGATTTTAAGTCCATAAAGTTGACTATTATTTCGTACCATAAAACAAATTTCAAATATAATTTAAAATGTTGTTTTTTTTTTAAAAAAAACTTTTTATTTTTTTGACAGGTTTTTTTTATAAATTTTGTTAAACAAATTTCAGAATTTTGATCATCACATTTAGATTTATTGAGATTATAATAGGAAAAAAAATATGAACAAATTTTGTCAATACCATTGGGATTTATTGAGATTATAATAGGGAATAAAAATATGAAAATATTTTGTCAATACCTCCAGTGATTTAAATTTTTCGATTTTCGGGAAAAACAACTTTTCTATATTTTCTCAATGTACTGATGTGCACTATGGCCACCATAGTACATATCATTGAATTGGTAGACCAGTTGCCAGGTATTATCTTACTTTGGTTCTCACATGGCGGTTAAAGAAGAATTTGTTTACTGTTTTGGTCTTATCTGGTTTGTTGCACTCATTTGAATACCACACAAACAATCTAAAACGATTTCTATGAAATTTAATTTTCAATGCAAATTAATCATCTACATATCTACAATACATTATTTACTGTCGGCTAAATTAAATTAAATGTATAAGCAATCAAAAATTCAATTAAAAACTTTCTTATATATGGTTACAAATAAATTAACCTTATACAAAAGTCATCTATCTTTTCTTTTATATTTGTTTACCCAGCATTATTAAACCTTAAATAAAAGTTCTAAAACAGGAGAAAAAAACTTATTTAACATATAAATATTTTTCTATTACCACTTGATGCATTAGAAATATAATTAAGTGTGTGTGGGTATCAATTTTCACAAAATAAACACAATCAAATTGTTAAATAAAACTAAATAATTATTAAGCATTTAACCCAAAGATTTGACTTGAACACATAAAGTAACACTCAAGTACGTACATATTTATATTAGCCTTCTCTTTTTAACCACACAAATTCGATTAAGAAGAATAAAAATCCAATTTATTGTATAAACAAACGAGGGCAGTAAGAACTGTGATTTAAAAAATCTGAGAGAAAATTTATTTTTCAAAATTTCTAACAAATAAATATAAAAATAATAAATGTAGAGTACTTTCTCTAGCAAAGTAGCAGTTTAGCAAAAACCAAAAACAAAATACATTAGAACTACTTTTTCACTTCTTTACACTTTTGCTTTCTAAACTATTTGAGGTAATTTTGTTTTTGATATTTCATGACATTTTATTTTAGTTTTGGAAATAAATTCAATACCATGGCAGAATCAACCAGGTACAATTAATAGAAAGTATGTTCTCTATTATAATTTCCCAAAAATGTCAAACAAAAGAAAATGAAAAATATCAAAATGGAATGTCTAAAAAAAAAAAATAAATTAAATTCCAGTTTTGTTGAAAAAAAAAACAATTTAGAAAAGTTTATGTGTAAAAAAAATTAATTTTACGAAATAAAAATGTGAAAAATTTAATTTTAACGCAAACAAATTATAAAAACGCGCACAAATCAAATGAAAACATAAAGTGATAATATCCATAGTTTGACGTTGTAGGGGTAAATATTGACAGCTCTCCCTAATAATTGTACCTGGTTGATTCTGCCATGTTCAATACTATTTCTAAATAAATTTTATAGAAAAAAAAGAAAAAAAAAACAAAATAATGTGGACAAATCCGAAGAAAGAAATCGAAAACTGCATTACAAATTCAATCTATGGTTCGAAAATAAGATTTATCGACAGCAAATTTTAAAGGTACGTTCACAATGTGTAAAATTTTGTGTCACTAAATTGCTCTTTAACACTTTTACCAGTGTAATACCGCTAATATATTTTTTTAAAACTTTTTATTTACAATCTATTTTACAATATTTAGTAAATTTGGTAAATTATATATAGTAGGAATAAATTAATAAAATAGCATTTGGTGTGAATCACAAAAACTATTGTTTATTCTTCGTTATTGAACTAACAGATATTAATTTAGTTAAATAGTTCCCCGAGATATAAAAAAATTAATTTAATTAAAAATATATCAAAGGTTTTACGATATCCGCAATCTGGCTGGCTGTCAATGTAAACTTTGTGTACAAGGACTAGGTAGCAATTTCGAAAAAAAAATTCAATTTTATTTGTTGTTTTCAATATAAAATAAGAAAGAAAATGTTCGTTCGCATTTAGTGAGCCAGGCCCATAATCTCATACAAATTTTGGTATCGGTATAAAATTCAACAGAAATAAGTTCCATATAAGAATAAATCATACGACTTTATTTGATGACGATCGCTTCATAAATCTTATAAAACTTTTTGAATCTTAATAAAATTTAACAAACATAAGTTTCATTTAGAATGAAATTACGCGATCTAATTTCATAACGATCGGCTTTCATATAATCGCACTTAAGAAATAAATATCTTATAAAAATCGATATCGAACCAAAATTTTTCCTATATCTATTGTATATATGCAATAATCATACTAATGGATGATGATCAGTCCATAATAGCCATAACTCCCACATTTGATCCACTTCCAAGACTAACTATAACAACCATAAAACTCTTGAAAATATCTTTATTAAGACGAACTTGTACCAGTACCAGCATCAACAATATTTTATGATGAATGCTACTTAATCACAAATTTGGAACATATAAAGTATGTGAAGACTTGGAAAAAGTGTATTTTTCGATAGTTATTCCAAAAAGTTATCTAAACAATTTCTTAGAAGATGTATATGGAATCTATACTATATAAAATGAAAATTTTTTATACCATGGGAAAAATTATCAAATCACATAGTAGATATCAAAACATAATAACCCATTTTAGATGGCCCAATATGTTCTGAATTATTTTGTGAAGAGGTCCGATAACACTGTTCCTGGTATCGATATTATAGCCAAAAAAAAACTAAAAATCGCATTTTTGTGATTTTTCGAAACTTTTTTGGGAATTGCGGGATTCCTGATAACAAAATTCAAAATTTGTTTTTATTTTGGCATTTTCAATTGAAAAATCGATATACACAGAAAAAATTATATTTCAATTCAAACATTTATCCCATATTGAACTGGGGCCAAATTACCGCATTCGTGATCGAATGAGCTATCGTATCGAAAAATGATTTCGATATCGAAATTATGATAAAATGTACTAAATTTCTTGCTCGATATCGAATGCCATAATCTCAAATAAGAAAATTACGATAAATTTTACTCAATATCGAATGCGGTAATTTGGCCCCTGGTTTCAATTACTTCATAATTAAATCAAGTATTCATTTGCTCAAAAACTAAATTTCTTGATATTTTCTATTGAATTTTGAGTTTTGAATTTGATTATTTTGACAATTGAATATACAATTTTCCTTATTGGTTGAATTTCAAATACAAAAATTATTGAATAGTTAATTTTCGTAATTGAAACACAAAAAATAACAAAAATGTGTTTTCAATTGCGAAAATTATCTATTCAATAATTTTTGTATTTGAAATTCAAGTTTTCCCCATTTAATTTGCCACGTAAAAAACATAAGATAGACATATTATATATCAATGGATAGAGGATTTTGTCTACTTTTCAGTAATGTATTTTTTTATTGAAAATGGAAAAAAAAAAAAATTTTAAATTTATAATCACGAATCCCGCAATTCCCAAAAAAGTATTGAAAAATTCCAAAAATGGGATTTATTTCGTTTTTTTGGCTATAATGTCCATACCAGGGGCGGGGTTATCAGAACCCTTTACAAAATAAGTGGGAACATATTGGGCCATATAAAATAGATTACTATATTTTGATATCGACTATGCGATTTGAGAATTTTTGCCCTAAAGTTGAATTTTACATAAAAAATAGGCGTTTTTTGAATGGACCTGGTCCCCTCGTTATCAAAAATTATCAATTTTTTTTTCATTTAAAATATTTGACGTAAAGTTAGTTTTTCAAAAAGTACAAATTAATTATACATACTCTTAGAATTTTTTTAGATAACTTAAAAAGAATAAAAGTACTTTTTTCCCAAAAAAATAGCAAAAAATCGCCTTTTTTAATTTTTTTAAATTCAAATGCATGTAACTTTGGATCCAGTCATGATTTTTAAACAATTCTTTCTTATTTGATATATACATTTGTTGTTGAACCTATAAAAGAAAAATGGATAATTGGAACCGCGGTCGTCAAAAAACTGGAGTAGGGTGGGTAAAAATGTTGAAAATTTAATTTTCAAATGCGAATATCTCCTAATCTATAAGAGATAATTGATATCTACGAGGAAGTTTTATGTAGAGCTCGACGAGAATTTTTTTGAAAACGGAACACAAACGAAGAAATAGGATAATTTTTAAAATTGAACATACCCGAGGTGTCCTACTTTGGGGACCCCTGGCCCCGCTCCTGGTGCGCCCATGAGGTCCAAATTCAAAACTTAAACTCGACAACACTTCCTCTTTGCGCATGTGAAATTTCAATCGGACTAAGCGTTTAGAAGTTACAGATTTATTTCCCTCTTTTTTTATTCTCATACCACTATGCAACGGTAATAAAACATTTTCACAATTTATGCAAAACGATTCTGAGAAAATCCGATAACGGATTCATGAGTGTAATTTTGTATGAATAAAAGGCAACTGCTTACAATGTTCACTCAAGATTTGAGCAATGATGAAAACGGAAAATTTCGATATTGCGCCAAGAATTTGTTTTATACCGAAAAAAGGGAATATTTTACAAAAAAAAAAAACCTTATAAATACAAAAGCCATCTTGTGAGATCCAACTTTTGCACGAAAATATGATCTCGCCTAAGTGATCAGTCATTAAATGCTTTGGTTTTTTTATGTTTTATTACACAAATAATGTGTGAATTCTAAAATGCAAACCAACTTAAAAAAGTGAGGCGATTCTAAACCTAAACCGTGTAAACTTTGACAATGTTACATATCGAAAAATGTATATAAAAGTATGAAAAGTATGTTTTACAATTTTAACTAAGCATTTGCTAGCTTTGTTTTGATGTTTTGGAACTCATCCGACGCTATAAATTCCTGACTTGTGCTGCTTTCAAAAGAACTTTTCAGTCTTTTTCCTTATAAATATACACTCAAACAAATACAAACAATCTCGTATACATTCACAAAAAATGTCACCTTTAATGATGTATGATGATGTTAATTTATTTCATTTTAGTTCTTTTACTCTCCCCTCCCCACATTCGTCTTCTATTTTAACGGTTTTTTTTTATTAATTAATTCTTTAGCTGACTTTCATGTATTTTCTTATAATTTTCTTGAACTGTCAATATTTTGAAAATTATGTTGATTTTAACTTCAATCAGTCTTAAGACAAAACAAATATTTTCACTAACTTCGTTGATGTTTCACAGATGAGAGTTGAAAGCGTGCCCAATGGCATGAAGTAATAATTTACACAGCACTGAGGCGTTTAGTTTTCATTTTAAGTTAATGGAGTTAGTTCGATAGGAAAAAATAACGCCCCCTCATATATTTTTGTATTTACATTAGCTTGATATTTTGTTTTCTGTTAAATGTTAAATGAATATAATAAGTAGTAGTTTTTTTTTTACTTTTATGGAATTTATGATACAGTCATATTAAACTTTGTTAATGTATGTGAATTACAGATTTACCCCAAAGGTTTGATTTTATCAAAGATGTAAATTACTACAAAGAAATTAGAAACGTTTTGTTAACATATCTAAAATAGTGATTTTTTAATTAAGTAGGACCTCACGTTATGACAAATTCTTTCAAGAAGGTGTTGAAAGTTTCATACTGTGACAGCAGGGTATTAACAATTCAGTTGTGTTTATAAGTGTGTACAATATTTGGGTTGAAAAATAATTTTAATTTTCATCATATTTCCAAAACCAGATATCTCTAAGTAAAATCTATGTTCAATAAATAAAAGTTGTTACTAGTTAGTAACAATTGTTACTGGAAAAGCGTTCATTAACTCAAAAACTTGCAAGTAGAGAAAAAATCAAGAGCGTATAAATTTTAGAGAGTTGCAAAGTATTACATGTTATATTTTGAACTCGTAATAGTTAGCAGCTTATATTTTATATGTTTTGTGTTATTGTTTATTTATTTAAAATTTTATTTTTGTGGTGAAAAAATGTCAAAAACAAAGAATTTTCAATAAAATTAAAGAAAATGTGAGTATTTATACATTTTAAAAGGAATAAATTAAGAAAATTGTTACTGGAAAAGCGTTCATTTACTTTTTACTATTTAATTTTAAGTAATTTTGTAAATTTTGATTTTATTCTCTCGTTGCAAGTATTTACTGGAAAAGTAAATGAACAGACCTATTATGTGTGGAATATAACGTCGTGCAAATATCTACCGAGGCTTCGCTGGATGGTGAGCATCCGAAATTTTCCATAACTCTAAATTTGGCTAATATTGGCCGATGCACAGTGTGGCAAAATTAAAAATAGCACCCAAAACTCTATAACTTTTGACACAGGCGGAATTTTTTGTTTGATATGTGACTTGTTTACCCTTATTTTTGTATATTAATTTGTATATTAGGTTGTGGCGGAAAGTAGTTGTGATGTCTAGAAAAGTGATAGATATTTTCTGAAGAATTATTAGCCATAATTTAAGTAAGAATTTTTTTTGGCAATTTGCTTATGAAATTTATAACAAAAAATTGAGTATTTCTTGTACTGTATAACTAGCTGACACGATAGACATTGTCCTGTCCAAGTTAAAAAAATGTTTGTGTCCGATCTGTGAATTTATGAGAAGCGGTTTGAAATGGGTAAAAATTGTTAAAAAGGCAAAATAAATGTTTTATTGAATGCTAATTTTTATTCAAAAACCTAAGTCTTGCAACAACAGAATACATGTAAATCAATGTATTCAATGTATTTTGAGTTTATATAAAAAATCGATTTTTGGTCAGAAATATGAGTGATCACAGAGCGAGCTGCTTTTCTTGATTACACGCTTATTGGCCTAGTTATTAGCGAATTTAGATATTTTGATTTTTATATAAAAAAAATCGTGTTTTGGTCAGAAATATGAGTGATCACAGATCGAGCTCCTTTTCTTGATTCAACGCTTATTGGCCAAGTTATTAGCGAATTTAGATATTTTGAGTTTTTATATAAGAATATCGAATTTTGGTCAGAAATATAAGTGATCACAGAGCGAGCTGCTTTTCTTGATGTAACGCTTATTGGCCAAGTTATTAGCGAATTTAGATATTTTTAGTTTTTATATAAAAAATCGATTTTTGGTCCGAAATATGAGTGATCACAGATCGAACTTTTTTTCTTAACTAAACGCTTATTGGCCTAGATATTATCGAATTTAGATATTTTGAGTTTATATATAAAAAATCGATTTTTGTTCAGAAATATGAGTGATCACAGATCGAGCTCTTTTCCTTGATTAAACGCTTATTGGCCAAGTTATTAGCGAATTTAGATATTTTTAGTTTTTATATAAAAAATCGATTTTTGGTCAGAAATATAAGTTATCACAGATCGAGCTCTTTTTCTTGATCACAGATCGAGCTCTTTTTCTTGATTTAACGGTTATTGGCCAGGATATTAGCGAATTTAGATATTTTGAGTTTTTATATAAAAAATCGATTTTTGGTCAGAAATACGAGTGATCACAGATCGAGCTCTTTTTCTTGATTTAACGCTTATTGGCCAAGATATTAGCGAATTTAGATATTTTGAGTTTTTATATAAAAAATCGATTTTTGGTCAGAAATACGAGTGATCACAGATCGAGCTCTTTTTCTTGATTTAACGCTTATTGGCCAAGATATTAGCGAATTTAGATATTTTGAGTTTTTATATAAAAAATCGATTTTTGGTCAGAAATATGAGTGATCACAGATCGAGCTCTTTTTCTTGATTAAACGCTTATTGGCCTAGTTATTAGCGAATTTAGATATTTTGAGTTTTTATATAAAAAATCGATTTTTGGTCAGAAATATAAGTGATCACAGATCGAGCTCTTTTTCTTGATTAAACGCTTATTGGCCAAGTTATTAGCGAATTTAGATATTTTGAGTTTTTATATAAAAAATCGATTTTTGGTCAGAAATACGAGTGATCACAGATCGAGCTCTTTTTCTTGATTTAACGCTTATTGGCCAAGATATTAGCGAATTTAGATATTTTGAGTTTTTATATAAAAAATCGATTTTTGGTCCGCAATACGAGTGATCACAGATCGAGCTCTTTTTCTTGATTTAACGCTTATTGGCCAAGATATTAGCGAATTTAGATATTTTGAGTTTTTATATAAAAAATCGATTTTTGGTCAGAAATATGAGTGATCACAGATCGAGCTCTTTTTCTTGATTAAACGCTTATTGGCCTAGTTATTAGCGAATTTAGATATTTTGAGTTTTTATATAAAAAATCGATTTTTGGTCAGAAATATAAGTGATCACAGATCGAGCTCTTTTTCTTGATTAAACGCTTATTGGCCAAGTTATTAGCGAATTTAGATATTTTGAGTTTTTATATAAAAAATCGATTTTTGTTCAGATGTATAAGTGATCACAGATCGAGCTCTTTTTCTTGATTAAAAGCTTATTGGCCAAGTTATACGCGAATTTAGATATTTTGAGTTTTTATATAAAAAATCGATTTTTGGTCAGAAATATGCGTGATGACAGATCGAGCTGCTTTTCTCGATTATTAGGGAGTTTAGAATGTAGACAATACTGAAATGCAGACTTCTAATCAGATTTTTAAAGTTTTAGGAATCCCCTTATATAAAAAATGTGTTTTCATCGTCTAGATTAATTTTTTTGTATGACAACGAATGAATAATTTTATTTGCTATGTAATTTTATTTCAATGGATATTTTCTATTGGGCGTAAAAAACATTTGTGGACTATGGCGAACTTTTTAGAAAAATAGCCAAATCCGTCCAGGCGTTCTGCGATTTTAGATATAAAATTTAATAAATAATGATAATAAGTAGTAGTAAAGAATTATAGTAACAACAAGTATGAAAGTATGGTCCGACAATCCTATTGTCGGGCTTGACGGACCATACATTCATACTTTCATAACCGGGTGAAATATATTTTCAAAAGCTCATTTAACCATATTTTTGAAAAACTTTGATACCATTTGTAAAAATATTGATTAATTATATAGAAAATTGTAGCATTTAACAATATTGCTTTAAGAATTCAAAAATTTTAAAGTAGCGTATTTTTCATATTGAGTAAAAATTTAGTATAAACCGGTTAACCGGTTTTTTTAAAGACAAAAACCGAAACCGGATAATCGGTTTTTTTAAAAGATAAAAATCAAAACCGGTTTTTTCAAAAACACACCTTTTCGGTTAAACCGGAAACCTGTTTCTTAATTTTGCCGGTTTTTTGGACACTCTAATCATACTTGAGTCAGAAAAGTTGATCAAGCTCAAAAGGAGCAAAAAAGCGCAAAACGAAATAGATACGTTAATAAAGGAGAGAGTACGTACTTTCAAATGGTACTAGGCTTTTTACGAAATATTAGGAATTCCCTAAGGTTCTATTCCATCAAACCTTAATTTATGTAAAATTTAACACATTTTTAAAAATAATATGGAAGCGATTTCAAAAGTGGAGGAAACATTTATCTGCATTTAAATTAAAGATATGAAATCATTTTAACAAAAACCGTTTACTTCATAAAAATCCCTTTTGCTAATAAAAAGTTATAAACGATTGAATTTTCAAAATTTATTAGAAAATCCAACTTTTCAATCAGATATTAAAAAGTTGGATATTGAAGATGTTCATATGATGAATGACTTATCATATTATGTTGCTCTCGGCTTAAGGCTTATCATAATCTGAGAACAACATATTATGATAAAATTATTCATCATAAATATGGTTGCCACAAACATATATTTGTTTAATGTAACCATATATATGGTTGATACAATCATGTCAATCGTAAATTAACCATATTATGGTTACCACAATCATGTAAATGGTTACTGTGACTATAATATTGTTAAAAATCTTATTAAACTATTTAAATGGTAACAATGCCCAATTATATTTTTTCTCTGCGTGCATGATATTACGACTATATTTGATCATAATATGATATTTTATAATACTAATATTTTTGGACTACAATCATCATATGCTGCCCTTAGATTACGTTTACCACAACCATGTTTTTTCTCTGGGTGTGGGGAGTTGGTAAAGTCAAAGTTCGGAAGTCCCTATTCGAAGATCATTTATATATTGGAGATATTTATGAGATATTAACTGAATTCAGATAGGGCGTTGTATAGCGGCTAGGGAAGTAGTGGGCCAATGTTAAACAACTTTAACAGGATTGGGATAATAAAATATTTTTGTCAAATTTCGTCAAATTAGCTTTGAAATTACGACCTATAGTTTCATTAAATTGTTTATATGGACTCAGAAAGTGATCAGAAAAATTTGTGTACATTAATTAAGATTGTATTCAATCAGGTCATCAACCTCATGTATTATTCATGCATTGTAATATGATTTTGAAATTAAAGACTCACAAATGTCAAATATTATATTATGTATGTTACATTTAAACGTCTAATATGTTTAATTGTAGAATTTTTAATTGTATTTATCAATATTTAACGATTTCTTTATGCAGCAATATAATAAAATTTAATAGGATCTATAAAACTATGCAATAAATTTATAAGGAAATAATACACCACTGTTATTAAGTTTTATCTTTTTTTTTAATTTATTAAAAACTCGACTTTTTTTGTTAACGAAAATTCCTTCAAAAGAAAATCTTAAATTTCTATGAAAATATGTTGATGTATTGTTGTAGATGCTGAGGTTTCTTCTACCTGTAATACCTGCCTCATAGCAGAGAGTGTGTCGACGACCATACAATAGAGACTTTGATGAATTTTCTTTGGACTCTTTTGTTAACATTGAATTATGACTTTTAATTAACACTAATATTATGTATTTGTCAAGCATTTTGTTGCTGTAATTTTTGGAAATTCATTTCTTTTCTTCTCTTCTTTTTTCCCCCACTTCTATACATTTTAACGAACAAAATTAAAATAAACTTTAGGAGGTTTTTCATTTAAAACCTGCTTGTCATCAAACACAAAAACATACTGATTGTTTGAGAAATAAATGGAATATAGTAGTAGCAGCCAATTAGCTAACGTGAAGTGATTCTATTGTAAGCCATTTTTTAGTTATAAAACCAACAACTATAAACGAAATATTATTAAAACGATTTTATGGTTTATTATTGTTGTAATCAACATAAAATTTGTCAATGGATTTAAAAATTACTTTTATGGGATTTTGGATTATGATGAAGCCAGATAAAAAAAAAAACAAAAAAAATGCATAATGAAATGATAAATTTTATCTCAAAAAAAAAACATGCTCATAGAATGTGGTTAACAGCAAAATGACCCAATTTAATATGTTAGAGATCGTAAACATTAAAAATTAAAAATTAAAGAAAATAAAAATGCAGGTGATGGTTTTACGGGGAGAAAATCTAAATAAATATTTAATTTCTTCATAAAAAATTAAAAGCAAATATTTATAAGGTGGCTTTTAATCATAAACAAATATAGATTTACAACTTGAACATAAATGTTTAATGTCAAGAGGTTGTAGTTTCTTTAGTTAAATATTTCTACAGGGTCCAATAAAATTTTTAACAGGTATATGTAGGTGAAACAAATAAGCGTATAGAATTGATTACACTCACCTTATGTGATCTGTCATACATTTCAATATATAACAAACCATTCGTCACATTCAAATATAACGATCAAATTTATAGAAACCCCAATTTAACGGAATTTGACTGTTACTAGATTTTAGTTAATAATAAAATTGCAATTTTATAATAATGCAAACACTGCTATTTTTCGCTTTTAATGCGGACTCAATGATTTTCATTTCTTGTTTACCTCTTTAACAGAAATTAAAAGAAAAACATCTTTAATACATTTACAATGATTTAAAGCATCAGCTTAATTCTATTTAAGAGTACTTAAGTAACTTTTTCTTTCTTCATTTCGTTTGTGCTTCATAAATTAAGTTTTTAACGAGTTTTATGTTGTAGAATTCAAAAAATACACATTCATAATTCCATTTCTAATGCTGTGCCATAAAATAATAATTACAGCAACATAAAAAAGCTTAACATGACAACGACAGCAGCGAAGTGAGCCACAAACTAAATTAAACACTTTAAATATTTAGATATATAGGTACATACTTACTTAGTGATTTAGTTACAGATACATACCTGTTTGTTACAACTATCTTTACGTCTTAGATTTATATACAATTAATGGAAATCTAGGTGATATTCATTTAATATGTAACATGATAAAAAATTGACATGATATATGATTTTTGAAAATTTATCAAAGATACTACATTTGTCTGTCGGAGTAAGTGATATGGGCACTTTTACGTGTTCATTTTCTAGTGAAACTGAAATGAAAAAGAAAGTGCGAAAGTCTAATACTATTTTCGGTAAAATTTAATTAAATATAAAAACAAAAGATAATCCTAAAACAGGATTAAATTGAACACATTCTAAAATACTTTCTACGACAATTGATAAAATCTATAACAGTAAAGAAATATTTATGTCTTCCAAGGCTCTGAATGCCAACACAAGGCAGATCCACTGAAACTGCACTACATTCATTATTTAGTCATTAGAAATGTACCTGAACTATGAGAAATAGAATACAGCAGACGAGAAATAGAGGCTTCAACAATGTCAAACCGTAATCGGTTATAAAACCTTTTAGACGTCAACTGGAAATATATACTTTTTTTCATTACATTTGCCGAAATATACTTAAAATTAATTTAATTGTGTATAAATCTATTATGTAATAATTGCGGTAATGTAATTTTAATTAAATACCTTGCTCTTGGCCGAAATATCATTCGGTAATAATTCTGTGGTCATATGGAAAAACTAGATAACTCCACATCTTGCAAAAGTTGAGATAACACCAACAACAGAAAATACGTTTCATTTGTTATCACTCTGTCAGATAGAAATTCAGTTTCTCATTTACAAGTTATTTTTATGTAAAAACAAGGTAACTTCATAGCATCTTAAAAAACAGAAAAATTATACGAAAACTAAGAGAGACAGAGCGAAATAGAACAAATTCGGGTCTCATGCTCCAAAACCCGAGAATTTAAAGAATGCATACATCTTTTCTGAAGTTCTAGATTCTTTCCGAGTAATAGTTCTTAAGTTATTAATTTTCAACATTTTTAGGAACATATCTCGAAAACAAAGCAGTTTAACAATATCAAAATCAATGGCGACCCTTTTAAATGGCCCTCTAATGGTGGTAAATTTGTAATAATTTTTTTTTTATTTTTTAACTAAGGGAGTTTTCAGTATGAAAATATCTAATTTTTTTTAAATATGAGAATGCCTCATTTCTTTATTTTTAAATTAAACTTAGCATCTTAAAATTATTTTTTTTTCTGCAACCTGACGATCTTCTCAATGTCAAATGTTCATCAACCGGAGAAACATTTAGGCTTTTGTCGAATTCGAGATCTTCGTCCGATTGCTCCATCATGCTTTGCTTTTTTTTCGTTTGTTCCTTGCTGCCTTCTGGAATATTTTACGGATTGTAATTTATGTGTAGGATTTCATAAAAAATTTAATGTCTGGCCATAAAAGTGGTAGAAGGCTGATCAAATCATTCTTCTTTTCAAGTAACCAAGCTGGTGTACCAGAGTTGATTTTGAAATTTTTTTGCACGCACGTGTAACTTTTGACGTTTAATTTTATGAAAAACATAAACAAAGAACGCAGACACAAAAACTAAAAATGAGTTTTATTACCAAGTTTAGTCTAAAAATTTAACGGAACACATTTTCATTAAAATTTTGATATTTATTGAAATAAAATAAACCAATAACAACAGCAGTTCCAAACTATGTTAAACCAAGTATAACATCAATCCACATCCATAAAAAATAAAGGGTAAGCCTTTAAATAAAGTTTATGCATAAAAACAGAAAAAAACACGACTAATTCTTGATATATATATTTTTTTTAGGAAAACTGGGAAACTCCCTTTTTTCGTAAAAATAAACTTATGTTGCCTTAATTCCGTAAAATATAAAAATAAATGTAGGTTATCACTTGTAGGTCAAGAGTAATTTAGGTTTATTTATTTATTTAAATTTTTCGATCTTTTTGTAGTTTTTTAGATAGGTCGGGGCTAAATACCTAAATATTTCTTGAACTAAAAGAGATAACTTACGTATGTATGCATATTTTTTGTAGATTTCCTTAAGGAAATCTTCAGCTCATTCGGATCATACTTCATATTTTTAAAAAATGTGAGACCCGAGATGGCGTGTAATTTTGGTAATGAAGCGTAAAGCGTTTTATTTATAACTTTCGTATCTTTAGTGAGCATCACTGAAATTTTCCGGCAAAAATTTTGGTTAAATATTTTAATCCTTTAATGTCCTTTTTGAAAGGACTTTTTTGGATTTTCTCCCCAAATTTGACCCCTAAAGAGAGGAGATAGGGGGTTAAGATCTTCCACAAAAATGATCCCCATAAAATTCCACGATATAACTCTGACAATAAGAATTCTCTCAGATATTAACTTACAACATTTTTTTCATTTAGTATAATGCTACCTTCGATCAAAATATTAAAATTTTGACTCACTGTAAAAAAAAACAGCTGGACTATAAGTTTATTCTAAAAAAATTATCTACTCAACATGCCCTTTCAGAATTATGGGGTCGCTATTCTGTTCCAAAAATGCTGTTGGACAGATTTTAAATGTGTTTTTCTCGTGTTTTCAAAGAATGAAGTTACCTAGTTTTTCCATACGACCACAGAAATATTGATTTTTTAATTCAACACTTTTCCTAATACATTATCTCTCCATTACTAAACAACACTAATTTATACACTTCTATAAAAAATCTATATATTAACACAAACATAATTTACTACATTATATATTACATGAATTTGAGCAGCCTTTTTAACCTAAAATTAATATTATTATAAAAGTGACTAAAACAAATATCATTTAAAGGCTAATATTAACACTTTATAATATTTTCACTGTGAATTATAAAACATATGTAAAAACTATTCACATACACTAAACATACTGGCACTTTACACTAATAGCCACTATCATCGTGGCTTATTAGCCAAGAAGAATCTTGTTGGTAGAGTTACAAGTACCATGCATGAAAAAAGCCATAAGTATATTGCCATCATTATAACAAACACATTGCAGTTTATAAATATACCTTAGGGTGGCGCATTTTTCACTTTTTATTTCCATTACCAAAATGTAATGCATCGAAATATTGGTCCCAAAAATTTATATATATTGAGGGTCCTTATAAAACTGTTTATGGGATGCACTTTGGTACCACGACCGACAGGCTTAGGGTGATGAAATTTACCCGAATTGATCAGAAAAGTTTGATTTTAAAAATGGGAAAAATTGGTTCAATCAAAAGAATTTTAGAACAAATTGTTCATGCGACGTTTAAAAACAATTAATATACAAGGAGAATACAAATAGTTACTGCTATTAGCTATTACCTATGTATCCAAAAAAAGGTTAGATCGGTAAAAAGTTTTGGATCAGAGTATATGAAAAACTTGGTTTGGACTTACTATAAATATTTGAAACACGATAACATGTAACCTTCATGAATATGTTCTAGTAATAGAAGATATAAAACTAACCAAATCAGTTGAACCATATAAAATCCACAACAATCGGTATACGTATTATATTGGTTGTGGATATATGTATAAGATTTGGCCCATCCAAATATAACAGTCTAAATTTTTGGATTTTCGATGCTTCCAAAGTATAAAATAATCAAATGTTAAAACTTGGACCAAAATCGGATAACCTTTTAGTTGAAGTTTCGAGTTTTGGTCCAAAGTAGCAATATTTTCAACAACTAAATATAGTTTAAATTAAAAATAGTTTTTGTAGTTCATTTACAGAGAAAAAAGTTTCAATATAAATACTTAATATGATTTGATTTCATTGATTTTCAATTCATAACATTTATAAACAGTTTCCGAAATAATATGATTTTGTTCATATTTTTTGTTTTCAAATAAAATCTAGGAGGCTTCAAAAAAAACAAGTAAGAAAGTATGATCGGTCAAGCCCGACCATATAATACCCTACACTAAGTAAAAGAGCAAAAACATTTTTCTTTTAAAATTTCAATAATTTATATTTTTGAGTGAGTTTCGGAAGTGGGCCTTATATGGGGGCTATGACCAATTATGACCCATCACCATGAAATTAGGTCGTGTGATTTATGACTAAATTAAAGTTAACTATGTTGAATTTTGTGTATATACCAACATTTTTAAGCGATTTATGAACGTTAAAGTGATTTTCGGAAGCGGGTCTATATATATAATTAGTCATAGCTCTAATTATGTACCGATCGTAACAGAATTTGGTGACATGAATTTTGTGTATATAAAACTTATTTGGAGCGGAATTTGTGGAGATACATATATAAATTAAACATTTATGACCGATAAAGTCCAATTTTGGAAGGACATTTGTATGGGGGCTAGGTGAAATAATAGACCGATTTCAGCCAGTTTCAATAGGCTTGGTCCTTGAGCCTTAAAAATAATATGTACCAAATTTCATCGAAATATCTTCAAAATGAGACCTGTACTCTTCGCAAAAGGTTTACATGGACAGCCAGCCGACCAGACGGACGGACATCTTTTAATCGACTCAGAAAGTGATTCTAAGTCGATCGGTATGCTTTAAGGTGGGTGTTAGACTAATATTTTTGGGCGTTACAAACATCTTAACAAACGCATTATACCCTCCCCACTATGGTGGTGTAGGGTATAAAAAGATTAAAATTTTTATGTTGTTTCAAAATGTTTGAAATTTTCCTCGGAAAATGTTATATTTTTTATGATTTTTTTATGTAAAAATATGCACGAAATTGACTGCTTTTTTGAAGCAGATGAATTGCTTTAATGATAATGCATGTTTAATTGTGTTTAATGATTCGGTTTAAAAAATATTTTTCCCGATTTTGACCAATTTTAAGTCCATACGTCGCACAGTGGGGTCAAATGCCCCTTTTTTACGGATTTATTAATATCTCAACAACAATAATAGCGACGCTCGCAAAATTTTACGTGGGTAGCCCTTAGACCAATCCGCATATTGTAACAAAATTTTAGGGATATAGGAGGGGGAAGTCAATTACCCACCATATAAAATAATTATTAACTGTGCTATATCTATAGAACTACAATAGTTATGCACACTAAATTTGCTGCGGGTAACTCTAAAAACAAACTACACGTTCCGCCAAAATCTGAAGGATATACGAGGGTGGAATCGGGTTCCCCCCATACAAATGAATTATTAATTCTCCTATATCTATTGAACTACATCAGTGAGACACACTAAATTTATGCATGTTATTGATAAAAAAAACTACCATATTGTTTTAAGATGATATCATTATATTAACAAGAATATAGCCACGTAGACTTAAAGGGTGAAGCTTTTACTAATTTACATATAACTTATGAGGCGCAGCAATGCGCAACCTAAGTTTTTCTGAAACAACGCCTAACTGTCCAGGCTTTTAAATTATATGAAATTCTCTGCCCAGCTGAGCCCAGCTAATAACTTTATGTCCATTTGAACTGACAAAATCCATTTTTTTTTTGCACTTCCAATATAAAAACTAATATCAAAGCCACTTCCACAAATAATTCAAAATTAAATTTAACCAAAACATATCAATAAATACCTAAACTTAATGGTTGCATAATTAGATTTGTTAATTTTTTTAAATTACCTATCACAAATAGTATTTATTTGCGCAATTTTTTATTTTTTTTTTTATCAATTTTTTAGGTTTTTTTCTCACAATATGTAATTTCAACACGTGACTATAAAAATACCTTTTAATATTTCACATTAATTTTTTGCCTGCTGATGTAGAATTTTGTTCTCTTTAAGCTGGTACTTTCAGTTTTCACGATACTTGAAATTTGTTTTTTCAATTAATCCGCAAAATTAGTATGTTTGGCCCCTCTGTGCGTCGTTGCAAATGGCTTTGAAATATCTATCAGATACATATTGTCTATATAAATGACGTCGTTGCTAATGGCTTTGAAATATCTATCATACGCATATTGTATTGTAAAAATCGATGTTATCCTGTAAAAATTCCGATTGATCCCTCCACAAATGGGATTTCTTTCTAGTCGAACATCTGCCAAATTCAAATGAATATTCACTTGAAACTGCCTGGCGAAAAAATGAAATACAAATCGATTGACACAGTAATGAATGAAGAACAAGCCGTCAATTGTTCTACTGACTATTTGAATTCATTGGAACCAGCTGGAATGCTATCACATGTATTAACATAGAAGGTTGGATCACCGATAATGCTTCTCCATAACTTAAACGCGAAAAATGTTCACCAAATTAAATTGAGGCAAAAATCATCGGTGTCAATTTCAAAGGCGAAGACGCACTGATTTCACACTAGGGAGGTTCGATTTGTATGAACGCAAAAAAATCGCCCTAGTGACAAGGAAAATCGTATTCTAGGGATCAAAATAAGAAACTTTGCCAAGGAAACATACCTCTAAAATGAATTCTGATGTTCCTTATTTTGACCCAAATGTGAAATTTCAAATAATTTAGAGAATTTGACTTAGCTTTTTGAATACTCCGCTACTTAAGCACGCTAAAACTATTCATGTCATTTCGCTCATAGCGAGCCAAAGTTATGTTGGTTTAAAGTTTAAACTAAATCTTAAAAATAAAGCTATGCTGATTATCATAGACATTTATATTTATCATACGCTCTACCCAGTATGCAACATTTCGAGTCAGTTCTTTTTATCGAACTTATTTCGAATTAAAATCGAAAATATGAATTTATTATGATGCTCTATCCAATCTACATTTTTTAGAATATCGTATTTTAATATTTTATAGAAATTGTGAATAATGTTCGAGTTTTTTTTAATGTCAAATTTTATTTTTTCACAAATTGACAAATTCATATACTACATACATATTATTCTTTTGTCAATTTGTGAGAAAATAAAATTTTATTTATTATCCTATCAATAACATATTCATAAAAATATAGTTTAACACGAAAAATGGATCGAAGACGTCTTAAAAGAAAAGCGCAGACAATTATTGATGTTGTTTTTGACAATTCGAATCTTCAAAATCAGCAAACATCAGAAATATGTGCAGAGTTTATTGCATTTGAAAATGAAAACACATCTAACGCAACATTATTGGATAATAATAAAGGTATTGAATATGCATTATTTCAAGAAGAAATTGCTCGATGGTATAAAGTATACGAAATTGTTCATATATTTAATCGAAATCGAATCGTTTTAGAACATTTCTAATACCGAAAAAGGTATAGTATATCGATAAAAATTAGAATCAGAATAATAAACGATTTTCGACTCTTTATCGCTCTGCACTCTACTTAGGAAAACACGCACATTCTCGACATTATATCGAAGTCGATATCGATAAAATTTTACGAAAAAATGATTCACTTTCGATATAACTTCGAATCATTTTGCATACTGGGTATAAACAAAATTTATACACAATACATACATCATGTAAAGTGCCAATAATAGTGATTTTTTTACATTTTTGTATAGGGACCCCCCAGGGGATTCCAGGGGGTGTGCCACTAGTATGGAGGGTCGGCAATCCAATGTTAGTGGGTCACTTTAAATGGGTCAAAGTGGGATTTTTCAAAATTTTACTTTTGGGTCAAAATAAGGAACATCAGAATTCGTTTTAGAGGTATGGTTACTTGGAAAAAGTTTCTTATTTTGATCCCTAGAGTACGATTTTTCTTGTCATTTGGCCAATTTTTAAATCGACCCGCCCGACACATACCGATTATTTCCAGTGACTTTCCATTTGAATTCAAGCCGCTCCAGCATGCGAATTTCTTTAGCAATGCGTTATTTGATACTGGAGAAAATACATAAAAATTAGTTTGGAGCCTTAAAATAACACAAATCCCCGAAATTGCAACTAAAAACCAAGCATTTTTTTCTAGATGACAGAGAGCAAAACCACCCTAATATACATATCATTCTAGCAAGGGTATCAAAAATACTGGATTTTACCTACCACTAAATACTATGTACTAGCTGTACTTCTGTACATAGGTTAGTTTGTTATACAGACATATACATATTTGAAGTGTGTGGTAGGTTGGTAGCTTCGTATATAAGTATACATAGTCTTAGTGTTTAGATTTCTTTACCCAGCACCTCATTGTATATGTCATCACTAGAATTGTAATTAAATGCAGTTGGAAATAATAACATATTATGTGACTTTCTTAAATACCAACTATAGAAAAAGTAACACCATCATTAGTTTGTAAAATGTTAAATGTGAAGTTTGTTGGACGGGTTAGCAAGTCGTTACACCGTATAGGGTTTTCGAATTTTGTGAACAGTTTAATATTTCGAATTTCAAAAGCACCTCTGCTCTGTGCTACCGATTTATTAAAAAAACAAAAAGTTTCTAACCTACTATATGAGGCAGTTTATTGCCAGGCTCATGTAATATTAATGACTTGTGATTATGAATTGTTTACAATGTCAGCGTTATAATTATTGAATTAAAGAATACTTTATAATGACATGATATTGCTAGCTAATATACTTTATAATGATTACTGCATACCATCTGCATTACTTGGAAACAGTTTAGTAATAGTATGTGTAATAAATTATTTATTAAATTTTTTTTTGGAAACTCTCACTAATTATGAATATGGATTTGGTTTGCTCTCTCCAAGAGTGTAAGAAATAAACCACAGAAACCCTAAAATCCATATTACTACTGGTTGTTCGGGAAGCACAGGTGAGGGTAATTATTTGAGAGCAACACACAGTAATATTACATTGTGCATATTTTTAATGATGATTTAGACGATTTTAAATGAAGCATTTTAAGAGGACAATTTTCAAAAGGAACTTTTATAAACGTTTATGCACAATATACTTGTATTCATATTCAGTCTCTATATATAGATGTATGTATGTTGAAACGTTTTCACTGAAGGACGTACATACATACATATGTTATTTTAAGTAAATCCAAAATATACAAATGAGCTTTTGGCTCTTATTCTTTCTGAAGGTTTTCTACAAAGAAAATATGCTAATTAGTATGAAAATACTAATTGGTTGGGTTCTTAGACAAAACAACCACACCAAACACCTTCAACATTAAGTGACACTACAGAGAATAACTAGTGGTTATAAAATGACACATCCGTTTCAAGTTGAAAATGTTAATGCTGTTTTAGTTTGAATATACATACACTTGTAATAAAGAATATGAAAAAATAAATAATTACAGATGAAACACATAATACGAATTCATATTTCAAAGTGTTGTTATCTAAAAAATATGTATGTATTGATAAAAATAGTTGACACATAAACTAAAAAATTCATTTTGTAAAGTAATTTGTTGTCAATCAATTCAGACTAGTAATCCTTTTGATTTACTGTATCTTATTTTTACAGCAAGGGAGAACACATGGTCCTAAAATGACATAAATGTCATAAATCTTGGTCAAAGGTAAGGTACAGCATATTCTTCATTTACATCAAATATAGAATTAAAAGTATGAACACCTATTCTACAGAAATTCTTCATAAACTGCCTATGCTCGACAATGAAAAAGTATGTGGTTTTCAGGATTCATTTTGAATTTTTTTAATTGTGTAGCTTTTATTTTGAAACATTTGAACAATACAATTTTATTTAAAGTATTAGCCATTGTTAGATATGACCTTTTCCAGACGACATATGGATTCCGAGCCCAAAAAACAGCTCATCTTTTGAGGCCAAGAACGAATCAAGCATATTTCGTATACTCTGTTCTGAAATGCATCGTATTCCAGAGAGAGTGTTCTTCATCAATCGATACAAATGGGAGTCGGACGGGCACGGTCTGGACTATAAAGCGGGTGAAGCAGAGCAACCCAACCACTTCATTCTAAATAGTTTTCAACTGGTATTTCACCATGTGGCCGAGAGTTGTTATGATGGAATATTACGGTTAAATGTCTAAACGCACAATCTGGTACTTTCCGCCCAATGCTCGCTTCAAGCAAATCAGTTGCGGTAGATATAGGTTCCCTGTGATGATCTGGTCAGATTTCAGTAGCTCATAATAGATAGGACCCTTTGTTCCAACCAAATACAGATAATTACCTTAGAGCCATAGTAATTTGCCTTTGGCGTAGATTCGGCTTGATGGACAGGCTTCACATACGATATCTTACGTTTCGCGCTATCGTAATGGATCCATTTTTCATCGCAAGTAATGATTCGGTTCAAAAATGATTTTATTTTAAAGCTCTCAAGCATAATTTCAGACATGCAAAATCGTTTCTCGGCTTCAATTCTTCTGCTGCTTGTAAACGTTTTGAAATTGCTGATTGAATAGCTCCCAATGATTTTGAAAGCTCTTGTTGAGTTTGACATCAATCTTCATGGGGTAGTGCCTCCAATTCTTGGTCTTCAAACTTTGTTGGCTGGCCTGGTCAATCTATGTCTTCCGTGTCAAGTTCACTATACCTTTTTTCGTAAGTTGATACCAATGAAACACATTCACCATAAGCTTTGGTGAGCAATCGGTGTGCTTCAGCGGCACTTATTATAACCTACACCACCATAGTGTGGAGGTTATAATGCGTTTGTGCAGATGTTTGTAACGTCCAAAAATATTAGTCTAACACCCATCTTAAGGTATACCGATCGACTTTGAATCAATTTCTTAGTCGATTAAACGATATCCGTCCATCCGTCTGGCTGGCTGTCGCAATTTTGAAGATATTTCTATAAAATTTGGTAAATATAATTTATTCAGCCCAAGGACAAAGCCTATTGAAATTGGTTTAAATCGGTCCATTATTTCAATTAGCCCCCACACTAATGTCCTCCCGAAATTGGACTTTATCGGTCATGAATGTGTAATTTATATATGTATCTACACTCTAATAAATTTTCATGTAAATTTCCTACATTAATAGTAGGAAACTTTTCTCCTTCTATAATTAGGGTAAAAATACATGTTGTGTGTAAATTCAAATATTTTTTTTTATAATAAATGATTTTTGTTTTTTTTAGAAATAAAATTTTGACAATTTGTATATTAAACGTTTGAATTACTTTACACACTTTATGTGTAAAACTTCAATTTATGCACAATATATGTAATTTTAAATATAAAATGCTTATTATATTATAAAAATTTAAAATAAAACATTTTGTTTGTATTTTTGCTGAAAAAAGTATGTAATTGATTTTGATAAACATATTGTGCCTAAATTTACGCATATTGTGTAAGTTTTCATGAAAACTTACTTACTTTATAGTAGTAGATTTACATGCATTTTTTAGAGTGTACACAAAATTCGCTGCAAGTATGTTTTATATATACAAAATTCATGTCACTAAATTTTATTAAGATCGGTCCATAATTAGTCATAGCTGGCATTTAAGACCCGCTTCCGAAAATCACTTTAAAGTGGATAAATCTCTTAAAAATTACACACATAATTCATCATAAATAACTTTCATATAGACACAAATCACACGACGATGATCGGTCCATAATTGGTCATAGCTCCCATATCAGGCCCACTTTCGAAAATTTCTCTCGAATATAAATTAGTGGTATTTTAAAAGAAAAATGTTTTGTTCATTTACTTAGTGTAGGGTATTATATGGTCGGACTTGACCGACCTAACTAAATTTACATAATTGATATTATCAACTCTTGTAGATTTGTTCCTTCAAAAACTGCAAAATTTAAATTTATTTTATAAAGGTTATTATTATATAATATTTAGTTGAACTTTGGAAAAAAATAACTTTTAATATTTTTTTGCAATTTTACTTTAGTCATAAATCCAGCTACCGTTTCTTTAAGCTGTTATTGCTTGTACATTTCTAATCTTAAAGTTTCATCTAAAAATGTTATTATTATTAAATATCCACTGACACAAAATATCTACTGAAACTATTATGTACGGTGAATAGCAGGGATATGAAACCATTCCTTAAATATGTCCGTATACATTTAGGATTATAAATAAAGTCTACACATGCAAGTTTATTGTTTATCCATTAAGTTTTTGTTGATTTCTTATCTTAAACTTCATTTTAGACGATCTTCTTCGTAACACTTTGTACGATTTTGTTTGTTTGTGTGTGAATATTTATGTCTAAAGAAAATGAATTTATAAAATTTACATCATAAATACACGCATTAGTGTAATATTTCAATGATACCTATCAGATATATTTCTATAATATTTATAGTATATTGTGCCACATATAAACAGATACATCTATAAGTGTCATGTATGCGTGTGTAGCGGTGTGTGTAAAAGTCTAAATGAACTTGAAAGATATACAATCGGATATAACGGTGAATACTGTCTACACATTTTATTATTTACAGTTCTGCTTGTTTAAATAGTGCTGTGCAATATGAAAAGACAGTATTTTTTTCTAATGTCTGATCATTTGGCGGACTGCTATTTATATAGTTTGGGTCATTTGAAATATATTCTTTACATATTTCCACAATCATTGCACACATTTATGAAACATTAGTATCAACAAAAAATTGATAAGCGTGTTTTTCATTTGATTTAGTTCATGTTCTAATGTCGCGTTCTTGTACCTAAATAAACGTTTGTTATCATTAATCACTGATCGTTTTAATCAATTGGTTGGACATTTTAAATTAAACCATCATTCAGTGGCTATAGTTTAGCAAAAATACCCACAGTAAAAAAACATATAGCATTATAAACACTGCTATTTTACTATACATCATTAAATAAAATTATTTACGCACAACTTTAATAGACTTAGACACGCCTGAGAATAGACAATCTCTAATAGAAATATATCTATGTTTGTATGTTGAATGTGTGTTAGTATGTTTAGTATATAATAGTGTGTATACTTTATCTTTATATGTAAAATAAAACCATAACAATTAAGACATGCAATACTTAGTGATTTTTGTATAGTTTGGATTTAACATAATATAGTTTTCTGACATGTAACAGATTCTCTTGTTATTATTTTAATTACAATTTAATAATTGATAAAGATAAAATGATAATATTTCTTTAAACGTACATATGTTTGCTTTTAGGCAGTTATTAAATTGGTTTGGCAAATCTAAAATAATATAAATTTAATCTATTTAATAAACATTTAAACATTTTATTAACATTTAAATACACTTTAGCAATTGTGTCTACTACCCAACAGAAACTTAGGAATGACTAGAGGGCGGATTTCATGCATTTATTATTGGAAAATGTTCGCATAAAATAATAAATAAAAAATTCCAAAAATTAGCAGTTAAAATGTAATCTATTAATATCCTTGAAAATTTAAAATACGTTTTATTAAAATAATAATTATGAGAGACATCGATATGGGAATTCATAGAATAATATTTGATATATTTAGTAGTGTTAGTTTATTGTAAATATCCAATATTATTTTGCAAATATAAATTTTTAAAAATTTTATAAAAAAAATAAATATTGCTATAAGGACCAAATGTCAGAATTAACTACACCATTAAGATGTTTTTACTCTTAATAAATGGTGTTTTTTAAGCCCTATAGAACTTATTAAAGGGTAAACTATACAACGATCAGTATATTCTGACAAACCATTATGGATAGATTGACGTTTTAAGTATATACAAAAATTATGTCACCAAAACAAAATTTACACTGGGAATTGCCGGGTTAAAGGCATTTTTTTCATTATTTGTTTCTAAAAAATTAAAGAAAATAATTGTACGAAATACCAAAATCCTCCTCTTTTATTTGATAAAAAAGAATACAATGAATTATATTAAACAAATTATACTTGAAATTTTAAAGTCCTTTAAAAAGGACAAACGATTGCTTGTACATTACTAAATATAAATTATCAAACTTGCATAAATTCTAATTAGTTTCACCTTACCTCATTCTGAATTCAATTCCAAACATTTGTTAACTTATCTCAACAAAAGATTCAGAAATAAATTGTACATTTTCCTTGCAACAACTTAAAGATCAAATAAACGCCCTATTAAGTTGGAACACGTGCGTGTTTAAAAAATATCAAAATGTTTATAGTGTTGAAGTGCATAAGCTTAATTTCCTTTTGAATCGTATTGTAAATAAAATGATTTGCAAACTTACGCCTACCCAGACACTCACCATACAAAATTTAAAATACACACGAGAAATTTAACTAAACCAAAAAATAAAACATAAATTTATTGGTTAAATAAATCCTAAATGCGCAACTGAAACTGAGGTATCCCAAAACATTAAGATTTTGAGAGTATTATACAAGAAATTACTATGAAAACTTCTGTTCAGACCACAGACAATTGTTCGTAAACTAATATCCAGGCAGTTGCAAAATGCGGGCACAACATGTGGTCACCAGGTAACAAGGGGTCCTCAGTAGAAATGTGCTGTGTCCATTGCTGTTGCATGTAAAACAAACTACAAGTAGTACACAATTTGAGATGTGTTGCAGCTACATACAAATACATAGCCATCTAGCAGCCAATGTAATTGCCATGAATAGTTTTCATGTTGAAATTCATATAGACGATACATTTATACGTCTGAGTACATATGGGTCCGTAAATTACTTGAAAATCAAATGAAAAAAAAAATACAAACCACATTCGTATGCTCTCGTATATGATTTTCAAATAAATATCCTGGTTATACGCTTGACTTGTCTTTTTACTACAACGACAGCATAAAAACCAAATTGTTGTGATTTTGCGCTTAAATGTGCATTAAATGTTACACATAAATTATAACGCCATAACTGGCTGGCGTCTTTCAAAGAAGAACTGAGAAAAGCTAGGATGTACAATTTGTAGGCGAGGTCGAATTTGGAATACTTTTTTCACAGGAATTAGAAACCGTTATTGAATTCCAAATGAGCATAGTAAGAAAAGACGGAATGTTTATGGTTGCCACTCACTTGGGAGTGGCCAGGAATAACTCCTTTGATGCAATAGCAATGCAGCTCACAATCTCCGTCGTTAGGCCGGGTATTCCCTGGGAATTTTTTTCTAAAACTCGTTCATAACTATCAATAGTAAGACACCGGCTAAGTTATAGAAACGTCGCATTTCAACATCACAGCCTCCCTGGAAGGTAACTGGAAACCCCAGTACCAGGATCGGCCTAATCAACTTCGCTTTAAAACTAAATGATTACCGAAACCGAAACAAATAATCACGAAATAATACGATCTGATCTACCGATGACGACCGTCAGCATGAAAACCGGGAGAAGATTTGGAACATGGATTGTTAGAACGTTAAGGGAAACATCGCGCCTGGTCCAGTTATATAGGGAATTCAAAAACTGAGTATTTGGTGTTGGGTTTCATATCTTCATGAAAGCTTGTGAGCTCCTTATTACAAGCCTTACTTTGATCGCATAATAACTGTTAGATCGCGCTTATGTGCCAGAAATGCACCGACCGAAGTCTCCGAGCTCGCAGTGAAAGAAGAAATCTTCTCGATCGCGCAATAATATATTCAAATCGTGGAGACATTATGGTTGTATTATGCGACTTTAAAGCTGAATTAGGTCCGAACAACACTGGACTGGAGTGTAAGTGAAATTGGTCCGTACAACTGAAAATGGAGAATTATTCGTAGATATGAACGCCGAAAATAACCTGATCGTAGTATGCACATTGTTCTTACATTAACCAACACACGAAATAATACGGGTGTCAAAAGTCGAGATTGATTACATTGCTATCTCAAAAAAATGGCGTGGTTCACTATTGAACCTGCATATCAAAAGAGGGGCTTGATGTTGATGTGGATATTTTATTTTTTACCCAAAAAGCACACAAATTATATGCCTCTATTTGCCTACCAACTATGGCGTGCTTAGTCGTAGAATTAAGAACTGGCGTTCGTTTGAGATACGTGATAGATATAGTGATGCATAATGCATTAGCGGACAATCGAGGAATCGAAAGTGGGTTGCACAAAGGACTAGAGGACTTTCAATACGCAGATGACATCTTTCATAGCTATACTGACATGACCGAGAAATTAAAACATTTTTACCCTTTGACGACCACGGGGACACCGGTGTCCCAACATAAAAATGTTGAATAACTAAATAAAGAAAAACAGAATGGATGACATCTCTAATTAATGTGTTTAGATTATAGCATGTTCGGTTACAGCATTTATTTTTTATTGGCTTTGAAAATTGACAGTTTTAATTTTGGTACTGTGTTCAAGAATTGTGTGAAAAATGTTTTTAAGTGTAAAACTGATTTGGTATATGCATTTTTGTTATAAAAAGTTATAAAATTATTATTCATGTTCCGTTCAATGATATGTAGTCCATAAACATGAGTATGTGGAACGAACATTTGCACTTTAGGACCAAAATTCCATTAAATCCGTTAAAAAAAATTTAGTTTTAATTTTAAAATATGATTTCTTGTCGCGAACTGATTCACATTAAGTAGATAAAATGATTACTTTTATCCAAATAGTCTTATGGTCGTGAAAGAGTGCAGGAGTAAAAATAAATATAAATAAAACGAAGATGATGCGAATTAATTCAGAAAACATAAATCCTTTTCTGATAAATAATGTAGCATTAGAAGAAGTTGAAACCATCTGCTATCTTGGAGCTACTACAAATCGAAGTGTAGGATCTAGTGTAGGTAGTGCTAGTCGAATAAAAAGGCCACAGATCACGAATGTCTGGAATTCTTCATCAACATCACTCCGTTTTAAATTAATATTTTCAATTTCAATGGTTTTGAAACTTGGAACGCTGTTCCCCCAGATACAAATTCTCTCCAAGTCTTCGTAAACAAATGTCTTCGAAGAATTCTACGAACAGTCTGTGGTGTGAAACAAGTCGAACATCATTGCACATTGAAATACAGAGACGAAAGTGGAACTGGATTGGAAATGCACTCCGAAAATCACCGTCCGATATCGCCCTAATTGCCATTAAATATAATCCTCAGGGGAGTTGTAGACTACGTCGACCAGCTCACTCATAACGTAGGCAAATTGAAAGCGAGATACAGAAGATGCGTAAAAGCTGGAGTGAAGTAATAAATATAGCGATGGACAGCTCTGAATGCACAACTATGTTGAGGTCCTATGCTCCTTGTAGGGTCGAAGGGAATATATATTGGATTCCAATGTCTGAACAATGATGATTCCTAGAGTGGTCAAATTGCCACTTATTTGAGACAAGCCGGGACAGCTCTCATAGTTGTGGTGAAGAATGATCCATATTTGTAGACTCTATGAAATATTATGCCTCACTAAATGCGAAATTTTTAATATTCGTGTAAAAGTATGTTACAAACAGAAATACCAATTAATACCCCTGTAGTTTGTCACAGGTATAAAATACTCTAAACGTTAGTGGAAGCTCTGCTGTAGAATGGCTAAACATTGTTCGTGGTATATGTAACGGCTTCAGTGGCGGCTTACTTCGCTAATTAGTGGGTGTTTCGTTACCAACAATCTCATATTTAAGATATTTTAATACATCATACATAGTAAATGTGGATGGAACCTACATGGGTAAAGTATGAATACAAATGTACGATTATATGTAATACGTATACATGCATTCATGACAATGCAGCAACAACAAGAAATCTCAGTTGAGCAGATGTGGCAAGTAATTGTATAGTGATTTGTATTATGGTCAACTTAGTGATTGCGTTTTGTTGTCGTTATTGTTGTTATTTATAATGATAACATACCTATCATGTTAATACAAAGCGCATAATTTATTGTACACCAAACGCGGTGGTTGCAAGTACATATACATGTTGATTTTTTACTAACACTTCACGTCAATTGAATGAGTAAAAGATGGAATTAATAGTCTAAGAACTCTGAATTTAAATTGAACCAAATAATTTTGAACTATCTGAAGATAAAGTTACTTAGGTATTTTTGGAGACCAAAAACAGATTTAGAGTGTTCTCTGGAGTTTTTCGAACATAATCGATTGAAATTTCTACGTAAATTTTTAACAGTGGATGTAATGCAGATTGGCTCTTATATTTGCACTAAAATCGAATAGAAATTTTGAATATTGGCAACGAGAAGACGAACGGAAGGGAAAAAATTTCTATCTAAATGAATTTCGCTGTACATAAAAAAGGTTTTCTATATACTTTAAATTTTCATCTTGTGCTCCAAGATTTTTGCAGTATTTTTATACCCTTCACCTTCGTGAGAAGGGTATATATAAGTTTGTCATTCCGTTTGTAATTTCTACATTTTTCATTTCCGACCCTATAAAGTATATATATTCTGGATCCTTATAGATAGCGGAGTCGATTAAGCCATGTCCGTCTGTCTGTCTGTCTGTCTGTCTGTCCGTCTGTCTGTCTGTCTGTCTGTCTGTCTGTCTGTCTGTCTGTCTGTCTGTCTGTCTGTCTGTCTGTCTGTCTGTCTGTCTGTCTGTCTGTCTGTCTGTCTGTCTGTCTGTCTGTCTGTCTGTCTGTCTGTCTGTCTGTCTGTTGAAATCAGTTTTCTGAAGACCCCAGATATCTTCGGGATCCAAATCTTCAATAATTCTGTCAGACATGCTTTCGAGAATTTTGCTATTTAAAATCAGCAAAATCGGTCCACAAATGGCTGAGATATGAGGAAAAAACCAAGACAACCTCGATTTTTGACCTATTTTTTACCTATATCTGGATTACTAAGACATTAATATAGACAATATGGATATCTAATGATAGATATTTCAAAGACATTTGCAACGACGTATATAAGACCATAGAAAGTTGGACCTATAATGGGTCAAAATCGGGAAAAAAATTTTGAACCAAATTTTTTAAAAAAAAAAAAATTTTTTTAAAATTTAAAAAAAAAAAAATTAAAATTTAAAAAAAAAAAAATTTAATTTAAAAAATTAAAATAATCGAAAAATTTTTTTTTTCCAAAAAATTCAAAAAACAACTGGAAAAAAAATTAAATTTTGTTTACCTAAAAATATTTAAAATTTTGAAGTATAATTTGGTGAAGGGTATTTAAGATTCGGCACAGCCGAATATAGCACTCTTACTTGTTTTATATATATGTAGTGCACAGGTTTTTAAACATATTTTTTGATTTTTTTACAGCTAGTTTTGAGTTTAGAACCAAAGCCTCTTCACAAATAATATGGAGATTCTGCATTTCAATGGTAAAAAGTGGTTTACTGAATTCCGTTGAGGTCGCACCAGCACAATTGACGCCAAACATTCAGGTCGTCCAAAATTAAAAGTATAAATCCCAGAACTGATATTGGACTATCAAATAATGAGGTGCTTGAGGCTGCAGGTATCTTCTCAGCTTAAGTAGTACAAAATATGTTCCATGAATATTTGGACATACAGCTATTGCTCATACTCGACCATAACCCCCTGTCTATACTTGACAAATATTTATTATATCAATTAATGACGTTTGTTGTCAAGACAAAGTTGTCTGTGCAAAAGCACTAACAATTTTGTCATAACGAAGCAATAATACTAATAAATGGAGACTATACTGGATAATTTTTTATCGTGACAACAATTTTGACGTTTATCATGATAAAAATTTATCAGGTATAGACAGGGGGTAATCGCAACCATATGTTAATGTTACAGTTAATCATGTGGACTTCTCTGGGCAAATATTCACCAAAGAATATCAAGGCGTGTCTATCGGCCAACAAGTTTATGGCGACAGTTTTTGGGATGTTATTCATATCGAATATCACTTTCTGCTGAGTTGGCGAAGACAAAAATATTCTTCCACAATGGCGAACCTAAGGGAATCACTCAACGGTAAGAGATGTTGAATGAAGAGGTCATCTCTCAAACAGACCTTATTTTGAGGACATAGAGAAAACTTACTATTTGGAAGGAATAACAAAATTGGAAAAACGATGGACGATGCAAAATTCCTTTCTGTTTGCGCACTTCAATTATTCTCATGATTCGAAATATTGGTTACACTAGTTTATCCGTACGATATCTGGGGCTGCGGAAAACATCAATAAATCGGCCCTATATTATTTATGGCGACGCGTCGCGATGCATATAAAAATTACAACTGGAATCAGAAACGTGGTATTAGACCAGACCAGAAATATTAATACTAAATCAATTTCCCCATTCAAATCCCTCAGAGTATTAACTGAAATATTTCCAATTACGGTTTGTTGCTGCTTGTTAGTTATTTGTTGTTGTTGGTATATAATCGATGAATAGTTTTCGACACCAATGATATCTTTCATAGTCAATTACAACTAATTGAATAACATTTTGCCATAAATAATATAATTTGACTTGAAGTTATTTCATGGAATATTATTTGAACTAAAAGATATATTAAATATGATTTTAATTCAACTAGATTTATAACAATAATTGTTATTTATACTCTGCAGACATAGCAATCATACACATTTCACAATATCAAAATATAAATAATTTAAATCTGCATTTACTGTAGTCGTAAATTATAATTTCATGTAGGAATAAACACATTTTAAATTTGGGCATATATTGCTCCATCTGCAGCTCCAAGTCCATTTTTAAAAAGTCGTATATACATAGAAAAAAGGAATGAAAGAAGTCATATAGAATAGAAAATATATTTTTGATGAATTTTAATAATGGTTTTGAAGTACAATGCCTATTCCAAATATAGTATTACTTCGACTCAAAAGTATTGCTCATCTTTTGAGGCCAAAAATGAATCAAGCCAATATCGAATAGTCTGATCAAAAATAAGGAGTATCCCAGAGTGAGCTTTCTTCACTGATCGAAACAAATAGTAGTCGGACGGGGCACAGTCTGTACTATAAAGCGCGTGAGGCAAAACTTCCCAACAACTTCATTCTAAATACTTTCTAACAGGTATTGCAATATGTGGTCGGGCGTTGTCATGATGGAATATTACGGTTTCATGTCTGGTCGCATATTCTCTGTGTTTTTCGGTCAATGATAACGAATCAGGTACCCTGTAATGGTCTGGTCAGATCTGAGCAGCTCATAATAGATAGGACAATTTTGCTTCCACCAAATACGGAGAATTACCTTAGCGCCATGGATATTTGGCTTTGGCGTCGATTGAACTGGTTGGCCGAGCTTCATATAATGGATTACCATATAATGGTAATGGATCCATTTTTCATCTCACGTAATGATTCGTTGCAAAAATTATTTACTTTTATAGCGTTCAAGCATCACTTCGTCTTTCAAGATCTCACGGCTTCAATTCGTATGGCACACAATTTTCCTACTTTTGGATAAATCTCGCAAAAGTTTTGAAATTGCTGCTTGATTTTACAAGCTCTGGTTGAGTCTTCAAGGAATAATGCCTTAAATTCTTGGCCTTCAAACTCTTTGTCTGGACTGGACGATCTTTATATTCCGTGTTCTCTCGCAAAAGAAAACTTCCCGCACATAATGACTTGATAGTACAAACAATCGACATTTTCAAAGCAAAAAGCAACGTTGTTTTTACGCTATAATGTTCTATAAATGACAGATATGCAACCTTCAAAATGGCATATAAGATACGCCATCTATTGTAAATCCCGCATTTTGAAGTCATACACACAATATTTTCCTTACACTAAATATAGTGTGCTTGTTTTCCAGAAAACTCTTTTATTTTCATTGTAATTAATTTGTTTATATCAGTTCAATTCTAATAATTAGGTTTCTTTTAATGGCACAAACAGTCTGCAACCTCACAAACATTTAATAGGAAATCTCTGTATATATTTTTTGTTATTTTTGTATTTTACTAAATGTCTCCCATTCAAGTTCTCCGTATTGTTTCCTAAAAGTGGGTTAATATTCGTTTTACGCATTAAAAAAACAGAACAATATTTTGATAGACATGTTACAGAGACCTACAAAATAAACATTTGTGTTTTACTAAATGAAATTATTTTGTCTTAAAACAAACAACAATAAAAAAAAAATTGTATAAACTTCAAATGAATTCATGAATTCATCAGTTCACACGCATTTGTTTACAAAAGAATCATACTCGTATATTTTTTTAAATGTCAGCGAAAAAAAGGAGTTTATTTCATGTTTAGTTTTTTTTATGATTTGAAGAAAGGCATTAAAATAACAAATGATTTTATTATGGGGATAACTATTTATGCATATTTTTGTATTAAAATTTAAAACATAAATATGGGTATTTCCACAGAATTCTATTACAAAAATATACCAATTCGTATAATATAATGCTAATATAATATGTGGTTAATTTGAAATCTTTCTATTAACAACAACTTAATACAAAATAATTAAAAGAGTAATAATAAAGTAAGAGCCAGTTTTTGACTTCGTATTTAAATATGAATTATATTTAAGTTCTATTTAAATACGAAAATGAGTTTCTCAGTGCTTTTTTAAATGATACTTAAATGGCCAACGTTGGCCATTTAAATTCTATTTAAGTTTCATAAACTACCATATGTTTTTGACAGCTGACTTTTGTTGTTTGGTTTTTTTCAATCTATTGTAGTGAAAAAAAACCAAACAACAGCGTCTTGCAAAAACTACAATTCCGATGCGGGGCAATTGGAGCATCTTTTGTACATTTTCCTACCAATAATTTTATTGTTTAATAAACTTTTATTTCTTATTGGGCAAAATGTATAAATTTTTGTTTTGGTTGAACAGCTGTTTTAAGCAAAACTATCGATAAATTTTTGATATTTAGTAGTGCTACCATACTTTTATCTTATTTAAAGAAGACAAATTATGTAGCACTGTAAAACTCAAACTGTATTTAAATACAACTTAATTTTAAGTAAAAATTAACTAAATACGTATTTAAATAACAAGTCAAAAACTGGGCATAAGATTAATGGTAAATTTTGCATTTAATTTTGTTTTTCATAAAAATAAATTTTCATCATTGTTTTAATACAATGACTACAGTTCAATTCAAATTAAGATTTTGTGGTTTAAATAAAGTGTTACTGCATAAATAGTCAGTTTTTATGGATATGAATGTTTATATTTTCAAAAACAATTATTTTTGTTATTTTACCATTATTTTACTATGTTACATTTTAAATTTTGCAGAATTCAATAATCTCAATTAATGAGATCTAAAATTTTTACTTTCATAATTTAAAATTTCATCCTTAACGGTATTTTGGAGGTAACAGTTAACTGCAGTTATTTAAGTAACGGTAGCATAGCGCTAACAGTGGTGGAGAGAACATAAATTTTTAGGAGTAACGAATATGATTGCTCAAACAGTATTCCGGGGGACATTATTATGGGGGTTAGGTGAAATCACGCACCGATATTTTAATACCAAACAAACCTTATAAACATAGAGATTAGAAAATTTAATACCGAATGTTGTATGAATCCTCAAATTTATGTATTACAGACCCATATTCCGGGAAGATATTTGTATGGGTACTAGAATAAATCATAGACCGATTCTTTCCATTTTCAGCACAAATTGTTTTTTTTAAGGAATAACGGGTGCAAAATTTCAATGATTTATCTACTATATATTTAAAGAAAAATTCAAAAATGTTTTGAAAAATATTAAAATATTTCGAGGATTTGGAGGATTTTGTGTATTTCCAAATATTTCTGATCCACAAAGAATATTTGTGAAAAATTTCATTCACCTAATAAGTCTCTCCCTGTAGGCCTTCAACAGACAGACCGACGGACATTGCTAGATCGTGGTAACATTGTATAAGGACCCAATCCAATGCTAGGTAAATTATCAGCGAGTTGTTAAGTTTTCCCTAATTAATTTGCACACTTAAAAACATAAGGATAGAGGATTTTGTCTACTATCAATGGATAGAGGATTTTGTCTACTTTTCAAAAATGTATATAACTTTAGACAATTAAAGAATTCATGGAATACTTTTTTGAAAAAAATGACAAAAAATGCTTTTTATTGAGTTTTTGCATAGATAAAAATTTTTCAAATTTAAATAAAATGTTTATATATGAATATTTTTTAATTAAATTTCGCAGTTATGTAGATTTTTCTATTTAAAATGGAAAAATAAAAACAAATTTTGAAATTTTTTATCAACTATTCCGCAATTCCCAAAAAAGTCTTAAAAAATCCCAAAAATGGGATTTTTTCGTTTTTTGGCTATAATATCCATATATACAAAATAATTAAGAACTTATTGGGCCATCTAAAATAGGTTACTATATTTTGATATCGACTATGCGATTTGAGAATTTTTGCTCTAAAATTGAATTTTACATAAAAAATAGGCGTTTTTTGAATGGACCTGGTCCGCTCGGTATCAAAAATTATATTTTTTTTTTTTTTAATTTAAAATATTTGACGTAAAGTTAGCTTTTAAACAGTATAAATACTTTATACATCCTCTTAGACATTTTCTTGATAATTTAAAATGAATAAAAGTACTTATTTCCCCAAAAAAATAGCTTTTTTAAAATTTTTTAAATTCAAATGCATGTAAATTTGGATTCAGTCATGATTTGTAAACAGTTCTTTCTTTATTCGATATATATATCTTTTGTTAATCCTACAAAAGAAAAATGGAGAAAATCGGGAAATATTTGGAATCGCGGTCATCAAAAAACTGGAGTAGGGTGAGTAAAAATGTTCAAAATTAAATTTTCAAATGCGAATATCTTATGTAGTACTCGATGGTAAGATTCTATATATGTAATTTTTTTGAAATCGGAACACAAACGAAGAAATTGGATCATTTTTAAAATTGAACATACCCGAGGTGTCCTACTTTGGGGACCCCTGGCCCAGGTCCTGGTGGGCTCATGAGGTCCACATTCAAAACTTAAACTCGAAAACACTTCATCTTTGCGCGTGTGAAACTTCATTCCAATTGGACTAAGGGTTTAGAAGTTACAGATTTATTTCCCTCTTTTTTTTCTCATACCACTGTGCGTTAGTTATCAATAATTATCATTATAATATTTTAAATCCTAAAAATATAGCTAAATAAATATGTATAATCATTGAATTAGTAAAAAATAGTTTATTTCTGACGCAACATCTAACCAAAACAAACCGTCATTATACACATGGGGGATTTCATGTCAAGTGAACCAACTTTTGAAATCGATGTCTTCCGATCGGGATGAAATTTGCACCAAGGTTAGCTCTATTGGATAGTAACTCAGACACAATTTTTCAACAACATCGGTCGAGAACTCTCTGAGTTATAGGGGGTAAAATTTTGACAATTTGGTCAAACAGGGGTTTTTTCTTATCCATGTAACTTATTACCTATTGTTCTTAGCAAAATGTGTTCCAAATAGTATAGATAGCTATTTCTTCGATCTTTCGAAAAAAAATATTTAAAAAAAAAAATAAAAAATTTTTAATATTTTTTTTCCGAAATCAAAAACTTTTTTGACTTTTTTTTAAAATACGCTATTTTTTTTTATTTTTTTTTTTTTCTTAAAATAAAGTTTAGATATTTTCCTTGAACACCTACTTGGTCGCTTAGTGGGATGCGAGTGGGATATCTATCAAAATAAATATTTTGTAACTCAAAACATAAAATTTTTGACTTTTTTTGCAAAATCAAAAACTTTGTTGACTTTTTTTTTCAAAATGGACCCTTTTTTAATCTTTTTTTTTAGGTCAAACAAAAGCTTAGATATTATCCTTGAAGACCCTTTTGGTCGCTTAGTGGGATGCGAGTGGGATATCTATCAAAATAAATATTTTTTAACTCAAGACTTACAATTTTTGACTTTTTTTTTTGCAAATACAATTTTTTTTCTAAATGGGCCCTTTTTTTAAAATTTTTTTTGTAGTCAAAAGAAAGCTTAGGTCCATTCCTTTAAGATATTTTTAGTCCCTTAGTGGGATGCGAGTAGGATATCTATCAAAATAAATATTTTGTAACGCAAGACATACAATTTTTTAATTTTTTTTTGCAAAATCAAAATTTTTTTCCAATATGGGCCCTTTTTTAATTTTTTTTTTTGCTCAAAAGAAAGCCTAGGTCCATTCCTTTAAGATATTTTTAGTCCCTTAGTGGGATGCGAGTGGGATATCTATCAAAATAAATGTTTTAACACAAAAATTGTATGTCTTGAGTTACAAAACATTTATTTTGATATATATCCCACTCGCATCCCACTAAGCGATCAAAACCATCTTAAAGGAATAGGCCTAAGCTTTCTTTATAGCAAAAAAAAAAATTACAAAAAGGGCCCATTTTAAAAAAAAGTCAAAAAAGTTTTTGATTTTGCCAAAAAATCAAAAATTGTATATCTTGAGTTACAAAATATTTATTTTGATAGATATCCCACTCGTATCCCACTAAGGGACCTAAAATATCTTAAACGAATGGACCTAAGCTTTCTTTTGACTAAAAAAAAATTTTTAAAAAAGGGCCCATTTTGAAAAAAAATTCGAATTTGCAAAAAAAAAGTCAATAATTGAATGTCTTGAGTTACAACATTTTTATTTTAATAGATATCCTACTCACATCTTCCTAAGTGACAAAATAGGTCTTAAAGGAAAAGACCTAAGCTTTCTTTTGAGCAAAAAAAATTTTTAAAAAAAAGTCCCATATTGGAAAAAAATTTCGATTTTGCAAAAAAAAATTAAAAAATTGTATGTCTTGCGTTACAAAATATTTATTTTGATAGATATCCCACTCGCATCCCACTAAGGGACTAAAAATATCTTAAAGGAATGGACCTAGGCTTTCTTTTGAGCAAAAAAAAAAAATTAAAAAAGGGCCCATATTGGAAAAAAATTTTGATTTTGCAAAAAAAAAATTAAAAAATTGTATGTCTTGCGTTACAAAATATTTATTTTGATAGATATCCTACTCGCATCCCACTAAGGGACTAAAAATATCTTAAAGGAATGGACCTAAGCTTTCTTTTGACTACAAAACAAATTTTAAAAAAAGGGCCCATTTGGAAAAAAAATCGTATTTGCAAAAAAAAAAGTCAAAAATTGTAAGTCTTGAGTTAAAAAATATTTATTTTGATAGATATCCCACTCGCATCCCACTAAGCGACCAAAAGGGTCTTCAAGGATAATATCTAAGCTTTTGTTTGACCTAAAAAAAAAAATTAAAAAAGGGTCCATTTTGAAAAAAAAAAGTCAACAAAGTTTTTGATTTTGCAAAAAAAGTCAAAAATTTTATGTTTTGAGTTACAAAATATTTATTTTGATAGATATCCCACTCGCATCCCACTAAGCGACCAAGTAGGTGTTCAAGGAAAATATCTAAACTTTATTTTAAGAAAAAAAAAAAAATAAAAAAAAATAACGTATTTTAAAAAAAAGTCAAAAAAGTTTTTGATTTCGGAAAAAAAATATTAAAAATTTTTTATTTTTTTTTTTAAATATTTTTTTTCGAAAGATCGAAGAAATAGCTATCTATACTATTTGGAACACATTTTGCTAAGAACAATAAGTAATAAGTTACATGGATAAGAAAAAACCCCTGTTTGACCAAATTGTCAAAATTTTACCCCCTATAACTCAGAGAGTTCTCGACCGATGTTGTTGAAAAATTGTGTCTGAGTTACTATCCAATAGAGCTAACCTTGGTGCAAATTTCATCCCGATCGGAAGACATCGATTTCAAAAGTTGGTTCACTTGACATGAAATCCCCCACATGTATTATACAAATTATAGAAGAAGAAAAAAACAATGAAATAATAATTTAAATCTGCAAGTTTAAAACAAATTCATGAACTACATTCATATACATATGTATGTATATTACATAGATTGGGAATTCAGTATGAATCCAACATGTATTCACTATTTTTTTTTTTATTTCATTCTCATTTGTGTTTTCAATAGACATTTAGGAAAATGTCATAAAAATAATTATTCCCATTGATGCTGATGATGATTGTGGATGGCGAGTTGAATAATGATAATAGTGATGATTTGAATGCATGGAAATGAGATTGTAAAACGTTTTAATGGTCAAAACTATAAACAATTTTTGGTATTTTGTTGCAATTTATGTTTGTTGCATGTTTCTAATTATAAAAAAGTTGCATGCTGCCCTGGTTGGCTTTTATTTTAAACGCTTGTTTGTAGTTATATACCCAATGGATGCAAAATAATATTTTTTTTTCGGCTATAGTTTGTTGTGGCTCGCTGGTCGTTTGCTGCCTCTATGGAGAATATTTCAAATATTGAAAAAATGTCCTACTCCATTCTTACATATATTATGTGTATGTGTATTGGTTGCGGGTTGAAGTTTGCTGCTTGCATGCACCATAAAAATGTTTGTTTGTTTGTTGGTGTGCTTAAAAACTGCCATCATAAAATATAAAGTATTTTGAAAATTAAATCGTCTAGTAAAATAGAAAAATAAAATAAAGAAAACTACTTTTATAGACCATAAACATTGACGGTAGTTTCTTACCAATTACGTATTTTAATCAATAAAAATCAAATAAATGTCTTTTTAAGTTTTTTATTTAAATAGTTGAAAAGAAAAGCTGGAAAAAAATATGCAAGCAGCATAAAAGGAATTTTTATGACTTAAAATGACTACGTGATTTACACGTCATTTTTATTTTTTGTTTGAAAAAGAATTTAATGAGAAATGAATAGAAAATAATATAATTTTATTATTTAAAAACTATAGTTCAAGTTTAAATTTGTTTAAACTTTTTTGTATTTACAGATAATTAAAGATTATGGTATAATTAATTGGGCATATTTAGATAAATTCTTGTTGAGGTTTTTGTAATAAAACAGATGAAATAAATGCATTTTATTACTATTTTGGGTACATAAAACTTGATACGTATATTATTCTATAAATTTGGATGTGTCATTAAGTTCTATATATGTACATGAGTCGTATAAACTTTGAGCCCTTTAGTTTTATTATCAAGTTTAATCGGTGAAACATTCATTTCTGTCGTAAAGTTTTTTTATTTTTTCCTCAAACACAATAATGGCAGTATGTTTTATTTGAATATCCTGACTAATGACTTCTTCCAGGTCAGAAGTTATAATTCTTGTTTTGTGAATATTCTAAGCCCCATATGCATAAACAGTTTATAAATTTTTCAAAGGTTTATCTAACAAAATTTGTTTTATAAACCTATGTGCTCAATTTCAATTTGTATGGCAAAAATTCAAATGTTCAGCTTTCGCATTTTGAAAAAAAAAATTACGGTTCAATTCCTAACACTTCGACGACATAAATATCAAAAATGTATGCCAATTGGCCAATCAGTTTATATATAAACAGCTGTGAAAATTTACATTTTTTAAATAAAGTTTTCAAGCTGAAAAAAGTTAAAAAACTGCATTATGGAAAAAGTGATTTTTTTAAAAAAAAAATAGTTATAACTAAGACTTTACCAAAATGGATTACAGTAATAGCAACTTTTTTAAAATGGTATTTATCAGGGGTCTCTACACAAAGTTTTATGATGCGAGATTCCTTGAAAATAATTTTTGTCGCAATTTTGGCTTTTGGACACATAGTGCATTGTCAGCTTGACCATTTCCCATCTGTTAACATATTGTGAATTACATATCATCGTATGTGACATTTGTACGCCTATAGAGTGGAATAGATTTTGCAAAAATAAGAGTATCTGAAAAATAATTTGGTCTTTATGTTCCATTCAGAGTGTACTATATTTTAAAATAATAAAAAGTTCTTTCGAAATATTGTTGTCCAAAATATTGATAAGGGTATATCGTGCGACACATAAAACGGAACTGATTTTGAGGTACATATAGAAATATGCGAAAATATTCGAATCGTGAGAGACATTATGTTTTCTTTTAATTTCTTACACTAAACGAAATATTTTTCCTTAACAATCCGTCATATTTTTAATTTCATTTTCCTTGAACACCTACTTGGTCGCTTAGTGGGATGCGAGTGGGATATCTATCAAAATAAATATTTTGTAACTCAAAACATAAAATTTTTGACTTTTTTTGCAAAATCAAAAACTTTGTTGACTTTTTTTTTTCAAAATGGACCCTTTTTTAATCTTTTTTTTTAGGTCAAAAAAAAGCTTAGATATTATCCTTGAAGACCCTTTTGGTCGCTTAGTGGGATGCGAGTGGGATATCTATCAAAATAAATATTTTTTAACTCAAGACTTACAATTTTTGACTTTTTTTTTTGCAAATACGATTTTTTTTCCAAATGGGCCCTTTTTTTAAAAATTTTTTTGTAGTCAAAAGAAAGCTTAGGTCCATTCCTTTAAGATATTTTTAGTCCCTTAGTGGGATGCGAGTGGGATATCTATCAAAATAAATATTTTGTAACGCAAGACATACAATTTTTTAATTTTTTTTTTGCAAAATCAAAATTTTTTTCCAATATGGGCCCTTTTTTAATTTTTTTTTTTGCTCAAAAGAAAGCCTAGGTCCATTCCTTTAAGATATTTTTAGTCCCTTAGTGGGATGCGAGTGGGATATCTAAAAAAGGGCCCATTTGGAAAAAAAAATCGTATTTGCAAAAAAAAAAGTCTAAAATTGTAAGTCTTGAGTTAAAAAATATTTATTTTGATAGATATCCCACTCGCATCCCACTAAGCGACCAAAAGGGTCTTCAAGGATAATATCTAAGCTTTTGTTTGACCTAAAAAAAAAGATTAAGAGAGAGAGTTCTCGACCGATGTTGTTGAAAAATTGTGTCTGAGTTACTATCCAATAGAGCTAACCTTGGTGCAAGTTTCATCCCGATCGGAAGACATCGATTTCAAAAGTTGGTTCACTTGACATGAAATGCCCCTTAAATAAAAACAATCATTAAATGATTTTATAATAAATAAAATTTAATATCGTACGTGACAGATTTTTCTCTTATAATAAAACAAGCTAATTGGGAGCCTAGATTTCGCCGCAATTTTAGCCTGAAACATAAAAAAATTAAATATAATCAGTTTAAACTATTATTTTTGTCTTTAAAATGTTGTAATATGATCTAAATACTTTCACATACACTCAGGTCTCGTTTTATGCGGATTCAAATTTATGCGATTTGTAAGTTAAAGATTTTTTTAAAATTTTAGCAGATTTTAAAATTTTAGATATTTTTTTTAAAATTCTAGTGATGAAAATGATATTTTACAATATGATTATATCATCTAGTGATGAAAGTAACGTTGAACCAATTCCAAAACGATGCAGACAATTATTCAGTAACTCAGATTAATCATACATATTTACAGAATTTCCTTAAAAAATGTTTTAGCTTATTTTTTGGATCACTTTCTGTTTTATCTGTAATTAATGAATTAATATTTATTTTTTTAAACGGGCTTTGTTTTTACTGTTTAAGTTAATGAAATACATAAATATATTTTTGTTGATTTTTTTATGCGATTTTGCTTTGGTTTTTTAATTAAAATTTGAATTTATGCGGTTTTTCAGAATTTTGGAACGAATAATTAGTTTTTATATGAAGCTAGAGTATCGTTTTATGCGAATTCAATTTATGCGATTTTTTTTGGAACGCATCTATCGCATAATACGAGACCTGAGTGTTGTAACATTTTATTAGTTTCTCTATTCAAATCATCTTGAAAAAAAGTTTCAAGTGTTTTTGTTTTTTCAGTCATGGTAGCGATTCTCGTGGAATTGCCCATATGGATTCCGAGCTCATCTTTATAGGCCAAGAACGAATCAAGACAATATCGGATAATCTGTTCCAAAGTGAAGCGTATCCGAGAGAGAGCGTTCTGCATCGATCAAAACAAATAGTAGTCGGATGTAGAGAGGTTCGGACTATAAGGTGGGTGCAGCCACTTTTTTTAAATACATTTTAACAGGTACTGCAACATGTGACCTATAGTTGTCATGATGGAATATTACGCTTGCATGTCGGGTCGCATATTCTGGGTTGCGTTCGGTAGAGGTTTCCTGCGATGTTCTGCCCAGATTTTAGCTGCTCATAATAGATAGGAGCCTTTTGGTCCCACCAAATACAGAGAATTACCATGACTTTTTGACTTTGGTGTCGATTCGGCTGTATATTTAATTAAAAAGAAACAACAAATTAAACAAGAAGTGTTTAGGTGAGAAATTGGGTGCTACGGCTTGTAGATTTTTGTAGAATTGCGGACCAAAGACTCCATGCAGCTGAAAAATATACTGAAAATGTCTAATGATGATTTTGCATACATTTTATCTTTAATTCGAACAAGTTTTCAAAAGCAGGATACTTAATTGAATTCACAGCAAGCAACAAACTCATAGTTGCTGTAAGTAATTTCTGCAAGCTGTGACTTCTGGAAGTCGACTTCTAATATGTGTTTAACACATTGACTGCCAAGGCACTTTCAGCAAATAAGATGATGGGGACCATAGCATTTTCTTTGCGTAATCTCTTCGTAAACGTCAATATTGGAATTTTGGATACTGTCAGTAATATTTTCTGCTTAGAAACAGATTTTTTGTTTATAAATAAGAGGGTCTTACGAAATGTCGAAAAGGATTTTTTTATGGAATACAGAGTTAGAAAAAATACTCAGTACAAGTTCAGAAAGTGATGAAGAATGTGAAGATTACAGTTTTGATGAGGAACTTCCAGACAACATCGAAAAAATTCCTAAAATCCAGCACTATTGTCCGACATGGCTATAGAGAATAAAAGTCGTGTCGGACATATGTTTCCGACGTGGCGTAAACCGCATAGTGAAGTGTCAAACATATGTGTCCGACGTGGCAGTCAATGTGCTAAACGACAAAAACTTCTGGAAGTCACTTCTAGAAGCAACTTCCGCAAGAAAACTTGGTAGTGGACAAGTGGCTTAAGAATTAATATAACTTGAATCAGTTACATGATATTATGCAGAAAAACGTATTTTGGAAAAAGCAGTCCTATATGCTTCATATATTGAAATTCAAATGAATTTAATTTGAATAATGAGTTTAATTTAAAAAAAAACAATACAATTAGATAATTTTTTAAAATAGGTATTTATGTAATCATAATCGTATAAAAATTATTAAAAAAAACTCTTTTACCTCTTTCAGAAAATCCCCTATAATAGCCCATTTTTTTAACCATTAATTAAGGTATATGATGAAGGATTAGTTCACCATAATATATACCACAACTTACCAGCATTTAACAAATTTCTTTCTCACTATAAAACATAATCATTTATTCCATACGATACGCTAATAAATTACATTTTAATCATTTGTTCAAAGAACTAGAACAAACGTATTAATAATCAAACCACCTTTAGATATTATTTTTTTTTTTTTTGAAAGGTAAGCTACGATGAAAATGTGCCCCTTTTAAAAGAAACAAAACATGCAATGTCACGGTCTATGTATGCCTTTGGTATTTTTCACACTTCAAGGCTGTCACTTGGCGTATTTTTATAAAGACACTAATGGGAATCTGTTTAACACAACGTCACACATGCCTGCCAGACGACAAACATTGCAGTCACAATCAGGCAGCCAGAAAAAATAAATTTAAAGAAAAATTATCTCGCATATAGTCTCAGTCTACAAGAACCCTGTATAGGAGATTTTTTAATTTGAAATGCTAACAGCATTTCAATTTCATTTGTTTATACAACCCAAAGCAAAACGAGGAAACATTCTCGCTGTAGTGTGCGTGCAACCACATCAATGATCATTGTGGCATCATCTCACTTAATGAAGGAATAAAAGAATGATTGGGGAAAAATATTGATTTAAAAAAATTAAATGATGATGCTGCAGTTGTTGCTACTTGAAGTAAAGTAGAGTTCTGCTGCTTAGGGCAACATATGTCAAGGTATTAATGATGATGAAATTATAGAGGATATTGATTGGATGCCAAGAATTCCTTTCAAGACATTGAACAGCATACAACAGCAGCAGTATGCCAACTATGTCTATATTACACATTTAATGAGCAATTGTTTTCTTAGTATTGTATATCACTTATAAGTGGGTAGTTTGAGCAATTTTTAATAAAAGAATACTGTTTTACCAATTCAATTATTAAACAAGTAGTAAACAACATAATTTCCGTATCAAACAATCATTAAATTTTACACATTCTACAACTTTTGCAATGGAGACTAGGTGTTAAGCATAAGACAAAACAAGTTAGACGTAGAACAAATCAAGGTGGGTGATCTCCCCATTACTATGGAGGATGGCCTTGGGCACGCAAAAATCTAGTTTATGATTCTATCGATTCAAAATAAAAATTCTGACTATATAACGAATCTTATGGGCTTTGATTGGATGTTCAATGTTCTTAGACCATCAAGACGTTTGTGAAGGGAGGATGACTGAATTTCTCACCTAAAGTGTGTCCCTTGATATATTCTGCAGTTAAGAAGATTTAAAGTATCTTACAGGCTAATATATTGGCGATGTGGGAGTTGTACTGGCAACTTTTTTGACTTTCAGGCGATTCTCAAGTCTTCTTTGCATATGACTAACTAAAGAACCTAAATATTGGTTACTAAAAATATTTATAGATGAGAATTATAATAATTGTCATCGATTTTGTTATGACAGATGAACAAATATTACGATCACGTGATGTTTCAGATCGCTAAAAACAATATTTAAGAAAAACAAACAAACCCAGAGTCTCTGGCGGGAATAAAACCAGCAATCTTCAGATTGATAGTCCATCACACTATAGTCTAGTCTATCGGGTCACCCAAATATGAATAATCATGAATGTGCCCCGCAAAAACGTGGTGTTTTCTTAATGACTTATCAAGAATCTAGATGGTATCGACACTTAAAAATCTTGGTTATGCTTCCATCGCTTCAAAATACAAACTCTGTCTACATAACGCCTCTTACGGGTTTTATTGGATGTTCAATGTTCCTTGTCTTTCAAAACGTGTGTGAAGGGAGGAATACTGAATTTCTCACCTAAAGTGTGGCACATGATATGGTGTATTCTGTAGTTAAGAAGATTTAGAACTGACAGGCTGATTTATTGGCGATGTGGGAGTTGTACAAAGTTCAACGCGAAAGATTAATTTGCGGGAGCTCTGGCATCTTTTTGAACTTTCAGGCGATTCTTAAGTGCTCTTTGCATATGAGTAACTAAAGAACCTAAATATTTATAGAATACCATTTTAAGTGTTCAAATTTTACGTCGCGAAATATTCAAAAATGTTTGGAAATGAGAATTATAACACGTGTCATCGATTTTGTTATGACAGATGAATAAATATTACGATCACGTGATGTTTCAGATCGTTAAAAACAATATTTAAGAAAAACAAACACAAACTGCTAAGCGTTTTGCTTGTCTACAGATACACCCAGAGTCTCTGGCGGGAATAGAACCCGCAACCTTCAGATTGATAGTCCAGCACACTATAGTATAGTCTATCGGGTCACCCAAATATGAATGATCATGAATGTGCACGTGGTGTTTTTTAAATTTACACGTTTTTTCTATCCATTTATGAGGTGCTTAGTTACTCTCGCAACTGCTGTTCATCTCAACAATTGTTAAGATATACATTTCTCAGCATATTGGATTCCTGAATACGATATGTTAGATCTAGTACTCAATTCACCATTATCTAATCTTGATGTAGTTCATCGATCGCATTGAGTGACGTGTTTTTGTTAAAATGAAGTTGTTTGCTTGTTTGCCAGATTTATTAAAAATAACAACTGGAATAAACAGCAACTCTCAAAAACCTCGAACTAAAAAGTCTATGAATTGAAAAATGTATTAAAATTACAATGCAGAATTGTGTTTCCGCAACATGACAATTGGGAAAACAATAAATTAAAATATGACACTTTCATCTTTTAAACAAGGACGCTCTTACATGTCTTAAATATATGGATGTCCATTTAAAATTCACATTAGCAGTTTTCATGAGGATCAGTCCATAAATAGAAATAATTAAAATTATTGAAATCAATGAGAATAATAAAGTAATAAGGGCAAAAACCTCTCCTAAATAACTGACAAATGTTTTAGTCACTTATCCATATGCCCACGTCATCATCCTTAATATGAAACGGAAGTGTGGGTGGCAGTCTGATGAATCGAATGTTTACAAAGTGTGTGCATACGATTAAAATCCTATTGAGAAAACAAAAACTATCCAACAGCTCAGACGATTTTCCAACAATTCCTCATTCAATACATTGAATTAGATCAGTTTTCTGCCGCTGATGCTGCCTGCAGTACATCATATACAAAGTTCATTGGCTTGCGAGTTTAAATACGATACATACAATACGTTTTAATTTATTTATGAAGCATTGATGAGTGTTGCATGTGTTTATTTCATGCAACAGCAACGCGTTCATATACAAATAGAGGATATTAACATATTCTTGGGATCACTTAAAATAGATAATGTACTCTAAACAAATATAAATCTTTTCTTGATATTTATTATTTGCTTCCCTCTCTTTTATTGTTCCTTTTTTTCGTCGAGTTCTAAATAAGACGTACGGGGAAAAATTCTAATTGTTTATTTGGTTAAATTTCTTTTTGCTGTTGTTATTGTTATTTTTCTTATTGTAATCTGTTTGATGAATTTATTTTGGTTTATTTTTAATCTTTTAATACTGGAATACTTTTTTTATATTTAGAAAATTTTCGTTTATTCAGTTCATCTGCATTATGTCTTTCGTGTAGATGGGCTAATAATGATAGTTCTTCCGTGTCGATCTTAAATATACAAAATGCTTGATCTCTTTCGTTTTGTTACAATGTGTGGAAAAAAGGAGTTGTTTACATATAATTTTCTACAGAATCATAAAATACCTCTAAAACATATTCATATTTGTTTATATATTTCATATTTTTTCCTGTAAATTACATTTAAAGTGTTTTTCTTTTGCTATTTAAATCTTTGGGGTAATTGACACAATGGCATTATTAAGTGGAAATTATTTTTTTTTTGGGTTAATTTAATTTTCATATTGTATGCTTATTATTAACAAATATAAATATTAAATGGAGTTTATTGAACTTGGATTTATTTAATGTTTGGAAGATTTTTATTTACAATACTTTGTTGTATTCTTAAATGAAAATATTTGTTTTGGGTACCAGTTACCATTTGGAAAAAAGAGATTTAAAATTCCTAAATATTCATTGTTATTTAATTTCATGCAATAAAAGAAAAAAATAAAAAATTAAAAGAATTTTAGTCAAGATTTATATTTTTGCTAAATATCTAAGGTATTAATTATATTCATTTATTTTTTTTTATGAAATATTTCAATAGTTTTTTTATTTAGCTAGTTATATATACACACAAAAAATTAGTCGAGGTATTATTAACTAAGCTTACATAGGTAATTTCTTTTTATATGAAAATAAAAAACTAAGTTTTATTATCTAAGCCAATATGTAATTTTTACAATACATTTTACGTAAAATCTATGTTAATATAACAATTGGTATAAGGTATCATCTTCGAATTTATTTGTATAATGTTTTCTTTTTATTTTATTGACAATTGAAAATTTTCTTTTCTGGAAAAAGGTATGTGTGTGTTTAAATTAATTTTAATAAAAAAAAAATATTAATATAAATAAATTATTTTTTAGCAAAATAACACAAGAAACCGTTAATGCCAATAATCACATCAAGCAATACATCAACAGTTCTAGCAGTGATCAACCACCGATAAAACAAGATATAAATGTGCAGATATGCTGGTAAAAAAGAAACTTGTCTCATTACTCTGGTTCATTTGCTGTTGAATAATAAGACAGGGGAGTTGTCATTAAAAATTGCTACAATCGAAGACAATAATGCTGAATATCTGAAAAACAAAATGGTCCTGCTCTTCTATCAGATCATAATATCTAAAATATACTTTTTTAATACCTATAATTTAATAAATATTATACACTATACAACACAATTTTATTGTTATTATTGTTAAATTTGCCCAATAAAATGGTAATTAATATAAGAAAGATAACATTCGTTACATTCATTTTATTGTTGATTTGCCAAAAATTAAAATATGAATTAACATTGCCATCATTGTTAATTTTTAAAAAATTTTTTGTTGATTTTTCGAACAAAGAAATTATCTAAAATGTTTGTTATATTAACTAAAAAACTTTGTAAATGCCATTCTACCCTTACACTTAGTTAAATTTATACTACATTTTTAGGAAATATAACCTATGGATTTTTTTGTGTGTAAAAGTATGAAATGTTTAATAATATTACTTATATTTCTAGAGAAATAACTTATTGATAAAAAATATTAATAGAGAACTAAAACAGAATGGTAGTGTAGGGAAACATATTGCCAGATATAACAACATGTTTTTAAGTTAAGCAACATTATTGTAGAGTTAATTAACATGTTGCATTAGTTAGCAACATGTTGCCAGAGTTTGAGACATGTTTCTACAGTTCAGTAACAGCAATTCGAATTTACATGTTCATTTTTTAACTTGGTTCCGTCTGAAATAAATGGAATTCATCTTGCCATCATGAATGCTATATATTTTACCGAATCAGAAAGAGCTTCGGATGATAATAAAACTGTAATAAAATTAATAGAAATCACAGGGAAAAATTAAAACAAAATATCGTTAATTGCTTCGAAGCAATACGAAAAATAGTTAGATTTTTTTAAAAATCTTCCATAAGATATCTAATTTCAGTACTAAACTACCTTTACCCGGTGCGCTTCACTAGCCCTATCGTAGTAAAATAAACAATGTGAAAGGATATTTCTTGAGTAGTGAAAAGGAGGTAGTGTTGTTAGCTCTTCAAGTTTCTGTGGAAAGTTGGTAGTAAAATTTAGTTCTTTGAGCTTTTCTAAAAATGTCTCATACTTAAAAAAAATGAGAAGTGAAAAGGATGCAATATATTAAAAACTTAAAATTTCCGAGTTTTACCTGGAATTTTGATTTTTTTTCTTTACAAACCATCTCCTGAAAATTTAGAATTGAATAAAAACAATCCGCCAAAACTGTAACATAAATTAGGGGCCACACGGAATAACCTATAATTTAGTCCATAAGGGTTCTAATTTTAGTATTAAATAATTTATTTATATCCATAAATTATCTTGATTCTGGTAAATTAATTTCTTACTCGAAAAACTTTACTTGTTTTCACCTTGATTTAGTATTAAACGAGCAAGAAACTGTAGGCAGTTAAGCTCGACCATATAATACCCTACACTGAGTATATGAGTTTTTTTTCTGAATCAAGCATTTACATATTCTGGTAGACAAATCCCAAGTTGAATTTACTACACGTCGTCGTATGTGGATGTGGAACTGGTAATGTACAGCATGTATGTATATTTGCAGTAAATAAACTGCTAGAACTGACATAATTGCATTGAAACTGTAATTGCGGTGTCAAATAGTCTACGGATGTAAAGAAAATTAACATTTTAACACGCTATCTATCGTATAGCACACGTTTCGAAATTAATCTACTAATTTAAAACTACACTCATACATCGCTCATTTAACGCTCATCACAAATTAGGAAGTAATTTCTGATACTAATGAACGCATGCATATCACTGAGCAGAGGAGGAAGATGCAACTTGCTCGTAACTCTTTTCACCAGTTACTTAATTTACTTCTAACTGACATCATGTTGTTGAAACAAATTTTACCTGCTGTGATAAATGAGGTTTTTTCCAACTAATGTTTAATTTTTCAATCTCTTGTTAGTAGTGTGGCATGCTACTTTGAGTATATAGGCATGTATGTATTTACGTGTGTTATGGGTTCAGTATTTGTTGATTGTTTAACATTTGACACTTTTGGTTGGCAAGATCTTTTTTGTGGTTGTAGGCTTGTGCCTTTTAATTGTTTTGGATGTACAAATGTATGCAGCATTTTAATGTTGTTGCTAATGGGCGGTTTTTATTTAGTACTCACGTGTGCTTTTTTAAGCGGCATCATCTGTCATTTCTCAAGAAAACAAAATAAAGAACTTAAAAATATATGTAAGTCTGTAAAAAAAAATAATTCTAGGCGTTTATTGCACTCATGTACTATATATAAAGGGAATACGCACCCGTTTAAGAGAACGAAGATAAATACAAAATGAACAATGAATTGTTCATTTACTTAGTACTTTTAGTTGTCTTTTTTTTTTCTTAAACACACAAAACCTACGTTATTTATTGTTCATTTAAATGTGTTTTTTCATTTTTTAATATTTACTTCCCTTTTGCAGCTCTTCCCCCCATACATGTACCACCACAATGCACTTCCAACCTTAAAATGTTTATACAAATATAAAGAAAAATACAAAAAAAAAAACAGAAAATAATGAAAAGACCTCATCCACAGCTCTGTGTCATGTAAACATGATGCATTTCAGTGTGGTTTTTTGTTTAGTTTTTAAATTAAAGGTAAATTGTTTTATGCATCGTTTTGTAAACTGTCAGTTTTTGTTGACTCTAAAACTTGTAGCACACGAATGCTGTTAAATGCACTATGAATGTACAGAATACGCGTATGTGCCGCACCAAAAGTCCATGTGTTTATTTGTTGTTATTTGTTTGCTGTTTTCACGAGTGTATATGCCTGTGTCTGTTTGTTTGTGAATAAATGTACGTTTGTACAAGTATTTCAATTCAATTCGTATGGAATTGAATACATCAACAACATGTTGCAATTGATGGATAAACTGCTGCGTTGTTGTGGATTAAATGTTCGGTATCGTTCAGACTATATACGAGGTTAACAATGATAAGTGTGGTAAATATGACACCACAAGCAGTTTTCGTCATGTCTTTTAATACCGCACACCACCTTACAGTTTACCGATCGGTCGCTTTCTGAGTCGTCCGTCCGTCTGGATGGCCGTCCATGTAAACTTTTGCGCAAAACGACGCCTATTGAAACTGGTAAAAATCAATCCATTATTTCACATAGCCCCCATACAAATGTCCTCCCGAAATAGAACTTTTTCGGCCATAAATGCTAGATCCATTTTTTCACATTCAAATAAAACACACTTAAAAATTTTGAGAGGATCGATTCATAATTGACCACTTCCGAGATTGCTTTTTTGAAATTTATTATTGAATTATTGAAATTTTAATAGTATAATGCTTCTTAGATCATACTCAGTGTAGGGTATTATATGGTTGGTTTTGACCAAACATACCTTCTTACTTGTTAATATGTGGGAAATTGAAGTATGTATAGTAGTTGTGTATGGAAGAAAAATGAGGTGTCGATGTTTTCAACTAAAATTTCACCTGCGGAGAGTAAAACGGGTGATTGAAAAAGCTTCTGAAATATCCTCGATTTTATATACATATTTCCTGATTGAAAAAGCCTCTGAAATATCCTCGGGACTAGGTGAAATAATGGACCGATTTCAGCTATTTTTAATAGGTTTGGTCCTTGGGCCGAAAAAATAATATGTACCAAATTCTATCGAGATATCTTCAAAATTGCGACCTGTACTCTGCGCAAAAGGTTTACATGGGCAGCCAGCCAGTCAGCCGACCAGCCAGCCACCCAGCCAGACGGACGGACATCGTTTAATCGACTCAGAAAGTGATTCTAAGTCGATCGGTATACTTTAAGGTGGGTGTTAGACTAATATTTTTGGGCGTTACAAACATCTGCACAAACGCATAATACCCTCCTCACTATGGTGGTGTAGGGTATAAATATTGCCACTTATTGTTCACTACTACTGACATTCTATCACCAAATAATTTGTATACCCTTCACCACCATATTGGGGATGGTATAATGCGTTTGTGCAAATGTTTGTAACGCCCAAAAATATTAGTCTAACACCCACCTTAAAGTATACCGATCGACTTAGAATCACTTTCTGAGTCGATTAAACGATGTCCGTCCGTCTGGCTGGGTGGCTGGCTGGTCGGCTGACTGGCTGGCTGCCCATGTAAACCTTTTGCGCAGAGTACAGGTCGCAATTTTGAAGATATCTCGATAGAATTTGGTACATATTATTTTTTCGGCCCAAGGACCAAACCTATTAAAAATAGCTGAAATCGGTCCATTATTTCACCTAGTCCCCATACAAATGTCCTTCCGAAATTGGACTTTATCGGTCATAAATATTTAATTTATATATGTAGCTCCACGAATTTCGCTCCAAATAATTTCTATATATACAAAGTTCATGTCACCAAATTTTGTTACGATCGGTCCATAATTAGTCATAGCTCCCATATAGACCAGGTTCCGAAATCACTTTAACGTTCATAAATCGCCTAAAAATTTTGGTATACACACAAAATTCAACATAGTTAACTTTCATATAGACATAAATCACACGACCCAATTTCATGATGATCGGTCCTTAATTGTTCATAGCTCCCATACAAGGACCACTTCCGAAAATCACTCAAAAATATAAATTATTGAAATTTTAAAAGAAAAAAAATGTTTGCTCTTTTACTTAGTGTAGGGTATTATATGGTCGGGCTTGACCGACAATACTTTCTTACTTGTTTTTTTTGTATCACAAAAACTAAAGAAGTTAGCACAAAAAATTCGCACTCTGAAATATTTTCACAGCTTGTTGTAAAATCATTAATGGCGTCTGGCTCCCATCATATGTAAAATTAAACTTTCAAACTCTCAGGGATGATAAATAATCGATAAACGAATAAATAACTTGATAATGTAACAAAATCGATTACTCGGTTTTTAAATTATTCGGTGTTGGCAGATGTGCCCCTATGGCAATTGATCCCCTTTCTGCACTATATGTAAGTTTGTCATTTCGTTTGTATAGACAATATGGATATCTAATGATAAATACTTCTTAGACCTTTGCAACAACGTACATAACGCCATAGTAAGTCGGACGTACAATGGGTCAAAATCGGGAAAATTACTTTTTAACCCTAATTTTTATTCACCATAAAAAACTAGTTTGTTATAAAAATTTTTTACTAATAAATTTAAAAAAAAGAAATGTTTAAAATAAATTAAATTTGTTTTTGTTTCAAAAATTGTTTTTCAATTTGGTGAACGAACTTAGCACTCAGATGTTTTTATTATTTTAAGCATAACTGGGAGGATCCATGTGAAAGCGGACTGCAGTCGGATTTACCATCTCCGATTTTAATGAAATTTACCAAATACATAACATATCCAATATGTTCCTCATATCAGTGGATTTTTAATCGAAACTCATTCCGATGTAAAAATATCGCGATTTAAAAATTGAAAAATTTTTTGTTTATTTTATCACAGAATATTCGTCATTCGAATACTTTTAATAATAATTGAAATAAACTATATAAAAAAGTTTGTACATTAATACATTTTAGCTTAATATAAATTTACTAGAATCAGATATACATTTTTTATATAAATTTAGTTGCTATCTTCAAAAATGTATTATTACTAAAAACAATCAATGAAAAAAGAAAATTGTCGAATATTTTATCCTAATTGAAAGCAACACAAACAACGAAATAAATGAGAAGCATTGCCAGCTTAGACAAAAATCAGTACATTAGTAATTGTGCCTTTTACAACACTTTTATAAATGGTTTTTAAAGCTAAAGTGTTCGTTAACAAAATTGTGTCTTTAAAATTGTGTAAATAAAATAGTTTACTTCCATAAGTATAAAGGTCAATATTCGGAGTATATATTTCAATGTAAAAAATAAAAAAGATCGCGGAGTTAAAAATTAATAAAGAATTCGAATTGAGGACACCTAAACTCTCTACTATATTCGTGCAAAAAAAGTCCAACATAATTTTTGTTTCCATTTTAAAGGCAATGATATTGTCCTTAAAATGGTGTGAATAAAATTGTTTACTTCCAAAAGGTTAAAGGTCAATTTTCGGAGTATATATTTGAATGTAAAAAATATCAAAGATCGCGGTGTTAAAAATTCAAAAAGAACAAAAGTATAGGACACCTAAACTCTCACCTATATTCGTGCAAAATAATTTCGACGGAGACTCGATTAGTTCAGGAGTTATAAAGAAAAACGTTATTAAAAGTACATTTTTGCATAAAAATTCATATAAAAATGTAAGCACCTCTGTTTTACCATATAAATTTAAATTATTCAACTGTGTTCTGTTTTCTATTTGCTTAAATTTTTATATGAATTTATATGAAAAAACGTACATTTAATATCGCTTTTCTTTATAACTCCTGAACCAATCGAGTCTCCATCGAAATTATTTTGCACGAATATAGTATTGATATGGATTCTCCCAACTGTATAAATAACCCTCGTATGTACGTACACAAACATAAAATCCAATATTCTATTCCCTGGTTGTTTTTCTTTGATTTGTTTAATTGATAGACCATATCTGTCCATTTATTTAATTTTTGTTTAAACTTTTTCTCCTGTAGTCATTAATTTAGTAATGGCCATTTGTTGTTACAGCATTTTATACTTTGAAATGTGATTAATTAGTAGAGTCTTATTGACCAACATGATCGCAAGCAGCCACATGTTGAACAGTGTATAAAATGAGTTTCACACTTCATTTGAAGTCGAATGAAAAATTATAAATACGTTTATGTACTTGATTATAAACTTTTTCTTGGTGTTTTTTTTTTTGTGTAGCTTTTAACCGAAATATGTACTTTTTGGACATTTCAACTAAGTGAATGTGAACAACGGGTTGATTTAAATAAATGAAGGTTTATCTTCCGTGTGAAGTAAAATATCGTATGTGAAATAAATAAAATAATAAATTACCGTGAATAATAAGCATACGCTTGAAACGAAGCACTTTTCTTGTTTGCTTCTAATGTATAATGCATAATATGTAACGGTTTAAATAAATTTGGAATAAGTATAAACCTCTTCATTGGGATGGCTCCATACAAAATTTGACGATGATTGTTATTAAAATTAATATTAAGTTTAATTTCAGATACAATTTCTCTAGTATTTTATTTTGAAAATTATAAATGGAAATATATCTGACACTTAAATGCAGAGACGAATTCGAGCTCAATTTCAAAGACTTTAGTATGTGTATATCCATTTTTGAAATTAAATTTCACATTGTCGTACGTATGTGAGGAGCATTCGACATCAAATTCAAAGATGTCGAATGATTCCGAGCCTCCGAATTATACGCATTTAATAATTAAAATATCAGGATATCCTTGGTCCAGCTTTTTAAAAATAGCAGACACAAATTGTGACCGTTTTCATGGAAATTATTCCTGTTATGAAAAAATTTTATAACTATATATTTTTTGAGTCGAAAAACAATCGATTTGTGAATTAAAAATAATTTTTTAAGGAGAAATTAACTGAATTAAGCTATTTTGTATCAAAATTTTAAAGCGTTCCAAAATCCTAAGGCTGTGATTCCTAAATGGGCAACAATTTTAGATACTATGATGAGTTCCAAATCATTCATATTATAATTGTAACAGCCCCAGACCAAATGTGGAGGAAAAATTCGAAAAAAATTGGGTTTTTGTTTGTTTTTTTTTTTTTTTTTTAAATTTGTGAATTAATTTACCTAAATTGCATATCTGTTTCCACCTTTACATTTACTATAAAAAAAATAATGCATTGCGATATGTTAACGAACAAACCCATTATTGAGCAATAGCTTAACTCGTTAACATATCCCAATCGTAGTAAAATAAAAAAAAATTCATAAAAAATCTTCATATTATATCTTCATACTACTTAACCGCTATAATTTTTCACTTGTTTACACCGCTATAATCCTTCAGATATACTAGTGAATCATTATAACCAATCGATATTGAAGATTGTCATTCTTAGCCCAACTACTAACAATGATAAGGAAGTAATTCATATAAAGTTTGAAGACCCTCACAATAATAGTTCTCGATCAATGGTCACTTATATTTCTTATCAAAAATAAATTTTTTTGAAAATCTAAAATTGGATATATCTTTATGAATAAGCAGGAGCTCGATAGGTGATCGCCTATATTGCTGATCAAAAATCAATTTGTATATGAGAATCTCAAAAAGTATAAAATCTGCAATATCTTTGTAAATAAGCGTTTAATAGCGAAAAGTAACTCGATCGTTGATCACTGAAAATCTCAAAGAATCGTAAATAAGCATTTAATAGAGAAAATATGATCGATCGGTTTTCACTAATATTTCCGACTAAAAATCGATATGAAAATCGATTGTAAATAAGCGTTTAAGAGACAAAAGGAGCTCGCTCAATCGGTGATCACTTATATTTTTAATCAACAATTTATTTTTATATGAAAATCATACATATTCTTTATCTTCGTAAATAAGAGTTTAATAGGAAAAAGTAGCTTGATCGGTGATAACTAATATTTCTGGGCTATAAGTCTATAGCTTTGTAAATAAGACTTTAATAGATAAAAGGAACTCGATTGGTGACTATATATTTTCCTGACCAAAACTATTTTTTATATAAAAATCTCAATAAATCTTCAATCGTCTATGGCTTTGTAAATAAGACCTTAATAATAAAAAGTAGCTCGATCAGTGATCGATTTTTATATAAAAATCTGACAAAATCTTAGACCCTTTAGATCTTTGTTTAATAAAGCAAATAAGCTCATCGATTGGTGTTCATTAATATTTCTAAAAATCGATGTAAAAATCTCAAACATTTTTAAATCGTCTATATTTTTCTAAACAAGCGCTTAAAAGGGAACTCGATTGGTGATCAATCATATTTCTAACCCAAAATCGATTTTTATATGAAAATCATATATCGTCTATATCTTTGGATCACTATTCTTACATTTATTTACGAATTTAAGATAAACTCTGAGTTAAATCTTTCAGAATACTGCAGTTTGGCTTACAAATGTTACACAGATGATGAAAATATGCGTTTGCTTGGTAAAGAAGTAACAAAACATTTCGAAACTGTAAAACCTTTTTTGGACCAATAGATTTTAACACTAAATAATACCCTGTGTTAATTTTTTTTTGTGACTGAAGGAACCTATTGGACCTATGTTTCAATTGAAACAATTTCATCAAAATTCGGTCAGTAATATTGAATATAGTGTATTTTCCCCTTTTGGTACTGTTTTTCTTCTCTTCGAAATAATAAAATATTCATATGATTATGATAATATACATATACAATAAAAAAACATTTTTTATGAACAAGTAACTATAATAGATACACTCTACATATTTCCATTTCCATGTACTAATATTAAAGGTATTTCTTTAATGATTTCAACTGACAAAAAATTACATGTATGTCATTCTATTTAATTAATAAAATGTTTGTTTAAATGCAATGTTTGTTACTGAGTCAGCAATTTAATATTTTTCTTTTCTTAAAAAAAGAGTTAAGTTGATAACAGACAGCTTGTCTTTTATGTCAGCTTTCTTTCTATCATTCCCGTTTCTTAACAAAGATAAAGAAACCTGAATGAAGAAATAAATACACATGAAAAAGGTGCGGGTTTCTTTATATATGCATAAGTACTCTTTTCAACCTAATAATATTGGTTTATTATTATTTATATTGTTTTTAATCTTAATGAAAAGCATTTTCTACGCTGGATATCATATATTTCCAATTAAATTGATATGCAAGTTTTAGTTGTAAATATCGATTTGATTTCTTTTTACATATATTTCTAGACATTCAGTCAAGCAATCGCATGAGCGCCTACACGATTAACTCAAGACAAGACATCTGACAAAATGTGTTCTCAAAGATGATTGTCTTTAGATATTTGAATGTTTAGTTACATTTAATGGGCCACCCATAGTGCTTAAGATTTCGTTTTTTTGTTTTTTATTTATTTTTTTTTTGTGAAATGTGTATTCAGGAAGTATATCGTGTTGCTTTTAACTTAATTATAACATTTGTATGTTTTTGTTAAATGAAACAAAACAAGAAAATTATGTTTTTAGGAAATCTACTATAATGGGTGTTAATTGTCATGCATGAAAAAGATGAAATAATGACACATAATCTACATTGTATATTATTATTTTATGAATGTTCAACAATATTTAAGTTATATACATACATACATTTGTTGGTAATGTCACAATAGAACATAAAAAATTTAAACATCTGTACAAATGTCAATGCCAATTGTTTATAAGTAAGTGTTTCTTTGTAAAACAATTTTACATCTTAAAAACTGAAGCAGATGTTAAATATTTTTGAATGTTTTTTTTAGAAAATGTTTACTGGTACTTTCTCCCTCTTATGTTTTCATAAATGTCAAGTGGATTTATTTTTCCAATTACAACGTCAATTTTGTTGTTTTATAAATTTGTAAGGAAACACTCATTGTTTTTAATATTTGTATGATTTATTATGTATTTTAAGATCGAGAAAGGAAACACCGAAATTATACTTAAAACTATTTTATTTATAGATCGATTTACATTATTAGGATTTTGAATATGTTTATTTAGTAGGTTTTTTAATCAATGTACAATTTTTAAAAATATCAGAATTTAGATCTTTAAAACTTATCTTACTCTTAAAAGATTTGCATTATTCACCCTCGAGCGTTGCTGTCCACACATATAGTTTTTTTGCACAAACAACATATTTTTTTAAGTAAAAATAATGATTTACAATCATTTACATATTTAAATTTATGTTTGTCATCAACTCTGTTTATCATCAACTTAGATTGTCTTCAGCACATATGTATGTGTGGAAAACCACACAAGAAGGTAAGCAAAGTATTTAAGGGGTAATACTGCTCCTGCCAACATATATCTGTCATTTGACTTCTGTCAAAATTTTAACAAGTTGCGTTTGTCATTGATAGCAGACAGAGCGTGATGAGGAGAAAATGGAGAAATAAAACTCTGCACCATCAATTTCAACAAAGAATTTTGTTGTGGCCGTAAAAGCATGAAAGATGCCGAACGTTCTGGACGCCCATTTGAGTTCTCTACATCCGAAACAATTGAACAAATTCACGATATTTACTGATATTGGTATCTCATATGGCGCAGTGGTTTCAATTTTGAGTGATCGCTTGGGTATGAGAAAGCTTTCCGCAAGATGTGTTTGTGCAACAGTGTGACAACTTCGTAGAATTTTTTGGCGTTGTTCAACCGCAATATGAACGAGTTTTTGTGCCGTTTTGTAACACGAAACGTGAATTGACCACAACACACGAGAGATCACAACACACGAGAGATCAAACCAAAAGCCTATTTTGATAAACTTGACAAATCTTATTTTAGGGATAAAGAAATTGGAGAAACTTTGTAGGAGAGAGGAGACTATATTGAAAAATAAATAGATTTTTTCATTCAAAAATCTGTGTATCATTCAAAAAGTCACGGACTTATTAACCGACCCTGGTGCTATTAAGGGTTAATATTAATTTGTATTCTGTTTGTCTTTTGTAAATACTAGACTTTGTGTTATATTTTTGTTATATTTCATCAAAATCGGCCCAAAAATATATAACATTTCGCTATCTTTCCATAAGAAATTCCAAATATTGAAAAATTTGACCTTCACGATTCAAAATATAATTCGAAGCTACGGACAAACTATTTTTATACCCTATTATGTTCTCAATAAATCCCAATAAGATGATCAAAAAATTCTGAAATTCGTTTAACAAAATTTTTCTAAATTTGAAATTGGAGTTTTGAAACTGCCGTTAAAAAAATTATTTTTTTCTGTTCATACCTGCGAATAGGTTAACGGCATCCTACGAAGACGAAAACTCATATACAAGTAAATATGTATATATTTTTAGTAAAAATGAGCTTTTATTTTAATATTTCACCAAATATGTTAATTTTGTTTCTACATTTCTTGTTCTAGTAGCATGAGAATGGCCTGGCGAATTTTTAATAGCATTAACATTTTTTAACCAATTTTTGTATTTTATACCTTATTATAACGACAATTACGTATATATTGCGATTCACTTAAATTAAATTGCAGAAGTAATTAATGGCGAAATGTTTACAAAAACTGAAATGCACCTCAAAACTTCAGCGTCGTTGTGGCAACAGTTAACGTTATCATATCAGCCTAATATTTTACACAACATGTTTCTACAATACATAGAACAATTCTAGTGGGGGGACGGCCTGTCCCTAGAAAATTTTTTCCGTTCATACAATCTTGGAGCAGTCTACATGTTTGCCATAACTATTTCAAAATTTTTACAAAACTTTTAACAATATTGTGGTCACTGTAATTATGTATATGATTGCATTAAACATAATATGTTTATGTTACCATTCACATCATTGTGGTTATTATATATGTATATGATTGTAGTAAACAAATGTATGCTTATGGCAATCATGTTCATGATGAAAATCATATTATGTTGTTCTCAGAGTATGATAACTATAATCCTAGAACAACACAATATGGTGAAGTATTACATCATAAACATAATTACCATAAACATATACATAATTACTACAATCATATATGTATATGATTGCTACAATTATGTTAATGGTATAAACGTAAACATATTATGGTAATAGCAATCATATATAATTACATTGAGCATAATATAGTTAAAAATTTGCAAAAATGTTGAAATGGTTATAGTACACATATAAAACTATATATATACCCTACACCACTATAGTGGGGAGGGTATAATGCGTTTGTGCAGATGTTTGTAACGCCCAAAAATATTAGTCTAACACCCACCCTAAATTATACCGATCGACTTAGAATCACTTTCTGAGTCGATTAAACGATGTCCGTCCGTCCGTCTGTCCATGTAAACCTTGTGCGCAGAGTACAGGTCGCAATTTTGAAGATATTTCGATCAAATTTGGTACATATAATTTTGAGAACTGGCTAAAATCGGTCCATTATTTCACATAGCCCCCATACAAATGTCCACCCGAAGTTGTACTTTATCGGTCATAAATGTTTAATTTATTAATTTATCTCTACAAATTTCACTTCAAATAAGTTTTATATATTCGAATGGTGATCGGTCCATAATTACTGATAGCTCCCATATAAGGCCCACTTCCAAAAATCACTCACGAATATAAATTATTGAAATTTTAAAAGAAAAATGTGTTTGCTCATTTACTTGGTGTAGGGTATTATATGTTCGAGCTTGACCGACCATACTTTTTTACTTGCTTTTCTCTGCATAAAGTACTTGCTCATCTCACAACCGTTAAAACTTTCATTGTTTGGACCCACAATTTATAAGACCTTGCCTAGCTCTCCATTGGCAAGCAAATTCGGGTGGTATATAATGTATTTATGTATATATTTTTTGTATCAGACCCCAATAATATCTCAAGCATATGCTTTGCTGCAATAAATTATCGTAAAAAAATAACTTTATTTTTCAGCACTACCTTCCCTAGTTGGACACTTGAATAAGAAAAATTACTTATGTTGACATTCACCATATTTACCAGCTATTAAAAGAAAAACATACATATTTTTATTATGGTCATATAAAATATTGACAAATTTTCCATACATCGAATATGCATAAAGAAAATAAAGACATTAAAATATTTACGATACCTTGGAAATCAGTAGCCATTTATTTTAACATATTCATTTTCTTTTAAATTTTTTGTTTGCTTTTCATTTTTATTTCTCCCTAGCACATTCAGCTTATGACACATTTATTCAATTTGATGTGTTAACTTGATTACTCAAGCCATGTTGCGAGATATGATGTGCTGTTACCATGGTGTGTGCAGCAGGTGTGGGCCATTTAAACAAAAATTTAAAAGTCGATTTATTGAACAAATTATGGTTTTGTAAATTATATTCTAAACAATTTATGTTTTTATTTTTTATGACTCGGATGTTTTTCCTGTTATATTAAACATATAAAATTTTAACCCTTGCTAAATTTTATGAATTTTTGCATGAGTGTGGAATTACCTATAAATTGGGGAACGGTGTGGATACGTTTTTTACGTACTTATGTAAAGGTAATAAATTATTAGGTACACTAAGGCAAACATTCATATTCTCATACGCATTATGAATTTAAGTATCAAATTTTATAACAAAAATAACATTTCTGTTTTCTTTTTTGTTGGTGTTTTTACGTTTCATTATCACAATACAAGAACAGTAAAAAAAGTGAGCATTTGTCAAGAATAGAGTTTGTATCAGGTGTTTAAAGGTATTTATTTTGCACTAAAATGCAAAAAAAAAAGTGAATATTATAGTACAATCAGTGTAAGAGAAATATGAAGACAGTTGAGTTGATCGCGGATACAATTCTACTGATGTTGGGTATACATTTGCCACATGTTGGTTTTCATGGTAGTTCACTGTGTACGAACAGTCAAGTAGAGTCGAAAGGACCCCGTTTTGACTAGACCACACCACTCGAAAGATTTAGTGTCATTTACATTGTAATGTATACTAGAATGTCAAAGATTGTTAGACCCAACCTGTAACTGTGAGATATCTCAGTAGGATATCTCAGCTGGGCATTCGCAGAGAAGGTGGAAAATCATTTCGCACACCCAGTTCAAAAGTGACACAACTCAAAATTGATTTTTCGGATTTATATGCTTAAATTATGCACAATACACTTGTTTAACTTAAAAAAATAAACAGTGTATTTTGTTGTTGTTAACTGTTGCTAAAACAACAGTTATATATTTAATTATGTTTCAATTGGTGTATAATTTTTTGCGATTTCTGAAAAATTCTAATTTTGAGTTGTTCACTTTTGAACTGAGTGTGCGATTTATTCCTTTTCTCTATCCTTACAGCTACTACAATGGTCGCTAAAAGGGTGTCAAAGGCGACTTGCTTGACTAGCGTTCAGTGCCCCGTTAGTACTGCCGGCAGTCTTGATATATCCTTTCTGTTACGGGTTATCAGTTGCATAGATCGGTTTTCGTTAAATGAATGCTACATTAACTTGGCTACCCTACGCAACTTAATTAAATATTAAGTTGCGACATCTGTTCTCAGACTTTGTTAGAAAGTGTCTGAAGATAATACTTTTAATAGTCCCCAATGGAATTGCTACTGAAACGACTTTGGAGATATACAAAGAAGATTCCATTCGTCTGCATGTTTATTGTCATAGTAGTCTCCGTGCTCTGGGACCCAAACTAAGGTAATATCAGATAGACGAACTAGCCTTGACAGAGCATTCTTACGAAAGAAGATGAAGTTGTATAGGTATTCAGTGAGAGAAGTGCCGTCTTACTGTCGACAAAAATACCAATATTGCACGGGTATTATGGTCAAGTATTGTATTGCAAGCTGTCATGATCGCTAAAGTTTCAGTCTGAAAAACACTACTTTCATTTTGCCTATCCCAAGTTCATCTCGGAAAACAACAGAACCAACACTACAGCTTAATTTGGCACCGTCTGCGTACATTCTGGTGTCCTATTCGTACACGAGATTACCCCATTCACTCCTGGAGGAAATTAAGTCCTTGAACATCATATCAAAATCTGTATATGGAGTAATATAGTCTGAAGGTTGGTATACGATCGATAGCAGAATATATAGAGTGAAGCCTTGCTTTGGTGCAGGCAGAAGGTCAATTGGAACAAGATGCAGTATAGTGTTCAGTGACTCTGAAGGACTAGTTTTTAGTACGCCACTTATGCCAATGCAGTCTGATCTCTGGACTTTATATAGTTGATCTACAACATGGTTCTTTCTAGTTGCAGTCCATCATACAATACATCCATAACTAAGAATTGGACGTATTATAGCAGTGTACATCCATTTAACTATGTTGGGACTAGTCCCATTTTATACCAAACATCTTACGACTGGAAGATATAGATAGGGATTTCGCAGTTTTTTTTAGTGGTGATGAGTTATGTTGTGCTTAGGTTTACCCCAAGCCCAAATATCGAGGAACCCTAAAACAGTGGACGTAATATCACTAAACATATCCGGAAACAATCCTGATACAAGTATCACCACATCGTACACATAAGCGACAACTTTTGTCTAGTTCAAAGAGAATCGAGTTAATAACGATAAGCCATAGTAGCGAAGAGATCACACCTCCCTGAAGTGTTCCTCGTTTTACTATTAACAAGATTTGCTGCAACTATTCTTAAATTCAACATGGATATTAAGCATTCGCTGACATACTCTTCAACATCTAGGTAAATAAGAGTTTGATGAATTACAAGAATAGTTACATTATTGAAAGCAGTCTCTATATCCAGGAATGAAATTCAAGGCGGTACATTTAGAATGAACATTATCTCTTACACGACTGGCTTGAGAATATGTAAAAAAAAATAAACATATCTAATATTATGTATCTCCATACTTTAACATGCATACAGGCACATAAACAGACATAGAAAGATATTTTGCAAAAGGTGTTGATGTCAACATTTGTTGCTACAGTTAATACCACTTCAGTAGACATGCATCAGGTGGTGGATGCTTGATTTAGCAAAAAGAAAACAAACAGTATAAAAAACATACATAAAGAAAGAAAAAAAACATAAATAAATTGTTTTCTGGCAAATAGATGCTGATGTTGGAGTTTCTTCAACAAGCTTCTTGTTGTTAATTTTTTGCCTTTTTTCTTTGATTGTGGGTGGCCGGAGCACAAATAGAAAACTGAAAAAAAAAATAAAAACTGAAATACAGCAGCCATTGCTTTTGGTATTTATGATACCTTAATATAAAACAATAAAATTATTATTATTACTTTACATGAAGGTATGTACGTACAATATAATAGAGTATGTCACATGAATGTATTCAAGGACTTTCAATGTTTATTTAGCTTGTTTAGAAATTCGCAAAAAAAAATGAGTTTTTATTGGTTTTTATATTGTATTTTACAGTTTTTCACATTCCTTTCATTTACCGATCCAATCCTGTGTGCAAAATGTACAGTCAGTTATATGTTTTAGCAGTATGTACGTATTTAGCTGTGTTATGCACTTCAAATAATGGCTTTGTGTTTTGTTCATTCTGGATGTTTTTCAGTGAAATCAGGATGCTGAAGCTAATATTCTTTGGAATTTTTGTTGTATTTTTTTGTAAGTACCCTACATTTGCATTTTAAATATTGGCATTCAGTAAGGATTGAACATATAATAAATGCTGCGAACGTAAAGGTTTATAACCGTTTTAGTCTTTAAATTGCTCACTACTTTTTTAGCTTAGTTTTTCTCAAAATTTATAATTTATAAAAAAAAATTCAAACATTTTCAATGAATATCAATGGGGAGAATCCATACCAAAACGGATACAAAACATCTATTTTCGGATTTGACATCTTCCATTTTAAGGAAATTGACCACACATATTTCGGTTCCAAGGGTTCCTTAAATCATTGACTTTTTCTTCGGAAACCCTTTCCATTTCAAAACAAGTAAGTATGGTCGGGCTTGACCACTACCTACACTAAGTAAAAGAGCAAAAACATTTTTCTTTTAAAATTTCAATAATTTATATTTTTGAGTGATAAGTGGGTAAGTGGGCCTTATATGGGGGCTATGACCAATTATGGACCGATCACCATGAAATTAGGTCGTGTGATTTATGTCTATATGAAAGTTTACCATGTTGAATTTTGTGAGTATACCAACATTTTTAAGCACGTTAAAGTGAAAGTGAGACTAATATTTTTGGGCGTTACAAACATCTGCACAAACGCATTATACCCTCCCCACTATGGTGGTGTAGGGTATAAATATCAAAGATCGCGGTGTTAAAAATTCAAACAGAACATGATATGAGGACACGTATACTCTCTACTATATTCGTTCAAAATGATTTCGATGGAGACTCGATTAATTCAGGAGGTATAAACAAAAATTTAAGCAAATAGAAAAAAGAACACTGTCGAAACAAATTCAATTTATATGGTAAAATACAGGTGCTTAAATATGTATATGAATTTATATGAAAAAACGTACTTTTAATAATGTTTTTCTCCCAATACTGAAAGTTTATGAAAAATTGTCCGTCTATGTTGATTTTTAAATTGGCAAATATATAAGGAGTTAGTGGCCATCAGCAGAAATCCGCGATGTCATAGAAAGTATACATTGAGACCGTAAGAAGCCTGAAGAATTGGTCATATTTTTTTTTTAAATCCATAGATAAAGAGTGAGTCTAACAAAACTTATACACACTAATCCAGCCAAAACTTGTGTGTCAAGCCATTTTTGCACTTGTGGCAAAAGAAGCCAATCATTTGTAACATCCATCCAACTATCCAGAAGTTGGGTCTGTGGAAAAAATAATTAAAGAACACAGGAAAGGTATCCCAGAAGATGTCCGATTTTAAGAGTAAGTAGACCACCTCACACAAAAAGGTATCGGCATCAATTATAAAATCTTTAATGGGAGGATTTCCGGGAAAATTGGATAAATTTATAAATACCCACTAATATGGCAATATTTGAATGCTTAATGAATTTGTAAAATATTTTAATAAATCTACGTGTTTTCGAGAATTTTTATATTGAACGATTAAAGTTTTATTTAACTTTATTCAAGTATAAAGTTTTTTGGCTCATTCTTTGTCTTTGATCAGGTTAACAAGAGTCCTAGAAAGAAGATTTGTTGATTAGATAGTAATTATATTCTGTACCATTATCCACTCGATTAAAAATATACTAAGTAAGTAATAGGTTGCCTGAAAGTAAGATATTTTTTAAATTGCTTCATTTTCATTAGTTAAAAACATTTGAAGAACACTTTGATCCTTAAATTAATCTTGCTGCTAGGTTTGGATCATTTTATGGTTTATCGTATCAACTTAAAACGTCAGCTCAGGTATTTTGTTTCTATTTTAAAGCTTTTAGTTAGTTTTTAGGTATATAGGATTGAATCGAACAGAAACAAATTAAAAGTTACAAATCTTAGGTTATGGATCATTTTGGTTCGTGCAATATATTTTATTCTTTATATGAGTAAAAGTAAGAAAAAATAATTATGGCGTATTGTTATTTTCGCAGCAAGATGAACAAATTGTTTTTTGATTCGATTTGCATTCAAATCTATTGCACATAATGCATTTGGCATCAAATTTGGACTTACATCAATTGCAAATTCCCCTTTTTCTAGTAGCTGAAATTTTTATATCACCTCTTGTAGATGGTACACTATTTGATTACAAAGCTAGTTGTTGAGTCAAAAGCTCTGCTGCAAATGGATTTTTAGGTTTGACTGTCCATTTCAACACGTTTTCTTCTCGTAGGCACATAGCTAACTGACGTAAAATCTCGGATGTATCATCTATATTTGAAAAGACAACATCTAACGAATTATTTGATTTTCATCTAGTGCTGTAGTAGCTAATCATTTGATCTGCAGTATCAACGCCTCCTAAGATAAAGGAAATTATTTTTACAGAAACGATAAATATTGACAAAGAATGACAAACCCTTAGTAGAGTTATAATAAGAAACTTCTAATAATTATTGCAGTCGATCAATATGTATCGTACCTCTATTTTTATGGTCAATATACGAAACAAGTGTTGCGATTTCACTGAAAGCAAATGCGGTTGTATATAAATGAAATTTTTTGGACATAAGCTATTTCGGTGGAAGTTTTGTTTTCCCGAATTGTTCCCATATATGTCCGTTTCCTTTGTAATATTTGTTTCTTGTTATCATTTGAAAATTATCCTAGCTCTTACTACACCTAAAAATGGGCCAAAACTTGCATCAGTCAAACCATGAAAATTTTCGTATTTGCCACTGCAAGTGGAATTTTCTAAATCTTTCCATTTGCTTTCAAATGTATCTCAACCATATTTATTCGTATTTTCAAAGATTATTTTCACACCGCAAAGCGTGTTGGACCTGGTGGTAATGATATAATATTCTCTGCTGAAGCTCCAATGTGATGTGGTAAAGGAATTGCAGATTGGTAGACATTAAGGTGGATGTTAGGACAACAATTTTGCACTTACAAACATCAGTACTAATCCCCACTATGGTGGTGTAGGGTATAATGAAATTTGATTAGAGCTAAATTTCGTGTGCACTGGTTATTCAAAATTTTTATCAGTATCTCGTAGAAGGAAAAGAACTTTTAACAAAATACTCCATATTGCATGCAGGTCCATCATACTTAAGAATTGCTGTAGTAAAAATGTGCATCAGTTTTCAGTCAGTAATTCTCCATATTTAGACACACTCTAGATATTATATAGGTAAATTCAATAAAAACTTCATTAATAATAACTATAAATTTATTCAGAAACAGACGAGTAAAATTTCATTTAAATCAAATGAATTTTTCATTTATTTTTTAATGTTGTTTTTAGAGCTAAAATAAATGAGAGAAAATGTTGTTTATTTTAGATTATTTGTAACGTATATTCTCTTTGTAGAGCAGGAAGAGGTCAATTGGTCACTCTATACATCACATGTAATTAGCGTGTAGACATTTTAAGTGTCTCAAGTAATCTAGTGACTACACTCACTTAAAACGATTATTTTATACTTAATTTTTGTGGGCAATTCGTAGAAACTAGATTTGTACAAATTGTGTTGATATAATTCTCATACAGTTTAATTTCGATTTGTTTTTTATTTTGTATACTGACATTCCATATAACCTAGCGTGTTGTCAATTGTCTCTTTAGTGTCTATTTTGTACTTCACTTGAAAAATTAGTTATTTTAGTTATTGGAGAGTTGTCGGATGAAGGTTTGTTTACAAGCAATCGGTTATTGGACTGTTTATAAGATATCTTTTAACTTACTATGTGAGGGCAATTAGCAGTCTTACATGTTAAAATAACTGGTTAAGTGAACTAAGATAATTTACTCTATGCATCAGTTATGTGAATCCAATATGTTGACTACTTTGGACCAGCTCAGCTTGGACAGTCTCATTGTAAACCAAAAGGGTCAACATAACTAGTAAAGTAGCTAGTTATGTAACTGGTTGTCAACCTAAATGATAGGTAAAATCATTAGTTCGGAAATCATAATTAAAATCATTAGTTTCCTAGAATTGTATAGGCTACAGAAGGCTGCACGACCACAACAATCGTCACCCTGCCATCTGCTACTTAATTATAATGAAAGCGAAAGCAACATCGTAACCAACTAACATTGAAAAAAATACAAATGTTTGTGTAAATACATATTTCAGTGGATCCACTTTCAAATATTTCATTTTTATATAAATAAAATAATTTATTCAAAATTTACTTTTTAAGAATTTATTTATAACATTTATCCGCATTTTCTCAATATCTGGTTATCGTTTTTCGTAACGATATACTTCCAATTAATATTTTTTTGTATGAGAACTGTCATTATATCGTCACTATAAAAAATAACCAGAGATTGAGAAAATGGGGTTTAATGTTTTTGTTGTTTGTATTTTCTGAATGTCTCATGGGGATTGTGCTAACTCCAAAAATCGTCCTCATCACTGGAGTTAATTGACGATAAAAGTTCTCTATAAGTTTGGTGAGAATTTTCGAAATAAATTTCTACGATCCGTTGTCCTGATGTAAGTCCTTGCATGGTGATTTACTAAAGTATTCTTTCTTTGGAATTTTAAGAGTGTTCAAAAATACCAAAATGGTCTATTCGTGACAGTTAAGTAGAACTTTATTTTTTAAAAAAATATTTTTTGGTGTTTCCTTTCATGAAATAATTCACTTTGTGTACAAATTTCTTAGTACGAGTATATGAGTTGGAATTTACAGGAGATTATTGAGAGCCACATCAATTTTTGTCCTGATGAAAATATAAAAAATATAGAAAAAATTACAAATATTTTTGCGGGTTGTTCTTCCTTCGTTAACAGTTTGAAATAACTAAAGGCCAAATTTTGAAATGGTCTTTTAAAGTAATATGAAAAAAAACGTAACGTAAATGAGTCCTGAAATATTTTTTCCTAGGTCAGCATCAAAATTCTTGTTGCAAAGTATCATAATTCATTCCCCTTGACCCTGATTCAGAACCCCCGGATTAGAAAATTTTATATTTTTATCTATTGCAACAACAACAAAGAAAGCTTTGTTATGAAACAGATCAGAGTTTCTGGCAGAATTATTGTACGATTTTTATTGCAATACGAGTATAATAATTTTGGTGTGCCAAGGGATTGTCCCTGGTTGGGAAGTACTGATTTAAATACTCTTTGACTCTTTCTCAAATATATTATTGTTAAATATGTTCATTGCAGCTGATTGATGAAAGAAAAGCCTATAAAAATGATTACCAAAATTTAAGATTTTTTATAATTTCTACTACTGTAAATAAATATTGCTGGATTAATATTATCAGCAACATTTATTTATAGTAGTGCTTTTCATAGTCGATGTCTAGCACAAACCCTTCATCTTCAATTTCTTTTTCTTTAATTTTATTACACTCTTTATTATTTATCATTGCTTTATTTTACTTTTTATGACAATATATGATTTTCTTTTTAGCATTTTTTTTTGTCATTTTAGTATATTGCACCTTTTTCATTTCAACTTATACTCGAGTAAGTATTGCTTGGTTGTTGTATGTTTTTTTACTTCAGTTTTAGATTATTGTTCGTTTTATATTTTTTTGTGAAGCAGCAAAAAAAATTTATTGTTTTATATTTCAACATTTTATTTGCCATGCATAGACAATGAGTGGGCCATATTTGGGTGGATGGTTGGTATTCAGTTGCAAACATCTAGTTATTGTACGCAAAACGGATGTATGTTGTGCGAGTCTTCAGTATTTTGTTCATTTTTATGGTTTTTAGAAGCTACTTGACTTGGCTTTAAGCTCATGATGATGATGATGGTGCTGTTTGCTCCCTTCTATTTCTCCAGCCAATGTTCTTACTGCTTGCTGGTGTATATTTAACGAGAAAAAAGTGAGATTTAACCATATTTTTATGAGAAATCGTAAAATTTCTCATGTTTATTTTTTTTATGTTGTAACTTGTTGACAAAATGTCGTAACTGTTTTACCTTCTGCTTTGTTGTTACTGCTGATGCCGCTACAAAATATTGCTGTTACGTTTTTTTTATTATTACATTTTGTTATATGTATTTTTACGCAAATTATCATCAGAAGCGAGTTTCTCGTTATGTTTTTTAATTAAGATTTAAGCAGTCCCACGTTTTATGAGGCAATATATTCGGGTATTATCCTTTTAAATAATGATAAAAATATATCAAATATATCACTGTGTATAGTATAGTAATAGTTAGTTTTTCTTGTATCTAATTTTGTAATGGAGGTGTTAATGCTTTAAAATATTTTAAGTAGTAACTATTTGTTTTATTGCTATTGGTCTTATCTAACAATATTATGGTGAATAAAACCTTTGTTCTTTAAACTGTTAGTTTAATTTTAATTTGTTTGATGTTTTATATCTAAGCTGTCGTTCTGGAATAAATGTCTCATATTAAAACTTATTACAAAAATTTAAACGCGAAATATACTAGTAGGTATTTACTTTACTAAGTTCTGGTTTCACTACTGCAAGAAATGTACTGATCATACATGAGCCATTTAAGCATAAAACGATTCCGGCTGGCGTTTTTTACAGTCATGGAATATGCAGATATTCAAAACTGTATTATAATTGTTATTCTAAAAACCGAGTTCGAAATGAGCGAAAAATTAATATTGCAATGATATCCATTTCTCGCTTCAGAAAATATAACTCAACACTTCGGGCTAACATGAGACGTACCGGAGATCAACTCGTGGCGGCACTGATGCATATATGCAACCAAAAATTACTGTTTAGTCACTACGCAAGTAACGCCCATGAGAGAATTCCATTTACAAATGAGAACATTTTCACTTTGGAGGAGTATTTAAAAAAAAAAATGAAATTGCCTCGACAAGCATTGGAAGTGGTTCCTAGAGGGCACCCTGGAAATTTCTATTTTATGATTTTTAGATACAATTTTACAATTTAAATATAACCATATACGGACACCACTACGTGACAAAAGACAAAAAACAGACCCGTATCTCCCAGTTTTGCCCAAAATCATGCACTTTTTATGGGGCCCCAAAGATTTGGAGCCTCAGTGTCATTTTTGCAAAAAATCGTTTTCAAAGGCTCATATCTTGCGAATTGTTCGGAATTTTGATTTACTAACTGAGGCAAAGATGTAGTTCTTGTCATAAAGAATATAAAAAATCAAAAAAACTTCATCTTCAAGATCAAAATTGCCAAAAAATTTAAAAAGTTCGATTTTTTTCCTGTTCAGGTCCATAGGTAGCAAACCGTCCAAAATTCAAGGAAACAATCAACTGCAAATATGTACCTGAGATCTCAAGAAGCAACTCACGCGATCACGCACCGATCGTAGCAGCACAGGAAAGCAAATCAAAAAAAAAAAAAATTATTTCCTGCTGGATTATATAATATACTAGATGACCGTCCGGCTTCGCCCGGTAGCTTTTTACTAATGTTAGTTTTTCAAGTTTCTCCAAATAATTTCTCTTATTATGAAAAGTGAGAAGTGAAAAGAAGGTAATATATTAAAATCTCCGAATTTTTTTCATTACCATTTACAAATATCTCCTGAAAATTTCGAATCGAATAAAAAAAATCAGCCAAATCTCTCCAGACGTTATCACGTGATGCCTTTACATACATGGACCATTTCATTTTTATTTACATACATATGAGGAGCCGCAGAAAAATTGTTAAAAATCATTCGAAAACAAAGTCCATCAATTGATTTTTATCAGAAATATTCTGATCAGATTCCCTCCCGAACAATCAATTGACTAGCAAACCCTTTAGTTTCCGTTTTGGAGCTATGCTTTAAAAAATGTAAACTAGTTGGACATGATCCTAATTTCAAGTACAATATAAACGTATTAAAAACTTTTTTAAGTCGTTCATAAATTCGGGTTTTAAAATGAGTAACTAATTCTTTAGTAAATGAAGTGGTCTTAGGAAATTACACAAATCTGTCAAAAGTTTGATATCATTGTCAGTGAACGTGGCTAATTTGAAGTCAGCCAGTGCATGATTGACGCATTTATAAATAAAAAGTTTATTATCATGTTGCAACAAAATGTAAGTTTGCAATGTTTTGTGTTTATCATTAGATTTATTAAATACTAGTTGACCGCCACGGCTTCGCCCGGTAGCTTTCTCCAACCCACATACACCTGCCTGTTTTTATTTATTTGCAAATAAAATATCTAAATTTGTACTGCATACTTTAGGGGGCTTTTTATAACAGTTGACTGGAGTAAAAAAAAAATTTTCCGAGTTTTACCCGGAATTTTTAGTTTTTTTTCTTTACAAAAAATCTCCTGAAAATTTCGAATCGAATAAAAAAAATCAGCCGAATCGCTCCAGCCGTTCTCACGAGATGCCATTACATACATGCACCATTTAATTTTTATATATGGGGCATTTCATGTCAAGTGAACCAACTTTTGAAATCGATGTCTTCCGATCGGGATGAAATTTGCACCAAGGTTAGCTCTATTGGATAGTAACTCAGACACAATTTTTCAACAACATCGGTCGAGAACTCTCTGAGTTATAGGGGGTAAAATTTTGACAATTTGGTCAAACAGGGGTTTTTTCTTATCCATGTAACTTATTACCTATTGTTCTTAGCAAAATGTGTCCCAAATAGTATAGATAGCTATTTCTTCGATCTTTCGAAAAAAAATATTTAAAAAAAAAAATAAAAAATTTTTAATATTTTTTTTCCGAAATCAAAAACTTTTTTGACTTTTTTTTAAAACACGTCCTTTTTTTTTTTTTTTTTTTTTTCTTAAAATAAAGTTTAGATATTTTCCTTGAACACCTACTTGGTCGCTTAGTGGGATGCGAGTGGGATATCTATCAAAATAAATATTTTGTAACTCAAAACATAAAATTTTTGACTTTTTTTGCAAAATCAAAAACTTTGTTGACTTTTTTTTTTCAAAATGGACCCTTTTTTAATTTTTTTTTTTTATGTCAAACAAAAGCTTAAATATTATCCTTGAAGACCCTTTTGGTCGCTTAGTGGGATGCGAGTGGGATATCTATCAAAATAAATATTTTTTAACTCAAGACTTACAATTTTTGACTTTTTTTTTTGCAAATACGATTTTTTTTCCAAATGGGCCCTTTTTTTAAAATTTTTTTTGTAGTCAAAAGAAAGCTTAGGTCCATTCCTTTAAGATATTTTTAGTCCCTTAGTGGGATGCGAGTGGGATATCTATCAAAATAAATATTTTGTAACGCAAGACATACAATTTTTTAATTTTTTTTTGCAAAATCAAAATTTTTTTCCAATATGGGCCCTTTTTTAATTTTTTTTTTTTGCTCAAAAGAAAGCCTAGGTCCATTCCTTTAAGATATTTTTAGTCCCTTAGTGGGATGCGAGTGGGATATCAAAAATTGTAAGTCTTGAGTTAAAAAATATTTATTTTGATAGATATCCCACTCGCATCCCACTAAGCGACCAAAAGGGTCTTCAAGGATAATATCTAAGCTTTTGTTTGACCTAAAAAAAAAAATTAAAAAAGGGTCCATTTTGAAAAAAAAAAGTCAACAAAGTTTTTGATTTTGCAAAAAAAGTCAAAAATTTTATGTTTTGAGTTACAAAATATTTATTTTGATAGATATCCCACTCGCATCCCACTAAGCGACCAAGTAGGTGTTCAAGGAAAATATCTAAACTTTATTTTAAGAAAAAAAAAAAAAAAAAAAAAGGACGTGTTTTAAAAAAAAGTCAAAAAAGTTTTTGATTTCGGAAAAAAAATATTAAAAATTTTTTATTTTTTTTTTTAAATATTTTTTTTCGAAAGATCGAAGAAATAGCTATCTATACTATTTGGGACACATTTTGCTAAGAACAATAGGTAATAAGTTACATGGATAAGAAAAAACCCCTGTTTGACCAAATTGTCAAAATTTTACCCCCTATAACTCAGAGAGTTCTCGACTGATGTTGTTGAAAAATTGTGTCTGAGTTACTATCCAATAGAGCTAACCTTGGTGCAAATTTCATCCCGATCGGAAGACATCGATTTCAAAAGTTGGTTCACTTGACATGAAATGCCCCATATATATATTTTGCAACACTTACGTACTCGGTTAATAACATCACTTATATATATTTTAAGATCATGGCCTTCGTCTATTTCAACGTAATCATTATAAATATCATCCTCAATATCGACGACCGTTTCAAAATCACATTCGCCATCACTTTCAACAACACTTTAATCTTAGTTAATATTTTGATTATTAATTGCGATTCTGCTAATATTTCGCCAGCATATGTTCACACCACAGCCGCCCCGTAATTTTTAGACCCTAAAATTTATGTTTCGAAATCAATTCCAAAATCATTCAGCTTTTTTTTCTAAATAACAAGTATTTTATTTATTGGTTCAAGTCATTATTACTTATTTAAATTTGGAATTTTGAAAAATGTTAAGCAATTTAATGAATTTAAATTTATTCGTTTTATTCGATTATTCTACATAAAATTGTTCGAATTATTCGTTATTCGAAAATGGTAATTTTTAAGTTGTTCGAATAATTATTCGTAAGAAATTATTCGATTAATCGAACGATCATTATTCGAATGAATACCCTAGTTCTATGTGAATGAGATTCAACAGGAAATTTAAAGAACTTTTTCGTTTTATTTCTTAGTTCTTATGGTTTTAAGAACAAATAAAAAATAGTTAAAATTACATACCATAACATAATCGGTAATTTATCTGTGAACAACGTGACTATGAAGGAGTTCATGCAAATTATATTTAAAAAATCTATTTATATATATTTATCTATCTGTATCAATTCCCAACCATTTCAAGCAGATTTCTACTTCCTTTTGAAAATTAATATCTAATTGTTTCATCGCAATTAATTTTGCACAGTGAACATAAGATTTATGACAGCCGGACATGGCACTTCATCTTTCTCAATACCATAATTAAAGAATTGAAGTAAAATCTACACCAGATCACACTTAATGTATCTTATAAATACTTAAGTACGTGCAAAATATTGTATTTGTTTATAATTGTTTTATTAAGCATAGACGTACAGAATAACTTTTTGTAATATTTTGCCATTAAATTCATACAGCCAATTTATTTATTTATTGTTTTTCTACATAATTCATTGTATACGTCCGATTGTTTTAAATGTTAGTGTTTCTTTTACACAGTATGTACGTATCTAGAATGTATTAAGAATAAAAATTTTCTTTTATGCATTGAATTGAAAACAAAATTGTTTATTATTAAAAGCTATTTTTTTTTGTGTGTTAATCATAAGCCATTAATTATACCCAAGTGTACGTCACGCTATACGGAATTTGTGGTTATATATCTGAAGTATTTGTTGGATTGTTGTAGGTTGGTTTGTTTGCTTTTGATGGTTGGTAACCAATACAAGTAAATATTTAATTTTAATTTTATATTTCTGTGGTGTTGCTGTTAATGGCAAAATTATGCCGTTTATGAAATTAGTCCGTTTGCCTGTGTCTTTGATCTTTTTTCATTAAAAGTACAAATCAAAAAAAGCTATAATTATAGGTTTTTAAAACATGACAGTTTTAGTTGTTTTTATTTTATTTTTTAAAAACGATTTTTAGTACGAGGTTTTGGTAAACCTATAATTTGAGATATCAATTTGAATATTTTGTAGACTTCCAAAATGATTAAATATTCAGTTTAAATTTTAGAGCAAACGAAACTAAAATTTTATTAATTTCTTACTTTTTACTTACAGTTCTAAACCCATTGTGGACGGAAAGCCTATTTTAATCAACTCTGTAGTAGCGTTCGCTTTATAAATATATACAAATTATTAAATATTTTTTGTAGTTCAACACCAAAATTGGAATACGTTTAACACACGCAAATTTGTAACGATTCCATATTAAATTTATCTTTTAATTGCATATTTTATTTGTTCTATTTTGACATAAGAAAATATACATAGAATAATACATATTTCATTAAAAATAAACATTATTTATCTACAGTTTTCAGTAGCAATCCAAACGTTGTTCGCAAGTATTATATCTACACACAATTAAATGCAGTATTCATATATACTTTTTTCAATATTTATAATAAGAGTATCATTGTTATAGATATAAGCATTGTTTTCTACATTGTATTTACATACGAAATGCTGCAACTATTACGAGGGTTGTATGAGAACCCCAAAATAAAGATGAATTGATAATCAAAAAGTAGTATTTTTTTTAAATAATGTATTTAAAAAATGTTTTAAAAGTCTTTAAAGGAATTATAAATTTTAATTTTGTAAATAGTTGTGGAAAAATACAATTATTTTAAAAAGTAGCAGAATAATTTTATCCTCAAAATTTGCTATAATAGTAAATGATTTTATTTATAACTTTTTATAATTGGTAAAATATTTACTACTTTCTAAATTAAACTAAATTCGCTAATAACTTGGCCAATAAGCGTTTAATCAAGAAAAATACCTCGATCTCTGATCACTCATATTTCTGACCAAAAATAGATTTTTTATATAAAAACTCAAAATATCTAAACTCTCTAACAACATGGCCAATAAGCGTTGAATCAAGAAAAGGAGCTCGATCTGTGATTACTCATATTTCTGACCAAAAATCGATTTTTTTATATAAAAACTCAAAATATCTAAATTCGCTAATAACTTGGCCAATAAGCGTTTAATCAAGAAAAGGAGCTCGATCTGTGATCACTCATATTTCTTAACAAAAATCGTTTTTTTATATAAAAACTAAATTCGCTAATAACTTGGCCAATAAGCGTTGAATGAAAAAAAGAGCTCGATCTGTAATCACTCATATTTCTGACCAAAAATAGATTTTTTAATAAAAACTCAAAATATCTAAATTCACTAATAACTTTTCCAATAAGCTTTGAATCAAGAAAAGGAGCTCGATCGGTGATCACTCATATTTCTGACCAAAAATCGATTTTTTTATATAAAAACTCAAAATATCTAAATTCGCTAATAACTTGGCCAATAAGCGTTGAATCAAGAAAAGGAGCTCGATCTGTGATCACTCATATTTCTTAACAAAAATCGATTTATTTTATAAAAACCCTAAATATCTTAATTCGCTAATAACTTGGCCAATAAGCGTTTACTCAAGAAAGAGACCTCGATCTGTGATCACTCATATTTCTGATCAAAAATAGATTTTTTATATAAAAACTCAAAATATCTAAATTCGCTAATAACTTGGCCAATAAGCGTTTTATCAATAAGCGTTTAATCAAGAAAAAGACCTCGGTCTGTGATCACTCATATTTCTGACCAAAAATAGATTTTTTATATAAAAACTCAAAATATTTAAATTCGCTAATAACTTGGCCAATAAGCGTTTAATCAAGAAAAGGAGCTCGATCTGTGATCACTCATATTTCTGGCCAAAAATCGATTTTTTATATAAAAACTCAAAATATTTAAATTCGCTAATAACTTGGCCAATAAGCGTTGAATCAAGAAAAGGAGCTCGATCTGCGATCACTCATATTTCTGATCAAAATTCGATTTTTTTTATATAAAAACTCAATATATCTAAATTCGCTAATAACTTGGCCAATAAGCGTAAAATCAAGAAAAGGAGCTCGATCTGTGATCACTCATATTTCTGACCGAAAATAGATTTTTTATATAAAAACTCAAAATATCTAAATTCGCTAATAACTTGGGCAATAAGCGTTGAATCAAGAAAAGGAGCTCGATCTGTGATCACTCATATTTCTGACCAAAAATAGATTTTTTATATAAAAACTCAAAATATCTAAATTCGCTAATAACTTGGCCAATAAGCGTTTAATCAAGAAAAGGAGCTCGATCTGTGATCACTCATATTCCTGACCAAAATTCGATTTTTTTTTTATATAAAAATCAAAATATCTAAATTCGCTAATAACTTCGCCAATAAGCGTTTAATCAAGAAAAAGACATCGATCTGTGATCACTCATATTTCTGACCAAAAATAGAATTTTTATATAAAAACTCAAAATATCTAAATACGCTAATAACTTGGCCAATAAGCGTTGAATCAAGAAAAGGAGCTCGATCTGTGATCACTCATATTCCTGACCAAAATTCGATTTTTATTATATAAAAATCAAAATATCTAAATTCGCTAATAACTTCGCCAATAAGCGTTTAATCAAGAAAAAGACATCGATCTGTGATCACTCATATTTCTGACCAAAAATAGAATTTTTATATAAAAACTCAAAATATCTAAATTCGCTAATATCTTGGCCAATAGCTCGATCTGTGATCACTCATATTTCTGATCAAAATTCGATTGTTTTATATAAAAACTCAAAATATCTAAATTCGCTAATAACTTGGCCAATAAGCGTTTAATCAAGAAAAGGAGCTCGATCTGTGATCACTCATATTTCTGACCAAAATTCGATTGTTTTATATAAAAACTCAAAATATCTAACTTCGCTAATAACTTGGCCAATAAGCGTTGAATCAAGAAAAGGAGCTCGATCTGTGATCACTCATATTTCTGACCAAAAATCGATTTTTTATATAAGAACTCAAAATATCTAAATTCGCTAATAACTTGGCCAATAAGCGTTTAATGAAGAAAAAAACATCGATCTGTGATCAGTCTTATTTCTGACCAAAAATAGATTTTTTTATATAAAAACTCGAAATATCTATATCGCTAATAACTTGGTCCATAAGCGTTTAATCAAGAAAAAGACCTCGATCTGTGATCAGTGTTATTTCTGACCAAAAATAGATTTTTTATATAAAAACTCAAAATATCTAAATTCGCTAATAACTTGGCCAATAAGCGTTTAATCAAGAAAAAGACATCGATCTGTGATCAGTCTTATTTCTGAACAAAAATAGATTTTTTTATATAAAAACTCAAAATATCTATATCGCTAATAACTTGGCCAATAAGCGTTGAATCAAGAAAAGGAGCTCGATCTGTGATCACTCATATTTCTGACCAAAATTAGATTTTTTTATATAAAAACTCAAAATATCTAAATTCGCTAATAACTTGGCCAATAAGCGTTTAATTAAGAAAAAGACCTCGATCTGTGATCAGTCTTATTTCTGCCCAAAAATAGATGTTTTTTATATAAGAACTCGAAATATCTATATCGCTAATATCTTGGTCAATAAGCGTTTAATCGAGAAAAAGACCTCGGTCTGTGATCACTCATATTTCTGACCAAAAATAGATTTTTTATATAAAAACTCAAAATATCTAAATTCGCTAATAACTTGGCCAATAAGCGTTGATTCAAGAAAAGGAGCTCGATCTATGATCACTCATATTTCTGATCAAAATTAGATTTTTTATATAAAAACTCAAAATATCTAAATTCGCTAATAACTTGGCCAATTAGCGTTTAATGAAGAAAAAGACCTCGATCTGTGATCAGTCTTATTTCTGACCAAAAATAGATTTTTTATATAAAAACTCAAAATATCTAAATTCGCTAATAACTTGGCCAATAAGCGTTGATTCAAAAAAAGGAGCTCGATCTATGATCAGTCTTATTTCTGACCAAAAATAGATTTTTTATATAAAAACTCAAAATATCTAAATTCGATAATAACTTGGCCAAAAAGCGTTTAATCAAGAAAAAGAGCTCGATCTGTGATCACACATATTTCTGACCAAAACTCGATTTTTTATATAAAAACTCAAAATATCTAAATTCGCTAATATCTTGGCCAATAGCTCGATCTGTGATCACTCATATTTCTGATCAAAATTCGATTGTTTTATATAAAAACTCAAAATATCTAAATTCGCTAATAACTTGGCCAATAAGCGTTTAATCAAGAAAAGGAGCTCGATCTGTGATCACTCATATTTCTGACCAAAATTCGATTGTTTTATATAAAAACTCAAAATATCTAACTTCGCTAATAACTTGGCCAATAAGCGTTGAATCAAGAAAAGGAGCTCGATCTGTGATCACTCATATTTCTGACCAAAAATCGATTTTTTATATAAGAACTCAAAATATCTAAATTCGCTAATAACTTGGCCAATAAGCGTTTAATGAAGAAAAAAACATCGATCTGTGATCAGTCTTATTTCTGACCAAAAATAGATTTTTTTATATAAAAACTCGAAATATCTATATCGCTAATAACTTGGTCCATAAGCGTTTAATCAAGAAAAAGACCTCGATCTGTGATCAGTGTTATTTCTGACCAAAAATAGATTTTTTATATAAAAACTCAAAATATCTAAATTCGCTAATAACTTGGCCAATAAGCGTTTAATCAAGAAAAAGACATCGATCTGTGATCAGTCTTATTTCTGAACAAAAATAGATTTTTTTTGTATAAAAACTCAAAATATCTATATCGCTAATAACTTGGCCAATAAGCGTTGAATCAAGAAAAGGAGCTCGATCTGTGATCACTCATATTTCTGACCAAAAATCAATTTTTTCATATAAGAACTCAAAATATCTAAATTCGCTAATAACTTGGCCAATAAGCGTTGAATCAAGAAAAGGAGCTCGATCTGTGATCACTCATATTTCTGTCCAAAATTCAATTTTTTCATATAAGAACTCAAAATATCTAAATTCGCTAATAACTTGGCCAATAAGCGTTGAATCAAGAAAAGGAGCTCGATCTGTGATCACTCATATTTCTGTCCAAAATTCAATTTTTTCATATAAGAACTCAAAATATCTAAATTCGCTAATAATTTGGCCAATAAGCGTTTAATCAAGAAAAAGACCTCGATCTGTGATCAGTCTTATTTCTGACCAAAAATAGATTTTTTTATATAAAAACTGAAAATATCTATATCGCTAATAACTTGGCCAATAAGCGTTGAATCAAGAAAAGGAGCTCGATCTGTGATCACTCATATTTCTGACCAAAATTAGATTTTTTTATATAAAAACTCAAAATATCTAAATTCGCTAATATCTTGGTCAATAAGCGTTTAATCGAGAAAAAGACCTCGGTCTGTGATCACTCATATTTCTGACCAAAAATAGATTTTTTATATAAAAACTCAAAATATCTAAATTCGCTAATAACTTGGCCAATAAGCGTTGATTCAAGAAAAGGAGCTCGATCTATGATCACTCATATTTCTGATCAAAATTAGATTTTTTATATAAAAACTCAAAATATCTAAATTCGCTAATAACTTGGCCAATTAGCGTTTAATGAAGAAAAAGACCTCGATCTGTGATCAGTCTTATTTCTGACCAAAAATAGATTTTTTATATAAAAACTCAAAATATCTAAATTCGCTAATAACTTGGCCAATAAGCGTTGATTCAAAAAAAGGAGCTCGATCTATGATCAGTCTTATTTCTGACCAAAAATAGATTTTTTATATAAAAACTCAAAATATCTAAATTCGATAATAACTTGGCCAATTAGCGTTTAATGAAGAAAAAGACCTCGATCTGTGATCAGTCTTATTTCTGACCAAAAATAGATTTTTTATATAAAAACTCAAAATATCTAAATTCGATAATAACTTGGCCAATTAGCGTTTAATGAAGAAAAAGACCTCGATCTGTGATCAGTCTTATTTCTGACCAAAAAGAGATTTTTTATATAAAAACTCAAAATATCTAAATTCGCTAATAACTTGGACAATAAGCGTTTAATGAAGAAAAAGACATCGATCTGTGATCAGTCTTATTTCTGAACAAATTTTTTTATATAAAAACTAAAAATATCTATATCGCTAATAACTTGGCCAATAAGCGTTGAATCAAGAAAAGGAGCTCGATCTGTGATCACTCATATTTCTGACCAAAATTCGATTTTTTTATATAAAAACTCAAAATATCTAAATTCGCTAATAACTTGGCCATTAAGCGTTGAATCAGGAAAAGGAGCTCGATCTGTGATCACTCATATTTCTGACCAAAATTCGATTTTTTTATATAAAAATCAAAATATCTAAATTCGCTAATAACTTGGCCAATAAGCGTTTAATCAAGAAAAAGACCTCGATCTGTGATCAGTCTTATTTCTGACCAAAAATAGATTTTTTATATAAAAACTCAAAATATCTAAATTCGCTAATAACTTGGCCAATAAGCATTTAATCAAGATAGAGACTTCGATCTGTGATCACTCATATTTCTGACCAAAAATAGATTTTTTATATAAAAATCAAAATATCTAAATTCGCTAATAACTTGGTCAATAAGCGTTGAATCAAGAAAAGGAGCTCGATCTGTGATCACTTACATTTCTGACCAAAATTCGATTTTTTTATATAAAAACTCAAAATATATAAATTCGCTAATAACTTGGCCAATAAGCGTTTAATCAAGAAAAAGACATCGATCTGTGATCAGTCTTATTTCTGACCAAAAATAGATTTTTTATATAAAAACTCAAAATATCTAAATTCGCTAATAACTTGGCCAATAAGCTTTTAATCAAGAAAAAGACCTCGATCTGTGATCACTCATATTTCTGACCAAAATTCGATTTTTTTATATAAAAATCAAAATATCTAAATTCGCTAATAACTTGCCCAATAAGCGTTTAATCAAGAAAAAGACATCGATCTGTGATGAGTCTTATTTCTGACCAAAAATAGATTTTTTATATAAAAACTCAAAATATCTAAATTCGCTAATAACTTGGCCAATAAGCGTTGAATCATGAAAACGAGCTCGATCTGTGATCACTCATATTTCTGACCAAAATTCGAATTTTTTTATAAAAACTCAAAATATCTAAATTCGCTAATAACTTGGCCAATAAGCGTTTAATCAAGAAAAATACCTCGATCTGTGATCAGTCTTATTTCTGACCAAAAATAGATTTTTTATATAAAAACTCAAAATATCTAAATTCGCTAATAACTTGGCCAAAAAGCATTTAATCAAGATAGAGACTTCGATCTGTGATCACTCATATTTCTGACCAAAAATAGATTTTTTATATAAAAATCAAAATATCTAAATTCGCTAATAACTTGGTCAATAAGCGTTGAATCAAGAAAAGGAGCTCGATCTGTGATCACTCACATTTCTGACCAAAATTCGATTTTTTTATATAAAAACTCAAAGTATCTAAATTCGCTAATAACTTGGCCAATAAGCATTTCATCAAGAAAAAGACATCGATCTGTGATCAGTCATATTTCTGACCAAAAATAGATTTTTTATATAAAAACTCAAAATATCTAAATTCGCTAATAACTTGGCCATTAAGCGTTGAATCAGGAAAAGGAGCTCGATCTGTGATCACTCATATTTCTGACCAAAATTCAATTTTTTTATATAAAAATCAAAATATCTAAATTCGCTAATAACTTGGCCAATAAGCGTTAAATCAAGAAAAAGACCTCGATCTGTGATCAGTCTTATTTCTGACCAAAAATAGATTTTTTATATAAAAACTCAAAATATCTAAATTCGCTAATAACTTGGCCAATAAGCATTTAATCAAGATAGAGACTTCGATCTGTGATCACTCATATTTCTGACCAAAAATAGATTTTTTATATAAAAATCAAAATATCTAAATTCGCTAATAACTTGGTCAATAAGCGTTGAATCAAGAAAAGGAGCTCGATCTGTGATCACTCACATTTCTGACCAAAATTCGATTTTTTTATATAAAAACTCAAAATATCTAAATTCGCTAATAACTTGGTCAATAAGCGTTGAATCAAGAAAAGGAGCTCGATCTGTGATCACTCATATTTCTGACTAAAAATAGATTTTTTATATAAAAACTTAAAATATCTAAATTCGCTAATAACTTGGCCATTAAGCGTTGAATCAGGAAAAGGAGCTTGTTCTGTGATCACTCATATTTCTGACCAAAATTCGATTTTTTTATATAAAAACTCAAAATATCTAAATTCGCTAATAACTTGGTCAATAAGCGTTTAATCAAGAAAAAGACATCGATCTGTGATCAGTCTTATTTCTGACCAAAAATAGATTTTTTATATAAAAACTCAAAATATCTAAATTCGCTAATAACTTGGCCAATAAGCGTTTAATCAAGAAAAAGACATCGATCTGTGATCAGTCTTATTTCTGACCAAAATTCGATTTTTTTATATAAAAATCAAAATATCTAAATTCGCTAATAACTTGGCCAATAAGCGTTTAATCAAGAAAAAGACCTCGATCTGTGATCAGTCTTATTTCTGACCAAAAATAGATTTTTTATATAAAAACTCAAAATATCTAAATTCGCTAATAACTTGGCCAATAAGCATTTAATCAAGATAGAGACTTCGATCTGTGATCACTCATATTTCTGACCAAAAATAGATTTTTTATATAAAAATCAAAATATCTAAATTCGCTAATAACTTGGTCAATAAGCGTTGAATCAAGAAAAGGAGCTCGATCTGTGATCACTTACATTTCTGACCAAAATTCGATTTTTTTATATAAAAACTCAAAATATATAAATTCGCTAATAACTTGGCCAATAAGCGTTTAATCAAGAAAAAGACATCGATCTGTGATCAGTCTTATTTCTGACCAAAAATAGATTTTTTATATAAAAACTCAAAATATCTAAATTCGCTAATAACTTGGCCAATAAGCTTTTAATCAAGAAAAAGACCTCGATCTGTGATCACTCATATTTCTGACCAAAATTCGATTTTTTTATATAAAAATCAAAATATCTAAATTCGCTAATAACTTGCCCAATAAGCGTTTAATCAAGAAAAAGACATCGATCTGTGATGAGTCTTATTTCTGACCAAAAATAGATTTTTTATATAAAAACTCAAAATATCTAAATTCGCTAATAACTTGGCCAATAAGCGTTGAATCATGAAAACGAGCTCGATCTGTGATCACTCATATTTCTGACCAAAATTCGAATTTTTTTATAAAAACTCAAAATATCTAAATTCGCTAATAACTTGGCCAATAAGCGTTTAATCAAGAAAAATACCTCGATCTGTGATCAGTCTTATTTCTGACCAAAAATAGATTTTTTATATAAAAACTCAAAATATCTAAATTCGCTAATAACTTGGCCAAAAAGCATTTAATCAAGATAGAGACTTCGATCTGTGATCACTCATATTTCTGACCAAAAATAGATTTTTTATATAAAAATCAAAATATCTAAATTCGCTAATAACTTGGTCAATAAGCGTTGAATCAAGAAAAGGAGCTCGATCTGTGATCACTCACATTTCTGACCAAAATTCGATTTTTTTATATAAAAACTCAAAGTATCTAAATTCGCTAATAACTTGGCCAATAAGCATTTCATCAAGAAAAAGACATCGATCTGTGATCAGTCATATTTCTGACCAAAAATAGATTTTTTATATAAAAACTCAAAATATCTAAATTCGCTAATAACTTGGCCATTAAGCGTTGAATCAGGAAAAGGAGCTCGATCTGTGATCACTCATATTTCTGACCAAAATTCAATTTTTTTATATAAAAATCAAAATATCTAAATTCGCTAATAACTTGGCCAATAAGCGTTAAATCAAGAAAAAGACCTCGATCTGTGATCAGTCTTATTTCTGACCAAAAATAGATTTTTTATATAAAAACTCAAAATATCTAAATTCGCTAATAACTTGGCCAATAAGCATTTAATCAAGATAGAGACTTCGATCTGTGATCACTCATATTTCTGACCAAAAATAGATTTTTTATATAAAAATCAAAATATCTAAATTCGCTAATAACTTGGTCAATAAGCGTTGAATCAAGAAAAGGAGCTCGATCTGTGATCACTCACATTTCTGACCAAAATTCGATTTTTTTATATAAAAACTCAAAATATCTAAATTCGCTAATAACTTGGTCAATAAGCGTTGAATCAAGAAAAGGAGCTCGATCTGTGATCACTCATATTTCTGACTAAAAATAGATTTTTTATATAAAAACTTAAAATATCTAAATTCGCTAATAACTTGGCCATTAAGCGTTGAATCAGGAAAAGGAGCTTGTTCTGTGATCACTCATATTTCTGACCAAAATTCGATTTTTTTATATAAAAACTCAAAATATCTAAATTCGCTAATAACTTGGTCAATAAGCGTTTAATCAAGAAAAAGACATCGATCTGTGATCAGTCTTATTTCTGACCAAAAATAGATTTTTTATATAAAAACTCAAAATATCTAAATTCGCTAATAACTTGGCCAATAAGCGTTTAATCAAGAAAAAGACATCGATCTGTGATCAGTCTTATTTCTGACCAAAAATAGATTTTTTATATGAAAACTCAAAATATCTAAATTCGCTAATAACTTGGCCAATAAGCATTTAATCAAGATAGAGACTTCGATCTGTGATCACTCATATTTCTGACCAAAAATAGATTTTTTATATAAAAACTCAAAAACTCAAAATATCTAAATTCGCTAATAACTTGGCCATTAAGCGTTGAATCAGGAAAAGGAGCTCGATCTGTGATCACTCATATTTCTGACTAAAATTCGATTTTTTTATATAAAAATCAAAATATCTAAATTCGCTAATAACTTGCCCAATAAGCGTTTAATCAAGAAAAAGACATCGATCTGTGATCAGTCTTATTTCTGACCAAAAATAGATTTTTTATATGAAAACTCAAAATATCTAAATTCGCTAATAACTTGGCCAATAAGCGTTGAATCATGAAAACGAGCTCGATCTGTGATCACTCATATTTCTGACCAAAATTCGAATTTTTTTATAAAAACTCAAAATATCTAAATTCGCTAATAACTTGGCCAATAAGCATTTAATCAAGATAGAGACTTCGATCTGTGATCACTCATATTTCTGACCAAAAATAGATTTTTTATATAAAAACTCAAAATATCTAAAATCGCTAATAACTTGGCCAATAATATATATAATATGTACATTGATTGATTCTGTTGTTGCAAGACTTAGGTTTTTGACAACAAACTTAGGTTCTTTGTCTCGCAATAGCGCTTCTATTGTATATTTTATTCTATGTCGTATATGAATAAAAATTATCATTCAATAATACGTTTTTTTTTCTTTTTTAATATTTACCCTTTTCAAACTTCATCTCACAAATTCACAAATCGAACACAAGCTTTTTTTAACTTGGACAGGACAACGTCTGTCGGGTCAGCTAGTAGGGAGTAAAAATATAAAAAAGATACCTCCTAAAGTTTTTCCGTACCTAAGATTTAAATTTTGCAATTTTCGGGAAAAACTAATTTGTTGGCCATATTTTGGCGAATGATAACAATTTCCTTACTGTTATGAATGTTAAGTAAAACCTATAGAGTATAGTATAGGCCAGATAGTTCTAAATATACTCTGAAAGTTTTACTAAAAGCGGGCAACGTTAACCCTTAAATCATGATGGTCGAATGTAAAATGTTGTAATATTTGGAATTTCCAAATGAATTATAGCGAAATAGTATATATGTTTGTGCCGATTTTAATGAAAGTTGCAAAAAATTTGCCTAAGGTCTTAGATTTACAATAAGAGTTGAAAAATTTAAACTAACCCTTAAGAGCACTATGACCATCAATTTGACTGGGTTTTTCGTGATTTTAAAAGCTGTGGGTCATTTGGACCCAAAGTGCTCTTAAGGGTTAATTTCCATTTTTGCACTGTTATTGCAAATTTAAGACCTTAAGGTATATTTTTCGCAACTTTCATTAAAATCGACACAAACATACATACATATATAATATTTCTCTAGCATTCATTTGGACACTGCATTTCATTAAACTCTTCATTGATCCATTCAGCCCATTAGTGAAGCCGATTTTCGAATTTTCCCATAAACATTTTTTTCTCAATTTTGAACTTTTGAAAATTAGTATGTCTTGAAATGTTGTACAAAAAGTACCTTTTTCCATGTGTAGATCCACTAGGACGGAATTTTTTGAAATTCGAATTTTAAGGAATTGAAGCTAGCACCAAAAATCCAACTTAATCTATAATTATACCAAAAATGTTTGATTTTTGTACTTTTAAGGGAAGGAATACCTAGTTTTTGTACTATTTTGTGTAACATATCCCAGAAATTAAATTTAAATGGAATGAATTGTAGTCCTTCCAAAAAAAAATAGTTTGGCACTTTTTTTTTGGTACTATTTTGTGTAATATATCCCAGAAATTTAATTTAAATGGAATGAATTGTAGTCCTTCCAAAATAAAAAATAGTTTGACACTTTTTTGATGACTCCTTTATTTAGTAATTTTTTGTTACAAAAGTATTTTTATGTATTTCAATATGGTAAACAAAAATTATTATAAAACCCATCCATTAATAAAGAAATATGTTTGTTTTTTTCTAAAGAGTTTCAGTTTTCGGTTTCAACTCAGATAAGTATATTTTTTTTTAGTAAAAACTAATTGTTTTTTTTTTTTTTGGTTTTTCACGCACTAAAAATTATTTAATAATTTTCAAATAGAAAAGTCTTTTCGAAGAAATGCATTTTTTTAAGAGAACATAAAGAAAAGTGATATCGGCTTCGCTCATAAAAGAGCAAACAAATTATTCACATATGGGCATTTCCTGGGGTCAGGAAAGTACGTTCGTACGGTTTTGATGTCCAAAGAATATAAAAAAATACTTTTCCTAGCATTTTTTTTTTGCGATTGGATAGGATTTTGGTAGCTCTATGTTTAGTGCAAAAGATGGATTCCATCGATTTTAAGTTTTCATAATGATAGTTATAAACATGTGCTAACGAACGTACGCAAAATAGAAGTAAAATTTGCTGACAGTAGTGAAATATAATAATCAGCGAAAAGGAGCGGAATATTTAAAAGCGATTCATTTATTTTTAAAGTGTATTAATGTATGTCTCTATCCAGTATTTATACAATAAAATATCTCTATTGGTTTTAGTTTAATTGGCTTAGGTACCGGTCGCGAATGTACGGGTCGCGAACGTACGATTCTTCGATATGTTTTTTTATCATTATCACCATGCATTTTACCATAAATATCTTCAAATTTCCTTAACAAACAATTAAGAAAGTATGATCTTTCAAGTCCTAACATATAATACCTTACACTAAGTAAATGAGCAAAAACATTTTGCTTTTAAAATTTCAATGATTGATTTTCGGAAGTTATGGGTTATTTATTTTGAATTTTATGTGTTTACCAATGTTTTTAGGAGATTTTTGCATATTAAAGTGCATCGGGTCTTATATGGGAGCTATGACTAGGTATGTACCGATCATAGTAAAATTTGGTGACATGAATTCGGTATATATAAAACTTATTTGGAACGATATTTGTGTATATACCTATATAAATCAAACATTTATGACCGATAAAGACCAATTTCGTACGGACATTTGCCAACTGCAGTCATCAATCCAAAATGCTGTGCAGAAAGTTTTACCCGATATTACAAATAATTTCAGAAATCACGATTGGCATTTCGAACGAACAGTTTTGGCTGCGAAGACTGATGATGTCAACAAATGAAACCATCAAATTCGGTGAACTCCAAATACATATTCGATTGACACAGTTTTAGATGAGGAACAAGATGAGAAGCTATCCTATATAGTTTTGGAACCATCTGAAATGTCACCACATATTTTGACTTTAATAAAAATTGTGCAACTGAACATGACTTGCTGTTAAAAAATTCGCCTGAATCAATTTTAATAATTTTCAAAATAGTAGAAAAAATAAAACTTTTTAGAAATTTCAAATTTAATACATTTTTATGTACACCTCGTACACCTATGAACTTTAAAAGATACAAATTTTGTATCTTTTTGTAACGCTACACAATACATTCATATACAAACAATTCAATACATTTCAACAAACAATAAAGTGTGAAAAAAGTAAATTCATTTCATGACGTTGTTATTTTAAATTAAGGGTTTTGCTTATATACTATATTTTTACGCTATGTCCTACTATGTATTTCCAGTATTAAAACAGCTTAGTTGTTGGCCAGAATCAAAACAAAAGATAGAACAAGTTGAGAGGGGAATTGGTTTAAAAAATACAATTTACGTTTTTATTACCACACATCACAGTGAGGTGCCATACCATACGATTCAAAGAATTAAGCAAAACAACCAACAATAACAACAAAACACACATAAACTCGAATATTTTACTCAAAACATACAAAGTTGTGTAAAAGATACTGGTACAAAAATCATCTATGGACTGGACTATCTGATGTCGAAGAAGCAATTTCACAGCTTGAGTTTTTAATGCTGATTTTGGTTTCATCTTGTTTTAAACATAAACGTATGATTATAAATTTAAACTAGAGAAGAATTCTTGATTTATGTATTACTATGTTTTCTATTTGCTCTCTCTTAAAGTGATAAGATTTCAAAGATTCCAGTTTTTTCTTCAACTCATTAAGACAAAGTAACCAAAACATAAAAACCAGACTCATAAATATTGTTAATGTGACATTATAAAGAACAAAATGGTTTAATCTAAAACTCAGCTAATATACAATATATTTTTTAATATTCACGTAAATTAAAAAAGGTGGTTTTAAATTATGTAATATTTATATAAATACAAAATAGTAGATAAACTATTTGTGGCAACAAATTTGTGTTAATTTGTAGGGAATCAACAGTTATAATTGAACGACGGGATTCATTCCATGAATCTTAGTTGCTGTCAAAACAACTAGCTGGAAAATTTGTTTCAATTTAAAGGTTTTCAAATGAAATTTTAAAGTTAAAAAGTTGCTCAGAAGTATTTTTAAATAAATAAATAACTTACCATCGCGTTGAGTACCATTTTGTTAAAGAATCGGTGATTTTTTTGTTGTAATTTTTATCTGAAGAGATTTATGCTTGTTAAGGTGATTTTTAGAATCGGGCCTTATACGGGAGCTATGACTAATTATGTACCGGTCATCATATGATTGCGTGGCATGACTTCCGTATATAAAAACTTATTTGGTGTGAAATATATGTAGATACCTTTCAAAATTAAACGGTTATGACCGATAAAGTCTAATTTCGAACGGACATTTGTATGTATGTTTCGTCCTTGGACTGAAACAAATGTATGTACCAAATTTGATCGAAATATCTTCAACCTGTATAATAATATAATGTGGCTATACTTCTTTGCATTGGCAAAACCATGGAAACCTGTGAACTTTTGAAAGAAAATTAGTTTTTTAAATAGTCAGTAAAAATGGCCAGATTCAAGATTTACTGCTTGATTGAAGAAAACCACTATCTATGTAACCGATTAGTTAAAATCCATTGAGGCTTGATAAATCTCCAGATCTGAATCCCATAGCAAACCTATTTGAAATACAGACTCAAAATTATACCTCAAAGGAAGTTTACCAGATGAGGTTATAAGGAATGGCAAAATTTTTCGTTTCAAACGAATCAGTTGTGTTCCATATAGGATCCCAGCACCTCACAATAGATAGGACCTTTTTGCTCCCTCCAACTACAGAGCATTACCATGTCGCCATATTATTATATTATTAGTGTCGATTCCGCTGCTTGACCGGGCTTCTCTTATGCTTTAGTTTATCGTAATGGATTCATTTTTCATCGCAAGTAATGATTCGGTGCAAAAATTATTTTCTTTTATAGGATTCAAATATTATTTAGGACATGCAAAATCATTTTCCAAGGTCTCTCGCCTTCAATTCGTATGGTAGCCAATTTCCCTGATTTTGGATGAATCCTGCTGCTCCCAAACGTTTTGAAATTGCTGCTTGAGTAGCTCTCAAAGATTTTGCAAGCTCTTGTTGAGATTGACAACAATCTTCAAATTGCACTATGCACGAAATTGACACTTTTTTTTCTGTCAAGACTAAACTAATTCGGGTACGCTGAATTCAGTGGTGCTAACCATTTTTTTAGGTTAGCTCGGAGGAGGTTGCACAACATATATTCGCGTAACTCAAAAACTGTTTAGTTTATTGAATAAACTGAAAAAACGAAATTACCTTCAAGTAAAGTTCCAAATAATATAAGCTCTAAATAATTAAATTCTGTCCACAACTTTTCATTTTATTCACAAAAAATAATACAAATATCCCCTAATATTTTATCAAAATACATAACTCGTAGTAATTAACTACATCGTGCAGGGCACAGAGGTATAGACAAAAAAGAGGGAAATAAATCTAAAGCCTTAGTCCGATTCGAATGAAATTTGACATGCGCAAAGAAGAAGTGTTCATGAGTTTAAGCTTTGAATTTTGACCGCATGAGTCTACCAGAGGTGCGGCCAGGGGTCCCCAAAGAAGGACTCGGGTATGATAAATTTTTCTTCGTTTGTGTTCCGATTTCAAAAAACTTACACACATAGAATCTCCTCATCGAGCAATAAAAAAAACCTCATCGTGGCTATCAACTATCTCTTATAGCTTAGGAGATATTCGCATATTAAAATTAAATTATCAACATTTTTACCCACCATACTCCAGTTTTTTGATAACAGCGGGTCCAAATGTTTCTCGATTTGCTCATTTTTTCTTTTATTGGACTAAATACAAATGTATATGTCAAACAAAAAAAAGTTTACAAATTGTAACTGACTCCAAAGTTATATGCATTTGAATTTAAAAATTAAGAGCGTATATGCATTTTCCAATTTTTAATGCCGTTTTAAAAACCAAAAATTTCGAAAATATATATTTCTAAAATATCTGCAAATATTAAAAACATGTCAAGCCTTACTTAAAGGTAATGTTGTTGCGGAATTTCGGTTTTTACAGTTTGTTCAATAAAATAAACCGTTTTTGAGTTACGCGAATATATTTTGTGCAACCTCCTCCATTTTCGAAATAACGGTATATCTCGAAAATACGAGCTAACCTAAAAAAACGGTTAGCACCATTAAATTCAGCGTACCCGAATTAGCTTAACCCACCGGGTGCCCCGCTTGACAGTTTTTACAACTAGCACAGTGTTATTGGTCTTCAAATGTTTTTGGCTGGCCTTTGACCTTTGTCTTCCGGGTCAATATCACCACTTCTGAACCGAACAAACCATCTCTCGCATGTTGAAACCAATGGAACACAATCTCACAATCTCACTGAAGCATACCGCAAGCTTTGGTAAGCAATCGGTATGCTTCAGTGACACTTTATTCAAATTAGAGAAGTAAACAAAAACCTCCCTCATATGACGTTCTGTACCTTCTACTTTTTACTAAATTAGAAACTAATTTTAGATAGACTAAATATATTGTAAATCATTATGGTACGGGTAGCGAAGCACACCGGGTTTTAGCTCGTTATTAATATAAATGTTATGAAAATAAACATTTTTTAAACTAACTAAGAAACACTAAATAACCAGTAACGTCATATTGATAAATAAAAATGAAATTGGGTCCCACATATCAAAAGAAAACAAAAAAAAAAAACAGAAAATGAATATCTTATCGCGATTTTTAAATAAAGTGCAATAAAAGGGAGTTTACCTGAAAAGCACAACGTTGTTGTATTGTCCTTTTGCCTTCGCTAAAAACACAATTTTATCATTAATTTTTGTTGTTGTTTTTTAAAATTTATTTTATTTTTTTTAACAAGAAAAGCTTGTTTGTCCATTGCATACATAATTAATATGCAGAAATCATTAATCATACAGTATACTGGACCAGAGTTAACACGAAAAATAAAGAAACAACGAAAAACAAAACGTCAACGAAACCCTCTGAAAATACTACTTACTCTATACTGAATATAAGAAGAAAAAAAAAATAAAAAGTATATAAAATGAAAGAGAAGCGAGAAGTAAGAGACCTTTAGGGTAATTGGCGCTTAACTCTGATAAACAGAATTTTAACTACATGAAATGAAAGAAGCAGCTACAAAAACAACAATGAACACAACAACAGCAACAAGAACAACGAATTGAATCTTGTGCAACAAAATTACAGAACAAATTGCATTAACGTAAAGTACTCTATAAATGAAGCACTTTGTGATTTCGCGCTCATAGTGAGATGTATGAATTTACGATACATTTACAAATATCGCGCTAAGTAACTATCTTTTGTATATGAATATGTCTGTTTATATGTTAGTACGTTTTTCTATATTAGTTTTTCAAGAGGCCATGAATACGGGGCTTAATTACAAGTTGTTCTTTTTCAGTAGAGACAATTTACACATTATACAATAATAACAATTTCATACAAAAACAAATTTTCATCAAGGCTGTTAGTAGAAAGAAATTAATATACGTATTCATTGTATTCACTGTTTAGTGAGTCAATGTTATAGCATAATATACACCCTACATCAACACACAATAAACTTATTTCTGTTGAATAAGCGCAATTTTATATCGAATTTTGTTTCAAAATATTTTTCTAAAGAAAAGTAAAGAAAAGAGACGGAACTGCTCAATGTCGCGTTCATGCAGCTAAACCATTGTTGGTTATAAGTACTCTGCAATTATTGTATCCAGTGGCAGGCAATTTTAGTTTAAATTAAAATTTAGTGGTTTTAACTGAAAACTGTTTCTACATAAGGAGTGAGATCGAATAAACCTTAACATTAGTTTTTCCTTTAAACTTTTAACCCGAGTATTAATCGATTTTTTTCTTTTGATCAAGATACCTTTGAAAAGTATGTAAATTATGTTCATTTGTTGTTAATCTGATTAAAATGAGTGACGAGAAAAATGTGCGTCCTACAAAAAGTTGGCCAAACAATCAAAGGTGTACCGTCAAACTCTTTCCAATATTATTAAACTATATCGGGAGAACTTGTCCGTTGATAGAAAACCTGGTAGAAGGTTTCTAAAGCCAATAACTATAAAGTATTTTCAAAAGAATTCCCAACACATCCAATAGGAAAGCAGTCTGGTTATCTCAGTACTCGCACTATTTGGTACGAAAAGTTAAAGCTATGCAGGTTTAAAAACATACAAGGCTCAAAAAGTTCTTCACAGGAAATCTGCTAAAAATTAAGAGGTTTTATAAAAAAATAAGTAAGAAAGTATGGTCGGTCAAGCCCGACCATATAATACCCTACACCAAGTAAATGAGCAAAAAAATTTTCTTTTAAAATATCAATAATTTATATAAGGAATTGGTCCTTATATGGGAGATATGACCAATTATGGAAAGATCACCATGAAATTAGGTCATGTGATTTATGTCTATATGCAAGTTATTTATGGTGAATTTTGTGTGTATATCAACATTTTTAAGAGATTTATGCGCTTTAAAGTGATTTTTGGAAGCGGGTCTATATGGGAGCTATGACTAGTTTTGGACCGATCGTAACAAAATTTGTTGACACGAATTTCGAATATATAAAACTTATTTGGAGCGAAACTTGTGGAGATACATTTATAAATTAAAAATTTATGACCGATAAAGTCCAATTTCGGAAGGACATTTGTATGGGGGCTAGGTGAAATAACGGACCGATTTCAGACAGATTCAATAGGCTTGGTCCTTGGGCCGAAAAAATAATATGTACCAAATTTGATCGAAATATCTTCGAAATTGCGACCTGTACTCTGCGCACAAGGTTTACATGGACAGACGGACTGACGGACATCGTTTAATCGACTCAGATAGTGATTCTAAGTCGATCGGTATACTTTAAGGTGGGTGTTAGACCAATATGTTTGGGCGTTAGAAACATCTGCACAAACGCATTATACCCTCCCCACTATGGTGGTGTAGGGTATAAATATGGATGACGAAACGTTCTGGAAATTTTTCACAGCTTCTGCGTCAATATTTGTATGTTGCTGATGCTAGAGGATATGTTGTAGAAAGGTTTAGGACACAAAAGCAGAAAATTGTTCTAAAAAGTTCTTGGTATGGCAAGAAATATCCCGTTGTGGCAAAAGAAGCCAAACATTTGTTACAAAGGACTCTATAAATACCGATATTTACATCAAGGAATGTTTACAAAAAAGGATATTTCCATTCATAAGACTTCTTAATGTTTCCACTTATTTTTGGCCTGATTGCATCCTGTCACTATGGTAAGCAAGGTCTTGAGTGGTACGAGAACTATAATGTGGTATTTGTACCAAGAGAGGCAAATCTAATACCAGTGAAGAGATATTGGACTCTTGTTAAAAGAGAAATGTTTCATAAATTCAGAACTATAAGAATAATATTTTTAGCAAGTTGTAATAATAATTTCAATCAAATAAAAAGAAAAAATCAAAACTGTAAATTTTGTGGTTTCGTTTTTATTAAGATTTATTTATGTTAAGATTTTTTTCGATCTCAGTCCTTATAATGATCACATTAATTATTTGATTTTCAATGTTATTATTTTAACAAGTAAAAGGGAAGTAACAATCCGAACTTGGGAATAATTAAAAGGGATCCACTAAAGCATAAATAATATTCCGACAGAAACAGAGAGCAAACATTGGGAAAGGGCTTAGTTATTATGTTAAAAGTATGTCGATCTAATACATATGTAATACTAAGCTTTTTTAGAAATTACTTATACTAATCCATATTATGAAATTTGAAAATTTGTCGCGTGCTAAATCATACTAAATGTTGACAAATAGATAATATTTCAACATGACATATTTATTAACATTACTTTAATAAAATATCTCTTTAAATTTATGTTGCAATTTTTCTAGATGTTATATTTTTTGTCCCGTTTTTGAAGTCGTGTTTATTGATAGTATATTAAAAACGACAGAACCTGTCATCGAAAGATTAAAATATGAAAAACAAATTGTTAAGATTTCTTTATTGTTTAAACAAAGGCGTACGAGTGTCGCGTTCTTGACCGTGGAAATGAAAATATTTAGATACATTTTTTATTTAAACCTTTTAAAACCTTAATCATGGTCTATTCATTTACCAATATATGCCCAAATTAATCTGTTGTATCCGAAGTTATCGTGCATAAATTTTTATTTGTGAGGCAAATCATGGGAATTAAGCAATCAAGTAAAGTTTTTTTTTAATTTATGAATCTATTCAAATAAAAAGAAGGCAAATATGTTGTAGCAGGAACACTGTGGTTCCAAATAAAAATGTATCTAGACAATAATATTTAGTTTCTTTTGCATATTGAAGTGTGGCCTTTGAAACAAAAATTATATTTAAAAAATGTTGTATTAAAATTACTTATATATTAGCCCGTGACTTTTTGAATGAAACAGAGGTTTTTGGATAAAAAATCAATTTATTTTTCAACAGGTTTCTCGAATAATTTTATCCAAAAAATTAAGATTTGTCGAGGTCACCAAAATAGATATGAGGGTGGGTAAGAGTTCCCATGTTAGTTATCAAGCATAGCATTTATTTGAGTGATGGTTTTTTGAGCAGACAAAATTCACATTTTTCCAATTTCTCCTCAAGTGCCGATGTAGTGTGCTATCAAGCTAAATGATGCAGCCTTTTCAAATTTTGACAGGAGTCAATTGACAGATGCCTGTTGACCTTTCAGTTAAAAGTCGGGAAATTCCATAAATCGCAGACTTGTATTTGTTTGTAAGATGATTCCATCCTTGGAGTCCAATTTTTATTTGCCGAGCCATTTCTTCCTAAAACTTAACTCCGAAGAATACGGCGGATGAGAGAGCAAGTCGTAGCCTAATTCATGGATTTTTTCCAGGGAAACTGCACATGTGTGCACCCTTGCTTTAGTGGTTGAATATGATCAAATGCGGCAGCCACAATGCGTAAATATTTCTCATACCCAAGTGATCATTCAAAATTGAAACCACATGAGCCACAATCTATCTTTTTAAATCTCCGATCGGCCAACACCATATCTTTCAAATTGTTTCAGATTTAGAAACCTCTACGTCCAGAACGTTCGGCATCTTCCGTGCTTGTACAACGAAATTCAGTAAACCGTTGTTTTAACCATTGAAATTGATGGTGCAGAGCTCCCATAGTATTTATCAAGCTTAGCCTTGGTTGAGTGATGGTTTTTTCCGCAAAAAATAATGCTTAATGAGCACAAGAAATTCACTTTTTTGATTTTCTCCTGAAGTCACGGACTTGTTGTCCCGCCCTCATAATAAGGACTAAAACAGATTAAAGTTGAGGACCAATAAAGTGATTTGTTTGAAATGTTTAAATAACAACATGAGCTAAATTAAACTTCTAAAGACCAATTTAATGAGAACCAAAATACCAAAACAGTTTTACGCTGTATGAGAGCAAGTATTATACAAAATATTAGAATTCTGTACAGCTAGATTCGTTACTGGAACCGCAGCAAAATAGAAATTACAAAATTATTTATTAAAATATTGACAAAATTATTACTAATAACTGAGTTAAACACCGCATACTAATGGCAATAACAAGTCCATGATTTACATAAGTATTTGAAAAAGTATTAATACAACATTTTGATTTTCATTAATTCTATTTAAGATTTAAAAAAAACTTAAAGTCATTTTGAATATAACATACAAATTTATTGTATTTTATGTAGGGTGTCGGCTTAAAGCAAAAAATATGTATGTTTGTATTTTTTTTAGCACATACCGCCACCTCTTAGTAAGGCGAGAAAAGGTGCCTTGATGTTGTTCTCTTTTTGTTTTTGGAAATACACGTACCTTTAATGCTAAGTGATCTTGATGTACTTAAAAAGTGCATTGCAAACACATAAAAAGGACAAGTCAAGCTAAAAAAAAGAAGAGACATGTTGTTGGAAATGCACAAATTGTTGAGGATGAGGTGTTAACACAATTTTTCATGGGCGATAATTTCATAGTACATAAACAAAAGAAACCAAAAACGAAACGAAAACCCCGGTAAATACAATAATGTTGTTATTGTTTGTATCTCTTTTTTTGTTGTGGCATCCATATCCACAGTAACTAACTACTTGTGGCATCATACTTTCATACATACCTCTCTACATTTGTAACTTGTACTATAGAGTAGTGTACTGTGTTGTTTATGTTATTTTAGTTTCTTTTGTGTGGTTTTTTGTTAGCCAGGATAACTATGTGGGTTGAGCCTTATTTCACTACCTTAAAGGTGTGAAATTTTAAAATACATACTAGTATGTATGCACAAACAAATAAAGAATCATTCGTTCATACAAAACCGGGGGAGTATGTTATTTTGCACCTCACAGTGTCCTCTTTTTTTGTTGTATTTATTTGTAACTTTGTGCAGTGTTGATTTTATTTTAACACTGTTCTGCCTTCCTTTTTTTTTGCTTTAATTCTTGTTGCCTGCGATACTTATTTATGATTGTTGATTATTTAGGCGTGAGCCCTTTTTGTTGCTGTTGATTTTATTTCTTCTTAATTTTCAAAATGTAATATCATACCAATTGGGGGACGGCAAAAAGTTTACACTTTGAGAAATTCGTGGGAAGATATGTTGACCTCATTCAATTTATTTAACGGTTTTTGAAACACAAACGTAGGATGTACAGGATCCACGCAGTGTTTTTGTGATAAAGTATTTGAAAATTCATGTAATTCATGAAATAAGCAATCCACACTTATGGGTGTTATTGATTTGGGTAACAGTTATGTTGGTTTATTTTTAATTTATTGGTGTAATATAATCTCAATGACTTCCATCTCTAGTATGTTTTATAATATTTCTATATAATATTTAAAGCGAATTCATGACTTTCAGTGCGGTTGATCATATAAACGGTACTGATATTGGCCCAATACTAAGGAATTTGAGCATAAGTTTGTTATACAAAAGCATCTAAGCTTTTAAGTGTGAGAAATTGTATGTCTGAGTTTAACTCTTAAATGTGAAAGAAGAAATATTTGTATTCTGTTGTATATTTTCTTTCTCTAGTTTTCTACAGTGTATATGACAAAGCACATTTACTGATTTATCCACAAGTTGCAAATATCAAGGTTAACATATTCATAAAATTACCACCAAAGCAAAGTGTTAATTAATGCAACTCGTCGCCAAGATTGGTTGCAATTTTAGTATCGCCATTAAATAGAAGACGTGTTAAATAAAAACCTGATCCGTTAAAGGTTTTTCGTTAAAGTGGCAACTTTAATTTGAATGGAATTTAAAGTTTGTTTTGAGGCGAGTAAGTTGAAAATGCATATGAAGTAAAACAAGTAAGGAAGTATAGTTAGTCAAGACCGACCATATAATACCCTACACTGAAATTAAATTCACTCCCATATATTGTACATTTTAAAACAACACTGTGTATAATCATCTTCTCTGTGTAGAGTATCATATGGTTGGGCTTGACCAATTATACTTTTTTTTACTTGTTTTTTGATAGGAATGAAATTACACCTTAATTTGAAGAAAAATTGTATGTTAGAATCTATTAATTTTTTATATGAAACATGCAAAATTTAACCGGTTTCTTTAGAATGACAAATACCGATTTTTATAAAAACTAATTTTTTCGGTTAAACCAGAAACCGGTTTCAGAATTTGCCAGTTATTTGAACACTCGTTCGTGTCATAAAAACGAATTTTGAAACATGGTTTTAGTCGAAATTTTTAAAATTACGCATATTTTGATTTACAAATTATTATTGTCTTGAAAATTTGGCTATCGTCATATCGGGGAGAAAATAGGTTTCGAAAATTTCTAATAAGACTCGAACTAGATTGAATTTCGAGAATCGAAAAAAAATCTATTTCTCTAAATTTATATGAGACTTATAACTTATTAATATAAAATAATTACTTGAAATAAATCTATGTCAAAATTTAAAAAAGCTTAAAATTAGGACAAAAATTTTATATTTTTGCACTTACACGAAAATATTTGATACAGCATTTAAAGTGCCTTTCAAGACCTCACAAATAATTTCATTATTTTATATTGAGAGATTATATAGCCCCTATCCTAAATTTCCATGAATATAAGATTTTGATTTCAAAGTATTCAGTGAACAAGTCTACATTTGTGGAATAAATTTCAAAGAAATAAAAACTTATTTTTAGTAATTTTACTATTGTTAAATTTTGTAATGACCTCTATCTTAACCCATTCCCAGCCATTGTACCTGCTTGAGTACAGAAAAAAGGCAATATTCAAATACTTATAAATTTTTTAACCAGATAAATTTGACAACTTTTTTTGTGCTTTTGCATTCCACACACTGTGCTTTTAAACATCACACATAAAAAATTTAAAAAAATAATACCCTTAAGGTATATTTTGTCCTGTTTTTATAATGCTATATCATTTTTTGGAATATTAGCGAGGTTAGTAACAATTAAGCTGCGGAGAGCAAACACAGTTTTACTAAAGCAAGAGTTTTTTATAATTTTGTGAAGTAGAGTGATTATGTGTACATTTTATAAAAATGTATAAGAAAAATAATGTTTTGGGACAAAGTTGTGTGATTAGGAAAATCGGTGTACCCAATTGGGTACAATGGCTTGATATGTATTATTTTTTTTAAGACTTTTCTTAAGCTAAAATAGAATTTCAGACCATCAAAACGTGAAGTTTTTAATGCGAATGTTTTAAAAACTAGATTTTTTGGAAAAATATGAGTACCACAATTTTGATAGCTATTTTTTTATCAGATCCGGATTGTAATGTGGATGAAGATGAAGGTGTTGCTAACGATATTATTAGATATCGCATGTACCAGGTGAAATATAAGTAGTTTGTGTCAGTGATGATGTTCCACTTGAGATGTTCTGACAGAAAATAATGCCCTCAAGATTAAGCAAAACAAATTCTATTTGGATAATAAGACCATGCGATGTTCAAATGTCTCAAACTATTTTTTTTGGACAATGAGTTCAATATTATTTCATAGTTGAATGGGAAAAGGTTATTAGTTTAACCATTTAGCAGACTTGCATTTATGCATCGCAAGCTAATAAGCCCAATTTTTCCTTCAACGCAGAAGATTTGAATATATTCTTGAGTATTTTGCTTTACAGTGGATTTCCCTCTATGCCAAAAGAAGATATGTATTGGGTGCTCTGCGAGGATACTTGCACTCCAAAATTTCCGAAATTATATCACGTAACAGATTCAATGAAATAATAACGTTTTGGTAATTTGGCTGATAACACTAATTTAGATGCTACTGACAAGGTGAGACCCATATACAAATTACACTGGCTTCTGGTGTCGCAACTTCTCCTGGAAACCAATTTCTTTAAAGGATAAAAAATCCCCTACGATGGGGTGAATGTCATAACAGAAAAATATGGTTGTCTGAACAATGCAATATTGCGTTGTGTTGAAAAAGTAATGTTTTAAAAATTTTCACACATTACAAAAATAGCATACACTTTACGCCATTGTACCCATTCGGGTACAGCCCCAAAAACACGTTTCCTAAATTTTTTTTTTAATTTTTTTTAATTTTCTATGTTCTTTGACCGTATTTTAGTTTAAATAAATAAATGAATTTAAAAATTTTTCATTTTAAACGGTCTTGGTTTTTAATGGGTTAAACAAATTATATATATTTCTGAATGCAAAACCCTCAATATTATTGAATAATTTATTTTTAACTAGCTGACCCGACAGACGTTGTCCTGTCCATATTTAAAAAAATATTTGTGTTCGATTTGTGAGAAAAATAGTAAAAATAGTCAAATAGAGAAGAAAAAAACTTATTTTTGAATGATAATTGGGTTGGGTTATGTTTAAATGAGGCGTTACTGAGCGACAAAGAACCTAAGCCTGTTGTCAAAAAACTAAAAATGATCACAGATCGAGCACCTTTTCTTGATTAAACGCTTATTGGCCAAGTTATTAACGAATCTAGATAATTTGAGTTTTTATATAAAAAATCGATTTTTGGTCAGAAATATCAGTGATCACAGATCGAGTTCCTTTTCTTGATTCAACGCTTATTGGCCAAGTTATTAGCGAATTTAGATATTTTGAGTTTTTGTTCAGAAATATCAGTGATCACAGATCGAGCTCCTTTTCTTGATTAAACGCTTATTGGCCAAGTTATTAGCGAATTTAGATATTTTGAGTTTTTATATAAAAAAATCGATTTTTGTTCAGAAATATGAGTGATCACAGATCGAGCTCCTTTTCTTGATTAAACGCTTATTTGCCAAGTTTTTAGCGGATTTACTTATTGTAAGTTTTTATATAAAAAACCGATTTTTGGCCAGAAATATTAGTGATCACAGATCGACCTATTTTTCTTGATTTAGATATTTTGAGTTTTTATATAAAAAAACCGATTTTTGGTCAGAAATATGAGTGATCACAGAGAACTCCTTTTCTTGATTAAACGCTTATTGGCGAAGTTATTAGCGGATTTAGAATGTAGACAACACTGAAATACACGGATTTAATTAGATTTATTTAATTATTTTTCAAAAATGTATTTGCATCCTCTAAATTAATTTGTTTGTATGACAACGAATGAGTAATTTTATTTCTTATGTAATTTTGAATGTGTTTTTGAGTTTTAATTAATAACACTCTGCTACAAAATAACATCCGTTTTCCGATTTTATATACATCGAAAAAAGAGGGCGTTGTCAAGTTTTTTTTCAGTAAAAACTTAATTTGGATAACAACGAATATTTAAACAACAAATTAGCCAAATCGGTGTTGCCGTTTTCTAATTTTAGATAAACCAAAAAAAATGGGCGTAAAAATGGCCGTGGTCCGTAAAAACCTAATTTTAATTTAGAAAAAAAAATTGTATTCATTCTCATTCATTCTCAACTGATGCAATTACCAACGAACGATATTTGATTTTTATTTATATAGAAGAAGAAGATTATATAGATTCAATTGTTTTGTATAATCCACTTGCAACATACATATGTTTTCTTATTAATTTGGACATGCACATGATGAATCCAACCAAAATATCGGATAACACCATTTTTGTATTTATACCAGGGCTGCTTCATTTAGTTTGTGTTTGACAGCCATTGATTGCAGACTACATTGTTAGGTCACAAGGCGTAATGTAAAAAAGTGAATTTCAAGTGCTTTTAAAGCATTAGTTTTTGCGGAGAAAAACCATCACTCGAACCAAAGCTAAGCTGGATAATCTGGAAAATCTGCACCATCAATTTCAATGTTAAAATAGTGATTTATTGAATTTCGTAACTATCTATTTCTTATTTCCAAACCTAAACAAATTTCTAGGCAGAAAAAAATTTGACTTCAAATATGAAATCTTCTCAGAAACAAATGTATATTTTGATAACCTCGACAAATGTTATTTTTAGGAAAGGATAAAAAAACTGGAGATAATTTATAGAGCTTAAAATTAGACCTAGTTCGAAATCAATATGATTTCGTTTCCAAAAACCGGTGTTTCATTAAAAAAGCCACGGATTTATTTACCCGCCCTCATATAAAGATTTTACCTTGAATTTTGATAGATTACGTTGATGAGCCTGTTCGAATTAAATCATGTATATAAGTCATATTGAACTGAAAAACCTATATTCTGGTCCATTTCCAATAACTTCAAATAAATGAAATTATTTATGATAACTTGATTTCAGAAAATCTTAACTTAAAAATATTATTTTACTATAGTCATTTTCTTTATGTTAATTGTAATACATGTGAACCTAATGATTTGTTTAATGCAATCAATAATATGAAACAACCTGCTGGAATTGACAAAATAAAACTAATTTAAAATGTAAGCAGTGAGATCGAAAAAATCTTAACATACATAAATGTTGTATGGATACCCTACACTAAGTAAAAGAGCAAAAACATTTTTCTTTTAAAATTTCAATTATTTATATTTTTAGTGAATTTTGTATATATAAAACTTATTTGGAGCGGAATTTGTGGAGATACATATATAAATTAATCATTTATGACCGATAAAGTCCAATTTCGGAAGGACATTTCTATGGGTCTAGGTGAAATAATGGACCGATTTCAGCCAGTTTTGAATAGGCTTGGTCCTTGGGCCGAAAAAATAACATGTACCAAATTTGATCGAAATATCTTCAAATTGTCTGTACTCTGCGCACAAGGTTTACATGGACAGCCAGCCAGACGGACGAACGGACATCGTTTAAACGACTCAGAAAGTTATTCTAAGTCGATCGGTATGATTTAACCTTCGCTTTACCAAAGGTTTTTATGTACATGGTTTACCAATACCCACCCGGGTGATACTACACTTCTATAAATATATGCGACGAACGAAATTTTAAAAAATTTAAAAAACCTTATAAAAAGTTTAAAATGGTTCTATTGAATTCTACAGAACTCTAGAATTTGTTCAGTGAGTACAAATTTCATTTAAATCGAAACAAAATTAAAAAAAATATTAAACCAATAAAATCGATCACCCGGGTGGGTATTGGTAAAGCGAAGGTTAAGGTGGGTGTTAGACTAATATTTTTGGGCGTTACAAACATCTGCACAAACGCATTATACCCTCCCCACTATGGTGGTGTAGGTTATAAATATTGACCTGGAAGCTCCGTGCTTTGTCCTTGGCCTCAAAATTTTTAGCAGAGTTCCTATCAGGAACTTTTTGAGTCTTGTATGTTTTTAAACCTGCATTGGCTTTAACTTTTCGTAACAAATTGTCCGAGTACTGAGCTAACCGGACTGCTTTCCTACCGGATGTGTTGGGAGCTCTTTTGAAAATTATTTCTATTTATTGGCTTTAGAAACATCACTTCTGCCTGCACCAGGTTTTCTATCAAAGGACAAGTTCTTCCGATGCTGTTTAATAAAATTGGGAATAGTTTGACGGCAGACCTTTGATTGTTGGGCCAACTTTTTGTAAGACCAAGTTGGGTTTTGAACGCACTTTTTTCTCGTTACTCATTTTAATCAGATTAACAACAAATGAACATAATTAACATTAACCATAATAACTGACATACTTCACAAAGGTAACTTGATCAAAAAAAAAAATAAATCAAGTAATACATGGGTGAAAAGTTGTAATGAAAAAGTTTTTTCGATCTCAGTCCTTAATGCAAAAAGTTAGTAGCGGCCTTAAAAATATTTTGTAGAAGAAAGGATTTAATATTCCTTATTAGTTAGCTTAATAAAACGTTTCTTTCAAAATTTGTGTTTTCTAAGATAGACTGTTATGAATATAGTCCAGCAATATGTTTCTTTTGTTATGCTTATCACAAATACAGACGTCAGGGCAAAAATAAGATGCATGTTTCAACCGAACATAATTAATACCTTTATTTACCCTTTTTATTACACGATTAAAGCTGTAGCCTAAACTACCAACTGTAGGGAATTACAGGATATTCTCGTAACATCTTTACTTAAGGCGGTATTTTAGAAAGAGATCTGAACTTACAGTGTTCAATATAACATCATATATGTTGTCTGCACATTCGCATATAAATACATAATTACTAAAACATTAAAATCTATCGCAACTTATTAAACATATACTGTACGAAATAGACCATAAATAGTATATCACCTGCATAAATTGTTCACATTTCATGATTTCAATAAATTAGTGTTGAGATTCTGATTTATTAAAGCAATTAAATTGTTAAAGACTTTAATGAAAAAAAAATAAACTCATAATGCAGTTTAGCTAATTGTCCATCAACCTACTAAAACTCAACTCAATTTAACTCTTTTGTACAGACAACGGATGACTTGAAGCCATACAATTTTTTGATTGACTTTTTCTTAAAGTGTTAAAATTGTGCCGCTCTGAGCAGCATAACAATGAGCTAGAGTTTGTAGCACCAGTTTAGTTTAGTTGTTTGTTGTGTTTTTTCCAACAATTTTTGCTATTTCTTCCACTCGAATTAACAGCAACCGAAATCACAGCATAAAAAACAACAAAGTTAGTTTGACAGGTAGTCAACAGTTAAGTTTTCGAGTTGAAAAACTAGTTGAAATATTTTTTATCTTAGAAAACGCCATCGTTTTTTTTTATTTAATAGTTTTTTGCTTTTTTAAAGTTTTAACGCCATTTGATGTTGAAATTATGGCAAAGTGCAAAATCGTGTTGGTTGGCATAACATAATTTTCTAAAATATGACTTAATTATTTAATATAAATTAATTTTTTTTTTTAAACAATAAATTTACAGATTGTACAGTAGGGAATAAATAGGAATTATTAAATGTATGTCCGTACCAGATCAATAAAATGTATGATCAGATCATCTATCATCTTTTGTAAAAAGGCATAAATAATTTAGTTAATAGTTTTTTTGTTTTTTAAACTGAAACAAAAAATAATGCAAATTATAGTGTTCATACCTCTTTCCTACGTGTTTCTATAGTTTTACACTGCCATAAAATACGATGAAAAAAAAGACAAAAACATTTAAATAAAAACTTGTAAATTTTTTTCTCGTAAATTATCATTTTGATGATGGTAGTGGCTTCTTGAGAACGATTCATTAAATACTACTCTAGGTGCCGTATTTTAGCTGCAAGGCTTTAGCAAATTGTAAGTGTTTTATGCTAATGATGCTTTTTTTGTCTCTTCCCAGCTTATAGATGCTCTTCATAGTTTTCCAATTGCAGATAGATGTGTAGAGATAGCCACAAAACAAGCATGTGAAAACGTGTATATTGATTTGAGTTCTTTAAATTTTACAACTTAAAGTTGAAAATTAATTGAGCTACTTATAGTTTATGCAACTGGTAGTCATAAAGTAGCTTCAGCTCTATATTTCTGCCAGCTTTACTATTTATTAGGCAGGAGCGTACATTTAAGAAGTTATATTAATTTAAACATATTGCCACAGTTAAGAATTGTTGCAAATTTTTTTCTTGCCTTTTCATGGAATCGAGAAATTCGAACTTAAGCTATTTTCACACAAAAATCGTTGTATTGTTCATGTCTATATTTTTTCAACAAAAGTGCACGAAAAAGCTATTTTTTGGAAAAAAGTTTGAACAAAATTTATTTGGCGGACTCTTAGCAATATTATTGCCATATAAAGTTAAGCCGTATCACAAAGTCTGAATTAGCTGTTAACCAAAAACTGATGACACCTTTTTAAGAGGCCCCACTGATTTTCATAAAGTCTGGGGGCCTATAAAAAAAAATCTGTCACCAAAATGGACAAACTGAGTATAGGGTTTTACTACCCTTTGGTAGTAGAGTCGAACCTATACTGTCATGATCTTGTGTTTTTCCAAAAGTCTTCATTTGTTGCATAGTGTTATTGATAGTTAGTTCAGTATCAAACTTAGGGATTTTGGATCAAGAAAGCCATTAGAAAGAGTTCACTGTTCACTGCAATTGTTCACCTATTATTCTGAATGGCATTACAGTATAATGGTTTCACTGGAAGAATGTGCATGAACATCTCTATACATCGAGGGAAATTGGTATTTGAAAAAGATTGGTTAAATTTTACACTGATGTATTCAAGCAGCTCTTGAAAAATGCACATCTCTGAGCAGTTAAACATAACCACAGTTTCCAGATTCATACAGATACATGACAAACTGAATGAGCTTGCCTGGCAAGGCAATATCTTTGAAATTCAAAGGAAAACGTATGCTTCGCCTCAATATTAGAACTAAAGAATTGATAAATTCATTGGTTTACATATTGAATATTATGTAATATTAGCCAGACAAGCAATTCCGTTTTATGTCACGTACAATATACCCTTATTTCGCTCGATATTTTGGACAACAATGTTTCGAAAAAACCTATTATTTATTTTTAAAATATAAAACCCTCTGAATGGAATATAAAGGCAAATTATTATTCAGAAACTCATATTTTTGCAAAATCTATTCCACTCTATAGGCATACAAATGTCACGTACGATGACATGTAATTGCCAATATATGAAAAAAGTCATTATAAACAGAACAATTTGCTGAAGAATGGTGTAATTATTTTTAGGCATTACTATCTAGTGATTGTCATCCTCATGTATGGTGATGTAGGGTACACAAATCATAAGAATTATTGGTATTAAAATGTTTAATTTTAGATTTTTTTTAATAATTTTGAATAGGTTTTTTTTGTGGGTAACTTGTTAAACTTTAGAAATGTATTTTTAAAATTAAACCAAATTCTTAGAATTTTGTGTCTCGATCATTTAAATTTTGAGTATGACTAGAATCATCAATCAACCTAATCTTTGAAACCCCACCAAAATCTTAAAATATAACACACCACTGTACCTCACACTATAAAGTCTTATAGATAATTACACACATTTTTAATAACCATATGAACAAAATCGAAACAATAAACAAAGTGAAGAGAAAAATGTATTATTAATTTTAATAAAACTAACCGATTTTGCTTTTTAATACCATCATCTGATGATCATAAAACTTGTTGAAATAGTATTAAAAAGTCAAATGATACCCGATGACAGCCTCTAAACATGAAACAACAGCAACATCTTTTTCCACTTTTATATACTAGATTGGTCATTTCTATTAAAAACATGTTCTACGTTTTACATGTTTAAATTTAATACTTCATAATACCATCATCTTTATCATCATCATCACCATCGACGTCGTCGTTATCCCGTATATTCAGCCACTTACTTTAGTTACGTCTCTTTCATGCTCCTTTCGTCTAAATTTGTTTTTTTTTTGTTTTTTGTAGACATTTTCTAAGGAAAATATTGTTTTTGATTCTTTACTTTCAAAACACCATTAACACACCTCTGTTGTGTAAATTAATGTGTTCACCTTGCATGATTAAGATGATAAAATCTTAACTCTTTAAATACAAGCTAAGTGTATGACGATGAAGGCACTGCTGATGCTGCTGTTGTATGTTGTTCCATGCCAGTCTTTTGGGTGTAATAGTTAGTGCCACAAGTAGTAGTAGTAGTAGAGGTGACGATAGAACTACGTTAGTATACCTAACATTGTATGTATAAGACCTATTTGCGAAAAGTTCGTCTTAACTCGAAAAACACAATTTCATTTAAAATGTATTTTACTTTTCTCTGTTCATTTGAATTTTCCTATATTGAGTGTGACAGGAAAGACTTCAGCAGGAAGCTTATTCCGTAAGGCTATAAAACAAATTCTCCCTTTCCAGTCGATCACGAGTAGATGAGCACTTGCCGAAGAACGTGTATAGAATCACATAGAGTGAAGTATTTCCTACACCGTTTTAGAAAACCAATGCACTTGCATTCTTCCTTCGACTCTTGAAAAATGTGTTTTGTCCATCGGACATAGCACTGAATACTCATGCCTAGAACATCAAGAACTTCTGATCCTTTAATAATTACACCACCATAAAAAGTAGATGAAGCAACACGATCTGTCGTGCTTCACAAGATCTTGGGCGTAATATTCCAATCCAATCTCCGACAGTCTTGCTCTATAATTGAATAAATATGAATGGCAAATGTTGCTGTGATCTGCAAATTAATATATAGGGATGGAATTCTGAAGAGTAGAGGTTCAGAAATTCTTTATTTTTACCGACATTTTTGTTTTTACTGTGTGACTTAAATAAATTCAAAATATTTGTAGTTTTAACTAATTGAAAATTATTTAAAATAACCACACACATAAGAGTGTTGTTTTTATTTTCACATTGTTTTTTTTTTACTAATACATTCACTCCACTTTTGATTTTGACAACTGAGTTAGGTCTTTGGCAGACAGGTTTCCGATCTGTGTGAATTTATTTACTAATATACACACAACATTTTCACTTTTGAATTTGACGTTTATCACGTCAACATATTTCTACTACAAATAATACTCATTTTCAAAATCATAAATTACGACTTATGACATTATAGCTGCATATGTGTCTTCTAATATTATGGTTGTTTGTTTATAAGAATTTTCAAGTGGTTTGTCGTTTTTTTTTTACATAGAAAGTCTTATTCATAGCATTTAGATTAAGTATCTAAAATAACTACTAATTGAGATGCATCTCGTTAGCTAATTGTTAGATAAAATACTATGTTTTCAAAAAAATGAGGTATTTTAGAAATTAGAATTATTGTCTATTTATTTTATATTCACCGTTAAAGATATTCAAAATTCATTATTAGATTTTATAAGAGATATTACAGCGGGCTTTTGCACACTATGATGTCTACAAGCTTAAGAGCCTTAGTTTTAATTGTGTCGGAATTTGGTATTTTTGTAAAATATCAAATTAACACTGTAAATATAACAGTGAAATTGAATTGGTGCACCATTCTACCCTATTGTAAGTCGAAAAATATGTAATGCAGAACATTTAAACATAATTTTTTAATTCAGTGACCATAAATTCCTATAAAAAACAAAATTGTTTTATAAAAGTTTGATAAATTAAAAATTTCATTATGAATAAAGAGGTTAATCTCTTAAGAAAATGTTTCAATATCTTTAATAATGTCAAAGGCTTAAGTTGCCAAACACATAATTTTATAATCAATTTCACATAACAAATTATACATCAATAAAAAGCTAAAAGTTAAGCAAATGATTTTTGAACAATTAAAGAATATAATATACAATTGCTATTTTCACAAGGAAATGTAGATTCTTGTGAATTAATAGAAAATATATTAAATTCCAGGATTGTTTCGTATTTAAGAAATTAGATATTTATGCTTATTAATTTCAATGTAAATTCTTAATTCAATACTATTCATTCGCACTAACAATAGCTTTAATTGTAGTTAAGTAAATGATATTCAACATTTATGGTTATCTTTAAAGAGGACGTCATAAAATTTTAAATGCACTTAAATGCATTTGAACATTAAAATCTTGTTGTTTTTGGATTTCTTCTTATTTTAAAGTAGGGGACTAATGCAAAATTATTTTGTATTAGTTAAAAATATATATGGGCATTTCCACATCATTGTACGTGACATTTGTACGCCTATAGAGTGGAATAGATTTTGCAAAAATAAGAGTATCTCAATAATAATTTGGTCCATATGTTTCATTTAGAAGGTTCTATATTTTTAAATAATGAAAATTGTTTTCCAAAATACTGAGAGAAATAAGGGTATATCGTACGTGACATAAAACGGAACTCATTTTGAGGTATTATTCGAATATTTGAATCGTGAGAGGCGTTATGTTTTCTTTTAATTTCTTACACTAAACGAAATATTTTTCATTTACAATCCGTCATATTTAAATAAAAACAATCTTTGGATGATTTTATAATAAATAAAATTTAATATGGTACGTGGCGGTATGTACGTGACAGATTTTGCTCTTATAATAAAACAATATATATTCTGTAAATATATGTATGTATACAAAAACTAAAAAAATTAATAGAAAATATACATTCGGTTTCAATAAACAATCAGATATAAATCAGCAATAAAACAATCAGAATCAAATTCATTTCATACTACAAGCTAATTGGGAGCCTAGTTTTCGCCGGAATTTTTGCCTAAAACATTACAAAATCAGTTTAAACTATTATTTTTGTGTTTAAAATGTTGTAATATGATCTAAATACTTTCACATAGTAACCTTTTATTATTTTCTTCTATTCAAATAACTTTAAAAAAAGTTTCAAGGGTTTTTGTTTTTTCAGTCGTGGTAGCGATTCTCGTGGAATTGCCCATATATAAACAGTGTGTGTATATGTATACATATATGCTAATCCTCATTAAATGCTTTTAATTTTATTACCTCACCTTAGCCTTGACAATAATATCGTGAGCTCCAGAGGCTTATTTATAATACCAAATAGAAAAATAATCGAATTGAGATGTCTCAATAAGATAGGAAAAACCTAATTAACTAACACATAATATTAATGGTTTCTTGAAAATGGCCTTTAAGAGTTTTGCTACAGGGTTTTTATTTAAAACATTATAGTACTAAGTATGAATTGTCACATGTTTTCAATATCAAAAATATTCAAGAAGTAATCGGAGATCATGCATATAATTTAACATACTTACTTTATATTTTACCTTTAATAAAAACATTTCTACTCAAACAAATAAAATATTTAATAGTTTTATGTTGATACGATCAATTAGAAATTATTTGTGTACGCCTCGTCAATATTCCTCTTCATATTTGTCACTGCTACATTTTTGAAATAATATTTTTATGAATTTAAAAATGCTCATTAGGGTGACCTTTGTTCTTTGTCATCTAGAAACCAATTGTAGAAAATTTTAGCAAAACCGGACAACGTTTAGAAGTTGTACATTTTATCTGAAATTTAAAGTTTTGGATCAAATTAGTAATATTTCCAAAAAGCAGAAATATTGAAAAAATTACCACTCAAAATATTATAGTTTTTATATTTCATTTACACATATGTGGATGTTTAAATATAATCAAATAATAGTCTGAATCGAACCATCAATATGTATTTTTGACCCTCTATGGAAACTTGAATCAGTTTTGGACCGAACTGTTTAGAATTTGATAGAGTGATTAAATTCTTATAAATTATGTCGAAATTTATGGGGTTCTATGGGGGTAGGGTAAATTGTAGACCGATCCTCACAAAAGTTGGTAGAAAGATTTTGGTTCAAATAAAACTTGTTTATGTCCAATTTCATCACGATATTAATTATTATAAGACAATTATTAATGTTTAATTAATTTTCTATGGGGTCTAGGGATATACTTTACTATATAATTTAAGAGTACTTAGAAATAATTTGTGATTTTTTCAGGACTGCCGCATAATCAACGTATTTATGACTGCTCAAACAGTTTTCCGGGGAGACATTTGTATAGCTAAGACAAACCGATATTGCCCATTTTCAATACCAAACAAACCTTGTCAACAGAGAGTATATCGTGTTATGACCAGACAGGCAAACGGACGGACATAGCTAGACCGTCTTAGACTCCAATGAGGACCCAGAATATACTGATATACTTATCGGTTCTACGATTAATATTCCGATATCTTTAAAACGGAATGACAGAATCAATAATCCTCAATATCTTTTTATGGCGTTGTGCTCATACATACATCACCAGTATCATCATCATTCATAACTATGATTGAGAAACTATAAACAATTTTATGAAAGCACTAAAGAATCAATTAGTTTCCCACATATGTACCTGTAATGTACATAAGCAAATATTTACAAATACTATGTACCATAAATGGCCAAATGAATATGAGCAAAACCCAAAACATTTTAACGTTATTAAAACTAATGTATGCTATTAGTAAAATGTCCTTTACTCGATACCTTTTTTTTCCATTATTGAACATTGCAATTAAGAGATATAATGGCATTTAATGTATTTTCCGGATGTGAATCTTATAGAGGTGTTATGTATATTACCAATAAAAAATTGTGTGTGCGTTAATGTATTTTTCGAATGTGAGCTTTATTTCTTCTTCGAAGAATATTTCGAATTTCATCTCAATTGTAGACTTGATCATCACAAAATCCAATAGAATGATTTTTGCAACGATTTTTACAACTAAAAGATCGGTGTAAAATTGTGGTCCAATATCTAAATTTAAAATATTTATTTATGTAGGATTTCGGAAATGATTCTTATATGTGGGTTATGGCCAATTATGGACTTTATATGGGAGCTATGATTAACTATGGGCCGATATTGTATATAAATGTTAAACATGAGAATTAATTTTAGATTGATAACGATATGTATATGAAATTTATGCACATTTAAGCGATTTTGGGAAGTTGTCCTTATATGGGAGCTGTGACCAATTATGGGCCAATCTTCACGAAATTTGTAACGCCGGTTTTTATATATATGGGCAATTCCACGAGAATGTCAACCACGACTGAAAAAACAAAAACCCTTGAAACTTTTTTTCAAGCTGATTTAAATAGAAGAAAACACTAAAATGTTACTATGTGAAAGTATTTAGAGCTTATTACAACATTTTAAGGAAAAATAATAGTTCAAACTGACTATATTTTAATTTAATTGGTATATTTTAGGCTTTATTTTTATTTATTTTTTTTAGTTTTTGAATACATATATTTTCAGAATATATTTATATTGTTTTCCTATAAGAGAACAATCTGTCACGTTTATTATAAAATCATCCAAAGATTCTTTTTATTGAAATACGATGGATTGTAAAGGAAAAATATTTGGTTTAGTGTAAGAAAATAAAAGAAATCAAAACGCCTCTTACGATTCGAAAATGTTCGCATTATTTCTACAAATACTTCCGTTTTATGTCACGTACGATATACCCTTCTTTCGCTCGATATTTTGGACAACAATGTTTCGAAATAACTTATTGTTTTTGAATGGAACATAAATACCAAATTAGTTTTCAGATGCTCTTATTTTTGCAATATCTATTCCACTCTATTGGCGTACAAAATGTCAAGTACGATGATATGGAACTGCCCATATGTTAATTATCTTTGACGAATTCTAGCCTGATAACTTTATTTATAAGATATTTGAGGAGCCGCAGAACAAAACGTATTTTTTTCGCATTTTTTCAAAAATTGTTTTTTGGGATTTTTATAATATTTGGGTTGAAATCTTCTAGAAACAATCAAGTTAGCAAAATTTTTGTAATTTTTTTTACTAAGCAAATGGGTTCTAAAAAAAATTGTGCTTAGCAAAACGTACAACACTAGTATAAAACTTTAAAAAAATTAATTTAATTTCAATGTCTAACAAAACCTACTTTTTTCTTTATTTTTTAACAAAAGTTTCTTTTTCCGATATTAAGATGGTTTTATATCAAACATCCTTAACATTTAATGAGGTGACTTATGGCAGTTAGATGTATCTATTGATAAGTAAGAAACTTGATACCATTTCCAGGTTCATTCGGTTTTTTAACACATTGACTGCCACGTCGGACACATATGAGTGACACTGCACTATGCAGTTTACGCCACGTCGGACACAATGTCCGACACGACTTTTATTCTCTCTAGCCATGTTAGACAATAGTGCTGGATTTTAAGAATTTATTCGATGGTGTCTGGAAGTTCCTCATCAAAACTGTAATCTTTACATTCTTCATCACTTTCTGAACTTGTACTGAGTATTTTTTCTAACTCAATATCTCATAAAAAAATCCTTTTCGCCATTTCGTAAAACCCTCTTATTTATAAAAAAAAAATCTGTTTCTAAGCAGTAGATATTAATGATAGTAGCCTAAATTCCAATATTGACGTTTTCGAAGAGATTACGCAAAGAAAATGCTGTGGCCTCCAGCATCTTATTTGCTGAAAGTGACTTGGCAGTCAATGTGTTAAGCGGGCGAAATAAATAAAACTCAATTTCCCAAAAATTTGAAATGAGCGAAAAAGTACCTTTTGTTCTGCTGTTCCTCATATGCATTTAAGTACTATAGAGCCATATTCCAAGGAGAAATTTGTATGGTGGCTGAGATAAATTCTATATCTATTCTTGAAATTTGTAACTGGTGTTGTTCTTTTACCATATATTCAATATAAGTAAGGCAAATAGCAAAGCGTTTTTGATAAATAACAGTTTGGTCCATCTCTCTGGTTCTGCTTGACTGATTTTGCCCATTTTCTATACCAAACATTTCTGATCAACAAAGAATAGTTGGGGAAAATTTCAATACCCATAGACGGCGAAAGCTAGATCGTTTAAGAATTTTATAAAGACTTTTTGGATATACAACTAATAGTTTGATATATTTTAAACGGAATGACAAAATTAATATGCATGGGGAACATATTGGTGGTGGGTAAAAAAATTGCTATATTATTAATAATATAGTGATGCTAATATTTTAAAATTCATTAATATATAAATTTACTAACCTCCAAAAATTGTCTAAAGTTAGCAACTTAAAATAAGGGACCGCAAATAACGGTTATCCAGAAAATTTGAAATCAAAAAATCTATATGTTCTCTAAGTCAACGGAGACCTATTGTTGTATACCAATAGATTCGTATTGACGTGCTCTTTCAGAATCTATGGTGATATTAAAAAAATGATCTCAACTCCACAGTTAACAGTTATATTTCAACGTAAAAATAAAAGTCCACATGAAACACTTAAAAACGGAATTTTAAATAGCCTACATAAAAAAGAATTGATTTGAGGACTTTTATTTTTTCCGTCAGAAAAAAACTCATTTGAGGACTTTTAATTTTCCGTCATAAAATAAAAGTCATTTGAGGAGTTTTATTTTTCCCGTCAGAAAATAAAACTCTTTTCGTTTATTTTCTACTTTTTTCAGTATCTTTATTTATTGAGTCTATCTGATATAATGTTTGTAGTAATTTATTTGTTTAAGAAAAAAAAAAACAAAACAATTTGATAATAGGATCAAACAATAACAAATTAAAATTCCGCTTGATTTTGTTTTAATGACAAATTTTTTAATTGCAATGCAAGGGGCTTTACAAATTGTAATGATCTGAGCAGCATCAGCTTTAGGTGTCAATTAACATAAAATTACTTTTATTTTATGACGGAAAAAATAAAAGTCCTCAAATGAGTTTTTTTTCTGACAGAAAAAATAGAAGTCTTCAAATGACTTTTTTCCGTTTTTAAGTGTTTCGTCGAACTTTTATTTTTACGTTGAAAAATAACTTTGAGATGGATTTTTATTTTTAAAGTCACAAAATAACAGTTATAAAATATCTTTTTTGATATATAAATAACATAATTTGCTTAAAATAATATTTTTTAGGATTTTCTGATATAACTAAGTAAATGTACTATATATAATTATATATTTTATGTAATAAAAATGTAGAACAGTGTTTGGTATTAAGAAAATAACTTGGCAAGAATTCTGAAAAAAAGGGTAAAACATGGGCTTTTAAAAGATATTATACATGAACGAGATACATAATTGACATAAGTTACCTATTAGCAGTTACTATTTCTGTAAAATATCAGTTTTGTATGTCTCCTCGTTTAGTCCCTATTAGTTAGGGAGTAATTTAATCCTCGTGGTTTCTTCCCTATAGCCCCTATCGAGCCATCAATAGACAGAAGGGCGGGCAAAGCTAGATAGTCTAAATCTTGGCAGACCGTGAGACCAAGAGACCATGACGGCAATTATGTTTTAGTCAGAATACTAAACACTGTGCCTTGCATTTCATAACTACCACTCGTACACTATACATAAATAAATGTATAAATATTGATGTGTATGGTGATGCCGATGATTGCAACCAATAACGTAGCATACCCCAAAGGACTTGTGGCACAAAAACACAATCTGAGTGGTTGGTCTAATAGAAAAGAAGAACGCAGTTGTTTTAGTAGAAATTAAAAGAGGTAAAAATACTATAAAAAAAACAAATCTATGAGTATGAAAACCACAATGACAGGCCATGTAGAAATCAATTTGATAACATAAATTACAACATTCATAGTAGAAAAACATTAACAATTTATACTTTATTGATACAACAAAAACAATACCTACAGTGTTGGCATAACAAAATATTAAAAAAAATATCCACAATAACTTCCATCCTTCCTTGTATAGTATTTTTGTGTTAAGGACAGCAAGTGTTTCTACGTGTGTATTTACGGACAGACAGACTTTCAAACATTTATAGTATTTGTTGAAAATAGACACGTTTATTTGTAGGGAAAACAGATAAATTCAATAGTGTTGGTATTTTTGTTCTTGTCTCTTATTTTATTTTTGTTTTTTTTTATACGCAATGAAAGGGTTTTAATGGTTATAGAAAATCAGGGTTGTTGTTGCATGAAGGAGTGATGTGTACAATATGAAATATTCATCAGAAATTAATTGAGCATTGAGAATGTTTTGTATTTTGTATTTTGAAATTTAATATTTTTTTTTTAGTAAAAAACAAAACAATTGAAAACCAATTCGTTTATGCCGAATCTTAAACACCCTGCACTCAATACTTAAAAAAAATATGCGCGTCTGTGTACTTTCCGGATATGGATCTTATATGGGAGTTATGTATATTTATGGGCTGATCTCCGCAGAATTTCTATATGTATATAAGATTGCATTAGCCTTTATTGACTTTCGGCGCTCCCAATATCTCAAATTGTTCTCCGGAATCTAAAATCAAAATGTTGAAAATTTGAGCAACATCGGATAATGATAGAGATTGTTCAATATATATGAATTTTTAAGCGGCAAAAAAAACAATAAAAAGTTTAAAAAATTTAAAAAAATATTTTACTTCATTTTTAAAAATGTCTTAACACTTTCTTAAGCCTTGATAACATGATACCAAAAGAATCATAAAATTCCATGTATTTTTCAAAGGCCAAACAATTAATTTTAAATAATTCTATTGATGGATATGTTAGTGAATTAGAAAATAAGATTCTTATTATAATAAATACTAAATGGAGCTTAAAAGTACAAATTTTAACTGATGTAGACATTTTGGGTTGGATCTAGAATTTGCAGATTTCGATTATCTTTTTTACAAAACTCTTTGTACGCTATGTTCTAAGTAATATTTAATTTCAGATTGTTGCTAATTTACGGTTTTGAAATTTTAAATATTTATTACATTGTTTGCAATTTTACAACTCAGGTCAAAATTGTGCCACAACCACTGAAAAAATTATTAAATAAATTAATTCGATTGAAATTAACTATTAAATTAAATATAAAATATTGGGTGCATTGCTTAAAAATATGGGAATTACAATAGATGGCGTATCTTATGAACGCGGTTTTTGCTTTTAAAAACTTATATTTCATTTTGAAGGTATATATCTGGTATTTATTCTCACTTAGTTATTGAAAAACAAAGTACTTTTGCTTTGAAAATGTGGAATTTTATGCTGACAAAGCGTCATGTGCGGGAAGTTCAACTTTACTACATTAATTTTAAAAAAAGTGCCGCTGAAGCAATCCGAATGTTCACCAAAGTTTATGGTGAATTAGTTCCATAGGTTTCATCAAGCGAGATATATTTTGTTCGGTTCAGATTAGCCAAAAAGTTTGAAGATCAAAAATTGGAGGCATTACGCATGAAAATCTTGCATAATAATTGGGAGCTACTCAAGCAGAAATTTCAAAATATTTGCGAGCAACAGGATTTATCCAAAAGCAGGAAATTGGGTACCATACGTATTAAAGCCGAGAGACCTTGAAAGACGATTTGAATGTTTGAACGATATAAAGCCTTACTTACGATGAAAAATGGATCCATTGGGAAAACCCAAAGCGGAAGAGATCATACGTGAAACCCTGCAAACCAGCCAAGTCAATGGATCTAAGGTAATGCTCTGTATTTGGTATGAACAAAAGGGTCCTATATATGTATTATGAGCTACTGAGATCTAACCAGACCATAACAAGGAACCTTTACCGAACGCAAGTGATTCATTTGAAGCGAGCATTTGCCGAATAATTCCCAGAATATGCGGCCAGATATAAAACCATAATATTCGGCCACATTATGCAATACCTGTTAACAACTATTTAGAATTAAGTGGTTGGGAAGTCAACCGCCCTAGAATCCAGACTATGTCCCGTCAGAATACTCTTTGTTTCGATCTATGCAGAACGCTCTCTCTGGGATACGCTTCACTTTGCAAGTTCCGATATTGTCTTGATTGACCTCTAAAAATGAACAGTTCTTTGGCTCGAAATCCATATATTGCCAGAAAGATGGGAAAAGGTCATTGCAAACAATGTCCAATAATTTGAATGTTTCAAAATATATGCTAAGAATTTGAAAAAATCCTGCATATTTAAGTCATACACCCAATGGTATTAACTCATATTAAATAGAAGTCACACAGAGAAAACAGATTCATGATAGCAACCGAATTTAATGCCAATCGAAAGATTCTACCTTCGTGACCAAATTTTAAGGGCAAAAATAATAGTTTATGCTGACTATATTTAATTTTTTAATTTAAGTGGTATGTTTTAGGCTAAGATGGTGGCGAAAAATAAACTCCCAATTTGCATGTAGTATGAAATGAATTTGTTTATTGAAATCGGATATATATTTTCTATTTATTTTGTTTATTCCGAAAAAAAAAAAAAAATTCCGGACCAAAAACATTCACATTCAAATTATATACCATTTATTACGGTTAGTCATTTATTATACGTTTTATTTTCTTGTACATTAATTGGAAGTATAAAATATATTAACAAAATAAATTTGTATCTCGTGTTATGTTAAGCATATGGTTCAGGTTTGTAAAAACGTTTTCAAAAGTAGAGCCCACATGTAATTCGATTTTTATTACTTTTACCGTAATCTGTGTAAAATTACGCAATAATTCCGTTTTATGTCACGTACGATATACCCGTATTTCGCTCGATATTTTGGACAACAATGTTTCGAAAGACTTTAATTTTTTTTTTAAATATAGTGTTACGAATTGGCCGATTTAAAAGTAGCATAATGCTTTCAAATAACAGTGCTGTAGAACTGTAACATATCTGTGGGCATTATTAAATAAAAGCTTTCAGTTGATTTGAAGTTGGCAACGCTGTATTCGATTTCGAATATTCAGTTAAAGAACATTGTAGAAAGTACACCACAGATGGCGTATGTATTAGAAACCTCTAGACAGTTAAAGAGCTTTCTAGATGGTAATGCAGTGTTATAAATAGTGGCAGAGGTTGCAGTCGTTAGTGAGTTTATCAGAGACGCTTTTCGAATAAACATCATCTAAGTGCCTTAAAGTGTGTTGTGTTTTTCAAGTAAATTCGTGTACATTATAAATTGTGTCTGTAATTCTGAGAATTTATAAACGTGTATAAAAAACATTGAGTGGCTATTTAATTCTGTTGTTGTTGTACATTTTAAAGAAATAAAGAGTTGTTACAATTTTCAAACTACTAAACGGCTTTTATTTGCAATCAAAAGTATCCGGTTTATTTAAAGGAAATAAACCAGCGTTTTGAAAAGGTTAAAACGTAACAATAGTAACCTCTGAATTTAACATAAAGACCAATGGACTCACAGAAGGAAGGTTGGACTCTATTAAATTTAAATATTCAAAGCTAAGTGTACAAATTACTCGTGAGATGAAAAGGTATATAATATTTTAAATTTTTTCTGTAACTAAACAGTTTTCTCTACTACCACAATATTTCTATTTAATAAAACGTTAAATCAAAATATTACTTATTTACATATTATCACTAATTTTAAATCAAAATTGCTCAAAAACTCATTATTATATACAAAGCTTTGATCGTGCCTTCTACTAATTCATTTTTATTGATTTCACGTCATGTTTTGCATAATTATTAAATTGCTTATTTAACAAAGTAAAAGGTAGGCGGCAAAACTTCTTAATAAATTACGTAAAAACTACGACAAATAGCGTGAAGTAAACGCCTAAAATATTTAGCATCAAAACAATGTTAAACTTTCCGGTTAAACTTAACTACACCACTGATTTAACGTACATATAAATACATACATATATATTTATACATATGTATGTACATATGAATCCTTTTACCTTTGCAACAGTATTCAAATACGCACGTTACAACTTAAAAGGTATAAGCTTTCGGCTTATGAAATGAGAAGAAAAAAAATTATAGAAATTTTTATGATGTGTCATAAATAAGATGTAAAATATGCTCATATTCGTAAATTGAAAATATGTATACTAAATGTTTACTAAGGGAATGTGCCATACAAAATAAATAAAAAAAATACACAAAACTTACTTTCTGGGGTCTATTGGAATCTTATGCTTGTAAAAAAAACCAAAACTATATTTAAAATCCACAACATGAGCCAAAATATGAAATGTTTACTAAGGACAGAATGGCACCTAAATATCGAAGGAGAGAGCGAAGAAAAAAACAACAGAAAAATAAAAAGATAGCAAAATACTCATATAAAGAGACAACTACATTTAGATTGCTATCGATAACGAAGCAACTAAAAAAAGCCAGACTTTTGACTGAGATTGTCAGCTGCATACGAAATTATTGGTTACATTTGATGGCATGGATGTAGAATGTGAATATTAAACTCTATATCTGAACAAAGTTAAAAACGAAAAAGAATAAGAAAAACAGTAAACATACCCAAATACTAACTAGAAGATATGAGTATTTTACTACAACCTCAAACAAACGCCACATTTACGAATTTCACATAATGTAATCAAGTATTAAAAGTTGTATGATTGTCTGTCAGACTGCATGCACCACACATGCTTCTTGCATGGAAGTTTGACATTTTTATTTTCAGTTGTCTTTTTTTTCTTCTTTCGTTTGTGGTGTCTTTAACTGAAAGTAAAATTCCTATTACCGCAGGAATAAACAATCTTAGCAATTTGGTAACGATAAATCATATTTCTTACAATTCGTTTGAATTTTAATTTACATTTGACAGGTATAAAAGGATATAAGAGAAAGTCTGGTATTGACTCAGCAAGGATTTTCTCCGAAATTTGTGTTGTAATTAATGTGTTGTTGCTTAATGAATGTTTTATTTATTTAAAAGATATGAACACTTAAATGTGTGAGAGTATTTATGTGTTTTTTGAGTTATTGATATGATTTATTAGATATCTCGGCAAATGTGTAAAAATATCGCTATTTTACCTAATATTTAGTAGCGTAATCGTTTCTTCGATCTTTTCCAGAAATCGGTAGTTGAAATGTGCAAAAAAGGTGGCAGTTTTGAAAATTCTGAAAAACATGGTGAAAAATGAAAAGAGATCTACAAAAAACATAGCTTCTTATCTCTAATAGTTTACGAGATATTTGAATTTGAAAATGGATTTTTGCTAATAGCGAATTCAAATTTCCCACGATTTTTTTTTATACATATAAAATCGGACAAATTATATTATTAAAATCGGACAATCAGTTTAGAGGTTACAGATTTATTTCCATTTCTTTTTATTCTCCACATTGTGCATTTCCACATGCCATACAGCCTTTGTAACAATTTAATTACTGCATGAGATATTTCCAAGTCGTATCGTTGATCACAATTAGATCGTGTGATTTAATTCGAATTTATCTTTTTTATAGTTTTTACGCCTGAATTAAATTAAAGGCGTAATGCAGCGCTGTAAAAACGAAATTCAGCCACAAAATGTTTCTGGAAATTATCGACAGTGTGCGTGTGTACCAGCAATCCTATTGAGACTATCGTGTGTGCTTCATGATTCAACCAATTTTAATTAAAATTTTTCGTAAATTGTTTAACACCCTTAAGTTGAACTTTATTTTCTCACGAGCCATACAGTGATTTTTAGGAGAATACCTTATATAAAGGCTAGAGGGTATTATGAACCCATCCTTCCACAATTTTGTAGAGTAATTTATGAATCTTTTTAAATCCAAATTTGATTACTATACCGACATGAATAAAATTTTGATGATCATCAAAGTGCTTTTTGGAATACGTGCTGTATGAGGAATAGGTTCAATGGAGTCTTCGCCACAAATTTAGTACAGAGAAGGTGCTTTAATAAAATTTTTGAACTTTAAAAGTTTTTGGGAGGTTGATCACGAAAAAATAATATCTATTACATGCTTTATGTGATTACAAGCATTTTAGTGTTGTTTTCGAACGGGCCATATATTAAGACCAGGATCAAATAGAGACCGATATGCATGTTTATGTTTTAGTTAATCTTTTTTATGTAGAATTAAATTTTCTTAGATTTATGACTGTTAAACTAATATTCTGAAAGAACTAACGATCGATCTTCACAAGATTTGGAAGAACTTCTACAATTAAGAAAGTATAGTCGGTCAAGCCCGACCATATAATACCCTACACTAAATAAAAGAGCAAAAACATTTTTCTTTTAAAATATCGATAATTTATATTTTTGAGTGATTTTCGGAAGTGGGTCTTATAAGGGAGCTATGACCAATTATGGACTGATCACCATGAAATTGGGTCGTGTGATTTATGTCTGTATGGAAGTTAACTATGTTGAATTTTGTGTGTATACCAACATTTTAAAGCCATTTAAGCACGTTAAAGTGATTTTCGGAAGCGGGTCTATATGGAAGCTATGACTAATTATGGACCGATCGTAACAAAATTTGGTGACATGAATTTTGTATATATAAAACTTATTTGGAGCGGAATTTGTGGAGATACATATATAAATTTAACATCTATGACCGATAAAGTCCAATTTCGGGAGGGCTAGGTGAAATAATGGACCGATTTCAGTCAGTTTTAACAGGAAAAAATAATATGTACCAAATTTGATCGAAATATCTTCAAAATTGCGACCTTTACTCTGTGCACAAGGTTTACATGGTCAGCCAGCCAGCCAACCAGCCAGCCAGACGGAGGGACGGACATCATTTAATCGAATCAGAAACTGATTCTAAGTCGATCGGTATACTTTAAGGTGGGTGTTAGACTAATATTTTTGGGCGTTACAAACATCTGCACAAACGCATTATACCCTCCCCACTATGGTGGTGTGTGGTATAAAAATGATATTTAGAATGATTTCCATGAGGTCTAGGTTCAATAGTGAAATGTTAGAATCGAAATTGTGCGGAATTTTTTCAAGTTATTACCATATTTAGTACATTTAGTTAAAGCGTAATTCCGGAAAAACATTTATATGGAGGTTTGGAGAAATTACGGACCAATTTCAATAATTTTTAACAGGGTTCATTCTTGGTACTAAAACGTTACATGTAGGAAATAATCTAAAACATTGTAATTTATAGTTATATCTACTCAAAAGTGGTTTTGAGCCGAACCCCATACTTTAAAGACATGACTGGATGTCTGGATTTGTTTTTCCTTGGATTAGCTACTTCGTTTAAGACCAAATATGTTGTAGCTGCAAAAATGCGTCACTGATCTTGTACAGTCAATATCCTAAAGTTTCCAGCTATTGGGGGTAATTTGGCTACACAAACAGAAGAATTCGTCTGTCTGTTGCTAAAATACTTATTGTACCATTCACCATGAGTGGCTAATGTAGTATACTTAAGATCGTCATTCCGTTTGTAATTTCTAAATTTTTAATTTGCGATCCCTTAAGGAATATATATTCTGGATTATAGATAGCGGAGGAAATATAGCCATGTCCGTCTATCCTTCTGTATGTTGAAATCAACTTTCCGTAGCTCTCAAATAACATACATGACTCATACATAATTTTTTCCACTATAGCTCCGGTTAGGTTGCTTTTTAAATCGAGAAAAAAAACTACTACCTCGATTTATTACTTATATCTGGATTACTATTTAAGTTATTTATATAGACAACATTGATATCTAATGTTAAACATTTCAAAGACATTTTCATAAATGTATGTATATAAAGCCACAGAAATTCGAACATACAACGGATCAAATATGGGGAATTTCATGTCAAGTGAACCAACTTTTGAAATCGATGTCTTCCGATCGGGATGAAATTTGCACCAAGGTTAGCTCTATTGGATAGTAACTCAGACACAATTTTTCAACAACATCGGTCGAGAACTCTCTGAGTTATAGGGGGTAAAATTTTGACAATTTGGTCAAACAGGGGTTTTTTCTTATCCATGTAACTTATTACCTATTGTTCTTAGCAAAATGTGTCCCAAATAGTATAGATAGCTATTTCTTCGATCTTTCGAAAAAAAAATATTTAAAAAAAAAAATAAAAAATTTTTAATATTTTTTTTCCGAAATCAAAAACTTTTTTGACTTTTTTTTAAAATTTTTTCTCTTTTTTTTTTTTTTTTTTCTTAAAATAAAGTTTAGATATTTTCCTTGAACATCTACTTGGTCGCTTAGTGGGATGCGAGTGGGATATCTATCAAAATAAATATTTTGTAACTCAAAACATAAAATTTTTGACTTTTTTTGCAAAATCAAAAACTTTGTTGACTTTTTTTTTTCAAAATGGACCCTTTTTTAATCTTTTTTTTTAGGTCAAACAAAAGCTTAGATATTATCCTTGAAGACCCTTTTGGTCGCTTAGTGGGATGCGAGTGGGATATCTATCAAAATAAATATTTTTTAACTCAAGACTTACAATTTTTGACTTTTTTTTTTGCAAATACGATTTTTTTTCCAAATGGGCCCTTTTTTTAAAATTTTTTTTGTAGTCAAAAGAAAGCTTAGGTCTATTCCTTTAAGATATTTTTAGTCCCTTAGTGGGATGCGAGTGGGATATCTATCAAAATAAATATTTTGTAACGCAAGACATACAATTTTTTAATTTTTTTTTGCAAAATCAAAATTTTTTTCCAATATGGGCCCTTTTTTAATTTTTTTTTTTGCTCAAAAGAAAGCCTAGGTCCATTCCTTTAAGATATTTTTAGTCCCTTAGTGGGATGCGAGTGGGATATCTATCAAAATAAATATTTTGTAACAATTTTTTAATTTTTTTTTGCAAAATCGAAATTTTTTTCCAATATGGGACTTTTTTTTAAAAATTTTTTTTTGCTCAAAAGAAAGCTTAGGTCTTTTCCTTTAAGACCTATTTTGTCACTTAGGAAGATGTGAGTAGGATATCTATTAAAATAAAAATGTTGTAACTCAAGACATTCAATTATTGACTTTTTTTTTGCAAATTCGAATTTTTTTTCAAAATGGGCCCTTTTTTAAAAATTTTTTTTTAGTCAAAAGAAAGCTTAGGTCCATTCCTTTAAGATATTTTAGGTCCCTTAGTGGGATACGAGTGGGATATCTATCAAAATAAATATTTTGTAACTCAAGATATACAATTTTTGATTTTTTGGCAAAATCAAAAACTTTTTTGACTTTTTTTTAAAATGGGCCCTTTTTGTAATTTTTTTTTTTTGCTATAAAGAAAGCTTAGGCCTATTCCTTTAAGATGGTTTTGATCGCTTAGTGGGATGCGAGTGGGATATATATCAAAATAAATGTTTTGTAACTCAAGACATACAATTTTTGTGTTAAAACATTTATTTTGATAGATATCCCACTCGCATCCCACTAAGGGACTAAAAACATCTTAAAGGAATGGACCTAGGCTTTCTTTTGAGCAAAAAAAAAAATTAAAAAAGGGCCCATATTGGAAAAAAATTTTGATTTTGCAAAAAAAAATTAAAAAATTGTATGTCTTGCGTTACAAAATATTTATTTTGATAGATATCCCACTCGCATTCCACTAAGGGACTAAAAATATCTTAAAGGAATGGACCTAAGCTTTCTTTTGACTACAAAAAAAATTTTAAAAAAGGGCCCATTTGGAAAAAAAATCGTATTTGCAAAAAAAAAAGTCAAAAATTGTAAGTCTTGAGTTAAAAAATATTTATTTTGATAGATATCCCACTCGCATCCCACTAAGCGACCAAAAGGGTCTTCAAGGATAATATCTAAGCTTTAGTTTGACCTAAAAAAAAAGATTAAAAAAGGGTCCATTTTGAAAAAAAAAAGTCAACAAAGTTTTTGATTTTGCAAAAAAAGTCAAAAATTTTATGTTTTGAGTTACAAAATATTTATTTTGATAGATATCCCACTCGCATCCCACTAAGCGACCAAGTAGGTGTTCAAGGAAAATATCTAAACTTTATTTTAAGAAAAAAAAAAAAAAAAAAAAAAGAGAAAAAATTTTAAAAAAATGTCAAAAAAGTTTTTGATTTCGGAAAAAAAATATTAAAAATTTTTTATTTTTTTTTTTAAATATTTTTTTTCGAAAGATCGAAGAAATAGCTATCTATACTATTTGGGACACATTTTGCTAAGAACAATAGGTAATAAGTTACATGGATAAGAAAAAACCCCTGTTTGACCAAATTGTCAAAATTTTACCCCCTATAACTCAGAGAGTTCTCGACCGATGTTGTTGTCTGAGTTACTATCCAATAGAGCTAACCTTGGTGCAAATTTCATCCCGATCGGAAGACATCGATTTCAAAAGTTGGTTCACTTGACATGAAATGCCCCATATATTTTTTAATCTGAGTTTTTTTTCACCAACAATTTTTCAGCCATATTTTTTTCACAAATAAATTTAAAAAAAAAATTAAATTTAAAACAAAATATAGTAAATTTAGCTCTCTTACTTATTTTTCTGCAAAATTAAATCTAAAAATTCCTTATGTTTACTATAACGTGCCAATTATTGTACATCACGCCTGTTTTACTGCAGACATTTAGAATTTAGCAGACTTACTTATAAAACGATATACCAATAAAATAACAACATACGTATAAAGAGGTGTATTTGTGCATGTGGCACATAAAAAATGCATGGAAATTTGTTGATAAGTTACCACCTTTAAAATTATATATATGATTCAAGTGTTTTGCATAATGAAATGCAAGTTTTATTGATAGAAATTAAACTGTCAATCGTAAATGTTACTAATTATGACATTGCTGCTACTTTTATGACATGCCATCATATATATTTTAATAACAACGTCAACAATATAAAACAAAACAAATAGTAATAAAAATAAAAGGAAACAAAAATTTGCTTTAGAATTTTAATGATTTTCATGTTGCTGTATTTGTATGTCTATGTATTTGCCTTTTTCAAATAAAATTATATCTGGAATGAGCAAATTGCTAGGGTTGATATATTTGATATCGTTTTATGAAACCAGTATAGTAAGTAAATAAAATATTTATGAAATGTTGGTGGGAGCTGGGGACAATATATGTATGAAATTCCAAAAATATCTGGAATACATATCCTGGAGTTCAAAAATTTAAATTCACAGTCCCAAAATTGACTAAAAATCAGTAATTATATTGGGGGTATGACTTAAAAATGCGGGATTTAATTACTTTAATTAAAACTAATTAATTTTGGAGGGTAAAAAACTGTAAATAACAAAGTTTTTTTTCCTTCGAAAATGCAGAATTTTTTACCATCAAAGCGTCACACAGTGATTCAGAAACGTATTTTTTGGCAATAATTCGGTATCTCGGGAAACTATTAAAGGTATTATTACGAAATTTCACATGGTTGGAGCTGAGGTGTTTTCGTGGTGATTTACAGTTGTTCAGTTTCCTATGGGTAATTGGGGTCAGTACGTGGCCCCTCAAATTAGGACACCTCGGGTCTAAATTTTTTAAAAAAATAGCCAAAAATCCATTTATGATCCGAATGAGCTGAAATTAAAAATATATATAGTCCTTGAGAGGATCTACTAAAAATATGCTTACACGTGTAGGTTATCTCCATTAGTTGAAGAGATATTTAGATTTATTGATTTATTTTGTTTAATTTTGCTCGATGGCGCGCCATTTTGCCCGATAGATGGTCGAAATTTTTTTTACAAAATCAGCTATATTGGTGATATAATTCTAAATCAGATAAAAACAACTTGCTAACAGTTATGTCGCCTCTATAAAAAGTTACATGCATCCAAATTTGGAACATGTAAAATGGGCAGTATTTTTTACGTTTTTTCCCAAAAAATTTTTCTTTTGTAGGAAAAAATATACATATACAATTTGTATATGATCCGAAAAGAGAACCTAATGCAAAATCGTGTAAAGTAAAACTTCGCTCACTCGAGCGGACCTAGTCGCCCCCAGACCTATCCAAATTTGGCCAATTTAAAAAAAAATGTTTGGTTTGAGTAAAAAATAATTGAGTAAACATAAACTATACATCTACGAGTATTTTAAGTAGATCTTCTCAAGTACTATTTTATATTTTAAATTTCAGCTCATTCGGATCATAAATTGATTTTTGGCGATTTTTTTAAAATTTGAGACCCGAGGTGACCAAATTTGAGAGGCCACTCACTGGCCCCCATTACCCCTAGAGAATTGAACAACTACGAATCAACTTGAAAACACCTCATCTCCAAAAATGTGAAATTTCGTAATAAAATGTCCAATAGTTCCCGATATAAGGAATTATTTAAAAAAAAAATCTATTATTACATGCGCAATAACATGCTTGTAAAGCTAATTTTTCATAACTTTTTTTTAGTTTTTTATACCGCAATTGCTTAGGGGCTGAAATGGGCAGCTGTATTTTTAATAAGTCGTTAGCCAAATATCCATGGCTCTAAGGTAAAATGGTCTGTATTTGGAGGGTCCAAAATGGCAGGCTTGGGCGATGCCAATTACATTTTCCATTAAATTACTTTAGGTGTAATTGCAATTGATAATTTCAAATTACAATTACATGTAATTGTAATTGAAGAATTATGATTACAATTACTGGTAATTGTAATTGCGATTTTTCAATTACAATTACATGTAATTGTAATTTGAAAAATTCAATTACAATTAACAGTAATTGTAATTGAAAAATGGCAATTACAATTACCAGTAATTGTAATTGATAGAAAAAGCATATGTAATTTATTAAAAAGTAATTTAGTTACTTTAAATTCAATTACATTTATAAATATTAAACCGGTTTACCGTTTTTTTCATCTTTGTAAACTCGACCGGTTTCAGGTTTCTTTAACGGTTTTAATGAAATATGTTTTTTTAAAGCTCATTTAAACATATTTTTAAAAACTTTGATACTATTTTTAAAAATATTATTTCGTCAAAGATATAAAATAATTGCATAAAGAATTAAAAAATGTAAAATTTTCGAGGATTTATTACTCAATTCTTAAGGACCATATAAGGACCATTTACGAACACATTAAGCTGCATAAATATCTAAAAAATATTAATATTGAACAAAAATTCCATACCTATCCGTAATTTATATTTGCAAATCATACTACAGGATTTTGTGAATATAGTCCATATTTGGCTATACCTCCCATATAAGGTCAACTCCCGAATAAGATCGTAATAAATTTCTTACAAATATAGTTATCAAGTTGAAATTCGAAACAAAAAATTTCAATATATATAAAAATCACTGTACTCAATTTTATGAAGATAAATTATCGTCATAGCCTTCGCATGAGAAACATTTCCGGAAAACTCATTAACCTTCACAAATCTCCAAAATAAATCTTTACTGAACCAAGTAGGTCATAGCCCCACATATGTCCCTCAACCCAATAATACATTAACGCACATTTATATCGATCAAAAATTTAACAGAAATCAGTTTCAAGTAGACATAAATCATACTATTTGATTTTGAGACTATGGGTTCATAATTATATATTGCACGTATATAAGGCTCATATCCGGAAAATTCATTAAACGCGAATATATGTATATTAAAATTTCCGTATGCAAAACTTTGAAGTATGTCTAAATATATTTGTATACCCTTTTTTATAATCGGATTCTTCACTTGAATTATATATAATTATTTTACATTCAAAATGAAATAACTTCTGCGCAAAATAGTATTTTTAACAATTGTTATATTATTTCATATATTTATTTAATAGTATTTCAATGACCTTTTCTCAATCCTCATACATAATAGGATCTTTATACCAATGTAACTTCTATAATTCTCATCATATTTCGGTGGAGGGTATTTCAGACTCGGCACGGCCGAATATAGTACTCTTACTTGTTTTTAAATGTAAATCATAAGTTACAAATTTACTTCGTTTTAAAAATAGTTTGTTAATTTTGTTCAATATTCGTACATCGTATTTAAAAAATGGTCAATATGTTAGTTCTGAGAAGTAAATGTTCTAATTTAGAGGGATATAAAATGATATGAAGTTGGAGTTTCGACTTAATACGTCTTGAAATGAGTAGAATGTATACTTTGAATTTCAGAGAATTCGAAGTTGCTAAAAATCCATATACATATGTACTTCGCAAAAATTTAAAAATTATTGTTTACAAACTATACTTATATAAAGATTTTCAATCTTTTTTGGGAAACTGAAGACTAATTTAATTAATCGAGTATGCATCAGTAGATATGTATGTGTTACTATATAATATACTGGTCTTCGGCATTCTACTGCACACTATAAAAATAAGTAATTGGTAACTTCTGTAATTTTATATTTTTTTAATAATAAATACTTTGAAAGTAATCATTACATAGTTTTAGTCATATTACTATTACTTTTTCTTAATTTTGTAATTGTAATTGACATTTTTCAATTACAATTACATGTAATTGTAATGTAAAATTTTGCAATTACAATTACTTGTAATTGTAATTGAAAAATTCAATTACAATTACATGTAATTGTAATGTGCTATTGGTCAATTACACATTACAAGTAATTGTAATTGCAAAAATCCAATTACAATTACAAGGTAATGGTAATGTACCAGTAATATATTACACAATGTAATCATTACCGCCCAAGCCTGCAAAATGGTCATATTTATTATGAGCCGCTGAAATTTAGCCAGACAAACCTTTTCTTCTGAACCGAACCTAATATTTGGCCAAATCTGCAATAAAGCGAAAATTTGAAATTTTAATAGGTGTTATCACTGTTGCCAGATAATTTTGGTTTAAAATCGTCAAAATTGGACTAAAAAATCGTCAAAATCGGCAAAATATTTTTGAAATCGTCAAAAAATCGGAAAAAATAAATATACCTACTTTTTTGTGAAATTTGTCAGTTTCTTTTAGAAAAAAAACTAACAATCCAATAAAGAATTCACATATTTAAACAATTAATGTTGTAAAATAGGTTTATATAATAAGAATTATTTAATATTTGCATACAAAAATTAAATATCTGTATACTCTTCACCGTGAGTGGTAAGGGCATATATAAGTTTATAATTCAGTTTGTATTTTTCATATTTCCACAAAAAGCCACGACTTACCTACATATATCTCGAATACTAAGTCATGTACATAAACAATTCATATATCATATGAAATGGATTTCAAAGACATTCCAAAGACGTATGCGATATTTGAACCAACTATATGTCAATTTCGAAAAAATCAAGTATCAGGCTTTATTAATTTTAAAAAGTCTTTAGTATAGGTTTATAGACATCCTTCAAGTAACTGTTTGTATAAACGATTTAATTTTTTTATTAATTTGTCTTGGCTTAATATTCGTTCGCATATATTTTTATTCCAAAATCTAACAAAAATTTTTCATTTTGATTCATTAAATTATTAAAATCAAGTAGTTTAAGCTCTTTAAATTCAGATTACATTTTTATATATCATCTTCTATCTTACAAAAACAATTATGGTTCAGTTTGTATTTATTATATTTGTTAATTAAATGATTATATGAAAACCTTGATGTGAATATAGACTTTTCATAAAATCGTCATTTTGAGGACTAAAATCGGCAAATCGCACTTTGCCATTTTTAAAATCGAAAATCGCCAAACTGAAAATAAATCGGCAAATCTGGCAACAGTGGGTGTTAAATTTCCTGTAAAACCGTTATTTCTGCTACAATTACATTTTTGTGACGCTGTGTATTTGAATCACTAAAAATCTTAATTTCGAATAACTGTGAGTTAGGGCATTTCTGCATGAGTCCAACGATATGTATGTGTTCAATGGTGGTGTTATTATTTCTGTTGCAATGTTGTAAATGTTTACAATAAGAAAACATGTTCTTGCATGTTACGTTTATAAATCGAAGTCATATGTAATATTGTTAACTGTCAGTATAAGTCATAAACAACGATGTTGTTGTATTTATATATACTACATATGTATATGTAGTACATACATCCTTGTTAGTGTTGTAAACACTAGCAACAGGTCTCTCAATATTATTTGTATTTACACTATTACGAATAAAAACACCAACTAAAAGGAAACATGAAATTATAAATTGTGATATAAAAAACACTTTACAACATCACAGAACTTTGTTGTAAGTTTCCCTGGTTTTAAATTTTTTTCTTTTTTTAGTTGTTGTAATTTCAATTTTATTGCTGTAATGTTGCTTGTTGCACACACGTAACAAAGTTAAGGTTTATTATGACTCTTCAGAAATACAATTTAATGATTTGTTATGACTTCCCGCACCTTAATTGAAGAAACACTTTTTGAATAAATTTCAGCTGTTTTTGTTGTTTTAGTTAATTTTAAGTTGACTTCCACTTTTACCCATGTCGGCCCACCAATGTAGTTTTGTTCTGTAGTTACAGTGTGTGGTGGCATGAAAACCATAAATGTATAAACAAAACTATTAATCAAATTTTACATTAAAATTGTATGTATTATGTGGTTATTGCTGTGGGGTTTTCTTTTGGCCAAAAAGGCGATCATCGTCATCCAACAATTTTACCCCAGGTGAGGAAGTTTTGAGCAATAAATGTTTTTGGGTTAGTAAAATTATAACCGATAATTAATGTTTTTTTTTTTTTAATTTTTTGTGTGTTTGTTTTATGTTAAATGTGTTAATAAAATGAAATTTATTTGTAGTTATTGTAAAGTTTTATGTATCAAATATTTACATAAATATTTGAACAAACCTGCTGGAAATCGTTCTATAAAAACTTTCAATTCAAAGCCTATTTTAAAAACCATTTAAAACATTAATACACATTAGTCCATACACATACATAGGTCCTTACTTTGCACTTTGGCAATGCTTTTAAGATCTAAAATTATTCACCGTCACCATCAAATGCTGAAAATTTTAGCAAATTCGGATAACGTTTAGAGATTGCACATTTTATTTGAAGTTTCGAGTTGCAATTTAAAAAGTAAAATTTAACAGATTCCAATTAAAAATTTGTTTTTTATTTCATTTACCCATAGTTAGACATCGTTTTAAGCGTAGAATTTTTATCTTGAATAGGATATATTTAAAAAATTTGAAATCGGCGAATTTAGCATATTTTTTTGCCAAATACTGCTATCGCCGCACACTGGCTCATTATCGTTTTTCATCGGCCAAAAATCTGTAACTTTTGCACCGATAGAGATATTTTAGAAATTTTTTTTTTGATGGACAGATAACTTCTTGAATTTTTCTCCAGTTTTAATTTCATTAAAATCGATTCAGCAGTTGTTGAACAATTTAAGGTTAAATTTTAACTTTTAATTTTTTATAGCATTTAGTATGAAAAAGCGGATTTTTTTATTTTTTGTATCAGCTTTACTTATAAAAAAATTGTAAGCAGATAAAAACAAGTAAGGAAGTATGTTCGGTCAAGCTCGACCATATAATACCCTACACTATAATTTATTTTCGTGAATGATTTTCGGAAGAGGGCATTATATGGGAGCTATGACTAATTATGGACCGATCGCCATGAAATTAGGTCGTATGATTTATGTCTATATGGAAGTTATTTCTGTTGAATTTTGTGTTTATACCAACATTTTTAAGAGATTTATGCTCGTTAAAGGGATTTTTGGATGCGGGCATTATATGGTAGCTATGACTAATTATGTACCGATCATCATAAAATTAGGTAACTATAATACAGTTTATATAAAACTCATATAGAGCAAAATTTGTGTAGATACCTATATAAATTAACCATTTACGATCGATAAAGTATAATTTCGGGAGAACATTTGTATTGGTGCTAGGTAAAATAATGGACCGATTTCAGTCACTTTCAATAGGCTTTGTCCTCGGACCAAAAAAATGTATGTACCAAATTTTATCGGAATATCTTGAAAATTGCGACTTGTACTTTGCGCCAGTCATATGAACAGGTAAAATAAAAATAGAAAAAAATTTGGGAGTAATTTCATTCAAATGAAAAAAGTGTTCAACAAACAGGTCAACAAGTATATATGGGCTTAAAGAGGACACTTTGGCCTTTCTCCTGGTAGTAAAATTTGTGTAACCCCTTTTGACCCTAAGCACTTTTATTCCACTGAAATTCAAATTTGACTAAATTATAGTACCTGTGAAAAAATTTAAGAACACAGCAGGTGTAAACGGTACAGTAACAGATCATACCATTTCTTAAAGATTATTATCTTACCAACATAACAAAAAAATCATCCAATTATCGATAATAGTTTGGGAGTAATGATAATTTACTTCTGATCAAATTTTCAAAAATCACATTTTTTATAAAATGACATAAAATATTTGACTTTAACAGCATACCACGCACACAACTGACAATATTTTTATCTACCTTAGTTTCAATGTGTTTACTATTGAATGGCATTCAAATGTTTGAAATCGGAGTTAACAAAAATTTGGACTTTTGGCCGATGAAATTGAGATATGAACCACAGTGCTCCGTCGTTTTTAGCGTACAATTTGACCTTGGAGAGGTAATATTTAAAAATAAAATAAATCAGCCGATTTTTTTTATAACCTACTAAAAAAACTTAAAAATAAAAGTTGAGAAAAAGTCCAAAAATTAAAATTTGGTCGCCTCAAAAATGATTTTTTTTTCATAGTGGAACTTTTTTTTCCTCAACATCGACAAATTTTTTACAAATCGGACCACCCTATTGTGTACATGCTAGAAGTCTCATCGTTCACGACACAAAATCCGGACTGTTTTGACTCAACATTTTCCAAAGCAAATGTCTGATATCTTAAAAAATATAGTCCCCCCGTAAGTAGCCTAAGATCGAGCGATTCCAGGATTTTTCTAAAAATATGGTAATTCGACGGTATTTTCGAGCGATATCAGATTTACCCCCAAACAAGGAAATAAACCATTTTCTCCCTGAGGCCTACTCTTTATCCGATTCATTACAAGAATAATTCCTCTCTAGCTTAGCCTCGCGTGAACATAAAATTTAGTATGAAATAGTGCAATATTTTAAAGGACGGAGTTTTAAAGTGGCATACTTTTGAATCTAATTGAGATATTGACGTGAATTTTTTTGACCAAAAATTAACTTATCTAAACACAAAAATATAGCTCGGAATAAATGTGGATCTAATTATTCCTAATATTTGCAATCCTATTAAAATTTTGATATAAATTTTAGTTTTAGACACTCAATGAATATGTAATAAAATATTTATTTATTAACGAAACTCAATGTTTTTTAAGTTTATCATTCTAAATAACAAGATTGTCAAAAGGTCAAAGGCAATTCCTAAAAATTGGAGCGAAAATCCCAAAAATGGTATTTTTTAAAATTTTGCCTATAGGGTCCACATTTCCTTCGGGACTGGGAAAATACTTTGGCGATAAATAGGGAACATATCAAGGTTTCCAAAGCTGGTTTTTGATTTCTGATCCCAGCTTTGGGATTTTAGAACAAGTGGCCCAAATTTGAATTTTTGATAAAAAAAAATAGGTCAAATTCCGAAGGGCGTACTGACGACATATTCAAAGAATAGGACATGTTTTGATATCAAAATTTTCTCAGTAAAGATATCTTTCAGATAAATATAAAATTGTTATACGTTCTTAAAGAAAGTTTTTTTTTAATTAAAAAAGAGTTAAGTAAAGTTTTCGCCCAAAAAAACAGCAAAAATCAGCTATTTTTTGAATATTTAAATTGAAAATCGTTTATTTTTGTATCCATAATAGACATTGACCTCAAATCTTTTGTATATTATTGCTAAATTAGTTGTCTAACTAACAAAAGAAATTTGAGTCCATTCGGTCTAAAATTACTCCATATATTTTTAAAATAGAGGGCCAAGGTATGGCCAAATTTTAAAATTTAAATTTTTAAATGCCTATAACTCGAAAATTAGAAGAGATAAATAGCACACGCAAGCATGTTTTTTGAAGAACTAGCCGCGCTTTTCAAAAATATTAAAATCTTGGGAAACAAAAAAATGGCACGTGTTTAAAAATTTTACATGTCAAAGATACCCTACTTTGAGCCCTCATATCGACGCCCCTGGAGCATTTGTTTGGCCCATTTTAACAACTTAAACTCGAATGTTCCTTGGCTACGCCCACGTAAAATTTCGGACCAGGCATTTAGAAATGCCAGATTTATTTCCAAAATGTCGATTCTGCCCCACTGTGCAACAGAGACTTGTATATATAGTCCGATATCCTAATAAACGGATAGTCCTCAAAAATCTTGAGAATTTTTATAAGCTCACCAGCTCGCCTGATTTCGTGCCACCAGTACCCGGTAGTCTAAAAGCAGGAATATAACGGAGGAATACTCAAGATATTATAGAGCATTTGCATGTCCTCATGCAAATGAGGCGATAGACATTATCAATCAGAAACTTCGCAGTAACTAGTTCCACTTTATTCCATCATACATATGTAGATATGATTACTTTAACAAAAGACCAATAGATTATTCTTGGTTTCAACACCCACATTATACTAATAAATCGCTGACGAACACACATTTCTATAATGATCTTGTTTATAGTGTTGCACATATGATTACACCAAGTAAGAGTTCTATGAAGAGTATGAGTATTTCGTGCTAACTGACCGATTTGGACAAAATAATCAAGTACCTTTTTTAAAGCATTAAAAATCCAAGATTGCAGGTTAAGGGTTAAAATAACAAAAACTACCTGCCCAAAAATAATAATAGTTTTATTATTTTAAATTAATAGAAGACGTACAAAGGAATACAAAGTCATTCATAAAATAGTATTTAGTTTTGTAACAAGTGCTACACACTTTATTTGGAATATTTTACTCCCACAATCGTGTCGTATTATTTTTTCTTTATTCTCTTTGATTTGGTGTTTTCTTCACTTCTTTGCAGCTCGATGTACAAGTAACAATAGCGGATTAAGTTAAATTCTATTGTGGCAACATGAGGCAAACAAAAACACACACATAAACTAAACAAAAACGTAAACACTAACAGCTACATCATCGTAACACAAAGGCATACATTTGGTTGTACATTCATTCATACATCCAAACATACATGTTTGTTTGTTGCTGTTTTTTTCATTTCTTTACAGTTAGTGTTAAAGTCATCCTTAGGCAATGACAACCTTTTATTATAAACAAGCAACAACAATAGTACAACATGCAACAACAAAAGTACGCGTTTACTTGATGTATGTGTGGCAAGTAGTTTATGCAGGCAGGTTGGCTGTTTTGCTGGCACTCATTCAGTCAGGTACATCAACGTTTTACGTTGCAAGTACGTAAGTGAATTTTGCCTGGGCATACACCATCATAATTCACACATTGTTGTGGGAATATTCCTAGAGCCTTGTGGTGTTGCTTGTTTTATTCATTTATTTTTAACAATTTTCATTTTTAATCTAAAAGATTTCCTATTTTCTCTAGATTTTTTTTCTCGTAGTTTCTTAAGAGTTTACGTATATATTTAAGAGCATTTACGAGGCAATGTGAGAGATGAGAAAATTTTACAAGAGAGAAAGAAGTAAATTTGTGATGTTTGAGTTTTTAACTGTAAGTTAAGAACAAATAAAAACGAATGCAACGTTTCGTTTGACCTATAAAAATTTTCTTAAATATTTGAATATATATTTATTTTTGGTTATACATAGCCTGTAATATTTGCTAAAGTTTTAATTGGAAGTTTTGTATTTTACTTAATTATTTACTTATTATTTATTGCAAAAACATGATAAGCCACAATTGTTTATAACATTAGTATACTTGTTAATTTAACATTAATTTCTAATGTATTTTTGAATTGATACATACATATATTAGAAATACATAAGTATTTTCAAAATTATGAATATGTAACTAAGGCATTCAATCACAACTCTGAAATTTAGTTCACGTAAAAATGCACAAATTTAGTGGAAATGTTACATTCAGATGCAAAATAACAAATTTTGTAAAAATTTTAACTCGATGGTTAAATACCAAATAGCAAGTCAATCACCACAGTCACCGATATATTTATACAATATAAAATTGTTAGAAAATTTAAAATTGTGAATAATTGCAAAAGAAAATTTTAATCACATTTAAATACATCTGAAATAGAATACACAGGAATATTGTTCATAAAATTATTGCCAATCGTTTGGTTTTGGCGTCTTCTGTAACAAACTTTGGCTCTTCTTCCGAATGAGTGTAGTGTCTTCCATGGTAGCTTGTAATACACTACATGATCATAATACTAGCAATATAGGTATTTTTGTCGATAGTCAGGCGACAGTCTCTCACTGAGGGCCTAAACAACTTCATTTTCACTAGTCAGGCAATGTAAGAATTCTCTGTCAAGGCTAAGTCGTCTATCTGACTTACTTTGGTTTGGGTCCCTACTCACAGAGACCACTACGATAATGAACAGACAGACGACCTAGCCAGAATGGGATCAGCCTTAGATATCTCAGTAGCAATTCCACTGGGGACTATTAAAGGTATTATCTTCAGACACTTTCTTACAAAGGTTGAGAATAGATGGCGTAATTTAGACACATGTAGGGTAGCCAAGTTGATCATGTTGGCCATCTTTTAACGAAAAACGTACTATGCTACTGATATATCCGGAATAGAAGGGATATATCAAGGTTGCTGCCAAATCGCCTGTGACTCCCTTTTAACGAGCATTGTCGTAGCTGTAAGTATAGAGAAAAAGAGGAAACGCTTTTCCACCTTCTTTGCGATTGCTCAGCCCTGACTGTCAAGAGACATAAATTCATGGGCAACTATATTTTGACCAACCTTGGTTAGGTAGCCTGGTCTAAACACAATGACCTACTGAGATATATCACAGCTATAGGTTGGGTCTAGTAAATTCGACTTTTTGTATTCATTTTATATATGGTGTGGTCTTGTTAAAAATCTACTTGATTGTTTGCATTGAACTACCACGAGAACCAACCAACCAGCGATAGTTTAGTTCTACAAAGGTCTGAAGGAGCTTGAGTTCATATGAGAAGTCTGGCGGGTCTCATACTTTGGCCAAGACAAGACTTAATAGATGTACTCATTATTATCGATCCCTAACAGCAAAAATAACTTAATTAACTAATATTTTCCGTATTAGTTTTGTAATGTAAATCGATAATTCATCGAAATTTTATAGCAAAGTTTTCATCGTCCGTATGTCTACATTGAATTAAAACATAACGATGTCTCCCTCTCTCCATGTTTTGGTTGAAATACATTTTCCAAGGAATATAAAATCGGTCCTTAAAGTACTCAGATATAAGCAGAAAGCACAAATAATTATGTTATGTTTATAGAAACTATGAAGGTATATAAAATGAATGTTAATTCAATGACCTTTCCAATTCAAACTTTTTGGCTATTGGCAATTTATTTTTAATCTCTATCCAGACTTCGTTCATACATCACTGACCTCTGCTATCCTATACTGATAGGGAAGGGGGTGGGACTCTTTGTACCTTTCTAGTAGTGATTCTCTTCTTAGATTTCTACTATCGAAAGTAATCGTTTAATGTGTAAATAAGAAATATGCATCTCTGGTTTTAGAGAAAATTGGCTCTTTGAATGAGTCAGAGCTAATTTAAATAATGACATACATGATTTAAACGAATAATTCAGTGACTTTAGGTTTTTGAAATATTCCTTAAGTACTCTCTCATAATATTGTGTAAAATTATTTTTCAAATCTGTATAATATATAACCGTTTTATTTAGTCATGTTAATATACAGTATGTTTCTATTACATACTATTTATATGGATTACATGTTGCTAAAATAATATAAAAAATGAACCTTCCAATTTGTTTTGAATAGAACAACTTTTTAACAGTTAAACAAGAAAAATAATAAAATTTCAAACACTGTTATGTTTGTTAACATTTTTACGATATTTAAATAGAAATGTTAACTTGAAATTAACAGTATTTATTTATATATCGTATAAATGGCTTTAACATAATTTTCGAATAATGTGAGTGTTAATTTTAGTTACTGTTAAAAAAAACATATGCATAACTAATGTTTATATGTATATTTATTCGTTATGAAATGTAGTATTTTTTAAAAATGTCAGACAACAATTGTGTGAGTATTAGATTTATTAGAGAGGCCTGTCTGTATTTAATATCTTTGTCAAGTAAATTGTTTACATAATTGTATGTTTCTTTTCTTAATTGACAGGATATGAATATTTACATACGGTATTCTGAAGAAGTATCTAAGTTATTTATTATACAAAATCATTAAGTTATAGTTAATGAAGTTTGTTTAATATTTTGATTCTTGAGGAATAAGTAACTAATGGACTTTAATATAATACAATATCAAACTTGCTTATACAAAAATTAAAAAAATTAATGATATAAAAAATAAATTAAAAATTTATTTTGTATTTTATTTACCCATAATATACCCATTGACATCGTAACCTATTATTAAATTGCATTCAAAAACTAAATACCAAATTTTTTATTTTTTTTAACGAAATTTCAAAAATGTTATTGTTTTTCGTAGGTTTTAAAAATACTAAATGAGGATTAGAAATAAAAATTTTAACGTTTCTATTTAATATAAGTCAGCTCGGGGAGGTTTTTGTAAAAAATAAAATTTATTTCTTAACAAATTTATTAATTCTAATTTCAGATAGTTTCTTTGGATTGCTAATTTACGACTTTTAATTTTTACTTTCTAGGGTATTGTTAGCTGATCATTAACAAAGCGCAGTTTTTAGTTTTTGTATCTGAATCCAACACATTAAAATCTATTAAAATTTTTTTAAAACTATATCAAAGGTCAATAATTGTACTGTAATTTAATACAAAATATAATGGTTCAAACCAAAATGTGGCAATTCTAATATATCCCTAAATGTTAGTTATCTCGAGATGTCCCATTCTGAATGCTAAATATGTTTTTAATAGTGCAAAGGCTCATGTTTATGGAAAATCTTTGGAAAATGGAATATATCTTTTTGAGACTTCCTTTGTTTAAGGACAATTTTCCGTACAATATTCTGTTTTGATGATAAATGAATTTTTAGAAAAAAAACTCTAAAATCTACGAAATATGCTTTAATATGTGATTAAAAATTATCAAATCTGACTAACAGTTCTAAAGTTATTAACAGTTTTAGTTTAGGCATTTAGCTAGCATCTATAAAAAACTATGAACTTTAATCATACTTAAAATTGAACTAAAGTATTACGAAATTCTTGGAAACTTTAAATTTTGTATGGTCATGAAAAACCTTTTCAACAAAACCAGATTAAAAAACAATTTTTTTAATCCAAATTTTGTATTCGAATGTTCAAATTTGACATTTGACCTTCATGATTTAAAGTTTAACGCTTTCCAATTTTAGTAAAACTTTCAGAGTATATTTCACAATTTTTTCATATTTTTATTCGCTATTATATTCTCAATAAATACTAATTTGATTATCAAAAAATTAGTTTAACGGCATTCTATGAAGCTATAAACTTAATGAGGGGCTGCAGAATAAAATGTACTTTTTTGCTCATTTAAAATTTTTGGGAAATTGAGTTTTATTTATTTCGGCCCCTTAAAAACCTGGAAATGGTAACAAGTTTCTTACTTATCAATAGATACATCTAACAGCTATAAGTCACCACATTAAATGTTAAGGATGTTTGATATAAAACCATTTTAATATCGGAAAAATAATTTTTTTTTACAAAACAGTACGTTTTGTTTTTATGCGTTTTTACGATAAAATTTTAAATTGATGTTTTTAATCCTGATCTAATATATAAAGAAATTACACATTGATATTAAATAATTTTTTTTTTTGTTTTATACTAGTAGTTTTGTACGTTTGGTTAAATATTATAAAAATACCAAAAATTAAATTTTTGAAAAAATGCGAAAAAGTACCTTTTGTTCTGCGGCTCCTCAAATATGAATATATTTTAAGTAAAAATCAGCTTTTATTTGAATATTTCTCAAAATGTGTTAATTTTGTAATTTTGTTCCTACATTTCTTGTTCTACTGGACTGAGACATGTTAATGGCCTGGAAAATATTTAGTAACTTTAACATCTTTTGAATAATTTCTGTTTTTTATAACGACAATTATGTACACATTTCTATTCATTTAAATTAAATTGCAAAAGTAATTTTTTAATGGCAAAATTTTTCCAAAAACTAAAATAATTTTTTCCCCTTGTAAATGCATCTCAAAACTTCAGAGGGCTTGCTTGTCTTAACTCCAACCGATTTACTTAAAATGTTCTCCAAACTTGGGGGTGAGATTGACAAAAACCTAACTTTTGTTTGTTAAGGGCCACCCTAGAGTAGATAGTTAAACAGTTTTCAAATCATTTTATTTGATTTTCAAAGAACTAAAATTTGTTCGACAATATTGCAGCAAAAAAATTATCAAAATGCAAACGCCAATTAATTTTTAGCAAGTATGTATGTATTAATTGAAACAAGAACAGGATATTAAGCTGTGATTGCTCACATTTCTAAAATACATAATTGAGATTTTTTTATATGCGGCATTTTAAAACAAAACCTATAAAATTTCATTTTAGGTACATTTTTCTTCATCTCTGTTTCTTTTGTTAACATGACATGATATATTTAACGTCTCCTAGTATGGTGTTAACAGTTCTCTATTAACATTACCAAGTTTACTGTTATTTACTCATTCATACACAAACAAAGAGCAATACAATTCTTTTAAGATTTAACAGAGATGTAGAGAGAACAAGCCTGCGCGCTTCTTATTATGGAGTTTCTTATTGGGAAAACTCTTTGAAGAACGAAATAAACGACGAAATACCTATGCACTAAAACTGAACTAAAAAAAAGAAGTCGACTAAAATAACAACATAAACATCCCAGAAAGTAACAGCACTAACAACAACAACAACATTAGACTACACAGAAATACGAAAACATCCACGCAGAGAGTTGCCCCAACATACTGAACGAACGAAGTGATTTTATAGAAATTCGGCACTTTAGTAGATACGCGAACTCTATACGGTAAACACGTTGAAGACGGATAAGGAACGTGTTTTTGCTTTTTATTTTTTCGTTAGATATTCAAGTGAAGTTAGTTGAAGACGTGTAAAAGAAAGCAACTAAAGATTTAAAATAAAACAAAAAAAAAACAAATTGAAACGATAATAAAAATCTATACGAAGTATTGCGGTAATTACGGTTAACGAATTTGTTAAGTAAAAAAAAAATAATAAAATACAAGAAGATATAAACGTGCTAAAACGTGTAGGCCAACGAGCTGAACGGTTTTAAATCAATATACGATTGATGAAACGATTTAATATTCTTGCATATATTGTTTCAAAAGAGCAAGTGTAAATAAAAAAGTTTTGTTTGGAATTAAGAATTATTCAAATAGAAAATAAATTAAACAAACCATTTGAAAAAAGAAAAATTGTCTATCAATAAATTTTGAAGAAAAAAAATTAATAATAAATTTAAAACAATGTGTTGAGATTTTGGTGATTTTTTTTTGGTATAAGTTATTGATGAATGAGTGTGAATTAAACAAAATACCAAAATAAAACAAGTCTACTGAATCTACTGATGTGTGTGAATTTTTGAAAACTAAAAGATAAACAACTACTACAATATTTGTTTACAGCAACAAAAAGCATAGTGTTTAAAATACGAAAATTAAGGTGATTACTACCAATACTAATACAACTACAGCAACTATAAAATAAATAAATAAATAACAGTGGCCGAACATTTGTCTATGTTTGGTATTTGAAATTTGTTTTAAGTTTCCTGCTAAACAGCCAGTGTTTTGTTTGAGTGATCACATTCGTTTTTGTTATGTTAAATTAAAGAGGAAATTAAATTTATTGGGGATTTCTCAGATCTAGCTAAATGAACACTGTTACCATTTCGGGTATTAATATAGAAATGAATTGAAAACTTAGCAAACTAAATATGAATGAATTCAGTGAAATTTAATGAGAAATAATTTAAAATACTAAGCTAAGCCCAGTATTGATGGGACGAGCACAATAAATATATATAGAGTGTAACTATATAAATACAATGTAGCTTATCTGTAATATAAATATAACCTATTGAATATAAATCCCCGATGTGTAAGGTGAAATTAATTTTTAGAAATTGCAAACAAGTTATCAATGTAACTTTTTTTTTTTTGGAAAAATCTTAATTAACGCAAATTCAAGTAAATATAAAACACTATTGTTTACAACCATCCCTAAAGCCATCAACATAATATTTACTAGTGTTTTTGACACAAACCCCTCATTTCCCACACAACCTTTGTTTACAAAACTATAGACGCCCCAAACTGCTGTCAAATAATTTTAAAACTTTTGAAAGCATACAAAAAAGTTAATGTTAAAAAATACCATGTTTCCAAATAATTTAACCGCAATTTACCACCGACACACTCTTTACTTCTACCACCGACAACAAAAACATTAGGATACATTTTTTAGGCTGATATCCTTTTTGGAAACAACTATTGACTTCGTTAAAATTAAGTTGATTTGGTTGTTATTGTATCCATCAACTGACAAAATACCAGCCACATTTCTGTGTGAGGGTTTTTTTGTTTGTTTTATTTTGAGTTAAAGGAAGAAATCGTTTTTTTTTTTTTTTGTTTTTGGAACATCGTTTATTTTCGTAACTTTTTTTATGTCGGCAGGATAATTGGAATTTACGACTAAAGGCTACATACATAATGTACATAATTCTACATATTATTAAAAGACAGCGCTATGAAGGAAATTCGTCTTAAGACATTGAAAATTGTAGAACTGTCAAGGGCTTATCAAAGAATTTTCGAACTTAATTATTTAAAATCTGTAAACGTAAACGCAGATTCTGTATTTCTTTTAAAAATTTTATAAAATTAGATATTAAGAAACGCCGAAAGTGATAAGCAGAGTAACCAAAAATATGCTCGTTTTTAATGCGCATAAAAAAATGCACTTAAAATATGCTATTAAAATGCAAGAACTTTGCACTTAAAAATAGTTTGTTTTGGTTTGAAATTCAAAGTTTTATTAAAAAAATAAATAAAATACTGAACTCATAAATTAAGATTATTTATTATAGGATTAAATTTCGAATTTAGTGGCTTAGTCACTACATGAAAATATTTCGAATCGTTTATGAAGTTCCTGGTAAATATCTATAAATTTCATTATACTCTACATCGAGTATTACAATCACTTTTATTACATTTGAAATTATGTTGTTGTTCCTTATAAAGTTGGTCATGAGCGATTATTTTACTGACAAATAAATGATCAAGTTTGATCTTACTGTTCAGTTGTTCATTTATATTCTGAGATGTTTGACTGAACTAAGTTCTTGAACGATTTCTATGTGAATGTTTTTGCAGACAGTGAACAAAATGAACTTAAGTATTTTGCCTATTATTAGCATGATATTTAATAATCAGGTAATTTAATAAATAAATCATTGAAATCATTTTCACACTGTTCAATGACCAACCATAATTGCATTAAACAACCATAAGTTTTTTTTAATGTAGGGAAAATGTTGTTAAATTTTGTCATATACTTAAGGAGTTGTAACTGCTTCAGAAACACGAAAGGAAAACAATTTTAAAATTTTTGTATGAAAATCACTCAGTTTTTAAATAATTTTTGAGTCTTTTTCATACAAAAATTTTAAAATTGTATTCCTTTCGTGTTTCTGTATCAGGCCCAACATTTTGATATTTTTCACGTATTGTTTACTATGTGCTAAATTTAAAATTGTATTAAAATTAAATATTCATAAACATTATAATTCAAATATAAGGAAATTAAGTTACCTTAAATCAATAAATATTTGCCGAACATTTATTTAATTTCGATTATGGGTATTTTCATATATTTTAATTTATTGGCTGTTAGTAGCTTAAGCCAATTAACATTGGTCGTTAACAAAATAATGAAATATAGAAAACTAAAATGAAAAATATGAAAATATGCAGCTTTGAGTAAAATATGCAAATATATGCTATAAAAAGCAAAATAAGCTTAAATATGCTTTAAAGAACAAAATATGCAATAACAAATCGCTGTCAAGATTCTTAAAATTGTCTGAAACGGATAAAAAACTAACTCATTGAATATTTTTGATTGCCCTGCTGATAAGAACTGCGTTTACATAAACTTATTTATACATTTTGCTCATTTGTGAGAAGAACGTCATAACTCAACTAAAGTTACTTTGATTAGTCCATTATACCAGGCTTACAAAAATTAACTTTAAAATTTATTTTGTGGTTAGGCTGTGTGAATGTGACATTACATAAGCATCCTATGAATTTTATATAAAAAAAACAATTAAAGGGCTTGCTTCAATTGTAAGCACAAAATCAATATAATGAAAAGGACTATTATAAATTGAACATGAAGTAATTTTTGTTTTTTTTTTTGATTTGTCTACATGTCAAAGTCAAAATAGACTTAAATTAAATGGATTTCTAATATTTGCATATTTGTTTCATATCTAATAAGTAAGAAAGAATGGATTGCAAAGCTCGACCATATAAATGATCAAAAACATTTTTCTTTTAAAATTTCAATAATTTATTTTCTTGAGAGAATTTCGGAAGTGAGTCTCTATGGGAGCTATGTTAAATTATGGACCGATCATTTTAAAATTAGGTCCTGTGCTTTGCGTCTATATGGAACTTCTTTCTGTTGAATTCTATGTAGAGAGATTTATGCTCGTTAAAGTGATTTTCGGAAGTGAGTAGTATATGGAAGCTATGACTAATTATGAACCGATAATCATAAAATTAAATTAAACATTTATGACGATAAAGTCTTATAAAGCCAATATTAGCGAGTTTCAATTGGCTTCTTTGGAAGTGTGTCAAATTGTATCAAAATATCTTCCAAATTGCAAGCTGGACCTTGTGAGCCAAGGTTTACATGGCAGCCAGACGGACGGACGGATGGACGAACCGACCGACGGACCGACAATAGTTTAATCAACTCAGAAAATGATTCTGAGACGATCGGTATACTTTTTGGGCGTTACAAAAATTAGTACAAATGCATAATACCCTCTCCACTATGGTGGCGTAGAGTATGAAAATCATAGCAAATTGTAATTTTACATTGTATCTGAAAATCATAAAAAAATTATTTGGTACATAGAAAATTTCAATTATTCTACAAAAAAAAAATAAATTAGGTTTATTTCAAACTAAAATAAATATGAAGAAATTTTTTAAATGTATGTAGGTATTTCTTTATAGTTACTCGTGTTATGAAATGAAATCAATGAAAGGGAATTCATACCATTTATGTACAAAAAGTTTTCTGTGTATTTATTTCTACAATTCTCCTTAATTTAATTTGTTTGTAGTTTCTTCCAACAGATCAAAACCATTATGTGTTGCAAATTTATTTTTGTTTCAATTCAAAGAACAACAATGTCATATGATATGTTTTTAAATTGGTAAATCTTCAGAAAACATCTGTTTTAAGTCATAATATACGAGGGTGGATCTACAACTCCGCGAATTTTTGAATTTTCCAGCTCTGAACTGAAAGGGCAATACTAATCCTGTCAACAAGCATCTGTCAGTTGACTCCTGTCAAAATTTGAACAAGCTGCGTCATTTAGTTTGAGTTTCACAGCCATTGAATTATTTCTTTCGAAAAAAAACCATGACTCAAATAAAAGCTAGACTTCATAAATACTCTCACCATCAATTTCATTGGTAAAAACTGGTTTAATGATTTTAGTTGTGGCCGTACCAGCTCGTAACATTACACCCGAAACAATTTAGAAAAAACGATATGGTGTTGGACGATCAGAGATTGAAACTGAGAGAGAGATTATTTAAGCCATGGGCATCTCACATGGCTGAGTGGTTTAAATTTTGAATGATCACTTGGGTATGAGAAAGCTTTAGGCAAGATGTGTGTCGCATTTGATCACAATCGACCACAAACGAAAGGGTGCAATGTGCAGTTTCTATTGCATATATCCATGAATTAGGCTAAGAATTGCAACGATGAAATCGTCTCACAAAGAAATACCTATTTTGGAGACTTCGACAAATCTTATTTTTTGGAAGGAATACAAAATTTGGAGAAACGTTAAACAAAGTGAATAGACCTCAAAGGAGACTAAGCTGAAAAATAATGTAATTTTGTATCCAAAAACTTGTGTTCAATTCAAAAAGGCACGAACTTTTTCACCCAACCTCGTAATTCTATCAAGTTTATTATTGTTTCACCAAATGTTGATCCTCTGACATGCCAAATCCAGTTTTTAAATTATAAATCTTTATTACAATTCCTTTCCAATTAGAATACATTCCTTTAAACTCATTTTATTAACTAAAACTTGCACACAAAATTTATATACAAAAAAACATCTCTACTTGTTATGCTCTATTATTTTAGACTTAATAAATGTAGCGCTGCTGTCGTAGTTGTTGTTGTATATACAAGTCATAGTTTTGACGTTTATGCCCGAGAAACGTACAAACGTATTACGTTTTTGAAAGCCTTACTAAACTAATAATCAACAAAAAATCCTCCACGTGTATGCCCAAATATATAAACAAGTTATATAGAGGAATAGAGGAATTTACTTGTACACATACAGATACAAATAATTGCCATCGGTATATATCCTTGTTTTTAATCCAATTCCTAACACACACACATACACACCCAACCATCCGAGTCCCAGCCCACTCCTCTCTAAACGACTGACTGCTCATGTATTAGGTACTACTCTTCCCGCCAAGTAACTATGTCTACTGCTACCTATTTATCTATGTATCTACTCGTTCCAAATACGAAATATGTATAATTCTACATGTAAAAATATATTTTTTGTGTGGTTTTTTTTTTCTTGTTGTTGTTATTGCTGTTTGTTTGTCATAAAATACCATACAAACGAACGAGCAATTTTAACCGCACAATATACAACAAGAACAGCAACCGAAAAAGTACTAAATACAAAATAAAATGAAATAAAAATGTGTTTTTTGTTTGTCATTTATTGTTGTCGTTTTTGTTGCTGTATGTTGGATGTGACTTGGTTCAGTTATGCATGTAAATTTTTTGGTTGGTTCGATGGATGGATGGTTGGTTATTTTGTTAGTTTGGTTTGGGTGTTCCATAAACATTTAAATGCCTTGATACTAACTACCTATGTATCCACCCTTCCAACCCATCCTTCTGTTTGTATGTATGTAACTAACTACCTTGTACGTATGAATCTCTTTCATCTAGGTCAGGGATGAAACAAATTGGTACAATTGTGCCTGGCTGGTAAAATTTAAAAGTAAAATAGTATAATGGTTACAATTATAATTATGCTACATTTAGAGTTTTTTACTTTCAATGCACACAGGTTTTAGTTTAAAATTATAATCCAGTCACTAACTTGTGATAAGCTTCAATTTAATCTTTAATTGAATATATTAAAGACGCTTTCATTAAGTTCTTATCATTAAATTTAAATAAACAAAGTATGTGTGAGATATCATAGAAATCGTACCATCTCGGTGGTTAGTTCACATCACATCCAAATCGCTCTTGCAGAATATAAGTACCATGTTCCATGAGCTATTTGGAACGTAGCTCCATCCTATTGAAACCACGTGTCGTTGGTGGCCATATAATCCAATTCGGGAAACAATAATTAGGTAATTATCGACATATAGCGCTCGCCAATGTCGGTGATGGCCTGGCCAACATTGCACAGTGGTATAGAACAAATAATAGTGGGAAATAAATCTGTAACTTCTAAACGCTTAGTCCATTTTCAATGAAATTTGACATGCACAAAGAGAAGTGTTTAAGTTTTGAGTTCGGACCACATGGGCCTACCAGTAGCTCGTCCAGGGGTCGCCAAAGTAAGACACCTCGGGTATATTACATTTTTAAAACGATCCTATTTCTTCGTTTGGGTTCCGATTTCAAAAACTTACATGTAAAGAATCTCCTTGAGCACTATAAAACACCTCTCTTGTAGCTTAGCAGATATTCGCATTTTAAAATTAAATTTTCAAAATTTGTTCCCATCCTACTCCAGTTTTTTGATAATAGCGGTTCCAAATATTGCCCGATTTTCTCAATTTTTATTTTATTGGACTAAAAACAAAGTATATATTAAACAGAAAAAGAATTATTAAAAACAAAGAATTGTAAAAAAATTACCGACTTCAAAGTTAATATGCATTTTAATTTTAAAAAATTTAAAAAAGGCGAATTTTCGAAAGTTTTTTTTTTTGGGAAAGAAGTACTTTTAATTACTTTTAATTTATCTAAAAAAATTATAAGAAGATATATAAGGAATTTATATTTTCTGAAAAGCCAAAGTTACGTAAAATATTTTAAATGAAAAAAACTTTGCAAATTTTTGATACCAAGGGGACCAGGTCCACCCAAAAAACCCCTTTTTATGTTAAATTTAACTTTAGGGAAAAAATTTTCAAATCGCATAGTTGTTATCAAAATATAGTAACTCAAAAAATTAGTTTTCATTTTCAATACAAAAATCTATATAAATGTAAAACTTCATAAAAAATATTCATAAATAAAAACTTAATATCAATTTGAAAAACTTGTATCTTTTTGTCAAATTTCTCAAAAATGTATTCCATGAATTCTTTAATTGTCAAATGTTGTATATATTTTTGAAAAATATACAAAATTTCCTATTCATTGATATATAATAGTCTACCTTATGTTTTTTAAGTGACAAATTAAATAGGGAAAACTTAACAACTCGCAGAGAATATACCCAGCACTGCACATTCACATAAATGCAAACGTACTTTCTTATGAATTTCTATGTTAGTAAACTTTGTATATCTCCTTTAAAATTTTGGGAACAGGGACTTAGCACGTTTGTAGCCAAAGCTAACGATATGTATGTTAGTACAATTAGAAATCAAAAGTACGTTTGCACAGTATTTCGTCTTTCGCATCTCTGTTAAAAGCTACTGTCTGTTTATTTGAAAAATTTTCACGTGAAAATATTTATCTCAGGCTCGTATACATACATATTAAAATTAACGTTTATTCATATAGATTCCTATATATACATATGCTCAAAGCCATGTGAATTAGTTACAGCTCGAATTTTATTTAAATTTTATATAAATCCATGTGTTTAACGTTGAAATTAGTTGAAAATTTATTTAGTTTTCAAATAGAGTGTAATTAAAATAAAATATTTAGCTCTTTTATGTTCATTTTGAGTTTAGCAAATTATTAACTGTTAGGGGTTCATTTTAATTAAACGGTTAGTAGGTATATCTTTAAAATGTTTTATATTTAATGATTATTTTTTGGAATTTTAAATATCACATGATATTTAAGGAATAAAGGTAACTAAATTAAAGTGAAATAAGTAAGGAGAAGTTTTAAAGATTGTATAAGTTTTTATTTATAAAAATATTTAATTTGAAGAGAAAATAGATTTCGTAAGGACCTAGAGATTTATAGATGAGTCAGACCCAACAAATTACAAACAACGCACTGTAGAGCAACGATGACCATATGTCCATTTTAGTGACACATCCACCAGAATACTAGACTAGCATACATCAACTATAGAGTGTCCCAAAATTTATGCAAGATTGTAATAAAAAAGAAAACACAGTTTTTACATTAGATTTTTAGTTTTTTTTTATTAAACCATAAAGTACATACAATTGGCGTATGTATGGAATAGCACATCGGACAAATTGCCTCAGTGGCTTTGCTGGCACTTACACAATTTTATTATCAACATTTTTCAAAAGCATTTTGTGAAATGCGAGACGGCTTGTGACCTTGTTGGTATAGATGGCTACAATAACGTCGTCCAATGGTTTTAAATCACATGATCTAGTGGGCCTAAACTGATCACCTAAACGAGAGTGTATACACGGTCTGCATGGTGTTGAAAGCTCATTTCGACAACATAAATATCATCCAATAGTAGTTACTGCTTGACTATCCAATTTCCGTAGGAGTCTAATTATGTTTCCAACCCAAAATCACCATCAAACAGTGGTAATTTGTGGATGCAATTGCTTTTAAATAATCAGTTGTGGGTTTCCTGATACTTGTGGGTTCCCTAATCCTAAAATACCACGATTTTTCCGAACTGTTATTATTTTGGAATATGATTGTCAAACTCAACAAAAGCTTGCAAAATAATTGGAAGCTACTCAATCAGCAATTTCAAAGCGTTTTACAAGCAACAGGATTCATTCAATAGCAGGGAAATTGGGTACCATACGAATTGAAGGTGAGAGACCTTGAAAGACGATTTTGTATATCCGAAATGCTGCTAGAAAGCTATAAAAGAAAATCATTTTTGCAACGAGTCAATACTTATCTTTAAGGCAATTTATATGGAATGTGTCTCTAAAAAATATCGGCCCACCTCTTATATTTCAGTATTTGATTTCCAATTTTAACGGAAAAGATTTTGTTAAAATGTATCACAACATATCTACATAAATGAATTTCACATTGGTAAACCTTTAATTTAAACCATGTTTTACAATTTTGAGCAGTAGAAATATAGATTTGAATTTGGTCAAATTTGTAAACAGTCGAACGAAATATTGTGAGATATTGAGATGTTCAATTCTTTGCTTTCTTTCGATATTTATAAACAAACGTTTTTGGTTTTCAGCAAAGCAAGTAACTGACCAAATTACTAATGTAATTGGCTTAATAGCTAAAGTATTTAACTGAAACCGGATTTAATCTAGTTATTGATCTACTTAAGTTTAAAATAACTTGAGTAAAATTTAATAAAAACTCAAATAACTTGGAAAAACACAAGAAAAACACATTTAAAGTTTTAAACATATTTCACTAATTATTTAATAGGAATTTATATTATTATGCATTCGCATTAAACAAAACATAATTTTGAATAATTTCTGAAAGATTTCTGGTTCAATTGAACTCATTTTTGGTCTTTAAAACCTAAAATCAATGTCAGTTACCTAGTTTTTCCAAAAGAAAATTGTTTAATTTCTTTGCTAAGAATTAGTGTGCTGAATTCCCAATAATTTATAAATTCACTGAAATTTATTGTTGGGGGATAAGCTAGTTCCTATGCGCATTTCACTGGTTGCTTAGGCCAGATCATCAGGAAACCTTTTCTCACACTAGAGTGAATGAGAATTACAGACAATCTAGCTTTATTTGTAGAAATATCAAAGCTTAAACAAAACACCAACAATAAACAGTGAGTTTATCTTTTCTTACATTCCCTACTACAATTGGTTGGTTTATTTTCAACTCAAACTGTAGTTAGTAAGTGGGTAAAGAAAAAAAAACAAAAATAAAACAACTCGCAAGAAAATCAAAATAAATAGAGTTGCCAATTTTTAGTCTTGATGCACGGGCACCTGCTGCAAATTTATCAAAAACTTATACGGGAATACAAAATTAATTTTTTTGTTAAGAATTAGTGTGCTGAATTCCCAATAATTGATAAATTCACTAAAATTTATTGTTGGGGGATAAGCTAGTTCCGTTTAAATTTATTTTTATATTTTACGGAATTAAGGCAACTTTAGTAAACATTTGTGTTACTCAGCACGTTAATGTATTCGTTTTATTTATTACTAAAAAATGTAGTTACCCAGTTTTTTCCAAAAATAGTTTTTCATTTTATTCTTATATACCTATAAGACGTTATTTTTTTTTGTCACCCGAATTTTTTCTATTTCTTTCTTAGTTTTCGAAGCAACGTTGTATTAAACTTCTAATTTTTCAGTTTTTTTAGAAACTATGGAGTTGCTTTTTTTTTCAAAAATACATGGAGTTAGCAAGTTTTTACATAAAAATAAATGAGAAACTAGATCAAAATTTCGACCTTTTGGTGTTATCTCAATTTTCGAAAAAAGTGGAGTTACCTAGTTTTTCCATAAGACCACAGAAATCTTATATATAAATAGGCCACACGTTTTTTTGTGGTACACTTTTAAGTATGTTTTTGTCCACCAATATTGATGAAACTTATATGGTTTAAGAGGTTATTTTCTCTAAATGTGCACAATATAAATTTTTTTTAAAAATTCTTTCCATAAAAGTGGTAAAAAGCGTTTTAAATTTGCTTGAAAAACAACAACAACATGTTTATGCACATCTAAATACATACCCATGCATTTGTACACACGTGAAAAATATTTTTGCATATATGTACTCAAAAGTAACTGTATAACATAGTTATTAGTGGTCGAATTTTGACCACCAGGCGGTCCTAATATGATAAAAGCATATATATTGGAATTAAAGCAAAAAAGTATTTGTTTAAAAAAATCTTTGCGCAACATTATTGTTTTTTTAACATCTCTCCTAGAAATTAACTTTCAATATTAAAACACATTATTTCAATGATTTATATTCAATTGAGCACAATTATTTTTAATTTATTTCCAATTTACTCTTTATATGCGTCCATCAATTAAATACTTTATGAAATAGTTCTTTTATTTGTAAACAAATAAACATATGTATAAATAAATTTGTTTATTAAAAATATAAAAATCGCTAATTAAATTCTTTTTTTTTTATTTCAGATTTTCGCAAAAGTTCGCTCAAAAAACAGCAACGAAATACAACTTAATTTAATAAAAGTAAATATACAATATAATAAACAAAAAATAAAAAAAGATCAACATATCAGTGTGAAAAATATTAATAACCAGGCACAAAAAAAACTGAATACATATGAAAAACTACAAATATAAATAATTAAGTCTAAAGTCTACCAATGAGAAAAAAATAATTACAAAAAAAAAAACATATCATATATATTTCCACATATTCATAAACAACAAATAAAACAAATAGTTTAAATTAATAAAATATATTTAAAATTAACTGTGTAAAAGTAGAAAGAAAATCTAAAGTATTTACAAAAATTGAATATACCTATGTTTGAATGTAAAAAGTGAGTTGTATGTAACTACAGTTGGATGCAAAACCAACCAACTCAACTCAACAAATTATGCAAATACATTGAAATTAAATACAAAATAAAGTAAGAAAACGAACACAAACCCAAACAAAAAAATAATAAAATCCCATTTCAACTGTCAATTAATTCATTAGTTTGAAAAAAGTAGATATTAAATAAAAGTTCCACTCTAATAGATGCTAGCAAAGTTGACTGCTATTGCTACTACTACTACTGTTCATCCAGCAGCATGCAAAAGATACAAATAATGAAAAATATTTGTTGTGTTTAGTACGAATTATAATACAAATCTGTTAATGGTTGAGCGTCGTTCAGCACTAGTGTAGAAGAACAGTGTATTTAGCCAGAGAATATAAATTCCATGTACAATATTTTTTGTGAGTTTCATTACATTTCGAATCGTCTTTTTTTTCGCTTTTGTTTTGTAAGCCAGTTACAAATTGTACTTAAATGTAAATGAGTTTTAACTGTGTTTTTGATAACGACCAAAGTACGAGTAATAATCATGGACCTGATGATGATGATGAATAAATACAAATTTTGCTAAATGTTTCTAATGTACACTAACGCATCTGTCTATCATCTACTGCCCAACATACAACACAAATACAAACAAGAAAAATTCAAAATATTTGCTGTTTTCCATCATCGTCATTGTAGTAGTTACAAATGCGAATACAACGGCTACATTAATGTTCCTGAAATTAATGCAAATTGTCTAGTTTAAATCTAAAATACTTAAATGTTGCCAGTAACAAATTAAAAAAAAAGATAGAGAGAAAAAATTGTATTTTTTCGGTTATCTCTTTTTCATCTGAATAATAAAAGTGAAGTGTGGATTTGTCAATTTGTACGAGCATCACTCCATTTTGTTACGTATTTATTACGTATGTTCGTTTTAAGTGACAGTTGTTTTAGTGTCCGTCCTGAATTCCACCCTTGGGGTTTTTAAAAAAGACAACAGCCAATAATTAAAAAAAGGTAAGTTGAAATTTAAAAAGTAATTTAGTTATTTTACAGCTTAAACAAGAATGTTAGGATTTTGCAAACAGGATTTAATGTTAAGTAACATTGCATAAACTAGGAATATTTAGACTTATAATTATAAACCCATCTTTTTGATAACTAATTGTGCAAGTCTCTTCAAATATAATATTGTAAAAGAACATATTTGAAATATTTTTTGTTTAGCATCTCAAGAAAAACGGTATAAATTCTACAACAAGAGTAAGAGTGTAACTATAGAATAGGTTCTAACGTATGTGCAAACAAATATGGAAAAACGTTAAATATAAAATTGAAATTTATTAACATTGAATTTTGATCTAAATTTGTATACTCACCATCAAAAAAAATGGGGGTATATTGATTTTGTCATTCCGTTTGCAACACATCGAAATATCCTGGGTAAGATTCTAAGACGACTTAGCTATCTCCGTCCGCATGTGTATCTGTTAAAATCACAATAGGGCATAAACGAAAACGGCTAGTTGACAGACATATTCTTTTAAGATTCTAAGACGATTTAGCTATGTCCGTCTGGCTGTGTATCTGTTGAAAGCACGATAGGTGCTAAACAAATATAGCTAGTTGTCTGACATTTTCCACAAATACTCTCAGTTGATAAGGTTTGGTTGGCATTGAAAAAGGGCTCATAAATATGTTGGTTATGCGGCAATCCTTAGAAAAATTTGCACAAATTTGTCCCAAGTACTCTGAAATTAAACTGTAAAGTATAACAATAATTATGCAGCATTTCTACATAGTCCCCAAACTAGGCCCCCTCAGAAAATGATTTTAAAATTCATAATAGTCTTATAATAATTAATATTGTGATGAAATTGGACATAAATAAGTTTTATATAAACCTTAATCTTGCTACCAACTTTTGTGATGAACGGTCCAAAATCGTTTTTCTTTGAAAATGTCGAATTATGAGCCAACAAAGCGTCTCATGCGGGAAGTTTTGCTTTACTTTTTGAATTTGAAAAAAAGTGCCTCTGAAGCTCACCGATTGCTCACCGAAGCTTACGGTGAATTTGTTTCATGGGTTTCAACGTGCGAGAGATGGTTTGTGCGGTTTAGATGTGGTGATTTTGACACAGAATACAAAGATCAACCAGGCCAGCCAAAAAAGTTTGAAGACAAAGAATTGGAGGCTTTCCTGCAAAAAAGATTGCTGTCAAACTTAACAAGAGCTAGCAAGATCATTACAAGCTACTCAATCAGCAATTTCAAACCCTTGCAAGCAGCATCAATCCAAAGGCAGGGAAATTGGGCACCACACGAATTGAAGCTGAGAGACCATGAAAGACGATTTTGTATGTCTGAAATGCTGCTTGAACGCTATAAAAGAAACTAATTTTTTTTTACCGAATCATTACTTGCGTAATAGATCGTGAAGCTGGCCAACCAGTATAATCGATAACCTCTATTATGAGCTGCTGAAATTTGGACAGAACATTGAAGCTAGTATTGGCCAAAAAACGCCCTGAATATGCGACCATTCATATGTTGTAATACCTTTTTAAAACTATTTAGAAGGAAATAGTTGAAAAGTTTAGTCAGTTCAGACCTTACCCCTTCCGACTACTATTTGTTTCGATCAATGAAGAACGCTCTCTCTGGGATACACTTAAGTTTGGAATAGGGTATCCGAAATTGGCTTGATTTGTTCTTGGCCATAAAAGATGAGCAGTTCTTTTGGTTCGGAATCCATGGAGGATAAAGTTGTCTAGAGTGGTGCAACTGCTACCGTTATTTATAAAACAAAATCCTTAACTGTTTAATTAATTCGATCAATGCAGAACGCTCACTCTGGGATACGCTTCACTTTGGAATAGAGTATCCGAAATTGGCTTGATTCGTTCTTGGCCCTAAAAGATGAGCAGTTCTTTTGGTTCGGAATACATGGAGGATAAAGTTGTCGAGAGTGGTACAAATGCTACCGTTATTTATAAAATTAAATCCTTAACTGTTTAATTAATTCAAATCCATAACAACTAACTGAATTAAATATTTGGAATCATTTAAAGAAAATGAAAAATTACACTCTGATGTTTTTACACTTGGTTATAGTTTGTTAATTATACCCTACACCACAATAGTGGAGAGGGTATAATGCATTTGTGTAGATGTTTGTAACGCCCAAAAATATTTGTCTAACACCCACTTTTAAGTATACCGCTGGCTGATCGGCTGGCTGTCCTTCCGAAATTGGACTTTATCGGTCATAAATGCTTAATTTATATATGTATCTCCACAAATTCCGCTCCGAATAAGTTTTATATATACGGAAATCATGTCACCAAATTTTGTTACGATCGGTCCATAATTAGTCATAGCTCCCATATATTCTCCCGCTTCCGAAAATCACTTTAACGTGCATAAATCGCTTAAAAATGTTGGTATAAACACACAATTCAACATAAATAACTTTCATACAGATATAAATCACACGACCCTATTTCATGGTGATCGATCCGTAATTGGTCATCGCCCCCATATAAGGCCCAGTTCCGAAAATCAATCAAAAATATAAATTATTGAAATTTTAAAAGAAAAATGTTTTTGTTCTTTTACTTAGTATATGGTCGGGCTTAACCATATTATACTTTTTTTCTGGAGTTTGTTGTGTAAAAAAATCAAAGTGTAATTTCCTATTTTTTGGAAATGAATATCATTAATTTAGTTTTCGCAAAATTAATTCAAACATTTTAAGAAAAAAATAATAAAAAATTATATATATTGCCGCCATCTGTCAAACATTTTTGTTTTCTAGGATTTCACAATGCAAAAAAATACTCCATCTTATTTTTATAATATTCTAAAATTTTTCCTCGCTAAAGCCACGATTTATTAAGGTTTCCATAGAAAAATTCTAGCATAAAAACTTTAGCTACATACGAAATTTATTAATATTATTTTAGACTATTAACACAAATTGGCTAGAAAGTTTTTATGCCAACAACGGCAAAAGAAAACATTACTTCGTTAATGCAAATAATATTTAATTTTACATAAAGTTAACAGACTTGCACTCATAAGTCTGTCCTTTAATTCAATTTTAATTATTTTTTATTATTTACTCTATTGTGGGTTTTCCCCCGTTAAATTCAATTATGACTTTTTCTTGTATTTTTTTTAATTACATTTTAATTTTAACCCAGACAAAATTTCATTAATTTGAATGTTGCTTTGTTCTTTATTGTTAATTTATGAAAAATATGTACATATGTATATATTCTTTATTTTGAAGGCGTTTTTGTTTTGCTAGACTCTTTTTGTTATTATCATTATATTTAATGCACAGAATATTGTAACAAATAATAAGAAATAAAAATAATTAATTTAGAAAATAATATTTAAAAAAAAATAAATGTTGATAGAAAGGTAATCGTTAAAGCAATGTTACAAGAATAAAAACTCATATCAAATCGAATAATTTTTTAACAAATATTTATAAAATAATAAAAAAAACAATAGCTGGCAAATGCTTCTGTTGGCTGGAGTAAAGCTTAAATAATTAATTAATTATTAATTAAGTGTAGCCAAACTGGTCGACAGGTATGAGTGGTGGCTTATGTGTTGTTTTTTATTCATTGTTGAGTTTAAAATTTAAGACCAGTTTTAATACCCTACATCTGTTGAAGTCAAGTGTTAAATACTTTGTTATTAGCATTTGTACTGCATAGTTCTACTTTCATTTTCGTTGTAACAAAAGTTGTCAAATAATGTGTAGAGTTAACTAAAATTTAAACATAAAGGTGGAACTATTAGCATCGAGTTTTTTAGTTCTGATGGTTTGCTATAATAGTAATTTTTTGTTATTGGTTTATTTGACTGCTTCTAAACTGAATTTACTATATTTACAACATACTACAATCTGATATTTAGATTTTTATTAAGATTTCGCCACAAATCTCGTATTGTTGACTTTTCATTGAATTTGAATTATAAACATATAGTGCCTCACATGTGTCGCCTGTTGCTTACCACATTCTTCTTACATGTTTTGTTAACAACAAAAGCGAAAAAGAAACACAACTATTTTTTTTGCTGTTTATCTGAATGTTTAAAATAAGAAAACATTGACAGCCAATAATAAATTTCAAATATTTATGAGACGTATGCAAAATTGTTAAGCTCACAAGCATCAATTAAATTTTTAATTTATATACATTAGTAAATTCATATTGTTCTGATTTCAACAACCAAACAAGATGAATAAAACAGATAAGACATTCCTCTTTAAATCGGTTTAAAATTAATTATAATAACTGCAAATATATAATTAATATAAATTTTAAACAAACATTTAAAAAAGAAAAAATTCCACGACTCATTCATATTTAAGATTTGTATACCCTATATCACCATCAGTGGTATATTTATTGGCCCAAGAACGAATACTTTTAAAATTTATTATTATTTTTACGCCAAAGTTTTCTCATACTATACAGGCAGAGAAAAAATCATAATCATAATCTAAGAACAACATATTATGTTATAATGATTCATCATGTATATTAAGTTACTACTATCATTAATATGTGAAACTTACCTTAACCATATTATGGTTACCACAATCATATAAATAATTACAGTGACCATAATATTGTTAAAAAACTTGTAAACATTTTGAAATGGTTACAGTAAACATGTACAACTATATTTTTTCTCTGGGTGTAATCTCAACGTCAAAAAGTCGACACAGATAAAATCCATTTAACAGAAAATTTAAGGAGGATCGGTGCATTACCCCAAGTTTTTCCCATACTAGTCGGCACTGATAAGATCCATTTGACAGAAAATTTATGGAGGATCTTTAAAATTGGTAATAATTGGTCCCAGATTTCACCCAAATGCTTTGTAATAATAAGGCTTGTAAAATTGATTGAAATCAGTCGTAGATTTGACCCCATATTTTCCGGTAATATAGCTTCAACTCGCATAAGTCGGCACAGATATATTACATTTAACAGAAAGTTTAAAGAGGATCGGTTCATAATTGAACCATTTTTTAATTAAATCATTTTAAGGTATTTATTGACGGCAATACTGAGTATTAATATTTGTCAAAAACTCAAGTATCATAATACAATTTCATCGTCTAAACAAAATTTGTATTAGATTTTCAAAAAATACAAATGATTTTTTTGATTTACGGTCGGTATTGAAAATATGTTTAAAACAATTCAAAAACTTTTTATTTTCATATGTATCGGGTATGTATTTATAAAAACAAATAAGGCAAATAAAAATGTCAAGAAAATATAAAATAAAAATAAAATTTTCAGAAAAATATCAATCAACAAAGAAATAAAATATTTGTAATACTAGCGTATAATCAATAAATGTTTTTTCGAAACGATTTTTTGAAATACCGACTGATTTCAATAATATTTTAAATTTGAAATGTGTTAATACTCAGTATTGCCGTCTATAAATACCTTAAGCAATATCTATTTCTTATAATTACACTGTCCAACAAATTGCGACTTGCGACATAGGACCCCATAATTCTGAAAGGGAATTTTGAGTAGATCATTTGTGTAGAATAAACTTATAGTTCAGCTGGTCTGAATTTTTTTTTTACAGTTGGTCAAAGTTTAAATTTTCGATTAAAGGGAGCATTATACTAAATGAAAAAAAATGTTGTAAGTTAATGTCTGAGAGAATTCTTTTTGTGAGAGTTATATTGTGGAATTCTATGGGGATAATTTTTGTGGAAGATCTTAACCCTCTATCTCCTCTCTTTAGGGGTCAGTTTGACCCTTTTTTTGAGAAAATCAAAAAAAGTGCTTTCAAAAATTACGTTTAAAGATTAATATATTCTACGAAAATTTTTGCCCGACAATTTCAGTGGGGGTCACCAAAGATATAAAAGTTGTAAATAATGGTCTTTACGCTTAATTAGAAAAATTACGCGTTTCGCATTTTTTAAAAAAATCGCCAAAAATTCAAGTATGATCCGAATGAACTGAAATTTATATTCATATGTAAGGTATCTCTTTTAGTTAAAGAGATATTTAGGTTTATTTATTTTTTTTTTTAAATTCTGATCGATCTTTTTTTTTGGTTTTTTAGATATGGCGGGTCGAATCTTTTTTTTTTTAAAAATATCAGCTTTTTTTTGCTATAAAATTCTAAATAAAATCAAAACAACTTGCTAGTACCTATAAGTTACATGCGGAAAATTCCATTAAAAAAAGCTGACTTTTTCCAGGCACTTAAGAAAAAAACATTTATTTTAAGTACTGGGAAAAAGGAGTATCTCTGATGCTGTAGTGTAAGTGAATAAATTATCAATTGTAAGAGAAATAAAACAAAAATGGAAACAGAAGAATATGCACATAATCCAGTTTCCAAGTGGGAACTATCCATATAAAATTCATGTTTTCTAGTTTGAACAATAGTAGCATACATACGGATTCGATTAAGTCTCATTTTTTAATTCTGCATAAACATAACTGTTTTTTACTTTTCTCAACAGTAACAGTAAAGTAAATGTAGAGCAACAAGTTTGTTAAAAAAATGACGAGGCAATAAATATTTTATACCCAACAGTAGTTACACACCCAATTGCCCATAATGCCACAGGTTTATTACCACTTTTATATTAAAACGTGGGTTTTTTTTATCGAAATATAAATATGTTAAATAAATTCATAATTAATATTGTATCTATGCCTTGTGGTAGGCTTGATTCATAGTTTTGATGCAATAGCTTTTCTACACTAAACGAAAAAATCTAAGCATACAAAATAGTGTTTAAAAATATTGATTTAATTTTGAAACTAGTAAGAAAATAATAAAGGTTTTAGATAAAATGGAAATAATTAGAAAATATGATTTACTCATGCTTTCAGAACGAAATAATCAAAGCTTACAATTTATAGTAATATTAAAAAGCTTTTAGTTTTCAATGAATTCAGTACATTTGAAGTACTATGGATTAAAGCTTATAAATTATTGGGTGTATGACTTAAAAATGTTTGGATATTTCAAATTATTAGCTCTTATTTTAAAACCTTTGTACATACACAGAAAAAATATATTTCAATAATTTTTGTATTAAAAATTCAACCAATAACGAAAATTGTGTATTCAATTGTCAAAATTATCAAATTCAAAACTCAAAATTTAATAGAAAATATCAGAAAATTTTGTTTTTGAGCACATGAATACTTAATTCAATTATAAAATAATTAAAACTAGTTCAATATGTGATATATATTTGAATTGAATTTATTCAAAATACTGGCCATTGTTAGCTATGACATATTCCTATTTTTCCGGCAACATATTGATTTGGAGCCAAATGAACTGCTCTTCTTTTGAGGCCAAGAACGTATCAAGCCAATTTCGGATACTATGTTCAGAGGTGAAGCGAATTCCAGAGACGGCGTTATGCAGGGGTGGACTACAAAGTCGGTGAGGCAAAACTAATAACTAAGTGAGAATAAATGGCAGATGTGTAACCTTCAAAATGACATATGAGTTATTAAAAACCAAAAATCACGTCCAAAATGTGCCCCATCTATTGTAAATTCCGCGAAATTTAATAATTTTGTTAATTTTCTTATATTTTTCTTATTGAAAACATTTAAACATTTTTCATAATTCAACGTACTATTTACTGTTTTCAAGAATATTTGTCATGCGACGAAGAAACCTTCAAATAAGATGAAGAAATAAAAAAGAATTTTTAATAACATTACAACAAGATGTTTATCAACAACGTTCCTTCGTTTGTTCATTCAATCTTATTGGGTTTTTTTTGAAAAAAATTTTAATAAAACAAAACCCCAAAAATGAAAACTTAATATAAAATTTCACTTTTTCCAAGAATTTATTACAAAATTTTTAAAGCTATAATAACGAAATATTTATATAAAGAAAATATTAAAATTGAGTTATTTATCTAAAAGATATAAATCTTTAATTTTGAAGTCACAGACGATTTAAACATTTAACATGTGACAGAATTTAATAGTTGGGATCTGTTTGTTTACGTTTTGTTTAAAAAACAACATAAATATGTTAACAATAACAATATAATATTTATAATACTCCCTATGCTTAACAAATAAAGAGCTTTAAAATTTGTTTAATCGTTTTTTTTTCTAGGTTTTTATGTATTTTTGTTGTTGTTTAGCTGGTGTGAATGAGCCTGTTTGTGTGTGTTGAAAATATGACATTAATTCCAAAAAATATTGCTACATCATATATCACCGACATATTCAGACGATACATACATACAACAAATACCCACAATAAAGACACACTTGCTCATATAATTCAAATATATGTTACCACTCATTCATTCCCATATACGAGTAGATACATTCATACGTTCATTCATATGTGTATTTATTTTGTGTAGATTTTATTTTTAACACTTTTCCCTACATTCAGCCAGTTTCAGTTTGAATGGAAATCTTGTGGTTTTATTTGAAATGTGTTGTATTCAATTCAAACCCAATACACTAAACACTACAACAGCCGTAGGCTGTTTTGTATTTCTATCTTTTATTTGTATTTTTGGGATAAAATGTCTGTAGTAAAAGAAATGTTACATCAAACATAATACTGACATATTTACTTGATATAGAGGAAAATAAGCCATATACTTAGTTACACGACCGACCGACATGAGTATGAATGATTTTGTAAAAAATTTAAACTAGTGAATTTTTTTTTGTTAATACTGTTTCCCGTTTATTTGTTGTTATCTTTATAATAAGAGTAAATAGACAGTAGTTAGTTGGAAAGAAAATAATTTCGAATTTTCAGCACAATATTTTGGGAGAAGTATATGTACTAATAAAATGCTTTAACGTTGTAGAAGGTCAGATGCAGATTAAATTACAATATGAAGTTAACCAGTAAAATTCGATTTTCTAAAAATTATCAAAAACATTTGCATATTAAATCATTTTAGTGCCTTGAAGTAAGAAAAATTTTGATCGTTGTAGATGCTGGAAACATGAAATATAATACAGATTCAAATACAATTTACCCACCAAAATACCTGGGAAGTTGCTTATTTACTCGATATGAAAATAAAAATGTATGCTGTATATATTGTTCTGTGACAGTGTATTCTATTGAGATGAATTACCCTATAACAACCTTGACATGTTTTGGTTAGAGTAGAACGCTGTTTAAATTAAGGACTGATATGGAAAAAATCTTAACATACATATATGCTAATAAAAATGAAACCACTTTTGATACTTTTTATTTGATTGAAATTATTATTATTACAATTTTTTAGTTCTACTCAATAGTTATGAATTTATGAACCTTTTCCGGAAACCCTTCCATTAAGGTTTTTATTGAGCTTTATGTCACATTTCCGTTTAAAATCTTCCAAACTTTTGGACATATTTTTTGTGCTCTTCAATTCTCATTTAACAAGAACCCAATATCTCTCCACTGGCCTTACTGCCAGGCAGTTTGGAGGATTTTCCTCTCTTGGTACAAATAACACATTATTGTTCATGTACCACTCGAGCCCTTGCTTACCATAGTGACAGGATGCCAAACCAGGCCTTAAGAAATCTTATGAATAGAAGCATCCTCTTTTGTAAACATTCCTTGAAGTAAATTTAGCCGCAAATGGATATAGCTTGCCATACCAAGAACTTTTTGAGAAAGTTTTCTGCTTTTGGGTCCTAAACATTTCTACAACATTCCTTCGAGCATCAACAAAATAAAAATATTGACCTGTAGCCCGTTTCTGTATTTCTCGAATCGAAAAACTTTCCGCATTAAACGATTGAATTGCAACAAAAACAGTGTAAAATGAAACAAAATATGTTTTTTCTCGCACAAGTGTTTCTGTATCTTGAGTTTGCGAGAATTATCTGTCATTTAAATAATTTTCCAGCAATTATTGGAACGATGTGAGAAAAAGTGTTTCTGTAACAATATTTTGCGAAAAGTTTCTCACAAGAACTGTCAAAACAAGTCACATTTGAAATTGGTGTGAGAAAAACAAAATTTTAAAAAATATAGATATTTTTAACTTCGTATGTATAACAGAATCTGTGTTGTCTGTTTGTTTCAAATACAGAAACACTTTTTTCTCGCACATCGAGAAACTATGGAATTTTTTGTTTCACACTTCATGTGAGAAGTTTTCCGATGCGAGAAATACAGAAACGAGCTACTGGAAGCTGAGAAAAATTACACAGAAGTCATCCATTGTGAAGTAGGTATATTTTTTTATAAAACTTGATTTCAATTTCCGTTCTCTGTATTTGGCCTCTAAATTTTTAGCAGAGTTCCTATCAGGAACTTTTTTAACCTTGAATGTTTTTAAACCTGATTTAACCATTCGTACCAAATATTTCGAGTACTGAGCTAACCGGGCTGCTTTCCTACCGGATGTGTTGGGAGCTCTTTTGAACATGCTTTCTATTTATTGGCTTTAGAAACATCATGTTGACCATTCCTTCTACATGAACCAGGTTTTCTATCAACAGAAAAGTTCTCCCAAAACTGTTTAATAATATTTGATTCAGTTTGATTGTTTGTCCCACTTTTTGTAGGACCAAGTTTGTTGAAAATCTTTAATAATTTTAGTACGCTCTTTTTTCTTGTCACTAATTTTAATCTGATTAACAAACAATTAACATAATTAACTTACATACATGATTTACACATCAATATATCGGGAATTCTTCCGGCTCGATTGCTGTTTAAAATCGACAAAATCGGTCCATAAATGGCAAAGATTAAAGGAAAAACCTGGATAACCTCGATTTCCAGGGCTATTTTTGATCTATATCTGTATTACTTACAAAATCGGGAAAAATATTTTTTAACCCGATTTTTTTTTTTCACGAAAAAATTTTTTTGTCATAAATTTATTTTTTTTCAATAAATTTAAAAAAATAAAATTATAAAAAACTTTTTTAAAATAAATTAAAAAACAATTTCGAAAATAAAAAAAAAAAATAACAACAATTTCCAAAAAAAAAAAAATTATTTTCAAGTATAATTTGGTGAATAATTGTTATAATAGTAATCTTCATAAATAATGTGATTCAACTAATATAAAGTATGTGTCTAGTTTGGGATTTTGGCTACTAGTTTTACAAACTCCATGTTTTTTTTTTTTAATTTTTTACTCACTCTGGCCCACTGTAATGTATACCATAAGTAATAAACCAATATCTTGATTGTTGTATAGCTAATATTTTGACTGCCTGACGTTTGTCACACAAACCGAGTATGTGCTACATTAGACACTCTACAAAAGCACACAAACGATGGAGATAAAAAATGAAAAACAAAACTAAACAAAAATCTCTTAGGATGATGTCAACAAGAAACGTTTTGATACCGTGCTGTCAATATATGACAACTGGGGCTGCTGTTCATAGACAAAAAACAATATAACTTAAAGATTCATACAATGTAGTTTTACCACCGATAGAAGATTTTTTTTCCAAAAATAAGCAGAAAAACCATGTAACAATATTCATCTCTAGTCAAAAAAAAAAAAAGGAAATCCACAAGAAATATAATACAAACACTCTTACTTTGAAGAAAAATTACAAATAAACGAAAAGTAAAATATAGAGCACACCGTAGCACATGTAATGTTTTTATAACAAAACCACCACAAGATAAATATACTTTTTCTATTGCTGCTACTGCCACTGCCGAGAAAAATAAATAAAAAACGATAAAAGAAAACAGAAAAAGAAACTTTAACACCATGATAAATGTTCACACATTAAAGACACGTTTTTTTTTGCTCATTTTTTGCAAAACATAAAATGTATATACATTTTTAAAGAAATATATCATAAAAATACTTGTGCCTACATATTTTGACAAATTATTTAAAGTAATAAAGTAATTCATGCTTATTTGTTATTGGCAACAAGAAATTTAAAGAAAACATTTCAAAATTTATTGGCAATTAGAGACCAAAAAGATGAAGACAAATTTTCTATTTTAGGCGGCTTATTGCCACCAGCTTATGATTACATTTATATACATACATTTGTATATTATGGCAGCCCCAAATATAATACAAGTTTCATTCATTCTAAGATAATGTTTCTCAAAATGTTTGTCATGGCTTCAGTATTTAGTGAGCTGAAAAGAAATTTTGAGATCACGTATCCGAATTCTCATCCAAAAATATTGTAACTTTGGAGATTTTTTATTAAAATTTTAAGTTTTTTAATTTTTTACATAGTTTTACATGTTTATCCTAACTATTTCAATATTTTTACAAGTTTTTTAACAATAAAAACCATTTATAACTGTAATTATGTATATGGTTGCGGTAACCATAATATGTTTATGTTACGATGATTTACATCATTGTAGCAATCATATACATAGTTGTGGTAAATATTGTTGCCATCAAAATATATTTAACAGAATCATATATATGATTGCTACAAAAATGTGAATCGTAACTTGAACATATTGAGGTTACCGCAATAATATACATAATTACAGTCACCATAATTTTGTTCAAAAACTTGTAAAAATGTTGATATGATTATAGTAAACATATAACTATATCTTTTCTCTGGGTGTATATCAAAATTAAAAAAAAACTTAAAATTATTGCTAAAAATTACAAAACTTCGAATATTTTTGGACTCAAACACCTTCCACATGATATCAATATTTCATATGTGTCCTATTATTTCAGTTATAAACAAACGAGACCACCCTAATGTATAAATATTATAGATGTATTTACATGGTAATGGAGTAATTAGGAGAGTATGTATTTTACAGTTTATACTTGGTTTTTCATTCATAAAATAAATATTTCAGTTTATCAAAATCTTGTAGTTGCTCGTTGGCAACATGTTGCCTAAGATAAATCAAAATTACTTTGGCAACATCATGTTCACACGAGGTGAAAACGTAATGAAATTGGTTTGTGATTATATTATAATTTAAATTTAACCAACTATCAGCCTGTTTTAGGAAATTGAAACCTCAACCCCACATAATAGGCCGGCTCACTCTTAAATAATCTACCAGGGTACCGAATTAAGGTATTTTTCCACACATTACCACTAGTGTTATAGCAACATCCTTATAGATAAGGAAATTGATATAACGATGTACGTATGAATGTATGTTGAAATCAACTTTCCGAAAGCTCTTGATATCGGACGAACATAAAATTAATTTTTGAAAATGTTAGCATTAAAAATCATAACTAATACTTTTCTGGTCAATAAATCTGTGCACTTTTGGTCAAAAAACTTATGTGGAATGTTTCAGAAGAACGTCAAAACTGTTGAATTTATCGATAACTATCTATATTATTTGTCCTTAAATAATTTCGAAAGCATTGTATAATTCTTTGAGAGCCTTCAAAATTATTAAAGGATAAATAATATATATAGATCAATTCAACAAATTTTATGCTTTTAAGAAAAATTTGAAAGTTCCTCTTAAGTTATTTTGTCAGAAGTTCACAGAAATGGTGACATAATTTTTTGGTTTTACAAAATTTGTTTAAAATACATTGAAAAATTTTCAACTTTTTGCCAAAATTGAAAAAGTTTTATTCAACGTGACTTTTTATACATCTGGATATCAGAAATTATTTTTATACCGTTCGCCATGAGTGGCAAGGGTATATACATATAAGTTTGTCATTCCGTTTGTAATTTCTACATTTTTCATGTCCGACCCCACAAAGTACATATATTTTTGATCGTTATAGATAGCGAAGTCTATAAAACCATGTCCATCTGTTCGTCTCTATATTGAAACCAAATTTCCGTAGCCCTCAAATAACTTACATACATGATTCATACATCGACAAAATCGACCCACAAATGGCTGAGATATAAAGAAAAAACCGGGTCCACCTCGATTTTTCACCTATTTTTGATCTATATCTGGATTACTAAGTCATTAATATAGACAATATGGATATCCAATGATAGATATTTCAAAGTCGATTGCAACGATGTATATAATGCTATAGTAAGTTGGACCTGCAATGGGTCAAAATCGGAAAAAATATTTTTTATCCCGAATTATTTTTTCATCGAAAAAATTTTTTTTTGTCTTAAATTCTTTTTCAAAAAATTTGGAAAAAACTTTTTTAAAAAAAATATGGAAAAACAATTTAAAAAGAAAAATTTTCAAAACAATTAAAAAAAAAAAAAAATTAATTTTTTTTTAAATAAAAATATTTTTAAATATAATTTGGTGAAGGTATAAGATTCGGCACAGCCGAATATAGCTCTCTTACTTGTTTTTGAATACATTAGTGTTTTTTCTGTTCTAAATTGATGCAGCAGGCAATGTCAAGCAATTTCATGCAGATCGTTTAACGCATTTTGTTCAAAATGTATAAAAATATTAATTTTGTGTGGTTTTTCACACAAGGATGGTATGAGGGTTAATCGAAATCAAGGACTAGATCCAGTTATTCTGGTCAATAAATTGTCACATAATTTTTATACCCACCATCAAAAAAGATGGGGGCATATTGATTTTGTCATTCCGTTTGTAACACATCGAAATATTCATCGCAGAACCATAAAAGTATATATATTCTGGGTACTTATAAAATCTAAGACGATCTAACTGTCCGTCGATTTGGTAATATGTACACCCAGAGAAAAAACAACTTAAAATCAATAAAAACCATATTGAATCAATAAGAAACATTAACGAAAGTCTAGTAATGTTGAAAGTTTTTATTTCGATATGGAAAAATATTAATTTAAAGTTGAAAATTTTTAAATACTCATATTTCAATATGGTTTTTATATGGTTTATCTATTATAATGAACGTTATTGAATTAATATGATGCGATCTTGTTTTTAAGTTGCAGTTTTTCCCTTAGTGTAACTTCTATTCCCACTTTAGGAAGAAACCGGTGGATTGTTTTGCCAACAGGTTGTGGGACCATCAACTTTCATTGTTATTTCTTATGGTTAAATTCTGGAAAAAATCCGGGGCCTGTATTGCGTCAGAGTTTGTTGACCAAAGGGGAGCGATATGCAAGACAGACAAAGCGTTTTGTCGCTCTGTCAAGTGGGAAATCACACAAGTTTGACCTTATGATACTTATGGGTTAACTGACTGGAAATTGTACTCTTAGATACCATCAGTTATTTGTGAATAATCCTGCGATGAGACTGTGGAGACTCTCTGGGTTTTGCAAATTACTCCTCATTATTACGAATGTATAACGAAGTTTATGGCTTGTTTCTCAACGAACAGTACTTTGGTTTGTTTAGTAAAATAAAGGGCTGAAAAAAATATTATTTCGAGTCGTCCCTTTAATATAATTTACACCAGAAAAGCTTTATAATTCTCAATTTGTTTATATTAATTTGAATACAAATCAAATGTTTAGGCAAAGCAAAAATCTGAATTTCGACCTATCTACATTGGTGCAACAAGGCGAAGCTTTTATCTCGTCAGATTGTAGATTATTTTTTGACTAATATATAGTAGTTAGCCGATTGAGTGTCCAAGAATTTATCTTAGCGGATCCAAAGTATCCACAGGACGTTACTACCGAAATCTAAAGTATTTATCGTCACAGATCGAATCTGTTATTTGATAATAGACCCGAACCAGTCGCTAAGAGCCTCAAAATTTTCCTCATTGTAGTTGTTATATATATGCAATAGGAAGTCGTTAGTAACTTTGTTTATTGGAATACATTTGAAAATCATGACGTTCATGTAGCGTAACAAGTTAATTTTGCTGGATATCTTATGTTCTTTATGATTCTTTTTAATAAGTCTTTTTTTCTAAAACTAAGTACATTAATTGGTCAGCAAATAAAAAGCGGCACAAACAACTGTTACCACAAATAAATGTTTATAGACTTAAACAATTTTTGTGGTTAAAAATTTTGTTAAAAGTTTATCTTAATTGACGGAAACTTAAGAGAGAAACGAATAACCAGCCAGCAAACAACTCTATATCAAATGGTCTATAAATATAAATGGCTTAAGAGAAAAACCAAACAGAGTTTCAGACAAAACTAAAGATAAACCAACAAAAAAGTAGCAAAACAAAAAATGCCAAAAGGCGAAATTTTTAATAACAGCAGCGGCACTTATCAAACATTGTTGCCCGTGTTGGCTGTCTATAAGAGTGGCTGCCACACAGTTAAGAAACTGACGCCAAACCGCACGAAATATTAACGCACCCATTAAGACACACCATCTATCTAAGTATATTATACAAACACTTACACACAGTTTCAGTTTCTGTTTAAAGTCATCAGACTTTATGCATTTCATTTATTTTATAAATTTAAGTATGAAAGAGTTGAGTTGAGTTTTGCCGCTTGTTTGATTGGTTAAGAAGGTTAGTTCACATTTGGGGTTTTCATAATCATTAATACGAATGAACGTACACTCACTCACTTACCCAACTCTATTCTAACCAGCTCAGCTGTGGAGTAGTGGTTTTTATGGTTTATTTTAAATAAAAGAAAAAAAAAAGTGTTTTGCTGACAAGCTTAAGGCTACAACATACTCGTACTCTATGGATAATGTCAGGCAAAAATGAGAAATGTAACGTAATGAAAACACAAAAAAAATATAAAAATTAGATTAAAAGTGTATAGAATTGAGAAGACAAGTCATGATAATACTCTTACAAAAGTAATTTGCCGCTTGTATTTTTTATTTTTTATTGTTTATCTCTGTGTTTCTTGTTTTTGTCTCATTTTTTGACTTTGGCTTTGGATACCGACTGACTGACGTTTGTGTCAGCCAAGTCAATCATTATCTGTATAAAGTTGTCTCACAATTAATCCTAATATTTTAGAGTTTTGTTTTTTTTTTTTCTTTTTCTAATTTGTATACACATTTTTATGATGCTTGTAGTTGTAAGTCTTTAATTTTAATGCTTAAAGGCATTTAAACTATTTAGCATGATAAATTTTATTATTATAGTTTTATTTGACTTAACATTTTTGTGGTTAGTTTAGGTCATTAAACACAAACTACTAGTTTATTTTGTTTTTCGTTTATTTTTTTTTCTTTTAAAGGTATAATTTAAATATTAATTTTTATGAAAATCATAATTTAAAGCTAAATGTTTATTATCTATATAGAAATTTATGTTATTTTTTTTTATATTCATACTTACATATGTAATCGCTTGTGTTTATGTGTATCCACTTAAGGCGTGTCTTTTTGTTTTAACTTAATAATATTGTTTGTTATACAGCTTTCGACTTGAAATTTTAACATGCGATTTTCTTGTAGTTTTGGTGTAAATCATTATGTTTTAGCTGTAATTTACAAACACACTTCTGGTATTTTTTTTATTAACTATTTCTTTTATTTAACTATTTAGATAATATTTTAAGTAATAATATGCTGAATTTTGGTCTAGGTTTCTGTTTGCCTATTAAATTGTTTTTATGATCTTTATCTTCTATACTTAGTGGAATGTTTGTAATAAGTTTTTGTTAGATAAATCTTTTCCATATATGTTCGACATTCATTTCAATGAGCTTACTGTTCTTTTTCAAAGGCAGTCATTTTTAAATTTGACAACATCTCAGACAATAGATTTTAGTTTGGACTATGTTCTGGATATCCTTCGAAAAAATTTCTATTGCTAAAAAAATTTAGATTTAATTGAAAAAACTTTTGTTTTGTCTTTTATTAAAAAAAGATTTTTTTGTAATAAATTTAAAAAAACCTGTTCAGTAATTTATAAAAACACTTTTTTGCAATTTATCAAAAAAAGCTTTTTTTTATATGTCAAAAAAAAGCTTTATCAAAAAAAGCTTTCTTTTAATTTATTATTTTTTTTTTGTTATTTCTGATAACTTAAAGGTTTTTTGGTGAAAATATATTTAACTTTTGTGATTAATATTATTAATTATTATTCAGGCTCGAGTTCATTAAATTGATTTCCTTAGATTTTTTTTTTTTAAAAAAAAAAAAAAAAAAAAGCTTTGATATAAGTCCTTGATTCTATTTCTGTAAAAACTGGTGAGTTAAATAGATGATATTTACAAGCGACACTTACATCAACACAAAAGAGTGCTGATGAGGGGGTGGTGGCTAACCCCGAAAATGCATTCCATTCTGCCGTGTGTCTAAATATAACTTTTTCAGTATTCTTTAGAATTATGAAAATTGAATAGAATAAATTGTATTTCTAAGGAAATCAATTTAATGAACTCGAGCCTGAATAATAATTAATAATATTAATTACAAAAAAAGAAAAGTTCGACATAATAACCACTAATATTAATATTTAACTTTTGTGATAAAAAATTTTTTTGTTAAATAATTTTAAATTTATTAAAAAAAAATTTTATTTTGTGAACATATTTTTGAAAAGCTTCTTCATCATAATAATTAACTTTAGTCAAAATAACTATTTATTAAAAAAATAAATTTATAAAAGTTTTTTAAAAGCTTTTTGTCATGAGCTTTAACTATTCTTCATTTGTAAAACTTAACTTTATTAAAAAATAATTTTTAAAGTTTTTTTCAATATTTTTTTCAAAAAAGCTTTAAGTTTTTTTTTTTTTTTTTTCATAAGTATTTATTTAAAAAATTAGTTTAATACAATTCATTATAAGATGTCTCGCGCCACATGTGGCTTAAAGAGACAAGTTGGCAATATTAAATAGACTTTTAATACATGTTACATAAAAAAAAACCATTATTAATTATTTACAATTATTTAAAAATTTGTTTTTTAGTATTAGTAAAGAAGCATTTCTAAGTTTTGCAAAATATACCATTTTATGTTTTTCTTGAATGTTGATAAACGATTGCAGTCTTTCAAGTTACTTGGTAAATTGTTAAAGTTTACACTGCCGGCATAGTCTAATCTTTGTTTGGTAGTTTCCAATCTGCACCTAGGTATTCTAAGATTATAAATGTTTCTTGTATTAAATCTGTTTTGATTTCTATAAAATTTTACGGATCTATGTCCAATATTATGAAGTGATTTGTATGTATAGAACAATATATGTTTTAAATATATTCCATATATAGGTAATGTTGTTTTGCAATAATCCTTGAACAAAGAATATGTATTATGTCTTGAATTTAGATTATACACACATTTCAAAGCTTTATTTGTTGTGTACTGATTGTAAAGACTTTAATTCATTCGACTTTTTATAGGCATATGCTATAGCAAGGTACTCTAAACGACTATGAATTAAGGCATTGTAAATCAACATTTTTGTCTTGATGTTGAGTTTTCTTTTTAATTTAAATAGAACACCGACCGCCGATGCAACCTTAGTTTTCAGTGATTTAATATGTGAATCCCAAGTTAAATTACTTTTTAAAACTATACCCAAATATTTGATTTCATGCTCCTCACTTTTGACATTTCCATCGACATAAATGCTGAAATTATTATTAATGCTATGTGAATGTGGTCTAAAACGTATTAATTTCGTTTTATTTGCATTTATAACAAGCCCATTTATACGTGAAAATTCAAAAATTAAAGCAGAATCTCTCTCCATTTGTGTTTTTAAAGCTATGTCATGTTTGTATTGATAAAATAGTGCGATGTCATCAGCAAACATTATAATTTTACCAGTAAGACCTAGATTGTTGATATCATTTAAATATATCATAAAAAGAAGAGGCCCAAGGACACTTCCTTGTGGAACACCACAATTTATAGGAAGAATTGAACTTCTTTCTCCACCAATTTCAACATATTGTCTCCTATTGGACAAAAAACTTCTAATAAGCTCCAGTTCATCTCCAAGAAAACCATAGTATTTTAGCTTATCAAGTAAAATTTTATGATCAACCAAATCGAATGCTTTGCTAAAATCATAAAATATACCTGCCACCCCACAAAAACCTTTATCTAAACCTTCACATATTGTATTAATTACATTGACCACAGCTTCGTCCGTCCCACTTCCCTTAACATATCCAAACTGATTTTTGCTTAACAAAGACTCATTCTCCAGAAACTCAAGGAACTGAGAATGAATTATTTTTTCGAAGATCTTATCTATAGTTGATAACAAAGCAATTGGTCTGTATTGTTCAACTTTTCTAGAATTGTGTGTCTTAGGTATGGGAATTATTTTATGCAATTTCAGAGCTTCGGGATAGATGGAAGTATTTAACATTGTGTTAAAAATTGTTAATATATGAGGTGATATTATATCACAACAGTTTGTAAGTATTTTCGAAGAAATATTGTCATGACCTGAGCTTTTAGACGTATTTAAAGCCATAATTACGCTTTGTATCTCATTTATGGTTATAGATTTAAAATGAAAACGTGTGTTACTCTGTCTTAGAGTCCTCAATAAATTGCATGAGTCATTAGAATAAGTTGTAATACCTTGTTTTAACAAATTAACCGAATTTACAAAGTATTCATTTAAAAGAGTACATTTCAATTTATTGTCATCTACACTTAAACCCCTGCTATCAACTATGCTGACCACTCTATCATTAGATCGACCCATAACATTATTTAAAAACCTCCAGCAACTCTTTGCATCACCCCCAAATCTTAATAAATTATTTTCATAATAGAAATTCATAGATTCCCTTGTAGCTCTTCTTATTACTTTACTAATTCTCTTTAATCTATCAGCTATACCTGTATCATTTCTTTTATTTCTTCTAAGTTTTAACAGTTTCTTTTTAATTTCCATTAAATTCCATAAATTATCATTTATCCATGGAGCCAGAAGTTATAATACGAATTTTTTCTAAAAAGGATTAATTTCATATTTTCCAAAAAGCCTTTTGGGTATATTTAAATCGTTCAAAGCTTTTGAACGAATTGTCTTATTTTTTACATATGAGTAGCTGAAATACAAAACTCGCTCATTACACATAAACCAAATTTTGGAAAAAAGCAAAAAACATTTAGCGGCTGATAAAATGGACCATATTAGTTGAATGCTTTAAATTCTTCGATGCTACTCCATACTTGACTAAAACTCAACAGTTGAAAAATTTAAATAACTCTAGGGTCAGTGATCGGCGGGGGTTCTGCCCAATAGGAAATGTTAGATCGGTAAAAAAAAGTTATACGTGTCCCGGCGTTTCGCTGGGTCAGATCTAGGAATCGAGAAATATCGATTTTAAATTAGTAAGTGTCTTAAAGGAAAATTTGTAATTAGTTTGCCTTTATCATGCATTTTCACCATCTAAATGTCCGAATATCGCAAAGTTATGTTCAGTAAAGTTGTTAAGCTTAACGCCGGCTACAACATAGTAGTTTTAGAAAAGAAAAAAAAATAATTTTTAAACTGATAACTGTATTCCACATTAATTTCCTCCATATCATGATCAATATTAGTATTATTATCCAAGATCATAGCATTAAATTGTAGGTCATTTTAGCATCTTCAATTTTTTCCAAAGCGGTATTTTTCTTTTCAATTTCAATCTCTACACTGATGAGAAGTAGGTCTGGATAAATTTTATTAATTCTTTTTCCATGCTTCCAGAATGGTTAACAGTCGTTTCAGGGGTTCTACCATTATCATTCTCTTAGAAGTTGTGAATTTAAATTAAGTTGAGCTGGTGTTTTCAGCACAGACGATACAGCAGTTTTCCATTCATATGTATATAGGAACTTCGCTAGAATAGAATAGAATGATTAAAACATTGAACCAGCGAGTTTTGCTACGAAATATGTAATGAGAGAATTTCGAAAATGACTGATGAATGGTATAAATGAAATAAATTACCATAAATTTAATTAATTAGTTAATTTTGTACAGAAAGTTTATGTTAAATACGCTGGAATCATAATTACTTTACCCTAAATTTCTATACACCTCCACAAATTATAGTTAAACTCTGGAAACTGAAATTTGCTTTGTCTTTAACCTATTTCGAAGTTTAGTAAATAGACTATATTTAGCACAAGAAAATTGAAACAGAAACACTTTAAAATAAAAATAAACATTATGGTAACTGCTACCTATTACTTTTAGCTTTCTTACTTTTAAAAGGTCATAGAACCACAAATATAAATTTATTCTGAGTCCTAATAAAATTCTAAGATATTCTAGCTACGTCCGTCCCTCTGTTTGTCTGTTGTAGGTCCTTTCGTAACATATCGTCAGAAGCTACATTTCACTTTTGAATTCGACATAAATTTAGCAGGATATGTGACATGTTTATGGTTGACATTTGTCATAATCGAGAAAAAAAATATGTATATGTGTTTTATTCGAATGTATAACATTTTTGATGTAGATTTCAAGTTAAAATTAAAAAAATTAAGCAATTAAGAAAGTATGGTCGGTCAAGCCCGACCATATAATACCCTACACTAAGTAAAAGAGCAAAAACATTTTTCTTTTAAAATTTCAATAATTTATATTTTTGAGTGATTTTCGGAAGTGGACCTTATATGGGGGCTATGACCAATTATGGACCGATCACCATGAAATTAGGTCGTGTGATTTATGTCTATATTAAAGTTAACTATGTCGAATTTTGTATGTATACCAACATTTTTAAGCGATTTAAGCACGTTAAAGTGATTTTCGGAAGCGGGTCTATATGGTAGCTATGACTAATTATGGACCAATCGTAACAAAAATTTGGTGACATGAATTTTTATATATATAAAACTTATTTGAAGCGGAATTTGTGGAGATACATATATAAATTAAACATCTGTGACCGATAAAGTCCAATTTCGGAAGGACATTTGTATGGGGGCTAGTTGAAATGCTTGGTCCTTGAGCCGAAAAACTGATATGTACCAAATTTCATCGAAATATCTTCAAAATTGCGACCTGTACTCTGCGCACAAGGTTTACATGGACAGCCAGCCAGCCAGCCGACCAGACGGACGGACGGACATCGTTTAATCGACTCAGAAAGTGATTCTAAGTCGATCGGTGGGTGTTAGACTAATATTTTTGGGCGTTACAAACATCTGCACAAACGCATTATACCCTCCCCACTATGGTGGTGTAGGGTATAAATAGTTTATAGAAATAAAAAGGCATGTTACAATCAGACTTAAAATGGCGCTGACTATTATTTTTGTTAATTTTTTTTTTATACCTTCAAATAATCATTTCATCAATATTTGAACATAAATGAGGTGTGGTTTTACACTTTATCATAAGGTATCATGATAAATATTTTTATTAATTTAAAAAATTGTATACATTCCATAGCTTGACAGATCTACTTTTTAATGTTACAAAAATATTTTTTTTAAGATTTCCAGTTAAAATCAGTTTTCAATGTTTTTTATAGATATATTTTTACACATAATCCTTTTACATTTTAAAAAAATTTTATGTCATGTCCTTAATTGCATATAGTCGTTTTATGTATTTTTTTGGTCCTTAAATATTTGATTTTATTTAAGGAAATGTTGTAATAAAACATTTATAGAATACTTATAAAAACAAAACCTCTAAAAGAGGATATACGCATAACGAAACGTGACTTTGAATCTTTATTTTAAAAAAATTTTGGTTTTATTTAAAAACAATATACTACATACTAATCCAACCCACTCAGATACTACGCAAACATAATAAAATAGCAAACTCATAAACAAATGAATGAAACAAACAAAAAAACTCAGTAGCAAAAAAAATAAAGAAAAGAGTTATAAGTCAATAAAAATATTACATTAACCATAAAACCTCATCAAAGCAAATTATCTCATGAAATATTTATACACGTCAATAAACATTTATCATCACTTACAAACATACAAACATACTTGTGTATTTAAATACACACACCCATTATGTTCATGTTTTTGTTCATGAAAATCTCATCCTGGTTTTTTATTATTATTTCGTGAACTCATTTTAACTCTTTTTTTTTGTGAGTGATACTTGGAAACAGAACAAAGAATCATCTTTATTTACATACATACGTAAAAGGATGAATACATCAAGTGAAATATTCATATAAATATACATATATACGTACTAGTAGCTCAGTTGATAAAAAAAACGAATAAAAAATACGGTAATTGATTAACTTTCAACTTGTTTAGTTTACACAAATACAAAACAAGGATTTCATAACACAAATACTTACATTTGTGCAAAATTTAGAAAAATAAAAATAATGTTAAAAGTCATAAGAAGGAAAAAACTGCAAAAGAATAAAACACGTATACAAATTCTCTTAAATGTCAACAACAGTTGTCGCCGTGACATACGACAACAACATAAACATCACTTGTCGCTGCCAATTTGTCACTTGAATCCATATGTTACGTTAAATTCATGATCCAAAAAAGCAGCTAAAGCAGAAAAAAAACATGTGTAAAAAAAAATAAAACAACAACAAGAAGCTTACAGAAATATTTATCGAATACTTGTTAGGAAACGACAAGATGATACCACACTCTTGCAATAATCATTACAAGGCAGGGATCTAAAAGAGTACAATCTAGGTACGAATGCATAGATTCAATACGTAGACAATTAATAAGGATTAATAAGGATCATTTAAGACTTAAAGTTCACAAGAATTTAGTAAATCACACAGAAATCTATGGGAGAGAAAATTGTTGACAACTTGCACCATAAACAAATATCAAAAGGTTTGTATTTCTGAGTTAACGAAAACATACGCACTAGGATGGCCCATAATGTTCCAAGGCTGTGTATAATCTAGTCTACCCTTCACCAAATTATACCTTAAAATAAAATTATTATATATTTTTAGGTAAAAAAATTAAAATTTGTTTTTAAAAAAAGCTAAATAATTTAATGAATTTTTCGGATGTCATTTACCTTAAAAACTAAAAAAATTGTAATATGGTTATTTTCCACGAAGAAAAATATAAAATTTGAATTAATGTAAAATTTTAAAGGTTAAAGATATCATAACAAAATTTAGAAATAAAGTAGATCCAAGTGTCCTTAAATCAATGGCATTTAATTTTTGACATTTTTTTATTCTAATTATCGAAATTCCTAAAACGGGGAAAATATGTTCCAAAAACTGAGTTGTTTTAGAAAAGTGCCTACTGTGACGTTAGTTACCGTGTGATATTAAAAAAACTTTGTAATTATTTAAGCAACATATAGCGTTATACAAATATGGAGCTTTTTGTGGATCAGTGCTTGGCCTTTTTAGAATTTTTTACTCAATCCTAATTTTTTTTTAAAATAGGTCAAGTTTGTATAGGCCTAGGTACACTTAAGGGAGCCAAGTTTTATTTTACACGCTTTTGCATTAAGTTTTCCTTCTGGATCATATAAAAATTGTATATAGTCCCGAAGAATTTTTTTTTTTACGAAAGAAAAAATATATGGTCTTTTTTGGTAAAAACCGTAAAAAATACGGCCCCTTTTACATGTTCCAATTTTGGATGCGTGTAACTTTTTATAGGGACCAGATAATTGTTAGCAAGTTGTATATATTATATTTAGAATTTTATCACGAATATAGCTGATATTTTAAAAATTAATTTGGGCCCTCCTTAGGCCCGCCATATCTAAAAAACCAAAATAAGATCGAGCAAAATTAAAAAAAAATAGATCAATAAACCTAAATATCTCTTCAGATAATAGAGATAACCTAAAGATGTATTTTTTGTAGATCTTCTCAAAGACTATTTATATTTTAAGTTTCAGCTCATTAAGTTCATAAGTAAATGGATATTTGGCGATTTTTTTAAAATATTTTAGACCCGAGGTGACCAACTTTGAGGGGATACGGACTGGCCGCCATTAGCGCTAAAAAGCTGAACAAATGCAAATGAACTCGAAAACACCTCAGCTTCAGCCTTGTGAAATTTCGTAGCAATATATCTAACAGTTCCCGAGATAGCGAATTATTTCCAAAAAAAAAAGTTTCTAAACCACTGTGCTACATTAGGTTTAAAAAAAAGTTTGCCAAAAAAATGATTAATTTTCTATTTGGGTCAAATTTGTCGTCAACGTTAGTAAATTTGTAAATTTGTTGTTACACGAAACTAAATTTTAATTAAACACCTCACTATAGTAAGTCAACAAATAAAATTTGAATTTTAAAATGTGAAATTTGTACTATTGTAAAATCCAGAGGACAACCACACATATCTGGCTGCCAATTTGGTAACAGAACTGCCATATGTAATAGCATTTCTGCAACGACAATGCAACATTAGTTCATTATTTACACCAACAAGTTATTTTCAGGTTATCTTATATTTTGATCCAGAACTTTTTACTGAATTTCAATACCAAACTATATCATTAGTTTTGGTTGTGTGTTTTGGACTTGAGAGTGTTTTACACAGACTGAGCTGTGGTTCTTCAACTTAATTTAAATTTTTATTTTTGTATTTTACTACCAAACATTATTCGTGCATACATAATAGCAATTACCATAAAAACATATTAGATTCAATATGAAATTATACCTTCAAACATCTTAACATTCCTCATACAACACTCCAAATCCAAATCTTCAAGTCATCTTTGACACACACTCACATATTGCGCCACGTCAGCTTGTATACATGTTTGTAATACACATACAAGCAGACATCCATACATACTTTGTCAATCAATTGAATAAATCATTTACAAACATATTGTTGTATACAAGATTTCAAAGAAGTATGTATCAATTCGTTTAAATCACAGATTAAGATCGCATATTGAGATTTTTTTTGTTTGTTATTTTCAAATACAGAAAAAATCAAAACAAAAACAGATACAAATGTTTGAAGTAAAAAAAATATATAGTAATTTGTATACTATCTTTTTAATCTTTTTAAAATGCTGCCACTTCTTTTTTTGTAAACAATTTTTTTTTTATTCATCTTCTATTTTGTACTTAATATTATGGCATGTAATTTGCACTTCATTTAATTTGTATGCTTCATTTATTGCAGAATATTTTGTTAAATTTAAATTTGTTTACTATTGACAGAGAGTCTGTCTCTTAAATCTATTAAAAAACATATTATATATTGAGGATTTTGTTGATGAAAATTTTAAAATTTGAGGATTTTAGTAATAATGCCATAGATAACAGTATGTTGTCTATGCCATTAAATTAATTAAAAATTTCCATATAAATTTAAAAAAGCTATTGAAGTGTTAAGTAATAAATTTCAAAAATGTGGTGATATAATAAATTTACAAATTTTAATATTTACATACATATGTATAGATTTGTAGAAAATACTTTTAGGAATTCCAAAAATTATATGTTTAATTCATTTCATACATAAGGAGTGAGATCGAAAAATTCTTAACATACATATATGTTTATAAAAAAGAAACCACTAAACTTACAGCTTTAATTTTTTTTTTATTTGATTGAAATTATTATTACAATTTACAAAAAAAATTATTTTTATAGTTTTAATCACTAGTGATGAAATTTTGAACCTTTTTCGGAAACCCTTCCATTAACGTTTTTATAGTGCTTTCTGTCACTTTGCTCGAACATGTAGTCCATCTCCGTTTAAAATCTACCACACTTTTGGACACCTTTTTTGTACTCTTCAATTCTCTTTTAACAAGAGCCCAATATCTCTCCACTGGCCTTAGCTCCGGGCAGTTTGGAGGATTTGCCTCTCTTGGTACAAATACCACATTATTGTTCTTGTACCACTCAAGGGCTTGTTTGCCATAGTGACAGGATGCCAAGTCAGGCCAAAAATAAGTGGACACATTATGAAGTCTTATGAATGGAAGCAGCCTTTTTTGTAAACATTCCTTGATGTAAATTTCGGTATTTATAGAGCCCGTTGTAACAAATGAGTGGCTTCTTTTGCCGCAACTGCATATTGCTTGCCATACCAAGAACTTTCTGGGAAATTTTGTCTGCTTTTGGGTCCTAAACTTTTCTTCAACATTCCCTCGAGCATCAGCAACATAAAATTTTTGACCTGGAAGTTGCGAAAAATCTGCCAGATCATACGTTTCGTCATCCATTATGCAGCAAGAATATTTTTTTATAAAACTTGACTTCAATTTCCGTGCTCTGTTTTTGGCCTCTAAATTTTTAGTAGCGTTCCTGTCAGGAACTTTTTGAGCCTTGTATGTTTTTAAACCTGCATTAGCTTTAACTTTTCGTACCAAATAGTCCGAGCACTGAGCTAACCGGGCTGCTTTCCTACCGGATGTGTTGGGAGCTCTTTTGAAAATGCGTTCTATTTTTTTGGCTTTAGAAACATCATGTGGACCATTCCTTCTACCTGAACCAGGTTTTCTATCAACTGACAAGTTCTCCCGGTACTGTTTAATAACATTGGAAACAGTTTGACGGCAGACCTTTGTATGCTTGGCCAACTTTTTGTAAGACCAAGTTGGGTTTTGTTGAAAATATTTAATAATTTCAGTACGCACTTTTTTCTGGTCACTCATTTTAATCAGATTAACAAAAAAATTAATATAATTGACATTACACATAATAACTGACATGTTTTTCAAAGGTAACTTGATCAAAAAAAAATTCAAATAATACTTGGGTTAAAAAATGTAATGAAAAACGTGTGTTAAGAATTTTTCGATCTCACTCCTTATTTGTATGACAGCAAAGATTTGCTTGAAATTTCCTAAGAACTCTAATTATTTACACTTTATCAGTTCTTATATGAATATTTCTATGTAAATATTACACACGGCATGACAATCTCATGTATTTATAGGCTCATTTACCCATAAGTGGTAATGGAAAGTAATTTCTCATAAATCTTTCATGCAATAATCGCTATATTATTTAGTTTTCTTGAAAATAAAACTTAAGTAAACAGTTTAAAATATAGTAGAATTTTTTTTTTTATACTCAAAACTAATTTAACCACTTTTATGTAATTGAGTTGTTAAATGTGTAATATTTCCATGTAAGTGTTATAGAAATTTTGAAATGTGAAATAACACGACAAAAATAAATTAGTATAAATCATAGAAATATAAATACATACATGTATTTATTCTGTAAATTAAACTAAAGGACATTTACCTAATAACCAAAGCATACTTTTAGGCATTTTTAAAAGAAATGAATTTCATAGCGTGAGTTCTTTGTGAAGAAAATATAAGTATTTTAAATAGAACGTTGGTAACTTTAAAACAAATATAAATATTAAAAGAATGAGCGAGCTATTTAAAAAGTTTTATGATAGTGGTTTAACCCTCTAACCGGCCAATTTTATTTTGAGGTAAAAAAATATACCAGTTTTTGTTTAAATATAAAAAAAATACGTTGGAATAAAAAAAAAAAAACAAAAGACAACTGCACGTTCATATTTATCACAATAAGTAAATTGTTTGTCTCTTTACACATATTTACCGTTATAACGGGAGAAATAAGCAAATAAAGCAACATTACATACATTTAACATACCCCGTCTAAAGGCAGCCTGCCGGTTAGAGGGTTAAAATGGAAACCTTTTATTTTTCACTCAATAAAATGTTACACTTCTGTCAAAATTGTCAGCAATATTTAAATGTGTTAAATTTGCTCTCCCTTACCTTTATTATACTTCTGTTCAATTCCATAAAAAATTTCTCTTTAATAACAAAAATTTCTATAAACTTATAACTTTATATTAACTAAATAATTTAAAACACCATGATGTGTGTTTTTTAAAACAAGTAGAAAACTTTTATTATAACACTATACAAATAAATGCAAATACAAAATATATAGTAGCATAAAACCACTCCTTTATTCAAATTTAAATACCTAACTAAAACTTAATGAAAAATTTAGAGCAAATTTTATGTTTTTCATTGCGTTTCACTAATAACAACCTGGTTCATTTGAAATATTTATTAAAAAAAAGGAAATTATGCATATTGCAGATGCTTTGCAATATGTATAACTTTTTTCTTTATTATGGGGGGAGAAAATCTGCAATAAAGTAAATAATTTATTAGCAACATGTTATGTGTTAGCAGAATATAAAATTTCAAATTAAAATATTAGCAGTATGAAACACTGGCATAGTATGAAGTTGGACACTAGAGTTTTGTATATAAATCATTCATTCAGTTTATTATTGACATTTTGGATTTAAGATAATAACCCAAACAGTGGATGAATAAAAATGCTGAAAGATAGAAATAATATAATATTTTGAAATTCATCTTAAATTACGTTTTGTTAGCAAAATAAAATATGCAATTGAAATAATTTTTTGCAACATTTCTGTAAGCTTTTACTGTTAGTAGCTGTAATATGAGCTATGTTACTGCTTGCACAATTTCTATTGCATCCTAGGATGTACAGTTTTTAGCTGTATAGTAACAAAATTAGTTTTAAAATGTAAAAACTTTTACATTGTTGACATGATGCAAAGCATATATGCAATAAATTTAGTACTGAATACTCAGCACAGGGTTAAGAGGGCAACGGTGGCATATTACACCTGTCGTTAGATGTTTGGTATAAAATGTTGACTTAGTCCTAGCATAGTTAAATGGATGTACACGGTCATATTACGTTAAATTTTTACTTATGTTTCTCTTGTATGGTGGACTGCAACTAGAAATAACTATGTTGTAGACGAATTTTATTAAGTCCAGAGATCTGTCTGCATTGGCATAACTGGTGCACTAAGAACTTGTCCTTCAGAGGAACTGAACACTATACTGCACGTTGTTCCAATAGACCTTCATATAATGGCCACAGATGTTGGAGATCGAGAACATATGGCCTCGCTGGGATTCTGGGCCTAATGCTTTCGATAATAATCTCGTGTACGAATATGACACCAGAATATATACAGATGGTCTAAAATGAGCTGCGTTGTTGGTTCTGGTGTTTTCTGCGACAAACTTGGGATAGGAATCTCATACCATCCATCTACCAAATGAATGTAGTGTTTTTTAGGCTGAAGTTTTTGCGATCATTACAGCTTGTAATACATTATATAATCATAATACTCGCAGTAATATTGATATTTTTGTCAACAGTCGGGCGACACTTTTCTCACTGAATGCCTATATAACTTCATCTTCTTTAGTAAGAATGCTCTGTCAAGGCTATTTGACATTACCTTAGTTTGGGTCCCTGCACACAGAGACTACTATGAACAGGCAGACAAATTAGCTAGAATGAGATCTTCTTTGGATATCTCCAATACGGGTTTGAGTTGCAATTTCACTGGGAGCTATTAAAAGTATTATAATCAGATACTTTCTTACAAAGGCTGAGATTAGATAGCGCAACTTAAATACATGTAGGGCAGCCAAGTTAATGTGGCCCTCCACTATTCAGCTGATAACCCGTAACAGAAAGGATATATCAAGATTGCTGGCAGTACTAACGGGGCACTGGACGCTAGGCAAGCAAGTCGCTGAGTGTCAAAAGCCATAAATTCCTAGGAACCACACACAGGCCAACCTTCGTGATGTTGCTGGGTCTAAACTTTACGACCTACAGAGATATCTCACGACTAAAGGTTGGGTCTAACAATCTTTGATAGTCTAGCATACATTACGATGTAAATGACACTACATCTGACGAATGGTGAGGTTGACTTTTCGCGCGTTGTGAACTACCATGTAAACCAATTTCCGTCTTCACTGGGCTGTACATTACATAATTGAAAATATAGGATCTTTTATCTATCTATCCATTAGTTCACCTACAAATCATTGCATGACTATCCTCCTATTTCTGCACTCAGCTAACTGACATTTCTAATGTCTGGTCACAACAATTAGTGTTTTAGTAGTTAGAGCCGATTAAAACCAAATATATATGTGAAAATTTATACATAGCTCATTTTTTTTTTGCTATTATATGTGGCTTTGTGATAAAGCAATAAACCTGAACAATTTCATTAGTTTTATAAAACAAAAAAAAAAATACAATTTTACTTAATTTTTTAAAAAAAAAACCTCTTCATAGAATATAAAATTTGAACCATATTTGACCTATTGGAACCACAATACATCAAAATTGTGTAGTGGTTGAAAAAGCCTCTAAAATTCTTTTGATTTTGTTGCCCTGCGTTTTTATTGATTTGGATTGATATGTATTAATAAAATTTTTCCGATGAGGATAAACACTCTGTAAGTGTGTAAGTAATAATTCTAGAAAATATTGGTATCTAGCAATTGCCCTATCTAGCGCTTTCTAATATACAAATATGGGGTTAAATAAGTGCCGAATAAGGGTTATCAATGTTGGTAATAAATTTGTTTACATATTTACACCGAAAATTTCAAATCGTTCTATTCACAAACCGATAATTATATTACTTCAAAGTATCTCCAGAAATTTCTGAAAAATATGCTGAATAGCAAGCGTGAAATTTGAATAAGAAAAAATATGTTTGTTTACTTAAATTTTTGATTCAATCAAGATATTTTCTCAATCAGACAAAATTTTGTTTGAATTAGGACCTATCACAAAATTTGTAAATTCAAACTTCTCGTTTGAATTTAATTAAATTTTACAAAAATTTAATTGAAAAAAAAACAATATTTTTTTAATTAAAATAATTATGATATTAAATAAGAAAGTTGTTTGAATTTACAACATTGTCTGGTCAAAAAAATAGTTTGTAAGCTACATTGGTATAGAACCAATAAAAAAATATTTAAAAATAATATCACAAAAAAAAAATAAAAAAAAAATTGGAAAATAAAGAAAAAAAAAACTATAAATAAGGAAAGAAAAAGCTAAGTAAAGAAAATAATAAATAAACATCTAAAACAGTGTTTAATGTTTTTAGATGTTTATCATACAGCATACAATTTTTGCAAAGTCTTTGACAAAAACCAAACTACTTATTTCAAAAATATTTTTAATCAAATGAGAATTATATCAACTCATGTTAAAAACACGAAATTACCGAATGAGAGTAAGATGCACATGATAACAACAAACACACTTATTTACTTGCTTGTGTTGTTGTTTTATCCCAAGTTTTGTATTAAAATAAAAATTAATCAAAAACATTAATAGAATCTATAAAAATATTTATAGAAAATAAAATTATTTTCAGACAGGCGATTGTTAGAAAATATTTTAGCAATAATTCTTTCTGTGTATTCTTTATATATTTATGACTACATACAGTGACGGACAATACAATAGACATCACTACATATGAATTCGATTAAAGCGGTAAAACTACAAAATTTGATTTCAAAATTTAAAATTTGTTCATTATATATTAAGTAATGCTCATAACGTAAGCAATAAATAGAAGAAAACAAAATAAAAAAATAACACATTCTTATGTTAAAAACGATATCAAATCTAAAAGAATAAATAGAATATGCGACATTCAAATAGAATCAATCAGTCTTAAAATGATTAAAAATAAAAAAAATCATCATAAGAATTCGTTGTTTTCTTAATATTTTGTTGCATATCAATTATTTCTAATAACAGCATCAAATCTTTTGGGGATTGAATTTAACAAACTTTCGCATGTAGATCGGGAAATTGCATACCATATTTTCTGAATTTTCTACCAAAGTTCTTCCTTGTTTTTCAATTTTTCAGGTCCGAGTTTGTCTTTTACTATTTTCCATAGGATTTAAGTCTAGTTATTGAGACGGCCATTCCATAACATGAATTTTGTTATATAAAAACCATTTTTTGATAAGACCTGATGTGTGCTTTGGGTCATTATCTTGCTGGAAGAGCCATTTTAAGGGCATATTCCATTCTGTATGTGGCTTTATAACATTCTCCAAAATATTTACATACAAGTGCTTATCCATATTTTCTTTAATCCAATAAATTGGACCAACGCAATACCAAGAAAAGCATCCCCATATAATAATATTTCCCCAACCATGTTTAAACGTTTTTGGTTTTTGCCATTTTTTGGGCGTCTAACCCATGTCTTATCATCATTACTAATTAAATTAATGGTCGTTTCGTCCGTCCACAACACATTTTGCCACTTTTATATATTTTCTGGCCCAAACCAATCCTTATGATTGCTCCTGGTTTTAAATGAAATATTGGTAGTGATTCTATTGTAATGTCCGTCACTGTATATTGTAATTCTAAGTAAAAATAACAAATCATGTTTTCCGTGCCATGCAATGATTTAGAAAATAGCAGTTAGAAATAAATTTTCAATACACCAGTAAAATATTTATTCTTTAAAATACACATAGAATTATGTTTTTATTCAACTTTTTGACATATGTATTTTGAAGAACTTGGAACATTACCCCATATTAAATGCACAGAAACTGCTAATGCTTTTGAAAAGTAGACCTTCTTCGTCATAGCCACCAAAATTAAAATTAAATTTAATTAGAGTCACATAAAGGAAATGAAAAGCAAATAAAACTTTTTGGTTTTTTATTTATATTTTTGTTAATGGAAAACAGCTAAGGCTAAATATGTATATAAGCATATGTATAGGTATATAGAATACGTACAAAAAATACTTTCACATACAAGTACATAAGTACTCGTGTCATTATTATTATAATGTATAATGTATATGTGAGCTTATGTTTTGAAAATCCATTTTACTTTAAAAAAAATCTCACTCTTTAAAAGCATTAAAAAATGTTTGCCAAAAAAATAAAAACAAACAAAAACGGAAGACTACACACGCACGAGTACATTTTGAGTTTGTTTGCATGTGAATGTGATGTGGTTGTAATGAAATTTTGTTTTGTCAAGTGCCTCTTTTTTACACATTTTTTTTTCTTTGCTTCAATTGTCCTTGCAGCTTGTGTATGTGGGTGTACGTATGAATTCTTTAAATATTCATGTCTGTGTCATGTTTGATATTCAGCGAGTGTGTATGTGTGTTTTTGTACTTATGTATATGTATTAAAATAATATTAATGTACAAAATATAAATCATAATAATATTAAAAATCACACCAAGGACATAATGCTTTCATATATGTATGTATGTTTTTATTTTTCGTTTTTCTTTTTAATATTCATTTATGTTTTTTCTCATTTCTTGAGTTCTTTGCAAAAGTCTATGAGCATTTTTTTTTATTTACATTGTCGGATAGATTTTGTTTGTTTTGTAACAAAAAAAATCTGTTTCTAAGTTCATATATTGTACTTATTTATATATCTACATATATTTCCAGGAATATGTTTGTAGTCATGCATGTGTTTGCTTTTTTACATTTCATAATTCATCTTTTAAAACTTTTTAAGTCTTAGCCATAACCTTTGGGGGATACAGTATGTCATCATATTTGGAATATTATGAAAGATTAAAGAATGTTGTAATGTCAGTGGAAATATTAAGAAATGGTATTTATTTTTGAACAAATAACCTTTAAATTTTAAAAATTATTGTTTGCAGGTTCATACTACGTATGAATTTAAAACTTTACAAGACGTAGCATTGTGGACATTTAATTTTTTCATCATTGTATTTTTAATTGTTAAACATTTGTTTTTTTACACTTTTTTCCCACCAATTTTGTGGTGATTTTTTTCCTTTAGAAAATTACTCATTGAGTTCCATGTAAGTATGAGTAATAATTCTCTAAAATATTATTTGTCTCACCAATTTTTAACCCCATATACGTATGAGTAATAATACTGCATAATATTGAGTATTGCAATTAAACCACTGCCTACTTTTAGGTGTATTGTTTTTGTCCTATAAACTAAACACAGAACCTCTGTACGTATGATCCGCAAAATATTAAGTACTACTTTTAGGTGCATCTCAAAGTCTTTTTTAAACTTTTATATAAACTTAAAAAGAATTTAATTCTGTAAATATATAAACATGTACTTTAATCCAAATCCTCTTTATTGTAAATTCTTAAGTACATGTTGTCCATTGTTTTAAGATTATTTTTTAAAACCTGTAAAGTTTTCAATTAATTTCTACTAAGTCCTTAAAATATAAATAAATTTTCATAAATATTTATTAAATTCATACAGATATACATAAATCCTTTCCAACAAAGATTGAATTTTTTTCAATCGAATGCTTTTATGCCATAATCCATTATTAATGAATTTTAATTCTTAGGAGTTTCATTAATAAATGTCAGAAAAATATATTATTAGCAATCACTACAATAAATAACAATTTCAAAGAAATGAAGTGGGATTAAAAGCATCAATTTGTTGTATGGAAATAAAGTTTATGTTTTTACTGTCTGTCTGCATACAAATATGAAATTACGCATACTTAAACACTTTGACATAGATTAAAGTCTATAAATATAGACAACATAATCAGAACATGACAATAAATATATTTATTCACATACATATGTACGTAAACATCAAACTTGCTGGTGTGAGTGTTTGTATAGAATTTTTAATTATCAGACAGTTGCTTATAACTGCATAATGAGGACTACTACTATAGACATAATAAACTTGCGGGGTAAGTTTTAGAAGGTTAGAAAAACACAATACAAAAAGATAAATACTAGGCGCCAAATTTCATAAATTTATTTAATTGTTTCAATTACAAATATTTCCAAATCAATAGTTTTAGTTAATTAACAGTTGGTAATTTGAAAAGCGTTTTCAGTTTATCCTCGTTTATATTTTCTCACTTATAGACACATTGATTTAAGTCATATGGGTGTTATTGATGCAAACTTGCCATTGTCATCATTTTCTAAAGCTGTCATTAATCCACGAAGTGCATTTTGTCGTTATGATATCAGCATAAGATGCCTTAAAAAAGGAAACCACAAGGAAAAGTCTGCTTAAGCGATAAGTGTGATAAGTTAAAATTCGTAGTTGTATTTCTTAATCATCATGATTATGTTAAATATTAATAATATATGATTAAAGAAAAAATTTAAGAGTTCAATCCAATATGAAAATAAGGCATATATAATATTTAATATGTCTTTGCTTTTTCATTTATTTTTAATGTCATACAGACATCTGATTTTTTGAGTATTCTTGTTGAAATGCGAAAAAATATAAAAATAAATAAAAGAAAGTAATAGTACTTGCTTTTAGTGTCCTTGTGATAATTTACTTGTAACTTAAGTACAGCAATGTTTTTCCTCTGTGCTGTTTTTTTTTGTTGCTCTTCCGCTGTAATTTACAGTAATACAACAACTACAATAACAACAAGCAAAAGTAGTTAATGCGTTTACATTAAGTGTATATAAGAATATGGGCATATGATGATATAATATCAAACACAGTGTGGTGTAAAATTAAGGCAAGATGCATTAAAATGATTGATAAAGTAGGTCAAGTCTAATAATGTAAGTTTAATTTAACCCTTGTATTTGCAAATTTATGACAATGACGAAATTTTAATATCAATTTCCATGCAATTGATGTGAAATTTACAATTTTGTGAATGTCATAATGTTCAGAATACGGAGTAGGTTAAATTTAATATATTTCTGTTACAGGATCAGAGATGTTAACTATCACATAATAAGTATAATAGGACTAGATAGAAATGTTATGAAATATGATAACACCTAAGTAAAAACATGAAATCTGACATCAACATCATTAGGTCTTACCACCATCATGGTAAAGAATTACTTCCAGAGCATGATATTGTAATGTTTTGTAATTTTACAGTATTATACATTTAATTACTTAGAGGACGATATCAAGTATTTCCTTGAAAGACTGATGTGTTTGAAATGAAAATTTTGCAGATTTTGTTTAAACACATGAACAATCATAGCACAGCTATGCTTAATTTTTCAACATTTTTTTTACTTCACCATCTGAAACTTACTAAACTACATAAAAATATCTCTCTAGTAAAACAAAATTAACAGCATTTTTGCTTTATGCTCTGAACAGTGCAACTTTAAATGAATTTATTTCGTTTAAAGAGGAATTCATAATAATCGCCAAAATGTCTCTTTAATATTGAACTATAATAAAGTTGAACAAAAAAAATTCGATTTTTAAATTGTCATTCAACAAACACTAATGTGCTAATTACGTGACCTAAGCTGTATAGGCTGAACAAATTTAAGTGTAGTACATATAGAAAACATGAATGGGTGGTTTTGTTAACGATGGTAAAATTCAACATGAATATTTAACATTTAATCATACAAAAAAATTAAAAATATATGAGGACTCTTACATACATAGTATGTATAACAGTTTTAAGTATATAAAATAATACAACAACAAAAATAAACTTAATTCATGCGTATGTTGGAGAGAATGTTGAAAAACATTGTAGCAAAAATACATACATACTTATTGTACATAAATTCCAAATGAATATAAATACATATCGTTAGCTTAATATAGAAAGGCCCTAACTCTGTTTTTTTGTAAGCTCAGATTTTCGTTTATTTCGATAAATTGTCGGCTCATATATCACATTTTGCCAAAAAAAACTCGACTTAAAAAAACGCGATTTAGGCCCTTTTCATAGTAATGATCTGTATGTGTAAGAGTAAATATTCTCATAACCAAGAACATTTATTAGACTGGCTCTCGAAAAAACACGAAATATAAATACGAAAATAGAAATAATTTTTAAAAAATTTGAACCTTAAGTAGTGTCCAAAAATTAAAAAAAATCAATTTCATTTAAATTAAAGAAGGACTGAAGTAAATGTATAATCAATAACATTTGTTTATGATTGTATAAAAAATCGATAAAGGAAGTTTGAACAGGTCTAATGTTTGTATTCATATGGGCAATTCCATTGTGTCGCACGGGACATTCGTACACATTTAAAGTGAAAAATAAGTCAAAATAAATAGAATTTTTAGTTTGACAAAAGGCTTAATTTATAGCGCTTAATTAGCCCCATAATTGGTGCTAAGTTTGATTTAGGGCAAGTTTTCATTTTCAAGATAATTGCAAAAAACCGAGGCATTCGCACGGGACAAATACAGAAGTCAATTTCGCGGCCAACCAATCGAACGCCAATTTTCAGCGAAACCAGAGGCAATATTTCAATGTGACTAATTTTAGAATGTAGTTCATTGATGTCTCTTAAAAATGGTTTTGATTTGACGCAAAAATTAGTTATACTTTTTTTTTTAAATTAATTTTAATCACAGTCGCACGGGACATGTCGCACGGGACATTTTTTTCCATCATTATATTAATGTAGTTTCTGTTGCTTTTTTACGAAATAGTATGTAAACAAGCTTAGTATAAATGTTTTTAAATTAACAGAAGTATTCAATGTATTTTTTTTTTTCAATATAATATCAAGAAAATAAAAACGTAAGAAAAATATTTAGTACGAATAAGCACCTGTCTATACTTGACAAATATTTATTATAACAATAAATGACATTTGTTTTCAAAACAAAGTTGTCTAAGTAAAAGCACTAACAATTTGTTAATAACGATGCAATAACACTAAAAAATTATAATTTTTTATCTTGACAACAATTTTGAGGTTTATCATTCAAAAAAATTTATCAAGTATAGACATAGGGCAAAGTATTGTATATCAGTAAATACAATAAAAAAATAAATTTAAATGAAAGTAGTTTCAGGAATATCAAACCGATATTTTTTCCAGAATACGCAGTTCTATCTGCTTTTCCTTCTTGCCCATTGCAACAAAAGTAATCCAATTGCGCTATATCTGGAATGCTTTTCACTACTCTCCATTTTTTGTCTAAATTATATAACAAAGAATGCTTTTGAATTTGATCAGACGACAGACGATATAATTTTACAATATTTATGTGATGTTGTGCATATTTACATGATTTATTTCATTTACATATGTAAGAAAAAATAATTTTAAAATTTTTAAATTTCACACTTACGATGTCGCACGGGACAAACTTTATATGAGTACCAAAATCATAAATGTTCTTATTTTTCAGTAAAGTGTCTTTGATTTTAATTGTATTAAAATTCTCTGTTTGGACTCAATATTTGATAATCTTTCTGCATGTACTTTCGACGCACTGAAACCAAATGTTGTTTTTCAATGTCGTACGGGACATCGAAATATGTGATAATGCAAAGCAAAAACTTAGTTATTTTCAATCGAATAGTTTCTTATGCATTCTATTTTCACTCCTTGTACCCTCAGGAAGATTTTAGATATCAAAAGTCAATACATAATGTCTCGCTTTAAGAACTTGTATCAAAACAAAATGGACATTATAAATATTCAAATCAGAAAAGTTGCCCTTGGTCGACTTTGCATTCGAATATCTCGAAAAGGGTGGTCCTTTCGGTGGAAATTCCCATATATAAAATTCGTGCTATTTTCATAACATCTGCGTAAGCCAATGTATGTTATTGAGGATGTTAATGTATGTAAATCTGCGTATGTTGTTAATTTGTGTGTTGTGCATGTGTTAATGTCAATATTTGTTATTATTTCTCTTTCTTTCTCTACCATATTATTTTTATTTAAATATCCTTTTGTATTTGAGTGTATTATATTAGTGCATGCACGAGTTGAGGAAGATTTTTGTAAATATGAGCACTAGTGTGGCCCTTAAATGGAAGTTTTTCGATTTTCGGTGGTCCATGGTAAACTTTTTACCAAATCGTATAACGTTTAGAGCTTGCTATATTCGAGTTTTGGGTCAAAATTTAAAAAAAAATTGCTAACAAATATATTTTGCGTTTCATTTACCCATTGCTCATACAATTTCAAATCACAAATTTTACATTTTAAATTTTTTTCTTAACGAAATTTTCTTCTGTTTCTAATAAGTGATAATTAAGTATTAATAAGTAAGAGTGTTATATTCGCCTGCGCCGAATATTGTTACCCAACATCAATATGTGACAATAATATGAGTTATATGCGTTGCAGGGTCAATTATGGATTGAGCCTTATAAAAGATTTAGCTTCGTATGAGCAATTCCATGTCATTGTACGTGACATTTGTACGACTTTAGAGTGGAATAGATTTGGCAAAATTAAGAGTATATGAAAAATAATTTGGTCTTTATGTTCCATTCAGAGGTTACTATATTTTAAAAGAATAATAAGTTCTTTCGAAACATTGTTGTCCAAAATATCGAGCGAAATAAGGGCATATCGTACGTGACATAAAGCGGAAGTAATTTTAAGGTACATGCAGAAATATGAGAAAATTTGTGAATAGTTTCTTTTAATTTATTACACTAAACCAAACATTTTCCATTACAATCCGTCATATGTAAAGAAAAACAATCTTTGGATGATTTTATAATAAATAAAATTTAATATCGTACGTGACATACCGTATGTGACAGAGTTTTCTCTTATAGTAAACCAATATATATTCTGTGAATATATGTATACAAAAACTAAAAAAAATAAATAGAAAATATATGTTCGGTTTCAATAAACAATTTGATAATAGCAAAAAAAAAACAATCAGAGTCAAATTCATTTCATACTACATGCTATTTGGGAGCCTAGTTTTCGCCGCAATCATAGGGGGAACAATACAATTATATTAAAAAATTAACTATTATTTTTGCACATAAAATGTTGTAATAAGCTCTAAATACTTCACATAATATCACATAATAAAATTTTAGTGTTTTCTCCTATTCAAATTATCTAAAAAAAATTTCAAGGGTTTTTGTTTTTTCAGTCGTGGTTGTCAGTCTCGTGGAATTGCCCATATGTAATTTGTTTATGTCCAATTTCATCACAGCATTAATTACACTCTGCTACAAAATAACATTTTTTGTGAGAACTTGAAAAGCGACTTAAAGGGGTTGTACACCCTCAAAATTTTTAGTTATTTATGAAAAACCGTTTTAGGGTAGGTCGAAGTACTTTAGTACCTCTAACTCACACAATTTTAGACCGATTTCAAAATTTTTAACAATTATGGATAGGCAAAGAATTAAGCTTTCATAGAATGTATGCATAAAATGTATATTCTAAAAAATTGTGCAAGTTTTTATAAAAAGTTTAATTTTATTTTTTATTTTTTTCGTAATTTTTAAAATTCAACAATAGTTATTTTATTTATTTTATTTTTTTTTCTATGCAAACCTATTTCTTCTTGCACAGTGTTTGGAAGACAATTTCATATACACAAAAATGGGACATCACTTGTTAAAATCGGTTTATATTTGCAAAAGTTATTAAAGTTTTTCGAGTTAAGTTCGAAAAAATTTACCTTGTAAATTAAAATTTTTACAAATATTATTTTTTAATTTTTTTTGGTTTTTTTTTATTTATTTTTTTTTTTTTTTTTATTTCTTAAGTAGAAATTTATAACCGGTTATGCCTAATAGGGCTAGGTTGTTGAAAATAAATAAATAAATTTATTTATATGCGCTGGGGAGAAAATACTTACCATGTGAATAATTAAAACCATGTTTTATTAAAAACTAAATTTCCTCTATACATTCGTATAAATTTTTATAAGCTTTTATATCAAAATGAGCAATGAAAAGCGACTAAAATTAAAAAAAGTTGATTAATTTTGTTTTTCTTTTAGATATTCTTAGCAAAAACAATACTTATAACTTACTTAATGTATCAAAAAATGCACATCATTTTAAAGCCTAATCAGTTTTCTATCCATATCAGTTAATAAATTTAATGTCGGACAAAAATTAACTGCGCTACAGTTCGATAAGTCGACGAACATCAATGGATACGTTTTTTTTAGAATAACTTCTGAATTGGAGGGTGTTTCTGGAATTTTTAGACACAATTTGTAATGTACTCATATAGCTGTGACCTATAACCCACGCTGAGGGGGACCTTATACATAGACTGGGGATAAATGTTTCCCGATTGTCACCTAACTTTAGAGTATAATTTCAGAGTACTTATAACTAATTTATGCAAAATTTGATAGGTATTGCTGCATAATCAACATATTTAGCTCAGTTGCGCCCTATAGTGATATTTTAGAGTTTCATACGAACCCAGAATATATATCCTTTTTGGAATGACAAAATCGGTAGACCTCACATCTTTTTAAATGTTAGCATTGAAATTGATTTTTAAAGTAAGATTGTTAATATTAGTAGTTCTTTTGTCGAACTTCTTATGATCCAATAGTATATACATATAATTATTCGGGCTTAAGTTTATTAAATTTTTTCCTAACGACATCCGATTATGCTTAAATTCCATGCATTCGGTTTCTAGATGACGGAAATAATTTAAGGTCCAGCCTAATGCACATTCATGAATGAATGTGTTTATATTTGTAGGCATTCGTATGTGGTTTTTATAATATATTTAAACTTAATGATTTTTTGGTTTATTTTCTTTTACTTATTGCGAAAAAATAAACGCAATTTTTTAAACAAAATTAAAAGCAGGTACTTTATAAAAAGTTTAAGTAATGGAGAAAAAATACAACTTACTAGAGGGGAAATGAAAACAAATATTATATGTTCTTCAATTATTTAAATACAAGCATTTAGCAAAGTATGTACTTGATGTTTTCTGAATACATAATTCAGCGTAGTGGAAAGAAATTAAGGCTTATTATGCCGCAATTATTCTGATTTAAAATGTTGGTGGCTCAAGTGCTTTCCAGAACATTCCTTTATTAACCTCGTATTACAGCCGAACGTCAGCATGGTTAATATTTAATAATTATATAAGTTCGGATTGTTACAATCAGTCTGATTTGGTTCTTTAAAATCCTTGGTCAAATATTGAAACTTGTTCTGAGTTTCAACTTTTCTTAACATCTCTATACATTTGTAGCTTTAAATTTTTTGAATTCCATAATATTTTTATTTATAACCCTTTCAATTTTTGTGTAAAGAAATTTTCCTATTTATTAGATAATTAATATATTATCAAACCGCTAACATCTAATTATATCCTTGACCCCCCACAACAAGATATTGATTTTTCTGGTTCTTTGTTACAACACATGTATGTATGTCTAGCTATTGTTTTTGTTTAATAAATAAAATTTGTTGTTATATTTTTTTGGTTAATTAAGAAGATAACAAAACAATATAATCCTTTCATAATATTACACATATTTTCCACCAATAAAATGGGTGTGTTAATAAATTCAACTTTTAGTCATTAAACATTTATTAAGACAAACAAAACATATCTAAGTTTTATACCCATACATGCAGACATATGTACTTACGTCCCAGAACCCAGCAGATAAGCAAGTAGTCAATGTATCTTTTAAAGACAGTAATTGTTACAAATGTCTTATCACCATGTCATTTGACACGTATGTGTTCTTTGTAGGTTAGAGTGAAGACAACTGGTTACTTTATACATCCCAAGTAATCTAGCATGAAAACAATTGTCACTTAAGTGTTTCTAAGTAATCTGGAGTGTAATCACTTTAAAAGTTTTGTGAGTAATTCGTACAAACTGGTTTTATACAACATTTTTTTGATATAATACTCATACAGTTTATTTTTGCTTAAGTATACTGATATCCCATGCATGAAGTCCATAGTCACTTTAGTGTCTCTTAGTAACCTATAGTGAAGTCACCTTAAACGTTTATTTTGTACTAAACTTTAGAAAGCAATTCAATGGAGAGTTGTCGGTGGAAGGTTTGTTTACATGCAATCCTTTATTAGAGTGTCGTTTTAGCCGACTATTTGTGTTCAATTAGCATCCGTACATGTTAAAATAACTGGTTATGTAGCTGATCAAGTAACCAGTTGGGTAGCTAGTAAGGTAACTGACGCTATTTAACCAGTATATGAATCCAATGCGTTGACTACTTTGAACCAGCTATTAGACAGCCTCATTGTAATCAAAAAGGGTTAATTGACCCCCAGATTAGGATATGCTCGTTTTAAAATAACTAGTCACGTAGCTATTAAAGTAACTAGTTCCCATCCAAAATGATAAGTAAAATCAATAGTTTAGGACTGCCTCCTAGAACTGCTGGGATATCAAACAGTATGTATGTGTCTCACACATGTGACACTACTTGATGATGTTAACAAACTTTGTAAGTATTTATACTATATATGTATGAATGTATGTATAAAACACATATATATTTACAATAAAACTGATTAATATTTAAAAGCGCGCCTTTGTTTATTGCTGGCAATTATCTAGATATTAAAGACTCATTAATAAAGAATGGTTCCGTTGGTTATTGGCTGGTTTTGATGTTTTGCAAGTTGCATGATTAATAAACATTCACATATGAGAGCGTATAACTAGTGGCTATATATGATATACACGCACTTTTACATATTACTATACATACGTATATGAGGTAAATCAAAAATTTTGGAAAATTTGACTAACAATATTTTTGAACATTTTGTTCATATGACACGAACGTAATCTTTCTCACTGCGTGCAAAAATTATGTTGAAAATTTAAAAAAAACTTTCTTAATTTTCTTAAATGCATAGTTTTTGCTTAAGTGAAATTAAAAAGTTGTCAATTCTCTCGGATCTATAAGCGTTTGTTAAAATATTTATTACATATTATTGGGTGTCAATAATAGATTGCGTATTTTTGAATGCGGTTTTTGTTTTCAATAACATAAATGTAATTTTGAAGGGTACATATCTCTTATTTATTCTCACTTAGTTATTGAACCAAAGTATACCAAGTAGTCCGACTCTTTGACAGCAGTACCTAACTCTAAACATTTGTTAGTAACAAAAATGTACATGTGTTGGTACCTTTTTCATTTTCACCAGACACACAGATTTCTATAAAAATGTTTAAATTTGAATTTATTTAAATTTTGTTCTATTTAAAAATTTAAACTCTGTTCTATAAATTAAATTCTACCACAAATAAGGCGCAATTTACATTTCAGACGTCTGTTTTTTCGAATTCCATTTTGAGAATCTTCCAAAAAATCATTAACATTTACACGGTGATTTTTTACATGAAATTATATTTGTCTTGTTTTTGACATTTAATTATTGATTCTCTTTAGTTGTTTATTCGTAATATTTTTTTTAAACGAAAACATCTTATTTGATTGTGGAAAATAAATTGGACAATTTTTTAAATTGTTTTTTAAAAGTAAATTCAAAATGTGTGATGAAATAATTGAAGAAATTTTTGATTTAACTGAAAAAAATTTTCTCTTTTAATATAAATAATGTTTTCACTTCAAAAATTATAAAACATAATAAGAAGAATACGAATTAATGTAAAGAGGAATGTCAAAAAGAAACATAAAACATTCTTCTCTACCCCGCGCACTACCAATCATCGACAAACATGAAAACAGACGTCTGGGCAAACATGAAAAAAAATCATCGTGTGAATTGCGTGTAATATTGTGTGTCAAAAATTAATAAAAAATATTTTTTTTCATTTGAGCAAATTTTCCGTGTTTTGGAAATAAAAGTGTCCTGCAAATTATTTAAAAAATTCGCCAAATATTGTGTAGAAGTGTAATAAAGTGGTTCGGTGTAATAAAGTGGTTCGATAATTTCTAGTATTCGTATATAGAGTAATTTTAAAAAATAGAGAGTCGGACTACTTAGTATACTTTGTATTGAACATTATAGTGTAAACAGCTTAGTTTTTTTTTTGCGTCCAAAATGTCGAATTTTGTACCAACGAATCGTCATATGCGGAATGAGTTGTTTTACTTCATTAATTTGAACAAAAGTGACTCTGAATCATACTGATTGCTCTTCAAAGCTTACGGTAGATGTGTTCCATCGATTTCAACGTGCGAGAGATGATTTGTTCGGTTCAGAAGTGGTGATTTTGACACCAAACCGAAATACACCAAAAATAAAATTCTTTTTTTTTGCACGAATTCGTCAATAGCAAGAAATGTATAATGTTTAAAAGTAAAAAAAAATATTCCAAAAAAATTAAGTAAATATCAATGTTGATTAAAAATGTACAATAGTACCATGATACAATAACTGTAGAAGGTAGAATCACTAGGGAGAGTTTTCAATATTTAGACCTATAACGTCAAACTTTGATTTTGATTTTTTCATATTTTCTTTTGTTTGACGTTACAAGAATTATATAATTGAGAATTTATTTTCTACTGAGTGTACCTTTCATTGTTGTGTCATGCAATAGTACAAAACATACTAGTCATGATAGTTCTCCTTCATATTACTCGATTTAAGTTTTTCAAAAAATAATTTGTAGTCGATTTCTAAATTTGTCCTTGGTTTAACCTAGATCTGCCACTATTTACATATGAGGAGCCGCAGAACAAGATTTACTTTTTTGTTCATTTAAAATTTTTGGGAAATTGAGTTTTATTTATTTCGCACCATTAAAAAACAGCACGAACCTGGAAATGAAATCAAAAAAAGAAAATTTTGTTAAAAAATAAAGAAAAAATTACGTTTTGTTAAAAACATAATCAAAAAGTATTTTAAATTAATCTTTTTAATCCTGATCTAATATATAAAAATATTACACATAGAAATTAAATATTTTTTTTTTTTCGTTTTTTTATACGTTTTGTTAATCACACATTTCTTTAGAACCCATTACTTAGTAAAAAAGTTAAAAAAAATTTTGCAAACTTGATTGTTTCTAAAAGATTTCAGCCCAAATATTATAAAAATACCAAAAAACAAATTTTTGAAAAAATATCCTAATAATATTCCTATCCCTAATAATATCCCTAATAATATTGTAAATAGTACCAGGATTTGTAGAAAAACATTGGTGCCAGAGCTATGGTTAAATGTTATAAATTATGGAGGAGTATGTATTCAATACTTTCAAATTCGAAATATAATGTGATATTTTTAAGAATTTTTTTTGAGATTATAAAAGTGTATTCTGATTGATAAAACTGTAAGTCCTTAAAACATTTTAAATCCCACAGGATTTCGGAATCAGCTAAATTAAAACTTTCATTTGATACTATGTTTGATGGTATTCATATATGGCGGCTATTGTCTGTAAGCTGTAAGGCTGTTGTCTGTAAACTAAATGCGGTAAATTTGATTTGCACTTGTATCATAATTATTTAGATGCTATACAAATTTTCAATATCTAGTGACTCTATTTAATGTTGGATTTCATCATTAATTTAGATACTATTAGTACATATAGCATGTTTTCAAATTATCAACTTTTAAACGACCAGTAAATAAGATACCGATATTTATCATTGATTCTTTCGTTTTGAAACCCAAAAGAATCGTGTAAACTGAATTCATATGGCTATATATACTAGCGATATGTAAAACTGTTGATTTTCCTCATATATATGTGTCTATATTTATATTTATGTCCTTGCAGATGTTAGAGGAAGTAGTCAGTCATACTTACATATATGACATGTCTATGGATTTAATAAACTTTATCTATAAAAATCAAATACGAAACAAGTGCATACCAGTTGGAAATTAATTAATTACAGATAAATTACGTCGAATATTTTCTGAAAATAGAAGTGTAACTTATGTAACACACATTTTTTAATTGTAACTTAATACAGACTGAAACCCACTTATATTTATTGGCACCCAATAAGCACCAAAGCCCCAAAAATTCAAGCACTTAAACATTTTGTTGGAATTTGACTTGAATGCAAATGTAATTATGCTTTAAACATGAAAAACATATGACTTGAATTTATGTTATCTTTTTACTGGAGAATGATATTGAAATAAAGTGTTTATTTCAAGGCTTGAATTACACTTGCTTTCAACATGAATTCCATTAAAAATGCTTATTGGGCATAATCCAAATAATTAAACATTATTTTTGAAAAATAATTTCCGACTGGGTATGCATCCTTACATATTAATATAAAAATTACATTTTTATTTTATAAGCAAAATTATATGTTTGACATTAATTTCATCCATTGTATGTGATTGCATGTGTAAGGTTATAAATATTCTAGGCTGAGTGTTCGTAAATATAAGGGAATGTCATATTGTATATATTCAATATATTAAATTGGAACATGTCATTACTATTCGATAAAAATATCTTTATACTCATACAGAAAGCAGACACATATAGAAATATTTATGCATATATGTATTTCATATACTTAACTTTACTCTCACTTGTCTATTACGTATTTTAGAAAGAGTTTACCAATAAAATCATTTCAATAAAAGCTTAATAATTAAGATATTGAGCTGAAATCTAACCAGATAGAGTTGCTATGTTAAGTTTAATTATGGCATTCGATCCTCTTTCACATCTAGTTTGCTGCGATCGTTTCATTCAATAACGGAACGTTAACATTTTCGTTCGATATTGTTCGTTACCTCAACGATCGCAAGAACATCAATATATTCTATACTACTGGTCTGATTGAACACTGATGTATAAACAAATCGCAAAGGAGGACAAAATATGTTAGAATAGAAGGTGACATACAGGCTGTCAAAGTCGATCACGAAGTTTACTTTGGTATAAAGCAAATAGAAAACTAAGGAAAAGCTCAATACTAATAGATTATATAATATCATAATAAGATAATATGATTGTGTCCAATCACATTATGATTCCAACTCAACCATAACATGGACATGTAAAAACAGTATAGCTATGTAATCATGTTATGGTTGCAGCTCAATCATATTATGGTTAAGCCCAAACACATTATGATTTATTTTACATCGAGTAGATGACGTGACCATGTTATCTTATATAATGTTATCTTATTATAAAATCAAACATATTTACAACTCTACATTCCAAGCAGCCCCTAATGTTGTAATATTCCATAATTAATATGATATTTAAAAAATTGGAAAGTTAATCCTAATATTTAAGCATTTGAAAGATTTAAGAAATTGTTTGTTAATTTTTATTTGAGTAGGATAATGAAAACACTTTTTTCTATGAGTCGGTCTATTGTCTGTCTGTAGGGATGATTTTTATTGCGGCAAAAGCTTTTAAAGTTAAGAACACCTATTCAGAATTTTATTAAGGTATTTATAGACGGCAATACTGAGTATTAACACTTTTCAAATTTAAAATATTATTGAAACCAGTCGGCAAGGCGAATTTATTTTACAGGTGGCGTTAACAGCACAGCTGATCTACTTTTTTTCTTCGCCTTGGGGGTCGACTTGTCAAAAGTTGTATACAGGCGAATTTGTTTTATGTCAAAAGTTGGTTTTTGTTTACATTTTCAATTTCAAAAAAAAGTTACTTTCAAAATTAAATTATTTGAAATTTATTTTTGTGAAAATAAAATAAAATCAACAATTGCTGCATATGCAAAAAAACAAAAACCGGGAAACGGTAGCTTCTTTCGCATTCCAAGTGATGACCGCCTGCTTAAGTGGAGCTAAATTTGTTGTCTGGACTTCTCCCGACAAGCTCTAGTTTGCTCGGACCACATTGCGTTTCGCAGGCTTAGGCACATCCTATTTGGATTCACATCTTGTTGGAGCTGTCCGCCTTGGAGTTCTCTTATTTTGCACAGCAAACCATTTTAAAAATGCTATAACAAGGATTAATTACTTTTTTATTTTTTACTAAATTTATTATTTTTGTTTGTTTGCACAAATTTTTGATTGTTTGACATATTTTGTTTTGACACATTTGCCCCTCAAGCAACAATAAAACACAATGTTGTTTTTGCTATGTTGTACTTGTTGTAATATCAACGCCACCTGTACAATAAATTCGCCTTGTCAGTCGGTATTTCAAAAAATCGTAGTATTACAAATATTTTATTTCTTTGTTGATTGATGTTTTTCTGAAAATTTTATTTTTATTTTATATTTTCTTGACATTTTTATTTGCCTTATTTGTTTTTATATGAATTGTTTTAAACAAATTTTCAATACCGACCGTAAATCAAAAAAATCATTTGTATTTTTTGAAAATCTAATACAAATTTTGTTTAGACGATGAAATTGTATTATGATACTTGAGTTTTTGACAAATATTAATACTCAGTATTGCCGTCTATAAATACCTTTAATAAATTCTAATCATTTCTATATGATTAATTTTTATTCTTTGACTGGCGTTTTGGCATTGTAAGCTTTAAGAGTTTTACAAATTTCAACGATATCGAAAAACATAAGCACCCTTTAATAAAAAGTTTACTCTTTCATAGCCCCAGGATATTTTTTGAAATGCCTGTATTATTTTTTTGATAAGCTTTGTTATAAACTATTTTTTGCTTATTAATAATATGCACTGAATTCAAAAGAAAGTACTTGAAACATGTTTGAAAGTTGTCTATTCGTAAGAAAAATATCGATATTTAAGTATTGTTGAATATTTTACTAAATTCATTAAATTATATTGCCTTAAACCATATTTGCTTAAAAAAAATATTTAAAAACGAAAAAAATATATTTATTGCACATTTTTAATTTAAAACTTCAAAGCTATTGAATGTATTAATATATAATTACTTTTGCCATTAAATGAACGGGAAGTAATTATTTTTAGGAAAACGGGTATGATAAAGTAAACGATGCAAATTAATGTCAATGAAAATAATATCTAAATAAAAGAAAACATTAAATAAATAATTGTCATTTTCCAAAAAAAATCATAAAAATAGACAAATGATTGATTTCAATTATAGTACATTTATTATGACAAGGCTTTGAAATATAAATTTATTTTAAATTGAGTAAATTATCAGACAAAAAAGGTTTCGGTAGAAAACAATTTATACAAACATGTGTATCGGTATTAAAGGAAATTCTTTTAGCCATACCTTTTTAGTATTCCTAGAAAACGATTAGGCAGCCATCAGTTCAAAGAATTTGAGTTTTATTTACAATAAAAAAAAAATTATTTCCTTTGTTAAATTTTTGTCAGATGATGATTTCTATTAAACAGTAAAACAGTTTAGTCTTAAATTATATTCTTTGAGCTTTTAGATTTCAAAATTTCATGAAATTTCTAAGCTGTTTGGTTGTTATATTGGGCTATTGTGTAACATTTCGAAAAAGAACCTTCTAAGAAATCAAATGTTAAATAATTGGGATTTATCACAGAAGCTTTAGCCTAAATACATATTTAATATTTTTCTTATGCATTTTTGAAAATGTTTAATATCTACTGACATTTGACCCAATCTAGGAAGAATACAATATATACCTTATTTTTACTTACACTTCCTTTCAATTCACCAAAATTCTGTTTAATTCCAAAATGCAAAAAAAAAAACATTAATTTTCATTAGCAATTGCTCTTAAAAATTCCACTTAATTAACAGAAACACAAAAATTTTTCTTTGTTATTGTGTAATTTTTGCCATCGTCATTGTTATTTTTCCCCCCGAGAACACAAAAAGTTAAAGCCAAATATTTCGCAGTAAATAAAATTGATGCCATGTTTATTTGTGCTCAGATTTCTGCGAATTATTTCCAACAACTTAGCTGTCAAAGGAAATATTTGGCAAAAGAAACTGTATGTAGTGGTAACAAATTGAAATTGTAGATGGCTTTATAAGCTTAAATGCCTTAATAAACAAGAGTTACTCTAGTGACAAGTATATTTTTGTAAAATTTAAAATTATCAAAGCTTTGTATTTGCTAAATGAATTTTGAAACTAAATTAATATTTAAAAGAGAAGAATCCACGCCAAATTGAGCGCTAATTGTTATTTTCGGATTTATCATTTCCGATTTTCAATACGAATTTTTTTGTTTTTTGGCTTGTGAACCTTTCAATTACAATTGAATATGTGTGGCATTGTTTTTAGATCTATATATATAAATATGGATGTTTGTATGTATGTTCCCAAAACGGCTAGACCGATTTTGATTAAATTTTCAGGCAATCTTCAGAAAAGCTCTCTATTCAGATTTTTGATATTCGGTCTGTTGTTGGAAGGGCGTGGCAAAATAAAATTTTTACACTATACCGCTAATGATAAAAAAAAAATATTGTATAATTGTTGATCGATCTTTTCATCAATTCTTATAGATAGTTTATTTAGTTTCCTATATACAGGCTTCAAAGTCAGTGATTGATTTAAAAAAAAAATAAAAAATTAACTTTTTCCAAAAAAATGTTTTCTCAACCAAAAAAAATTCAGCTAGTAATAAAATATAAAACAATTATTTTGTGCTTTATTCAAAAAAAAATTTAATTTAATTGCTTTTCAAAATCAAGCAGATGTCACGTAAAAATGTAAGGAAATTGTAATTTTAACAGGTTCTGGCGTTACAGTTACATTGCATTTTACTACTCTAACTAATTTACATACAACAAAAACAATCCGCTGTTCCGTTAAGGATACACTGTCGGCTAATACAACCTTAAAACTTTACGAAGAGAAAATAAAACGAAATTTCATTCGTATGAAAAATTTCATCTGTATGCCAAAATGTCGTTTAACTGTTGCTTTTACACGATTCGTATGAATTAAGATGATAAAACTTGTTAGTGCTTTTTTTGATTTGTTTATATACAAATGCAACTCTGATCTAATAAGTCTTATTTTTTTTTTTATTTCAAAAACTAAAGCGAGCCTCGCTCTCGTAATGTAAGGCATTCATTACATTCTCTTGCAATGTAATGAACTCGATTAAAGCCCCGTTTAAATTATCCACAAGTAATAAGATCTGGCCAATTTTTGTGTAGAAGAGTACGACATTGAGTCTAAACATTGAGGGCGAGGCTCGCTTTATTTTTTGAAATAAATAAAAAAAGATAAGCAAGACTTAGTAGATCAGAGTTGCATTTGTATATAAACAAATCAAAAAAAGCACTAACAAGTTTTATCATCTTAATTCATACGAATCGTGTAAAAGCAACAGTTAAACGACATTTTGGCATACAGATGAAATTTTTCATACGAATGAAATTTCGTTTTATTTTCTCTTCGTAAAGTTTTAAGGTTGTATTAGTTAAACGACATTTTGGCATACAGATGAAATTTTTCATACGGATGAAATTTTTTCTTAAATAAAAAAAAGAAAGCGGAACTATTTATAAAAACTTACACAATTTCTAGGAATATAGATCTTATACATACATTTTATGAAAGCTTAATTCTTTACCTAACAATAATTGTTTAAAATTGTTTAGAGGTACTAAAGTACTACGACCTACCCTAAAACCTCAAACTCAAAATTTTGAGGGTGTTTCAAAATCTTTGAAAACGGCTTTAGTATGTCCTCATCTAGGTCTACAAACTCAATTAGGCGGCTTTTCAAGTTCTGACAAAAAGTGTCATTTTGTAGCAGAATGTTATAATAAAATACACCATTGTATTCAATATAAAAAAACACTAAATATTTTTAAGAGTTTAATTTTGTTAAAGATGCCTATTGTATAATCGTTTTTGTTTAACAAATGTAAAGCTACTGATATTCTAATATCTGTTTAAATGTATGTAGGAACGCCCTTTATGCACAATATCCATAAAATGGATAAAGAATTGCTTATTTATATATTTCGTGGAAAAAATATTTCAATATAATCAAACTGGGGATGGCTGAATGGCTTTTGCTTCGTTTTTTCTTCTCGTCGTCGTAGTTTCCCCCAGTTTATTATGACTTCATCTTGGCTTATTATATGCATGCAATCATGTCATTGATAATTTTTGTTTGATTAAATCACTTTGATAATTTGTAAAATAGCTGGGAGGAAAGGAAGAGGGAAATGAGCATAACTAAGTAGTAGTGGCGAAAGCAATGAAGTAATAAATGTGATATGTAGAATGTTAAAAAATCAAATATGAGTAAAGAAATGAATGAAAGAATCTATTGAAAATCGAGTGCAAACAAATAAGCACAAGTATGTGTGAAAATATTTTGTAAAAAAAATGGGTGGGTCTACCTACATACATCTATTGAAACATATTGTGTTAAAAGCATATATGTAGAAGTGGGAGTGTACTATATTAGATTGAGTACAATAAATGTGTATTATTATTATTATATTTCTTTTGTTCAATAAAATTCTTTTCATATTTAAAATATATTGAATATAATAAAGATTTTGTATTGAAAGTTTATATATCATGGTTATGTATTGTACATCTCTTTGAATGCAAGCATTTGCTATTTAAAAAAACTCATTTTACATATTATCAACATAGATGAATGAATGACTGAATGGCAATAGAAAGGAAGGAAATACCAGAGATCCGTTTAATAAGAAAATATTTATGTGTGTGTATAAGTTTATTTACATTTTCCAAGTGTGTATACAAATGAGAATGAAAAATAACTGGAAATAAAGCACTTTATAAGAAGAAGCGGATATAATATTTATGGGTTTGCAAATGTTTAACTTTCAGCTTACTTCAATAATTTTATCAAATTTTACTATAAACTAAAGAAAATAATGCTTATCTGCAAATAATTTTAGTCCATTACCAGAAATTATAGAAATTGTAAAATGTTTCTGCAAATTTGTATTATGAATAAAATTTATTACTAACAAATTCATTGCTAAGTGTCTGTATTCATTATAATTAGTCTAATTTGTGTAGTATTTATTTTAAATTATACTTTATACTATAATTGTAAAGTTTGGTTTTATTTAATTAATACTTAGTCTCTAATACAAATTACTTTTTTCAATTTCAGGTATGTTGTGGAAGATGTTAATGAAATATTTTGGTTTAATTTAATTGGTATGTATTGAAAATAAATTAAATAAAATTTTATTTATTTGACAAATTATATATTATATAAAATGATATTAAAACATTACATAGTGGTAAAAACAATTATATAAATTATAATTCTTCAATATAATCAAATAAATCACAAAAATAAAAATACTAATCTTCATTCAGAGGACAATAAATCTGAACACAAAAAAAAATTATCATATAAATTTATCTTCTGATTGAAAACTATGTATATACAGTGACGGACATTACAATAGAATCACTACCAATATTTCATTTAAAACCAGGAGCAATCATAAGGATTGGTGTGGGCCAGAAAATATAAAAAAGTGGCAAAATGTGTAGTGGACGGACGAAACTACCATTAATTTAATTGGTAGTGATGATAAGACATGGGTTAGACGTCCAAAAAATGGCAAAAACCAAAAACGTTTAAACATGGTTGGGGAAATTTTATTATATGGATTAAAGAAAATATGGATAAGCACTTGTATGTAAATATTTTGGAGAATGTTATAAAGCCACATGCAGAATGGAATATGCCCTTAACATGGCTCTTCCAGCAAGATAATGACCCAAAGCACACGTCAGGTCTTGCCAAAAAATGGTTTTTATATAACAAAATTCATGTTATGGAATGGCCGTCTCAATAACCAGCCTTAAATCCTATGGAAAATAGTAAAAGACAAACTCGGACCTGAAAAATTGAAAAACAAGGAAGAACTTCGGCAGAAAATTCAGGAAATATGGTATGCAATTTCCCGATCTACATGCGAAAGTTTGTTAAATTCAATCCCCAAAAGATTTGATGCTGTTATTAGAAATAATTGATATGCAACAAAATATTAAGAAAACAACGAATTCTTATGATGATTTTTTATTTTTAATCATTTTAAGACTGATTGATTCTATTTGAATGTCGCATATTTTATTTAGTCTTTTAGATTTGACATCGTTTTTAACATAAGAATGTGTTATTTTTTTCTATTTATTGTTTACGTTATGAGCATTAATATATAATGAAAAAATTTTAAATTTTGAAATCAAATTTTGTAGTTTTACCGCTTTAATCGAATTCATATGTAGTGATTCTATTGTATTGTCCGTCACTGTATATTATTTTACTTGTATTTATAAAAACTTTAAATTTATCTAAATGTTACCTTTTTTATGTAAACAAGATAGAAACCTAAACTTAACACTCATCTCACCCTCAAAAAAAGTTACGTTGTTTACCCTCGTGTGTTATTTTCCACACATAAATGTTTTTGTAAAATGAGCTGAAGATAAACTAATTTGAATTGGTAAAACATTAAAAATGTTGTGTTAAAAGCATTTCATAATGTATAAAAATAATAAAATAAAGTCCAAAATCGGTAATTTTACGATTTTTGCACATTTGGATCACATTCAAAATACTCTAGGTTATAAACCACTGTAATCCGATAGTAATTTTCTGCTTTGAAATTTTAGTATAAATAGATTAAAGTAGTACAACGGGTTAAAATAAAATTATCATATTCAAAATGTCCATAATATTCAATATTAAAGTAATATTTTTTTTAAACCGTATTTTCTAAACAAAATATTAGTAATACATGTAGGATTTAAAATAGATGACCTACCTTTAAGCGCGTTTTTTGTTTTTCATTTATTCTCACTTATTAGTTATTGAACATTATGTTATAAACAACAACGTTTTTTTTTTGCTTCGAAAATGTCGAATTTTGTTCAAAAAAAGCGTCATATTCGGGAAGTTTTTTGTAACTTCTTTACCGATTGCTCACCAAAGCTCACGATGAATGTGATTTTGATACGGAAGACAAATATCACACAGGCTAGCCATAAAAAAAGCAGGGAAATTGGGTACCATACGAATTTATGATGAGAGACCTTGAATGACGATTTTTTATGTCTGAAACGCTGCTAGAACGTTATAAAAGAAACAAACATTTTTACACCGAATGCATTCATTACGATAACTTTAAGCGTTGAGATCGTACGTGATGCCCGGCCAATCAGCCGAATGTACATCAAAGCCAAATATCTATGGAGCTCTGTATTTGGTGGGGCCAAAAAGGTCTTATCTATTATGAGCTACTGACCATCACAGGGAACCCTTACGGAACGCAACTGATTCGTGTGAAGCGAGCATTTGCCCAATAACGCTCAGAATAAAATGCCGTAATATTCCAACCGCAATATTTCATTATCACGCTCGGCCACATTATGCAAAAATGTTTTAAATTCGGAAGGGCCCAGGGAAACCGCTATTGGTATATGTTAAGGTGTTTCTATGTCAAAGTTTTTCCTGTTGAGTTGCCTTTCAGAAGATAGAAAAATGTTATGAGAGCCTTTAGAAACATTTTTTCTAAGAAGCAAAAAGTAATAGCGGGCTTTCGTTAAAACAAATACGTTAAGTCAACATTTTCTTTATTTTCAAATTTAAAATCGATTATTTTTGAACTCGTAAAACATATAGCTTTGAAGCTTGCTTCATATAATTTTTTTATTAGTTGTTTAATTTACAGAATGAAATTTTAGTGAAATTGGTAAACAATTGTTTGTGAAATTTGAATTTTTAAATGCGTATAACTCGCTGTTTAAATCGGTTAAAAATTGTTAACTATATTTTGAAAATAATTCTATAACTCGATAAATATTGAAATCTTTAGAATATTACGAACAAATTTGGAAGCTTTTAAAAACTGTGGCCTATTTTGACACCCTATAGTGCCACTAATCGAATATTGCTCTGGTATTTTTGTGAAATTTCCAGTCAATCGAATCATCCGATTAGTAATAGTAGACTAATTTCAAAAATATTTTAATACTGTACCACTCTTATGTAGCGAGTACAATGTACCCTTAGAAATTACGATTTGGCAAAGATTCCTTTTTCTTAACAAAAATAATGCTGATATTATTCTATAAATAGAAATGTTGAAACCATTGAACTATTTGACTGTATTTCTGTGTAAGTTACGTTATTTATAGAATTTGTGTTACATTATCCTCCACAATTGAACTGTAAAACCAAAAGTCTTCTTTCGTTTCTCACAATATTTAAGGGTAATTTTAAACTAATGTTTTCTAATCCAATCTATAAGCCACTAACTGAAATATGTTAAATAAATAAGCGCTAATGTAAAATAAATACATTAAGTGAGGTAAGCTTTTGAAAATCACCACAACAATAGAACACATTTGCCTTTTACTGTAATTACGCTGGCTCTGTAATGATTATTCTAAAATTATACTTAGTCTACCCTTATCAAATGAGATTGTGCTGACATTACGTTTAATTGAAATATTGAAATTGAAATATCTCTATTATTGTTGCAATTAACATTTACTCGTATTAGATATTCATTTAATTTGTGTGCTACAGTAAGTTTGAGATGTGTAGTTGTAGTTATTGAACAAAGACACACATAGGAAACGTGTGTCAATTTCAAACAATAAAACATAATTCCCGCCTTTAAAAATAGTCACTGCTGCGCTTGTCTTTTTAATTGTATAAATAACTTGACCATATTCTTATCTATGTTTGATAGAAGCAAGTATAATAAAGTTGTTAAAAATCCACACCTTTTCAAAATATTTTATAGCTATTAATCATTATTATTTTTATTATGTTCAATATCTGCCATTGTTTGAGAGTTAACATGAATTATGAATTAATTTTTAATAAATATATTTCTCAAGTATTTATTTATTATTATATGTTTTTAATAATTTTATAATTGGAAAAAAAATACAATGAAACCAACCAGATGACAATAATCTTATAAAATTTTAATGTTTGATTATTTTTTTTTTGTTCCTCTTCATCATCATCATTTATTTCTGTTTTTTGTCTCTGTCAGATGTTTTGTGAAATAACAGCCATTGTTTGTTTAACAAAAAAAAAACAAAACAATAACACGGTTTTGTTGTAGTAATAATTTGCCAAATCTTCGTAAATGGGATAAAACCAAAATCTAACAACAACAAAAAAAACCAACAACAAGAAAACAAAACAACAAAGAATTTATGGAGGCCATAAAATAGAGATTTAGCATACTTACACACATATATAAACTCACCAATACAAACATTTTTTTTTTCCATTTCCTGTCACAAAATAGAGGTTTTATTTGTTTAATTTCTCGTTCAGTCCAAATTTTGTTGTTTTTCTTTATTTCTCTTGCTCTCTCTTTTATTTAAAATTTGAATTGCAAATATTTTTTTGTTTGTTCTTTTTATAAGACGAACATTTACAATAGCAGCAGCAACAACTAACAACAGCTCAAAAAAACGTTGCTGTTGTTGCTAAAATGTTATTGTATATATTTGTGGCATATTTTAGAAGAAAAATGCTAATATTAAAAATACAGCAAAGATATTTATAAGATTTAATTTACCATCATTTTAAAGATATTTGCAGACAATTTATTTAGAGATTTGGAAAATATTAGGGGATAAAAAAATTTATTGTTTATTGATTTTATTTTATGGAGATGTTGAAAAGGGACATGTGGCTAAAATAATTTAGAAATATTGTTTTGATAGGGGAAAAGTTTGAAGACTTTAAGCTAGGTTGTCAACCGTTACCGCTAAGCTAGCTTTAACCCTAAAATACCATTCCAGTTCAACTACCGTTACCGCTAAACTACCATTACCAACATAACTGCAATTACCGTTACCGCTAAAATATCGCTACCGGTATAATCATCGTTACCGTTATCTTCTATAAATAATTTGTATTTAAAAATAATACAAATTTTTATGTTTAATAATCGAGCTTAAGAAATCTACAGAATGACTTAAAAATGCAGGATTTTTTTTTATATTTGAAGTGCCATTATTACATTAGAATAACAGACAGATATAAACCCTTCAAAATGAGGTATAAGTGACTAAAAACAAAAGCAGCGTTTAAAAGATACGCCATGCCATCTATTGTAAATCCCCCATTTTTAATATTTACTTCTTAAATATTGTTAGCGAAGTAATCGAAATTAGCGTTACCGTTACCTATTTATCGTTTTGAATCGGTAGCCAAACTTGATGTTAAGTAAAAGGGATTTTATTTTTAGGAATTTAGTTATTTTGATTTGATTTTTATATTAAACAGCAATGCCAGCCAAAAACATATACTTTAAAGTCGTGTGTTGTTTTCCACACATACGGTATATCAACGTATTTTGCACTAGCAACTTACTTGTTTTTGTAGATAAAATCTTGATTTACTAATTTAGAAAATTTAATATCGTAAATTAGCTTGATCTTTTTAATAGTTAATTAGAATTAAATTTAAATTTTGGTATGTAATAATTCAAATAATAAATTTTAGACAGACAAAATTGCAATGCTTGATAAAGCCTTGATATGTTACAATCTTCATTTTAGCATATTTATTTTTATATTTTGTTATATGTTACATCAAATTAGTATTAGGTTATGATTACGTTTACTAAATACACAATTTTTGCAGACAAAGCTTATTTGATATCAAATAAATGCTCTTCCTAGTGCAAACTATTTATGTGTGGTAATCTACTCAACAGGGTAAGCAACAGAAACTTTTTCATTACCTCATTGTCAAAAATATTTGTGTATTAAGTAATGCATTTTCTGTGGTAAATTGATGCTGTAGGAAAATTCGTAAAAATTGCTTATCACATTTATACAAAGAAATATTAAATTTGTGTGCTTTTCCACACAAGGCTGAGATGCATGTTAGGAGGGATTTTTTTATTTTCCAGTCATATAAGCACAAAAATACGTATTCATATAACAAAACTGAGTTTTGCAAATAAAGAAATATTTGATTATTTAATATGCTTTCAAAATATGCAAAAACTGTTTTAGTATTTTACCAAGAATTAAATTTTTTTATTATTAAATATTTATGAAATAAGTATCTAAAACATGTTTCACATTTTAATAAACTATATTTCCTAAAATTGTGTTTCACAAAACCTGAAAAAGTGCTCTCTTAATAAAAACCCATTTAACATTATTCATAGCTCACATTTTTATAAACTATATTTCCTAAAATTGTGTTTGTCAGAACATAAAATAACTACATACTCTAAAAATAAAAAAAAACCCGGAATTTGAAACAATATTAAATTCGCCAAAACGCCCACTTGTTTCAATATAGAAACTTTGAATATATGAATTTAATTTAATGAATGGTTGCTGCTTGAATAGATGAATTGATAAGTGATTGAATGTATTTATAGTATTCATGCATAGCAAGTGGTATTTTCAATATTATTGCCATATTATATGTATTTTTTTTAATAGCATACAAAATGATTGGTTATAAACTAATCAATAGCTATTGTCTCCGCACAATATTACATTTTATTTATACATCTTATATATTTTTATTATATTAACTAGACATATAATTTGTTAACATGAGGTTATAAATTATTTGATATGCTTTTTTTTTACTTTAATATTCAGTGAGTAGGTTTTGTTTAAATGAAATAAGTATTTAAACAACTTAATAGCCATATTAAAGAAAAAAAATCTAAATCTAAAATGTCGTTTGTGATTTAATGAATAACTATTCAGAAACGTATATGGTAATTAAGTATTAATAAATTGTATACGAATATAAATATCAATTTACAAGACACAACATGTCATTTTGTATTAAAGCTAAAGCAACAAACCTGTAACAAATTTAATAACTTAAGATGTATGAGATATGAAGTTGTAATACTTATTTGTATACACTTTTTATTATTTATTGACAAATGGAATACCAATAAATTATTAAACTAATATTTTAATGTCATAGTGTATTAACTTTATGATGTATATATTTTAACAAGTGCTGTTAAGGCACTTCAGTGCTCATCAAAATATTTCACAACAAATTTTAGGTTTCAAGTAGGTATGCAGCAAGTATTAAATGTATACGAAAATGTGGTTATTTAAACACAAACTTATAAGAATATAACATAACATAGATCGGAAACTCTTCTCTCAAAGACCTAACTCAGTTTTCAAAAACCTAAATACTGAGAACGCATTAGTAGTAAAAACTATGAGATTACAGTACAGTAAAAGTAACCACAGAAGTATTGGGCATTATAAGCAATGACCTTTTCCCATCTTTCTGGCATCATATGAATTCCGAACCAAATAAACTACTTATCTTTTGAGGACAACAACGAATCAAGCCAATTTCGGATACTCTGTTCTGAAGTGAAGCGTATGCCAGTATTCTGCATTAATCGAAATAAATAGTAGTGGGACGGTGTAAGGTCTAGACTATAAGTCAGGCGAGGCAAAACTTCACAACCATTTTTTTCTAAATAGTTTTTAACAGGTATTTCAACATGCGACCTAGCATTGACATGATGAAATATTACGGTTTCATGTTTGGCCGCATACCTGGTCTACTTCCGGTCAATGCGCGAAACAGTTGCATGCGATACAGGATATCTATGATGGTTTGGCTACATTTCAGACCCTTTGCACATACCAAATACAGAGCATTACCTTACCGCAATGGTTATTTGACCTTGGTTTTTATTCAGCTGGTTAGCTAGGTCTCACTTACTATTTCTTAAGCTTTTTCATCGAAAGTAATGATTCGGTGCAAACATGATTTACTTATATAGCGCTGAAGCAGCAATTCAGCCATACAAAATCGTATTTCAGCTTCAATACGTATGGTACTAAAACTCCCTTATTTTAGATGAATCCTACTGCTTGCAAACATTTTGAAATTGCCGCTTTATTAGCACCCAATGATTTTGCAAGCTCTTGTTGAGTTTAATAACAGTAATGCCTCCAATTCTTGGTCTTCCAAGAATCACTACTTCTGAACCGCAAAAACTTTTTTTCAAATTAAAGAAGTAAAGCAAAACTTCCCCCATATGACTCTTTATTGGCACAAAATTCGACATTTTCGAAGCAAAAATAAACTTTGTTGTTTCCACTATAATGTTCAATAGCTAAATGGTAATAAGATAAAACACATATAAGTTATTAAAAACAAAAAACGCGTACAAAAGATACGTCATCTATTGTAAATTCCAATATTTTCCAATATTTCCTTCATACTTTTCCACAATTCTATTAATAATAAATTATGTCTTTTTATATTTTTTTTCAAGTATTTATTTGTTAAGCATATTTATTCATTTTAAAATAACTGAAATAAAATCCAAGGTCTATTATGATTTCAGCATTAATGTCATATATATATAAAATCAATTCAGATTTTCTTGCGAAATATTGAAATTATATGGAATATTTGTTTCTTTTTGTATACGTTATAAGTATAAAAATCTGAGAATCATTGCAATTACATACATTACGTCCTCTTTTTTGTATATGACTTGAAGTATGTTATACTTTGCATATAAATAAATAATTTATAAGTATACGTATGTACATATATACCAGTTACCTTGAAAATTGTATAACAGAAAATTGAAAAGGGCAAATAAAATTGACAAAAAAAAAAATAGTGAAATACACATATGGGCAAGTCCCAGAAACAGTCTACCAACAAAAAATTTTTAAATGAATCAAACTTGGTATTCTTAATTGTAATATTATACTTGATATGTATATTATATTTTATATATAAACAAAATGTATTTTGATGGTCATTCATACAAAAATGATTATCAAATCCAACACTAGGTCAGATATATTAATTTTATACAAAAAAATTTAATTTTTTAATGTGTTTTTATAATTACTGAAATATTAACAAGATGGTTCGATTGACAGCTATATTTTTGACCATTCAATTTAAATACAAATGAATTTTGAGAAATTTCACTTTGAATGGAATTTATCGCAACTTCTCACGGAAAAGGAGATAATTTTCTAGCATCTGGATAATTTGTAACGAGTGTCACGTAACGAGCGTAACAAAATGTTCTCGGCTTTTTATGAAAACGGCAAATGATTGTTCATGCAAATAAGTTATATTAGAATTCTCTTTCATTCATCTTTCTTTTAGGAATACGATTTTGTGTGCTTTATTATGCCAAATTCGCTAAAATTACGAATAAACACTTCAACTTTTAAAGTTACTTCCACTTTTTGTAACGTGCGTCACAAAATTTTGCGATCAATTATTTCGCAAGAAATGGAAATTAAAAGGAAATGTCTTATGCCATTTGGAATTACACTTAAATCTCACTATAGCGTATAGTATACGTTGGAGGTATTTTATTTGAAAAACCAAAAAATATTCATATTTAAATATGAAAACGTGTACGAATGAAACGTTCGTCACGCAGGATTAGCCCATATATGTATGTACGTAGCGAAAGGAAATATGTCAATTACTTTTTATTGGTAAATTTATGTGTTGAACTGTAGGTTTGTAAAAATTTTTCATAAATATAGGTACGTAGGTCACATTTAATTAATTCAATAATCACTTCATATTATTTCCAATTCTGTTGTATTTACTTATGCAGACAAATAATTATGGAAAGTAATTTTAATAATTCCAATAACGAGCTCAGATAGTTTAATTCATTTTGGTTTAACATGTTAAGGTTGCGTTATGTGGCAGCTGACATTTACGTAAACATAAAAAATAATTATATAGAGTCCGATAACTTGCATAGCGACATGTGTGGCTTTCATATCGAAAACTTCATGGAAGAGCTGCTACAATCCCTATTCTTTAATTTATTTATAAGTGGAAATACAGCAGTGGCTCTAAATATTTTCAAGATGTTAGATGGAATTTGTCATGGCGCTTTGTCAAAAAATATTTCTGGGAACTCGCTTGACTATACACTTTACTTTAAACAGTGGTCTGGTAAAAGTCAGAATATGACCGATTTGCACGAATGATGGATTATATTTCTTCATCGGTATTTATGGATATCATATGTTTTGTAAGTGCCAGGGAAGACCTCTCTTCAGGCAGTTTGTTAAGGTTCCAGTTAGCAATTTTCTAGTACCAGGATAATGAAGGAGTACATCCGGTTGTCTGAGAGAAATCATATACATTTAACACTCATCTCTGCCTTGCGTGGAAATCCACGCAAAAGGAATATTTTTTTTTAATTATTGAAAAAAAAAACATGCTCGTTTTTTATAACGGGTAATTAAAAAGTGACGATTCCTACCCTGGTGTGTGGTTTTCCACACATAAGTAATTTATATGTATTGCTGAGCTACGTATGTGTATTTTTCACTGGCTAGTGCATTTTTTGTTCGAAATGTTTGTGTAAAATATGTTCAAGATGAATTTTGAACTATAAAAATTAATTTCTTATTGATGGAGCATCATGATTTCAATTACAAACAAAATTTGGTAGTGTAAATTACGTAAAAATTTCATATGAGTGGAAAACAACACACAAGGGTAAACCATGTAAGTGAGTGATTGTGTATTAAATTTAGCTTAAACATAAAAAACAGTTCATATGCCAATTATGGCTGTAGAATAATTTAATACTAAATGTTAACAAGTAAATAATGTTTGATTTCAATAATTCACTAAATCACTAATTTGTATTCACTGTCATTACTCACCTTTTTAATTTTCATCACCTATAGATTAAGACAATTTTAAATGTCGTCATTATAAGGAAACGCTAATTAATTTAATAAATATAAGTATTAATTTGTATATAAAACAAAATTATTTCACAATTTGCCTGCCACCACAGCGTATGAGTAATAAAGAGTTTGTTTTTAAACGGCCACCCATAGGTATAAGTGTTGGTCATAAAACGGAAATATGATTCATTAAGACTTACTTACTAATAAATGTGCCAGAAAATGCCCTTCAGTATTTTGTTTTGTAAAATTAATGAATAATTCATTAGTGTTTTTCAAACAAATTATTTTATACACAAAATACTGTTTATCATATTCATTATTAATAAACCTTAACAACTATTTACTCGCATTGTATTGTTTATAGATTTATTTGTTTGTTTTTGGGACGATATTTAGTTAAGGCAAACGTAAGGAAACTACTTTGATTTTATTGGTTGGTCTTGTGAATTTAAGTTCTATATCCTTACCATTTGGTTTTTTTTTTAACTAAGTAGTTTGTGTATTAGTTACTAACAATATAACATTATATAATCGCATGTCTATCATAATTAATTAAAACATTGATTTATTTGAAATGAGTAGTAATACAAACAATACACCCATTTGCTCTCAGCTTGCTGCTAAATTCTTTTGGCGTGTGCCTACAAACGCACTCTGCCAGTTTTAATGGTAATACAGATAAACAGTCATTAATTTATCAAAATATTTTCATTTTCCATAAACAAACATGTAGTTAAAAACAAATTTCCGCTTAAATTAATGAAAATGCCGCGCGCCATCACCTGCAAAGATCAACAACACACAGTAGTAGCAAAAAAAAATGAACAACAAATATTTTAGTTTCTGGAAAATAAATGCCAAAACGAACTTACACACAATTTAAAAAGAACTTTCGAAATGGCCACCACAACGATTGCACTTAGATTTGTTGTGAGTGATAATGCTGTAGTTTTGTTTTTCCTATTAATGGTGCTTTTGTTTTTTCCTGTTCGGTGTTTTCTCTTCATAAACACACACACACATTTCATTTGTACTTATGTATGTGTGTTAAGCTATACGTCACATTACTTTGTATTTGTTGTAAAGCAGAAAAAACTGTTTAGTGTTAACAGACAAACTTAAAGAGGTGTATAAGGCAGAGAGTGCTTTTGCGTGTGAGAGAAATTTTGCGTGCCAGTATTTGTTTATAAGCGACTGTGCATTTTTCATTTAAAGCCTATTGTTAGGAGTAAAATAAATATTTAAATTAATATTTATGTTTGTGTTGAAAAAAAGCCTTAAACCTGTTTCTCAGTAAATCTACATATTCGTGCCATAGAAAATAAAAGCATTTTTATGTTTATTTTTTCTTTGTTGTTGCTGTTTTTTTCCTTTTACTTTTTCTTTTACACCATACTAATACGAATTTCTGTTATGTTTTTCGTTGGTATATGTTCATGTCAACTTCCGTTTCAAAACATTGACTTATAGCCTTGGTGTCAAAACTTAATTGAAAATGAAGAAAGCAAACAAAAAAAAAAACACAACCTGAAAGCGTTGAAAGTATTGCAAACAAATTATATGAATAAAAAATACGCATATTGCGTATGTTTTATACTTTTCGTGAGCTTTACTACCTGTACATGTATTTTACTGTGTGACATAGTTACTGTATCAGCACGCCTAGGTTTTGTGCAAAAAATAATAAATATTCAATGTTAGAATATCTACAACCTCAAAAATACCATCCTACATACATTTTAGCTTTAGCTTGTTTCTCACTTCTCAAAAGAAGGCGTTTTGTTGTTGTGTATGGCACGCATATTTGTTTATTTTGTACTTCAAAATAAATAGAGTACTAAATATTAAACATACTTGCAAATATTACTTTTTACTTTTCCAGTATGCTTGACTTAATACATGTGTTAATGACAAGTATTGCAAACTAAGCAAGTGCATAGTTGAATTGTAGTGTTAGCGTTTTGACAGTGGTGAAATGAGATCGTCATAGTGATTTCTAACTGCTTTTAGTACTAAGTACTTTTAGTACTACGTACTTTTAGTACTAAGTACTTTTAGTACTACGTACTCTTAGTACTAAGTACTTTTAGTACTAAGTACTTTTAGTACTAAGTACTTTTAGTACTAAGTACTTTTAGTACTAAGTACTTTTAGTACTAAGTACTTTTAGTACTAAGTACTTTTAGTACTACGTACTCTTAGTACTTTTAGTACTAAGTACTTTTAGTACTAAGTACTTTTAGTACTTTTAGTACTAAGTACTTTTAGTACTAAGTACTTTTAGTACTAAGTACTTTTAGTACTACGTACTCTTAGTACTACGTACTCTTAGTACTAAGTACTTTTAGTACTAAGTACTTTTAGTACTAAGTACTTTTAGTACTAAGTACTTTTAGTACTAAGTACTTTTAGTACTAAGTACTTTTAGTACTAAGTACTTTTAGTACTAAGTACTTTTAGTACTAAGTACTTTTAGTACTAAGTACTTTTAGTACTAAGTACTTTTAGTACTAAGTACTTTTAGTACTAAGTACTTTTAGTACTAAGTACTTTTAGTACTAAGTACTTTTAGTACTACGTACTCTTAGTACTAAGTACTTTTAGTACTAAGTACTTTTAGTACTAAGTACTTTTAGTACTAAGTACTTTTAGTACTATGTACTTTTAGTACTAAGTACTTTTAGTACTAGGTAATTTTAGTACTAAGTACTTTTAGTACTTAAGTACTTTTAGTACTATGTACTTTTAGTACTAAGTACTTTTAGTACTAAGTACTTTTAGTACTAAGTACTTTTAATACTAAATACATTTAGTACTAAATAGTTTTAGTTCTAAATACTTTTAGTACTATTAGTACTTTTAGTACTAAGTACTTTTAGTACTAAGTACTTTTAGTACTAAGTACCTTTAGTACTAAGTACTTTTAGTACTACGTACTTTTAGTACTAAATACTTTTAGTACTTAGTACTTTTATACTAATAGCTTAGATAGCTAGTAAAAATTATTTTCCAATAGCAATTTTTTTTTGGCACATAAAGTTTAGTTACCGTACTAAGTTTTTTTTACATATTTGGAATCCAACAATTTCCTTACTGATTGTATTGGGACGCTTTAATAAGGGACAGTCTACGAGAGATATATTCTAGCTATTCCTAAATATGGTATTGTTTCATTGACCGTTTTGGCGAAAGTTAAGTGGAATGTCCGTAGATCAGTGGTTGTCACAAACAGAGCTTGCAACGAGTAAATGTTTGCTATGATGAATTTTCTGGGTCTTTGTTAATTCATGCACCTTTTGATAATTTAAAAGAGTTTCGCTCACATTTGTGCTGTGTAAATCTGAATAGTCATATGCGGCTCAGTGCACGCAGAAAAAAAATATAATTGGGCATGGTTACTGTAACCATTTCAATATTGTTACAAGTTTTTTAACTATATTATGGGCACAGTAACCATTGACATGATTGTGGTAACCATAATATGGTTAATTTACGATTCACATGATTGTAGCAACCATATATATGGTTACGGTAAACAAATATATGTTTGTGACAACCATTCATATGATGAAGGAATTATCATATTATGTTGCTCTCGGCTTAAGGCTAATCATAATCTGAGAACAACATATTATGATAAAATTATTCATCATAAATATGGTTGCCACAAACATATATTTGTTTACTGTAACCATATATATGGTTGATACAATCATGTGAATCATGAATTAACCATATTATGGTTACCACAATCTTGTAAATAGTTACTGTGACTATAATATATATAAAAATCTTGTAACACTATTTAAATGGTTACAATAACCATGCCCAATTATATTTTTTCTCTGCGTGTGGTTCATATATTTTCAAGACCCTCTATAGGGTGTGGCGTAGTTAATCTTTCTCAAAACTTATTGCTTTTGGTGTCAGTAATAACTCTATTTACATCGATCATTCTTATATATACGATTTAATGATATCCGATCCCATCAGCTTCCATTATTATTTTGTCCAAGCCTATTAAATTTTGGTACAATCAAGCAAAACAATAATAATTCACTCAATCAGTATGTTCTGACATTAACTAAATGAGGGCGTGAAAATTGGGTTGATTTTTACTAATCTATCGATACTTCAATAAAATTGAAATCAGCTTGCTGCTGATATTTTCTAGTTTTTACATAGTACAAGATTTTCAACTACAATTCGAATGTTAAAACTCTACTTACTTTACCATAACCTACTTTCTTAGTTCAAGGATTTTATATTGTATGTGTAGCATTCATTTTAAATAAACCATGGCCAGACTCACTTGCCAGTGGTCTTCAATGGGTTAAAGGATTTCATAAATTTCGGGCTATAGCTTTGTTTCTTTTTCAATAAACAACTTTAAATATTTTAAACCCTAAAAGTCGGTTTCCAAAATAATTTGTTTAGTATTATATTAACTAATACCCAGGCATTTGTAAATGTTATAAATATTAAATTCATTTTATCAACTTTAGTGAACTCACGTTGTTACTTTACTTTGTTGACATTGTTTAATTGTCCGATACGTAAAACAATTAAGTAACAGCTCACCCTTAATTTACCCTGTTTCTCTTCCTCTACTCTACAACACAATTGTCTCTAGTCGTTAAATGTTTGAAGTCAGTATAGTAAATATTTTGTCGTATTTCGTTTCGTTTGATTTAATTTTTTTTTTTTTTTTGGTTTTATGTTCATGCCATTGATTTGGAAACACTGTGGATTTATGTAGATTTTTTCTGTAAGGAGTATAGAAATAGCCATTCGTATCACTGTAGTAGCTATTTATTGAAGTTTAAATGTTTTTGGGGTTTTGTTATTCCAAGAAAGAAAACAAAGAATGCCGAGGCAACAAAAAATTACTAAAAAATAAAGAAGAATTGTAAGAAACAAAAAAAAAAATCAATTTAATGGGCAGTTTTGTAGCATTTTGATTTAACCGCAAGTTAACCTAAACATAGGCCATCAGAAAAGTACTTACATTCAACATACTTTCACGTGTATGCATGCGATGGAATGGAATTTTTACGTGTATATATGAAGTAGAGTGTACATTAGACCTGCCCTTAAACAAAAGATTTACTTTGAATGGTTATTATTTTGTTGCTTAGTAGCTAGATCAAATTTTTTACATATTAAGACACTACAAAAAACAGTGTTCAGGCAGATTCAGCAAAAAAAAAAAAAGAAACAAAGAAAAACTATATTAGCCTGTATCGAACACATCATCATCATGTTTTAAGAAGAGGAATTAAAATAAATTGTTTGCTGAAACAAAATTTAGTTGCTGAAAGAATTAAAAGTACAAATATCAAATTAAAAAAGTGCAAAAAAAAGTATACAATAAGGCAAAATATGCTTTTAAATTCAAAATATGCACTATCAAATCGAAAGCAAATTTCTTGAAATCTTCTCAAATGGATAAAGATCTCTTGCGCGACTCCATGGACTTACAGGAAAAAACAGACATTTTGTTGTTCATATTCCACTTTTCCGGCAATTAAAAAGTGAATTTTGTACCAACATTTGTGTTTATTGTATGTTTTATGCATCAAGCTTTGATTGCACCATCAATTGATTGCGCTTGCAAACTGGTGTTATTTATTTAGCCTATAAGGAACAAAATAAGACCCATCCAAAACAAATCTATTTTTCAAGGGTGGATCTACTGTATATGTGTTGGTAGGACTTAATCCTGCTGTCATAACAAGAACTTTAATACTTACTATTGAAAGCAACAACAGGCTTTCATTTGAATTTTTCTATTTATTTTTTGTTTGTTTATATTTTTATTTTCATTGGCCTCTCTATCCTTACTGTGCTTTTTTTTTTTTTGGTTTCTCATGGTCTGTAAGGAAATTAAAGTGAAAGAGGCGAAACACAACAACATGAACTGACTATTTATGCAGTTCGTGTCGTTATTAGTACTTTTTGCTGGTTTTTTGCTTCCTTCTTAAGTTAAAACCACTATACAACATAAACATACGTATGTATCTACACACGTTTGTGAATGTGTATTTGTAGATAAAGTATTATGTCCTAGTTTTTGTTTCATTTTTTATTTTTGGTTTGTGTCATGTGTTTTAAAAAAAGGTTATGGTTTTTTTAAAAAAAAATTTAGCCAAGATCTAAATTTATCATTTCATGTATTTGAATTTAAATTTGTATCAATTCAATAACTATGTGTTTACGTCAACGGACCATTTTCTAATGGATCGATTCATATAACCAAATTTCATTGTTTGAGAGTTTAGATTGTCATCTCTTTAGGCGATTATAAAATCTATACTCATATAGCTTGCATCTACATAAGGTATGCTTGATTTATTATTTATCAGAGACCGAAAATAACGGGTTCACTTTCATTTCAATGGTAAATTCTCGTTCGCAGCCATTTAAAAATAATTTTTTGTGGTATATCACTGAGAGCGTGATTTATTCGAGAACATTTTAGGTTTGGGGTTGAGAGAAACAGAAAAGAAACAAACACAAATAATCTGGATGAGTGATTTATAATTTATTTTTTTCGTAAAGGTCAGCTTGTGACTTTTATTTGCGAACATGAAAAATCAATCGCAAAAATGCATTTGATGCAAATCAACGCTTAAATATATGAAATTTATCAAATGATTAATAACAATTTAAAAAACAATTCTAATTTCTGTTACTCAGACTTCATTACTTCATACTTATCATATTATTTCCATAATTTAATTCGTTTGTTTAAAAATAAAGTAACAGTTATTAGGAACAAGAACAAATTAATTGTTTATCTCACACCAAAACATTAAAAACCAACAAAAACGAATAAAGGTCATACCAAACCATTTACATAGAAATCATTATATAACTGTTATTTTCAGTGATTTATTTTTATCACAAAAATATAAATCACAATTTGGGTTTTTTGGTATATGGAATAGTTACTTTCGATCTCTGTTATTTATATAGTTCTGCCAGATTCTTTAAATTATCTTTAACTCGTTAGTCGCAACTGATCTGGTTGATACAATCAAATATTTTTCTCTTTGAGAAAAGTCGTCGGAAAACTGAAAATATATTTCTTGTTGCTCTTAGCTAATTTAAATGAAAATTTTCATTTAATTTTGTTCATGTTCCAAGGTCGCGTTCTTGTACCTGTGTTGTTTGTTATCGTTTTAATCCAGTGGCTTACAATTTTCATTGAAATGAATAATAAAAGTAAATTTAACTTCAAAAACTACTGCTTATAGTAATCACACAAAACATTTTATTTTGATAATTTTTTTTTGATTTTGTTCATGTTCCATGTCGCGTTCTTGTATCTATATCGTTTGTTATTATTATAATCAAGTGGCTTACAATTTTAATTGAAATCAAAAAATGGTAAAGCCATTAATTTATGTAAAAAAATTACTGTTATAATGATCACACTAAAGTGTGTTTCGTTCGCTATATGTGATTTTATTAAAACTTAATTTGTAATAATTATTGTCTATCTAATATTTATATTAATTGAAAATAACATTTTTCAAGAATATGTATTTCGTATCGAAAAATAATATTTTTCAATGAAGAATTTTAAAATTTTTTGTTACCAATTTAAATAAGTTTCTGAAGTGCTACTCAAATTATCAAAAAAGAAACAACATAAAGCTGGAGAAAGAAAAAATAATGAAGTTTGAGCTGTAAAGAAGGCAACATTTTTTTTCAAATAGGGTTTGTTAAAGTAGTAGACAAAAATTATGCCGATTCGTTAAATAATAAATGTGAAGGTTTCTTTTAAATTCTCTGAAGTAACCCTTATTACAAAAGAGACAAATATATCTAAAAATATCAATGTCGCATATAAATTCATTTTGAATATTATAAAAAACGAAAGCAAATCTTTCAAAATAAACTATTCTACACAGTTTATTTGGTTAAAATTTTCTGATTTTTAAATTTTTCTAAAACCAGATAAATTTGTTGTCGCGTTCTGGATTCCATTGTTATTGCTAGTATATTGGAAATAACAAAACTACATAGCCTACCTTTTGCGCAAAAAATGTGAACAGGAACAAATTCCCAGAATATCGCATTCTGGTCAGTGAAAATGTCAAAAACATACCCTTAATCATGGGGGTTCGAGATAATTGAAATTTCAATCCTTTTTTTATCATTGTTTATAATTGTCTTTGTAATTTGTGTATACCTATAACGAAGTTACCAAATTTTTTTCCACAATTTTTTTTTTTTTATAAAAATAATCTTTAGACAAAGTTTTTTTGTTATTTTTAAATGTTTTCAATCTTTATTTTGAAGTATAATTGTATGAATGATATATAAGATATATAACACTCTTTCTTGCTTTTCAATTTTAGCAGTTGTTTACTGATTATTTTATAGGTTGACACTTATTGGTGGATAACTTAAGGTCACATAAAACTGATTGGTAAACTATTACGAATTCATAACTTATAATAACAACAATTATGAAATCAGTTCTGCATTAATGCCATAAAATTATATTTTTTTTCATTTCTAATACTAAAATAACTTAAAATACTTAATTGAATTTAACAATTCTAATTTTATCAATTTAAATTTCAACGTATTGTTTTTGTAAATACATTTCTAAACTACCGCCCATAGATATTATCTAAACAGCCAACATTATTCTCTAGTATTTATGATTGTAGTATTAAAGGTTATTTGAATTTCTATAAAATGTCAAGTGTTTTATTGTTGGAGAAAAGTTTAAATTATACATAATTTTATTGTATATGTATATGAAACTTTTTTGTTTCGAAAGCAACAAAAACTAAAACTAAGCCAAACAATTGTAAACCATTTAAACCACATAACATTAAAATAGAAGAAAAAAAAATATGAAAAATATGAGTACACATACAAAATTACTGTAAAATCGAACAAACAGAAAAAAAAATTCGAAAAATAATAAAACTTTGTCATTTATTACTAAAAAGCAAAAACAATATGAAATACAACTGCACAAACAACACATATTAATAATGATAATAATAGGAGAAAAACATAAAAATAACAACAAGAACAATTACTACAATAAATACAAGTATACCGCATATACAGACATATACAGTACAGTTTTTGTACAACTCTGTGGGCGTATGGAAAAACTAGGTAACTCCACTTTTTGAAAAAATTGTGACATCACCAAAAATTGAAAGTGCGTTTCATTTACTATCACTCTATCAGATCGAAATTTTGATATAGTTTCTCATTTAAAAGTTATTTTATATAAAAACTAGCGAACTCCTTGCATTTTTTAAAAAAAACAAGATAACTACATAGTTTCTTAAAAAACAGAAAAATTAAAAGTTTAATACAACGTTGTTTCGAAAACTAAGAGAGAAAGTACGAAATAGAACAATTTCGGGTCATAAGCTCTTTGGGTCCAAATTTTTAACCTAAATAAAGAAAAAAACTAGTTATTGTTTTTTTCAGAAATGGTTACTAAAGTTGCCTTAATTCCGTAAATATAAAAATAAATTATTTTTGGAAAAACTAGGTAACTCCATTTTTCGAAAAAAAACAAGATAACTGACATAGATTTTCGGTTTTAATGTCCAAAAATTAGTTCAATTGAACTAGAAGACTTTGACACGAGCATGCATAATAACATAAATTCATATCAAATATTTTGTGGAATATATTTAAAACGTTAAGTGTGTTTTTATCGTGTTTTAAAAAAATGGAGTTACCTAGTTTTTCCATGCGACCACAGAACTGTAAAATTATAGAATATCATAAAATTATTGCTGTTATTGTTATTACTTACAACATTATTTTGCTTTCAAAGCTGGCATACAATTCAGGCAAACATATTCATACATAAATGATTACATATGTATGTATATATAGGGTTTTACACAAATGGAAATATTAATATTATTTCTATACATATACAGTGTTTCATACAAGATTTTACACATGGGGGATTTCATGGCAAGTGAGCCAATTTTTAAAATCGATGTCTTCCGATCGGGATTAGAAATATTGGATAGTACTTCAGATACAATTTTTCAACAAGATCGGTCAAGAACTCTCTGAGTTATAGAACTAAGCTTTCTTTTGAGCAAAAAAAAAAAAATTAAAAAGGGCCCATATAGAAAAAAAAAAAATTAAAAAAATTGCTTGTTTTCGAACTCGCATCCCACTAAGCGACCAAATAGGTCTTCAAGGAAAATATCTAAGATTTATTTTAAGAGAAAAAAGGACCCATTTAAAAAAAAAGTCAAAAAAGTTTTTGATTTCGGAAAAAAATATTAAAAATTTTTTATTTTTTTTCGAAAGACTGAAGAAATAGCTATCTAAACTATTTGGGACACATTTTGCTAAGACCAATAGGTAATTAGTTACATGGATGAGAAAAAACACATGTTTGGCCAAAATGTAAAATTTTGACCCCCCTGTAACTCAGAGAGTTCTTGACCGATCTTGTTGAAAAATTGTATCTGAATTAGCTCTAACCTTGGTCTAACCATGGTGCAAATCTCATCCCGATCGGAAGACATCGATTTTAAAAATTGGTTCAGTTGACATGAAATCCCCCACATATATAAAAATATTGTTTATAATATTAATATTAAACTTGAATATGCATTTAGCAATCATTTATATCTTAATGTTTAATTTTTTTAAAATGCATACGTTCTACTTTTACTTATTACTGTAGCCATAAAATGCTATTTGTATTCTATTTTCTATTCCTAATGATGTCTATTTTATTAAAAATGTTGTAAAGAATAAAAAAGAATTAAATGCAGAAACAAGGTTGTATATTCATATAATATTTGCAATACGTTTTGCTTTAATTTATTAGCAATAACTTTGTATTTATGAGTTCTTTACAAAATTTCTAATCATAGACAACATATTAATTGAGATAAATAATCCAAAAACATCACATTTATCAAATGATTTTCTAATACTATTAAAGGGTGTCGCAAAATTTACTTTATTTTTTAGATTTTTTTCTTAATTATCAAAACACAAAGTACTCAGAATAGAGTACTGTTCGCAAATGGTTTCCACAGCTTTGCTGTCAAATATATTGTGAACAGTAGACACTTTGAAATTCAATATAAATTCCATGATTCAACTATACAAGGTAGTCTCTCTTTCTCTTCTTGTCGCCATATTACTAGAATTATGAGGAATCATGCTACCAACATATTCCTTTTAAAAATTCAATTTTTTGTTGTTTGTTTTTTCATTTTATTTAAAATTAAAAAAAAACAAAGAATTCTACAAAAATTTGCAATTCCTTGTTCTCGCATCTAACTTGGTGATCAGCAGAAATTATGAAAACTCAAGCCAGCATATTCCTTTTAAAGATGCATTTTTTTTTTGTTTTCTTTTTCTTTTCATTCAAATTTAAACAAAAACTCACAATTCATTCAATTAAAAACTATCCTTTGTTATCGTTTCTTATTTGGTGATCAGCTGGAAGTCCCTACAATGATATCTGTTTGCGAATGTTAGTGGAAATGCAGTTTCGTGAAGCACAAAAAACATCACCGCGGGTTCATGAAATTGTTGGCCGTAAAAGTACGAACCTGTTCACAAATGCATAGCTGTCCTGTAGATGATGCGCGTTTGTGATTAGTTTGTACTAATGCAGACGCTGTTTCTTGCTCAAATATTGATTTTCCATTTTGTATTTTCCAACTTCTGACAATTGCAGACTTGCATGCTCAAGACTTTTCCAAGTAATGATAGCCTTTAAATTTTAATTCTTTTGAAAATTAATGATTTTTTAATATAAAATATTTCCTAGATTACTGAAACTGAAACTGAAAAAAGCTAAGAATTCTACAAAAATTTTCAATCCCTTGTTCTCGCATCTAACTTGGTGATCAGCAGGAAATTATGAAAACTCAAGCCATTCCTTTTAAAAATTAAATTTGTTGTTGTTTTTTTTTTCTTTTCATTCAAAGTTAAACAAAAACTCACAATTCATTCAATTAAAAACTATCCTTTGTTATCGTTTCTAATTTGGTGATCAGCTGGAATTCCCTACAATGATATCTGTTTGCGAATGTTAGTGGAAATGCAGTTTCGTGAAGCACAAAAAACATCACCGCGGGTTCATGAAATTGTTGGCCGTAAAAGTACGAACCTGTTCACAAATGCATAGCTGTCCTGTAGATGATGCGCGTTTGTGATTAGTTTGCACTGATGCAGACGCTGTTTCTGGCTCAAATATTAATTAAAAATATCATTGCATGATACATTTTTCCTCAAATTTTGTATTTTACAACTTCTGACAATTGAAGAATTGCATGCTTAAGCTTTTGAGAATGCTTTGCGTATTAGATGCACTAGTGAAATGCATATACGAATATATCCTACTTTTCCAAGTAATGATAGCCTTTCAAATTTAATTCTTTTGAAAATTAATGATTTTTTATTACAAAATAATTCTGAGATTACTTAATCTGCCTTCTAATTAGTAAATATTTGTCTACGTTAACCTGTATTACATTATAATTCCAAGTGAGTGACAAACAGCTACATTATCTAATAATTGTAAGATAACATAAATATAATTTCCGCAATAAGTGACTTCAATTCAAATAATTACTAAACTCTACACGCAGAGAAAAAATATAATTGGGCATGGTTACTGTAACCATTTAAATAGTGTTACTAGATTTTTAACAATATTATAGTCACAGTAACTAATTACATGATTGTGGTAACCATAATATGGTTATTTTATGATTCACATGATTGTATCAACCATATATATTGTTACAGTAAACAAATATATGTTTGTGGCAACCATATTTATGATGAATAATTTTATCATAATATGTTGTTCTCAGATTATGATAAGCCTTAAGCCGAGAGCAACATAATATGATAAGTCCTTCATCATATAAATGGTTGTCACAAACATATATTTGTTTACTGTAACCATATATATGGTTGCTACAATCATGTGAATCGTAAATTAGCCATATTATGGTTACCACAGTCATGTAAATGGTTACTGTGACTATAATATGGTTACAAAAATTGTAACAATATTGAAATGGTTACAGTAACCATGCCCAACTATATTTTTTCTCTGCGTGTATACAATTTATATAACCAATAAACACAAATTATACATTACAAATAATAATTTTAAAATATTTTCCATTCTCCCACATGTGCCAACGATTTTTTTTAAATGTTTAAAAAATAATTGTAAAAATTGCAATATACTTAAAAAAAAATGTTGTGATATAAAAATGGAATTGCCATAGATTAATACAAATAGGTTAGAAACTGTCGTGTCAAAGGGCTAATTGGTGGGAATGTATTAGTAAAAAAAAATTTTGTGAAAACACCCAGCGGCGAAATTTTTGAGGCGTTCAGCTATAAGGCCTTTTGTAAGACCTTCAGACCTTTTTTTAGTTCCAGTACTCATGCTCGCTTGCCTTCTCAGGAAGACCTTATGGAAGGCCTACCTGCTCCCTTCTTTCTGTTGCTACAAATGTAGTACAAGAACAGAATACCGTGAAAAAAAATCACATTCCAAAGACAAAGCAACAAATACAAAAAATGCTAAAAGTGAAAAGAAAAAAAGAAGTAAACTTAAAATAGTTTTGATCATGATACAATAATTGTAGAAGGTAGAATCACTAGGGAGAGTTTTGAATATTTAGCCCTGTAACGTCAAACTTTGATTTTGATTTTTTTCATATTTTTTTATATTTTCTTTTGTTTGACGTTACAAGAATTGTATAATTGAGAATTTATTTTCTACTGGTTGTACCTTATGTTGTTGTATCATGGTTTTGCTTAAATTCTTTGACAAAGCAGTTGTGTGAATTTTTTAAATTGTTCAAGTTTTTATTATAAAAAAATTAAAATAAATAGAAGATCGCTTAGGGCGGGTAACTTATTAAATTTTAAACATAGTTTAGGCTTAATCAAAGACAAAATTTATTTAACAATATTTCAACAACAGGCCTGCTATCAGGCCTGCTGAAAAAGGTAAAGCAGAAGGCCTTGGCTGGCTAGTACATCGTGTGTAAAAAATGCATGAGTATGGATTGGGGCAATAAGCCCTTGTGTCTGATAAATAAGGCCTGCTTACTACTTCTTTTTGCCGCTGGGCAAAAGCAACACTAGTATGTGTAACTTTTTTGATCAAATTTTTTGTTTGAGTTTTCTTCTAATATCCGCTCTATGTATATTTTTTCTATAATGGTTTGTGCGATTCAGAAGTGGTGATTTTAACGCGTACGACAAAGATCATCCAGGCAAGCCAAAAAAGTATCAAGAACGATGGAGGCATTACTCCTCGAATATTGTTGTCAATTTCAATAAAATCGAGCAGCAGGATTCATATATATACCTACTAGGGTATTCGAATTATTCGATTTTTCTCTTGTTCGAATAAAACGAATAATTCGAATAGGAGATTTTAACTTGAGATTTTAATTTACATTTTTTTTAAAAAAGTAAAGAATGAAGTTTTGATGAATGAAGAATGAAGTTTTGATGTCGGTTTTTTAATATTTTATAGTTAAAGAAAAACAAAAAATAACGTTAAAGTAACCATTCAAGTATTGATAATGTTAAAAAAATCATTCGAAAACAAAGTCCATCATTAAATTTTCAACAGAAATTTTCTAATCAGATTAACTCCCGAACAATCTACAAAACAATTGACTAGCAAACCCTTTAGTTTTCGTTTTGTAGCTATACTTTAAAAAATTTTAGCTAGTTGGACATGATCCTGAATTCAAATACAATATAAACGTATTAAGAACTTTTTTATATCGTTCATTAATTCGGGTTTTAAATTAACTAATTCTTTAGTAAATTAATTATTTACTAATTCTAAATTATTTATAACATAATGTATTATACATCAAGCTCTATCAACGTTGCCGAATCTTTGCTTAATAAAGTGGTCTTGGGGATTTACACAATAAAGGGAATCTGTCCAAAGTTTGATATCATTGTCAGTGAACGCATTCAACTCCACTGTAATCTAAGTTAATATTTTCATTATTAATTGCGATTCTTCTAATATTTCGCCAGCTAAATAACAAATATTTTATTCCGTACCTTTTATTTTCATTGGTTCAAGTCCTAAGTTAAAAATTTTGAAAGATTTGTTTTTAGAATCGTAACTTCTTGCAGTAATATTTATATATTTATAGAAGGAGCTATCGGAACACTCATATACAGTGATCGAAAGCCCCTTTGTCTTTAGTTATTTGTCGAATTTCAGAAACAATAAAATTTTTGTGAGTCATTATTATTTATTTAAATTTGAAATTATGAAAAATTTTAAGCAATTTAATAAATTTATATATGAACATTTATTCGATTATTCTACATAAAATTTTTCGAATTATTCGTTATTCGAAAATGGCCATTTTTAAATTGTTCGAATAATTATTCGTACGAAATTACTCGATTAATCGAACGATCATTAGTCGAATGAATACCCTAATACCTACACTCGGTTTGTTTTATTTTTTTGATAAAATTGAGAATTACTAGAAAGCTGCTACTTATATAATAGAGTCAAAGTAATGACTTCCCGCATTAGGTTACTAAATAGTGCATATTATTCGGGGATGTTTAATATTACAATCCACAGTGGGCATATTTAATATTTGTTGGTAAAAAATCTGGCATTTATAAATGGCTGGTCCCATCGCCAAGGAGTATTTTAGTTTAAGCTATTCAAATAGGCCCTGCAAATGCACCAGTAGATTCGCTATGGGGGCTCAAAGTAGGGTAGCTTCGACATGTAAAATCTTTAAACACGTACCATTTTTTGTTAGTTATACAACCAATAATATGCAATAGATTTCAGAGAAATACCAATTATAGATTCAAAAATAAACGATTTTCAATATAACAATTTTACATTTTGGTATAAAAAAATATCCTATTTTTCGAATATATCGGCCCTACGCCTTTCGGAATTTGACCTATTTTTTTATTAAAATTTAAAAATTTGGGCCACATGTTGTGCAATTCGAAAGCTGGAATGAGAAAATAGAAAGCAGCTTTGGAAACCTTGATGTGTTCCCTATTTATCCCCAAAGTACTTTCCCAGCACCCGAAGAAAATATTTGGGATTTTCGCTTCAATTTTTAAGAATTGCCTTTGACCTTTTGACAATCTTTTTTACAACTTGTAATTTAGAATGAAACATTTAAAAAACGTTGAAAATTTCATTGAGTTTTGTTTATAAATAAAGATTTTATTACAAATTACATATTTATTGAGTTTCCAAAACTAAAATTTTTATCACAATTTTAATAAGATTGCAAATATTAAGAAGAATTTGAACCACATTTATTCCGAAAATTTTTTTTTGTTTAGATAAGTTAATTTTTCGTCTTGCAAGAAAAATTCAAGTCAATATCTCAATTAAATTCATAAGTATGCCACTTTAAATCTCCGTCCTTCAAAAATATTGCACTTAGACGAGCGCTTTCCAAAAATATAAAAATCTTTGAAATCGGAATAATTTAAACTCGAATACTCCTTGGCTCCAGCCGTTTAGAAATGCTAGATTTAATTCCAAAAAATGTTGATTCTGCCCCACTGGTGCAATGCAATGGTGAATTTTGATCGGATTTATATTTTAATTTGTTGATGTTTTTAGTATTTAAATTAATATTTTAACAATGACTACTCTGACAAACATTAGCAATTTTCAAAATATTTTCTTCTTGCTGCATTTCCATCAAGATTTAATTTTTTAATGTTGATTGCAGTGCAGAGGTGAAGCAAGCACGTGTACAGGCAACAAACAGTGTTGCGAATAAATGTAATTTGCAATTTTACTGACATATATATAAATATGTATAAATAGTACTTAAAACAAAATCATATGCTTTTTACAAAACATACAAAATTGCTGCTGTTTTTAATAATTCATTTCAATTCCATTTGCCATAATTATTTTTTTTCTGTTTTCTGGTAATTTGCATATTTGTAGTCGATGAAACAAAAGAAATAGCAACAAATTATAATAATAGTAAAAAGTTAACTGGAAGTTTTCAAAAACACAATGCCAGTAAAAAGCTGAATTATTTATTTTGCATGTATTTGTAAATGTACAAATACATGTAACAATCGAAATGTTATTTTGTGTGGAAACTGTGTATAACAAAACCAGGAAAAGTGGAAAAGTTGAAGTTTGTTTTTGAAGAAGAAAAACAGTTGCGACAACACAAAAAAAGCTTTTAAAGTAATTAGTTTCATAAATAAATTCCGCATAAAAACAACATTTATAATTGTTGTTTAATTAAAGATTAAAAACAAAGGAAAGCAGTTGTAAAATATAAAAAAAAGTTAAAAAAGTTTAAACAAACAAAGAAACAAAATTGTGAGAAACTTTTTGATTTTAAAAATTTCTACTGTTTTTTAAGGTTTTTCATTACAACCCCTTTTTAAAGGTTATGGTAAGGGTTTAGTTATGTTTAAATTGAAATTTAATGGAAAACATTTGTATTCTAGTTAAACACTTTGTTGCTGCTCTGAATATACAAAGTTTAGCTACTAAAGCAGATTAAGATATTAAGGATTTATTTTGGTTGTACCTTGCTCATTTTGTCACTTCAATTGTACTTAGTTTTAAATATTTAGATGTACGTATATGTAGTTTTGTTTAAAGTTTTCAATTTGTTAATTAACTTTTGAATATAAATAATGTACTCAAAATTAAAAGCAAAATGAAAACTTTTTCGAAAGTGTCATTTATTGTGACACATTTCCTGTATTTTAAATAAAATTTGTTTTGAACTGCAATATTTTGGTTTTCAAAAATAACTAAAATTTGTATTTTTATAGTCATGTGTGTGTTTGTACTTATAGCAACCCAACGGGATAAAATTATAGGACTTCAGTTTGTAGGCCTTCTAAAAACATACTTACACATTCTAAAAGATCCTATATTCATTCCACTCTACAATAAATTGCTTGCATCCCATCATAAGTAAATCTCCTCACAGCTCTCTAACTGCTTCTAGAATGCAAGGCCTTGGCTCGCAATGACAGGGCGCGCCGTGTAAAATTTAAATGATTTTCCTTGCAAAATGAGGCATTTAGGAAGGCGTCTTCACTCCATATTTTTCCCGCTAGGAAAATAACTAATAAAACTATAACACATACAACTTCACACTCCTATTTCTATACTTAACTTAATGGAATTGTAACAAAAAAAAAGTCAAAAACTTTAACACTTAAACAAATTTTTATTATTGTTATTGTTGCTGATATTATTGTTTGTACTACTTCAAGCATATATGAATATGAGATTATAATTTTTTTGTTCCAAAAACTACTAGCAACAAAAAAAACTAAATTTTAATTGAATTTAAATGGAATTTTTATGTTTTACTGCTTTTAAAATTAGTTTGTTGGGATTTTCGTTGAGAGAATCATTTGTAGTATTTTAATAATGATTTTGTTGTTGTAAGCGGTAGAAGGTAGCTGTAACTAGACAGCAACCTGTCATTTTATAAAAAATATTCTGTATTTTGTGTGTTCTTTTAGGTAAAACTTAATGTTAATGACAACTTATGGAACACAAGCAATTAATTTCTATTGTTAATTTTCTCTATTAAGGATAACATGAAGTCAAATGTTTAATGAATAAGCGCAACCTTGTTATTACACTAAAAGAAAAAAAATATCAAAAGCATTGTAAAATTTAATTTGAAAATAAAGTTTAATACATAATTTTAATTATTAAACAAAAACTTATCCATAAGAAAAATAACAAAGTATTGTCGCTCAAGCCCGACCACTGAATCTGTTCAAATCAAAATACTAATAAAATTTCAATAATTTTTTTTCGTTGAATTGAATTGAATCGTTCATTTTAAAAACCAGTCAAGCAGCAAAAAATCCAAAATTGGGTTATTGAGCGACTACTGTTCTTTAAAGGTAAATGCATCGTTTAATGAAAGAAAAATATAGATACTGCTATACTTACGGTGAAGCAAATCTGAGAAATCCGTGTTTAGGGCAGAAAAAAGTCAAGTATCAGGGCTGGCCGATAAAGCCTTATTTCATAAGGACATTTGTGGGGGCTAGGTCAAATAATAGACCTATTGGTAGCAGTTTTAATAGGCTTTAGGCTGAAAGTAATACATTATATATATGAGTAGGTGAGATGCAAAACTCGTTCGTTACAAAAATTAAAAAAAATTGAGATAACTATTGATTCTGACAATCCTTCTCCATGTTGCAGTTTATTTAATTTTTTCAACTGTAGAGTTTTAATCAAGAAGGGAGTAAGAATTTAAACATTCGAGTAATTTGGTCCATTTAATCAGCCGCTACATGTTTTTCCAAAATTCGGTTTATGTGTAACGAGTGAGTTCTGCATTTCACCTACTAATATGGGCAATGTGACATTTGTACGCCTATAGAGTGGAATAGATTTTGCAAAAATAAGAGTATCTGAAAAATAATTAATCTTTATGTTCCATTCAGAGGATACTATATTTGAAAATAATAAAAAGTTCTTTCGAAACATTGTTGTCCAAAATATCGAGCGAAATACGGGTATAACGTACGTGACATAAACAGAAGTCATTTTGAATAGAAATTTCATGTAGAAATATGCGAAAATTTTCGATTCGTGAGAGGAGTTATGTTTTCTTTTAATTTCTTACACTAAACGAAATATTTTTCCTTTACAATACGTTATATTTACATAAAAGTAATCTTTGGATGATTTTATAATAAATAAAATTTAAAATCGTACGTGACATACTTAATTATAATTTATAATTTAGATAGCTATTTCATCAATATTTCAAGAAAAAAAAATTAAAACAAATAAAGTTTGAAATTTTTTTTCCCAAAATCAACAACTTTTATGACTTTTTTTAAAAATGGGCCCTTTTTTCTCAAAAGAATGCTTAGATTTTTTCCTTGAAGACCTTTTTGGTCGCTAAGTGGGATGCGAGTTGGATATCTATCAAAATAAATGTTTTGTTACTCAAAACACACAATTGTTGAGAAAAAAGGGCCATTTTGAAAAAAAGTAAAAAAAGTTTTTGATTTTGGGAAAAATATTTTTTTATTTTTTTTAATTTTTTATCTTGAAAAAAATTTCAAAATTTTTTATTTTTTTTTAATTTTTTTTTCGAAAGATGGAAGAAACTATTTCTTTTAAACTATTTGGGACACATTGTGCTAAAAACAATAGGTAATAAGTTACATGGAGGAGAAAAAAACCTGTTTGGCTAAAATGTAAAATTTTTACCCCCTCTAAATCAGAGAGTTTTGACCGATCTTGTTGAAAAATTGTGTCTAAATTACTAGGCAATAAAACTTGGTGCAAATTTCATCTCGATCGGAAGACAATGATTTCAAAAGTTGGTGCACTTGATATAAAATCCTCTATATATAAATTACACAGAGAAAACAGATTCGTAGTAGCAACCAAATAGGTTACCAATCGAATGATTCGGTTGTACACATAGAATTTTTCGGTTCTATCAACAGAAAGTCAGTTGATAAAGAAGAATTTGTGTAGTCACAGCTGTAAAATTCGGTTACTATAGTAACCTTATAAGGTAGAATCGTACGATTGACAACAAATTCGGTTGCTATCACGAATCAGTTTTCTCTGTATATACATCAATCTAATGACTTTGGGTCTAACTAAGAGCCTCTCAGTGTACTCGATAAAAGTGAATAGTTAAAGGAACCTAAACTAACGCTTGTTTTAAAAGTTGTTGATGATAAATAGATGATAGGTCGTTTCCCTGAAACTCTCCTAAAATATCTAAGACAATCCTAAAGTTTAAACAACATACATACATTCAGCATATTTTGAGAAACATTTTTTGATAGGTTTCTTACAGTGCTTTTCATTAACACAGTTTGTAGACACATAGTTTCAAGGAACAAAAATGCAAAAAAAAAACATAAAGAAAATTCTCCCTCGAAAATGCTTAAGAATAATAAGAAAACAAAAAGCAAAAACTCTAGACTAAACTACAAACATCAACATAAATTTTAAGTGAAATATAAATATAATGACTTATACAAAAAAAAGAAAACACAACAACAGAAACATATAAAATATAAAAAAATTACAAGGCCAAACAAATCAGTTTTGTTGTGACAAAAACATTCCATACAGGAGCACAAGGAAAAAAAATTATAAAAAAAAGAATTCAAGAAAAAGTAAAAAGATTTCTTAACAACATTGTTGAATGTAAGAGTGTCAATAGGGGTGAGAGAGATGTGCGGAGGTGTGTATTAGTATGTGTTTATAAATGTTAATGTTTAAAGATGTTGTTGCTGTTTTTTTTAATGTTTTTAATTTTTAGCATACTTGTAGGCAGGATTTTTTTCTTTTTCTTGTTGTTTTTGCCTTCTTCGTCTTTAGTTTTTAATTTACACATTTATGTGCTCTAATTCTTATAAAAAGAGCCTTAGCCGAGGCCATTACTTACTTTATTTTCGGTTGGCTTGCCATAACAAAAGTGCCATCATAATGTCCCCTTCCCACCCATATCAAAAATCTCCCTAGCCAACTTAGCTCGCTGGATAAGGTAACACTTTGGGATCTGCTAGCCTGTCTTACCTTTTACCATTGCAAATTATGTATTTTTGTGTGTGTAGGCTTAAGCTTAAGTGTGTTGTTTGTAGAAATGCGGAGAAAAGTGTATGAAAAAATAATGCCAGAATTTAAGAAGATTTAAAAAATGTTTAGCTTATATTAAAGTAGCAAACCTTATAAAGGTGCCCGGCTAGAGATTTATACTTGTGTATGTTTTTTTGCTTAGCTTTTTTTACCTTACACTTGTCCTTATTTGTTTAAGTGTTATTGTTTATTTTCTTCTTAGTGTTTTCTGTTTTTTTTGTATTAAATTTTAAATTATTAAATGGGGATTTAATTAATTTATAAAGATTTGCTTATTTTTTTTTTCATACCAGACTTACGGAGAGTTTAGCCAGGCAGAAGTATGTTTTTTAATAAAATATTAAGGTTGGATTAGAAGTGTTATAAACAAACAAAAAATGAAAACAGTAATTGCAATTTACTTTTATTTGTATTATTTATTGTCAGCTTATCCCTTACAATGAGCAGAAAGCTGTATCAAATTAAGTCTAATTTGGAAGAAATAAAAAATAATTATTGTTTTCCATTGTAGTACGAGCTCAAAAAATATGTGTATTGTTACCCCCCTTAAACTAAATCATTATTTATTGTATGTATTACATGTAAAATCAAAAACATACTATTTTATTTATAAAGTACCATGTACATTATTAAATTAAGTACTACACTCGAGAACATAAGTAAGTTTTTACTTTTGTTGCAATAGATGGCGTATCTTTTTAATAACTTATATGTCATTTTATAGAGTACATATCTTCTCAATTAGTAACTGAACATTATGGTGTAAAAAACAAGGTTTTTTTTCCATCGAAAGTGTCGAATTTTGTGCCAACAAAGCGTCATATGCGGGTAGTTTTGATTTAGTTTTTTAATTTGAAATAAAGTGCCGCTGAAATATGGGTTAAATTTCTTCATTCGGGTTCAACGTGCGAGAGATGGATTGTGCGGTTTAGAGGTGGTGATTTTGACACGGAAGACAAATATCGCCCAGGCCAGCCAAAAAGGTTGAAGACCTAGAATGTGAGGAACTACTCCATGAATATTGATGTCAACCAGAAGCCATTTTACAACATTTTCGAGCAACGGGATTCATAAAAAGCTGGGAAATTGGGCACCATACGAACTGAAGCTTAGACCTTGAACGACGATTTTGTATGCTTGAACTTGTGATAACCCGAAGCGTAAGAGCCCGGGCAACCAGCCGATTCGTTACCAAAACCTAATATCCAAGGCGCTAAGGTAATTCTCTGTGGGTCCAAAAGGGTCCTATCTATTATGAGCTCCTAAAATTCGCCAAGACCATCACAGGAAACCTGTACCGAAAGCAACTGATTCGTTTGAAGCTAGCATTGGCCATAAAACGCCAAGAGTATGCGGCATTTAAAAACTATTTAGAAAGAAGTGGTTGTGAAGTTTTGCCTCACCCGTCTTTTAGTCCAGACTGTGCCCCGTCCGACTAATATTTGTTTCGATCGATGCAGACCGAGTTCTCTGGGATAAGCTGCAATTTAGAACAGAGTATCCGAAATTGACTTGATTCGTTCTTGGCCTCAAAAGATGAGCAGTTCCTTTGTCTAGACATACATACGTTACCAGAAAGATGGTAGAAGATCACAGCTTACAAAAGTATCAAGATAAAAGTTGTACACCAGATATATAAAACTTGTTCATGTTCTATTTCTGCACTATATTGATTATCTGAGGGGGACTATGTATGGCGATAAGGAACAACTGGTGCCCGGTTTTCGTCTTTCTTATGAATAATTTGTGAAAAATTTTATCAGGATTGTCGCACAATCAACATATTTATGACTGCTCAAACAGTATTCCGGGAGAACATTTGTATCGGGCTCGGTGCTCGGTATAATATCATAGACGGATATTGCAAATTTGCAATACCAAACAAAACACCGAGTATTTATGGCAAATGTCAGCAATCTTGCTCCTTAAAATTAAAGCTGGCTCATTTAAATAAATATTGTTTCCCCCAGCACTCTACAAACATGGCAAATTTTGCAGGAAAATTTCAGATTTATCTAGAAAATTTTTAAAAGTTAAAGTTCACAATAAAGTAAACAAGATGCACATGCAAAAACTGAATTTTTGGAAAATATTTTCTACGTTTTAGTAATTTTGGTATTAAAGTAAAGGCATTGGATAAAGTTCTCAACACATCGATAAAAGGACCTTTCGGTCTACGTGACCTTAAAATGTTATTACTATATTTTAATCCGTTCGAATTTTATTCTCACAAAGTCTTGAAATTTCAGGTTTTTATGTTAAATGTTATTCAGAAAATTTAATTGTTTAATGTGTTAATCATGTGGTCCTAAGGTTTTCACTAATATAAAATACTTTTACATAGTGGTCATACCCAGTATGCAAAATGATTCGAAGTAATATCGAAAGTGAATCATTTTTTCGTAAAATTTTATCGATATCGACTTCGATATAATGTCGAGAATGTGCGTGTTTTCCTAAGTAGAGTGCAGAGCGATAAAGAGTCGAAAATCGTTTATTATTCTGATTCTAATTTTTATCGATATACTATACCTTTTTCGGTATTAGAAATGTTCTAAAACGATTCGATTTCGATTAAATATATGAACAATTTCGTATACTTTATACCATCGAGCAATTTCTTCTTGAAATAATGCATATTCAATACCTTTATTATTATCCAATAATGTTGCGTTAGATGTGTTTTCATTTTCAAATGCAATAAACTCTGCACATATTTCTGATGTTTGCTGATTTTGAAGATTCGAATTGTCAAAAACAACATCAATAATTGTCTGCGCTTTTCTTTTAAGACGTCTTCGATCCATTTTTCGTGTTAAACTATATTTTTATGAATATGTTATTGATAGGATAATAAATAAAATTTTATTTTCTCACAAATTGACAAAAGAATAATATGTATGTAGTATATGAATTTGTCAATTTGTGAAAAAATAAAATTTGACATTAAAAAAAACTCGAACATTATTCACAATTTCTATAAAATATTAAAATACGATATTCTAAAAAATGTAGATTGGATAGAGCATCATAATAAATTCATATTTTCGATTTTAATTCGAAATAAGTTCGATAAAAAGAACTGACTCGAAATGTTGCATACTGGGTAGATAGCATTGGGAGGACTAACAAATCATCTCTTGAAACTAAAACGAACGAATTATCAAAAACCTAACTTAGTTGTCTAAAATCTAAGTGGTGAAAATGTATTAGTAAAAAAAACTATGTGAAAACAAAAGCAACACTCGTATGTGTAATTTCTTTGAGCATTTTGTTTGTTTGAAATATTTTCTAGTTTCCGCTCTATGTATATTTATCTATGTTTATAAGTCGTATTAAAATGTGCTCAAAATTCCCTTCTCTCCGAGATATTTAAGCTTACGTTTTCGATTGTAGTTTTATATATAACACATTGGCGATCCTATTAAGTATATGATTATATTCTGAGACCTATGGGTGTCGATTTAACGAAAAATGTATTTATGCTAAAATCAATATGTTGAAAACAATTAAAAATGTATAATTAGAAAGTATAATATTGGAAAATTCATAACCAATTCAATATTACCAATTTTCAGCGAATCTGCCTTAAATGTTTTCTTTAAATTTGGAAACAAAATCGTTAACCAAACATAGTTTTGCCAACAACTTGGCAAAGAAAACCAAATTCTTTGTTTGTATACCTTTACAAATGTATCTCTATTTTCTTTACAAATCCCATGTATCTTTGTCAAAAAGCAAGTGTAAAACATAAAAAGCCTGCAGTCTAACCAAAAGCGAAATAGAAAGAAACACAGCGCAAACAACTTGTTTCCCAACTTTAGAAACCAGCAAGAGAGAAGAAATCCAGGACTTAAATCCTTAGAAAAACATGTTTACAAAATAATACAACACTCTTGCAATTACATATTCGTTCAAACAACTTTTTCAAAACTGACTACAATTTAGTTTAGTAATTTTTTTTATCTAACAACACAAGCAATAAATTTAACGCTTATTTGTTTGTATTTTTCATAGCAGGAATGCGGAAAAAAACTCTTTAATATAAAATAAAAAACAATTTTAAATTATAGCAACAATTTTTGCTATATTTTAACAACTATTTGCTGTTACGGCTTTTTTATATTTAAAAAGAAAAAAATATAAATTATTCTTGTTTTATTTTTTTTGCATAAAAAATTTTTACAACCGGTGTATAAAAACTTTGGGGGTTGTATATCAATACGCCTTAACTTATGTGTGTATGTGTTTCTGTGTTTGAGTTTTATTTTTTTGTATTGGTTTGCTGGTAGTGTGGTTGTGTATGGATAGATGTTTTACTTGTGGTTGTGGTTATTTTAAGTGCTGGCCATACGAAAGGATTTTTATAATAAATTACACTGCACTCGAAACTCAAATATTTCATTCACAATCACTAACACAGTAAAGGTGGGCACCACAACTACTACTAGCAACGTCAGCAAGGCACAAGAATAACAATACATATTCGTCTATGACTACCTCAATATCAATGTGTGTATAAACAATATAAATATTTCTATGTGTGTGTAAGTGTGTATAAAATGCTTTTGGCCAACTAAAGGTAAAACCAGCAGCAACAACAACATCCATAACAACTGCTAACTATCAGTTTATAGTTAAAGGAAACGGAAATGAATGCATGTTGCTTGTATGGCTGCAATTGTTTTCTGTTTGTCGTTATGTATGTCTGTTTGTTTATGTGTGTGTGTATGTTTTGCTTTTTATTATATAGTATTTAAACCTTGACTCTATTGGTAACTAAATATTTGCCTTAATTTTATTTCTTTCATTTTGTGGTAAATTCATTCATTCTTAGAAAACTGTACTTAGACATTTGTCTTCAACGAAAATTGGTGTTAAGTACATGTTTTATTACAGCTGCTTTTCTTCTTTTTCTCATACTACATATATTTTTTTAATGTATTCATGCTATAAAATTGTTATCGCAAAAAAACATAATTGGCATAAATATAATGCATATTTTTATTTGCCGCAATAAAAAAATGTTAACCATTTTTTACTAATTTCTATTTATTGTAAGGCAATTAGTACATAAATAAAAGCAACTTATGCTATTCTTAGATTTGATACAATAGTTTCTAATGAATATGCATTCACATTACAATAAAATCACGTTCATTATTGTGAGTTATTATTCGTTTTTAAATCTTTGCTTAAGTTAATTATGAAATTATAATTGAAATAAAACCTTAAAAATAATTACTCAGAATTGCATTTACACCATGAAAGTTTCTATTTAAAACAGTGCTGCCCGAACACATAACATCGAAGCTTTGATTGTGTTGGTAAAACAGCGGTGAATAAAAATCAACTCAATATATGATTTTCGTACACACAACTGATTTGATTTTGTTCTCTGAGATGAAAACAAACCAACACACACATGATCATTATAAGGAAACACACAAGTAAGCTTATAGTGTATGTAGTGTATTCGAATTTGATTGCCCTATTACGCGTGCTAGGGAATTGTGATATTGGGCGACACTGATTTAAAGGCTTTTTTGACAAATTTTTCGCTTCTTTTGCCGCAATTGCATATTGCTGGCCATACGAAGAACATTTTGGGAAAATTGTCTGCTTTTGGGTCCTAAACTTTTCTACAACATTCTCTCGAGCATCAGCAACATATAAATATTGACTGGGAAGCTGCGAAATATTTTCCAGAACATACGTTTCGTCATCCAGGTATATTTTTTTTATAAAATTTGACTTCAATTTCCGAGCTCTGTCTTTGGCCTCTAAATTTTTAGAGTTTAGCAACATCTAGCAGGAGTTTAGCAATATGTTGCAGGAGTATAGCAACATGTTGCAGTAGTTTAGCAACAAGTTGCTGGAGTTTAGCAACATGTTGCTGGAGTTTAGCAACATGTTGCTGTAGTTTAACAACATGTTGCTGGAGTTTAGCAACATGTTGCTGGAGTTTAGCAACATGTTGCTGGAGTTTAGCAACATGTTGCTGGAGTTTAGCAACATGTTGCTGGAGTTTAGCAACATGTTGCTGGAGTTTAGCAACATGTTGCTGGCATTTAGCTACATACATGTAGCTGGAGAATAGAAACATATTGCTAGAAGTTAGGAACATGTTGCTGGAGTTTATCAACATTTTTCTTGAGTTTATCAACATTTTTCTTGAGTTTATCAACATTATGCTGGAGTTTATCAACATTTTTCTTGAGTTTAGGTTTAGCAACATATTGGTGGAGATAAGCAACATGTTGCTGGAGATTTGTTACTAAACTCCAGCAACATGTTGCTGGAGATTTGTTACTAAACTCCAGCAACATGTTGTATAAAATAAAATATGGCCTTGTATGTTTTTAAACCTGCATTGGCTTTAACTTTTCGTACCAAATAGTCCGAGTACTGAGCTAACCGGACTGCTTTCCTACCGGATGTGTTGGGAGCTCTTTAAAAATGCTTTCTATTTATTGGCTTTAGAAACATCATGTGGACCATTCCTTCTACCTCAACCAGGTTTTCTATCAACGGAAAAGTTCTCCCGATACTGTTTAATAATATAGGAAACATTGTTACGGCTCGCTCGAACTGTAGCCGCCAAACTGTCATTATTTTTGAAGACGGAAAACGCTTTGCCATCTAATATATTGTTCAAGCATTTCTTTTTGCTTGGCAGCACTTTACTGCACATTTTGGGAAACCTTATACATACAGATAATTGAGTTGATCTCATTGTATTGTTAATTAAATTTCCAGTGTCGAATTTCCATATGTGGATTCAATTTTAACTAATTTTTCTTTAAAATCTTGCCCATAATGCTGTTTTATTATACCCTGCATTACCATAGTGGGGAGGTTATTATGCGTTGAATTATTGAAATTTTAAAAGAAACATTTTTGTTCTCATTTAATCAGTTTAAGGTATTATATGATCGGGCTTGACCGACTATACTTTCTCACTTGTTTATAGTCAATCATTTTATACAAATTATTTTTCTCATTTCACATTGTTGCACTTATTTACAAATACTTAAAAATCTAGACCAATAACTCAAACTGTAACCTACAGTACGTATACGTAATAAACCGCAAATACACATTAATCATACTCACTGTAAAGTTACAACCGTAGTAGAGTAATTTAAACGTTAACACATTAACAAATAACTACCGCTACTACGCAAAAACTAAAAAAAATAGAAAAGTAATTATAACTAAACATAAAAATATTGTACTTAGCATGCAAATCGAAAGTCCCCAGTGGCAGTATTTTCTATTTGCATGGCTAATATTTTAACAAAATAAAAATAACAACAAACCAGCTTTAAATAAAATAATGCGGGTAAACCGCAACAACGCTTGTTGAAACATGTAAAACCATTTGTATGCAATTGAAATTTCTGTCTTTGATTACAAAAATTTGCTAGACCTGGAAACACGTATAGTTGTTATATATAACACAAATTTAATTACAAGTTAATGCCTGTATAAATAAATTTGTTTGTCAAATAAATATTTATGTACAAAAAACTAATAAATTATATTCTAATACATACATTATAACACAACCACACACATGTGTCACCCTTATTTGTAAGTTTTAGTCACTAAGGTATAATAAAATAGTTTGTTTATTTTGTGATTGAATAAATAATACATATATGTATATTTACAAACAAAGCATTTACAAATACCAATACACAAATGCATATCTATGTATGTAGGTATATATTTTTCTACTTATATCTATACAAGCATTTAAAATCAACATTTTTATAATCACGCTATTTGCATGCTCTCTGCAATTAAATCACTTTACTCACACTCACACTTTTACATATACTATTCATACTTCAAAAGCGCTCAACAACTTTTATATCAATGAATGACTGAGTGAATGAGTGAGTTACTAAGTGTGTTTCTTTATGAAAATTTAGTTTTTATAAGTATATGTATTAGCATAGTACTGATTGTGCGCTTTTTGTAATTTTCGATGTCGGCAAGGACTAAAATTGTTTTTCGTTATATTAAAATTAATTTCTTAAAATATCAAATAAAGCGTTGATATTTGAAGTTTTCAAAATAATAACAAACCATTTCAACAAAAAACAAGTAACAGAGCTATATTCGATTGTGACGAATCTTATATACCCTTCACCAAATTATACTTTAAAATAAAAATTTTAAATATTTTTAGGTAAACAAAATTTAAATTTTTTTCCAGTTGTTTTTTCGAAATTGTTTTTCAATTTTTTTTTTTTAAATTTTATTTTATTATTTTTTTAATTTTCAAAATTTTTTTTTTTTAATATTTAGTGAAAAAAAATTTTGGTGAAAAAAACAATAAATCGGGTTAAAAAATATTATTAAAAGGTATTTGAAATATCTATCATTATATTGTCTATACTAATGACTTAGTAATACAGATATAGGTCAAAAATAGGTAAAAAATCCAAGTTGTCCTGGTTTTTTTCCTTATATCTAAGACATTTGTGGACCGATTTTCGAAGATATTGATTTATGAATCGTGTATGAAGGTTATTTGGGGACTTCGGAAAGTTGATTTCAACACACAGACGGACATGGCTATATCGACTTCGCTAGCTATAACGATCCAGAATATATATATGTACTTTGTGGGGTCGCAAATGAAAAATGTAGAAATTACAAACGGAATGACAAACTTATATATAGCCTTGCCACTCATGGTGAAGAGTATAACAAGTAAGAAAGTATGGTCGGTCAAGCCCGACAACATAATACCCTACACCAAGTAAATGAGCAAAAACATTTTTCTTTTAAAATATCAATAATTTATATTCGTGAGTGATTTTCGGAAGTGGGCCTTATATGGGAGCTATGACCAATTATGGACAGATCACCATGAAATTAGGTCGTGTGATTCATGTATATATGTATATGATTCATGTATAAATTTTTAAGAGATTTATGTACGTTAAAGTGAATTTTGTAAGCGTCTCTATTTTGTAAGGGTCTCTATGACTAATTATGGACCGATTGTAACAATAGCTGGTGACATGAATTTCGTATATATAGAAATTATTTGGAGGTAAATTTGTGGAGATACATATATAAATTAAACTTTTATGAACGATAAAGTCCAACTTCGGGAGGAAATTTGTATGGGGGCTAGGATGAAATAATGGACTTATTTCAGCCAGTTTCAATAGTCTTGGTCCTTGGGCCGAAAAAATTATATTTACCAAAAATATTGCTACGATTCAAATAAAATGTGCATCCAATAAACATTTTCCGATGTAGCTTAGATCATTTTAATTTGGATGACGAAGAACAATTTAACACCTTGTTAGCATCGATAATCCTAAAAGTGCAAATTAAGCGTCACCCTAATGACTATGTGGGGAGCTTGTGTGTGTAATTATTTTTTCCCACAAAAACTAACACAAACACTTGTAGCAAAGAAGTGCAAAATATAAAAAACAAATACAAATATGAGAGACTTAAGTGTTTTTTAAACACACCCTCTTTGTGTTACATGTGTGTGTCTAGCAATTTATGTGTGTTTTTGTATGTATATTTGCAATTGTGGTAGCCACAAGTAAAAGTATTTTAGTTTTCATGTTTCTGTGTTTGTGCTGCATATTGTGCAGTATAAAATAGCTATAGAATTTAATAGCAAATTCGACCATAAAGGATGGTCATTCCATTCATTTTGTTTTTCTCATGTGGTATGTTTTTATTTTTCAAAAGGGGATGGTGGGAAGAATTATTGAATTTTCTAGACAATTAGATTTGATGGTAATTCAAGTATCTATTGGTCAATTGACCAATAAAAGAAAATAGTTTTTAGAAAAGTTTTTTAAAGTTTTTGTTTTAATATTTAAGAAATTAGTTATGAAAATGAATTGAAGGATATTGCTAAAAATTTTAAATAAAATTGATTTCCAAAACCATGGACTAAACAATTTCTTTAAATATAATAAAACCGTAGTAGACTAACCAAACATATAATGGAAACTTGAGGGTGGATGAAGGCTAAATAGAAAACACAGGTTTTGCTGGGAAATCTTGAATCTTTTATCAAAATTTCCCATGACTATTTTGTATAAATGTGGTTGAATTTTGTATACATGTGGTTGAATTTTGCCTGTTGTTATACCCCTTTGACTTGAAATGACCCCATAAGATGATATTCAATGGTTTAAGACCACAAGAATGGTTCTGATCTCTATGACAATTTCAACAATGAAAAATTGTTGTTCTCGTATAATATTCCATTTTTGATAACCATAAACTGTCAGCTATCATCGGACGGACGGACGTCTATTGAAGGCATGAGTGTGAATCAATGGAAGAATGTGGGAGGATGGAATTTGTCACTAAATGTTACTTTCTGATCTTAAATCTTAGGTGTTGAACACCCACCTTAAAGTATACCGATCGACTTTATGAGTCAATTAAACGATGTCTGTCCATCTGGCTGGCTGGCAGTCCATGTAAACCTTGTGCGTAAAGTAGATATTTTTTAAATTTTTCTGAAATCATTATTATCATATTTGAATAGTTTAGAAAAACCATACATAATGGACTTAGTTTACAAAACCTTCATCACCTTTAATATTGTTAATACTACATTAAAGATTTTACTCAACAAAATCCCTTTAAATTCATTTGCTTACTTATTTATAAAATATAATTTGAGTTTGTCCCAGCATTTTATTTGTTAAACTTTTAACTGATGTCCCTTTTTTCAAAACTGAAGAAAGAAATACAAAAAACGAAAATCATTGAAAGTCTCATGTGTAATACGATGTCAACAGAAACCTTTTTTTTAGCTTAAACGAATAATGCTACAAATTTACCTTTTTTTGTGGCAGTAGAAAATTTAAATAGCTTTTTTGTTTTAGTGAGAATAAAGCAATTATAGGAGATTTTATTTCCCCATACAACACTCAAACACACAAACTGGCAGCCTGACCCAACCATATACATATGCATAAGTAAAACTGACACATACAAATACTTTAGTATTTACTACTCACATACAAATGGTTGTATTATATATATGTTTACATTGGGTTTGTGGCGGTTTGTATATACGTATCTATATGCTAGTGAGTGAAGACTGTCAGATGAAAATCTTCTTTAAAAATAGGTTAATTAAAATACTGGCCTTTTACTGTTTTTATTGCTCTTTATGGAATTGTGTAAAGTTCAAAAATTGTTATTATCTCTGGCCAAACAATATGTTTCAGAGTTTTTTTTTTATTATTTTTATTTTTCCTTCCTTTTTTTATTCTTATGAATATGTAGAGAATACTATGGCAAATAGTATTAAAACTAAAACATGTTTAAACCCCCCAAGTCCCAACTATTGAACAAGGTTTGTTTTATCAACTTATACATACAACTCACCCCAATCACCATGTAGCCACCAAAGTGTTGGGAAATGAATGGGTTGATTTTGAGGTTGTTAAAATTTGTTTTTTTTTAAGTTAAAGTGTCATAAAGAGATTTTTTTGGTATTTTTTTGGAAAATTTACATTTACATACAATTTTTATAGAAATGTTGGACACACACACAAAATAGAGAAAATGTAATGATATTAATTTCAGAAAAATGTAACGATATGAATTTCTCAATATTTTAATGACAAATGACAAGAAGTAAAAAAGAATTTTATACCAAAATCAAATATAAATATATATACATTTATATTATACACAACCCAACAGTTCTTCAAGTTCAATTTTCACTAACGTCTGATCTCTTGGCTGATTCTAATTTATATATTTTGCATAATTTGCCTATTTGCAGTGCAGATAGATGTCATCCCAGGTAATCTGGCGTGAAGTCAATTGTCACTTTAGTATTTCTAAGTAATCTAGTCACTTTAAACGTTTATTTTGTACTGCACTTTTGAAAATAGTTATCTATTGGAGTGTCAGCTGACACTTGGAGTCCCTAGTGATCTGAATATTTTCATTACATTTTACGCACTATAAAGTAGGATATTCATTCGAATAATGATCGTTCGATTAAACGATTAAGTTCCTACGAATAATTATTCGAACAATTTAAAAATTACCATTTTCGAATAATGAATAATTCGAACAATTTTATGTAGAATAATTGAATAAAACGAAGAAATGTACATTAGGGTGGGTCGATATTTTTTCACGAAAAATCGTATAGCAGAAACGCATTCTACGGAAAGTTCTAAGAAAGTTTCCTCAAGAAACCATAGGTCTAAAATCAAATCCTATTTTGCGCATTTCGTCTTTTATCCAATGATATTTCAGTATTTATTTTTTTTAATAGTTTTTTTTATTGGATGAAAGACGAAATGCGCAAGATAGGATTTGATTTTAGACCTATGGATTTTTGAAGTAATTTTAAGTAGATTGCGTTTCTGTTATACGATTTTTTTGCTTTTTGATCGTCCATACAAATCGACACAGCCTAATGTACATACATACATATGTATATATTTAAATTTATTAAATTGTTTAAAATTTTTCATAATTCCAAATTCAAATAAGTAATAATGACTTACAAAACATGCATTGTTTCTGAAATTCGACAAATAACTAAAGATAAAGGAAATCTTTCGATCACTGTAGATGAGTGGTTCGATAGCTCCTTCTATAAATATGTAAATACTACTGCATGAAAATAAAATTTTAAAAACAGGTCTTTCAAAATATTTAATTTATGACTTGAACTAATGATAAAATTTATGGAATAAAAATTTTTTATTTAGTAAAAAAAAGGCTGAATTATTTATCGAAACAGATATTTTAGCGTTTAAACATGAACATATGCTGGCGAAATATTGGCAGAATCATAATTAATAATCAAAATATTAACTTAGATTGAAAGTGATGGCGAATGTGATTTTGATTTTGAGGATGGCAAATAGACCAAGGCCATGATTTTAAAATACATAAAAGTGATGTTATTAACCATATACGTAAGTAATGTAAAATATTTAAAAAATCTAATGATAAACAGAAAATATTGTAAACTTACGTTTTGTTTTAAGAATACCATGAAGTTCATCTTATACATGATGCTAAATATCGTTGGATATCTTTGTCTAACATGGTAATAAACTTTTTGCTTATTTATAAATGCGTCAATCATGCACTGCCCGTTTATATTTTACTCGAATTCTGGATCATGTCCAGCTATCTCAAATTTTTTAAAGCATAGCTCCAAAACGGACACTAAAATATTTGCTAGATTTATCGGGAGGGAATCTGCACAGAAACTGCATTGAAAAATTCTTTCAAATTTTCACGGCGCGTAATTGAGAGCCAATACCTTGCATACTCGGCATATTAGAAGGTTTTCCGTTGAAGGCCCCGAAGGAACTTGCTGAGGCAAGCCTTTAAAGAGGATTATTAGGGTAAATATTGTTAAATAATTCAGCTTAGGTTCTAAGAATGACCTTTAAAGAAACATGGGTGTAGTTTTATATACAAAAAAACTACTTCTCGCGATCTTCACAACATGAAGACAAATTTGTTTAAAATAATTTATACCTTCTTCTTTTTCTATTTGAATCAATAAATTTCATCACATTTAAAAATGCCCAAGGGAACTTTTTTGTCCGATCAAGAAAAGATTCAAACTAAATATTTTCACGACCAAGGATGTTCCAATAGAGAAATTGGACGTAAAATCGATCATAAGAATGCTAAAAAAGCACCATAAAGAAAATCGTCTAAAATTCGCAAGAAACTATATGAAATGGACAGATGCGTGGAAAAAAGTAATTTTCTCTGAAGAAAAAAAATTTAATTTAGACGGTCCTGACTCATACTTATGCTATTGGCGTTTGAGATCAGACGATGTTCGGATGTCAAAACGTAATTTCGATGGTGGCAGTGTTATGGTTTGGGCAGCGTTTTCTGCAGTTGGCAAGTCGAAAATATGTTTTGTTCCGACAAAAATGAATAGTGCGATTTAAACCGAACTGTTGGAAGATGCTCTTCTCTCATTTATGGATGAAAAAATGGATGAAGATTGCATATTCCAACAAGATAATGCTGCAATCCATGTTTCTAAGCAATCGTAATCTTGGTTTAATGAACATAGCATTCCTCTGTTGGACTGGCCGGCTTGTAGTCCGGACTTAAACCCAATGGAGAACTTGTGGGGATACATGGCTCTTAAAGCTTATGCAAATAATGCCCAGAATGAAAGCATAATGACTGTGACGGAGCTGAAACTAAAAACTAAACAAGTATGGGAGGAAATTGAATCCGTATTTTTTAAACAATCAATAACAAAGGATCATCCACACATTATTAATAATGCTACAGTGGCCCATAAATTAAAGAGCGTTTATAGGAAAATTCTCACTTAAAAATGGCCGTTAATCTCCAAAATTAAGTAAAAAAAAAAAATAAAGTAAAAATTAATTTTTTTTGTAAAGAATATTTTAAGTGAAGTCTTAACTAATTTAATAAACAAATTTGTAGCCCCCTAAATATGTTCTTGTTTAATTTTTAAAATTTTTTTAAAAAAAAGTAGTGTTTATAATAATATGTACCAGTGTAGTATCGGATCTTATGGAATTTGTAAACATATATTTTAGAAGGCCTACAAAGTGTAGTCCTAGTAATTTTTGCTGCTGGAAAACTGCTATCATCAGGGACTTTAGTTTATACCTACAAACACAAGCACACAATTTAACTACTAAAGGACTCTCTATAAACCTTGTTATACTTTTTTTTCATTCTTTTCAACACAAAAACATTTTTCTGTTTTTCTCTTCGTTTTTTCTCCCCATATTTTGGTTAATAACATAAAATGTTATTTTCATGTTTAAGTATCACTTTGTGTCTACGTGTTTGAACCAGTATGAACGATACAAATAAAAATTAAAATCTAAAAAAGCAACAATAACAACAACAACGAAAAACTTTCATAGTGTAGAAGCTAAAGGACATTGCCTAACACACAGATATATACTTGACTATAATATGAGAAAATTTCGTGACAATAGCCTTAACTATACTATGTTTATATATAGAAAATTTCATACATGGTTCTGGTAAATTTTGTGAAATGTTTTACCACTGCTACTACTACAACTGCATAACACCTGTTCATTACATTGTGTTTAGGTTCCTTTTTATTAATGAAAAATAAGCAAGATGATTATGGTCGGTCAGAGACGACCTGAGGTCACTCTGGAGGAAATATCAAAATGTATACAGGAAAATGTAGCTTTTTTTGTTAATGATAAATAGATCAGCTTTGAGAAAAGAGATATATTTATATGCAATTATTAAGCAAAACTCTGAACTATTGAACTAAAAGAAAACAATGCCTAGGACTAATATGAAGTCATTTTTGAAAAGGGAAACTTTAAATAGAAAACAAATTAAATCAGCTCATTAAAAACACTTTGATGAGCTATATATTTTATTAGCAGGATAAAATTGTTTTCTAAGAGTACTAGGAAATATGTAACTGACATAGCGTGTAGGGTTTATATATAATTCGTATAAGCCTGCAATGTTTACAAATTTGTATACATTTGCACATACATCCCAAACTATTTTAGCCAGTTTTGCCATTTAGTACTCTTAACCACATGTTAAATGTTTGTTCAAATTATATAGACAGTTTTAGTTTTGCCTAACTTTTTTGATTTCCTTTTAAAATTTTATTTTTCTAACCAAATTTCCAACAAATTTATAATCTCTATTACAAAGTTTTTCATTTGTATTAAGAGTTTTTTTTCTCTCATGCATGTAAAATAAAAGATTTTCTTTATATAGCCACATACATAAATTACATAAATTTTTTATCGGCTTTATTATTTTACCCCATTTTAATAGTTAGGTTTACATTTTATTCTCATATACACTCAGTGTATTCTAGTAGAATAGTTTTGTATACTATATGGAATTTCTTATTTTTTATTATGGTCATTGTTTTATTTATAAAATGTATAGTTTTTTTTTTAAAAAAAAAAAAACGATATTGTTGAAAATTAAAATTTTTGTCTAAAATAACATACAAAACATATTTTATTAAAAATTTTCTAGAAATTTATTATTAAATCTAAGTTTTAGTTTGTTTTCAACAATATGAATTTTTAAATTTATACATATAAACATTAGTATATAAAAGTTTATTCATATATATATTAAGCTTTTATATATATTTTAATATTGTGTTTCTTTTTTGTCTACTTTCAGGTAATTGAAATGGAAATTCATTGTTTTTTTTTCTATTATTATTTATTTCTCGTAAGTACTTGCATAAAAAGTGAATTTTGTTTGAAAAAATATAGTATTTGCATGTGAAAAGTTTCAAAATCTGTTAAGCCACTCAGGTTTCAAATAAAATAAATTTTTAAAACAAAGAAATATTCTAATAACATGATGGTAGTTTTTGGCAGAGTTTATTATATTTGTAATTTTTATCAACATTATTTTATACATAATCCACTAAACAAGGCTGGAGCTGAAAACATATATGGGCAATTCCATGTCATCGTATGTGACATTTTTAAGCCTATAGAGTGGAATAGATTTTGCAAAACTAAGAGAAATCTGAAAAATAATTTGTCTTTATGTTCTATTCAGAGGGTAGTATATTTCCAAAAAAATAATATGTTCTTTCGAAACATTGTTGTGCAAATTATCGAGAGAAATAAGGGCATATCATACGCGACATAAAAAAAAAATAATTTTGAGTTACGGTTAGAAATATGTGAACATTTTCGAATAGTGAGAGGCGTTATGTTTTCTATTATTTTTTTACACTAAACAAACAATTGTTCCTTTACAATCCGTCATATTTAAATAAAAACAAGTAAGAAAGTATGGTCGGTAAAGCCCGACCATATAATACCCTACACCAAGTAAATGAGTAAAAATATTTTTCTTTTAAAATATCAATAATTTATATTCATGAGTGATTTTCGGAAGTGGGCCTTATATGGGAGCTATGACCAATTATGGACCGATCACCTTGAAATTAGGTCGTGTGATTTATGTCTATATTATACCAACATATTTAAGCGATTTATGCACGTTAAAGTGATTTTCGGAAGCGGGTCTATATGGGAGCTATGACTAATTATGGACCGATCGTAACAAAATTTGGTGACATGAATTTTGTATATATAAGACTAATATGGAGCGAAATTTGTGGAGATACAGATATATAAATTAAACATTTATGACCGATAAAGTCCAATTTCGGAAGGACATTTGTATGGGCGCTAGGTGAAATAATGGACCGATTTCAGCCAGTTTCAATAGGCTTGGTCCTTGGGCCGAAAAAATAATATGTACCAAATTTGATCGAAATATCTTCAAAATTGCGACCTGTACTCTGCGCACAAGGTTTACATGGACAGCCAGCCAACCAGACGGACGGACGGACGGACGGACGGACATCGTTTGAATTCGATGTCTTCCGATGAAATTTGCACCAAGGTTAGTTCTACTGGATAGTAATCCAGACACAATTTTTCAACAAGTTCGGTCGAGAACTCTCTGAGTTAGAGGAGGACAAAATTTGACATTTTGCCCAAGCAGGTGTTTTTTCTTATCCATGTATCTTATTACATATTGTTCTTAGCTAAATGTGTCCCAAATAGTTTAGATAGCTCTTTCTTCAATCTTTCGGAAAAAAATATTTAAAAAAACAATGAAAAATTTTTAATATATTTTTTTCGAAATCAAAATCTTTTTGACTTTTTTTCAACAAGATCGGTCGATAACTCTCTGAGTTAGAGGGTTTTTTTTCATATCCATGTAACTTATTGCCTATTGTTCTTAGCTAAATGTGTTCCAAATAGTTTACCCAGCAAGTATAATTGGAGCAAAGCGATAACTACTTATTATTTGACTGAAACACTACTTACCGTTGTTCGAGATTTTTAAAAAATTCAGGGGTCAAGCTTACAAATGTACTTACAATCAGTTGAGAAATAAGTAGTAAATTCACAACAAGAATATGTAGCTAAAAAAAAAATACAAAAAATATTGCCTTGTGTGGGAATCGAACAGTCACATTATTTGCTTGTGTTTGATAGTCAAGCTGCTAACTCACTGCTCCATGTACGAGTTATTTTATTGTAAGTTAACAATAGTTTTAACATCAACATATAAATGAACATGATATGAACAAAAAAATTAATGGCTTTGACAGGTGGCGAACCACTAACCTCCCGTTTTCCAGTCAAACACACTAGATAGCTGTGCTAAATGCAAATGTTCATTACCAGCCTGCATAAAAATAAGTACTTATTCTAGTAAATAAAATAATGTGCTGGGTAACCACCACTCCTTACAAAATAATGCATGAAATAATTAGTGGTCATTACAAAAATTCACAAAATTTTTCCTGGGTAGAAAGCACTTTCTTCAGTCTTTCGAAAAAAATATTAAAAAAAAAAAAATTTATTTTTTTTTTTCGAAATCAAAAATTGTTTGACTTTTTTTTTTCAAAATGGGCACTTTTTTTTTAAAATAAAGCTGAGATAATTTCCTTGAATACCCTTTTGATCGCTTAGTGGGCTAGGAGTGGGATATCTATCAAAATAAATATTTTGTAACTCAAAACATACAATTTTTGACTTTTTTAATTTTTTTTAACTTAACCAAAAGCTGATATATTTTCCTTGAAGACACTTTGGTCGCTTAGTGGGCTACGAGTGGGATATCTATCAAAATAAATATTTTGTAACTCAAGACATACAAAATAGGCCCGTTTTTTAAAAAAAATTTTGTCGAAAGGAAAGCTTAGGTCCATTCATTTAAGATATTTTTGGTCCGTTAGTGAGATGCGAGTGGGATAACTATCAAAATAAATTTTTCCAATATGGGCCCTTTTTGAAAAAATTTATTTTTGCTCAAAAGAAAGCTTACGTTCATTCCTTTAAGATATTTTTGGTCGCTTAGTGGGATTCGACCAGTGGGACTGATTTCAAAAAAGCAATTTCTTAGAAATTACGTATGTGTACAAAACCACACATTTGGGTAAGCAAACCCAATTTTAAATAGCTGGACATCAAACAATATTTTTTAATAAATTAATGCATTTGCTGTGCTAAATTGATGCTAAAAACTATTAATTGTGTGTGATTTTCCACACAAGAATAATATGAGGGCTACTGCGTGTGGCTTCTACATTTTTAAAATTCTAAATAAAATTGTCATTATTAAGCATTTCCTAGCACTGTTTAGCTCATTTCAAAATTTTCACAACAATTCAAATTTTATGACTAATGACAACAACAATAACCACATCACGATAAAACCTATCACGAAGTCCTAGTTCAACACCTTCAACTATTTCTCAGCAAATCTTGATCCTAATGTTCTCATGCTAACATTAAACTCTCCTGAATTTCCAGCAACATTTTTGCTCGCACCCATTAATTCTTTGAAATAATCTTTAATAAATCTGAATTAATTTAAATACTCATAAATATGCACAACATGTCCACACAAATTATTATTGAACTACCTACAGACATACAAAAATACAGAAAAATACAGCCAACAGAAAACTGAATAAAATCAATACAACCGTTGAAGAAAACAATTTTATAAAATAAACATTACGGACACAATTATTTACACACCATTTTACGAAATAAATTCGTATTGTTTTTCTTTTGTTTTGTTTTATTTTTTGCTTTTCTGTTCATTTTGTTTACATTAAAATAAATGAATAAAAAAAAAATAAACAAAAGTACATACAATAATAACAACGAAAAAAAAATAATTAACAGAATAAAAATTGTTCAAAAATAAACATAAATTATTCTTAAATAAGAAAATACAACTCAAAAAAAAAAGCAAAAAAAAACAAAGACTACAACAGCAATAAGAATAACAACAAAAAAATTGCATAAAATTTGCATTAAATCACATTGTTGTTTTTTTAATAAATAAAACCTGATGATGACGATGTTTGTGAGCAATAAATACCCATCAGTTTGAAAGGTGCCAATGCGAAATCTTACACCAGAAGTATTGCTACACCCAGAGAAAAAATATAGTAAATACATTTCTACAAGTTTATATGATTGTGGAATCAATAATATGGTTAACTTACGATTAACATGTTTGTGTCAATCATATATATGTTTGTGACAACCATATATATGATTAATCATTAGAATATGATATCCATAAGCCGATAACAACATAATATGGTAAATCCTTCATCATAACAATGGTTGTCACAAACATATACTTGTTTGCTGCAACCATATATATGATAGATACAATTATGTGAATCGTAAATTAACCATATTATGGTTTCCACAATCATATATATAATTAGTGTGACTATAATATTGTTATAAAATTTGTAAAAATGTTTAAATGGTTACAGTAATTATATCTTTATTTTTCTGAACTAAAGGAGTTTTTAATTTACTAGCGAAGTATTAACCACAGCATGCCAGTTGGAAGCTGCAATGACACCCCCAATGTTAAATTCACCAGTCAATAACATTGCGCATTAATTCAGTAGATCTTAGAGGCTAACTGAATAGACGTGGCGCAACTGGTTCAATAAACCACAGGGTAGTCATACTCATACATACTTTTTATACAAGAAAATCAAATGAGAAAAAAAACAGCAGCAGATACACAAAAATAACAAAACAAAACCAAACCATTTCAATAACATTTTATAATGAAGGGGATTAAATAGGAAAAACGTAGAAATAAGGAAGAGAAAACGAACAGGAGAATGCTTATTATTATTCCTATAGTCAGTCAAACACACAGAGGAGTACACTTGACAAATACAACTCAACAGCGCTAATAGCCAGCAACTTAAGAGGCAAAATAATTGGCCAATAAAAGAGCACGACTCCGTTGGCTGTATTCGTATATCTGGCTATATTTGTTTGCTGTTAAGAAATCGCTAGGACAGAACAGCTCTAGAATGTGGTGTAATATTTTGTGATTATGCCTGGAGATTAAATTAACTTAACCCTCCGGCGGGTGAGAAGGTCCCTGGGGACCTTCTGAAATTACTCCTTGATGGTCCATGGGAAGTATACCCGCCCCCACATGTATTCCAAGGAAATTTTATCTAGAATCGTTTAAAAAAAATCAAAGCGATCCGACCAATAGTTTAGTTTCTATTGAGATTTAAATGTGTTTAGTACGGGAACGTGTGGAATTTCAACAATAGTTTTTTAGGCTTTTTTCATATAAAACTCATAACAAATTAATAATGTTATATATAAAAGAAAAATTTCGTATAAGGGCAAAAACTACTCAGCCGTCGAAGGGTTAACAAAACAAATTAATGATTTACACAATCACTCAGAATCATTTTCTGAGTCAATTAAACGATGTCCGTCCTTCCGTCTGGCTGGCTGTCCATGTAAACCTTGTGCGCAGAGTACAGGTCGCAATTTTTAAGATATATTGATAAAATTTGGTCCAAGGACTGGCTGAAATCGGTCCATTATTTCACCTAGCCCCCATACAAATCTCCTCCCGACTTTATCGTTCATAAATATTTAATTTATATAGATATTTTCGCAAATTTTTGTCCAAATAATATTCATATATGTATATGGAATTTATGACACGAAATTTTATTATGATCGGTCCAAAATTAGTCATAGCTCCCATATAAGACCAGCTTCCGAAAATTACTTTAACGTGGATAAATCTCCTAAAAATATTGGTATACACATAAAATTCAACATAAATAACTTTCATATAGACATAAACCGATCACGACCTAATTTCATGGTGATCGGTCCATAATTGTTCTGCTCCCATATAAAGCCCATCTACGAATATAAATTATTGAAATTTTTTCATATCCCAGCAAAAAATATTCTGGATTTGGAAGCAATAAATATGATTACTGCATCTTCTACTGCTACATTAATTGCATCCTAAAATTATTGCCTTACAAAAATGATTTTCGAAGGCATATATTAAGCTATTCGTATAGGTGGTGAAGAACTTAGAAAAAATCAGCGCTTCTTGTTAGGCAATCACTGGGTCTGTAAGATTTTATTGCTTCTCAGCAGCTCTAAAATCTATGTGCACAATTGTTTGCACATATTTAATTCGATGAAATCAGGTTAATTTTAATGCTGTGAAATATGCTTATTTTGGATTCCTTATGCAGAGCATCTACGCGAGGAATCCCATATAAATCTCATGTAATCTTTCATGCGAAGTGGTAGCAGTATACAAGTGCTCTCTGCCTTACAAACCTGCTTCCGAAGAAGCACCATTTTTTGCTGAGCATGTCATATTGTAACAATTTTCTAATATTTCTCTGCTAACGATCACAATCCTTACAAACACTGCATTTTATTAAATCAAGTGAAAATGCTCATTGTTATGCAATTAGCAATACTTTAAAAATCTACAAAAATCTACAACTGGAAAAAAAGAAACGAAATTGTATTTAACAATGGCAAATGAGTTTTGTATCATTAAGTGACAGGTAGGTTGCTAAAACAAAATAATGAGAAATAAAAACAGCAGGAATAAAAGTACAAGTTTAAATACAACCAAACTGTATAAGAATCTTGAATATATTTATATCGAGGATTTTTTCCACACCCACCACTCATTTGCACTTGTACATACTCCTCCAACAAATACAATCAAGTTTGTTATCGTACATACGAACCCGAGTTTTTTTGTAAAACAAACTACTAGTACATACTAATTTAAATAGTAGTACTCGTGTATATACTAGTGTACACTACTAAACATACTTCATGTCAAGGAGTCGTTGATATCATCATAGAATACGAACATAGATACATACATACATACATAATACATATGTAGTACATTTAAATATCTCAATGCTAGATATTCATTCTATTTAGTTTTTTTTGTTGTGTTTTTACGTGTATACATTTGTCTGTGGGGAGTGTAGTTTTGTTTTTTTCCTTCAATTTATTTCCATAGTCTTGAATCTCAAGTGCTTAGAATTCAGATTAATTTTGTTCGTTTTACTTGACATTCATTAAGAATAGTATTACGTTTTTTTTACATAGTTTTGTTAGTTGTTCTAAATAGATGTATGAGAGTTTATGCAAACTCTAAGCTCGTTAGTGAAATCTCTCATTGATTTTCAATTGAATTAAGTAGAAAATCATAGCAAATTTTTGGAATTGTATAAATTTGTTTATCGCTTAGCCATACATACATATGTATGTAGTTGGGATGTAAGGTGGAGTTGAAACAAATTAAAAATAAAATAGTAGTAATTAAACAAATATTTGAAAATTCAAATTTCAATTGAACTTAGTAGTTACAAGAGAATATTTATGGTAATCGTATTAATGGTTTTATTATAATTGTTGTATCATTATATATAATTGAAATGGTTATTTTCTTTTTCAATCTTAGATCATAGTTTTAAATTTTAATAAAAAAAAACTATCTGTTAATAAATATTTTAATAAATATCTGTTAAATAATAGTTTCAAAAAGTTATATGACATATTAAATAGTGATAAAAATTAGAGGCCTGTTTCATGATGTCGAAATAAAAATGATTCGGACATACTTGTATGAAAACTATTCAAAAGAATTTAAAAAAACTGAGTGTTTTTCATACAAATTTGTTTGACTCATTCGACACCGTGGAACAGGCTGTAGAATATCATACATAAATGCACATAACATTTATGTCCTTTAAAATTTTATGAATAAATCACATTCCTTTCAAAGGTTCAATACTTGACTTAAAGTATTCCAAAACCACATTTATAAATTTTTAAAAATTAAACATGTTGTTGACTAAATCCCATTCTATATTTGTAAATATCTAAAGATGACGCGCTTTTAGTTTAGAAATTATGCACCAAATTATAAAAATGTTTAGTCAAAAACCCATATAATGGATGATTTTTTAAAATCAATAGAACTTGAAATCGCAAAAATAACACAAACAAATTAATTTTAATCAAAAACATTTTTTTGTTAAAGATCAATACATGGACCATTTGAAAATGATTTTGAGCCCCCGCGAATGTTATTGACGTCCAGTGTTGGTTTACTTTTACCAGCATTGCTGGCCGTATGTCACGAATAACACGAACTGACGCCTCCAAGGCGTCTATTGTTGCTGGTTAATCAGCATAAACCAATGGCTTTACGTGACCCTAAAGAAAATAATCGGGAGGTGTCAAATTCCAAGACATTGAAAGCCAATTGACAGGTGCATTTCTCGAAATCAAGTTATAGCCAAATTTTGATTTTAATAAATCGATGATTACATACTTGGTTAAATACTTATTAACCGTTATTGTAACATGTGGCCGAGCGTTATCATGATGAAATATTACGGGCGTTTTTCGGTCAATTCTCACTTCAATCGAATCAGTTGCATTGGGTACAGGTACCCTGAGATGGTGTGGTCAGATTTCAGCAGCTCATAAAAGATAGGACCCTTTGCTTTAGCGCCATGGATATATGGCTTTGATATAGTTTCGGCTGGTTGGCTGGGCTTGACATACGATCTCTTATCCTTAGGGTTATCGTAATGGATCCATTTTTCATAGCAAGTAAGGATTCGGTGCAAAACTGATTTTCTTTTATAGCGTCTTTCAAGTATTTGTATGATACCCAATTCAAATGTTGGCCTGGACGACCTTTTTCGAGTTATAGCCAAATTTTGATTTCAATAAATCGAACCATACGGTCGCCGTATGGTAGCACCTTCACACCCAAATCAATATCATCCATATTTGCAAACAAAAAATCATTGATCATGGTGCGGTAACCGTCTCCATTGTAACACTTATAACACGAGATCCGGCTTCAGATTTGAAAAAATCTGATGATGCCACCAGCGTGTACACCGTACCAAACGGTTAATTTTTCAGGATGTAATGTAATTTGCAGGGTCTGCTGTTGATTGGATTCACTCCATATGCGGTATTTTTCATTTCTAAGTTGCGCGAATCGATAACTGATTTTCAAAGTAAATTATATTGAACAGGTAGCGTTGTTAAAACGTAATTCTACTATGATGATTTGCCACAGTATACTGATCATAAATATCCAAAAATTATGCGCAGTATGACAGTTTGTTTGACAGTTAACCCTATCGTAAGTTCTTTTGGAAAAATTGTTTGTAAATATTCAGAATTTTTGTATTTTGTTAATGATATTATTGCAGAGATTAAAAATATGTAATTTTGAGACAATATAACGCAATAAAACTGTTTACATGTATATCAGTTAACATAGAAAAAAATTCAACAGCTTCTCAGCAATCGAGTTAACGGGTTTTTTTGAATTGTATTGCTGAACTATGCAAAATTTAGAACCAAATTTGAATTTGCAAAATCCCAAATACAATACAATATCAAAATTATACAGTTTATTAATCCACACAATACAATACCCCACACAATTTTCACCACTTAACTCAATATTAATATTTCTCACATAAAAATCACCATTAAAATCAAATAAAATTTGGATTTTTATTACAAAAACTTTATAATTTGTTTATTAGTTTGTATAGAAAATACCATAAATAATAAAAATAAAATAAACCACCTAGAAAAACATTCTGGTTCTTATCTTAAACTTTTAAACACAAAAAACCACAACTTTTAACAACTTCTCTAAATCGATGACATAAATTTTGTATGCTTTAATAAAATTATTATAAACAAACACATTTTTTCACACTTTTCGATGATTATTAATTTTTGTTAAATTATCACTCATAAATCAAACTGATGAAATAAACTTGTGACTTCAATTTGTGTGAAATTTATGACGTTTTGTATTGTCTTCGACAAATGTATTGTCTAAGATAACAGAATTTGTGAAATAAACTCTTAATTGAATTTAGCATAACAATAGAAAATTGTTAAGGAAGATGTGTTTAGTCAATGTACGTGTTTAATAAATTTTGAAATCAAACAATAATATTCGAAACAAAATGATAAAAATAAAATTGAAATTGATGCTATTGTTTGGATTAAAGAGAAGAGACTTAATTTTGATGAGTTGGTTTATGTCTTGTTAATTTAAAAACACTTAAAAATTTAAAAGCGTCGAAATGTCTGTGGCATTTAAACAGGTTACACCAGTTACTATTAATTTCTTATCGCTGAAACCATAAGTTAAAATCCAGCTAAATATATTTAAATATTTAAGTTAGTTTAGAAAATAGCTAAAACTAAACTAAACAACACAACACAATAATAATTTTAAGCATTTAAAAGCTTCTATAAATCTTATAAATAAAATGTTGCTTAGCTATTTTTTTTGTTGTGGTTGTTAGATAAAAACCTGCTAAAATCAAAAATTAAAACTTACATTGACCTTATAGCTATTAACTGGTCATCTTCTGGAAACTGAATGGATGAAAAAAAATATATAAAAGTATGTGATCACAACTTGTCTTTTGAGTAATTTAATTAATTAGTTGCCAACATATAGCCACCAGTCAAAAACTAAAAAAACAACCATTGATTGTTTAAGTTTTTTTTAACTGTTTGTTTATTGATGCTAATGAAGTAGATGTAAGTGATGTTAGCGCTGGTTTTTTGGGGGAAGGGAATTCGCTACATATCAAAATGCCATAAATATTTATGTTTGCTCATGTTCATATTTTAAATTATCACAATTTATAATTTATTTTTCTAAGGAATTTTTGTTGTTGATTATGTTTTTGAGTTATGTTTTTACTATTAATTTTAACACGCTATGTTTTACCGAAAAATGATTTTGAAAATTAACAGAATCTGTAGAAACTGTCTACGGTATGGTCACAAGTCAAATACTAATTAACAAAAAATTTTAAATTTACATGTATTTATGTTTAACTGATTAGTAAACAAACTTATATAATATATTAATGGAATAGTAAATCTTTGTGAAGAAAAAGTATTTCCTATTGCTAATCTTATGTTGTCCATTTTCTTAGCGTCTTATTTTCATACTCTTCATCATGATTTACTTTCATTTATAGGCATGAAAGTTAACTATACATTATTCTTCTGTGTGTTTCGGACATATTCCTAGAATTTGGCAGTTCAATGTCGTAGGAAGTTAAGAGAAAAATGCAAACATAAAAATACCGGATTTTTTTTTTTCAAATGTTTAGCTTTTATTTTGAAAAATTTGTACAATATAAATTTATTCAAAGTATTGTGTTAGCTATGAATTTATTCAAAGTATTTTGTCAGTTATGACCTTTTCCCATCTTTCCCAGCCAAAAGAACTGTTTATATTTTGAGGTCAAGAAGGAATCAAGCCAATATCGGATAGTCTATTCCAAAGGGAGAATAGACCTACCTACTCCATTGTAAATACTTATTAGCCGGTATTGCAACATGTGGCCGAGCGTTATCATGATGAAATATTACGGGCGTTTTTCGGTCAATTCTTGCTTCAATCGAATCAGTTGCATTGGGTACAGGTACCCTGAGATGGTGTAGTCAGATTTCAGCAGCTCATAATAGATAGGATCCTTTGACTTAGCACCATGGATATTTGGCTTTGGTATAGTTTCGGCTTGTTGGCTGGGCTTGACATACGATATCTTTTCCTTCGGGTTATCGCAATGGATCCATTTTTCATAGCAAGTAAGGATTCGGTGTAAAACTGATTTTCTTTTATAGCGTCTTTCAAGTATTTGTATGATACCCAATTTTTTCAAAATGATTTGGCTGGTCTGGGCTTTTTTTTGGCTTTGTCTTCCCTGCCAAAATGAAACACATTCACCATAAGCTTTGTTGAGCAATCGGTGTGCTTCATTGGAACGTTTTTTCAAATTAAAGAAGTAAAGCAAAACTTCCCACTTCTTTGGTAGAAAATTCGTCATTTTTGAAGCAAAAAAGATTTTATTTTTTTACACAATATTTGTTCAAAGGTAAAGCCCAAATACATTACTTTTGCTTTAACTGAGAATATACTGCATTGCATTGAACTAGTTCCGCTACTTCGAATTAGTTAGCCACTGAGAATTACTACTAGTGAATTTTTAACCCACTAGCAATGTTATTGGCTAATGAATTTAACATGAAGATTCATAGCAGTGGCCGATTGGTACACTCTGCATAACATCCACTACTAAATCCAGTAGTACTAATAATCCCGCATTTGAGATAAAAATTAAAAAAAATACTTTTTTAGAGAGCACTTGTTTGTCATACTCTCTATTTGTTATTAAGAATATACTTTCAATTTTCTAATTTTTTGCATTACCAGTGAGTACCAAAATACGAGCGTCCATATTCAGCATTGCATGTGATTATCGAAGTATTTAAGAGGATTTCATTTTATTTATACATAGGATTTTAACAGTTCAGTATTTTCTATAGAAAATTATGTGTATAACATTTTTTTCTGCAGTAAATCTTGTGTATAACATTATTTTCTATAGAAAATCTCGTGTAAAACAGTATTTGCCATAGAAAATCGTGTTTATAACAGTATTTTCTATAGAAAATTTTGTGTATAACAGTATTTTCTATAGAAAATTTTGTGTATAACAGTATTTTCTATAGAAAATTTTGTGTATAACAGTATTTTCTATAGAAAGGCTCGTATATAACAGCATTTTCTATATTAAAGCTGTTTTGACGGGTTATAGGGTAATACTTGACCTTATAATTAAATAAAGTAAATAACACTTTAACTTTTATTAAAACGTTATAATATGTCTTACCCCCATTAACACGAAGTCTGGTTATGCCTTAACTAATAGTTATACTGTTGGTTAAAATTATTTTTGTATGAAAACTGTCAGTATAACTATTAGTTAAAACATAACCAGGCTTCGTGTTACTGGGGGTTAGGTGTTTATTGAACTAATTTATGTATTATGTTTATGTATTCTATTTTTGGGAAGTATTTAAGTAATTAATTTAATTCACAATTTACGGTAAGTATTGGGTTCAAGGTAAGTATAAGTTTTAATTTAAATATAGGGTTTAGGGTAAGTAAATATAAAATTTATTATAGTTTTTAAATTATATTTATAATTCGGGTTTCACTTTTTCTTCAAAGGTTCGGATCACGCACGTACTCGCATCAAAGGGTTGATCGATTGTGTTTGTTTTTGTGGGGCGAATTGCAAACTTCATCTCTCACATGAAGTTAGTTGCAGTTGATGTGGGTGTGATGTGTTTGAGGGCAGGGTTGGACATGCACATGTGTTCAGAGATGTGAACAAAAGCTTCTGTATAAATGTAAATTATATAGACATTCGTGTATAAAAATATTTTCTGTAGAAAATATTCTATATAACAGTATTTTCTATAAAAAATATTCTGTTTTGAATAGAAAGATTTTAACTCTTGAAAAAACAAAATATTGAGTGAAATCGGAAATTATAATAAACTGGAAAAATTCAATTTAACATGCTCTTTTTATTTAATTTAAATGAACCTAAGCTGTTTGTAAAATTCATTTGTTCAAACTTCTGCCCAGCCTACGACTTTTGACTTTAAATTTACATTTACCTTGAGAAGTATTTGCAAACATTGTTCCACAAATAAATAATTCAAAGCTACGCCTTCAAAATCGTATAAATATTCCTTTATTTTTGTTTTTCAAATGAAAGACCTCCTGTTGGCTAGTCAACATTAAATCTCTTCCTATACGGAAAATAATTTAGAAATTAAATTATGAGACCAAAATAAATAAACGAAACCTTAACTCAACTTACGCCAAGAACAAAAAACTAATACAATTTACTACAAAAAGGACATTTATATAAAGAAGAAAAAAAAAAAGGATGATGAAAATTTATAGCATTTTATATATGCAAAATTGTATTGTACTCTTCTAGTTTGTGTTTTTATTTTTGCTGTTGACAATGGCTTTATTATACGAAAAGAGTAAAATACAAAATAGAAATAAGTAACAGCGTACGCAGAAAAAAGACAGTTTTATTCAAATGAAAAACCCTTAAACTCAGCATGAAATAAAGCAATTTTTATTAAAACAAAAAAAAAAAAACAAAAATACATAAACCAGCAGCATGTAGTAATATAAAAATGAGAACAAGATCCTAAATTTCAGTCAAAATACTATTCAAAAATTTGGAGTTTAAAACTGCGAATTTATTACAAAAATTACAAACATTTATTAAACTTTTACATATTTAGAAGCTGTATTTGAACAAACCAGAAATTTAAGCAAACATATTCTCTGTTACCTTGGCAAGCATTTTGCAACAGCAATACAAATATTCGTTTGACTTAACTCAAACATTTGCTTGGCAACAAAACTGATTGTCACTACAAATAGAAAATCTTACCTTTATGTACCCTCTTCACCACTTTTGCTGGTACTATCAAAGAGCACTAGAGTTATGCTAATGCCACAAGTTTTATGAAAACACTTTTAAAAGACAGCTCTATTTTTTGTTTGTTGTTCTCATATACAAAGGTATACATGTGAGTGAAAGGATTTGACTGGGGAAAGTGATGAATGTTTAAAAGAGAAATGTTGAAATAATCATGTTTATTTATTTTTTCTCGCAAATAGTTGAGAATTTATTTAAAAAAATTTATTTTTTTTGCTCTGCAAACTCATCTCAAAAATAATATTATATTAATATACTTGGAAAGGCCTATCTTACTACACCGTCCGGCAAATAGAGAAAAAATTCGTTATACACGAACCGGATGATATACGTCTGAAACCATAAATTAAATGGAGAAAAACTGTGTTTTCTGTTTTTCATTTCGTGATCCTGTGTTCTTTTTTAAGGACTTCAAATTTTCAAAGAAGTACATTTTTCAAAAAATATTTAAAAATACTCCTGCTATTCCAACAATGACAAATTGTATGTCAAAAGAACAAGAAGAGTTGTAAAATATTTTGTATTATCTTTATTTTATCCTGTAAGGATCAAAAGATGTCAAAAATGTCCTTTTAAATGTTTATCCTTTAATATCCTTTAAGATTGCCAATAAATTCCTTTTAAAAAAATAGCGCGTTAAAGACCCAAATATTCTATACTAAATGTCAAAATTTCATTCTTGATATATGTATATAAAGGTCAAATTAAAATATAAAAAAAAATGTATTAGTATACAAAATAGTTTTATTAAGAAAAGTGCATGTTTATAAACTACACCACCATAGTGGGGGAGGTATAATGGGTTAGGGCTGTTGTTTGCAACATTCAAAAATATTGTCCCAACACCCACCTTAAAGTATACCAATCTGCTCAGGATCACTTTCTGAGTCGACTAAGCGATGTCCGTCCGTCTGTCCGTCTGTACGTCTGTCCGTCCATCCATGTAAACCTTGTAATCAAACTACAGGTCGCAGGTGTAAAGATAATTCTACAACATTTTCTATAAGTTTTTCTATTGCCCCAAGGCTCCGTTAGAATCGGTCCACTATTTATCCTAGCCCATATAGGATTGCCCTATCTGAAAATTGTTATGCTCTCAAATTCAGCACAAATATGTTTTGTGTAAGCCTAACTCGTACCACCAAATTTTGTGATGATTAGCCCATATAAGGCCCACTTCCGAAAATCACTTTAACCAGCATAAATCTCTTAAAAATGCTGCTATTCAAATAAAATTTAACACAAATTAGTTGTATATATACAAAAGTCCGGTTGCTAAATTTTGTAAGGATCGATCCATAATTGGTCATAGCTCCCATATAAGGCCCACTTCCGAAAATCATTTTAATGAGTATAGATTTCTTAAAAATGTTGGTATTCAAATAAAATTCAACACAAATAAATATCATATATACAGAAGATATGCCACCTAATTTTGTGGAAATTGGTCCATAATTAGTCATAGCTCCCTATAAATTTTAAAAGAAAACTGATCTTCTAGGTGTAGGGTATCATATGATCGGGCTTGACCGACTATACTTTCTTACATGTTTGAGAACTGTCATTTGTTTCATATCTGTAATAATCTGTGGTCTCAGCTATCAATATACACTTTACTGCACAAATTGTGTTAAATACGAATTTTGAGATACCCGGATTAGCTATCGAATGAACTGCTAGAATTTAAAATTGTTCGCAGAATTTCAACTGAAGCTAAAGTTAGACATTTTTATTGATCTACATACGCTTATTTAAAATTTGCAAAAAAAAAATTAATTCTGTTCCCCTACTTGTTAACCAAAATCCACAATAAACATTTAGCCACACATTAAATTAAATTTTAATTTCTTTAAACACAAATAAATCTACTTATTCAATAGAATAATGGCAAATGTTAACATGTGTCAGTTAAGTGTCAGTAGTGTTGAATTTTAAAGTGTCTACTGAAATCTGTCTCGACTAGCACACAGGCCTAAATAAGAAATTCTAGAAATAGCAAGAAGATTAGACTCTAGGGATTCACATATATACATATTTATGTTAAGAAAGAAAAATCCTATATACAGCTGATATTTTGCATACATATAACTGAAGTAAAATACTTAAGGAGAAATAATATAAAAATAAATACAGAGAAATCAACAAAACAACAATTTTTTGACACATTTCTGTTGGCTCTAATGTCTTGGCTGTCAGTAATAAATTTCAATTATTTATAGAAAAAAAAAAACAAATATTTTTTTTTGGTGTATAAAATAAAAATCAAATAAGAACTCAACTAATATACATATACAAACAAACATATACTTAAATATATGTCTATACATTGTATATATATGTACATTAGAGTGCTCCAAAAAAATAAAATTGCGAATTTTGACCGTCCCCCCCTCTAGAATTGTTCTATGTATTGTAGAAACACATTGTGTAAAATATTAGGATGATAGGATAACGTTAACTGGTGGCGCAACGGCGCTGAAGTTTTGAGGTGCATTTACAAGGGGAAAATATGCAATTTTTTCAGTTTTTGTAAAAAATTTCCCATTAAATAATGACTTTTACAATTTAATTTAAAAGAATCGAAATATGTACCTAATTGTCGTTATAATAAGATATAAAAGACAAAAATTGGTGAAAAAATGTTAAAGTTATTAAAAAATCGCCAGGCCATTAACGTGTCTCAGGCCACTAGAACAAGAAATTTATGAACAAAATTAACATATTTTGAGAAATATTAAAATAAAAGCTAATTTTTACTTACAATATATCCATATTTACTTGTATATGAGTTTTTGTCCTCGTAGGATACCGTTAACCTATTCGCAGGTATGACCAAAAAAATTAAATTTTTTTAACGGCAGTTTCAAAACTCCAATTTCAAATTTTTAAAAATTTTGTTAAACAAATTTCAGAATTTTTTGATCATCACATGGGGATTTATTGACAACATAATAGGGAATAAAAATGTGAAAAAAATATGTCAATACCTCCCATAGTTTTTCCGTACCTGCGATATAAATTTTTCGATTTTCGAGAAAAACTAATTTTTTGGCCATATTTTGGGGAATGACCAGAATTTCCTTACTGTAATGATTTTTAAGTAAAAGCTATTCAGAATAATATAGTCCAGGTAATTTTAAATATAGTCTGAAAGTTTTACTAAAATCGGAAAACTTTAACCCTTAAATCGTGAAGGTCAAAAGTCAATTTTTTCAATATTTGGAATTTCTCATGGAAAGATAGCGAAATATTATATATTTTTGGGCCGATTTTGATGAAACTTAAGAAAAATATAAAATGAAGTCTAGTATTTACAATAACAGTACAAAAATGGAAATTAACCCTTAATAGCACTTGGGGTCCAAATGACCCTCAACTTTTAAAATCACGAAAAACACATTAATTTTGACCCCAAGTACTCTTAAGGGTTAATTTCCATTTTTGTACTGTTATTGTGAATACTAGACTTCATTTTATATTTTTCTTAAGTTTCATCAAAATCGGCCCAAAAATATATAATATTGCGCTATCTTTCCATGAGAAATTCCAAATATTGAAAAAATTTACCTTTGACCTTCACGATTTAAGGGTTAAAGTTTTCCGATTTTAGTAAAACTTTCAGACTATATTTAAAATTACCTGGACTATATTATTCTGAATAGCTTTTACTTAAAAATCATTACAGTAAGGAAATTCTGGTCATTCCCCAAAATATGGCCAAAAAATTAGTTTTTCTCGAAAATCGAAAAATTTATATCGCAGGTACGGAAAAACTATGGGAGGTATTGACATACTTTTTTCATATTTTTATTCCCTATTATGTTGTCAATAAATCCCCATTTGATGATCAAAAAATTCTGAAATTTGTTTAACAAAATGTTTAAAAATTTGAAATTGGAGTTTTGAAACTGCCGTTAAAAAAATTTAATTTTTTTGGTCATACCTGCGAATAGGTTAACGGTATCCTACGAGGACAAAAATTCATATAAAAGTAAATATGGATATATTTTAAGTAAAAATAAGCTTTTATTTTAATATTTCTCAAAATATGTTAATTTTGTTCATAAATTTCTTGTTCTAGTGGCCTGAGACACGTTAATGGCCTGGCGATTTTTTAATAACTTTAACATTTTTTCACCAATTTTAGTCTTTTATATCTTATTATAACGACAATTACGTACACATTTCGATTCTTTTAAATTAAATTGTAAAAGTCATTATTTAATGGCAAAATTTTTACAAAAACTGAAAAAATTGCATATTTTCCCCTTGTAAATGCACCTCAAAACTTCAGCGTCGTTGCGCCACCAGTTAACGTTATCCTATCATCCTAATATTTTACACAACGTGTTTCTACAATACATAGAACAATTCTAGAGGGGGGGACGGCCTGTACCTAGAAAGTTTTTTTCGTCCATACAATCTTGGAGCACTCTAATGTACATATGTATGTATGTAGGTATATTAAAATTTACAGGGACATTTATTTGTATATGTAAATGTATGTGTAAAGCAATTTTTGTAAGTAGGCTTTTTAACGTATTTATTTATTTTTTTCTCGCTCTCCCTCTCTCTGTTTTTTCTCTCATACATACATATTTATATGTATATAGCAAATATAAATGTCACATGTTGTAAATTTGTGACAAATATGTCAGAATAAATCATTGGCATTGTTGGTAATCATAATTCTAATAATTTTGTATAAAACGTTAATATATGCCCGTAATCTACACAAGCACATTTAGTCATATTCGCTCATACGTGAAACGTTTGTTTGGTTTTTTTTTATTATTGTTGTTTCTTTGTTTTTTCGCCAGCTGTATTTTTTGTTTGTTGTTGCGAATATTTAGCCATGATAAAAACAATTGAAAATTGCAAACATTTAAATCACTTCCGTTTCCGTTTTTAGAGGATATGCCAACTAATGTTGAAACATTATGACAATAACATAAAATATAAACAATTACATAGACATATTTACATGCATACTTATATACATATGTAAATATGCACGTATGAATACACAGAAAATGCTAATAACCACAGAGTATGTGTAGCATACATATTTTTTTTTCAACATTTTCATTTTGATATTTTCATTCATATTTTCATTCATATATTACCCAGATTAGATGTAGATATAAAATCATACAAAAAAATGTACATACACAGGTAATATTTATTCAAAAATACATGAAAATAAATTGTACATTGCTTTTCATAAGCAGAGAAATGGACTTGTGAATGTTCTAATAGAAAAACCCAACTAACATTTTGTTTTTTTTTTTACTATTTACTAAAAATTCATAGCATTTTTTAGCTTACGACTGTTTTGTTTGTTGGGTTTTATGCTGTAATTAATTATTCAAATCGATAAAACGAGTGATAAGGTAATTTTTCAAACCATATTTGTTTAATTGATGGCCTTTCCAAATTACCACAATTGCTACAGTTTTTCATTTGTTTATCATTTATTTGAGTTCTCTATTAATTAATATTTATTATTTTTGATAAAGGACTCTATTTTTTTGATAACGGTTAGAGAATATTGTTTAGTCACAAGGTTCTATTAACTTGTTACATGTGTATGTATATTGTAGTGTGGTGGAAAATGATTTTTATTAACACAATGTTTACAAAATAAACTTTGTCTAATACCTAAAGCTGCTATATTTTCAGTGCAAAATTAATACAGTTTTAATCCAATGGTACTCCACTTTTAAATATCAGGCTTAAATCAGGAGATATTACATTTTTAAGTTTGTATTGTCTAATTAGTGTTAGCTTAAAAGTATATGCTGTTAATATTATAAGTTTCAGTTTCAATATGGATAAGTTTCAGTACTAAGATATTTTGAAAAACTATACCTTCGATTCCATGCCAATTAAATGCAAGATAATAACCCCACACACTCTACTATACTAGTACAAATTGGTTTTGTGCAGAGAAGATCGATGTTTTGGATTAACCAGACTAGAGCCCTGACTTAAATCCTATAGAGACAATAAAAATAAATATAAAAATATGGACGATCTTTGGTCGGCGGCGCAGAAAGAACAGCGAAGCTGTTTTCTAAAACCCCAGCCCTAGATATTAATAGCTAAATAGTTGTACATACCAAAAAACCATCAAGTGCAATATTGAAATCATTTTTTATGTGTCCAGATGATTTTGTCTTTTAATTAATGAATTTCAATTTTAGTTTATATTAATATTAAAAGTAAGTAATAAACCTTTGGTAAAATCCCAAATTTTTAATAAGTTTTGGTAATAAAAAGTAAATCCATCCACTTTCTTAAACTACTTTCACATTGAAATACCCGAAATTTTTATTTTCCATAAGAGGTGTTTTTATTTTCAAATTTCCCATAAAATGAATGAACTACAATTCAAAATACGACCAACTGTACAATTTTATTTGCTCTTTCTGTATTACCAGACTGAACAACCATTTGTGTCTGTGGATACTTTGCCCTTCACAGTCATGAAAAATATGTTAAATGCACACCCAAAAAAAATTGCGCTGTGAGAAATTGCGTAAAATTATAATTTACTTCATCATGTCGACGACTTCTTCATGTTTCTATACTGTGTAGTAGACTACAACCCTAGATACCTTTTCAAATATTTTCAGACTTTCTTCTGGATCTTCATCGTTATAATCCAGTTTGTTTATATCCGTTCTTTGTCTGATATATGCATAGGGATTATTTGCCGCTTACGCTGATAGAGTCCTATATATCCGCTACAGACTTTCAGGATATTTTTTCTGGGTATTGTAAAGATGTTCTTCTTCGAGGAGTATCTTATCGCCTCCTTTTAGATTGGTTCTAACAACATAAAGTTGAGGCAACCAAACTTTAGCTCCTCCTTCCAAAATATTGTAGCCACAACTGCAAAATTCGGTCACTAAGACAGAATCATTCGATTGGCAACAAATTCGGTTGCTATCACGAATCTGTTTTATATGTGTATACATTTTTTTAATAGTTTTTTTATTGGATAAAAGACGAAATGCATAAGATAGGATTTGTCTTTAGAGTCTATCTTTCCATGATAAATTCCAAATATTGGAAAATTTGGACATACATTCGAATAGGTTAACGGTATCCTACGAAGACAAAAACTCATATACAAGTAAATATGGATATATTTTAAGTAAAAATATACTTTTATTATAATATTTATCAAAATATGTTAATTTTGTTTCTAAATTTCTTGTTCTAGTGGCCTGAAACATGTTAATGGCCTGGCGATTTTTTAATAACTAACATTTTTTAACCAATTTTTGTCTTTTATATCTTATTAGAACGACAATTACGTGTACAAAATCTGAAAAAATTGCATTTTTTCCCCTTGTAAATGCACCTCAAAACTTCGGCGTCGTTGCGGCACCAGTTAGCGTTATCCTATCATCCTAATATTTTACACAACGGGTTTCTACAATACATAGAACCATTCTAGAGGGGTTGGGACCTGTACCTAGACAATTTTTTTCGTCCATACAATCTTGGAGCACTCTAATGTACATACATAGAAAGATATTACTCATTCCACCAGCTATCTAGTTAATTATTTTATTTATTTGTGGACACAAATAGGTTAAAATATATATATGTTTTTCAATACATATTTCTATGTCACTCATTTTGAAAAAATGCTATTAAAAAATACTCATACCACCCGTAATCCATACGATTGCTTTCATAATATGGGTTACGGGTGGTATGAGTAATTTTTAAATTCGATTAATTTACATTTCCCGCACGCATACGACCTGGCAGGCAAAAATATTTTAATGTGGGTTGATATTGCCAATAATTAGGCATGATTGAAAATTTTCTGGAAAAATCTTAAAAGCAATCTTGAAAATTTCCATTGTCCAGGTATAATAAATGTGCACTATATTGTTTGTTACAAATCTATGCTCTTTTCCCATTATATCAGCAAACTTTTATTGTTAAAATATTTTGAATTGGCTTGTAATATCATATTTTTAGCTGAAGTAAACTCCTTAATCTATACAATAAATAATTTGTCTTATTATTTGTTTATTATTTGTTTTGAAAATCACAAAATTTGTATTCTGGGACATAAAATGATTCTCTAAAAAATTACAGTGGTTGTTTTCAAAAAATCACACACATGTTGCAAAGTTGAATAAATGTATAAAATAGTCATGTTTTTGTGTATTTGTTTTTGGAATACAAATATTATTCTTTATGCTAATTTTTGTGTTTATTTTACAACTAGAAGTAGCCCAGCATAATGTTTTGATGTCAAGACATCAAACTTCGCTGTTGATTAATAATATAATAATAATTTGGTCAAATAAATATTCAAAAAAATATATGAAAAATTCAATTGTGTCCTTGAGGTTTCATAAGAGACCAACTCAAAAGGTTAATAGATGCTCTGGCAAGTCATTTCTTTAAATATTTCCTGTACGTAGGACATTTGATGTATTTTTTTGAAATGGTTGATGTGAAAAATATTCTCCTATTCTGTAAAATTTTAATTCTTTAGGGCACTATTTACCAAAATCATTATCTTTAATGTGTGAAAAATGTCCCTACTACAGATTTTACACACTTTTCTATTTTTCCAGCATTTTCCATAAAATACGAATAATTTTCTCCTTAAACAACTGGTGGGCATAACGACAAAGTGCGTAGAATTATGTTGTTATGATATATTTAAATTTTGTTTTTATTTATGTCCTCATGGCCCCCAAGAGACATGGTTATTTTTAAGAATTTTTGCCATTGCCATTTGCTAGCAAAAGAAGTTGACACAATAATGCTAACAATATATAATGCTATATATTAAAAAATATATATATAGGAATGTATGTAAGTATATGTATATTTATCGGTGGTATGTATACAAGACATTATTGTGTGAATAATATAAATAAATAAAAACCTGCAAAAAAAAGCAAGTAAAAAAATATCAGACCAATAAATCAATGCTTTTCCGTTCGATTGCCCACAAATACGAAAATAAGGCAATGTGTTAAATATATTTGCCATAAAAAATGAAACAAATTATATACAAAAGCAAAGAACATGGCAAGAAAATTTATTTATTTTCATATCATTTTGTTTAGAGTGGCTAGAGAGAGAGAGAGGGCAGCAGGCCAGAGGACATGGGAGCAAACAAAACAATTTGTTAAGAATAAAACTGTCATTTATTGAAAAATTTGTTTAAACGTGCATGTAAATTTACAATTCATTGTGCCATAATTTGAAAAGATGTTAAATGAGGGCAGTTTTCTTATTTATTTAACTCAATTTAGTTAATGGATGTAAAGTATTTCAATATTTTTCTAAAGATTTAAAAAATATTGCTAAAATTATTGTACATTTCAAGTATTTTTAAATATGTACTTTTATTTAACAAACAAATAACTGTGCAAAAAAGAGGAATTTAATTTACTCTTTATGGTTACCAAGTTATGTGTACGCAATATAAATAAATGAAACAATTTTCGTAAAAAAAAACATTTGCCTAAAAAAATATTTGCTGTATAAAAAAAGTAAACAATATAAAAAATGTATTTTAATTGTTTTTGTTGTTGTAAACCTAGACTCTATTTAATAAAATATCATTTAATTTAAATGGGAAAAAATGCCAAAATTGTTGATTTCTCTACAAAAGTATTTTCATTATACAGCTCACAGTTTATGGGTTGTTTATATGAGTTGGCAGGTTAAAGTTTATTTCAGCACGAATGAAATTTAAATAAAAAAATCTACAATAAACATATTAGAGGGGCAGCTGTTTTAGGAAAAATTAAAAATTGTGTCTCTAGTTAGGTTTGTACTTTCTCATTTCAAAACATAACTCTGTTTTGATTTCAGTTTATATAAAAAAAAGTTGAAATTTCCAATTTCCAGGTCTAAAATTTCAGTCAGAATAACGACTCTTGATGTCTCAGATAAATTTAAATATTTTAAATCAACGTATAGTTTGTTTAATATAGAAAAGTTTTTTTTTAAATATTTACATACAGTTTCTTTGGAGCCCTGTAATTTGTATCCACAAAATTTCGAAATTTTTCATTGAAGTTCATTACGAAACATTACGAAATTTATAAAAATAGTTATATCCTTTCTACACTAAGCAATCGATATCAATTTATATTTATTTTAATGACTCCATATCCTGAATAAAAAAGACAAGGTAAATCCTAGGATCCTAAGATTTAATTTTTGATAAAGGCTTGTTGGATTTAAGGGCCGCGAAAACCCACATGCTGCTCAAATCGCTCATACAGAATGTAAAATGTGGAATTATCTGTGTGGCACGTAGCTCCGTCCTGTTGAAACTACATGTATTTGTGGTCCATGACGCCGCAGGACTAAAATCCACACCAAACAGTGAATTTTTCGGGATGCATCTCATGTGGATTCCTACACGCAGAGAAAAAACATGGTTGTGGTAACCATAAATTAAGAGCAACATATTATGATCAGATTTTTGCTTGTAGTCCAAAACATATTATGATCATTAAAATATCATAATATGTTCTGAAATAATCAAATTATGATAAAAATCAATCATAATATGTTTTGAAATAATCATATTATGATAAAAAACAATCATAATATGACCCAGAGTCATCATATTTATGACCCAATTAAATCATATTATGATCCAAAACAATCATATTATGATCCAAAATAATCATATTATTATTAAAATTTATTTTTGGAAATACAAAATTTTAATAGGATTTAGTTTTAAAGTACTAAATTCACAATTAAAATATTATTGATAAAATCAAATTTATTGTTATTCGCTCAAGGAGAGTTAAAGATAATATACAAATAAAACTATAGAGCGAATGGGAATTACAGACTCTCAAAATTTACTTGTAAAAACAACACAGCTTAGACAAACACCAGCACTCACAAATGGTTGGAAAAAAGACTATTAAAAGTAAACATATTTTGTTTGCATCTTAAACATATTATGACTACGCGTATATAAACTTAACATTTAATGGTTGTATATAAAAATAATATGTTTACCTAATTATCATTATTTAGTTGTTCGAAAACCATATTCATATTTATAATTGCGATGAAAATATAAACGTTTACAGTAACTATAATATTGTTGAAATTAAATTAAAACAATAATTATATGTTTACGACAACAATATATTGTTATAGAGAACATAGTATAGTTGTCGTAACCATATCCAACCATGTTTTTTCTCTGCGTGTATCATCTCTAGTTAGACATCCAATTCGACCAATGTAGCTTTAAGAGTATGGCCGCTGTCTTCCCTATTGGAAGACTCTTTATAAACTGAGACACTCCTAATGTTTCCATACACATATGTATATGTGTTTGTATTTAGTACATGGACGTGAATTTTAAAACTAACATTATTGTTAACGCTACTAAAACTCGTTTCATTTAACCCGAGAATAATATTGTATGTTTCATAGATAAATTATTTAGAAACTACAATATGAATGGGAAAAAGTTTCAGTTAGAATTCTATATTAAAAGCTAGAAATGCGGTTTTTGCTGTAAAGTTTAAATAAATTTTGTACACACTATTTAATAAATAATACAATTTTGTTATACAAAAATGTTTTAAGCATTATTATTAACTATTTACAAGCAATATTTGATCCAAATGAATTCAAATGTAATTCGAATGAAATGCAGAAATAATCCAATTTAGTTCACAAAATTGAATTTACATAGGTAAGGCCATTTGGTATAATTTTTGAATTGTTTCCTTTGTAATTGTATGCTGAGAAAGTTTTTTAGCTCCCGTGCTATTTTTATAAACCAATGCTATGTACAAAAATACAACGTTCTGACATAAAACAGGACTGAGAAACATTAAAAATTACGAACCTTAGGTTAAGGGACCATTTTACCCATAGTATATTTGATTTGGTTTTCTTTGATTTTTTTACATTTATTTAAAAAAAATAAGTATTTATTAGTTTGTTTTTTATGTTTTCTGAAATATAATCAAATGCCGAATCTGAAATATCGGAGTCACTTTCTGCATTGAGCAGTTCTCCTATTTCATCTTCGTTCAAATTTGCCATGTCGTAAGTAAAACACGTCTGTTATATAAAAAACTGCATACAAAGTGAACCAAGCATTTGAAAATATTTGTGCTTCTTTGCTTCTTTCTTTTATCTATGAGGAGGAAATTGTTCCATAGTTTTTCAATAAAAGCCTTATTTGTGAGCCAGCTTTTTGTTTTAGTTGAAAAACATTGTTTGGACTATATATTAGAGTGTCCCTTAGAATTAAATTTTTTGAAATGTTGAAACGGTACCCGCTGAAAACTTTCGTAATGACCTAAAATACTACCAAAAAAATGTTTAGCTTGTTCTAAGAAGGGCAACCCGTGCCGACTTTCAATTTAGTTTTGAGTTGCATTTACAAGGGAAAAAAATGCATTTTTTTTAATTTTTTTTAAAAATGTTTACCATTAAATAATTACTTTTGCAAGTTAATTTAAAAGAATCGAAATGTGTACGTAATTGTCGTTCTAATTAGATATAAAAGAAAAAATCTTTATGGAATGTAGCCCATATATCGATTAACACACAGAATAAACTAAAATTGTAGACAACAATACATTAGAAATGTAGCATATAGTTTTGTAGATGCATACAGATGCAACTCACGTTGAAACACAAAAATATAAGGCAACAAAATGGCAGAAATTTAACCATCTTTTGCCATTTTCTACACAATTGATTGTCAGTTTATAAACGAACATTTTCTGGCATGCAACAAACACGTACTTAGCTACATATGCGAGCGGGAAAAAGCATAAAGTAAAGAGGCCTTTCAGCATACTTTATATGCCAGCCACAGAGCATCCTAGACCCAAAGTTAACTTATTTCTCTTACTTCAGATACAGGGCCTTTTAGCCCTTTCAAATGAAAACTCATATCTAATATTCAGGGCGTTCTAAATAACAGGGGATCCAAAATAGTATTAAGAAAGTGGAAGCCTTGCTTAAAAAGGCTGGCTGGAGTGAGCAGAGAATATTCTAGAATGTCTAAATTGACTTACTTTAAGGCCTGGATATTTAAGACCTTGTTATTTTGTATTTAGAGTTGTATGTCTGCCTGTCTGCCTAGCTGAACATAGAAGCACTTGTACATGCATGCGAGTGTGTATATATTATACAAACAAAAGATTGTTATATGTGTAGATTTCCTTTGTTGTATTGTCAAACACACATGAAATATTCTTGTTGCACTCCTATGTACATACATGTACTTACACGTATTTGTGTGTACTCGATTGTATTCATATCTGTTGGGTGTTTCAGGAAAAATCTTGTTTTGTAGCATGCTCACTTTATGTTGTGCTGTGGCACAAAGCTAAAAAAAAAATAAAATTAAAAGAAAATAGAGTTCAATGTGGTAGTTGGTTGTATTGCGGCATTTTAAGTCTAAAATTGTTGAAAACAAAAAAAAAAACTTCACCATTGCTGCTGCTATTTTTATTTTCCAAACTAAAAGTTTAGTGTTATAGTTGCTGTTTTTTTGTTTTAATATCTTTTGCTCATTTAAACAATATTTTTGCTGGTGCTACTGTTGTTGTTGCAGGCATTGCTGTTGCTTTGTCTGTTCATGTTATAGTCACTCGTAAGCTTGTATGCAGTTGGAAAAATTCAATTTGGCTTTAAGCCAAAAATGCGTAAACATGTGGGTAACATGTTATTGTAAAATTTGTTTTGTATGTATTGCAATTTATTGGAATTGCCAGCTAGACACACAAATCCATACATACATGCATATATACAGTGTCGATCAAAACACAATAATATAGAATAATAAATTTCCCAAACCTGATGTATGTATACTTAAAAAGTTCAATTTAAAAATTCTTATAAATGCGTAAATTTATTCAAATATTGTACAAATTCATTAAACATTAAAATACTTGCTTATTACTCGGAATTTGTAAATCCTCACATTAAAGATTTTATAGTTGATTCCGTTACTTTTTTGCATGAGGCTTAAAATCAGACATGCCCTAGGATACCTTTCCTGTGTTCTTTAATTCTGTTTTTTACAAAAGCCTAGTACCATTCCCCAGGCCAAAGTTCTGGACAGTTGGGTGGATTTGCATCCCGTGGTACAAAATTGACATTATTATATGAATACCACACAAGGGCCTTTTATACAGAGTGAATAGATGCCAAATCGGACCAGAATTCTAAATGCACTCTGTTCTGTTTTAAGAAAGTTAAAAGCCGTTTTTGTAGACACTCCGTAATACATATTTCTGTGTTTATCTTGGCTGAAGTCACAACTTCTTTGGGAATAATGTTTATTTTTTTGTCGTTATTATTCTTGAACATTATCTCGTCCATCAGCTATCCAAAAATCTTGACACGGAAGTTATGAAAATTCTGCCAGTACATAAGTTTCATCATTCATCACACAACAGGTGTATTTGTTTTATAAAATTTGATTTAAATTTTTTCGCTTGTTCTTTTGCTTCTAAGTTCCTACTACTTCACCCCGGCATTAGCTTGGCATCTGCGCACAAAAGAATCGGAGCATTTAACTTTACGAGCTGATTTTCTGATAGAAGTGTTTGGTGCTCTTCGAATGAGTTGTTCGACTTCTTTTGCCTTAACAATATCTGTTAGATATCTGTTTAATGGATTTTGAATTTTCAAATCTTTTAGATTCATGCACGTCAGCTGCTAGAGTAATAGATTCGCTGAATACAGAGTTAAGAGTACGTACTGTACAAAGAAGAGCAGAAATCAATTATATCGCAGAATATTCGCAAAGCTCGCCTTAGATTTTCTCGAGAACTTAACTGTTGCACACTGAAATATCGTTTTATTTTCCGATGAAACTAAATTTAATTGTATGAATAACTGATGTAATGAGAAGAGTTCAGCGACCTGTACATAACAGACTGAAGCCTGCATGGAGGCCAACATTATATAATGTGGGGTTGCTTTTCTAGTGAAAGCTTAGGACCTTTACCTTTAGGACAAATAAGTGAATACAAATATATAGCAGCAGAAGTTGTTGCCTCCACGAGTGGATATTTTAATATGACGACAATGACCTTCAACACACATCCAAATTGGTAAAGGGATTTTTACAACATGAAGGCATTAATGTCATACAGTGACCAGCATAGTCATCCCACCTTAAACTTACACAAAATTTACGGTATTATGGACAAACAAGTGTATACAAATATATTGCAGGGGATGATGCTGCCTCATGACAAAATGCCCCACACATTGATATTTCAACATGACAATGACTCTAAACACACATCCAAATTGTTAAAGAGGTTTTTAGAACTGGAAATCTTTAAATTCTTTGGAATTGTTAAAATGTATAACGCGAATTTTTTCCAATATGTTTTGACCCCTACTGTACATACATGCCCACTAACTACAGTCAGCGAAAAAACATACAAATATATATTAGGGAGACTCATTAAAAGTTTTATAGCATCTCTAATGAAAAGTCGCTGTGAAGTTCAAAAAAAATTATAGTTCAAAAGTTTCACTTATAGCTGTTAAAATTTCCAAAATATCTTTAAACAGAATAATTTACTTTTTAACTTTTAAGACGAAGCTATTAATAGTAAAAATTATTTTCTCTTTATAATTTTGTATAAATGCAGCTTAATTTAATAATGAGTGTCCTAATTATTCATTTATATACATAGATTTATTTCCTTTTTACTTTGCAATTATTTACTGCGGAAGCTGACTTTACAAAATAAACTTTTAATAAAATGTTTTGTTGTATAAAAATAGCATAAACAGCTTTTCTGCTTAAATGTTCGTATTATTAATTTTAAAACAAAACGAGTATAAAATCCGCTTGATTTTTCTCTCACACTCTTTTTTATTTTTTATTTGAAGTGTTTCATAAGAGCCTTGAATTTTTCCAATCATTTAATTATTTAATGGCGCTTGAATAATGAGCAAATAATGAAGTTCTTTTTTCCACTGAAATTTCAATACAAAGTTTGTATTGTTGCTGTTGTTGTTTCGTGTTGAATGAATTTTCTTTGTAATGGCGATACAATTGTGATGGGTTTTGGTAAATTGTTTCATAAACATTAAATAGTTTAAAATTTTTATCAGAGGTTATGTTGATCAAACAAATTTAATGAAATTCGAGAAAATTTAACAAAGGTATGCGTATATGCACAAAAAACAATTCAATGAGATTGAAGGGATGGTCGTGTATAAAAAATAATCAATGAAAAAGATTTTTTAATAAAAAAGTATTTTTGAGAAAAAAGTTTTTGTTGATGACTTAAGCTATGGTCACACACGGCAAATATTTGCTCAAGAAAGCGTAACCACTTTTTTTAGCACAAATTTGTTTGACGTGTTCGCTCTTACAAGTATTTTGTAAGAGCAAACAGCATGAAATAAAATAAAACTCAATTTTTTGTTTTGAATAAGTTTTTGAAATAAATAAAAGAATTCAAATGTATTTTATTTAGTGGTTACGTCTTTTTCGTCAAATATTTGTCATGTGTGACCCTACCTTTAGTCTTTTTGTGAAAAGCATTTTTAGTAGATTTAAAATATTTTCAATCGCAAAACATTCGAAAACCAGTTTTTCAAAATATACAGATTTTTTTTTAAATAGCTTTTTCCAAATGGAAAAGTCCATTTTGCGGAAAAAGTTTATATTCTATGAAAAAGTATTTTATTGTGAAAAAATCTTTTTCTTATGAAAAAGTACTTTTTTGTGAAAAATAATATTTCTGTGAAAAAGTACTTTTTTTGGTGAAAAAAGCTTTTTCTAAATATTCTTTAGAATAAAATGGTATTTCTAGTATTTCTTCATGTACTTTTTGAAAAATAAGATTTTATATGAAAAAGTTCTTTTTTGTGAATAAAAAATTTTCTATGAAAAAGTACTTACGAAAAAGGTCTTTTCTATGAACATTTTGTATGAAAAAGTACTTCTTGCTAAATTAGTTTTTTTGAATGAAAAAGTACTTTTTGAAAAATAATCTTATTCTATGAACAAGTAGTTTTTGTAGAATAGGATTTTTGAAAAATAAACTTATTTTATAAAAAATACTTTTCGTAAACAAAGCTGTTTCTAGTAATAAATACTTTGTGTGAAAAATATTTTATTTGTGTAGAAATATTTTTTGGTGAATAAAGCTATTCTGTGATAGAGTACTTTTTTAAAATAAAGTTTTTGCTATTAAAATTTACATTTTGAGAAAGAAGCTTTTTTCATGAGAAACATCTTCTGTGAAAAAAAACAAATTTATATTAAAACAAGTAAGACAAGTGACCGACCATACTTGGTCAAGCCCGACCATATAATACCCTACACTAAGTAAAAGAGCAAAAACAATTTTCTTTTAAAATTTCAATAATTTATATTTTTGAGTGATTTTCGAAAGTGGGCTTTATATGGGAGCTATGACCAATTATGGACTGCTCACCATGAAATTAGGTCGTGTGATTTATGTCTATATGAAAGTTAACTATGTTGAATTTTGTGTGAATACTAACATTTTTAAGCGATTTATGCATGTTAAAGTGATTTTCGGAAGCGGGTCTATATAGGAGCTAACAAAATTTGGTGACATGAATTGTGTGTATATAAAACTTATTTGGGGCGGAATTTGTGGAGATACATATATGAATTAAACATTAATGACCGATAAAGTCCAATTTCGGCAGGACATTTGTATGGGGGCTAGGTGAAATAATGGACCGATTTCAGCCAGTTTCAATAGGCTTGGTCCTTGAGCCGAAAAAATAATATGCATCAAATTTCATCGAAATATCTTCAGAATTGCGACCTGTACTCTGCGCACAAGGTTTACATGGACAGCCAGCCAGCCAGCCAGCCGACCAGACGGACGGACGGACATCGTTTAATCGACTCAGAAAGTGATTCTAAGTCGATCGGTATACTTTAAGGTGGGTGTTAGACTAATATTTTTGGGCATTACAAACATCTGCACAAACGCATTATACCCTCCCCACTATGGTGGTTTAGGGTATAATTACTTTTTGTAAAAAAAAGCCAATGAAAATTATTAAAGGTCTATACGTCAACAATAAATAAATAAAAACGAAAAAGCTAATTCTGTCGGCAAGTTTTTGAAAAATTATTATAAAGCTTCTTTGACATATTCCTATATAAGATTAAGAAAAGTTCTCAGCGTAGCATGGTGTTAATCAAGTTGTTTTAAATATTTAATGGAATTTTCCACAATAAGTATCTGCTTAGAATCAAACCATGTGTGTGGCTAATTTTATTCACCAATAAAACACTTTAGTCGATATTTTGTCTTTGTAAGTTTTGTTTAGTTTTCAAACCTTTTAAGGTTTATATGACTTTATTTAACTCTACCTAACTAATAGTAAATTTAAGATTTACATATTAAATAAGAATAAACAAACTTTTTTGCTCTCTCCTTATATGTCTGCATATTATATAAACTAATACAAGTTAATTCTATTGTAAATATACAATTATAAACTAATTTTGGTTAAATAATGTCATACATAATTTACGTTTTTGAATTTAATTACTTTACTTGTCATTATCTCAAATCTATGATTTATAATAATTCTGTATGGCAAAAAGCAACATAAAAACACATTTTATTAAAAACTTTTTTAATTAAAGTTTTTTGTGCTGTATTTGATTTACATACATATTTTCCAATTGACTTTTGTAAAATTTTTGTTGACATAATCATTAAAACTTTTAATAAAAAAATAAAATAAAAACAAACGCACACACACACATTTAAATGTGTATGCGAATATAATTTGTATAATCAAAGAGAATATTGTATGTAATTAAAATAAATAATATGTAATTATTGTTTTTATTTAACATAGTTGAAAAAGATAAATAAATAATATAATTTTCAATCAATGTAATTAACCACATACAGATGTATGTATGTATCTATATAAATAAATACATATGTACATATGATAATAAACATAGATATACATATAAATATATTGTACACAAATTAATATATCTTCATATATAATCACATGGTAAGACAAAAATCAAATGTTTTTAAATCAAAATAAATATTACAAATTAATTATAAATGAACATTAACTTTTTTTATTATTACTTTTGCATCTACCAGGAATTTCTAAAAAAACAGTTTTTATCAAAGGTTTTTCACTTATACATATAACAATACTTTAATTTATCTGTAATTTTAGCCTATTAATTAATTTGTAAAATTACACCTACTGTATTTTTTTACCATAAATTACATTTTAATATACCATTCTTTACTTTCAAAAAACAACAAGTTTTTATTAAAATATTTTATTTCACTTCAACTGTTTTTTTAATGTGCATAAAATTAAACATTAAAATTTGTATCATATACATTTTTGCTTTAATAAAAAATTTTGTAAAAATAAAACAAACATAATTATTAAAACATCAATTAAGCCTCAATAACAAGAACATAAACATATGTTTTTATTTTATTTTTTAAAAATGCGACAATAAATTAACTGCAAAAAAAAAATGGTCAAGCCCGACCATATAATAAATACCTTACACTGAGTAAATAAGCAAAAACCTTTTTTTATAAATTTCAATAATTTATTTCCGTAAATGATTTTTGGAAGTTTGCTTACATGGGAGCTATCACTAATTATGTACCGATCATCATACAATTTCATGAGATGACTTCCGTATATATAGATATTATTTGGAGCGAAATTTGTGCAGATACCCATATAAATTAAACAGTTATGACCGATAAAGTCCAATTTCGGTAGGTAATTTTTATGGGTGCTATGTGAAATAATGGACCGATTTTAGCCACTTTCAATAAGCTTCATCCTTGGGCTAAAAAAAATGTATGTACCGAATTTGATCAAAATATCTTCAAAATGGCGACTTGTTCCTTGCACACAAGTGTTACATGGACAGCCAGCCAGACGGACGGACATCGTTTAATCGAACCAGAAAGTGATTCCGAAGCAATCGGTAACAAACGCATTATACCCAATATGGTGGTGTAGGGTATAAATAGTTGTAATAATGTGTACTCAGGTATTTGCTATTTAATGTACATTTAAGGGTATGCAAATGGAAGTAACAAAAATACATGGTTTGCAAAGTTTCTGTTCAAACCAAAACTTGTATTAGTAATATCTTTAGACGATCGGCTCACAGCTCCCATATTAGGTACAATTCCTTAATATTTTTTAAAACTTAATAAACAATAAATTGATTATGAAATGAAATTAAACATAACAAAATAAGATCATACAAATCAATACAATAATCAGGGGGCCCATTTCCGAAAAAAACCTCTAACTAATAAATACCTTGATATTTTTTTACAGATAAATTTCATTTCGGGCTGGTAACTTCAATAAGCGAAGTCTGCTGATGGCAAATTGACACTATCATGCACACCCTAATAAAAATTCATTGATAGAGTTAATTCCGTTAAAGGATAAAAAATTTATGTGAAAATATTTTAAGGAACCCAAAAATCAGCATTAAAAAAATTGGAGGGTAATATGGACCACTATATGAGGGTAATGTGGACTAGTATTTAATACATAAAATTCATGAACCAGCTAATCATGAATGATTAAAAAATTTAATTTCAATATATTTTTATTAATACAAACTAAAAAGTCGCGTTCTTGGCTTAGATAGATTGCTTACAAAGTACATAGTTATTGTCGGGTAATATGGACCAGTAGTACATAATCAAGTAATTTAAGTGGTCCACATTACACGAACTTGGGTTACAGTGGTAAAAAGTTATTTTTACCTAATAATCTAAATGTGCTTAAATTCTTACCAAATATATGCAAAACAACGTGTCCACTTTAACCATATAAAACAACCAAACATTAAATTCTACCAAGTAACTGTACCAAATTTTGTTTCTTCTTAAAAATGTTGAGCAGGCGCATTAATTTCAATACAAGAATAAAAAGTCAACATAACTCATGAAAGCAAATGTGCAATTGTCGTTTCAAACAAATTGTAAAATGTACGACAAATCAGTTTTATCATACCTTCAATAGTTTCTGAAAAAAGACACTGGTCCACATTAGACGCATAGTCCACAATACCCGAAGTTACTCTAACGATTTTGTAAATAGTGCAGTAGTCAGAGTAACTATGGCGATTTCGAACAAATAAAGCCGAATGACGCTTCCAACATATATGGTGCTCTATGCAGTGAATTAAGTGGATATAAATTATATTCTGTTTCTAAATGATACACGGATTCGTATTAAGGAAAACTCATTTTAAAGTAGTTATTTTACATAACTGAAAATTAAATAATTGTAAAAACATTGACATTAGTCAACCCAGAAATGTATTCCTCAAAATGTCATTTGTTGCGTGAGGTGTGTCAAAATATACTTTTACGAAATTGTACTTGAATTCAAATATAACGATTTTAAGGGCTGATTTAAAAGTAGCATAATGCTTTCAAATAACAGTGCTGTAATAGCAAACTGTAACATATCTGTGGGCATTATTAAATAAAAGCTTTCAGTTGACCATTGATCGTAAGTTGGCAATGCTGTTTGAATTCGAATATTCAGTTAAAGAACATTGTAGAAAGTACACCACAGATGGCTTATGTATTAGTAAGATCTAGAATATTCGAACTTTGACAATTAAAGAGCAATCTAGAGTGCAGATGGCAGTGTTATAAATAGTGGCAGGGGTTGCAGTCGTGAGTGAGTTTATCAGAGACGCTTTTCGAATAAACATCAACTGGGTGCCTTAAAGTGTGTTGTGTTTTTCATGTAAATTCGTGTACATTATAAATTGTGTCTGTATTTCTGCGAATTTACAAACGTGTATAAAAAACATTGAGTGACTATTTAATTCTGTTGTCGTTGTACATTTGAATAAATAAAGAGTTGTTACCATTTTCAAACTACTAAACGGCTGTTATTTGCAATCAAAAGTATCCGGTTTATTTAAAGGAAATAAACCAGCGTTTTGAAAATGTTAAAACGTAACAATACATATCAAATTGTAGTGACAAAAATGTCACAGTATCTGTGTTAACCACGCCATTCTACGGATGACAGTACCCTGGAGTAACTTAAAGTGGATCTAGAATGATACGCACAAAACAAAACATGGTTGTGGTTACCATAATCGAACAGAGTTATATTTTATGATAGCTGTCAATTTATAATATAATTCGTATATGACCATAATATTATAGTTGTGTAGCAATCTAATATATCATAATATGATCCAACTTAATCATAATTTAATACTATCGTAATCATGTTGTGTTTCAATGATCATATTATAATAAGTGTACAACCATAATATGATTATATCCAACCATATTATAATTCCTCCTTAAACACATTATGGTTGTGTAAAAACATAATGGCTTAGAAAAATCATATTACAGTTGAGCCCAACCATGACCATATTATGGTTGTTTGAATGCTAATAATTTTGAAAATAATAGGTCTGTTCATTTACGTTCCCAGTAAATACTTGCAACGAGAAAATAAAATCAAAATTTACAAAATTACTCTCTTAAATTCTCAAAAATAGTAAAAAGTAAATGAACGCTTTTCCAGTAACAATTGTTTTATACACACAATTTTCTTATTTTATTCCTTTTAAAATGTATAAATACTCACAGTTCTTCAATTTAAATTTTTAAAATTTTTTTTTTACATTTTTTCACCACAAACATAAATAAATAATAACAGAAAACATATGAAATATAAGCTGCTAACAATTACGAGTTCAAAATAGGACTTGTAATGGTTTGCAACGAGAGAACAGTCTCTAAAATTTATACGCTCTTAATTTTTGCTCTACTTGAAAGTTTTTTGAGTTAATGAACGCTTTTCCAGTAACAGTTGTTACTAACTAGTAACAACTTTTAGTTATGTTCAACTTTTTTCATCGGAAAAAAAAATTTATTAACAGAAACGTTTATAAAAATACAAACCTGTAAAATTTAGTGACAATGCTATTATATTATTATGATTCCTGATGATTGCAATATTATGATTCCTCCTCAACCACATTATGATTGTGTAACCACATTATGGTTAGCAAAATCATATTAAGGTTGTGGTATACATATATAGTGACAATCATGTAATTATAAATTATGAAACCATATACCAGATTTTAATACTTTTCAAAAAACAAACATTCTGCTTAATTAATATACTGATTAATCAATTAATCCATTAACAAAGACCATGATTAATCAATTAATTAATTTAAAATTAGATTTTTCCAACATAAAAAAGAAAAAAAAAACAATAAATTAACAAACGTTTTACCAAATTTTAATAACTCTTTTAAATTATTCACTTTTCTAACTAATCAAATATTTTTTGCTTTGAGTAAACAATATCCAAATTAATCAACTAATTTTGAATATGAACAATCAAAATGTTCAGGATGGTAGATTAATCGAATAGTCATTAAAAATTACTTTTACTAGATATTTTTAAAATTCAATTTTGAGGGATAAAAACCAAATTCTAGAAAATATTTGAAATTTATTTGAAGAGATAAATAATCAAATTTTAATTTCCTTTTATAAAAAGCTTTTTAAATTTATGATTTATGAAAAAACTGTACAATTTAGTAAAAAATGCAGATTTTTCATTAATATCAAATTATCCATTGAAATTATTTTATTTATGCTAAGCTGTATCAAATAAACCAAATACTTTTCAGTTAGTGTATGTAATAATATGTTTAAATAAAATTATTTACCCATCATATTACATAATTCATATAATCAGTAACATTATTATTAAACAAAAATGTAAAAGCTTAATGTTTTAATTTCAAATTGTCAGCAAATTAATAATTAATAGCATTTTGTTATAATAGTTATATTTTTTTTCTATTAGCAAATAGTAGTAACATTTATTAGTACAACCCCATTAAATAATCGTATTAATAAAATAACAATAACTACAACAACTAATTTATAACAACAACTATGAAAATATTGTCATAATAATATCCTTTGTAAATGAACAATTAATAATATTATATGGTAATTACATAATAGGGTCATTTCTATATACCTACACAGATAAATATTAATTATATACATACTCTGGTAATAGTATAATAATAAGCAGGGCAACCAAAAATATGCAATCCTATAAACATATATGTAACTTAGTTATTTATCCGTTTCAGACAATTTAAACATATTTTTCATTGATTTGTTAGGATGCATAAGTTACTTCTATAAAAAGTATTCGATATTGTTTTAGAATATAAAGTTCAGAGCATAAAATTTAGACTTTACACGAACTGCATCGGAGATACATATGGAGATATCGACAGAAAGAACAATGGATATTTTACATTTTAAGCGCATTTTGTATGCACATGAAATTCTTTTTTTAGAGCATATTTATCCGTTTCAGACAATTTAAACATATTTTTCATTGATTTGTTAGGATGCATAAGTTACTTGTATTTGAATTAAATAGAAAATATAAAAACACACGAAACTTCTATAAAAAGTATTCGATATTGTTTTAGAACATAAAGTTCAGAGCATAAAATTTAGACTTTACACGAACTGTATCAGAGATACATATGGAGATATCGACAGAAAGAACAATGGATATTTTACATTTTAAGCGCATTTTGTATGCGCATGAAACTTTTTTTTTAGAGCATATTTTTGGTTGCCCTGATAATAAGGAGTTAATAATATACTGCATACCTACATTTACAAGTACAATATTTTTTGTATTTTGGACATAAGTACGATTACATAAAGGTAACTAGGCAGAGAAAATTGGCCTTAAGGAGTTATTCATCATTACAATTATCTTTATTGATAACACAAGCAATAATAAATTGACATAAACCTAGATTTGACCTAATTTAATTAAAAGTTTTGGAAATTAAATGAAAGAATATTTTAAAATTTAATTAAGACAACGTGATTTTTGTTTGATTCTAGTATATGTCTAAGTAGAAAGTTTTAATGAATAACAAGCATTTTAAAGTAGTAAAGCTTCTTTTAATAATGCCAGTAAAGTTTTTGCAAATAATTAGCTTAGAGATTAAAAATGAAGAAGTAAACAAGAATAGGTACGCCATAGTAATGCTGGTAAAAAGCTTAAGTCAAATTTTACTGCTTTCATATTATTCAAATGTTGATATGTTAACAGGTCTAAAGTGTATACGAATGTATAGGAAAATTTTCTTTAAATTATTTTCAAATGTATAAAATTAAATTTATCATCTTAAACCTTTTAAAATTATTGGGTGTACGACTTAAAAATCTGGGATGTAAAATAGGTGGCGTATCTTTTGAACGCAGTTTTTACATGTCATTTTGAAGGGTATATAGCTGTCATTTATTCTCACTTATTTATTGTGTAAACAAGTTTTTATACCCTACACCACCATAGTGGGGAGGGTATTATGCGTTTTTTGTGCAGATGTTTGTAACGCCAAAAAATATTAGTCTAACACCCACCTTAAAGTATACCGATCGACTTAGAATTACTTTCAGAGTCGATTAAACGATGTCCGTCAATCTGGTTGGCTGGCTGGCTGGCTGTCCATGTAAACCTTGTGCGCAGAGTACAGGTCGCTATTTTGAAGATATTTCGATCAAATTTAGTACATGTTATTTTTTCAGCCAAAGGACCAAGCCTATTGAAACTGGCTGAAATCGGTCCATTATTTCACCTAGCCCCCATACAAATTTCCTTCCGAAATTGGACTTTATGGGTCATAAATGTTTAATTTATAAATGTATCTCCACAAATTGCGCTCCAAATAAGTGTTATATATATAAAATTCATGTCACTAAATTTTGTTACGGTCGGTCCATAATTAGTCATAGCTCCCATATAGACCCGTTTCCGAAAATCACTTTAACGTGCATAAATCGCTTAAAAATGTTGGTATACTCACAACAATTCAACATAGTAAACTTTCATATAGACATAAATCATACGACCTAATTTCATGCTGATTGGTCCATAATTGGTCATAGCCCCCATATAAGGCCCACTTCCAAAAATCACTCAAAAATATAAAATAATTGAAATTTTAAAAGAAACATGTTTTTGCTCTTTTACTTAGTGTAGGGTATTATATGGTCGGGCTTGACGGACCATACTTTCTTACTTGTTTTTTTGCTTCGAAAATGTCAAATTTTGAACCAGCGAAGCGTAATATGCGGGAAGTTTTTCTTTACTTCCTTAATTTGAAAAAAAGTGCCGCTCAAGCGCACGGATTGCTCACCGAAGCTTACGGTGAATGTTTTTCATCAGTTCAACGTGCGAACGATGATTTTTACCGTTCAGAAGTGCTGATTTTGACACGGAAAGCAAAGATCTCCCAAGCCAGTCAAACAATTTTAAAGACCAAGAATTGGAGGCTTTACTACATGAAGATTGTTGTCAATACCAACAACATCATTGAGATCTATTCAAACAGCAATTTCCAAATGTACGCGAGCAGCAGTATGCATTGGATACCATACGAATTAAAGCCGAGAGACCTTGAAATACAATTTTGTATGTCCGAAATGGTGCTTGAATGCTATAAAAGAAAATAATTTGTCAACGTAGCGTAAGATATCATATGTGAAACCCGGTTAACCAAGCCAAATATCCATGGTGCTAAGGTAGTGCTCTATTTGGTGAGGCCAAAAGCTAATACCCGTTAAAAACTATTTAGATGGAAGTAATGTGGAAGCTTTTCCCCACTCGCCTTATAATTCAGATCTTGCTTCGTCCAACTACTATTTCTTTCGATCAATGCAGAACACTCTCTCTGGGATGCGTTTAACTTTGCAACATGGTATCCGAAATAGGCTTGATTCGTTCTTGTCTCAAAAGATGAGCAGTTGACAGAGATATGAGAAAAGGTCATAGCTAACAATGGCCAATACTTTGAATAAATTTGTGTTGTACACATATTTTAAATTTGAAAAATTTATCATGTTAAACCTTTTTTTTTTTTTTTTTTTATTTATTTAGTTTACTATCATCATTACATTAAAAATATATAAATATTATTAAATACATCTTTTGAGTTTTTACCTAAAAGTATTGCAACAAATATTAGCTTAATTTAATGACAAAAATACACAACTTGTTTATATGTTATTTACAATGTAAGGGAAAAAGATAGAGAAAACCTTTAATCTTTAAGAAACGCTCAACAATAAACCTTACTTTAACTTTATTTCTAAAGTTAAAAAAGGTGTTAATGTTAAAGGTTTCTTATTATATCATAATTTGAAGATCTGTTTCGATCTTCAAATTTTTTAGTTAATTTACTAATAACTGTTATAAACATATCCTGTTTAAATTTTGTATGAAGTCTATTAGTTGAAAACCGCCTGGGCAAGTTAAATATAATTTTTAGATTTTTATTTTGAATTATTTGCATTTTCTTAAGATATGTTTTAGCACATTTTTCGGACCAAACTTGACACCCATAGGTCATTATTGGACGAATACACATTTTGTAAAGCAATATTTTGTTTTTGTGGTTCAATGTTGATTTATGATTTAGCAGGGGAAACAATGCCCTCCCACATTTAATCGCTTTATCGCATGACTGGAGAATATGATGTCGAAATGTTAATTTTTTGTCAAGGAAAATGCCTAAATACTTTATCGTTTCTAAAATAGGAATTTCTACACCATCTATAGTAAGAGGAATGCTAGGTATTCTCTTAGGGGATTTGTTGAAGGGAAATATTATAGTCTGTGTTTTTGTTTGGTTAATTTTGATTTTCCATTTAATAAAGTAGTTTTGAACATGTAAGAGAGCGTTTCTCATTCTTTTGACTATAGCATTTGAAAGTTTTCCTCTGATTATAATTGCCGTATCATCTGCATACAATGCTGCGGATTGATCCTTTTGAGTTTTCAAGTCTGAAATATATATAGAATACAATGTGGGTGACAAAACAGATCCTTGAGGTACGCCAGCAAGAATATTACGTTCACTTGATTGTTCGTTTCCAATATGTACCACAAAGAGTCTTTCGCTCAAAAAAGCTTTGAATAATCTTTTGGAGATAAATTGGATAGCCTAACATATTTAGTTTATAAACAAGGCCATCATGCCATATAGAGTCAAAGGCTTTCTCTATGTCCACACAGACAATTCCCGTACTTTTACGCTCTACTTTATTTTTAGCTATAATGTTGACAATTCTTCGGATTTGGTGAACTGTAGAGTGGTCCCTCCGGAAACCAAATTGTTCTTTTTGTAAAACATTGTTGTCTTCCGTGAACTCATTAAGTCTGCATAATATGATTTTTTCAAAAACCTTGTCAAGGCAGTTTAGCATACTGATTGGGCGATAACTATTTGGCGATTTATTGTTTTTGCCTGGTTTTAAAATCGGTATAACTTTAGCTGTTTTGAAGAGTTTTGGAAAATATCCATTTTCCAAGCACCAGTTAAATATTTTCATTAAATGAGCGAAGAAGTCATCAGACATATTCTTTAAAATAATTGGGTGTATCCCATCTAATCCTGGGGCTTTTGAATTTTTTAAAGTTCTTACATAATATCGTATTTCATCAACCGTTGTTAAAAACTGTTGGGTGGTGTTAGGTATTTCTTGATTTTTAAGCCATTTAATATGCCTTTTAACCTTATCATCAATTGGCGAGACTAAATTGTGGGTAGTTTTGTGGTAGTTTTCAAAAACTTCAGCAATAACATTAGCTTTTTCTTTGTTATTACATATTTCAGCGCCATCTATGAACAAACTCCCTAACGATGATTTTTTCCCTTTCATGGCTTTAGTTAACTTCCAGAATTTTTTGCTGCCAGGTGGTAACCTTCGTATGAATTGATGCCAGCTGTTATTACGATCATTGTGAATGTTTTGTTTTATTAGATTAGTCAGCTGTTTTAGAATACATATTATTAAGTTTCTCTCTGATTGATTTGTTGTTCTCTGAAGTTTTCTTCTGTATCTATTTCTTTGGCCAATTAAAAACAAACTATTTTGTGATAATTTTCTTTGCCATTGCTGTCTGTTGGCCACTGGAATTTTTGTGAAGGCTTCCTGAACAATGTGAGTGGTCTTGGAGAGTGTTTGTTCGATATTTGTGTACGATAAGACTGCAGATTGTAAGCTGCTATTTCTGAGCTCATTATCAACAAATTTTGCAATTTCCTTCCAGTTGGCCATGTTATACAAGGGGACCAGTGATGTTTTTTTAATTACGGAACCAAAGATTTTACATGTTATTGGGACGTGGTCTGAGTTCAACAATTCTGGATGTGTTACAATTTGTGAAATATGTAGATTGGAATTACTAAGTAGAATGTCAACCACTGATGACTGTGTGTGAGATGAAGTTTGACCAAAACGTGTAAAAGTGTCTGAAGAATATATATAATATTGAGAATTAAGTTGGTGATTGTAAAGGCTGTTACCGGCAGCATTATTTTGTTGGCAATTCCAACTGGTATGGTGCGCATTAAAGTCACCAAATTTAAAATAGTCTGTCGTTCCTCGGGTGATAATATTAAGATCGTCAACAAATGTATTACTTAGTATATTTTGGACAATAAACCGAAGAAAAACGAACAGTTCTATTGTTTATATTTATTGTAATGGAGATATTTTCCAAGTTTGATGTTGAAAATCTTGAAATATGTTCGTGAGGAATTGAATTTCTTATTGCTATCAGAACTCCGCCGCCGTGTGTCAGTCTGTCCTCTCGATAAACTTTAAAATTTATTAGTTTGAATTTGTGTTTCGGTTTTAGAAATGTTTCGTTTATAAATACTACATCTATTTGTTTTTGACTTAAAACTTGTTCTAATTGTGAGATAGCGACAGGTGTTGTTATGCCCTGTGCATTCCAATGCATAACATTGAGTCTCCATATTGTTGTATTAGATAACATGTCTAAGCATGTTTCCAAGTACTCTCAATTTATCGTACTTTGTTTTACATTTTTCTAAAGCATCTATTGCTTCGAAATAAATATCTAAAATTTGTTGGTTTGACAGATTATCGTTGTTGTCTGTTTTTCTATTGCTAGAACTGGCAATTTCGGCATAAGAAATTTTGTTATTATTTTTACCTTTTCTTTGTTGGGAGAATGATGGCATATCGTTGTTTGTAGGCAAAAAGTGTTCATCATCAGTTGTGTAGCAGTCCATACTACTGTTGTTTCTAAATCTAGTAGGGCGCATCTTATTAGTAGCTCTGCTTCGAATATCCAAGTATTCCTTTCTAGATGGACAGTGGGGGTCGTCAGCACGATGGTTTACATTCTTTAAGTTGTTTTTGATGCAATTAAAGCATTTGTATATGACGGGACCATCTGTCGGTGTTTTATTTAGCTGGCAGATAGAATAATCGTGTGATCCACCACAACCAAGACATGCTACAGTTCTAAAACAGTTTGCTGCACCATGGCCATACATAGCACATTTACTGCACTGTGTAGGGCCTCTATTGTGGCGAATTGGATTTCTCCAATGTACAACTATTCCCAGAACGTATTTTATTTTCATTACCTCTCGCTTTGTAATTTGATCCCGGTTAAATTCCAACATGTACAGAGCATCATCTGGATTGGATCTTGAGGTTGTTATTTCCTTTATGTTCACAGGTTCTATGTTGAATGCATTTTTAAATTCGTTTTTAATTGTGGCAGTGCTGATTTGTGGTAGACCAAACAACATTAATTTGAACTCTTTATTATCCTTAATAGGGTGCGTAAAAAATTTATACTGATTAGTTTTTAACTTTTTACAGATTTCCTCATAATCGGTTTGCGAGTTAGGAATTAGTTTGGTTCCAATTGAAATCCTTTTATATTTACAGCAGTCTCCTAACATATTTATGATTGTGGTGAACTTATGACAAATGTCCACTGTGATTGGAGGGATTTTTATAATCACTTCTCTGTTAGCATCGTTATCCACACTGGAAATATCATCATCTTCGAGGTCAGAAAATATCTGATATCTATTACCGCTGGGTTTTGATTTTTTGAATCTAGGATTGTTACCCCAGAACATTTTGCGTTTTGAAGACATATTCAATTAAATTCAAAAAATTTGAATAATGAACAAAAAAAAGTAAATTAAGCAACAGCTGTTTGATTACAGAAAACACTTCTGAATGCTGAGAGAGCCAGCAAACGACTATCATGTTAAACCTTTAAAATTATTAGCCATAGAATATAGTTAAAATTTTTGTTATAAAAAGTACACAAAGAATATGTGTTTTTAAAACCCACCAATTTATTTCTATAATTATATTTCGGGTTAAGGAAAATAACAAACATTTTGTCATTATGAAATACTTTGTGGTTCTGTGCAGCCTTATGAGGTATTTAAATTACAAAATTTATTTTGGTTGTTTAAGCTTCCGTATATAGAATTTTACAATAATAAACAGTATCTATTTATACATATAGCTTAGCTCACGCACATATTTATATATGTATCTAGTGAATTCCTGCAAACAAAAGCATATTAAGAGAACTATAGATATAAACTCATATGTAGATACATAGTATACAGAATAGTCACACCAGTACGGTTTATAAACTGAATTTAATTTAAAGATAAACTAAATGCCAAGACTGGCAGCACCTGTAACAATAACAATATGGGAAACCAAAATTATGCAGGTGTTCTTGTTTGGAAATACTTATAGTTTTTCCCAATCACTTCGTTTAGTACATTTTTTATTAGCAAATGTATTGAAATACCGATATTCTTAGAGCTACAAATACAAAAAAATTAATACGTTGTTTTGAAATTTTAAAATTGTTTCTTTTATTTAAATGACATATGTATTATCTTTCAAATAGAAAATATTTTTTGAAAATCGTTTGGAAAATGGATGTGGAATGGTAGTTTAAGTTTCAAACATAGTATTTTGCTTAAGTTGAGAAACCGATTTTTAAAAATTTTAAAGTTAGTTTCAAAAGAACATATGTTCTCCTGTACGATTTCTTTATACATCATTTTGCAAAAAGTCGTTCTGTATAAGACGGTCTGAAAACCAATTTGCACATACGTAATTTAATTTCGAGGAACAGCAAGCAATACTAGTATAGATATCATACAGAGGACACGATCCAAAATTTTTAGAACCATGACGCGAGCTCCATGGTACATAAGAAATTAAAACATCCTCAGAGACTTAGATGTACCTTTGGTCAGGGATGAATTTAGAAACACTCGTACTTACAGTAACTCTAACATCTAATTTGAGACTAATTTGCCAAATATGATTCTCCACTGAGAGAACATTAATTAATTAATTACTTATTATAAGGCCTAGACATTAAAGGCAGGAACAATATTGTAATAAACGTATACAAAACAAGTAAGAAAGTATGGTCGGTCAAGCCCGACCATATAATACCCTACACTAAGTAAAAGTGCAAAAACATTTTTCTTTTAAAATTTCAATAATTTATATTTTTGAGCGATTTTTCGGAAGTGGGCCTTATATGGGAGCTATGACCAATTATGGACCGATCACCATGAAATTAGGTCGTGTGATTTATTTCTATATGAAAGTTAAGCGATTTATGCATGTTAAAGTGATTTTCGGAAGCGGGTCTATATAGGAGCTATGACTAATTATGAACCGATCGTAACAAAATTTGGTGACATGAATTTTGTATATATAAAACTTATTTGGAGCGGAATTTGTGGACGGATAAAGTCCAATTTCGGAAGGACATTTATATGGGGGCTAGGTGAAATAATGGTCCGATTTCATCCAGTTTCAATAGGCTTTGTCCTTGGCCGAAAAAATAATATGTACCAAATTTTATCGAAATATCTTGCGACCTGTACTCTTCGCACAAAGTTTACATGGACAGCCAGCCAGCCCGACAGACGGACGGACATCCTTTAATCGACTTTAAGGTGGGTGTTAGACTAATATGTTTGGTCGTTACAAACATCTGCACAAACGCATTATACCCTCCCCACTATGGTGGTGTAGGGTATAAAAATTGCTATCGTACTAGAAGTTTAGAATAGATAAATTTATTACCACTATACCTCATTTGATCGAAATTATCAAGGTTCTTGAGACCAGCATTTGATAAGAGACTGGCGTGTCGGGAGGGAGACAAATGAACATATTTACAAAAAAGAATAGTGTTCATTATTAATTTATTGTACCAATTTTAATGTTATTTTTTGTATTTTATTTCTTAATAAATATTCTAAAAGTTTGAGGACCTGGATATTTTTCAATATTTTGCATGAAGTTGGACGAGCTAAAATAATATGTTTCACATCATGAACAAAAACCTTTAGCGATCTTATGGCACTTAGGTTATTTCCAAGATCGTGGAAATTTTAGTTTTTTACAAATTTTCGAAATACATATATATTTTATATTATTTGCTAACTAATATAATATTCTTTTTAGAATTTATATATTAAAAACTATTTTATTTTCTGCATGTTACATGTTCTTGTTCTCAGCCCCATTGAAGCTTTAGTATCATATTTTTACTTTACATATGGGCAATTCCACGAGAATGACAACAATGACTGAAAAAACAAAAACCCTTAAAATGTTTTTTCAAGATGATTTGAATAGAAGAAAACACTAAAATGTTATCATGTTAAGGCATTTAGAGCTTATTACAACATTTTAAGGGTAAAAATAATAGTTTAAACTGATTATATTTAATTTGTTAATGTTTAAGTATGTTTTAGGCTAAAATTGCGGCGAAAACAAGCCTCCCAATTAGCTTGTAGTATGAAATGAATTTGACTATGATTGCTTTTTTGCAGTTATCAATGTGTTTATTGAAACCGAATATATATTTTGTATTTATTTTTTTAGTTTTTGTATACATATATTTACAGAATATATATTGTTTTAGTATAAGAGAAAAATCTGTCACGTACGATATTAAATTTTATTTATTATAAAATCATCCAAAGATTGTTTTTATTTAAATTTGATGGATTATAAAGGAAAAATATTTGGTTTAGTGTAAGAAATTAAAAGAAAACATAAAGCCTCTCATTACTTCCGTTTATGTCACGTACGATATATCCTTATTTCTCTCGATACTTTGGACAACAATTTTTCGAATGTTCGTATTATTTTTTTAAATATAGGACCCTCTGAATGGAATATAAAGACCAAAATTATTTTTCAGATATGTACTCTAATATTTGCAAAATCTGGCGTATAAATGTCACGTACGATGACATGGAATTCCCCATATACCATTTTAGTCTGATTTCTTGACTTTAATATGTAATTTTCCAAAAAATAAACACTTAAATAAACAAATTGTGTGGATGTGTGTTTTGTTTTAGTTTATAAGAATTTATTATAAAAAATTTAAGAGCATTTATTGTAGTTTACTTAATGAGTATGCATGTTTACATACAAACAACAGAAACACATATTTACACATAGGAATATGTTAATAAATAATGTGAGTTTATACATATTACATACACTGGCATGTTTGTAGATGTTGACTTATATGTTATATGTTTGCTATATATTTGTAAGTTTCCTTGTATGTATTTAGTATACCAGCATTTCTATGAGACAGTCCCGAACTAGTGATTTTACCAATCATTTAGGGTGGGAAATAGTTACTTCAATAGCTACGTGAGTTGTTATTTTAACACGTGCATGTCCTAAGCAAAGGGTCAACTGACCATTTTTGATTACAAATTACTCAAAAAAGTTTAAAGTGACTACACTCTAAATTACTTAGAGATACTTAAGTGACAATTGCCTTTACGATAGATTACCCGGGATGTATAAAGTAAACAATTGTCTTCTCTCTACACTACAAAGAGCACATACGTGTCAAAAGAGCCAAAATATATATTGGAGTCAGCCAACTGATAAGACATTAGTGACATTTCATGACTTTAAGGGATACATTGATTACTTGCTGAACTGCTGGGATGTCTTGGGGTATAGATTTGTTATCAAACAATTATGTTATGTTCAACATATGTTTTTTTGGGAGTAGGAGTAGCAAATATACAATTTCATTTATGAGATTGACTGTAAATATTGTTTTTACCTCTGCTATTGTTTTTGACTGTAAATATTGTTTTTACCTCTGCTATTGTTTTCGTTTTGTTTTTTTGGTTTCAATCTTGTTTTTATTATAAGGGGATAATTTATTTAATTGTTTGTCACATTTAAAGATATTTAATGTTCATGCGTATTTAACAAACCTTTTTATTGTAGCATTTACTTTAATATGATGCATGAGTTAGTATATTTAACCAAAGAGATATTTTTTTTTTAATTGCTAGGGCGTTAAAATTAGAAATGTTTTTATTTCACTTACTTATGTTTGTATACTTTCAGCTCAAGTATTTATGGCCTTTAATTTTATGGAGACTTTAAAATGTTTGTTTTTTATTTATAATTATTTTAATATGAGTAAATATTAAAATAATTTGGTTTTTATAGAGCAAAAAAGTGGATTTAGTTTTAATGTTTTCTTTTTTAATGTTAAATTATAATTACAGATGTGGTAATGTTATGCTAATGTCTTAAGTAAACATTAGTTAATTTACATATTTGGGGTATTCACAAGGTTTACTATTTGGTCATATTGTCATAATGTCCTAATATATTATTATAGTTTAAACAAATTTTTGTTGTGTTTCAAACAAAAAAGTTGTAAACTAATAAGACTATTTGAACTATGTTTATTGTTTTGTCATAAAATAATATTATTTTTTGTTTAAAACACAACAAAAACTATTATAATATTATTATTACTGTATTTTCTTAAGAAAATATTCTAAAATTCGCAATTTTGTGCATTTTATGCATTGAAATTCAATTTGGTTTAAGTTTTTTTTAACCCTTGTAATTATCATGAACATTGACGTAATATTTAATATTCATCTCACCCTTGTGTGGGAAACCACACATAATTAATCTCTTTGTAAATTTTTAAAATAAATAGGCCATGTTAATGAAATTTCTGGGCTTTGCCTGTCACAGTATATATAGGACACTGCTACACGTTCAATATATTTTGTCATATTTGGATCTCGTCAGGATTTCAGAATATTAGGCTATTCTGTGATCAATAGTACTGCATGCTACACGTTCAATAAATATCGCGATACTGGATCGCGGTAAATATACATATATTGAACGTGTAGCAGTGCCCATAAATATTAAAAAATATATTTCGATGTCGAGATATTTAAAAAGTGACTTTGGATATCCTAATGTATGATTTTCCACACATATGTAACTTCTATATATTTTGCAATAGGAACTTCACTTTTTGTCGACAAACGTGCTGTTTTGGCTAAAAAGGTTTATTATGTAAGAGTTCTTATAACCTAAATGTTTGTGTAAGACATAGATATAAAAAATATAAATACGTTATTGATGATAAATAATTTTAAATACAATAAAAAAATTGATGCTATTATAAAAGACATAGACAAACCATATGTGTGGAAAACAACACATGAAGGTAAACAACGTAATACTTATGGTTTACATACATATCGCTAACTAAAGTTTTAGCGATATGTATGTATGTATGCTTAATGGCTGTAACTATAGTTTACAGAACAAATTCATATCTTGAATGAATTTTTACATAAACTGTATATTTTTTATGAGTATGAATTTGTACATATTGTACATATTATAAAATTTAACATGAAATCATTTTTGTTTCATTATTAAGTTATTTCTGAAAGACACAACAGATTTAAATTAAATGGTTTCCTAATAATTACATACTGATTTCACATTTTTATACATCATAACAAATTGTATTTTTACATTGCATCTGAAAACCATAAAAAAGAATTTTTGTTCAAAGAAAATTTCAATTACACTCATATTTTCCAATGAAACAGAAGCGTATAAATAAAAATTTAAATAATTTTCTTCAAACCTTCTAGATTGGTTTCAAAGTAAGAGAAATTTATTCAATGTATGTGTTTTTAAAACTTATTATGAATTGAAATCAATGAAAGGCAATAAATACAAATTTATGTAGAAAATCTTTTCTGTGTATGGTAAAAAGTTTATTTTTTATTTATAAATTTTTAATTTACCTACTAAAAATAATTAAAACAAGTAAGAGAGCTATAGTCGGCTGTGCCAAATCTTATATACCCTTCACCAAATTATACTTCAAAATCAAAATTTTAAATATTCTTAGGTAAACAAAATTTTTTTTCCAAAGTTGTTTTTTTTCATTTTATGGAAAAAAAATTTTCGAATTGGTTTTTAAATTTTTTAATTTTAAAATTTTTTTTTGGTTTTTAATTTTTTTTATTTAGCGAAAAAAAACTTTTGGGGAAAAAAAAATTCGGGTTAAAAAATATTTTTTCCGATTTTGACTCATTGTAGGTCGAACTTACTATGGTCTTATATACGTCATTGCAAAGGTCTTTGAAATATCTATCATTAGATATCCATGTTGTCTATATTAATGGCTTAGTAATCCAGATATAGGTAAAAAATCGAGGTTGTCCTGGTTTTTTCCTTATATCTCAGCCATTTGTGGATCGAGCCGGAAGAATTCCGGAGATATTGATGTATGAATCGTGCATGTAAGTTATTTGGAAGCTTCGGAAAGTTGATTTTAACAGACAGACGGACATGGCTTAATCGACTCTGCTATCTATAAGGATCCAGATTATATATACTTTATAGGATCGGAAACGAAAAATGTAGAAATTACAGGGTATAAAAAGAGAATACACAAAACGGAATATAATTGTTGGTTTTTGTTTTCTGTTTTAGGACTTGAACGCCATTTGGGATTCGATTGAAGCAGAAAACGAAAATCCGACTTAATTTGTTTGATACTTGGAACAATAGAGAAGGAGATGAGCTTTCAGAATGTTATCATTGAAGGTATGATAGGGGCAAAATTGTTGAAACTTTAGCAAATTTGAACAGATTTTAAAAATTCTGAATTTTGCTGAGAAACTCTCATGAAAATCTACATAACTCTCAGGAATAAAATAATTCTCTGTAGCAAACAACGATAAGTTAATTTGAATAATCAACATAGGTCTTTAATTTAGTTTAATTGTAGCATGTAACTTGATTTCCGGCTACCATCTCGTCGGCTAATGGGGTAGGTTAAGAAGTATTAAACTGTTCAAATTTTGAGCTACAGATTCAATTATTTTAATTGTGCATGCAAATGATCAGAAATATACTAGCATAATAAAAAAGAAGTAAGTAGGTTAGAGGTAAAGAATTTCTAGACAGATTTATAGACCTAATAGATAGTTATTATGTATTTAAATTTATTATATAGTAGAAAATCGAGCTAACCCTCTGTTGACGTTCAATTTTGCATATTTATTGACAATTATTTTGCGAACAACAGCCCCACTGTATAATACTTAATTTAGCTCTATAAAAACATCTACTGTACTTGGAAAAAGTAATATTATTTAGTTAAACATTTTATTACTACAACATTGCATATGCTCCTTAACCACAAGAAGTATTTTTAACTTTTCTAATAATCAATAGATTCAAGTAAAAATATTTATGTATTTTATGTATCTTGAAACAAAAAATTAAATAAACAATTTATATAAACTATTAAACATAGTTTTTTACTATAAATATTTAGTATATACAAACTAAAATAATAATTTGGTTTTTCTCTTTTTACAGAAGTTTCACCAAATTCAACAATAACAAGAAACAACAACAGCGATCAAAACAAAACAAAAAAAAAAGAAATATTGACAAATACAGGATGCAGTTTTGAATTGTTTTAGTAAATTGGATGAGCATTGGATGATGGAATAAAAACAAAAGAATAGTAAAACAAAACAAAACAAAACCATACAACACAAAAACTCTAAATATCTGAACACAACGCAACGGAAATTCAAACTAAAATTTTACGAAAATTTCAAAACAACTACACATTCATACATACATATAGACAAATAAATGTATGTGCATGTGTTTGTATATACAGTAAACAAATAACTACAATAAATAAAAATTTTGCGCTAAAATAACCAAAGGCAAACAATAGACAGCAAGAGAGTGAGTGAGTGAGTAAAAGAGCAGGAGGAAAAACGGAAACACAACAACAGACTGAAAAATATTTTTAACTTACAAATACTGGCATACATATGTATATAATTATGTAGGTATGTGTGGTTGTGGACATACAGCCAGTTAGCCAGCTAGTTAGCCAACCGAGCTGAAAGAAAAGCAACAAAAAAAATCCCAAATAAAACGAAATGAAAATATAATAAAATACACGAATAACGTTATGAATAGATAAATGTGGAACAAACACCAACAAATGTGTATAAGTGTGTAAGCTATAAACGGAAGCAGACGGAAATACATATCAACAAACCAACATACATACATACAGATATACAAATAGTAGCGTTTAATTGTATATGTGTTTACCAAAAAACTAGAGTAAATGTTGAATTTGAAACCTCTAAAGAAAAATACACATCACATGATACAAATACTCCAATCCTTTATTTTTTCTTCTTCTGCAGAAAACACAACATCATATTTACAAATAAAGTAGCTCCTTATATTCACACAGGCTCTCATGTGTGTACCAACAGTAATATGTGTTGAAAAAGAGGATTCCATTTAAAATTCAGAGAAACAGAAAATAAATTCAACCATGCAAACCTAGAAAAAAGAAACATATACAATTTTAAAATACATTAGAGAATTGTTAGCAGTAAACCCAGAACAACAAACTGTTCTCATACGAGTATAACAAAGAAGAATTGGAAAGCAAATTGGAAACTAACAACCAACTACAACGATGACATTATACTATACGAAATATTTTATGAAAATAAACTAATATTTCATAAATAGCATAGTATTTTTTATGTTGACTTGGTTATACTAACCAAAAAGTGGGGTTTTTTACTTTTACTTATACTTATACATATATATTTTTATTTTTTTTAAAGAAATAACAAAATTATTTTGTTGAGTGTAACTGAATATATAAATGTGTATACGGGAATTAATATACGAGTACAATAATAAAAAAAAGGAAAAACACAACAATAGCAGCAAATAATAATAATCAAATTAAAAATGATTCCTGCGGTTATCATTTCCTCCTCCGGTTATACAACAATAACAACAACAACAGCAACAACGACTATAACTACGAGAGCAGCCACTACAGAAACAGCAACAGACTTAACATGTACAACAGAATGTACAAAATCTTCCACACATTGTCAATATCATCATTGCCACCACCGTCAACATCACCAGCATCATCATCAGCAACATCATCTACATCACAAACATCACCATCACCACCACCAGCACCAGCAGCAACAGCACAACAATTCCCTACATAACCAACATCAACAACGACATCATGAATATTGTTATCAATATCGTCAACAAGAACAGAATTATTGCAAACAACAACAAGAACAACATCAGCAGCAGCAGCAGAAACAGCAAAAACAAATCAGCAACTATCAACATCAACGACCCAGCGGGATATGGCATAAGCCCTCTCACAACATTGTTACCTATTATCTATGGTGGCTATTTGGCATTTGTTTAATCTTCTTTACAAATGGTGGCCGTAATTTAAATATCGGAAATCTCATTATTAAATCAGCATCTTCATCATCATCATCAGTCTCTTCTATATTGGTTTATGCCTCCTATTTAGAACCGGATGAACTAATACACGAATTGGATCGCCCTGGTAAGTTTAATAGTTATTTCATTATCTCTTTCATTCATTGCTATTTTATAAGTATTTGGATTTTATGATCAATTTGTTTACAAATTAAATGAATGGGTATTTGTGTTACTAATAGATTTTATATATGGAAATTCAGCTTAAAGGGGAAGCAGTGTTAAAACTTAAATTTTTTAATGTAAACAATGTAAATTTGATATATTTGGGATCTACATACTGCCTAGAATATATAGACAATTCAATGCTTCAATTAACAAATATACCAATTCATTAGCAAAGATTGGTAATTTTCTTTATGTATTTATTTAAATTTGTGACAAGTGTGCTAAAACTTATCTAAAGCTTTTATTGAAAAAATCTATCTGCTGGTTTCAGCCACAGTTATAACAAAATAATTTAATTTATACTTTAATTAATATATTATGAAAAATATTAGGAATATACAGCTAAAGGTTTTTATGGAATAAGGTGGTTAGTTTATTAACCACCATGGCAGTTGAAATTAAAAATAATTATGATAAATATTTTCGTGCGTATCAATTTGTTTAAAAGTTATAATTTTGAGTAAATTTTCTGAACGTAACAAACGAAATAGCTGTTTAGGTGAGACATTCTCCAATTCTTTTATACCATTTTGCATACCTCCACCTCCTGTATAAACAACCGACTTTTCCAATCGACAATTTTTTTCCCCATTTTGGTTCCACCATGCAGTTTGGGTAGATAAGTCACTAACAGAATTATTAGCTAAATTTTATAGACGTATGTGATCATCTAAAATCACCATAAAACTTTGACTGGAGCCCCAAAAATATGTCAACGTACACCATCAGTTCGACTTACTTCTCATAATTCTCCTCATTGTCGGGTTCAAGACTGCAGACATATGCGCATCCGAATGTTAGCTCAAGACAACCAAACAAACACCGAATAACAAAGTAACACTAAATTTGATGAACAATCAATGCTATGAGCTTTTTATACCCTACACCACCGTAGTGGGGAGGGTATAATGCGTTTCTGCAGATGTTTGTAACGCACAAAAATATTAGTATACTTAAAGAATACCGATCAACTTAGAATCACTTTCTGAGCCGATTAAACAATGTCCGTCCGTCTGGTCGGCTGGCTGGCTGTCCATGTAAACCTTGTGCGCAGAGTACAGGTCGCAATTTTGAAGATATTTCGATAAAATTTGGTACATATTATTTTTTCGGTCCAAGGACCAAGCCTATTGAAACTGGCTGAAATCGCTCTATTACTTCACCTAGCCCCATACAAATGTCCTCCCGAAATTGGACTTTATCGGTCATAAATGTTTAATTTATATATGTATCTCCACAAATTCCGCTCCAAATAAGTCTTATATACATAAAATTCATGTCACCAAATTTTGTTACGATCGGTCCATAATTAGTCATAGCTCCCATATAGACCCGTGCATATATCGCTTAAAAATTTTGGTATACACACAAAATTCAACATATTTAACTTTAATATAGACATAAATCACACAACCTAATTTCATGGTGTTCGGTCCATAATTGGTCATAGCCCCCATATAAGGCCCACTTCCGAAAATCACTCAAAAATATAAATTATTGAAATTTTAAAAGCAAAATGTTTTTGCTCTTTTACTTAGTGTAGGGTATTATATGGTCGGGCTTGACCGATCATACTTTCTTACTTGTTTTTTTATTGTCTGCGAGAAAACCCTTTTGAAAAACTGTGGTTTACAATATTCTCCAATTGGTATATTAATCTAACCCGAGCAACTTGAAGGCAAAGTTTGTTCAAAGACTCTAGAAAAGGTGGTTAGAAAAGTGACCACTAAACCTAAAAGATTTAATAGAAGTCCTACAAATTAAAATATTCCAATAAAAATATTTTTTTTTTTCTTAAAAAAATCATGTAAATACTTCTTGTTACTGCAACAATAGTTTTTAGACCCACCATTAGTAGACCCACATTAGTATGTATATATATTTTTGGCCCTCATAAGATTCTAAGACAATCTCGCTATGTCCGTCTGTCTGTCCGCCACAAGCAAGTTTAATATGAACTTAAATTAAGAAATTAATCAAATTCTGTACAGTTCAGACCATAACTGATTGAAGTCCAAAACTACATATTGATGGTGGATATACAAGATTCGGCAAAAATTCTCCCTTGTTACATTTATTTTGGTTGTCGATCTCATAGTTTAATAGAATTCCAAAAATCTCTCACCAATAAAAATTATTGAAATTTTAATAGGGTATTAATAGGTCGGGCTTGACCCGTACTTCATTAGAACTGAAAATAATTCATTTAAGTTTTGGAAATTTTGTTTAAATATGTTTTTTTAAATCATAATTTTTAATTTAATTTAACTTAAATATTTTTCAATTTTTTAGAACAAAAATTTAAATTGAATCTAAAAATAATAATATGCAGTAAACCGTCTCAATTTTAATTTTTTTCGAAATTCCTTCATAAACATCTCTTAAAACTAAGAATTTTGGTGTATAACACTTAAATATTAATGAACGGGAAGTGGTCTCTAAAATTATTTTTTTCGTAATTTTAGGCAAAATAACTTTATACCAAAAAATTAATAAATCTTGCTTTAGTAATTTGCCTCTAATGGATTTAAACCTAATTCATTCTTTAGAAAGCTTATAAAATTTCCAAAATGTTTCTAAAAGCAACATTGCCATTTTGTTCGATGGTTTTTTATTCATAGCACCACAAATTCAGATTTTCAAATACGAACTTATAATTTTATTTTCAATTTTGCTTACCTTTCCTGAGACTGAGACGATCTAATATGTAGTTGTGCTTCCATATTTTCCCTTGTATTAAAATATGTAATCGTTTTTTTTGCAGAAATGTCTCTTAATATATTTTCCGAACAGAAGTGTTAAATAATTCACTTAATAAGTGCTGCATGACTTCATTTTCATATTTGGATTTACTGTTCAATAAATTTTTAACATAATTCCAGTTAAAATAATTAATTTGTTTTACAATTACCGAATGAAATATTTTAAATGTTTTCAAAATTAAAATTGAAAAATTGCGGCCTTGTGTGTAAATTCCAATGACCCCAAACAAATGTATACAAAATAAAGCTAAAACTTTAATTTGAAATAATTTTAAAAATATTTTTTATTTACTGCTTTTTCGTAATTTATTTTTGTCGACTGAAATAACATTTTTTATATAAAATAAATGTAAATATACAAATATTTCATATGCAAAAAAACAAAAGTTGTATAAATAACAAACAAAAAATAAAAAATATTAATAAAAAGTACTGACATATCCTTGGGGGGACATGTGTTAAGCTTTGAGTTTTTGTTCATGCTATTGTTGTTTTTTTTTTTGTCTTATCAACACACAAATATTAATAACAACAAAATAACAAGAGAGTGAAGAAATAAAAATAATGTCTGTATTTACAGGAATTTTTTCCTTGTATTTTCATTTAAAATGAAGTGCTGGGAAAAATGTTACAAAAAGAAAACAAAACCATGAAAAAATATATATTTACAAACATTTGTATGTATATATTCCGCAAGACATAACAGCAACAACAAAAAAAAGTAATTCTTACAAAATATTGCTGCGGGTATAAGACATTTTGAAAAGTTGTTATGTTTATCGTTGGTTTTAAACCAAAACAACAGAAATAAACATGAACATTTTTTAATATTTTTATTTCAATTGAAATTACAAAGAAAAATACTCTTACTCATAATAAATATAAACAATAACTGCAGAAAAGAAAAAATTAAAAAGTCAATATTTTAAAGTCATGTTAAATGAAATACCACTTGTTACAAGTTGTATATGATGTTTAGTCTTTTTTTTTTTAACCAGACCACACATGAACTCAATTTTGTTTTCACTTCTAAACCGCTAAATCATGCAAATCATGTTGGTTTTGCGATTTTTTAAATATTTTGTTGTATTGCATGCAGACAAGCAACCTCATGGGTGGCAATAAAACACTACATCACTATTTTGTTATTGAGTTGAAATACAAAAACAAAAATGTACAATCCAAAACCCAAAATGTACAAAAAAAAGTCATAAACTATTTTTTTAACTACACTGACTGTAATAGATACATTGAGAAAAAAAATCGCTTTAAAGAAGAGTTAAAGCTAACAAATTTTACAACTGGGTGTAGAGATTTTTTTTCATCACTAACCAAATTTTCAGTTTACAGCTACATTCGCCATTCTATAATTTATTTTGTTTTTTATACATGTTGCACGGAGTGTGTGTGTGCGCCTGACTTTATCTACGTATTTTATGGCAAATTATTTTGAACTTTTTATTTCTGCCATTAAAAACTGCATTTTAAATGTTTTGCTTACAGCAGTAGTAGTTGCTGTTATAAGTGGCATTTTCTAATAAACTTTTTTTCTATGGTATTAATTTCATTTCTATCGGCTGCCATTTCACATTAAAGCATTTTAATGAAGATTAAAAAGCAAATAATTGTTCTTTTTTTATTGGAAACATGACCTACCCTATTGCAAAATTTTGATATTACACAACTTAATGTTATGATAAATATTTTTTTTTGTTTGTTTGTTTCTGGGACCAGACCCAGAGTGCATTAGGTTGAGATTAGGAAAATAAGTAATGGGAGGTAGGATAGAGTGAGGTAGAATGTTCCTATATTGAGAGTGACAGGAAAGACTTCATCCGGAAGATTATTTCACATACGGACAGTATGGCTAAAGATCGAATTTTGGCAATAATGTGTTGTGCGATCCACTCTCCAGTCGACAATGAATTAATGTGCATTTGACGAAGAACATGTATTGCATAAAAAACCAAGTGATTAAAAACTTTAATCGAATAAAACTGTTGTGACTTTCACCAAAAAAGTGATTTCAATATCCACATTTAACATATTAGATTAATTATCAAAGTGTGTCGCGTTCGCCATAGTAAGTGGGATGGGATAAACTTTTGCCGAAAGAAGGAAAATAGCAACAATGCAGTACTTGGGAAAAGAAATCCACTCCAATCCAAGTATAAAGATTTATTCGATAAAGTAGCTGAGATGATGCCGTAATGTGCTACTGAAATTGACAATAGCAAGCTGCTGAAAGAAAAAAAGAGAAACATATTGTATAAGATAAATTTATGATATAAAGAAAAATTAAGCATAAGAGATAAATGATTATTATAACTACAAGCAAACTTTGGGAGAAGCATTAAAGAAAGCAGAAAATCCATTTATTTACTAGTAGGTTGAGTTTAAAAGTTAAATTTTAAGTTATTACTATTTAAAAAGTATATGGGCATTTCACAAACGTACGTTCGTACGCTTTTGATGTCCAAGGAATATAGAAAAAAACTTTTCCTAACATTTTTTTTTGCGATATGATAGGATTTTGGTAGCTCTATGTTTAGTGCAAAAGATGGATTCCATCGACTTTACGTTTTCATAATGATAATTATAAACATGTGGTAACGAACGTACGTAAAATAGAAGTAAAGTTTGGCTGACAGTAGTGAAATGTAAAAATTTGCAAAATGGAACGGAATATTTAAAAGCGATTAATTTATTTATAAAGTGTATTAATGTAGGTCTCTAACCAGTATTTATACAATAAAATATCTCTATTGGATTTCGTTTAATTGGCTGAAGTACCGGTCGCGAACATACGATTTTTTCATATGTTTTTTTATTATTATCACCATGCATTTTCCCATAACTATCTTCAAATTTCCTTAAAATAAATAATAAATTTAAGTTTTGTTGAAATAACTTGAACTAAACGAATGTGACGAAAAAATGTTGCATCTTAAATGTCGCGTGCTAAATCATACAAAAGGTTGTAAAAGTACAAATATTAATAATGATATTTCAACATGACAAATATCAATAGAAAGACTGAAATATCGCTTTGAAAAATTATGTTCCAATTCCCTTATTTTTGCACTTTTGTAGATACATTGAAAAATAAGTTCAATTTTTTAAGATTTCTTAATTTTTGTTCACTTCAAATGCATACGAAATCTATATCTATGTACACACAGCCTCAAAAGTGAGTAAACACCCGCGATTTTTTTTGATTATTTTAGGATCATAGAAATCATTATAGTCCGACTTAAATCTTTTTTTCACAACCGAATCTTTCGTTTCCAACAAACGAAACATTAAAATTTTAATCGATGAATAAATTTTATAATTTTCATTATCTTAAAAAAATCAAATATTTTTTGGTGTATACTCACTTTTGAGGCTCACTGTATTTAATAGGATACACAGACACTCATAATCTAAGGTAATTAACGGATTGTTACAAATATTGCATTTTGCTAAATATTATGACAACGCACAGAGGTTTGAAATGTACCAAAGGGGGGGATTAATTCAAAAGCTGAACTTTATCTGTTTCAGTCATGTTTGGTATTGGGTTAAAGTGCATTAAATAATACATCACAGACTGCTAAAATTACAGTTGTGAGTAACTTACTTTATTGGCAGTGAGCGAGCAAAGTCAAATAATTTTTACAAATTTTGCGTGCTGTGGTTAAAATTGAAAATTGTGATATTTCGAGAGCTTATATTTTTTGTTAAATCTGTTAAAAGTAGAAATATTAAAATGGAACCATCAACTTCAGGTATTTGAGAACATAAATAAGTAATTTTTGTTTAGATAAATGTTTGGAAAATATTTTTTAAGATTTTTTTTAAAGTTCTCCATTATTGGGGTTTTTTCGATATAAAGATTGAGTTTAAAAAAAATTAGGGCGAGATCGGGTAAATTCCATAAAAGGCTCTTAAAATATTAACTTTCAGCTACTATATACAGAAAAAAAATCGTGCGGGTATTGAGGTTTTTTACTTATTTAAGTTATAGTGAAATAACTCCTCTTGCTAAAAAACATATTCTGATACAAAATAGGTTAAAACTTTTTTTTCTTACATTTTTTTAAAGTTGTGTTTTTATGTATTTATGATTGAGCTAAGGTCTTTTTTTCCAAAAAACAATAATGCATTTAAAGGGTTAAAAAAATTTTTTTTAAACTTTTTTTTTCTAAAGTGCTGTGTTTTTATGGATTTATGATTATTCAGTACTAAAAATAATAATATTCTCTTTTATGACTTTTTTGAAAAAATTTGTAAATTTATACAATTTTGTGTAAAAAAAAAATTGATTTTAAATTAAATTTATACTAATATAAATACATACAATAAATTTATATTTTGAATTTTTTAATAGCTTTAATTTCCAATTTTATTCAATAATTTATCGCTTTCCATTCCAAAGTTACAGCATAAATTGTGAAAAAGGTCTTTTTTCCAAATTTAAGGTTAAAAAATTTTTTTAACCTTTTTTTTTTCTAAAATGCTGTGTTTTTATGTGCTTATAATAACTCATCAATAAAAAAATATAATATTTTAAAACTAAGGCTTCTATGAATTAATCGCCACTTTGGGTACCATTCAACGCACTGTGCAACGCAACAAGAACATTTCTAAATTGTAAAAAAATAATCAACAACATTTGTTTGGTGTTCCTGTAGTTATCAAATTGTGTTAAACTCTCAATTATAAACAGAAAATAAAAATAATAAAGGCCGTGTTTAAATGTATCAAAATCCATTATTAATAATTTTTGCCAATTAATATGAATTTTACCGACTGCTACATCAGAGCAGTAGTTTTAACAATAAATACTACTACTTGTTTGATTACTTGTAAATATTAACAAATTTTCTTTATTTAGTTGCTTAAATTAAAGTAAATTTTTAAAAACCTAACATATTAATAAAGAATTTGATATGTCAAACATACAAAATACAACTTCTTTTAACACCAACTTAAATGTCAAAACTATGTTAATTTAAAAATTTAATGCTATTTTAACATTAGTTCATTTTATATTTCAACATATCATCTATTGGAAAGCCACGCATAAAATATGTAAATCTAATTATATTAAATACATAACTTGCATACACTTTATTAAAATCCCATCGTGAAATGCAATCATCAATATTTTGAATAATTTAATATTCGTATAGATGTTTTCATATACATATATTATAAATATGTACAATTTTAACACCTACAAACTAATACCACTCGGCAAAAAATAAAACCACAAATTTCAAATTACTGCGGCATAAATTTAACACATGACTACATATACAAATATAGTCAATTGCTTTTATAAATTTCCAAAATAATATTTGTCATATTATAAATACAACTGTAATAACATTAGGGGTAATCATATAAAAAAGAGGAAAATTCGATAATTTTCAGTTATAAGAAAACTAGTTGCAATAAATATTGTTGAAATATTTCTTGTTACTACAATATGTGTGAATACTCCTATTAGTATCGAAATTTAAATGCTGATTTATAAGGAATGTGTGAGAATTTAATTATTGTTTATTTTAAATTAAATGTGTTTTTAATGCTTAATACGACTATCATATTTCAATTGTGAAAATATGATGCAATAACATTGTTTATATATGGAGGAAACTAAATTTTTCGACAAGACGTTATTTATTTATGGTCATATATAGTAAAATTTAAAGTTGCCCAAACATTTAAAATTCCCATTTTATATATGAATGGTGTAAAGACGCTCAATTTCAACTGTATATTACTTTTTAACCGCCTTTCCAATTCTTACAGTATTGCTCTGATAATAATGCTTATGTACCCTAGTTTCAATATATTTCGGAAGAAAGAAAATTTCTTCCGAAAATATCTCAAAAAAACGCCATCTTCCATTTTCCACGACTTTTCTTAAATATGGCTCATTGTAAGATTAAACACGGTGGCATGTCATAATGTCCATTGGCATAATGTTACTTTGGAATGTAGTATGTCTGAACTACAACCTATTAAAATTCAATTTTGTACTCCCAAAAATAACTTTTTATGCTAATATGATTACTGTGGATCATAATATGGTTTCATTTTATCATAACTATGATTACATTGGATCATAATGTGATTTTATTGGGTCAGAATATGAATACTATGGGTCAGGCATGGTCAAGCATTTGGTGTCGGAAAATAGAGTAAAATGTATTTCATATTTTTTTTCTTTTCCTGTTTTATATTAAAACTTTTCGGTTTTTAGGGGGAAGGTAAATTTCCCTCCTGGATCAGCGCCTGCTTTATGATTACATTGGATCATAAAGTATGACTATAACACCGTCCGACAAATAGAGAAACAATTCGTTAGACACGAAACGGCTGATATACGTCTGAAACTATAAATTTAATGGAGAAAACCGTGTTTTCAGTTTTTCATTTCGTGATCCTGTGTCCTTTTTTAAGGACATCAAAGTTTCAAAGAATTACATTTTTCAAAAAAATATTTAAAAATACTCCTGCTATTCCAACAATGACAAATTGTATGTCAAAAGAACAAGAAGAGTTGTAAAATATTTTGTATTATCTTTATTGTATCCTGTAAGGATCAATAGATGTCAAAAATGTCCTTTAAAATGTTTATCCTTTAATATCCTTTAAGATTGCCAATAAATTTCTTTTAAAAAAATAGTGCGTTAAAAACCCAAATATTCTATACTAAATGTCAAAATTTCATCCTTTATATATATAAAGGTCAAATTAAAATATAAAAAAAAATTTTATTAGTATACAAAAAAGTTTTATTGAGAAAAAAGCATGTTTATAAACTACACCACCATAGTGGGGAGGTATAATGGATTAGGGTTGTTGTTTCCAACATGGAAAAATATTGTCTCAACACCCACCTTAAAGTATACCAATCTGCTCAGGATCACTTTCTGAGTCGACTAAGCGATGTCCGTCCGTCTGTCCGTCCATCCATGTAAACTTTGTAATCAAACTACAGGTCGCAGGTTTAAAGATAATTCGACAAAATTTGGCACAAAATTTTATATTGCCCCAAGGACAAAGGCTATTAAATTTGGTAAAAATCAGCCCATTATTTATCCTAGCCCCCATACAATTGGCCTATTTGAAAATAGTTAAGCTCTCATAAATATCTTAATTATAAACATGTTCAAACCAAATTCAGCACAATTAAGTTTTATGTAAGACGAACTCTCATGACCAAATTTCGCGACGATCGGTCAACAATATTCCATAGCTCCCATATAAGTAACATTCTCGAAAATGTCATTAATATACATAAATCTCTGAAATATGTCAGTGTACAAACAAAATTCAACACAAATATGTTTCATATATTCGCAATTCATCCCACCAAATTGTGTGACGATTAGTCCATAAGTAGTTATAGCTCACATATAAGGCCCACTACCGAATTTGTGTGTATTCATATAAGATTCCATACAAATAAGTTTCATATCAAATGAAAATTCTTTATAATCATATACCCGGTGTAGGGTATCATAAGGTCGGGCTTGCCCGACTATACCTTTTTACTTGTTTATTAAAAATTCTTCTCCGTTGCTTTTCACAACGGATTTTTTTATATTTTTTTCGAATGAAATATTAAAATAAAATATAAAAAATCAAATAATTCAAATTTAAAATATTTTTTAACACTTAAATAGTTAAGGTAGAAGGATGAAATTTTGACATGTGGTATTCAATATTTAGATCTTTAACTCACTATTTTTTTAAAAAAAAATTATTAGAAATCAAAAAGGATATTCAAGGATAAAAATTTTAAAGAACATTTTTGACATCTTTTAATCCTTACAGGATGAAATAAAAATAATACGAAATGTTCTACAACTCTTCTTGATCATTTGGCACTAAATTTTACATAGTAGGATGATCAAAAGTATTTTAAAACAATTTTTTAAAAATGTACTCCTCTGAAAATTTTAGGTCCTTTTAAAAGGAAACAGGATCATGAAATGAAAATCTGAAAACGCAGTTTTTCTCCATTTAATTTATTGTTTCAGACGTATATCATCCGGTTGGTGTCTAATATTGAGTATCGTACGGTGTAATATTACTACATATTATATTTGATAATTATATGATATTTTTTTGTGACGATTCGTCCATAATTAGTCATAGCTCACATATAAGGGCCACTACCGAAAATATGTGTATTCAAATAAGATTCAACACAAATAAGTTTCATATCAAAAGAAAACTCTTTATAGTCATATACCCGGTGTAGGGCATCTTAAGGTCGGGCTTGCCCGATATTATTGCCTATATTTACAGGGCATCTGATATTTTTGGTCTCGAAATTATACAATCAATAGCTAATCTACTTGCCTAGGAGTCTCAAGAATCATGTATTAATTTTTGTAACATTCTTCACAATTGATACGACCATTTATTTAGCAGTAATTATTTTTATGGTCCAATATTTAGTTAACCCATTCCCAGCCATTGTACCTGCTTGAGTACAGAAAAAAGGCAATATTGAAATACTCATACATTTTTTAACAAGATAAATTTGACAACTTTTTTTGTGATTTTGCATTCATCACACTGTGCTTTTAAACATCACACATAAAAATTTTAAAAAAATAATACCCTTAAGGTATATTTTGTCCTGTTTTTATAACGCTATATCATTTTTTGGAATATTAGCGAGGTTAGTAACAATTGAGCTGCGGAGAGCAAACACAGTTTTACGAAAGCAAGAGTTTTTTATAGTTTTGTGAAGTAAAGTGATTATGTGTACATTTTATAAAAATGTATAAGAAAAATAATTTTTTGGGACAAAGTTGTGTGATTAGGAAAATCGGTGTACCCAATTGGGTACAATGGCTTGATATGTATTATTTTTTTTAAGATTTTTCTTACGCTAAAATAGAATTTCAGACCATCAAAACGTGAAGTTTTTAGTGCAAATGTTTTAAAAACAAGATTTTTTGGAAAAAAATGAGCACTACAATTTTGATAGCTATTATTTCATCAGATCCGGATTATAATATGGGTGAAGATGAAGGTGTTGCTGACGACTTTGTTAGAGATCGCATGTACCATGTGAAATATAAGTATTTTGTGACAGTGATAGCGACGAAGATGTTCACTTGAGATGTTCTGAGAGAAAATAATGCCATCAAGATCAAGCAAAACAAATTCTATTTGGATAATAAGACCATGCGATGTTCAAATGTCTCAAACTATTTTTTTGGACAATGAGTTCAATATTATTTCATACTTGAATGGGAAAAGGATATTAGTTTAACCATTTAGCAGACTTGCATTTATGCATCGCAAGCTAATAAACACAATTTATCTTTCAACGCAGAAGATTTGAATATATTCTTGAGTATTTTGCTTTACAGTGGATTTCGCTCTATGCCAAAAGAAGATATGTATTGGGTGCTCTGCGAGCATACTCGCACTCCAAAATTTCCGAAATTATATCACGGAACAGATTCAATGAAATAAAACGTTTTGTTAATTTGGCTGATAACACTAATTTAGATCATACTAACAAGGTGAGACCCATATACAAATTAACCTGGCTTCTGGTGTCGCAACTACTCCTGGAAACCAATTTCCTTAAAGGATAAAAAATCCCCTACGATGGGGTGAATGTCATAACAGAATAAGATGGTTGTCTGAACAATGCGATATTGCGTTGTGTTGAAAAAGTAATGTTTTAAAAATTTTCACACATTATAAAAATAGCATACACTTTACGCCATTGTACCCATTCAGGTACAGCCCCAAAAACACGTTTCCTAAAATTTTTTTTTTAATTTTTTTTAATTTTCTATGTTCTTTGACCTATTTTAGTTTAAATAAACAAATGAATTTAAAAATTTTTCATTTTAAATGGTCTTGGTTTTTAATGGGTTAATGATATTTTGTATTTACATTAAAAAAATAAATCTCTTCAATATTTTGTAGCTTAAAAAAAGTTCATATTTTTTAGTACAAACTATAAATTCGTTAAATATTCTGAAAGATGTTTTGAGGCAGTAACAAATAAACTTTTACTTACTTCTAACTTTCTTATTTAGTTGCCTTAACTTAAAAAAAACTTTGTATTTCAATCTCAATTTAAACAAAAATCTTGAATATTTTAGTAATAAGTGTATGGCGCAAACACTAGTGTTATAATGAAACTTACACACAAGCTCAATGATAAAAAATATTGCAGCACGACAACTAGCAATGCAGCAGCAGTGAAGATACAAAAAGTTGCTACAGTTTTGAATGAAGTGATGTTTTGATTTCGCCTTCTGCATCTGCTTGTAGTTGAGTTTGGTTTTTGTAAATTTTATATATAAGAATATGTTTTTGTTGATATTTTTTGTTATTATTTAAGTATTTCAGTAACAACTTTAAGTCAAGTAAATAAGTTTGTTTTTTTTATATTTGTTAAGAACCTACATACAGAAATCAGAAAAATAGGTAAAAACTTTATATAACTATATGCATATACAGAGAAAGTTTTTTTAAGAATACAAATTTGTTTAAGTTTAAGCAAAGTAAAAAAAAAACTTCTTAGTAAAAGTAAAACAGACATTTTTAAATTAAGGAAATATGCATAAATTTCATATTTGTAGAAACAATTTGTACAAACATTTTTGTTTCATATATGATTTTTGTTGCTGACATATCGCCAAAAGCTTTGTGACATGTTTTTTTCCCCCTTATGAGGCATAATAACGTTACATCAGAAAATGGTCAATTGCATACTCTGGCCAATAGTAAAAATGACTGCAAATTAATGTCGTACCAATGCAAATGCTCTGAAATGGAACTAATGTGCCGTGGGAGTTGCGGTATGACTACGATTTTTGTTGCTACTTTTACATACGAGTGCAGATTTGAAAGGTATTTTGTTCTCATAAACTAGATTTTAGTTCTTTTCAAACCAAACATAAAATCTATGTTTGAAAATACAATCTTTTCGTTTTTTTTTATAATGAAAATTTATTTTTAACTATAAAAATATTTATTTGAAGATAATATAAAAAAAATAAATACCGCTGAAGGCCTTCAAATGACATCTCAAGACATCTTATAGGGAATGTATCTGTAGAAAAGTTTAATCCAGCTATTTTATCCTTTGTATTATTACCAATTTTATGGAAATTGTTCGAAAAATATTTAAATTAATTTTACTGTAGACAACAATACCTTTTAAACTATTGTTTAAATTTTTTTTAAACTATTGTCCAAATTTTTGAAGACTTTCAATTCAGATTTTTTAGCCTGGCCTCGTTTATGTGTACAAAACCACCAACGTCCAACTGTAATGTCAACAGTCGCAAAAGTGAACTGAAAAGTACAAAGTAGAATTAAACACAACGAAACAAAAACTTCAATTATCACACACATCATAAGACGCGACAAAAATAAGTAAAATTTTTCTGCAACACCCAAAAGTATACTACACATCTCCATGTATACACCAAAGCAAACGTACAACACAGCGTATGAGTGTTGAAAACTGTTATATCAGCGAAAGAATTCTCTCGCACACAAATACACAATCAAGCAAACAGTAATAGGAAATGAGTTTGGCAGGAGTTTTTGTAGCGACACAGCAGTCATATGATTGTTATATTTATAACAATCTGTGGTTATGTTTTGTCTGAATTTCGTAAATGCAAGTGTGTTGTATATGTGACCCGAAATGCGTGAGAATATTAAAAATCATGTTCTCCAGTATTATGTAGCTGTGCATAATACCGACTAGCATAGACATACATTTAAAGAAATGGTTTTATTTCAAATAATTTTTAAATTTATTTTTATAAATTCTTCTGTAAATGTTTTTATGAATTTTTGTAGGAATTTTGTGTGATATAATATTCTTCTTTTTTCCCGTATTTCATATTGTTTACCACACTCCAACGCATATAAAATTTACATAGATATATAACATTTGTTTGTATGTACACGCAGATGTGCTTTGTTTGTATGCAAAGCTCAGTAATACTAAACCGCTTTTTGTTACCACTCATGTGGTAGTAATTTTTCTTTCTTTTTTTTTCTTCCAAATTTTATTTCAGTTAAAGTTTTCATTAAAACAGAACATGAGACAAGAAAAGAATACATACAACCGTAGTTTCGCACAAAATAAATTTTGCAAAGTAAGTAGATTCTCATATAAATGAATTAGGGTTGCTCCAAAAGTATACGGTTTTATGGACGTTTCTGGTTAATTTTTATTGTTTTGCTTTATAATAACATTTTTCCTGTGTTTTTTAAGAACAGGTGACCTGTAGTGACCTCCACAATAGAATTTGTATGTCCTTCAAATTACAAAACAATATGTTTAGCCACTTTGGCGACTTAGTAATTGACTAAAATCTAAAACTACGACGCATCTACCTACTCGTTTCACAAAACTAATTTGATCGCTTACAAATAACCTTTTTTTTCAAACACGGTGAAACTTGAAACTTGTTTTCCATTTCTGTATTTTATTTTTTTGTAAAGAGTTAAGTTCGAATTTGACTGGGAAGTTGCAGTAATGGATGCAATTTATCATCAAAAGAATATTTTGATCAATATTATTATTTTAGTAACGTGATTTTTTCCCAGTTATAAATATTATATGGATAAATTCACTGGTGTCATTTTGTTGTCAATTTAGTGTAAACATTTGAGTTTACTGAGCTTCCAAATGAGCTTAAAACTACAGTCCAGTTTCTCATGGAAAGAAAAAATGTATTTACCATGTTCGTTCTTATTGGGATGATTTAGAATTTTATTAGAAAATTGCTGATCGATCATTCACTACACAATATGGAAACGAAAACATTTTGCTCATGTTCGTTCATATTCAGAACTCGCTGAACGTTAAATGAGTGTCTTTTGCTTTACCTATTCCAGCTTTAGTCTCAATCACTAGGTTCTTGTTAAAAATACTTGTTTAGGAACTCTTTTTGGGTGCATCTTAATACACGTACATTCCTACAAACAGTCAAGTTCATAACTAAGAGAAAAGTTTTTCATAAAATATAAATTCGCGACATAATTCGCGACTGATTTTATCCAAATTCCAAAATTGCTATTGTGTTGAAAAATAATTCAATATTTTAGATCTGGCTGCATGTATTCTTTATTTTTTAAAAGTTTGACGATAACTTTAGTTAATAAAAACTAGCCAAAACAATTTAGTGCTGACATAAACGAGTAAATACACTTACAGTTATACTGTGGCAGAATATTCAATAATTGTTTGAAAATATTTTAAACATTTTAATCCTCCCACTCTAATAGTTATCCTTGTAATTTATCGATCTTTCTGAAAATTGATTAAATAAAGAATAACGAATAAATAAAGATAAACGAATTTCTAGTGTACCTATATTTAAAATCAGAACTGAATATGCACTATATATGTGAAAAAGACATACAAATATACATTTATATTTTGTTAGCAACTGTAATTTTCTTTGTAACAAAACAATTTGTGATTGCATGTTTTCTCCAAACTTACATGTTTGCATAAACATTAGGGTAGCAGTGTGTTAGTCATACAGAGGCGCTCTCAAATATTAGATTCCTGATTTTCACTACTTTCAGGATTAACTATAGCGACAATCACTGAAAGTTTTAAGTTCGATAGTAATGCGAGACGCCTCGGACTATTCTTTATAAATGTAGAGGTTGTCATAATGAAGATGACGAAGAAGCTAGTTATTCTGGCCAAGTGACATAGCCGACTGATGATTTCATCATTTGGCTTCTACTTCTCTGAAAGACACTAAGGATCGTTTTGATAATTAAAATTAAGAAGAAACCAATTGAGTTTTAGCGGATTGAGTTGCTCCCAAATCAACTGAAAATATTACAGCTTGTCACAAAATTACTAAACTTACCATACACTCGATTGAGAAAATGAATTGATTTTCTCTTTATTTTAATCATTACAACTCACGGAAAAGTTCATGAAAAGACTATAACAATAACAACAGCTTATACAATTAAATATTTGTTGCAACAAATATTTAAATCCTTTTTAATAAATTTCAACACATAGAGGACAATTATTAGTTGCAACAATTTTGACCCCCTCTAATACATATTTAGTACATATTATGTACATCTACTTTAAGGCATGTGCTAATAACCTCACATGACACAACACGTACACAATGCGCATATGTATATCCATTCACATCCATACCTACACACACACATCCAAATACATACATATAATGAAAAAAAAAATATCGTCAAAGAACACCCAGCACGATCAATTCCACTGACATTTACTTTAAAATGTTAGACATCCAAAAAAATAAATAAGTAGAAATGCAAAGACAATATGGCATTACAACTTCATGCACATAAATATTTTAAATGAAAATTAATTGAATTTTGACATGGAAAAACTGAAAACCACAGCTGAAGCTCTAAAGTCATTCCATTCTTATTAAAGCAAATAAATATGAGATTTAAAATTTAACATAAGCTCAATTAATGTTATGATTGTACTAGGGAGAAAACAGATTTGTTCGAAAAGGCATTAGACTTTACCCATTGCAAATTTGTTAACTATTGTATGGGTAACAACACATAACAATTTCAGAGAGGGACCATGAGGGGATCTTGATATAATAAACATTTGGTAAAAGTTTCGAAACTTGAAAAAAATTTTAAGGCCAACCTTTGTAATTAGTTGTCCGATTTTACGCACTACAACTTTCAAAGTGGATCACCAAAAACCCTTTTCCGAAGGAAAAAGGATAATAAATTTAAGCAAGGATATTTTAAAATACACGCAGAGAAAAATCAAGGTTGAAGTAAACATAATCCAACATATTATAATAAGATTTATGATTGTAGTCCAAACATATAATGATCATTATTATTATCATAAAATATCATAATATGTTCTGAAATAATCATATTGTGATAAAAATCAATCTTAATATGTTCTGAAATAATCATATTATGATATAAATAAAATTTAAAACTAAAACCTATTAAAATACTAAATTTTATTTTAATAGGTGTTAGTTTTAAGTTTCTAAATTCCCAATTAAAATATTATTGATAAATTCACTGAAATTTATTGTTATTCGCTCTAGGAAAGTTTATACTAATAAAACTATAAAGCGAATGAGAATTGCAGACACTCAAAATGTATGGTTAACTTACGATTCACATTATTATATCAATCATATATATGGTTACAGTAAACAAGTATATGTTTGTGACAACCATTGTTATGATGAATCTATATATCATAATATGTTATTCTCAGATTATGATATCAATTAGTCGAGAGCAACATAATATGGTAAAACATTAATCATTCAAATGGTTGTCACAAATATATACATGTTTACTGTAACCATATATATGATTGATATAATCATGTGAATCTTAAGTTAACCATATTATGTTTACCACAATCTTGTAAATAGTTACTGTGACAATAATATTGTTAAAAATTTTAAAAATTTTTAAATGATTACTGTAAACATGCACAACTATATTTTTGTTCTGCGTGTAGTTGTAAAAATAGCATAGCTTAGACGAACAACAACACTCACAAATGGTAAGAACCTATTTATCATTAGTTAGTTGTTCGAATATTTATAATTGCGATGAAAATATAAATGTTTACAGTAACTAAAATATTGTTGACATTGAATTAAAACAACAATTATATGTTTCCGTCAACAATATATTGCTACATAGAACATAGTATAGTTGTGGTAACCATGTCGAACCATCTTTCTTCTTTGCGTGTAGTTCTAATCTTAGTTAAGCTGATCAGTTTTTTTATATTGTTATGCACACAATAATCACTTCCATTTAAAAACTGTTTTGCAATAAAGCAATTATCAGCAAAAAAAATCTTCGTAAAGAGGCTTATCTAGATTAAAAAAAGATATGTGGTAGATATATATTTAGAAGCAAAAATATTTGCATGAATTGTTTTTAAATCAAAACCACTTTGCTTGACTGTACTCTTACATGCATTAGCAAAAATCAATAAGATTTGATTTTCATTACTTACTCACCAGATGTATAGAAAGAAGGAAAAGCAAGTTAAGAAATTGCAAAAGAACTTAAAGTGTATGTGTTTCATTTCCTGAGTCCTGTTCTACTCCCTAAACACATTATGATTTTTGAAATACAAAACACCGCTTGAGTGTAGCGACATGTTGTATCTCATATATCAGACAGTACATAAGTGTGTATTGCCAGGAGTGTGGAAATGTTGTCTGCTTTATTTCCCAGAAAGTTGTGTTTGTTTGAAAATATTCAGCTTTGTGTTGATTTAGTTTTAGCGTGTGAATTGCAGTTTTGTATGCACGTTTTAATGTCATGTTTTTCGCTGCCATTTTCTGTTGTTGCCGTTGTGTCACCGCCACCTTCATTGTTTTTGCAGCTATGTTTTCTCCCCATTTTGTGTTGTAGTATGCATGTTTGCACTTCAAATCAATGTTTTACTTGTTTTTTTTTTCATTTCATTTTTGCTCTTGTTGTTTTGTCAATCTTTTGTATTGTAGATTTTAAGTTTAGTACCATGTTGCTTGTTGTATGCACGTTTTGTTATTGTATTGCCAATTGTTTGTGTTGTGGATGTTTGGCGCATTTGTCAAAGTCAGCTTAACAAGCTTTTAAATCGTTTTATATGTTTGTATGTACTTAAATGTCCCTATATTTATGGGAGGGCAAGCTGAAAAGATCTTTTAAAGGAATATAAAATACATTTCACTCGAAAGTTTTTTGTGGAAGTATTTTTCTTCTAAATGATCTGAGAACATGTTATGTTAAAAGATTTAAAAAATAACTTATTTTCCCCAAATTTTTTCAAATTAATTAAAATTTATCCAAAAATGGATCAGAAAGCTATCAGCCTAACCACAAAAGTAATTTTATGATAATTTTTTTTAAAGTCTTTATTTTAAAATAGTATAAGGAATATTTAAAAAAGAAATAATTGAAAATATCGCTGCAGGAAATGTAAATAGTGACAATGTTATCTATTATAGAAATTTTCATTGGAAGTATCCTACTGACGACAGTACTATTGACAAAGTACTTATTTTTGGTACCATATATAGACTACACCATTTCCAATTGTATTTCAGAAGTTTCTAATTGTATTTCAGAAATTTCCAATTGAATTTCAGAAATTTCTAATTATATTTCAGAAAATTCCAATTCAATTTCAGAAATTTCCATTTATATTTCAGAAATTTCCAATTATATTTCAGAAATTTCTAATTATATTTCAGAATTTTCTAATTATATTTCAGAATATTCCAATTATATTTCAGAACTTTCTAATTGTATTTCAGAATTTTCTAATTGTATTTCAGAATTTTCCAATTGTATTTCAGAAATTTCCATTTGTATTTCAGAATTTTTAATTTATATTTAAAATGTTTCTAATTGTATTTCAGAATTTTCCAATTGTATTTCAGAATTTTCTATTTGTATTTCAGAAATATCCATTGGTATTGCTATTAGAATTTTCTGAAATACAAATGGATATTTCTGAAATACAATTGGAAATTTCTGAAATACAATTGGAAACTATTTTAGTATAAAATAAAAATTCTGAAATACAAATGGAATTTTCTGAAATACAATTGGAAAATTCTGAAATACAATTGGAAATTTCTGAAATACAATTAGAAATTTCTGAAATACAATTAGAAATTTCTGAAATATAAATGGAAAATTCTGAAATATAATTAGAAAATTCTGAAATATAATTAGAAATTTCTGAAATATAATTGGAAATTTCTGAAATATAAATGGAAATTTCTGAAATATAAATGGAAATTTCTGAAATTGAATTGGAATTTTCTGAATTATAATTAGAAATTTCTGAAATTCAATTGGAAATTTCTGAAATACAATTAGAAACTTCTGAAATACAATTGGAAATGGTGTAGAGTGCTCATAAAAAAAAAAAAATTTCAACCCCAAGTGATATTAAGGGTTAATTTCCATTTTTGTGCTGCTATAATAAATACTAGACTTTATGTTATATTTTTCTTAAATTTTATCAAAATCGGCCATCCATGACAAATTCCAAATATGGGACTTTTGACCTTCACGATTAAGGGTTAACGTTATCCGATTTTTGTTTAAACTTTCAGACTATATTTAAAATTACCTGTACTAGAATATTCTGAACAGATTTTAGTTAAAATGTATAACAATAAGGAAATTGGTATCATTCGCCAAAATATGAACAAAAAATTAGTTTTTCTCGAAAATTGCAAAATTTAAATCGCAGGTACGGACAAACAGTAGGAGGTATTGACATAATTTATTCATATTTTTATTTCCTACTATATTCTCAATAAATTTCACTGTGATGATCAAAAAATTTGAAATTTGTTTAACAAAATTTTTAAAAATTTGAAAATGGTTTTTTGAAACGGCCGTGAAAAAAATAAAATTACTTTGGTCATACCTGCGAAGACAAAAACTCATATACAAGTAAATATGGATATATTTTAAGTAAAAATGAGCTTTTATTTTAATATTTCTCTAAATATGTTAATTTTGTTCATACAATTCTTGTTCTAGTGACCTGAGACACGTTAATGGCCTGGGAAATTTATAATAACTTTAAATTTTTTTAACCAATTTTTGTCTTTTATATCTCATTGGGACGATAATTTCGTACATATTTCATTACTTTTACATTAAATTGCAAAAGTAATTACTTAATGGAAAAATTTTTACAAAAACTTACATTTAATTTTTTCAGTCATGTTTGAGTGAATGTAAATAATAAAAAGGAAATTTAAAAAAATTAAAAACATTTTAAATTCTATTAAAATTTGTTTTATCGTACGAAATGCTAAATAATAGTAGAGTTTATGAGTTAAAAATCTACTTTAAGCCTGTTGTGGCTAGGATGTATATTTTTGGTATTAATTACTGTGCTTTTTCCCCTGCTAGACGCATAAAAAAGAGTTTGAGTAAATTTTCAGTTGTGTCATGACCCTATATCCGAATTAATAATCGCTTAACATATACAAATTTAAGAAATATAGCAAACAGTCTTGACATAAGTAGGATGTATATTTTTGGTATTAATTACTGTGCTTTTTTCCCCTGCTAGACGCATAAAAAAGAGTTTGAGTAAATTTTCAGTTGTGTCATGACCCTATATCCGAATTAATAATCGCTTAACATATAAAAATTTAAGAAATATAGCAAACAGTCTTGACATTAATCGTTATTGAGATGACTCAGATGGTTTGGTGGTGATTTATATTGTTTTCAACGAAATCAGTATTGAGCTGTATATTCTAGAGCTTATTTCTTGATAGTCCCACCATTTCAACTTTTGCTATATTGGTATAAAAACTCTTCAGTCTGCCATCGTATGTATACACATACATTAGTTTGCAATTGTGTATGTATCCATTTCTGCATGTCTGTCTTTATTTAGTGACAATAACGCGAAAGGCTTAATACTATTTGAGCTACAATATTCGTTTAGGGACTATCAGTTATGTGGTTAAATTTTCCTTTAAATGGTATCTTGTATTGTGGTATCATGTGCTGACACTTCATGTACATATATGGGTAATTCCATGAATATGTTAACCACAACTAAAACAATAAAAACCCTTGGCACTTTTATCAAGATGAGTTGAAAAAAACACCCAAATTGTGTTTTTTCCTAAGCACCTCATTATTTTTCAGTTACTCTTATTTTTTCTAAATCTATTCCAGTCTATATGCGTACACAAGTCACGTAAAATGACATGGAATTGCCCATATGTATTAATGTATATGTAATGAGTTGAAACTGCAGTACTTTAAATACATTGCAATGGAAATTATGTGTTCGTTAAATGCTTTAAGCTGTTGATAATTGAATCGTTTATTTCAAAAAACAGTCAAGCAATCATTAAAAATCAATAAATCAAAGAAAACTTCATAGCAACCTAAAATTAGTGAGTGAATGAAAGAGTCAGGCCTTGTATTTTTAAATATATAGATGTTAAAAAAAGCCCAATAAGTCGATCGTATGTATACTTTTGTAATGGTGTGTATTTAAATAATAAAATAAAGTTTGCACTTGACTGGTTTCTAAAACAAACCATCATCACTATTGTAAATTTCGTACAAAATATTCAAATTTTATTAGGAACTTGGAAAGTAAAATGACAAATGAACTTTTTAAAGTGTTGAACATCATATTCATAAAAACTTATTTGATCTGAAATAACTATTCTTCATCATTCACTCGTTTTACAGTGTATTCTGCATTCGTTGTAGGCCATTAAAAAATATTCCCATAAAACTTTTCATATCCCACCAGGGTGTTTAGGGTTTTAGAGCTTGTAAATCTTTTATTTCTTTTAGATTTAAAAAAAGAAAATTTGGGCTTAGTAGGGCCAGTCAATCGCTATTACTTGACTTCTTTCTGCACTAAACACGCATTAAACGATGTACCTTTACAAAACAGTAATCGCCCAGTAGCTCAATTTTGTATTTTTTTGTTGTTTGGTTTTTGAAATAAACGATTGAATTATATTGCATTTAATAGTATTCCCTGATCCAAATCTTGAATATGTATGTTATACAAAAGACGTCGATGCCAATAAGACCAGGTAATTTGTTTCTTTTATATATTTGTGTCCTTATTTTTCGAATCTAAACAGATATGGAAATTCATTATTTGAAACTTGGAGGCCGCTAAAATGGGCAGTGATAAGAATTTAATTCATATAAAGTTTAAATACTTTTAAAGTTACATGGTACTTTTCAGGCAATTTATGTAAAATTATAAGTGTGCTATTCGTTCAGGGTTTGAAGAATGTTGCAATTACAGTTCGTAGCTATTTACTATGTTTGGTAGGCCACTTTTTCGATTCATCCAATTTTTGGTTAACTTCATGCTTTGTTAGGAAATTGAATCATGTGAAGTCTGAAGACTTTCACAATTAAAGTTTTTTAGATATTCTTTGTTGGATAGGTGCCAATAAACAATTTGCATTATATGAGAGGTGCCACCCTCTCTAATCCAATACCGTAAATTGTCAGCCCAAAAATATTTTCCAGATAATCGAAAATAACTATTTACTTTGTATGGGACGTACCATACCCAATTCACGCACTGATAAGAAATTGATTCGTATAAAGTTTGAAGACTGTCACAATTGTAGTTCACCAGATATTCAATAATCACAATTTACTTTGTGTGGGAGGTAATAAAAAGCAGTATTGTGTCTTCCATATATAGATGAGTATATAGTAAACAATTTAAAAGGATCGGTCTAGTGGTTTAGCCTACTATAAAGTGCAAACAAACAAACAAATAAACAGACATAAATATGGATAAACAAAAATTCCTATTTTACCCGTTTTTACAAAATTTGTTCCTTTTGAAACAAATATTCAATGTTTAGGAACTAAGCTTACTAATTTTACCGATTTTCCCCGTAATTATCCCTTTCTGCCTAAGTATTGAAGAATTATATAGCTAATTGACGCTTAAAAAGACTTACTTTCCAAATTTCAATAAAGCCATTCATATATTATTATGTGAGTTAAAAACTGCTATCAAATTGATGAAAGAACTTTTAAGTATAAAAGCTAATTTGTAATTTGATTAAAATTTAAAAGATTACAGCTTTAAAAGGTGAGAAAACTACACAGAAAAAAGTTTCAACATAAATATTATAACATTTATAAATAATTTCTAAATAGTTATGATTTTTTTCATATTTTATGTTTTCAAAAAAAATCTAGAATCAATTTCATTTACATATGCATACATATTTTTATGTTGTTCAAGAATGTTAGAAATTTTCCTTTAAAATTTTTTTATGATTTTCAGCTACAAAATGAGAAAATATGCTCGAAATTCATTTAATTTTGTTAAGCGGATGAAATGCTTTAATGTTCGTGGATGTTTTATTATGCTTAATGATATTTTTTAATTTTCAGATATTTATAATTCATCTTAAAATATTGGCCAATATATGGTTATTATGCAAAAATTTTTAAAATAATTATTTTAATTAATTTATTATAAAATAACATACATTTTACATAAAAAAACAGAAATTTCCGTCATGTACAATTTTATAATATTTATGTTATGAACATGTTCTTATTCTGTATGAAAATATTTTGAGAAAAAAAAGTCAAGTTCGATTAATAATATTTATTACAAAATTCATGAATTTCTTTTTTCTGTGTAGTAACCAAAAATTTCACATTTACTGGTTTTTTGGAATGCTCTACCGATTTCGAAACCTAAACGAAACACAAGCTACCTAACTTCAGTTTCAACGATACTTCCAAATGTTTGATTTCCTAATATAATATTCGCCAATATATGTATCAGTTAAAAGATTCAAATGTTTAACTCAAATGAATATTGAAAATATGATTATAAAATACATGTATTTCCTATTCAAATTCCCAATTCTAATAAAATTTTATATTTTTTCATAAAAACACTTAATAACTAAAATTCTCTTTCCTCTTTTTCACATTCTTTAAGCCAACGATTTTTAAAACACTTTTGCATAATTTAAAAAATCTTAAACTTGAATGAAAACCTAATTTGCATTATAATAACTAGCATTAGGCAAACGGAAAGAGTTTGACGAAACTATCACATAAATTAAAAATTTTAACAAAAAAACATGTCTTGTTTTAATGACATACATAAGTCAACAATTTGTATTGTTGAGATTTTAACAAATAAATAGAATTCAATCAAAATAGATTAATTTTAACATAATCCTGTTTAAATTTGATACTTTTCAAAACATAATTGGAAATTGTGTTGATATTTTCCTAAAAATGCAAATTTTGTTTAAACAAACTTCATTCATAAGTGTAATCAATATAATGTGTTATATAAAAATATTATAGGCAATTTGATATACATAATATTTATACATGAATGTTAAAACAGCTAATTAATTAAAATACTAATCGATAAAATTGTTATAAATGTCAAAATTGAATCATATAAAATGTTAAACAAATTTATAATTAAAAATGAAGCTATTATGTGGTTTTAAAAGGTATTCTAAATATATAACTACAAAATAAATAAATATTTTAAACTGCTTTAATTTTGTTTTTTTTTCTTGTTTTTTTGGCGAAAAAAATCCCATGTATTTAATATAAAATTGTTATTCTAATAAATAAGGCCATTAAAATGTCTACAAAATTTAACCCACAGCTACAAAACAAAAATTAAAAAATAATAATAATAAAACCTTGTTGTATATGAATAATAAATTATAAAATTGATGTTTTGTTGGTTGAGTATTAAAAACCAGCATCCGTTTGGCTTCTTTTTTTTTGTATTTTTTTCACCAAAAATTTCGTTTCAAAACTCTGCAATATGTACAAAACCCCTTCCTAATATTATATGTGATTTTTATCGTCTTATTTATTATATATTTTTTATAATTTAATAATAACAAAAGCAAGTTATAAGCGGTATCAATTAACTACCTTGAAGGCAATAAAATAAGATGTGTTCACATTAAGCTCTTGGCCAAGAACACCATTCCAAACCACACCATTCTCAGTCGGTTACTCATTTTTATACGCCTCAACTGTATTTTTTGGTTGTTTAGAATATTCCTGGTGCTGAACAGAGTTTATCGTATTGTTATATTGATTGATGTTTTCTTACCTAAAAGCAATTTTCGTTAAAAAGGAAATTAATTTTTTTACTTCTCCTTGTTGTGCTTGCTGTTGCGTTGGTGAGTAGTGAATCCATCAAAGTCTTGATGTGTAAAAAATATATATATAAAAAAACAAGTAAGAGAGCTATATTTGACTGTGCCGAATCTTATGTACCCTTTACCAAAGTAAAAAAAAAAAACTTGAGTTAAAAAATATTTATCAAGATTTTGACCCATTTGTGGTTCCAATTACTAGGCGTTTTATATGTCGTTTTAAATTTCTATAATTAGATATCTATATTATCAGCAATCTTAGCAATCCAGATATAAATCAAAAATAGGTCAAAAATCAAGGTAGTCGTGTTTGTTTTACTTATATCTCAGCCATTTCTGGGCCGAATTTTCCGAATTTAAATAGAAACTTAAGCAACTTATTGCTGATATATTGATGTTATCAATCATATACATTTTTAAGTTATTTGGTGACTTTGGAAAGTTGATTTCAATATACGTACTCCGCCATCTACAACGATCCAGAATATATATACTTTATGCGATCGTAAATGAAATGTATAGAAATTACAAACAGAATGACAAACTTATATATACCTTTACCAATCATGGTGAAGGGTATAATAATATGTGTGTTATTCTTGGCTTAAAAAAAAGCTCATGTATGCATTTGAGTTTATCTTCAAACATAAAATATAAAATATTTATAAAATTCTAGGAATTATGTATTTGTTTGTAAAACTGCCAATCAATACATACCAAATATTAGTAAATATGAAAAAATATTGGTGTTAAAAAAATCTAAAGTTAACCTTCTAATGACCGGTGTATCCATTAGGTTACATTGGTATTTGGCTTAAAACTCCAATTTTTGCATTGCAGATTTATCTTTAAATAAAAATATCAACGTTGGAACATAAGACCAGCAATCGTACTTCCATGAAGTTTATAAAGATCAGTAAGGACCAAATGATTAATAAGAAATCTGGAATTTTTATATAATAATGCTCACAACTCAACCAAATATTCTAGGGACTTCAAAAAACATATACATATGTCAATGTCGAGTTGAAACTAAAGTTAGACACTGAAAAACAGATTCGTTGTGATGACGAAATTTGTAGTCATTCGAATGATTCTATAATATTTACAGTTTTTTTTTCGGTTCTAGCAAAAGAAAGTCAGTTGAAAAAGAAGAATTACGAATGAAATTTCCGAATATTTGTTAACCCAACAAAAAATTTTCAGCCACAATAGAAAAATTCTGTCGTTTAGACCTACTTATTCGATTATCGCAACCAAAGCAGTTTTCTCTGTGTAAAAATAACTTTAAATTGGCAGCACTGTTTTCTGTGACAGCTGATTTGACAGTCCTGGGTTATTTTGAGGTTAGTTTGGTTTGGAAATTTATCATGAATAGATGCATGCTAGAGCAACGTTTGCAAACTGTTCAAGTTTATTTTGTAAATCATGGTTCATTTCGACAAATCATCGGGCATTACATGAATTTTATGGTGCTAGTAATCGCACATCAAACCGATTAACTTGAGAAATTATGGATCGTTTCGGTAATACCTGTACGCTTTCCAAAAAACGACCTGCAGCGTAATATTGATGTTGATTCATGTGTCCATCCACTTTATGAAAAATATTGCTTAAGGATCTTGGTTTCCGTGCTTAAATGATTCAACTCGTACATGAATTAAAGACTCACGATCATATATCGTATCGTACAATTGGTGAATGGGTCAAAGGAAACTGGCTATTAATTCACAATTTTATTTGACAATTTTGCTCAGTGAGGAAGCTCACTTTTTGGTTAATAATCTGATACACCGTTACATCCAGAAAAGCTGTAACGATGAACACAACGTTATAGTCAACACAGCACGTGTGTGACATGTGGCGAACGAATAACTTCAAGAAATTGAAACTGTGATTTGTTCATGTGATTTGAAGACATTATCTTATATTCTCTGATGATATGTAGCATTTGGAAGCGAATATTTTGAACCATATTGAATGAATGTTAAAAAGGTTTATTTCTATTTTATTTAAAGTTCTACGCCTCTATAAAAACATACTTTAGTTTGGAGGATCCAAGTATTTCTTGGATCCACTATTGTCTTTGATAGACAGCATGAAATATTGGTGTTACTACCTCAAAATTATACCTATTTATACCCTACAACACCATAGTGGGGAGGGTATAATGCGTTTGTGCAGATGTTTTTAACGCCCAAAAATATTAGTCTAACACCTAAAGTATACCGATCGACTTAGAATCACTTTCTGATTTAACCTTGTGCGCAGAGCACAGGTCGCAATTTTGAATATATTTCGATAAAATTTGGTACATATTATTTTTTCGACCCATGGCCGAAGCCTATTGAAACTGGCTGAAATCGGTCCATTATTTCACCTAGCCCCCATACAAATGTCCTTCCGAAATTGGACTTTATCGGTCATAAATGTTTAATTTATATATGTATCTCCACAAATTCCGCTCCAAATAAGTCTTATATATACAAAATTCATGTCACCAAATTTTGTTACGATCGGTCCATAATTAGTCATAGCTCCCATATAGACCCGCTTCCGAAAATTACTTTAACGTGCATAAATCGCTTAAAAATTTTGGTATACACACAAAATTCAACATAGTTAACTTTAAAATAGACGTAAATCACACGACCTAATTTCATGGTGATCGGTCCATAATTGGTCATAGCTCCCATATAAGGCCCACTTCTGAAAATCACTCACGAATATAAATTATTGATATTTTAAAAGAAAAATGTTTTTGCTCTTTTACTTAGTGTAGGGTATTATATTGTCGGGCTTGACCGACCATACTTTCTTACTTCATTTTTTATCCAAATTTGAAATTTAAGACAAATTTTTTTCTAATCTCATATCCCTGGAAATAAAAAATTAAAGCCTGTTTTTAATGCCCCAATATGTTCCATATTATTTGGAAAAGAGAATCTTTGGATATGGTAAATATTTCCAAAAATCTTAAAACATATTTTGCCAATATAGCATTTTGAACTAAAAATTCTACATAACTGCAAAATTTTATTCAAAACCATTTGTAAATAAATATTTTATCGCAAAAAACAAACTTTCGGACTTTCTACATATTTTGTTTGTGATAGCAATTAAAAACTTAAATTTAGGAAAGTGAAATTTGCTACTAATATTTTCTACTACTTAGTAGCAAATATATGATTAACCAAATCAAGTGAATAAGAAAAATGTTTTTTGTCTATGAAATAGTCAGTAGGCAAGAAACCAAATAACACAATAATTAGTTCTCTAAGAATTCCTAATTATCCTGAAATTCCTTTTATATTACAACAATCATATATAGTCTATCTGGTGGAAAAAAATGGTATTTCGTTAGGCATGAAACAACAATATGACTCTTCATAATAACTGTATTTCATTTCTTTTTAAGTTTGTTACCATTTATTACATATTGAGTTTCTTATCAAACAACATACATTTAGTTGAGAACAATATGAATTCTAAGTTTCCCAGTAAAATCTGAAAAAAATCTCGAATAATCTGCAGCAGTAAATAAAATTACGTTGACAATTGAAACGTATGTATGTATGCAGGAAACTATGAAATAAAATTTCCAATAAAGATTTTTTGCTGCACAACGAAAGTTTTTTTTTTTTTTCTCCTTTAACAAGGTACTTAAAAACATCTCATCTAGCTTTGGCTGTTTACCTTTAAGTTTTGTTGGCATTTGATATTACAAAATATTGAAACTTTTACTAGCACAACACAAAAAACTACGTATGTATGTATAAGAAATATTTATTTTTCTTCAAGGGAATAATAGCAGAAAAAAAAACTAAGTGCTCTTAGTATTAGAAGTTTCTTTGCAACTTTACTTTTTATTTACAAAATACAAAAAAATAAATATGAAATGTAATAAAATCACGTTTTACGTTGCATACCATTAAATCCCAGCTTCTTGCATTTCATCATAATACTGTAACATGCAAACACTCCTGCGCTAAACCTACTTTACAGAAAATGCACAAAATTCACATGAAAAAAATATGGGGTATGTGTATATGTTAAAGGAGAAAGGAGTTAAAGGATGTTGTGTATGTAAAACATTATAAAAGCAATCGTAACAAACTAGACATTAATAGCAGATGTAAAAAAGCTTTGATTAAGTTGAATGTTATAAATTTTATAGTGTGGGTTTTTGCAATTTTATCGTTTTTCTATACACATTTTATGCTTTTTATTTATTTTTTTTATTTTTGCCTTTATAGTTCATTTATATTAATACAACTAAGTACTACTGCAGTTGTAACTGAATCTTTGTAAGAATGTTTGATTTTCATTCTTTTTTTTTTCTTTTTTCTGTCGTTAAACTTCACTTTGTAAGGAAATTCAAGTGTAAATGAAGTAGTTTAATGCTTGAATGCATAATTTCTTTTTAGAAAAAGGAAATGTTTTAAAAAAAAATCCAGCATTAAAAGTAATGCAATGATTTCTGCTGTAGGGGTATAAAAAATACAAGCAAATGCTTTATTCAAACATTATGATGCTTGGTAGTCGAGCACATATGTATAATCGTGTATGCATTTGAATGTAATAAATCCAAATAAATTATAATTTTGGATATTTTTCTTACAGTAAAAAGAAAAAGGTTTGTTTAAGCAGTTAGTATTGAATATAAACTTAACTATTATGTGTTATAATAGGGGTATAAATTTTATTGCATTCAATTATGAAATAACTAATGAAGTGAATAAGGAATAATACTACAAATATTCGAATTGTATTTTAAAATATTTATATTTGGTCAATTCACAAGGTCTCATATCATGTCATATTGTCATAATGTCCTAATATTTCACAATGGTTTTTATTGCTTCTCAAGCAGAAAATGTCCTAAAATAATACTACTCTGTTAGCTATGTTTATTGTATTATCGTAACCAACCAGCAGAGACCTGCGCCGAATGCCTAAGAGACCTTGTGAATTGACCAATTGAATTATCGAATGTATAATATATAATCTTAAGTAAAAAAAAAATTTACAAAAAATACAAAATTAATCCGATTATTACATTGTTGGTCCATGTTCTAATTTGATGTTCCAAATGGTGCCAATTTATTCTTATTTCAACCACATGTTCAAATTACAAGTCCCTTCATATAAATTGTTAGGAGAGGAATCAGTCGCTACCTCCAAAAAACAGTCACAGTTCTGTATCAGTTCTCTTGTCCCTGGGGTAAGCAATTTTCTTGACATAAAGTATATTTTCTTAATATACTGATAGGGCAGTAAATGTATAAAAAATTTCATGAACATCACATAAAGAATTTTTCCAGAGAAAGGTGAGGTAAAGGTTACTTCGTTTTTGGAAACTTATTTTTTTGGTCTGCTAAATAATTTATCTTATCCGAAGCAAACAATATATTTTTGATCTCATTAGTGACGGGTTTAAAAGAACAAAGTAATAAAACTCCATTTTGTCAAAATCGCCAACAAAGCGTCATATGAGGGAAGTTTAACTTTACTTCATTAACTTGAAAAAAATTTACGGTAGAGCACACCGATTGCTCACTAAAGCTTATGGTGCAGTATCCATGACTTATTTATAAATAAATGCTAAATGTTGTAGCAGAGTAACGGAACATATTCCTCGAAACACTTTGCTAGAGTTAATATACATATTGCTACAGTTCATGAATATGCTGTTCAAGTATCCCTCTCTTCTTTATAAAACATGTTGAATAGATTTCTAAAAAAATGTTACTAGATTTAATCAACATGTTGCTAGAGTTCAGCAACATCTTGCTAAAGTCCAGCAACATGTTGATAGAGTTCAGCAACATGTTGCTAGAGTTCAGCAGCACGTTGATATAGTCCTGCAACATGTTGCTAGAGTTCAGAAACATGTTGTTAGTGTTCGTAAACATGTTGCTAGAGTTCAGAAACATGTTGCTATATTTAATCAACATGTTGCCATAGCTTAGCAACATGCTGCTAGAGTTCAATAACATGTTGCTGGAGATCCAGAAGTGGTGACTTTGACATGGAAGACAAAGATCGCCCAGACCTGCCAAAACAGTTTGAAGACTACGAATTGGAAGCATTACTCCATGAAGATTGTTGTCATTGTTGTTGTTGGGAGCTACTAATCTGGAAATTGAGTACCATACGAATTGAAGCCGAGATACCTTGAAATACATTTTTGCATGACGAAACGATGATTGAACGCTATAAAAGAAAATCAGTTTTGCACTTTATCGTTACTTGAGATGAAAAATGGATCCATTACGATAACACGAAGCGTAAGAGATCGTACGTGCAACCCGGCCAACTAGCCATATCGACGCTATAGTCAATTATTCATGGCGCTAAGGTAATGTTCGGTATTTGGTGGGAGCAACATTTTCCTATCTATTATAAGCTGCTGAAATCTGACCAGACCATCACAGGGTACTTGTACCGAACGCAACTAATTCGTTTGAAGCGACCATTGGCGCTAGGGAAGTTTTACCTCACCTGCTTTATAGTTCAGACCTTGTCACGTCCGAATTCTATTTGATTCGATATAACCAGAACGCTCTCCCTCTCTCTTAAGTTTAACTACATAAAGACCTACGATTGAAGCCAATATTGAACTTCATAAAGACTTGAGAGTTAAGACAAATTTTAACCATTTAAAGACCTACAATTGAAGCTAAAACTGCACAAAGCCCAACGATTTAAGCTAAAATTTAATACACATTAAAAATAAAATATTGCAAGTTATATTTATTTTCCTAAAACTAAAGTGCTTCCTTAAAATTTTCCTCGGAAATTTACCGGATGTCTTTAAAGCTAAATTATATAAATTCCATTATATTCTTAACAGAATTTATCGCTAACTAACGTGTTCTTACAATTACAGCGGATATAATAATTGCTTCTAAATATACGAGTCAGAGACTCAAATCCCTTAAGTGTTGTTATGTTTTTAATTAAATAAATTTAGGAAAATTTAAATAAATATTTGCTAATGAAATGGGAAAACATTTGTAGGATTTCTTTTTATTTTCTCTTAATAGCTCCATTCAATTTTATTGTTTGTTGTCACCTTTATTTGAGAACCTTTTCTATGGCGATATTGTCCTAATGGACTCATTTAATGTTTATGTATATTGGTATTAAGGCTGGCAGTCAGGTATATTTGTAGTCGTGATAGTAAATCCTACTTAAACTAATATACACAAAACATTTTGGTAATGTTTAAATAATGTTTGCCATATATCGGTGACTCGATAAACGGCAGTAAATGAGTATTAGAAACAATTTAAAAATAGTCAAAAAGTTTCTCAATGTGATTTTGTTTTCTCTGAGTGGTTACTATTAAGACAAATATAGAAATCTCTTAAACGGTCTAACAAGGTATCAGTGTATTCTGTAACATTGGTATAACCCATGTTACACCTACTTGCAAAAGACAAAACAACCAAACTGACAAACTAAAAAAAAAGAAATTCAATCAATTTGTAGCATATTTAATACAATCACTTAAATATTGTTTAGCTCGCAAAAATATCAAACCAAATACACTTTTTTCCCATTTTGTTTTTTGGTGCCCTTTTTCCTTATTTGTCAACTTTTGTTTTATTTAATTTCCTTGTTAGAGTTTTCTTCTAGTGCTAGCTATTTTTTATATTTTCTATACATAAATGTTTTTCACCAAATGTTTGCTGTTTTTATTGAGTTTTTTTGCTGTTTGTAGTTACAGTTTTTATGTTTATTGTTTTCCTATCTAATAGAAAAGAATCGAGTTAAAATGGCAAAGAACGAAAGGAAGCCTATTGTTGCTGTTTTAGTCCTGATGTTGTTCATTTATTTGTTTTTTTTTTCAATTTTCTTTTGTTGGTTCCATATTTATTAGGTTTTTTGTTTCTTCTTTTTTTACATGCTGTGTACAATTCTGGTATGAAGTGTGTCAGTGTAGAAATACAGTAAGTGAAGAGATATCTAAAGAAAGCTTTATATATTGAGCATAGAAATAGTAGAGAAAAAAACCTGCTGAAAGCAATTTCCTTCCACTTTCTTATTTATTTTTTTACTGCTCTATGATTTTATTTGTTGGTATGAGTTATAATATCAAATGCAGTATATAAGATATCATTTTTACTTAGTTTTAAATAATAACGTTTATTACATTGAGCAGGTTGCAAGTTGGGTTTAGTTAAAGTTGGGGGTTTTTAAGTTTTAAACGCTCGTCATGAATTTTCTCATCGGAAAATTAGTTGATACAGATGTAACTGCATTATTTGATTGGCAATAAATTATCAGAGCCACATCTCTTTTCTCAGTGTGACAGAAACAGAAAACGGTTTATTTAAAACAGGAAAATTAACATTTCGAAAGTCAACTTAATAAAAATTTAAATTTTAAGCTCTTAACTCTTTCGGGACTACTGGGATGATACGTCCCAGCAAAAATTTTCAAATACAATTATCTTATCTAAATAACACCTAAACCATGTTTAAGAGCTCATTATAATATTTGAATAAAAACATAACGGTACATGTCAGCGTATTCACGCATCTTGAAAATGAATTTCACAACATTGTTGAAATTTGAGCAGTTTAGAAGTGGGCCGCACAATAGTATAGACAAAAATACAGGGAAATAAATCTGTAACTTCTAAACGCTTAGTCCAATTTGAATGAAATATGATATACGCAAAGAGGAAGTCTTTTCGAGTTCAAGTTTTTTGGGGATCCCAAAGTAGGTCACTTTAGGGTCCCCTTGTTTGTATTCCGAAAAAATTACAAATAAAGAATCTCCTCCTCAAGCACTATAAAAAACCTTATCGTATCTATCAATTATGAACGAATGTATTTGAAAATTTAATTTTCAAAATTTTTTTTTTTGCTCCATTTTTTTGATATCAGAGGGTCCAAATATTTCCAGAATTTCTCAATTTTTATTTTATTAGACCAGTATGCAGAACATAATATTTTTTCCTCATCTTTTAGAATATGCAAACATTTTTACCATATATATTTTGGTTCTCAAAATCAAACTTCGTCCCGAAAAGGTTAAAGGCATTATAAATCTTGATAGGATATTTGCGGCTATCAGCGTAAAAGTGGTGTAACCCCAAACTGCATTATGCTCTGTGCAAAAACGACATTTTCAGTTCCATATGATTTTGAATACCAAAAGGTAGCTTACCCCACTTTTGTATAGATAATGGTAATGTAAGGGATGTATGTGACACCAGAACAGCAACTAGAATAAATTGTGGGTTACATCACTTTTACGCTGATGGCCTCAGATTTACTTAGTCTTAAATTTCTATTGAATATTTAAAAATGTTGACTGTTTTTTGGCTTAATTTGGTATTTAAAAGTTCCTATTTTATTTAAATTCTCGGGAATGGATAAATTCTGAGAAATTAGGCAACCTATGCTGTAGTTTTGATTATTGATATTGGTGTGTTGTACACAGCTTAAAATATAACAACAAGTGGTAACTGGCCTTACAAAAATGTCCTCTTGGAGACCCTCTCCGTTATAACAGACATGAGTTTTGCATGGAGAAGCAATTTTAGCTATGTTTTGGAGCTTTTTTTCTTCACTTACAATTGACCGTTTATTTTATTAATCTACTGCTTATAAGAATAGCCTTTTCAAAGTGAACGAATAACAGTGAAATAATTTACAAAATTATAAATTTACTACCAGCTCCTCGATGTGGAAAGAAAATTTTGTTTTTTTAGGTGAAGATTAAAATTCTTAGATTCCTTCACTATAAACTCAACCTATACCCTCTTAAGATTTTCAATAATATCCTCTAACTTGAATCTATTATTAACCCATTTTTGAAAAACTAAAAAGTTAAGCCAACAAGCTGTTATGCTAACAATATGTTAACCCAACAAATAAAAACTTTAAAGCGACAGTTTCAATACAACTTAAACTTCAATGGCTTTCCCAACAAAAGTTTAAAAACTTTGTTTTGCAATACTTAAAAGTTATTTTACATTCTACCACGAAATGGGTTAACTTTAAGGTCGCTTGACATATTTTCTTTTTCTTACATTATTGTTTTTTTATTTCTAACTGCTCAGCTTTTTGTCTTTGTATATTTTTCATTTCCTTTTTAGAGTGACATTATTTTGTTATTTCTTATTAAAGTTTTCATTTCTTACGTTTGTGTTTTTTTTTCATATTTTTTTGCCTTTGCCTTTTACTTTTACTTTTTATTTTTTTTTTGTCAGAAAGCATGACCATTATTATTATTGTTTCTTATTGCTGCGACTAAAAAGAACGAAAAAGAGAATTAAAAAAAACCTAAGAAGAATGAAAATGTTATGAATAAAATAAAATTTCATTACATCAGTCTTGTATCCTTAAACATTTGCATAAATTCTTAGAATTTTGAATGCTTGCAATATTGTCATTATGACACAATTCAGCATAATATTTCTGGAGGAAAAGTGGGAAAAATGGCATACATAAAGACAAACCTAAAATAGGGCTTAAAAAAGATGGAATTTAATTTTGTATAGTGGAACAAAAAGGACACTCTACATATGTTCAATCATGTGTAAAAGATTTTATATATAATATAAGAAATTCCAAATAAAGCAAAGTAACAATTTAATTCAGTCACTCCTCTAAAATGTAGTCTAGACTATTTTATGATACCATTTCGAAAATTTGAGATCTTGGTCTAGATCTATTTGTTATGTTGACCACAAAACGTGATCTTATTTTATTGAAAAAAAAATAAAGAATTCTGAGATGGTTTTACATGTCATCGCTACCTGTGGAATTTAAAGAGGAAATAAATTGGAGATTGTGCATAAAAAAGGCGAACATTTCAATACATTTCTGTTGATGAGACGTCCGCTACTTTAGATGTGTAAGACTGAAATTAAAAAAAATATGAATTGTGTCCTTTGATGGTCCTAGTTTGATGAAGTCCTTCTGTAAATCCTAGTACACAAAATATTTTCGAATTGGTATCATAACAATCTTCTCACCCTTGTGTGGGAAACGACACTACAATAATCTCTTTTATACATTTAAAAAATGTTAAGCGATAAAATATATACAATTTCGTGACACTTCTTTCGCACCAATTTAGCAGAGAAAACACATTAATTGAGGAAAAAATTTATTTTTCGATAACGAAATATGGCTTAAACTGATAGGGTGTTTATGCCCAATAGAACTTAAGAAAGGGTTAACTATCCAAACTTTTGACATTTATGATCAGTATAATCTGGAAAATCATCTTAAATACATTGACACTTGAACAACGCTACCAAATTATCTAAAATTTACTTTGCAAATCAGTAATTGATTGGAGAAAATTATAGACTCATACCCTTAAATTTTATATCAAAATTGAGTTCAGCGATGTGGCAAATTTTTGACTTTTTGACTTGTTAGCTAATCAATTTCGGAATCAGACCAATCCACAATAGACCCTACAAACTCCATTACATACAGAAAAATACAGCGTTTGGTACGGTTTACACGCTGGTGGCATCATCTGACCTGGAGCTCGTACCACGGTCAATGGAGATCGTTACCACACCATGACCATGATTTTTTTTTTGAAAGTATACATGAGATTGATCCGTGCAAAATGTGGTTTCAACAAGATGACACTACGCGTCAGACGGCCACCGCAACCATTGATTTATTAAAATCAAAATTTGGCGATAACTTGATTTCAAGAAATGGACTGAACCTCTCGATTATTATCTGTGAGGCTACGTTAAGCCACGGGTTTATGCTGATAAACCAGTAGCAATTGACGCCTTGGAGCCCAACATTGTTCGTGTTATTCGTTACCTTCGGCCAGTAATGATCGAAAATGCTGCCCTAAATTGGACGTCCAGAATTCACTTAATTTTCAAATTTTAATGATATGTATTGATCTTTCGAATAATAATTTTTTTTTTAATTTACTTTTTTGTGTTATCTTTTACAATTTCAAGTTCAGATATTGGGCTCAAAATGCGTAGATATACGGCATGTGTGGAAATCAACACACGTGGGTTAAAAACGTAAGGTTTTTTGAGGGTGAGAGATGAAGGCTAAAATAAACCCAGATACATGTTCGAAGGCAATTTCCACATTTTACATTTGCAACCCATAAAGCACATATATTCTCGATCGTTATATTGTAGATAGCAGAATCGTTATAGCTAAACGGTCTTAGCTGTTGAAATTAAATTTCAAAAGTCCCCAAATAACTTAAAAACCTATTTGCTACATCAATATATCAGCTTTTCAAAGAAGTTTCCAACACACCTAACAAATTCGAACCGATAATGGGTAAATTTCAGGAAACATATTTTTTAACCCAGATTTTTTTCATCAATAAATATTTATCACCAAAACTTTGATTTAATCTTTTTCTTAAAGTATACCTTAGTAAAGAGTATATAAGATTCTGAACAGCCTAATGTAGCACTCTGCTTGTTTAAATTCATATTACTTTTATCTTACAAAAGATGTGATATTAATGAAATATAATTTTATACATTTAAAAGTTTTCTATTTAAATTCTCTAAAATTTGCACATAAATTAACAATTTGCATTTTGCTTTGCCTAACAAAAATATTTAAATTTATAACGAATCAATGAAGAAAATAAAACAACCAACAATAAGACCCTGTTTGAGCCAAATTACCTAAATGTTGGGCTATAAATATTAACAACCTTAAAAGTTTTCCCCTTAAACTTAAAAAACAATGGCAGAACAACAGTCAGAAGAATCAAGAATTTTTTTAATTTAATTTCAGTAACAACAAATTCAACCACTAATAAATAACATTTTTATAATTTTAGGTTGTTAAAAAATTTTTCTTTATAAAATGAAATTAAAAGTTATGACATCTTTTCCTTTGTTTCTTGTTTTAATAAAGGTCTTGTATACATTTTTTTAGATTTAGCTTCAAACAAATACATACATAATTATAATTTGAAATTGGTCATTTGTCATTTTGGAAAATTAAAGGCTAAGAAAACATATACAACTAGCTCATACCCTTCATAATAAAATAAAAAAAAACTAAAGAAAAAATGTTAACAAGAAAAAAAACGGACCATTAAACCAAAAACCAACGAAGAAATCAGCCGAAATGTATAAGAAAACTGAAAAAAATAGCTTCAAAGCGAAAAAAGGAAAGAAATAATAACACCCCTTAATTGAATTTCCTGTCCCCAAATTAAAAGAAATAAACAGAAAGAAAATCACAATACTATTGTTTATTAGTGAGGGTCTGTATAATTTTATTTAATTTTATTTTTGATGATGATGGTGATGATATTTTAAGGAGGAGGTTTGTTATTTTGACCTTTAATTTCATGTTTTAATAACCAACTATTTACCATTAATTTTTTTCTCTCAACTTTACTTTAACACCCCCCCTTTGGGAATGTTGGTGGCAGAGGTAAATATTTATAGAACAAATATTCAGCACAAGAAAAAGGGTTTTTTCTGTTTTAAAATAAAACAAGAAAATATGAAAAAGTAAATTTTTTTATTTTAGCCCCCCTCTTGTACAGACATGTCATCAATCAAGCGTTGAATTTTGTACAAAAATGTTTAAAAATCAGCACCAAATGGTTGTTTTTTCTTCTTATTTTATTTTTTGTAGAGAATGTGTTGTGCGTTTTGTTTATTTTTTACGCTAGAAAAACTCGACAACCCTTAGGAGCATGTGATTTTTCTTTTACGGCCTAATGGCTTTTTCTTTCTTTACCATTTTTTTATGTTTTTCTAATGTATTTTAGGTTAAATTTACAAGTTTTTCGTTTTCTATTTTTTTTAAATCTCATAGTATGAGTGTGATTGTGAGGCTATTGAAAATCAGTAAAAGCTTTAAACAACAAGTTGTTGTTGCGACTATTAAGGTTCCAATGTTAAGGAGTTTGCCGCTTCAAGAGCATAGAAGTAAGAGTTAATCGAGATGGTTTTATATTTTTCTTCGACTGAAAAAAAGGTCATTTTGAGCTTACAGCTAAATATCATTAAATTTAATTATTTGCAAAACATCTGGTGACCTTTCACTTGTTTCTATTTTACAAATGGTTTTATTTTTTATTGTGCAAATTGTATGCTTTTCTTCAAAAACAAACAACACAATATTATGAGTTATTAATAGCTTAAATTTATTTTTTCTCTGGTCAGCTGGACCCTTGTTGCCATTGTTGGTATGTAATAAATTTTTAAAGTTTTTAACAATGATTTGCAAGATTTTATGGTTTTTATTAGAAACAATAGAAAATTTTAAAAATAATAATGAGGGATATTGTATTTGATTGTGTAGATGTTTAAATATCCTATATCTAAAAAAAACACATTATTGTTGCAAATTGTAATTTTTTGGGGTAATCGCACATTTTGTTTAATAACTTTTTTTCTACAAACCGATTTTGCTGATTTTCATAAACAAACTTCTTAGTACAATTCTAAATATCCTGTGTGAATCTCGTTTAATTGAATTTTGTATATTGAACTGGATGGAACGTGTTTTATACACACAAATGAACACAAACAAGCCCAAAATGTAGTTTAGGTATAAAAAATTATATGACGTTCATGCAAAGTAAATTAATTCTGTCAATGCTGGAACTATAAGATCTACTCAAAAAAAAAATTCTGGACTATGGACAGCCAGACTATTCTAGACAACACTTGATGCATGTCGATGACTGAAAAAAATCTGTAATTTTAATTAAAGAAATCACAATCTTCACTGCAGTGTGATTCGCAAATATTCCGATTACCTTGAGCTTGTAATATTCCAGGGAACTGTTAAGACAATCGATGAACTAGTTTCTAGTACAGTGCTCGTGATCAAAATCAATTCACTGGTGAATGTTACATATTTCGAATGAGGTTTACGATTAGCACTTACTGGATATCTAAACTCCAATGGATTTCACAAAGGCCCTTATGGTACATAACAGAAATCGGCTGCACTTCTGATAGACATTTTCATGGATTTGATAGAACACATTCTATGCAACTGCTCGCCTCTTCAGGAATGTAGAATATGATAAGAAATACAGAAAACCCGCAGTGATTTTTTTAACATCATGAAAATCATTATAGTCTGACTTAATCTTTTTTTCAGAACCAAATATATTATTCATGTTATCGATGGATAGATTTTAGGATTTTCATTATCTTAAAAAAATCAAATAATCACTTTTGGGGCTCTCTCTATATTGGTATGCATTCATTTCACGAGCTGGATGGCTTCAAAAATATGTTTCTATAGAAACCATTCACATTCTTTACCAACGTTTATTGTAATAGTTACACAAGGTTTTAAGTATTTGGAAAACACATTTATTTTCTTCCGATTATTATAAGGTGAACATCAGGCTATACTGCCACATACGCACTCTTTTGTTGAAATTGTCCGTGACCATTTTGAAAAAATGTTACCAAATTTCATTGATGCAGAGTTGAATTTGCAACTTGAAGGTACTGGTAGTTTTGGGCATAAAAATTAATCACGATTTTGTTAGCCAATTTCCAAACGAGAGGGAAATATCTTACGCAGTAATTGAATTACCTCACAGGCTGTATGGCACCGCTTTGTTGAAACCACATATCGCCAACATGAATATTCTGTTATCAGATCGCGATATCGAGCATCAGTATTAACAAAGCCATCACACTGTGGTTCCAAATCAAAATCTAGGTGGACAAAATTATTTGGCGATCTTTTTATATAGAATTGGTATCTCCGATTCCAAAAAAAAAATCTTTAAAAGATCAATATAAACTTTTTTTCAAGTTACAGTAGGGTCTATATACATATAAAAAACATTAATAAAAAATTAAAAAAAATACTTTCTGAAACTAATTTTTTAAAAAGATCTGTATTTACTATATTTCAAGTTACAGTAGGGTCTAGATATATAAAAATCAATAATAAATAAAGAAATATTTCTAAAAATTCCATTCCGTAAAAATTAAAAAGTATTTCGGCGGGTGCTGACGGCTACAATTTTTTTACAAAGACATTCCCCAGAAGTTTCTTTAAATGATGTATATAGTCATTGGATGGGCTTCGACGGTCTTTTTTTTTGCAAGCTATATAATATTCTTAGAAAAAAAAATATCAGTATATTTGAGAACCAAGTTTAAAAGATTATAACAGGAAAATGGAGAGGTCCATAAATATAAGATATACATTTAATAAAAGCCTATATCAATGTTTTGAAGTATGAATTTCTATATGGTAAAACCATTGAGATATATGTAATTTAGTAAAGCAGTAAAATATTAAAAAAATATTAACGAAAATATGATTCAAAATTGGTTGAACTTCTGGCGCTTCTGTCGAGAAAACGAAATGTCCAATTGAAAAACCCATTTGTATTGGAGGAGAGCAGATTGTCAGCTTCCAAAAAAACTTAGTTTTTCCAAATTCTGATTTTCATAATTTTGTCCACCTAGATTTTGATTTTAAAACACAGTGTATCAGTGTGAAAATGTGTTTCGTGATTTTGATCGAAATTGTGTCCTCTAAACTTTCTTTATTTTTGAATTCTTGTTTAATAACGAAAATACATTGTTCTCTCGCCTAACGTTCCATTTTTACTAACACTAAACTATCAGCAGCCAGATGATGTTAGGTGACGATACATATATTTGTTAAAAAATTAAGTTTTCTGTCAAGTGACAAAACAAATTTATTATAAACCTATCATTTTGATACAATTTACACAAATTGTTTAAGATTTTTTTATAATGCCACAAATTTAACGCTATTATACACTTGAATCAGTTCTTAATTTAAATAAATTTAAATGCCAAATAATAAATAATTTTTTAAAGCTTTTAAATTACTTCCTATCAAATATATTTTGTGTTTTAAATTTAACACAAAATAAATTTTTTTTTTTGCTAAAAAAAAAATAATTAATCTTGTAAAATAAAAACAAAACATAGTACCCCAACACTCTATTTTCAGTTTTGAAGTTTTGTTTTCAGAGGGGCAATAAGTAATGAGATGTTATTAAAAAAATAAATCATAAATTCAAAACCACAAACTGTGATTTAAGCAATTTATATTTAATATTTAAACACCCAAAACAAACCTTAGCCGCAGTGAATGAGAGTTGTTTTTTACGCTTAGGGAAATATACATTTTTTTGTGTGTGCTGACCTCTTAAGGGAGTTGTATTACAGCAATTTATAAATCTATTTTAAAGAAATTTAATATTTTATGTTTCATCATTAAATACAATATTTTTTTTTTGTTCTTAGTAGGGACTTTTTTTGTTTTTGATGCTTGCACCACGATGAATGAAAGTTTTATCGCTTGGCCATAAACTTACGTTTAGAAAAATAAAAACTCAACTTAATATACTTTACTTTTTTTAACAGATTTTCAGTTATGCCATCAGTGGTTTTATAGCCTTTGCTGCTGTATATTATTCTTCATGTTTGGCTATAATATCACCCAAAATGTATATATATATTATTAAGTATAAGGTGTGATATTAGTTAAACTTGTAGAAAATGTTAATGTATCAATATTTTTTCGTAAAACCCATTTATTTTTATCTTTATATATATAATTCTTCTGTATGTGTGTTAGTAACTAAACTCTTCCTTAACGGCTGGGACGATTTCGATGAAATTTGTTGTGTGTGTTTGAATGGGTCCGTGGATGGTTTAGATTTACAATTGACCTATATAGGAACAATGGGCATAGCACCTCCCATACAAAGTAAAAATTTATTATTGCATATGTGGAGTTCTATTATAGTGGGAGTTTTCAAACTTTGTGTGAGCTATGGCAGAACAACATTTGCGGGACAGCTAGTATCTAAGTATATAACTCTGGGACTTTATAAAATTCCAAGACGATCTAGCTATGTCCGTCTATCTATATGTTGAAGACACGATAGAGGCCAAATTCAAGCAGCAATATCGGTGCATGATTTCACCATTTACCAATGTCCTCCCGGAATACTGTTTGAGCAGTCAGGCAACATTTGTCCCTAATCCTCATATGCGTCCCACCTGTATCATTCCACATCAAAAGATTCCTTATTAAAATTTTATTAGAAAATCTGCTATGTGGTGCGCAAAAGTAATATTTATCTTATGACATTTTTAGTATCTCATTGCGAATAGTGGATATGTTTTTTCCAACAGTATAAGATAATTTTTATGAAAAAAAAATACAAAAATTAAGGACATGAATTGCGAAGTCCTTCTTTAAAGGACTTCTTTAATCATACTAATTATTCTTTTTCTGATAAAAATGTTGTTTTTAGTATAAAAATCGGACAATTAGTTTTAAAAATACACCCAGAGAAAAAATATAATTGCTCATGTTTACCATAATCATTTCAAAATTTTTCAAAGTTCTTTTAACAATATTATGGTCACTGTAATTGTGTGTATGAAACATTTTAAAGCATTTTTTAAGTCAATGGAAAATACGTTCAAAATTCATAACCAAATACCCAAAATATCTGTTACAATCTTTAAACTTTAATTTATTTCACCAGTTTTATTGAACTCTTACCTTGTTTAGTCGTATCTAAAAAGTCTATTAAGTATACTGGTGATATACTCTATAAAATATATCTTTCGTGTTTTTTTTCTACATGCTGCTGTACTCCAGGACTTTAATTCTTTATTTCATTGTAAAAATATCTTCCGGACACTAGCAACTGAAAAATGTAGCAATGAAACGAGCGAACGAACGAAGGAAAAAAAGTTTGAAAAAATATTGCAATCGTTAAAGACACATTATAAATGTTTAATACAATTTTCGACAAAAGTTAGAAGTAAAATAAATATATAAGAAAGAGTAAATATGGTATGCTGTCGTATTTTATACACATAAAATAAAAAAATAAGATTTATATGTATTTTGTATGTCCCCAGTCTTGGCATATCTTTTCTATTTGGTTTACTTCTTATACTTAATACTGTTACATATATTTTGGTCCTTTTTTCAAAAAAAAAAAAAGATGAAAAAAACACATCTTTATACAGAGTATTGTTGCAGTTAGTACCACAATGTTTGGTTGTTTGTATGTCTGTAGTTTATGTTACTGATAACAAGAAAATAAAGTTTGTGTTGCTGTTGTTGTTGTGGTTCTAGCTGTACTTATTGTTGTTGTTGTTGCTGCTGTTTGTTTTGTGGGTTAATGCATGTTGGCAGTAACACTTCCATTAAATGTTTTAAATTGCATTTTATGCCAAAAAGTCTACAGGAGGGCGTAAAAATCACGGAAGTTTTAAATTGAAGTTATTGCTCTATTATCCATTAAATAATCTATGTTAGTGTCATTTAGTAGAAGACACTCACAAAATACACTCACACACACAGCCATAACAAAACAATGACGTCTAAGTTTTTCTATTACTTTTATGTACCAGAAAAATGGTCACAATTTAAACGATTTTCTAACAAAAATAAACAAAATACTAGAGTGACAAAAAGTGAGGTCTTAAGTGGTTTTGTTTGGCTTAGTTTTAAATAATATTAATTAAATTACATTATATTTTATTAGATTGGTATATGAGCAATTCTACTATCCAGAACGCGACATTCGTATGACTTAGAAGCGAACAAAATAAAGAAATCTTAATATTTTTTTTTTGTTTCCAATATATTTGCTATATACGTAGGATACAAATCGTTACAAAAATTAAAACTTGTTTGGATCATAATTTTTGAAAGCGATTTATTTTTTCCGTCACGTTTGTAATCAGGATTGTATCATGTAATTTCAAACAAATCTTCGTATAAGCTGAAAAATTAGCAATCGCTATTTTTATATTCTTTAGTATGGCACGCGGCCAGTGATGCCAGGAGATTTTTTAAGAAATCCCTACGCTTACGAAAAAATCCCTTTTTTTCCCTACACCCACTTTTTGTTTTCCCTACACTACTTTTTTAAATTTTGAACAGCTAAGTTGTGTTCAACAAAAAAAAGGTTTAAGCGGATTTTGAAATTGGCCACATCATTGTTTTTTCCAGGACTTCTTTGTGAAAAAAAGAATCCATTGTTCGGGTTTATGTTCTTGAAAGAGTTTTTGGTGCATTTGGGTATTATCACACAGGCATTGCATCTGCATTTAAAGTCGTCATCTTTGACCGGCTCCAGCCATCCCATTAGCTTCTCGTCTCACAACCAACTTGAGTTGCATATCTTTGCTTTTTTTATCATTATCAGAAGACGAATCGGACATTTTTTTCTAAAATTAGTTATGTTTTAATTTATAATGTTATTAATTTCTTAAAAACTTATTAAAATCGAAGAGACCTGTGAAGATGGGGTACGTATGTAAGAAAATGCACTCTAGTAGTTTTCTAAAATTATCAGCGCAGCTAGTTATTTAAGGATATGTCAAATACCGTAAAAAGGAGAATCACTAGGTATATAGTTTGAAAGCGTTAATGATATTAAAGATGCCACATTATTACTTACTTCATAGTATATCTGATTTACGAATTTATAATAATACGCTTAAACAAATTTTATTTTTTTTAATTTTATAATTGGAAAATATATAGTTTTAAATTGCCATTGCAAAAAATCCCTACAATTCGACAAAAGTAAGAAATCTTTCCCTTTTTCCCTACATGCGAAATTTTTGACAAAAAATCCATACTAAAAGGGAAAATTCCCTACACTTGGCACCAATTCACGCGACATATTATTTCAATATGTTTGTAATCTCTCTAACTAAGACCACTGGTTGCAATGGTGTTTTCGTGTCTTATCCCCAATAAAAAAATATTTATCTACAAAAACAAAGTTTTCCTTTTCACCTTTATTAAATTGCAAAATTTGAATTCACCGCCATGGCGCACAAAGGCTCATTATCGTTTTTCATCGGCCAAAACTCTGTAACTTTTGAACCGATAGAGATATTTTAGACAATTTTTTTTTTATGAACAGATAACTTCTTGAATTTTTCTCTTAATTTAATTAAAATCGGTTCAGCAGTTGTTGCACAATTTAAGGTTAAATTTGAACTTTTAATTTTTTATAGCATTTAGTATGAAAACGCAAGATTTTTTTTATTTTTTGCATCAGCTTTACTTATAAAAAAAGCTGTAAGCAGATAAAAACAAGTAAGGAAGTATGTTCGTCCAAGTTCGACCATGTAATACCCTACACTATAATTTATTTTCGTGAATGATTTTCGGAAGAGGGCAATATATGGGAGCTGTGACTAATTATGGACCTATCGCCATGAAATTAGGTCGTGTGATTTATGTCTATATGGAAGTTATATGTGTTGAGTTTTATGTTTATACCAACATTTTTAAGAGATTTATGCTTGTTAAAGTGATTTTCGGAAGCGGGTCTTATATGGGAGCTATGACTAATTATGGACCGATCGCCATGAAATTAGGTGACATTAATTCAGTTTATATAAAACTTATTTGGAGCATAATTTGTATAGATACCTATATAAATTAACCATTACGACCGATAAATGTTCAGGAGAACATTTGTATGGGTTCTAGGTGAAATAATGGATCGATTTCAGTCATTTTCAATAGGCTTCGTTCTCGGGCCGAAAAAAATGTATGTACCAAATTTTATCGCAATATCGTCAAAATTGCGACTTGTACTTTGAGCCAGTCATAGGAACAGGTAAAATAAAAATAGAAAAAAATTTGGGAGTAATTACATTCAAATGAAAAAAGTGTTCAACAAACAGGTCAAAATAGGTCAACAAGTATATATGGGCTTAAAGAGAATACTTTTGCCTTTCTCCTGTTAGTAAAATTTGTATAACCCCTTTTGACCCTAAGCACTTTTATTCCACTGAAATTCAAATTTGACTAAATTATAGCACCTCAGAAAAAATTTAATAATGCATCAGGTATAAACGGTATAGTGACAAATCATGCCAGTTCTTAAAGACTATTATCCTACCAACATAACAAAAAAAATCATCCAATTATCGATAATAGTTTGCGACTAATGATAATTTACTTCTGATCAAATTTACAAAAATCAAATTTTTTATAAAATGACATAAAATATTTGATTTTAACAGCATGCCACGCACACAATTGACAATATTTTTATCTAATTTTTTGGCTACCTTATTTTCAATGTGTTTACTATTGAATGTCATTAAAATTTTTGAAATCGGACCCTATTTTTTGATCACTGAATTTCAAAAATTAAATGATGCAGTTTTGTAGAGAAATGTTTAAAGATGAAATGTGCAAGAAAAATAGTATTTGATTTTTAAAAAATTTAAGTAAGTAAAATGAAGGTGGGAGTGCCTTGATTCGATTGACAACAAAATTAGTTCTCGGAAGAAAATTTTATGTCGAATAACAAACGAAATATCAAAAAAATGCTTTTCTATGTATGGGTTCCATGGGCGGTGGGCGTGACCGATTGTACTGAAACCCGGCATAAAAGCTGTGTTTTCTATTACATTCTATATTTTGAAATAGGCCTTACACAGATGTGCTAGGACACGCATACAATTTTTCGATTTTTGTTTGAACTTTAATTATATTGAATTTCTGTTTGGGATATTCTTGGTAAATTCATATTTTACACGAACTTTTCTATTCTTCCGTTAATTGTTTTATCAAAACTTCTTGTAAAAAATATTTTAAGTCTTAAATACAATTTAACAACTGTAAACATTTAAATTTCTTTTTCTTTCGCTTCTTAAACTTTTGCTATTTTTAATGGAAGTTTGCTTGAAAAATTTACAACTTTACAATGTTTCCTTTTTTTCAAAACTTCCAACAAATGTACTGCAACATTTGCAGTAAAGCAATTTTCAAACTGCAGTTGTTTATTTTTATTTTTCTACGTTTTTTTTTTTGCTTAACATTAGTGTTACAAACTAGCAAGTACAACTTACTACTGCAATCGATATGACAAATGACTTTACTACAAGACATAACAAAAATCATGTTTTTTTTTTGCTGTAAATTCTACTTTTTATATGGTTGCATGTATATGAGTAGCTAACAAATAGATGTTATAACTCTTTTGCACATATTCAGAGAAACATTTATAAAATTGCAGAAATATTTTTACACATATAACCAGGATGTATATGTGTTTGTTGTTATATGATCCTTTTTATATTTCTAAACCCTTAGAGATTTTTAAAAGATTATGATATTTCATTGTATAATATGAAAACTAACACATACTTATACATACACACACATATATACATTGTTACTTACCCATTCATACCTTGTATAGCATCTGAAGTTTATTATAAGCAAACTGTCAAGGATAACAGTCAAGGTTAATTAAATAGCACAACTTCGACTTAGTAAAAATATGACATAATTAAAAAAAAGTTGAATTTTAATTGAAATAATCTTTATTATAAGCCATTTTTTAAAACTAATTTATGCTATTTACTTACCCTTGGCTATGTGTAGTGATAATATATTGTACATTTTTATGCATTTCGATTTTACTGTTCAACATGCATAAATATATTAAGTCATAAATTTTCAAATGCATTCTCATAACTATTTAGCCTCAAATGAATTCATACATTATTCTTTTACATTACATGAGTGTGTAATAGGATGGCCCTTATTTTTGATGCTTCCAAGGTCTTCCATAACTGACCCTACTTACCATATAAACCCGGATACAACCCTATATCAGTGGAAACTTAAGAAAAAGGTGTCATCAGTTTTTAGCCAACAGCTAATTCAGACTTGGTGTTACCGCTTAACTGTATATGGCGATAATATAACTAAGACTCCACCAAACAAATTATAATTTAGGGATATATTTAAAAAAATTTCTTTACATTTCTTTTCCAAGCTGTTTATTCTTATGTATTACCCAAAATAAATTTTATCAGATAGAGGATAATGAGTATGATTTCGGTTCTTTGAAGAAGGATAAATCGAAATTTATGTGCTTAATTTTTGAATTTTGATTTATAAAAATTAGGGATTCTAAGGATGTCACAAGATTAAGGCTACTTTTACAAGTACATATATAGAAATTAAATGGTCCATGTATGTACAGTGAGCCTCAAAAGTGAGTATACACCAAAAATTATTTGATTTTTTTTAAGATAATAAAAATCCTAAAATTTATCTATAGATTAAAATTTAAAAGTTTCGGTTTGTTGGATAATGGGCTGAATAATAGATTCGGTTGTGAAAAAATAAATAATGATTTTCGTGATCTTAAAAAAATCAAAAAATTTTTGGTGTATACTCACTTTTGAAGCTCACTGTATGTAATAGTTTGACGTGAGAACGACAAGAGCGATTTGACTGATTTTTTTTATTCGATTCGAAATTTTTAAGAGATGGTTTGTAACTCGGAAATTTTAGGTTTTTCCTATACTGCCTTCTTTACACTCCTCATTTTTCTTAATAAGAGACTTGGAGAAACCTGAAGAACTAACAACACTGCCTCCTTTTCACTACTCAAGAAATTCCGATATTCATTTATTTTTATATCCTTCACCTTCGTGAGAAGGATATATATAAGTTTGTCATTCCGTTTGTAATTTCCGCAATATAATTTTCCGACCCTATAAAGTATATATATTCTGGGTCCTTATAGATAGCGGAGTCGATTAAGCCATGTCCGTCTGTCTGTCTGTTGAAATCAACTTTCCGAAGCCCCCAAATATCTAACATACACGATTCATACATCAAATTCTCTAGATGACGTAGAAAAATTTTAGACCTTGTGAGCATCGAAAGAAAATCGAAGAATTACAAAATAAGGACGACCCTAGTGTAGTATGTATGAGCATTTGTAGCAACAAGAAAAATAAATATCTATAAAATAAAACAAATTTTGTTTTATACCGACATGTATGCATGCAGTGTGTCACATTGCATGTTTGTATGCCACATACTTTTTGGTCATAAGCATAAATGTGACATGTTCATGAGAGTTATAATAAACTACAAATTTTTCTCATTTACAATAGATTGTATGTATGCATGTAAATAACTCTGAAAGTCTATTGTTTTGTTCAAATGGCCAGAGGCCAGCTAGTATTAGAGATAGAAAGCAATACAATGCAGAAAACTATAGGAAAAATAAAATATGAAGGATGGGTCCTATTATTAAATTGTCTAATAAGTATGAGTTATGTTGTTGCCAGCAGTTTAAAGGTATTAATAATTTATGTTCACTTTTAAGATGCAAACAATTTCTTCATTTACTATTAAAAGAAAGAATTTGTAAAAAGTTAATTAAAAAATTTAAATTTAATTTAACTTAAAATTACATCCCTTTAAAACTCTGCCATTTCCCATAGATATTTATTGCTCATTTCTAATGTGTTTATGCATAGCTTGTTTGTTTCTTTGGTTTGTGTGTCTGGTAGGTATTTATGTAAGTGGCATATTTAATATGATGAGTTTTACTGAAACAACTCTATAACGATGAAAAAAGGCTTCAACAATACGACTCATATACAGTAAATTGTTTTGTAGGCGTAGGAGGTTACTGTTTAGGTCAAACAGGTGTGGACAGCAAATTTATACTTTTTCATCTACACACATTCATACATTGTATTGTGTATCTTTTGTTAGATTTTAAATTATATTGTTTGCGTTGCATTCATACAATTATGTTTTAAATATGTATGACTATTTATTAATACATACATACTCTTGCACTCTTAAATACATAATTAAAATAATGTGTTTGACAAAAACAATTTTTTTTCTTTACTTATTCGTATAACAATAGAATTAAATGGAATTTCGCCAACCTTTCTTTTTAAGTTTTAAATGGAAAGTAGTGTTAATTTTAATATTTTTTTTTCAAATACACTAATTACATATTATAATTAACTAATTAACTATTTTTTTTCTTTTCATTTTGCAGGTATGTATGGACATTTTTAAGAAAAAAATAATGTATTGTTATTATAAATTGGTATGTATGTAAACTGTGTTATTCTTATTTAAACTGACAGTTGTATGTACTTATGTATGTCAATAACTGTAATGACATTTGCATTGATTTGTACACATTCATTGTTGACAATGTCCTATGAATAAAAAATGATCTATCAATACTGGAAGTTCATATGTTATAGAAAGTTGTTTACTGAGATCTTAGGTACATTTTTGTGGTGGATTGTTGTCTTGAATTTTGAACGGTTTGCTACCTACGAACCTGAACCGGGGAAAAAAGGTAAAAATCTTTTTAATTTTTTTTGTGATTTTAATCTTGAAAGATTAAGTTTTTTTTGGTTTTTATATGTTCACAATTTATGTTCTTTATGACAAGAGCTACAACTTTTCCTCAGAGTGTAAATCGAAATTCAGAACGGGTTGCAAGGGTATGAGCCTGAGAAAATGACACCGAGGCCCCAAATCTTTGGGGGTCCATAAAAAAATGCATGACTTTGTTTCTGTTTTTTTTGTTTTGTGATCACGTAGTGCTGTCCATATATGGTTATATTTCCATGACTTAAAAAATTACACACAGTGTTATCTTATGTTGAACATAAGAGCTTCTCGGTTCCTAAAAGTCGGCAAGACATTGGAACTGTCTCGTTCCAATTTTGTTAAAACTTTTTACACAGGTTCTTTATGGTCATATGAAATTGCTCAAACATTTTAAATTTGCTTTGGTTTATCTTTTGTCGAAGTTCAAAAATTAAATTTTATATAAAAATGTTGTAAAATCTACCATAGTCGGTTTGCCATAGAAACAGCCCATGAGTGTACCCTTTTGTGCATCCGATTGTGAGCAAACGGAAAGCTTTCCGAATGAAAGTGATAATTCCAAATTGAAACCACTGAGCCATTTGAGAAGCAAATCTCTCGTACTGTGATTTTTTTCAATTTTTTCGGATCTAGAGTTATCAATTGGGCGTTCAGAACGTTCGGTATCTTCCGTGCTTCTGCGGAGCAGAATTTCCATAGCACAAACTATATAGAGGTGTCAAATTTGAAGTTCTCTTAAAAAGTTATAGCAAATATTTTGTACTACAATATCAGAGATGTGTTAAAGCAGATATGCGCAAAAATAAATTCTCTCACCAATACACTTACTCTCACCAACACATTCAATTCTTTATTTTATTCACCTACAAACACACAAATACAAAAACTGAAAAAATAAAGAAAAAGTCATAGACCAGTGCTCATGTCTATTCCTAGTTGTCTCGTTGAGTGGACAACGACTACTACAATGTAAGAGCATTAGAATACGTGTGCTTTGATTTTCCACAATGGTATGGTATGGGCTGCGCATCTCTGTGTTAAGGACAAACGCTATATACAACGCGAATATGATAGACAAACAAAAAAACATATAAACAAAACTATGAAAATGGCAGTTCATAAAGAAAAAGATAAACAAAAAATGAGATTATTTTCTGTCTCGTGACACCTCTGTATACTTTGTACCCATAGTACTTATTAGGCTTAGCCTTTATTTGAGTGATGATTTTTTTCCACAAAAACTAGTGCTTAATGAGCAGATGAAATTTACAATTTTTTCAAGTCACGAGGTAGTCTGCTATCAATGGCTGTCAAACACAAACTAAATCACGCAGCGCGTACAAATTCTGACAGGTGTAAAAATCAGTAAATACTGTCTATGGATGCAATCCGAGGAGATAAATTCTTCAGCTCTCGTCGGCTAACTACATTTTATTGACTATACTTGCTAATGAGTACAATTGACGAGATAAATGCTTCGGCTCTCGGTCGGTTTATTACGGATTTTAACTACGGTATTAGTAGGATGTAAGAATTCAGACCTCGTCTAATTATGCTTTGTTACCAGGGAGCAAAGTATAAGTAGAACGAGACTTCGATTGATCATGTTTTTCTTAGATGTCTTATATTAGAATTCACATAAACTGTTTGGGAATTATTAACAACAATATACTAATATATATTGCTTTAGTATTAATTATGTTATGTTGATGCATTGATTTTTGTAACTGCACGTTACAATAAATTAATACACATATAAATGGAGATGTAATTCTGAGTGAAGTACTACACAATCAGCCCAATTGTAAATAAAAAATTCTGCGGAAGTTTGTTCCCCGGGAGTTTTTTCCCATTGAATTTGAATAGGATGAATGAGAAATGGGAAAAAAACTCCCATGGGATTTTTATTCATAATTGGGCTGAATGACTTTAATTTGATTGTCAACAAAATCGTTTATTACATATGCCAATAAAAATTGTAAAATTGTTTAAGCGCAAAGAAATGGTTTCAATCTCCAAAATGATTCAATCAAGTAAAAAAATTAAAATTTGCACCTTTCAACAAATTTGTTACACTTATAAGTTTAATGTAAATTTTCCATCATATTAATCATTTTCTTTTCTTGTTTTCCTGTTTTGCACATCAGCAAACACAACTTCTTCATGACCTCTCCCAATAATTGTATGATTCTCCAATTAAATGTCACTTAATGTAAATTATGGCAGTATCGTTAGCATAACACGATATTAATAATTTCAACAAATATCGACACGAAATATCAGCATAATAAAATTTACAGCACAAAAATAAAAAAAAAAAATAATGTTTAACACAAAATGTTTGACCCCTCATTTGGTAATTGTTAGGACAGAACGACCAGAGAACCTCATCTATTCGTCCATTGGAGCAAAACATGATACCGCAAACATTAAATTGCTTAGAATTGCTACTTTTGTTAGAGGCGAAACAGCAAAAAAAAAAATACAATGAATTTTATACCATTCATTGAAAGCTGAAAGCAACCAAAATTTAAAGCATTGAACAAAAAAGTTGTTTATTAATGGCTTTGCACTGTTTTGAGGTTTTTTGTTAGAATGATGGCAAATTGTTATGTAAAAATCGCCAAACCACTAAGCTAGGGAAATTAAATGTTAAGCAAGTTGAAGTGGAATATCAACGAATTTTGAAGGCTCTAAAGCAGTGGTCGGAACATTATAGAATATGTCACATTATTAAATGTATAAACTCGGTAATGGAAAATAAAACGAATTTTTTAACGAGTTTTGCTCACATTCGAGTTAAGTACATCGCAATAACCGATCGAATTCTAACCCTAAGGGCTATGAGTAGCGACAACTGCTTTAGACTAGAAAAAAAAATTAAAAACATCTTCTAAAACTAATAATACTTTCCATTTTGAAGGGTACACTTTATGGCATTATTGCTGTTGGTAATATTGACCAGTTTTTATGGTTGCATAGTACATGGTGTGTTTTGCGAGCGTCAGATGATTATGCTGATGATGATGGTAAAGTTGATAAAAATAATGAGTAATAGCCCAAAATGTGTATAGTCACGAATATTATACAAGTATTTTTACTTCTGTTATTTTGTTTCGTTCTTGCTTTTCTTCTTAAATTCATGTTTGCTTCTTAATGGGAGTATAAAACAAAACCACGACCACTAAATATTCTACTGTTATGACTACGACCATACTACTATTTATGTAGTACGTACAATTTTAGTTATTTATAACAATAATTTATAGCAACATCAACTAATTTATGTTGTGAAAATATTGAAAATGTCATAAGGCTTTCTTTACACCTTAAGAAAATGGAAAAACATACACTTACATAGTTATACACTCTCTTGCACATAGTCAGAAAGATAATTTCCAAAATGAGATATGACCAAAGTTAATTTTTAATGAAATATGACAAAATCATTAGGAATTTATGACCATTATTATTTAACAAAATTAAATAAATGACAAAATTTATGCCTGACATCTATCTGTGCACACATTTTGTTAACAGCTTTTCTTATTATTTTATTGTATATTTAATTTTTAAACTTTTTTATTCGTTATGTTTTGCTTAGATTTAAATTAGCTGTATTTAGCTTTAATAAAAATAAGTCATAAAATTTTTGTATATAAATTATTAATTATATATTAAACAACTTTAGTTTAAACCCTGATATGATTTGTTATAAAAGATTTTGTTTCCAAAATGACTTTTTGTTTATCAGATATATTCCTAGAATGTATTTATTGCCTTTAGCAACATTTTAAATAAAATCATAGACGAGAAGGGTATCCTTCATGTCAAATAACAAACACAAATCTGTATCAAAATATAATATAATAATCCTATTATATTTTGCAACAATTTAATATTATCATATAAAGAGGCTTACAATGTTATATTTCTTTTATTTCGAATATGTTGACCATCAAAACAATGAGTTCATATTTTCATTATTAGATCGTCAATTTTAGAAATTAGAATTATGTCAATTATGACATCTCTACACCACTTCAAGTATAAAGGCTATTTAAGATCTCAATGGATTTTTCAATAAAATATGTATTTATGAGAAATAATCGTTAACATAGTCTCAACTCTTTTTACCTCGAAAGGTTTAGTCCCATGGTAGGCGTTCATATTGTTCAGGTTACGATGATTTTCGTCAAACAACCCGAATGTGAACAAAAGAGCGTAAAAATATACACATTTCATTCAGTTGCTTAATGTTGTTGTGGATATTTTATTTTTTACCCAAAAAAGCACACAAATTAAATGCCTCTATTTGCCTACCAATGGTTTAGTCCATTTAGAATTTTAGATTCTTACAGACTATACACTACGGTGGCCCTTAATAAACGAAAGTTGGATTTTGGCCAGTCTTACACCCCAGTTTGGTGAACATTGATAAAAAAAATCATCCTGAAAAAATTAAATTCTGAAGTTTTGAGATGGAAAAAATGCAGTTTTTTCAGTTTTTGTAAAAATTTTGCCATTATAAAATTACTTTTGCAATTTAATTAGGGTTTTTAATTTCTCGACCTTTTTTGATTCCCGGGAATCGGGAAAATTTTTTCTACATTCCCGGGTACCCGGCTATTCCCGAAATATATAATGATGCTGTAAATTAGGAATATTATAGCCAAATTTAATATAAAAACTTAGTGTTATAATTATTAAATTTCAGATCTTCGAATTAATTAATAAAATTTGAGCTTAATTCACTAAAATCTTAATCCGTAATTAAAAAAATGTCAGTCTTTCATTCCATAAATCCCTTCCTAATATTTAATTTTTTAGATTCATTCCAAAGCCTTTGTTTAAACTGAATTAATTTTAAAGTTAATTAATAACAGAATTTATTCAAACTTTGAATGATTAAATTTTTGTTAAATCAAATCATTTCCAAAATTAATTGAAAAAATTGTCTTAAACCTTTTTGTACTAGATTTTAATTGCAGAAAAATTTAATTATTTAATAAATTTTTGAAGCTATTTTGTTATGGATTTGAATAAGAAATTTAAAGAAATTAGAATGATTCAATAAGAAATAAATTCTATAAATAATGAATTCTCTTTTTAAAATTTCATACGAAAAATAATAACAGATAAATAATAATAATAAGCGGTCTATTATTGCCAAGATATAAGCAAAACACTTTTCACTCTAGAGCGTCAACTAAAAATTTTAAAATGTTCAGTAGAAGCAAAAAACAATTTTTTTTTCAATACATTACAAAGAAACAACTGTACGGATACAACTGTATTTTTGGCCGAAAGAGTAGAGAAAATGATAGCAGATTTTTGCAATGGGTAGATATGACATCGATTTCTTGCAAAAAGTGAAAATTGAAAAATTTTGTGTTGACGCTCTTTAGAGGAACCAGTGCGATATTTTGAGTAATATGAAATAAAAAGCTTACTCTTACTTTAAATATTTCCATATTTACTTGTATATGATTTTTTTTTCTTCGTAGAATAACGTTAACCTATTCGCAGATATGACAAAAAAAAATAATTTTTTTAACTTCAGTTTCAAAATCCCATTTTCAATGTTTCAAAAATTGTGATAAACAAATTTCAGAATTTTTTTAATGTTACATTGGGATTTATTGCGAATATAATAGGGAATACAAATGTAAAGTAAAAGTATAGTTTTTTCGTGCCTGCAAATTAAATTTTAAATTTGTTGGCCATATTTAGGCGAATGAGCCCAATTTTCCTACTGTTATGAATTTTAGGTAAAACCTGTTTAGAATATTATAGTTCAGGTCTGACAATTTAATTAAAATCGGAAATCGTTAAGTTCAAAGGTCAAATTTTTCAATATTTGTAATTTCTCATGGAAAGATAGCGAAATGTTATATATTTCTCAGCCGATTTTCATTAATTGATCGCCCAATATCATTGCATTGATTTTGTCGACAATTTCTGGGGTATCGAATAAAAGATATACACTTCTATATCCTACACCACCAACTATGAATTTCTATAAAATTCATATTTGGATGGAATACAATTTTCTCGAAAATTATAAGAAAGAAACGTACATAATTATGTCTTTACAATTGAAAGTAAATTTTTTATTTAGCAATTAATTTCAATTAGACACTAAAAAGCATACTATTGAATCTATGGTTTCGTCTGCCATTCTGGAACGAATTTTCTTTCCGACATATGCTGCCGAAAAGCATTTTTCACATTGGCAAACCCGTTTGCAAATACTTATAACATATCTGCAAGTATTTTCCTCTTGTTCCTTCAGAAATAAAGTGATCTATTTCATTTGCAAGTTCAAATCTACGTTATAACTTGGTTTCTTTATTTTTATTTGGGTTTTTTACATTTATTAATGATATCTTTTAGCCTTAGAGAAATCGAAATATTTTCATTTTGTTCGAGCTCCTCATCTGAGATAAAATTAATTTCGTTTGAAGAGGATTTAAATTGAGTTTTGTTAGATAACTTACAAATAAAAGTGAAGAATTGATTTTCCAGAGCCCCAGAAAACTCCTGAATTTTCGGGAACGGGATTCCCCGTTTGGCATCTCTAACTTTAATGTAATTTTCTCATTGTAACTATTTCTTATGGTGACGAAAGTTATAATTAGGGGGCGGATTTATATGCAAATGCATGTTTTTTCTCGAACGTCCAAATACAATGTCGACTAATTATCTATACTAATCACACATTTTACTGTAAAATGGCATCGATTTGTTAGGGAATATTTTTGCATATTTTGTTATATTTTACTTCAAAATGCATATTTATATGCAAAAAAAAATTTTTAATAAAAAAAATAAATTTGGTCGACAATTGAAAATATATTGCACCAATAAGAAGTGTTTTTTTTGCAAATTTGTTACAGAAATAACATCCAGCAGATGCGTATTAGTTAATATAGATGACTAAATTCCACATTTTGCTTAAAAAAAATTTACAGATTTTTTAAATAAGTATCAAAGCTTTTATAGGAGAGTTTATTAACGCACTTCGCAGCCATGTATTACACGATAAAAATCATGATTGGTTGAACGATACATTTTTTGATGATTTTAAAATGTAAGACTCTAAGATATTAGATTTTATACATCCATATTTTAATACAAATCTGCGAATGGCTAATTGCTGGGAACTGCGATGTGTAATTTTTGCGCATTAAGCTATCCGCATTTAATTATTTTATGTTTCTACACAAAAATATAAATATATATTTTATTAATTTTTAGGACATATTTGGATTTTTGTAAGCATATCGTAGGCGTATATTTTAGAATAATAAATGCATAAAAGTCCGCCCCCTATTTATAATTAACTGTACGGTATTTTATTTGGAACGAGGAAAATAGCAAATGCATTCAAGTTTATATTATCAAGATCAAAGTGGCAAATGACTTAAATGGAAAAAAAGATTAGATGGTTAGTTAAAATAAAATTTTTGAAACAAATATTTAAAATTTTACAATGGTTCTCTTTTCAAAAATCGTTAATTATCAAAATTGGTTTCGGAAAACAGAAACTTAAACCAAATTAATTAATTTAAATAGAAAACAAGTAAGAAAGTATGGTCGGTCCAGCCCGACCATATAATACCCTACACCAAGTAAATTAGTAAAAATATTTTTCTTTTAAAATTTCAATAATTTATATTCGTGAGTGATTTTCGGAAGTGGGCATATAGGAGCTATGACCAATTATGGACCGATCACCATAAAATTAGGTCGTGTGATTTATTTCTATATGAAAGTTATTTGTGTTGAATTTTGTGTATATACCAACATTTTTAAGTGATTTAAGCATGTTAAAGTGATTTTCGGAAGCGGGTCTATATGGCAGCTATGACTAATTATGGACCGATCGTAACAAAATTTGGTGACATGAATTTTATATATATAAAACTTATTTGGAGCGAAATTTATATAAATTAATTTATGACCGATAAAGTCCAATTTCGAGAGGACGTTTGGGGCTAGGTGAAATAATCGCCCGATTTCAGCCAGTTTCAATAGGCTTCGTCCTTGGGCCGAAAAAATTATATATACCAAATTTTACCAGCCAGCCAGACGGACGGACGGACGGACATCGTTTAATAGACTCAGAAAGTGATTCTAAGTCGATCGGTGCACTTTAAGGTGGGTGTTAGACCAATAATTTTGGGCGTTACACACATCTGCACAAACGCATTATACCCTCCCCACTATGGTGGTGTAGGGTATAAAAATACCAACATTTCATTGCATACAAATATAGTTATCCATTTTCAATATATATCAAACAACTATGAATTTTATACATTTATTAAAAATTCTAAATACCAAGTAAAAATATTTTTTAAATTATCTTTTTCTCTCAGGCGAAAAAAAGTGTTGAAAATACAATTTAAGAAAAAAGTAATTTAATTTAAAATGTTTTTTTTATTATTATTATTTTGCTATGTGTCTGTTTATAGACTCTAAAGACCAATTATATGGTGATATGTTTCTCTTCTTTTTTTGTTTGGGAATTTTAATTGTATTATTGGCAAGATTTTTTGGATTTATTTAGACAAGCTTATAATTGTATTTTAAGCAATTGGTTGCAAGTAAAATTATTTATGTTATATTTGTTTGCTCTCAAAAATTTATTGATTTAACAACAAGAATATAGAGAGGAGTATTAAATTAAAATATATTTGTACAAAATTGTTTATTTAATAAAACTAAAAAACATAAAAATGGTTAAAGAAAAAATAAAAGCAATAAATATAAAATTAAATCAAATATGTTTGAAATAGTATTGTACAAGTTAGTTTTAGGAAATCAATTTTATTTGGGTAACAAAGAATATTTTAAATGTTTGTTGTAAATTTAAAAGAAAAAAATTACACAAATTGCTTCAAATAATTTAAAGAATGATATAAGTAGTTTATGGTGTTTGTCTGTTGGTGGTGGGTAGACAAAAACATTTTATCTCAATATTTAGCATTTTCTGCAGTCGTTGCGGTTTTTTAGATAATATTATTTCATTCTATATAGATAATATATTTTCTAGCTCACATTATTTTATTTCCCTAAAAATAGATTTTTATTTATCTCTTTTAAACCTAATGTTACTTTCCTAACTGGGTTACTGCTAGCACTTCTTTACGTGCTCAGACAAAAAAGAAAATCGGTTTAAATAAATGTTACCAAAACTATAAAATATAAATATGAATACTGTGTTTTTATAACCTACACCACCATAGTAGGGAGGGTATAATGCGTTTGTGCAGATGTTTGTAACGCCCAAAAATATTAGTCTAACACCCACCTTAAAGTATATCGATCGACTTAGAATTACTCTCTGAGTCGATTAAGCGATGTCCGTCCGTCCGTCCATCTGGTCGGCTGGCTGTCCATGTAAACCTTGTGCGCAGAGTACAGGTCGCAATTTTAAAGATATTTCGATAAAATTTGATACATAATATTTTTTCGGCTCAAGGACCAAGCCTATTGAAACTGGCTGAAATCGGTCCACTATTTCACCTAGCCTCCTGAAATTGGTCCTCCCGAAATTGGACTTTATCGGTCATAAATGTTTAATTTATATATGTATCTCCACAAATTCCGCTCCAAATAAGTTTTATATACACAAAATTCATGTCACCAAATTTTGTTACGATCGGTCCATAATTAGTCATAGCTCCCATATATACCCGCTTCCGAAAATCACTTTAACGTGCATAAATCGCTTAAAATTGTTGGTAAACACACAAAATTCAACATAGTTAACTTTAATATAGACATAAATCACACGACCTAATTTCATGGTGATCGGTCCATAATTGGTCATAGCCCCCATAGAAGGCCCACTTCCGAAAATCACTCAAAAATATAAATTATTGAAATTTTAAAAGAAAAATTTGTTTTGCTCTTTTACTTAGTGTAGGGTATTATATGGTCGGGCTTGACCGACCATACTTTCTTACTTGTTTTTCTTCATTTTTCATATTTTAGCACCAAAATAAAAAACACATAAACAATATTTATGCACATTCAGAGCAAAAAAAATTCTCACTTGTAAGTACAACAATTTTTTGGCAAATACAATATTGCTACAAAGACGTGCAGCAAAGACTTATACAAATAAATTTCTATTTAAAAAAAAAAACACTGAAAACTTGGTACTTTTGAACAAAAGAAAATATGAAAAAATAAGGATTGCCGTAATCCTTCTTTAGATTTATCTGGTACTTTTTTCATACTTCACGCAAACAAACACATTTATATGTATTTACCCACAAACATACACAGTACGAGAAAAAGTGTTATTTTATGTAAATGGACCTTTTATGAGTTTAAAAGTATACTAGCATTTTACTTTTAAACTCCACCAAAAATAATATATATAAAGTATATTGTACAAAACGTGAGTGTAAAGTGTATGAGGGAAAATGGGTATACTTTGTTTTTACAGAAAAGTTTTAATATGGGTTACTGGTGGAAAAATATGTAAATGGCTTTAGTGTTTTTAAATTCCTCCAAATATTTAAGTAACAATTTATTTTAACGAGGTGGTTGGTGACTCTAAACAACAATAACAGTGAAAAGAAAATACTCTTAGTAGGTCTATGGTGTGCAAGTGAAATGTGTACAGTTAAGAAAATAAGAATTCTTACTTTTCTTTAAACAAAAAAAATTGTAATTTTAAAAAGTCTTTGTCAGTTTAGAAAAATTTATGTCAGAGTTTATTTCATCAGGTCAAAATAAGTAAGAAAATATAGTAAGTCAAGCCTAACCATATAATTCCCGACGATGAGTATATGAGCAACAACTGTTTCATTTTAAAATTTCAATAATATGTTTTTCCTGAATGATTTTCGGAAGTGTGCTTTATAGGTTGCGCGAAATTTCTATATATAAAACATATATGGGCAATTCCACGAGAATGACAACCAAAAAAACAAAACCCTTAAAACTTTTTTTCAAGATGATTTGAATAGGAGAAAACACTAAAATGTTACTATGTGAAAGTAAATAGAGCTTATTACAATATTTTAAAGGCAAAAATAATAGTTTAAACTGTATTAATATTAAGTTTTTTTAATTTAATTTGTATGTTTTAGGCTAAGATTGCGGCAAAAACTAAGCACCCAATTAGTATGTCGTATGAAAGGAATTTAAATCATATTATTTTTTAGCTATTATCAAGTTGTTTATTGATACCGAATATATATTTTCTATTTATTTTTTTTAGTTTTGTAGACATATATTTACAGAATATATATTGTGTTACTATAAGTGAAAAATGTGTCACGTACGATATTAAATTTAATTTATTATAAAATTATCCAAATATTGTTTTTATTTAAATATGGCGGACTGTAAAGGAAAAATATTTAGTTTAGTGTAAGAAATTTTTCACTTTTGCAGATTGGAAATTTTTTCATTTCTATTGGGATTTATTTCATTGGGAGATATTTCGCTTTTTGGGGAATAATATTTTTAAAATTATGAAACCGCCGATTATTGGGAGTAATTTCATTTTACCCTTTGGTAGTTATTTCATTTTTCAAGTTTGGGAATTATTTAATTTTTGATGGGAATTATTTCATTGGAAGTTATTTCATTATGAGTTATTTCATTTGGGAGCTATTTCACGGTACCTTGCGATTCTTCTAATATTTCGCAAGCTAAATAATAAATATTTTATTCCGTAAAAATCTTGAAAGATTTGTTTTAAGAACTGTAACATCTTGCAGTAATATTTATATATTTATAGAAGGAGCTATCGGAAGACTCATCTACAGTGATCGAAAGTCTTTAGTCTTTAGTTATTTGTCAAATTTCAGAAACAATACAATTTTTGTGAGTCATTATTACTTACTCAAATTTGGAATTATAAAAAATTTTAAGCAATTTAATAAATTTAATTATATATGAACATTTATTCGTTTTATTCGATTATTCTACAAAAAATTGTTCGAATAATTATTCGTAAGAAATTATTAGATTAATCGAACGATTATTAGTCGAATGAATACCCTAGTATGTACCAAGTGCTCTCCGAATATCTTAAAAATTGTTACCTATTAGTTTACATGGCCAGTAAGCCAGTCAAACGGATCAATATTCAATCTTTCTGATCAACAGGGAATATTTGGACAAAATTTCATCCCCATACGACCTTCCCTCTAAGGAATTTTATAAGGACACTGAATATATATACTTGTGAGGGTCTGTGACCAATATTTCGATGCCCATATTTTTGGTGGTGGTTTGTTTTGTAAAATGTTTAGTATTTTTGCAAACGTAAATCAATCAGGTTTGACCGAGTCCCAAAATGCTGATCATGCTGCACACAAATATCTATGGTATACATATCGCTCATTTGCTGCAACAATGTCATAATTCAAAAAAAGTCGTTTCAAGAAAAATGGCTTTAAATGTTTTATGATATTTTACTATTTCTTAAATAAATTACACGGTGCTACGATGGAAAAAAACTTGGAAAACGACCTAGCGTGGGTTATAGGGCTTGCTGAGTACATTACATATTGTGTCAAAAAATTTCAAAAAAACCCCCAAATTCAGAAGTTATTCTGAAAAAACCGTGTTCAGTGATGTTCGTCAACTTATCGATCTGTAACTCAGTCAGTTTTTGTCCGACTTTAAATTAGTTAACGGGTTTGGAAAGAAACCTGATTAGGCTTTAAAATTACGTGCAGTTTTTTATACATTTGTAAGTTATAAGTATTGTTTTTCTTAAGAATATCTAAAAGAAAAACAAAATTTATCAACTTTTTTGATTTTAGTCGCTTTTAATTGCATATTTTGATATGAAAGTTTATAAAACTTTATACCAACATATATAGGAAATTTAGTTCTTAATTAAACATGGTTTTAATTATTCAAATCGGATTAAAATTGTAAAAGTTATTCAACTTTTAATTAACACCATTTTTAGTATTTTCTCCCCCAAAAAAAATAAACAAAAAACTGCACAAAAAAAAAACAAGTAAGAAAGTATGGTCGATCAAGTCCGACCATATAATACCCTACACTAAATAAAAGAGCAAAAACATTTTTCTTTTAAAATTTCAATAATATATATTATTGAGTGATTTTCGGAAGTGGGCCTTATATGGACCGATCACCATGAAATTAGGTCCTGTGATTTATGTCTATATTAAAGTTAACCACGTTGAATTTTGTGTGTATACCAAGATTTTTAAGAGATTTATGCACGTTAAAGTGATTTTCGAAAGCGGGTCTATATGGGAGCTATGACTAATTATGGACCGATCCTAACAAAATTTGGTGACACGAATTTCGAATATACAAAACTTATTTGGAGCGAAATTTGTGGAGATAAATATATAAATTAAATATTTATGACCGATAAAGTCCAATTTCGGAAGGACATGGTGAAATTGGTGAAATAATGAACCGCTTTCAGCCAGTTTCAATAGGCTTGGTCCTTGTGCCGAAAAAATTATATGTACTAAATTTGATCGAAATATCTTCAAAATTGCGACCTGTACTTTGCGCACAAGGTTTATATGGACAGACGGACGAACATCGTTTAGTCGAATCAGAAAGTGATTCTAAGTCGATCGGTATACTTTAAGGTGGGTGTTAATTTTGGGCGTTACACACATCTGCACAAACGCATTATACCTTGTCTATCCATAATTGTTTAAAATTTTGAAATCGGTTTAAAAATGTATGAGTTAGAGGAACTAAAGTACTACGACCTATCCTAAAACACTTTTTTTAAAATATCTCAAAATTTTTAGGGTGTTTCAAAATCTTTGAAAACGGTTTTAGTATGTCCTCACCTAGGCCTACAACTCCTATTAGGTCGCTTTTCAAGTTCTGACTAAAAGTGTCATTTTGTAGCAGAGTGTTATCAACAAATCATGCGATTTCAGAAATAAAACCTTATTTAAATAGTAGATATCAATATCTTTCTTATCTCTATTTAACTCAAATTTTTACTTGTCAAATATACGAGAAAACATGATTTTTACATACAAAAAATAATTGAATTTTTTTAAAACTGATAAGACTATATGAAAGACTTAAGAACGGCGCATATTTTGTATTACTCAGTTCAAAACACCCGGATTTTTAGTTATGACGTTCAGCAAATGAGCGATATGTATTTATAGGTACAACTGAAATGCAAATTTATACCATCCGACTTTGATTTCTAGGTCAGGATTTTGATATGTTGATGAAAAGTACAATTCCGATGGGTGGTAGGAATCTTGTTATATTAAAAATGTATGTATGTTCTACATATTTAATGTCAGAAATCTTTTATGTAAGTAAGCTTTTAAACAAGTCTGAAGAAAATTAAATTTTTCGTAATAATTTTTTGATTAGTTAATGTGGTTTTAAGTAACATTAAAGTCATATTAAATTTAAAATTTTTCATTTGCTTGTGTGTTTAATAACCATTTTCCAGTTATTAACTTGTTATGCGTTTCATTGCATTCAAATCTAATAGACTTTACACTTTACCTGATTGGATTTTTCTTTCTGCTTAAACTCAGAGATACATACATATGGTATATGTAGATATGTAGTATATGTATGTATGTAAGTATGTATATCGGCCATCTCGTTCAATGTAATTTCTATGTTAATAGCATTTATGCATTTTCATAGTTTTGTTTGGTTTGTTCAGCAGCCCCAGCCACAGTTGCCAAGTAAACTGTGTGGCATTTGGATAGAAGTAAGGTAGTGATTTTAATGCCTTGTTTTAACTACAATTTACATTTGGAAGTTTGTTTATGTAGTTTGTACAGTCCACGTAAACCGGTTAGTATTCTCACACAATATATATAAAATTCACAATTTTATGTGGATACCAAACATACCATATGTACTATAAATGTTTTTGATAATGTTTTCTCAATTATAAAAGCACCTAGACACGCGTTAGATGTTAGCCACATCTTTCTAACATCAAATAAACAATAGCATGTTATTGTAGGTTATTCATAGAAAAATCTTTAATAAACATAAATAATTTTCGTTTGGTTTGTGTTATTAAATTATTATAAACAATTTTGAATAAAAATCCGATTTTATGAGAGTTTTATTTTTGGTTGTTGTACAAAAGGCACCAGCAATTGTATTTATATTCATCATATTCCTTCAGGATGATAGGCTGTATATTATGGTAGGCCAATTTGTATAGACAAATATTTTACGATATTGTGCCATCGATTTTTCGATAGCTTTTGGCATGAGATAAAAAAATGTCCACTACGACATATCAAAAAAATTATTTGGGCATCCAAATTTCAGAAAAAGTAAAAAAAAAATGTCCTATTACTTGGCTGACTCCAATTTATATTTTTTTACTTTATATTACAATTGGTTACTTTATACATACCAGGTAATCTATCGTGAAGAAAATTGCCACTTAAGTGTCTCTAAGTAATCTTGAGTGTAGTCACTTCAATAGTGTTGTGTGTAATGCGTACATACTGGTTTTATTCAAATTGTGTTGATATAATTCTCATACAATTTATTCTTGCTTAAGCATACTGATATCCCATGTAACATAGCGTGAAGACAATAGTCACTTTAGTGTCTTTTAGTAACCTATAGTGAAGTAATTTTAAACTCTTATTTTGCATCGCACTTTAGAAAGTAGTTATTTTAGCCACTAGAACCAATCTAATGGAGTGTTTTCGGAGGAAGGTTTGTTTACAAGTGATATGTCATTTTAGAAATATAAATTTTTTTTTTAGAAAAATTTCGAAATTTTTAGATTTATTTCCCTGGACAGAATTTAATTATTTAGAGCTTATTTTATTTGGAACTTCGTTTTCTAAATGTGTAATAAAAATTAAGATCATATAAGCATTTTTAAATTTTTAATGCCGTTTTAAAAGCTAAATATTTCGAAATTTTTCTAAAATTTTTCTTTCGAAATTTTTGCAAAAAAAACTTATATTTCTAAAACGACTGCGAAGATTATAAACATGTTAAGCTTTACTTGAAGGTAATTTCGTTTTTTTCAGTTTATTAATAAACTAAACTGTTTTTGAGTTATGCGAATATATGTTGTGCAACCTCCTCCATTTTCGAAATAACGGTATATCTCGAAAATACGAGCTAACCTAAAAAAAATGGTTAGCACCACTGAATTCAGCGTACCCGAATTAGTTTAAGCCGCTGGGTGCCCCTCTTGACAGAAAAAAAGTGTCAATTTCGTGCATAGTGTTATTATCCCTTATTCAGTTGCTTACAATGCTAAATCAAGTCTACATAGCGGGACACGGTTGACATACGACAAGAATTCACAAAGACCTATGACCGAGACTACCCAATACTACAATGGCCTGCAATTGAAGCTGAACCAATACTATATAAAGATCAACTATAAGACTACATAGTTAACTACGATTGAGGCTAAAGCAAAACTACGTAAGGACCTACGATTGAGGCCAAACCAAGACCACCTATATACCTACGATAAGCCTACATAAAGACTTTCAGACTTTGCAGATCTACGATTGAAATTGAATTAATAATTTGAAAAAAAAACTACGATACAAACTAAATAAAACTATATAAAGTGCAACATTTGATAAGGATTTTATAAAAAAAAAATAAATGAATATAATTAATATCGGAATTTCTTGAGTAGTGAACAGGAGGCAATATTGTTGGCACTTCAAGTTTCTCCAAAAAAATCTCTTGCTAAGAAAAATGAGAAGTGAAAAGGAGGCAATATATTAAAAATGCGGTAATTCGACTCCAGTACTTAATATTTAAGTTATTTTTTCGATAAACAACATCATATTGAAAGAAACACATATTGATAATTTCAGTTAAAAATTTTATTTGTCGGCAATAAAATTATTACCAAAGATACTCTTAGAAAAAAGTTTATAATTTCTTTTGCTAATTTTTTAATTGAAATTGCTTGGCACCTGAGCACATAATGGCTTAAATAAAGAAAGTAAATATAAGGCCTCCAGTATTTTACATTTAAGCATTTATTTGTCTTTACTAATCACCTGAACAGCAGCTGAATATTTATAATCATCTATTTAAATAATCTTAATCGATGGTAGTAACAGTTAGGCCATTATTTAACTTAACAATTGCCTTAAATTTTGATGACTCAAAGCAACTAAATAAAGTCAATTTAAAAGAAAGTAATCATTATTCATAGCCAAACTTGTAAAAGAAGTTTAACACACACAAACAACACTAAGATAAAGAGTAAAACCAAAACTTTTAAAAGTATAAAAGCCATTTATTGTGCAAATAACCCAAAGGCTGTGGAAAACAACAAAATTAAATAAAATATAAAAGAACTTGTGCAAAAACCCCTTTTCAATACTCGTAAAACATTCAAATACGTACAACATTTCTTTCACTCAATCTATAATAGAGAGAACAGTTACTTAAACGGATACGGATGGGGTATTGAAATGGTATGTCTTCAACTAAACGCACAAAGAAAAATGCGTAAAGAAAAATAGTGTAAGTAAGAGTAATTCCACTAGAAGAAGAAAATTTATTTCAAATGCTTATTATGTTTTATAGGATTTTCATTTCTTTACTTTTATTTTCCCTATTTTATTTATTTCTGCTTGGCAAAAGTCTTTTTAGTTTTATTTTGTCTGAAATATGTATTTCTTGTTAAAAGTAGCTAAAGAACTCTTACAATAAAAAGTAACGAGACATCTTTGTTCACGTATCTATATTCAACATCGATATAATAGAGCTGGCGGTATGAATGGTTGGATGTTTCAATGAATGCATGAATGGCAGAGCGTTTAACCCTTTAAAGTTAAAAAAATCATATTTAACTGTTGTCAGGGTGACATTTGTGTAAAATATAAAAGGCAATATAAATAATAAAATTATAATAAACGTTTTTTCGTAGATAATAAAATTTCTGATAAAATATAATATAGCGATTTACACTATACATTTTTTACACGATTTCGTTGTAACGACTTCTTTTATTTTTCGTTTTATTCGAGGTATATGAAATTTACTACAAGGCATTTTTATAAATTTTTGTGAAGGTCTTAAATTAGGTCGAAATTTATTTTCTTAAACACTAACACAATAATTTATCAAGACGTTAGCCACCTGCTGACGGGGAGTAGAGCGGCCCGTAATAAACTCTTACAGAGAGAGAGGCACGGTGGTGACGGGTAAAGGCTTCCCATATATACTGTCACGGAGAGAAGCACGGTGATGACGGGGAAAGGCTTCCCGTAGTGCACTCTCAAGGAGAGAGCCATGGCGATGAACGAAAGGGAAGGGCTTCCCATAGTACATATTGTTTAAGGCCTAGTGCAATATTGAAAGTTTTTTTTTGCTTCGAAAATATCGAGTTCTTTGCTAACAAAGCTTCATTAGTATGCTGGAAATTTTTCATTACTTCTTTAATTTGGTAAAAAAAAACCGCTGAATCACACCGATTGCTCACCAAAGCTTATGGTGAATGTGTTCGATCAGTTTCAACGTGCGACAGATGGTGCGTTCAGTTCAGATGTGGTGATTTAAACACGGAATACAAAGATCGCCAAGTTTGAAGACCAAAATTTTTCTTTACTTCTTTAATTTGGTAAAAAGTACCGCTGAAGCACACCAAAGCTTATGGTGAATGTGTTCCATCAGTTTCAACGTGCGACATATGGTGCGTTCGGTTCAGAAGTGGTGATTTAAACACGGAATACAAAGATCGCCAAGTTTGAAGACCAAAATCATTAGTAGCTACTAAAGCAGCAATTTCAAAATGTTTGCCAGCAGCAGGATTCATCTAAATGCAGGAAATTGGGTACCATACGAATTGAAGCTGAGAGATCTTGAAAGACGATTTTGCCTGTCCGAATTTGCCTGTCCGATGCTTGAAAGCTATTAAAGAATATCATGTTTGCACCGCATCATTACTTGTGATGAAAAATGGATCCATTACGAAGCGTAAGAGTTCGTATTTGAAGCCCGGCCAACCAGACGAATCGACAATAAAGCCAAATATCCATGGCGCTAAGGTAATGCTCTTTCTTTGGTGGAACCAAAAGGGTCCTATCTATTAAGATCTGTTGAAATCTAGACAGACCATCACAGGGAACCTGAACCGAAGGCAGCTGATTCGGTTGAAGCGATCATTGTTCGAAAAATATGCGGCCAGACATGAAACCGTAATATTCCATCATGAAAACGCTCTATCACATGTTGCAACACCTGCCTCACCCACTTTATAGTGCAGGCCATTCACCGTCCGACAACTATTTGTTTCGATCAATGCAGAACGATCTCTCTGGGATACGCTTCACTTTGGAACAGAGTTTCCGATATTGGCTTGATTCGTTCTAGGCCTTAAAAAATGAACACTGCTTAATTATCAGATTTTCTCCATTTACATACAATTTATTGCAAAATACTTTAATATGAATAGATAATTTCTGAAACTTTTTTAAAGTCTTACATTTATAGGGTTAATTTAGTTTATGAACAACAACAAAAAAACTAAGAAATAAGCACAAACAGATTCAGGGCGAAATCAATTTATTTTGCTGTCGATGTAAAATTCATCTTTGTTTATCTAACTTATAGACGTAGTTCTAGAACTTGTTGTTATTGTTTTCGATGTAGTAAAACTTGTTGTAGTTTTTTTTTTGTTATTGTCATTCTCATTGTTATTGGTGCGTTTGTTGATTAGCTGTAATTAATCACGTTGGTTTTTGTAGTCTATTCCTAAAGGAAAAGTTGCTTATAAGTCGAGAAATAGATATTTGCTTGATGGTGAAATTTTTTTCAATCTTTATCATTTATTTTCTATATCATTGTTTTTATCTAGTTTTTTTTTTGCTAGTGTTTGTTGTACTTTTGTCTCTGTGTTTTGGCATTTTGCTGCCACTGAACTTAAGCTAATGAAGAAGAAGTAAAACGAAAGAGTATACAGACAACCAGAGAAACAATAAGTTACAGTAACCTTTAGTCCTTTATGCTCATTATAAAACAATGTATATGTATTGGCAATCGAATACACTAAGAGAATTTAAAATGTTATCACAAATAGTATAGTTAGGGCCTCATTTTATAAAAAGCAAAGACAAATGTTTAAAAATATTTTGTATGGAAAAAATTCAAGTTTAAAACTTTTTCCCAGTATTCTTCATACAAATTGCTTACAAAACGAGGCCCTTAATTTGTATGAAAATATTCTAAACGAAATTCTTGATTTAGCTATGTGTGTGTAAAACACTTTCACACCCAAAATACACGGTCAAAGTTGGTGAAATTAACACAGAAATGTTTATCATTATCCTAAGTAGTTTCTTATTAAAATCATACAATTCATTTTAGTAAAAAAAATGTTATGAACCCAAATGTAAGACAACCTCGAACAAATTTTCAATTTCTTCATCAAAATTAATTTCCAGTCTTAAGCTTTTGATTTTTTGTTGTTTGAATGTTCGTGTGTGTGGATTGCAATGGCCATAATCAGACAAACCTGTAGTCGAAAGGAGTTAAAATGAGAATCTGAATGGCACGTTACAACCTGCATTTAATTCTATGTAGTGCAGACTGGACTGGGTGTCTCCGTTTATATGGAACAAAAAGAAGGAGTCGATGTTCCTAAATAAAATGAAAATTTCGTTTGTTTAAGGAGACCATTTCTCAAAATGTTTGTCCTGGCGTCAATATTTGGTGAACTGAATCAAAGTATAAGAATGTTCTTTTTTAAGGTTTTAATGATTTTTTCCATATTTCTCGCTGAGGAAACATATGAAATATTGGCATCATGTAAAAGGTATTTGAAATGTTTTAACTGAATTCTCGTGTCAATCAAAAAAAAATTCGATTTTTTTTTAATTTTTAACAAAAGTTTTAATTTGTTTTTTAATTAATATGTTACATTAATTCAACCATACAGTTTTTTCTGTTTTTCAAAATTCCATTTAGTTTCTGACAATCAGAATATGTATATATTTATTAACAAGATTTTACTGGGAAAAGTTATAAGTTTTCTCCGTGTATTGTAATTTTTAACTCATCTTGTTTTGGCAATGGAAAAGTCCGTTTTCTCCTTTCATGTTTTTTTGCCCAACTAATGTCATTGTCGTTTGCTGTCCAACTCGTACAATGTTTGTCTTATCTTTTATATATTTTTTTGCTAGATATTGGTCATGCTCTATTTTGTATTATGGTGGTGGCCTTCGTGCTACAATGACTGATGGCCTTAATTTTGTTAATAAAAGAGAAGGGTGTTTGTGTAAAATAGATGATTTTTTTTTTTTTTTTTTGGTCTAAAATATTGTCGGATAATTAACATTATATCACTTTCATGTTTTTTTGTCTTTACTTTTAAAGATTTAAAGAAGATAGCTGCTGCTTTATTTAACATTTATAGCTTTCGATTTATTTTGGAATATAAAAAAGCCTAGTTGACCAATGCTCTATATTATGTGTGAGAAATGTAATTTATTTTGATTTTTTTTTTAAATATTCGAATGTCTAAAGTGGAAAGTTATTAGTCAATTTTCTGTTTGTATGAGGTTTTATATTTCTATTGCTTTTATAGATTTGTAGGAATGATTTGTTTGATATTGTTCATGCTATTTTATCCATGTTTGTCTTTGTCTTATAGATTATTTCGAATTTATTTAGATTTGTTGGCTCGTTTAAATTTTTATTACCCCTTTACCACAAAGAAAAAGGGTATATTGTTGTGCCAAGTCACTTTTTTTAATTTTACCGTAGAATTCTAAAACTAATTTAAATATTTTCTAAAAACATCTTTGTGTTGTTATATAATAATTCATAACAATAATATTAGCAGAAATCACTCTTCGTTGCCAACTGCCCTGCAAATCTTGGATGTGTTGCACCATAGTGGGGAGTGTATAATGCGTTTGTGCAGATGTTTGTAACGCCCAAAAGTATTAGTCTAACATCCACCTTAAAGTATACCGATCGACTTAGAATCACTTTCTGAGTCGATTAAACGATGCCCGTCCGCCCGTCTGGTCGGCTGGCTGTCCATGTAAACCTTGTGCGCAGAGTACAGGTCGCAATTTTGAAGATATTTCGATGAAATTTGGTACATATTATTTCTTCGGCTCAAGGACGAACCCTATTGAAACTGGCTGAAATCGGTCCATTATTTCACCTAGCCCCCATAAGTTTTATATACACAAAATTCATGTCACCAAATTCTGTTACGATCGGTCCATAATTAGTCATAGCTCCCATATAGACCCGCTTCCGAAAATCACTTTAACGTGCATAAATCGCAAAATTCAACACAGTTAACTTTAATATAGACATAAATCACACGACCTAATTTCATGGCGATGGGTCCATAATTGGTCATAGCCCCCATATAAGGCCCACTTCCGAAAATCACTCAAAAATATAAATTATTGAAATTTTAAAAGAAAAATGTTTTTGCTATTTTACTTAGTGTAGGGTATTATATGATCGGGCTTGACCGATCATACTTTCTTACTTGTTGTGTTATTGCAAAATATAACACCTTGCATTACTAGTTTGCAACGAACAGTGATTTCCCCTATTGTATGTACTATGTTTGAAGAAAGACTTGCAAAATACTATTTATAACAGATCTATTCTTGTTGACATAAAAAATTCCCAAATATCACTCATACCACCCATTTAATATGTCTATTGTGAATTAGATTTAAAATATTACTCATACCACCAGCAGCCCTTTTAATATCTTTGTTTATTGTGAATTAAAACCAACAACAACACATTATTCATTAAATTTTTGTTCATATTTTTCATTCTCTTTCTTTAATTGGTTTCCCTTTTAATAGTTTCTTTTTGCTCTTTTTTTGTTGTTATTCATCTTTAATTTTGTATTTGGTTATTCGTATACAAATGTTTTCATTATTCATACATTTTCTTTAATTATCTAAACCAGTCTAGTGTAAAAAGCTTTGGGTTCAAGACAAACACCAAGATATTAAAAAAAAGGTTGTCATTTTCCCAACAAAAGGCGATTAGTTTGTAAAAAAATTATAAATTCAAGTAACATAAATTATAATTCTGATGTTCATTAATTAAATTCGAAAGTGTGAATGCGTGGGTTATGTTTACAGCATTATTAATATCGATGTAGCGATTTAGTAGAGTGGTTAGATAGATATTGGATATAGTGAGAGTAAAATTTAGAATGACATAATTCTGATTTGTAATGAACGACAGAACTAAAAGAAATGAACTAGTTGTTTTTAATGATTTGAATAAAAAACAATGTATATGTACTCAGATAAACATCATAAACATTTTCTTAATAATATTATGGTCACTTTAATTATTTATATGATTGCGACACCTGTAATATATTAGTGTTACGATACACATGATTGCAGCATTCATACAGAGAGAAAACAGATTCGTAGTTGCAACCGACTTTGTTGCCAAGCGAATGATTCGGTTGTTTTGTTATCCCTTTTAAAATTTTGTAGCCAAAACTGTAAAAATTCGGTCACTAATGCAGAATCATTCTATTAATTAAGTATATATATGTTTGTGGCAACATATTGTAATGTAATGATTCATTATGGACAAACAAACATTTATTTACAACAATCGTATATATGATAGCTGCAATCATATGAATAGTAACATTATCATATTTTAGTTTCCGCAATAACATAAATAATTACAGTGATCATAATATTATTTCATTACTTACAAACTGTCTTTTTCCATGGATGTGATTTTAGATTTATAAAAAATTATTTGGTTTTAATTTCTGTTATCAAAATGTGTCTTTGCACTGTAAAGGTATCTATATAATTAAATATGTACAATTTTTATTATTTATCATAAAATAAACAATTTACATATTACACACTCTGTAAAAACTAAAAAAAACACAACACAATATTTATGATGCTGGTGTAAATGAACCGCACACAATCATATATTTAGGCAAATAGTTCCAAAAAAAAACCATCTGCCACACGCAACGTCACAAAGAGGCAGACAGACACAAACATTACAACTAACGGCAAACTATATAATACAGACATTTTAGGGCGTAAAATTGAGTGTGTAGAGAAAAGAGTGTATACCAAAAAAAAAAGAACTTGACTATATTGTATAGCATGTATAGTAAAGTACATAAAATATCTATATATGAAGTGTGTATACATAAATACTTCACACAGTATGTACAATTATGAAGTGTACTATATACATTTGTATGTATGTATGTATGCATGGACAGTAGGGTGGCCCCTTTTGTAAGAAGGAGAAATAATAAAGTGTCGATGTTCCCAATTAAAATCAATGTTTTATTTCTTTGAAAAGACCATTTTTCAAAATTTTTGTACTGGGTTCAGTTTTGGTGAAATGTATTTGAAATTTTCATGTAAGTTCAAAATTATTCCAATTTTTACAATTTTTGTCAAGAAAGTTTTTTAAAATTTCGACATAAAATAATTTACAGTAATTGTTTAAATTAAGACTTTATTAAGCTCATATAAATTTAGCGAAACGGTTTTTTTTTCGTTTTTCGAAATTCTGTATAGCTCGAATTTTATTTGAATTGTTCGAAACCTAATTTCTCCCCACTCTGATGTTAGCTATATGTTCAAGCTAATCACAGTATGGATATCCAAATAAGGGTATTTCCAATTCATAAACTTTCCATTGATATATACAAACAAGGGAAGTTTTTCATTACTTCTTTAATTTAACAAAAATGTCGCTAAAGCACACCGATTGTTTACCAAAGCTTATGGTGAATATGTTCCATCCGTTTCAACGTCCTAGAGAAACAAGCCAGAAGTATTGATTTTAACACGGAAGACTAAGAACGCCCAGGACAGCCATAAAATTATGTAGATCAAGAATTGGAGGCATTACTCCATAAAGACTGTTGTCAAACTCAGCAAGAGCTTTCATAATCATTGGCAGCTACTCAAGCAGTAATTTCAAAAAGTGGGGAAATTGGGTACCATACGAATTGAAGCCGCGAGACCTTGAAAGAAAATGATGTTTGTACGCTATAAAAGAAAATAAATTATGCACCGTGTCATTACTTGCGATGAACAACTGATCCATTACGATAACCCGAAGAGTAGGAGATAGTAAACAAATATATGTTTGTGACAACCATATGATGAAGGACTTATCATATTATGTTGCTCTCGGCTTAAGGCTTATCATAATCTAAGAACAACATATTATGATAAAATTATTCATCATAAATATGGTTGCTACAAACATATATTTGTTTACTGTAACCATATATATGGTTGATACAATCATGTGAATCATATATTAACCATATTATGGTTACCACAATCATGTAAATAGTTACTGTGACTATAATATTGTTAAAAAACTTGTAACACTATTTAAGTGGTTACAGTAACCATGCTCAATTATATTTTTTCTCTGCGTGTGGACTATAGACCTTGCCCCGACTGAATACTATTTGTTGCGATCGATGTAGAACGCTCTCTCTGGGATACGCTTCACTTTGTAACAGAGTATCTGAAATTTGCTTGATTCGTTCTTAGTCTCAAAAGATCCATATGTTGCCAGAATGATTTGAAAGTATCATAGAAAACAAAGGCCTTGAATAAATTTATATTGTACAAGTGTTTCAAAATAAAAGCTAAATAATTGAAAAAATCCCGAATTTATAGATATTTTAGTTAAAAACTGTGTGTCTTGGACTGATTGCTATGAGCAGATCTAGAAGAAAATAGGTTTTCAAAAATTCAAATTACATTGAATTTAGAAAAGAAAAAGCCAGTTTTGGTAAAATTAATCATATTATTTTTAATAATTATGTATATGCCAAAAATTAAAAACTTCAAATGTTTGCAAATATTACAAAATTTCAAATAACTTTGAGCATACGCGAAATTGTCAGATACTGCATTGTATGCCCCTTTCAAAGACCTATCACATTATAACAATATTTTATATGTTTCCTTAATGAGAAATATGAACAAAATCATAAAAACCCTAAATCCTTTGATCCAGCTCACTAAATACTGAACCCAGAACAAAAATGTTGAGAAACGATATCATAGAATGAATTAAACAATTAATTTATTTAGAAACATACACAGAATTTTTTTTTGTGGGCCATCCTAATGTACATATGTATGTTCAAACATACATACATATGTTCGTAAGTAAGTTAGTAAGTAAGTACTACTCGTACTACAACATATAGAACATTAAGTATCTTCATTTATAATCAACAGCAATTATGGTATCTTAGCAACCATGTTTGCCACCTAATATCTCACTTTAAGATTAAAAGCGTTACTAACTAAAGTAAATTTCAGTCTTAATGCCTAAAAGGGAAACAATTTTATAAAGGAACCAGAACAAAATGAAATATAAATGAAAAACAACAAAATAGATCTTGTGAACTGATGTGATGTGTTGTAAGTGTGTTAAAAAACAAAAGAGTGTGTCTGGAAGCAAAAGAACAGAACATGCAGTAAAAACAATATAAATGAACAATAACAACAACAGTTTTTTAACTTAAGGATAAAAACAGTTGAGTGGTTGTTGTTTAAGAAACTTTGTTAGAGTAAAACTTATATGCACATTGTAATTTAACTACGTACGCACTACACTGTGCAACAAACAACTTTTAGTTTGTTGCCATGATGTTTAATATCCAACATTAGCAAAAATTGCATGTACACGCAGAGAAAAAATATAATTGGGCATGGTTACTGTAACTATTTATATAGTGTTACAAGATTTTTAACAATATTATAGTCACAGTAACCATTTACATGATTGTGGTAACCATAATATGGTTAATTTACGATTCACATGATTGTATCAACCATATATATATGGTTACAGTAAATAAATATATGTTTGTGGCAACCATATTTATGATGAATAATTTTATCATAATATGTTGTTCTCAGATTATGATAAGCCTTAAGCCGAGAGCACCATAATATGATAAGTCCTTCATCATATGAATGGTTGTCACAAACATATATGTATTTGTTCACTGTAACCATATATATGGTTGATACAATCATGTGAATCGTAAGTTAACCATATTATGGTTACCACAATCATGTAAATGGTTACTGTGACTATAATATTGTTAAAAATCTTGTAACAATATTGAAATGGTTACAGTAACCATGCCCAATTATATTTTTTCTCTGCGTGTACCAACGATCAATACAGAATAACTATTGAAGTTTGATAAACTGGATTGTAGGATAAATTTGAATTCCTAATTGGCTGAAATTTTATTATTTGTAAAAATTAGTACTGGTTAAACATGCGTTATTTCAAACCTCTCACCGCAATCAACATCATTTTGCCCGTTAGTCTAGTTAGTTGCTTTTGTAAACTTTACTGAAAATATTACTCAGTTATTTGATAAATCTTGAAATTTATTAAACAATTACTCTAATAGTATATATATTGTACTCTAATAGTATATATATTTTCTTGACAGAAATCTTTTTGAGTTCATATCTCAATTAGAGATACTAATCGGGACTGATTTTTGAAAATCCCGTGGTTCGGGATTTGGTAGAGAATCTCGAAATCCCGACTCGGGGTTCCGGGAAATTTAAATCCCCAAAATTATAAGAAAGACAACGTGCATAATTATGTCTTTACAATTGAAAGTAATTTTTTTTATTTAGCAATTAATTTGTATTACACACTAAGAAGCAAACAAATTAAATATAATTCATAAATAAATTACATTTGATTGCAATAAAATACTTGCATGAGTACATTAGGCTGGGTCGATTTGTATGGACGATCAGAACGTAAAAAAAATCGTATAGCTGAAACGCAATCTACAGAAAATTTTAAGAAAGTTTCCTCAAGAAATCATAAGTCTAAAATAAAATCCTATCTTGGGCATTTCGTCTTTTATCCAATAAAAAAAAACTATTAAAAAAAATATATTCAGAAATATCATTGGATAAAAGACGAAATGTGCTAGATAGGATTTGATTTTGGATCTATGGTTTCGTGGGAAAAATTTCTTAGAATTTCCGTAGAATACGTTTTTGCTATACGATTTTCGTGAAAAAATCGACCCACCCTAATGTACATACTGGTAAAAAACAGTACCGTAGTAAAAAAAACCGCAAAACCGTTTGCAAATACATATAACATATCTGCAAGTATTTTCCTATTGTTCCTTCAGAAATATATAAAATGGTCTATTTCTTTTGCAAGTGCAAATCTACATTATAAATTGGTTTCGATATAATTATTTGAGTTTTTACATTTATAAATATTTTCATCTGAGACAAAATCAATTTCGTTTGAAGATTTATATTGAGTTTTTTTAGATAACTTACAAAAAAAAGGTGAAGAATTGATTTTCCGGAGCCCAGCTCAAGAAAAACCGAAAATACTGCTTTCCTTTATTAACTATGTTTTCGCAGGCGTTGAGCTTAACAACTTTGCTGAACATCACTTTGCGATATTCGAGCATGTAGAATGGTAAAATACATTAAAAAGGCACATAAAAATAACAATTTCACCTGTTTGTTTATGAAAAACGAGATTTGGAAAAATCCCGGGATTTAAAATTAACAAATCCCGGGCTTCGGGATTAAAGAAAACCCCATTTGGCATCTCTAATCTCAATTGATCATTAGAAATCAGTTTAAAAAAATATGAACACCTTTTAGTTTATCAGATTTACTGAATCAGCCGATGAACTGGTTGCTGTTTCTGCGAGTATTAAATATTCAGCTTAAATGAGTATATGGTATCAGAGAATAAAGCTAGTCATAGTCCTATAAACCATAAAAACCATGATAGTATCAACCGTATATATGGTTACAGTAAACAAGCATATGTTTGTGACAACCATATTTATGATGAATAATTTTATCATAATATATTGTTCTCAGATTATGATATTCATAAGCCGAGAGCAACATAATATGTTAAGTCCTTCATCATATAAATGGTTGTCACAAATATATCGAGCCCTTAGCGCCAAATTATCGTAAGCGACAAAACACAAATTTTACAGGAGAAGTTTTTTTTTGATTATTTTGAAATTTATGATGCGATATAATATAATTTCGTTCAAACTATTTGTCTATTTTTCAAAAATATTTATATCTTTTGACAATTAAAAATTCATGGAATACTTTATAAAAAAATATGACAAAAAATGTTTTTTATTGGATTTTTGCAAAGATAAAAATTATTCGAATTGAAATTAAATTTTTATTTATAAATCGTTTTTAATGAAATTCCACAGGTATGTAGTTTTTTCAATTGAAAATGGAAAAATAAAAACGAATTTTGAAATTTATTATCAGCAATCCCGCAATTCCGAAAGAAATGTTGAAAAATTAAAAAATAGTAATTTTTAGTTTTTTGGCTATAATATACATACCAGGGTCAGGGTTATCGGGACCCTTTACAAAATAATTAGAAACATATTGAGCCACCTATAATCGGTTACTATATTTTGATATCGGATACGTGATTTGAGAATTTTTGCCCTAAAATTTTATTTTAAATAAAAAATAGGTGTTTTTTGAAAGGACCTGGTCCACTCGGTAACAATAATTTTGAAATTGGTTTTCCTTTACAATATTTTATCAAAACTTAGCTTTCAGATAGTAGAAATTCCGTATACATCCTCTTAGAAATTTTTTGCGATAACTTAAAAAGAAAAAAAGTTCTTTTTTCCCAAAAAAAATAGCGAAAAATCGCTTTTTAAAATTTTTTTAAATTCAAATGCATATAACTTTGGACTTAGTCATTATTTTTAAACAGTTCTTTTTCCATTTGACACATACATGTGTTGTTAATCCAATAAAGGAAAACTGGAGAAAATCGGGAAATATTTGGATACGCTGTTATCAAAAAACTGGAGTAGGGTGGGTAAAAATGTTGAAAATTTAATTTTCAAATGCGAATATCTCCTAAGCTATAATAGATAATTGATAGCTACGATGAGGTTTTTTGTAGTGATCGATGAGAAGATTATATATGTGTTATGTTTTTGAAATCGGAACTCAAACCAAGAAATAATATCGTTTTAAAAATGTAACATGTCCTACTTTGAGGGCCCTTGGTCGCACCCCTGGTGGGCCCATGAGGTCCACGTTCAAAACTTAAACTCGACAACACTTCTTCGTTGCGCATGTGAAATTTCATTCAAACCAATCTAACCATTTAGAAGTTACAGATTTATTTCCCTCTTTTTTTTCTATACCACTGTGTGTCGCTTACGATAAAATTTGTTTACTGTAAAATATAAATATTGACTTACGATAAAATCTTACCCCCTATAATTTTGATGTTATTAACAATTTTGATATTCTGAGAACGCCAAAACATCAGTCGGTCCATAAAATTTTAATTTCTGCAATAAAACAAAAATTTTAAAAATGTCGCTTACGATAATTTGGCGCTAAGGGCTCGATATACTTGTATACTGTAACCACATTCGTTTTTAACACCAGTCCCACATTAGTCGAATCCTTCTTCATTTTTGTGTTATATCACGTACCGTCCTTCCATTAATAATTATATCTTTGTGGCTTTGGTTTTCAGTGTGTCCATTCTATTAACTGACACATAACATTTTTGGCTAGTATAAAAACCGTGTAAGGAATCATAGAGTTCGATGATATAATTTCCTATATTTACTAAGGATAACTCTAAACAATTTATATTTCACCGGACTATCATAGGCAGATTACAATCAATAAAAATGTTATATGAGCCGAAGTATTTTTTAAGTAACTTTTCTAGGATTTGATGTAGTATTTAAATATGATCGATTATTGATACACCTGGATAGGGTTCTACAGTTCATTGATATTGGGCTTCTGATTTTCAGAGAGGATCATAGAGTATCTAATAAGTGATTTATTCCTCCTATCAACTCGTCGCAACCACACTTTTACCTCGGATGAAATTCCTTGCTCAACTAGATATAAAGGCGATACAATAATCGTTATCTTGTAATATTGCTTGATTAACGAATTCAAATTTCACCAGGCTTTTTAAATTGTACCTTGGACTAATTTTCTGGCAGTCCGTAGTGGTTTAGAAATGTTTTTTTTTTTTGGAAATAATTCGGTATCTTGGGAACTATTAGATACATTGTTGTGAAATTTCACATGGTTACAGCTGAGGTGTTTTTGGGTTATTCAGCTTCCTAAGGGTAATGGAATCCAGTGCGTGGCTCATCGAAATAAGAGTTTTAAATAATAAATGGTACTCCACCAATTTACGATTTGAGTTTCAAATGGTACTCCACCAGTAATTATTGAGTTTTATGTGATCTCTACCAGAGTATACTCTTCACCTAAAAGAAGGAATACGTATGTTAGTATTTAGATCTTATCAAGGACTATTTATATTTTAAATATCAGCTTACTGGCCCTCATTAGAACTAGGGAGTAGAACAACTGTAAATCAAAGCTCCACAGCTCCAACGATGTGAAATTTCTTAACAATATCTCCAAAAGTTCCCGATATACCGGTATATTGTATATGTAACAAAAAAAGAAAGTCGTTTATTCATATTTGCAACAGTGTCAGAGTGGGAATAATGGGAACAGCCCATTAAAATATGTTCCAGTAGTATATTTTCTTAAAACATATTCACTTTCATATGTAAAGTTAAACTGTCAAAATTCTTCTTTGGAAATTTAAAGGTAATTGCACTACAGGCGAATAATTCGCATAGTAATTCGACATCAATCGACTGTAGCACCACAATTTTAATTTTATTTAATTTGAATTTGAAAATCATAAAAGGCGTGGCTTAAAACTATTACTTAGCATACTTTTAAATTGTGGATTTATTTTGTTTAAAGTGAAGGATTTTTTCTTTACTCCACAACTGACGGAAAACACTTTAAGGCATCTCAAGATGTGTATGTTCTTAATTTGATTTGCTATGTCTCTGTTATGTGCTCAACAAAAGAACAGAGATTTAAGTTTATGACCACTTTTTGAAATATTTTGTTTTGTACGTAAGATGAGCATAACACAACATGTTTGGCAAGGAGAGTGAGTGAGTATTTTGAGCATGAATGTCAGGCAATTATCTGTTGGTACATAAATTGTGTATACTTCATAATTTGCAGTTTTCATTCTATTTCTATTGTCTAGCGATGGCATGTAAAATGTGTATACTTTATAGTTTAGTGTCTATGCTAGTTATAAATTTTTGGGATACTTGCACCATATTAAGTCTCAAATGTTTAGCATGCAATACAAGCATCTTCCATGCTGTTGTAGATGATGATGATAATGATGATGACGTTCATCTTTTGTGCTGGTTGTATTCGTACTTATGGGCATTAAGTATTTTAAAACCTTAGAAATGTGCTTCTCATTACAAACTGTGCTGTAAGCCAGGAAATATAAAGGGCTCTGGAGAGATAGATGTCTGTGCTAGTTTAACTGTACGATTTAATATTTTTTTCTATTTTTTGCTGCCTCCAGAAGGAGCTGAAAAACTTGACTGCATTCTTACAGCTGCCGTTAGGTGATTTTGATATAAATTACACTAGATGGATTTTTTTGAAGTATTTTTTTTTGGGTTTGATGTTATTTCAGTTTCATGCAGTTTTTCCTTATGATGCTGTATTTTTTCGTTATTTTTTTGTGTGTGAACATTTGCACCATCTGCCTCTAATGGTTCTTTTGACCACATGTGCATAATATCTATTAACTTATGATGAAGTTTAAGTACAATTTGGAGAACAACAACACTCTTTTTATAAATTTTCTAGTATATTTTTTTATGTTTTGAAATATTGCCTTAAGAAAACTTAAGAAAATTTATGCGAATTTTCAAGAATGTTATTTTAAATCCATAAAGCATTAAATAATTTATTAAAAGTAAATGTTTGATAAAGCTGACACACTATAAATTAAATTTTAAGTTAATTCCAAATCAACATACAACATTTGCAAAATTGTTGAAGTATTTAAGCGTAATTTTAATTAATTAATTATTATTTCGAAATTTAAGAAACTATGCCAATTACACAATTTTTTTCACATTTCAATTCCCCTGACCCATTATTTTTATTTTATAGATGACAGCCTTATCTTTAACTCTTTATGCTGACACCATTTAATGCCGTACTATGTTGCTTATATTGTGATTGCATCCTTTTTTTACTGCCAACTTTTTATTTTTCATTTGCTTGTTACTTTTCATAATCCATTGATTGTTCTTTGCAAACAATACTGGATGGAGTATTGGTTTGAAAAATAATGAACTGATTGTTTTTGCTATTGTTTTATTGTACGTTGTGTTGTTTTACATTTCATTTGTTAGTTCTTTGCAAAATTACAGCCAATATGAAATCCTGCCAATATTCATTTGCAATATAATAACAATGCTGATGATGAGTAAAAATATGAAAAAAAACACAAACAAATCAGCAGGGAAGGAATTAATGTCGGTCAACAGAAAATGTGCAGGTGCATGCTACACACTATTATTAAAGAGAGACTCTATACAACAGCATAACTTTGCAAGCTGCTTGATAAAGTCGAGTAAATTTCATTCTTGCTCATAAGTGTTAGCAAATATCTGATAGAAACCATATATAATTACAATTGCAGTACTTTTCGCTCTAGATTTAAACCATTTTTGTCAGTCAGTGCTTTTTGAAAAACCCGCTAGATTCACTTTGCTGATTTCACTTTAAAGACGTATTTAATTTTGTTCAAATATGTATATAACTTTTCTATTATAGAGATTTCATTTCACCCTCAACAAAATTACTTTGTTTACCATAGTGTGTTGTTTTCCACACATTTTTTGCAATCAATATTATGATTTACCATCAATAACATATTTATTTTTATATTCTGTTATTTATTACATTAAATTTTATAAAAACATTTCGGCTATAAGTACGCTTACATACGAATAGTACAAATTTTTTAGAATAAAAATCCCATTTGATGACTGAAATCCTGGTTCTATATTAATACATAGAAATTACATATGTGTGGAAAACTACACACCAGGGTAAGCAACGTCACTTTTTAAATACATATATATTTAAAAAAATATATATTTTAATCAATTAATGTAAATCCCGTGCTAAATTGATGCGTCAGGAATTGTTAAAAAATTCATGAACATCGCACAGTGGTATGAGAATAAAAAAAGATGGAAATAAATCTGTAACTTCTAAACCCTTACGCCGATTTGAATGAAATTTAACATTTTTTTTTTTTTTAGTTTTAAAATTTCTTTAAAATTTTTTTTTCCGATTTTGACCCATTGTAGGTCCAACTTACTATGGTCTTATATACGTCGTTGGACAGGTCTTTGAAATATCTATCATTAGATATCAATATTGTCTATATTAATGATTTAGTAATCCAGATATGGGTCAAAAATAGTTCAAAAATCGAGGTTGTCCTGGTTTGTTCAGCCATTTGTGGACCGATTTTCTCGATTTTTAATAGCAACCGAGCCGGAAGAATTTCGGAGATATTGATGTATCATTCGTGTATGTAAGTTATTTGGGGGCTTCAGAAAGTTGATTTCAACACACAGATGGACATGGCTATATCGACTCCGCTATCTATAATGATTCAGAATATATATACTTTGTGGGGTAGCAAATGAAAAATGTAGAAATTACAAACGGAATGACAAACTTATATATACCCTTGCCACTCATAGTGAAGGGTATAAAAAAAAACCTTGAAAGAAGATTTTGATCTATCCGACTAACTAGACGAATCGAAAACAAAGTCAAATATCAATGGCGCTAAGGTAATGCTCGGTATTTGGTGGGCCATATCTATTATGAGCTGCTGAATTCTGACCAGACCATCACAGGGAACCTGTACTGAATGCAACTGATTCATTTGATGCGTTCATTGGCCGAAAAACGTCCAGAATATGCAATACATGTTAAAAACTATTTGGAAAGAAGTAATTGGAAAGTTTTGCCTCACCCGCATTATAGTCCAGACCTTCTCCCGTCCGACTGCTATTTCTTTTGATCGATGCAGAACGCTCTCTCGGGTATACGCTTCACTTCATAACAGAGCATCCGAAATTTTTTAATCTTTCATCAAGTTCACACTTGAATCCTATATTCAGCATTCACGTGCTTTGGTCATAAATTGTTGTCATCACTGGAAAACTTATTGTTCCACATTAAGTTTTCCTAGCATTTTACCTTGAAAATTCTCAAATTGTTTAAGTCATCTTAAAACACATTTTTCATTTAGTAACAAACTAAACGATGTATTTATTTAAATTTCATACAATTTAAATGCAGTGAAACGTAAATGTTAATACAAAGTAAAAAACAGAAAAATATTGATTATTCATTCAATGATGTGAAAAATAAACAAAGTAACAACAATAACTGCAAAATGAAGGAAACAAGAACAAACAAACAAAAAACACACACAATAACAAATTACACTTTTTCCTGGCAATAAAAAGGTTGCCAAATAAAGACAAATTTACCTTAACTGGGAAAATAATTATGAAGGCTTAAAATTGAAATAAAAATTTACAAAAAATATTAATTTAAATTTACTCTTTAATTTAAACCCATTTTTCAGATATTGTAAAATTTTAAATTTGACTCAGGTTCATTTATTTTAATTACTCTCTGTAATAATACAAATAATGCTACTGCAAATTAATTTTAGATTAATTGGCAAATTGGAATGCATTTGCTATAGTGGTATTCTTTGAGTTATTACGGAGTAATTAAAATAAATGAACTTAAGCTAAATTAAAAATTTACTTTCAAATAAAAAGATTCAGATTTTGTAAAATTTTTGGAATTTAACAAGTTACTTTGGCCACTCTGCTAAAATTTACTATTGTAATGCTTACGTTAGTTTAGTACCACTTCTCTACTCATGCCTTATTCCTTTGTACTACTTACCATCATCATCAGCCAGCCATACCAACCTCGATTGCTTAATGCGATGTAAAATTATCATTAGCATTTCATCTCTACTCTCATTCAAGATGTACGAGTATGTGAATTGAGTTTTAGCAGTATGAGTGTCTACCCACTAAATATTTTTTTGTCGAATTCGGTCAGAATTCGTATCGATAGTCATCGATATCGATAGTCTCGAACAAGTTGCCGAGATCGTATCGGATGTCGGTACGAAATTGTAGCGAAATTTGTATGTGAAATGTAACTCTTTGTCTATGAAAATTCGTCAAGACATAATTTCTTACTATATTCCACAAAATAATCAGAAAATTTGGTAACAAACATTACATGTTATTCTGTCAAGTTCCAGAAGAAAATTTTGACAAGTCGGTTTATTTTCTGAATTAATTCAGAGAATTCTGAAATCATTTACATTGCCAAATAATGTTTATTGGCTATTTATACTTCGCATGGGTATGTGTGTATATCTGTGTTTGTAATATATGGATATATAAGTGTATTGTATAGTAAAAGTGTATTACTTATTATGCTGATATACTTTGTATTATTTTTCTGCTATCATGCTAAACTTATTGAAGATTTCTTACAATTCTTTCGACAGTTACAGTTGCTGACTGGTTGCCATTGTTATAAACGATGAAGTTGAGCAAATACAATAATATAGATATTTGTGATACATGTATGCCAGAAATGCCAATAATTTGGAGTGTTCAATATGCTACTTGATGAGAAAGAAAATAAAGAGAAGGTATATAGGAGTTGGGGGAAAAAATATAACAAATTTTGCATGGTTTTTTTCCCCAGAAGTACTTTGTAATGAAGAATTGTTATAGGTGGTGTGGTTGAAAAGTTCTAGTAATTCATAGATTTGGAATTTGTACAATTTTATTATATTATTAATTAATATGTAGAAAGGAGTCCAGAAAAATCTCCATTAGTTAATAATCTGTAACTTAGCTTTCAAAATATTGTCTCGAAGTAATAGCCTAAGGTTCAATAAATCAAACAATAGATTTTTGGCTGAAAAAATTTGAAATCTACATTTTGGTAAGAAAAAAGTCGAACTCTCGATTAAAATATCTCAAAAAGTCGACCAACTAAAAAAAAATTAACTAAAAAAAGTCGAATTAGTTATTTATTTGTATTGTAAAATTAAAAATAAATTAGTTCTTTCTATTTAATTTATTCTGACAACTATTTTATGTATTTTTTTTTATTAAAATAGGATAAATAGTCGAAAACTCTATTCACAATTTTATAAAAGCCGAAAGGTCGACTTTTTGTTTCAACTATGAAATACTAGTACATCTGATAAACAAACTCACAGATTACTACAGATATGAAACAAGTGATAGTTCACAAAAATGTAATATCGAACCGTATTGTAATTTTGACATTCTACAAAAACTTTTAACGGTTGTTGTTAGAGAGAAAAACAATACAATTTTCAATAGGTAACAAGTGTGATATAGATTTGTGCCTCTTGCCAAACCACAACCATTTTGACATTTTCTTTTGTTTATTTTCTATTGCCATATTACTGGAACTTGCTTACGTATATAAGTGAATTTAAATTTGGGGGCTCACCATACCCCGAAAAAGTTTGTTAAACATTTTAAATCATTTTCTTCTTTAATTTTTTTTGATTTTTTGATGTATACTCGGTTCTGATTAACATTTAATTCTTATACCCTTCACCAAGAGTGGGTAAGGTTTTATAAATATAAGTCTGTCATTCCGTTAGTAATTTCCCTGAATATTTATTCTGGATCGTTAAATAAAACGGAATGGATATATATCCGCTATATCGAGTCCACCATATGTTTTACCTAAGTATATCACGATTACTAGGTCATGGATATCGACTAGAATATTCTTTTCCCGCACTTTTTCATTTCCCGGGAAATCGGGATTAATTTTGAAATTTCACGGGATCCCGGGAATTCCCGCATAGAACAAATTATTCAATTTCAAGAATGTAGACTTCGTTAAAAAGCTAAAATATATCTTTGGTTTTAAAATGTCATTGGATACAAATAAAAAAATCCAATAAAAATTTAATATAAAGAAATAAACTGACTCGATTTCTAATATACAAACCGGTCACCATTTGTCAAAAATAAGTCGCAAAAAATAAATATTTTTTTTAGATTTTGAATTGACAATGTTTAACTTATTTAATCAAAAATTAAGTCAAAATTTTAATTAAAACTTTATAACATAGAATAAACACATAGAACGGAAGGAGAGAGTAATATATGTATATGGAAAAATTACGCTCTTTTCACACATGCGGGTGATACAATAACAAAATACATGCAATACATTCTCATGAATTAGGTTTTTGACAACAGACTTAGGTTTTTGACTCTCAGTTACCTATCTAGTTGTTGTCTATGCTTGATAATATTAAACAAAATTCAATTTAACCGAAAGTAGTTATATTCCAAAAAAGCTAAATACTAAAATAATTCCACATTCGATCGGAATAGCATTCTGTGACAGCCCTGAACATTCACGAGTTTTTGGAATAATGAAAATGTTATTGGTCCTTTTGGGTTAAACCTTTTTTTTGTATGAATCTTCTGCATTTGTTTTGGATTCTCACACAATTTCCCGGGATGTCGGGATTGAAAATATCCGTGAAAAACTCTAATATCAACCTTTCCATCGAAGTATACAGCCTTAGAAATTCAGGCCAATTTCGGTAAAAATATCGGATTTTATTAATGAAAACCTAATTTTTAGTGAAACATATGTTTTTTTTTATTGACAAAACCATTTTGTCAATATTGTGTGTTTAATTTAAAGAAATATTATTTCCAGAAATTTGCCACAATTTCTGAGCAACAATCGTTCAAAAAAATTGTTAAGATTTGACTAAAATTTATAACAATTTTTGTAAATTGTTATATTTTTTGGAATATTAGACAAAAATAAATATTTTTGTTACTTTCAATAAAATTATTATTAAAATAGAATCTTAATTGCATTATTTGACAATTTCATTTATTAATAGGATAAACTCATTGTTAAATAGAAATAGTTGATTGTTAACCAATTATTTATTCAATATGAAAAACTAGTTGTTAAAAAATAATGTTGGATGTTAAGTGACATAAAAATTTTCTATAGTTAAGAAATCGGTTGTTGGTGCCTTTTCAATTAAAAAATTAATTGTATTGACGAATTCGTTATTTAATATGACAATTGAATTGTCGTAATTTGTTTCTTGCAGAAGTGGTTTTTAATGAATTTTAAAACTGATATTGAAATTCTGTAACTTGATCACTTCCCAAACAGCAAACTTCATTAGCTTATTCAAAATGCTTCGTTTTACACAGAAAAACGAATAAGACATTTTTTCTACAATTTATTTACATGAAAATAAAATAAGTTCAATATTTGCTTCCACCCACAAACGCTCAAGTACAAACAACTTTCAATTTGCATTTTACTCGTATATTTATTACAATTTCTTCTATTTTCACATTTTGTTAGTTTTTCATTTCTAGTTTTACTTTTGTTGTTTTGTTTTTTTGGTAAATATTATAATATATTATTCTCTTTTTTGCAACCTTATCTCTTTTAGTGCCTCTTACCTCAGTTCAGGGTGTATTGGGACGCCAGGCAATGCTGCCGTGTGATATAACACCAATGGAACGTGACGATGCTGTTTATATGGTTTTGTGGTTTCGTGAGGGTGATGGTGAACCCATTTATAAGTAAGTAACATCATTATCCCCATAGTTTCCGGTTTTAGTTTAGTTTTTTGCTCTAACAATTTTATTATTTGTTTCATTTCAACTTAACATACTACTTTATTAGTAATTTTTTCATTATTATGTACAAAAGGATTCTGGATTTTAAAAGTAATGAGTTTATAAAAAAAAAATGTTTCAAAACCCCAAGTCAGGGTAAAGAGAGAAAGAGAGAGAGAGAAATGGAAAATAAAAAGAACCGACACTTCCTTATATATTTTAAGTGATTTAATTTATGTTGAAATTCATGTTTTATGTATAAAGGGACAAAGTGTTGCTTATCCTCATATTTAACTTGCTTAAGTTTTTTAGGGTTTATTTCAGATTTTTATTTTATTATTTAATTAATAAGGTAGTATTTTCACAAGCAACATTAAAAACTATATAATTTATTAAGTAGTTTAGGAATAAATATAAATATAAATAAATATATGTACTTTGTAGTACGTTCCCAAGAATTGTAAGTGGTTAGTTTTTACGAATTTATTGTTAAAAAGATTATTAAGCATAATTAAGGATTTTTAAACTTATACAAATACCATAATACTTAACAAAAAGCCTTTTAGTCTTAGATGAAAGTTATTTATGAAAATTATTTTATGAATTTAAAATAAATTTGATTAATTAGGTTCATTTTTTGACCGGTATTAAATATACAAAACAGTTTGGGGTAGTTTGTCATTCCGCTTGTAATTTATTTAATACTAGTTGACCGCCCCGGCTTCGCCCGGTAGCATTTACTAATGTTAGTTCGTCAAGTTTCTCCAACCCACTCACACCAGCCTGTTCTTATTTATTTGCAAATAAAATATCTAAATTTGTATTGCATACTTTAGGGACTTTTTTATTACAGTTGACTGCACTCAAAAAAGCCGGTGTTAGCCGTAATTTTTTAATTTAATTTTTTTTCTTTACAAACCATCTCCTGAAAATTTCGAATCGTCTGTATGTTGAAAAAGCTTTTTGAAATCGCCCAGATAACTCAGGCATCCACGTGTTGTAGCAGTATATAAGACATAGTTATGTAAATTTTGGTATTGTATATAGCGAAAATCGGGCAACATTTGTCCCTAATCCCCACACTAGAGTGTCCAAAAAACCGTAAAATTTGGAAAACCGGTTTCCGGTTTAACCGAAACAGGGTGTTTTTGAAAAAATCGGTTTTGTCTTCAAAAAAAAACCGGCTAATCGGTTTATATTAAATTTGTGAGGATCGGTCCATAATTGACCCCACCTCCATATAACCCCTATATCAGAAAATTTATTTATTGTCAATAAATAACACTGTACAACACAAAAAGGTCCGACCAATAAATTTTGATAGAGGAGGGTAGTAAAGCATCCAGTTCTTGGTCTTCAAGGGTACACAAGGTTCGGCACAGGCAAATGATTAGTTTTCTTACAATTATTTAAAATAAATTATTGCTAACGAAATTAATTGTTTAAAATATATCTTTACACTAAACTCGAGCACTGTTTAATATTTGTTTAAAATGATATTCTCAAACAAATCTTTAACTTTATATTTCTTATTATTTCTCTCCAGTTTCGATGTACGAGGGAGACAATTCGGTCAGGCGAGATTATGGTCATCACCAACAGCATTTGGACCACGAGCCTACTTCAGTAGTACATCACATCCAGCACAATTGAAAATTGACAATGTGCGCTTAGAAGATGAAGGTGTCTACAGATGTCGAGTTGATTTTCGTAATTCACCCACAAGAAATCTCAAAATCAATTTAACAGTAATTGGTAAGTTTAATTAAACCAGAATACTTGCGAAATGTGAAAAAATATGTGTCCTTGTGTGGGATTGAAACAAAGCTAATTTCACCATAAGACACATAATGAATGCCAGATGACAATATGCAAATGTGTGCCAGTTTGTGCAACATTTAAGGAATATTGGGTTAAAACAATACCAGAATAATGAAAATTAATTTTCTTATGGGAAAAATCAGGGACCGTAACAATTATGACATTTATAATAAAAATCACAACATAATTGTTATTTTCTGATTTTTATTTTTTTTGTCAGAAATAATTGTTATTTTTGATTTTTATTTTTTTTGTCAGGAATATTTGTCAGACTTTGAGTTTTATTTATTTTTGTCAGGAATATTTGTCAAACTTTGAGTTTTATTTTTTTTGTCAGACTTTGATTTTTATTTTTTTTGTCAGAAATAATTGTTATTTTTTGATTTTTATTTTTTTTTGTCAGATATATTTGTCAGACTTTGATTTTTATTTTTATACCCTTCACCACGAGTGGCAAGGGTATATATAAGTTTGTCATTCCGTTTATAATTTCTACATAGATATATGTTTATAATTTCGTTATAGATAGCGAAGTCGATATCGCCATGTCCGTCTATTGAAATCAACTGTATGTTGAAATCAACTTTCCGTAGCCCCCAAATAACTTACAAACATGATTGATACGTCAATATATCGGGAATTCTTCCGGCTCGGTTGCCATTTAAAATCGAGAAAATCGGCCCACAAATGGCTGAGATAACGGGACAACCTCGATTTTAGGCCTATTTTTGATCTATATCTGGATAACTAAGTCATTATGACCAAAAAATTTTTTTGGAAACAAAAAAAATTTTGACAAACAAATTTTTTTGGTAAAAAAAAATTTATGACAAAACAAATTTGTTGGTAAAAAAAAATTTATGAACAAAAAAATTTTTTTAAAAAAAAAAATTCGGGTTAAAAAATATTTTTCCCGATTTTGACCCATTGTAGGTCAAAGCCTTATATACATACATCGTTGCAATGGACTTTGAAATATCTATCATTAGATATCCATAATGCCTATATTAATGACTTAGTTATCCAGATATAGATCAAAAATAGGCCAAAAATCGAGGTTGTCCCGTTATCTCAGCCATTTGTGGGCCGATTTTAAATGGCAACCGAGCCGGAAGAATTCCCGATATATTGATGTATCAATCATGTTTGTAAGTTATTTGGGGGCTACGGAAAGTTGATTTCAACATACAGACGAATAGACGGACAGACGGACATGGCGATATCGACTTCGCTATCTATAACGATCCAGAATATATATACTTTGTGGGGTCGCAAATGAAAAATGTAGAAATTACAAACGGAATGACAAACTTATACCCATGCCACTCACAGTGAAGGGTATAAAAATCAAAGTCTGACAAATATATCTGACAAAAAAAATAAAAATGAAAAAATAAAAATTATTTCTGACAAAAAAAATAAAACTCAAAGTTTGACAAATATTCCTGACAAAAAAAATAAAACTCAAAGTCCGACAAATATTCCTGACAAAAAAAAAATAAAAATCAAAAATAACAATTATTTCTGACAAAAAAAATAAAAATCAGAAAATAACAATTATTTCTGACAAAAAAAATAAAAATCAAGAATTTAAAAAGCATGTTATTTTATGAAATTATATTTGAAAACAATCAAAATGGTATGCTTGACTTGACTCTCCGATATTATCCTGTGATGGCTTTTTTCCTTAGAAATTTCAAGAATAATTATTATTTTCGGTCCCTGGGAAAAATATTAAGTTGCTGCTTACTGTTTTGTGTATTTATGTGATAAAGTAAAATTTGTTAATCACTACTGGTTATGTGTGTGTTAAATTTGCCAATAATATCCACACCAAACCCAGCCCCTGCAATTGTAAATATTATTAATATTGTTATTAAAAATATACATATCGCTCATTTGCTGCAACAACGTCATAACTCAAAATCCGGGTGTTTTGAACTGAGTAATACAAAATATGCGCCGTTCATTACTCTTTCATATAGTTTTCTCAGTTTTAAAAAAGTCAATAATTTTTAGTATGAGAGTGATTTTTGTTGAAAACGTCAAAATAAAAATTCATGTTTTCTCGTATATTTGACAAGTAAAAATTTGGGTTAAATACAAATTAGAAATTTATTTCCGAAATAATCAGGTTTTATTTCGGAAATCGTATGATTTGTTGAAAATTTATTTAAGAAATTGTGAAATGTCATAAAACATTCAAAGCCGTTTTTCTCGAAACGACTTTTTTTGAATTATGACGTTGTTGCAGCAAGTGAGCGATATGTAAATTATATACTGTCTGCATATATAGGAAATATCGGAAAATTCATAACAATTGTCTTCTACATAATCATAAAATTCCCTATTGAATATGAAGAAATAAACCAATACTGCCACAACAGTGCTTTTAGATCAGTGATGTGTAATGCAAATTACAAATTGTACCAGATCGACCGAGCTAATCTACCAAATGAAAATATAACTGAAAATACTACTATATTGGTACTTTTTACGAATGTACTTTAGTACTTTACCATATGAAAATATAACTGAAAGTTACATTTTACAGACGTACTTTAGTACTTTTCAGGTTTCAGTTGTACCAAACAAAAAAGTAAAATCGTTTTGTCCTAGATACAGATACAGCAGCAACCCATGACTATTGGCTTAAATAGTAAGAAATTCATGCAACCAAAAGAAATGTATACAGTTATACAACTTCGGTGTATGTGTCTATAATACTTATACATGTTGCAGCAACAGCAGGAAAACGACATAAAAATTGAACAATAAGTTAAAAGGCAATCGAACCCATGTGTATGTAGATTTGTATTTATGTCACTGCGAGTATTTGTCTGTAGATAGTAGTTTATCTGTCTGAATGAGTGTAAAAAAAAGCGTTGAATTGGCAAAGCAATTCAAAAGTTTTATTGCAACGACATCCTATCAACGCACATGCAGACATAGATATTCAAATACATGAGCAGTAGGATGAACTCAAAAATATTATCATGTACGATTTGTCTGAATATTTTCAACAATTTTCACAAAATAGTCCTTAAAAGTGGCCTCAAAAAGTATAAAATAAACTACATACATATGAGGAAAATCCAAAAATTTTGAGAATTTTTCTACAAATTTTTTTTAAAAAAATGTGCTTCTTATGTGTGTTAGGCATGCTAAAACTGCCTTCCTCCATATTTCCCACAAAACGGGCAAGATATATTTTCCTAAAAATAATATTTCGCCGATTTGCTTTTTTTAAATTCGAAATAAAGGGTGTTTTTATACCCTCACCACCATAGTTGGGAGGGTATATTGGGTTAGTGCTAATGTTTGTAACGAGCAAAAATATTGTACCAACACCCACCTTAAAGTATACAAATCTGCTCAGGATCACTTTCTGAGTTGATTATGATTAAACTACAAGTCGCAATTTCAAAGAAAATTCGAAAAAATGTGGTATAAGCTCTTCTATTGTCCCAAAAATAAAGCCTGTTGAATTTGGTTAGGATTGCCCTATCTGAAAGATAAAGACAGATTTTTTAAAATCGAAATAAAGGGTGTTTTTATACCCTACACCACCATAGTTGGGAGGGTCTATTGGGTTAGTGTTAATGTTTGTAACGTGCAAAAATATTGTCCCAACACCCACCTCAAATATAATTCGACAAAATTTGGTATAAGTTCTTCTCTTGTCCCAAAGATGAAGCCTATTGAATTTGGTTAGGATTGCCCTATCTGAAAGAAAAAGACTGACAAAATTAAGCTCTCATAAATACTTAGTTATATAGATATGCAAACCAAATTAAACAAAAATAAGTTTTATATAAGCCGAACTCGCCTCACGAAATTGTGTGATCATCGGTCCACAATTAGTCATAGCTACCAATAGGCCTACTTCCGAAAATCACTTTAACAAGCAGAAATCTCTTAAAAATTTTGGTATTCCAATAAAATTCAACACAAATAATGTATGTATATACAAAAGTCATGTTAATAAATTTTATAACGATCGGTGCATAATTATTCATAGCTCCCATATAATGATCACTTCCGAAAATCATTTTAATGAGTATAGATTTCTTAAAAATGTTGGTATTCAAATAAAATTCAACATATAAAGGTTTCATATATACATAAATCATGCTACCTAATTTTATGGCGATTGGTCCATAATTAGATTGGTGTAGGGTTTCTTACTTGTTTTTTAATAGAGAAGGAGAACTTAAAATTGAAATAAAGCAGAGAAAAACGTTTTTGAAATCCATCCAATTGGCTTTATTAATTAGATCATTAGATTAGCATTAATGTTGAAATATAATCTCGGGAATGTTGCCACCACAACTAACATAGAGGTCCAATTATCACACACCCTGTGAAGTAAATCAGGTATGTTTCGCTAATAAAGCGTAAAAGATTCGCTTAAAAGGGATCAATAGATTTTTTGCATATACTTTACATATCCCCAAAGAAATTAATCTAATGGTGCCGAATAACATAAACGAGCTGGTCGTTGACTGTAACGTCCTAAATATCGTCTATACATCACAGATGATGAGCAGATACGTATCACACATTTAACGTCATCGTAAGTAAGGAATAGCTATGAGCTGAAGCGAATCTTTATTATATCTGTGCTATTCATAATAAATGTCCAAACCAAACTAAGCTCAAAACAACCAAGAACTGTCAAATCAGCTGTCACAGATAAAAGTGCTACACATAGGGTAACATAGAGACGAGACGGAATTGTCAAAAACCTAAGTCTGTTGTCAAAAACCTATCTCTTGCAACAACAAAATACATGCTAGACAATGCCAGACAATATCGTCTCTATGTATAATTTTCTATGGTGCTAACCCTCTTAAAAACACCCTTTATAAAAAAATATTTAAGGATATTTTTTGAGGTTATATTTTGGTTTACAAAATTATAAGCCCCTAAAATATTTTAACATCAAGCAAAATAAAGCTTCCATTTTACATCATACATAGTTATCTGAAAGCAAAATGTGTTGCTGTGTAAAAGTGAGGAAAAACATTTTAAAATTACGCAAAAGAGTATAACTGTTTTGAAAAATTTCAACGCCCATTCGTATTGGAGGTTTCATTTATAAAAAAATTGTTTTTACACAGGTCAAAAATATCTGGGAATGAAACTGGAGAAAAACATAAATCTTTGAAAAATTTTATATTCCTGATGCTCAGCCAGTCATAAGTTCTAGCTCAAACTGTTGCTAATTTCAATACATTTTAAATTTTATTGCCAAAATTGTATTTGACAAATTGGAGCCCACGATCAAAAAAAAAACTAAAACATAATCACACAATAAATTTCATATAATGGTTAGAAAACTAATTTTTAGATTTACAGCAGAAAAGATTAAAACCTTGTAGTTAATATACATATGGGAGTTTATAAATTTCAATAAAATTCGGTTTATTTTCCTTTCTGGACCATCCTAATATGCAACAACTACACTCATACATTCCATACAATATTGTTAAGCATTTGCTGGCAATATGAACGGGTGAAAAATTTCAACATACACACCAACAACGTAATATAGTACATACGTATATAACTTGGCGATGCGTACCATATTGCAATATCGAATGTTATCCAGCAAAAATATTTTACAAATTCAACCAAAAGGAACAACACCACAACCATCATAACAACCACACCACACCAGCAGAATGAGTAAAACAGCTACTATCACCAGCATCGCCATACTGATGCGGCCATGGACAATTCCGAGGAATACGTGTGTGCCTCTGTATGTAGAAGAATAAAACGTAAATGTATGTGTTGTTTCGATCACAGTTAAAGTAATAAATTCCTTTATATTAATAGGATCGTATGTAGATTTGTATGTTTGTATTTCATATATGGGGCATTTCATGTCAAGTGAACCATCTTTGGAAATCGATGTCTTCCGATCGGGATGAAATTTGCACCAAGGTTAGCTCTATTGGATAGTAATTTAGACACAATTTTTCAACAAGATCGTTCGAGAACTGTATCACTAAGCGACCAAAAATATCTTAAAGGAAAGGACCTAAACTTTCTTTTGAGCAAACAAAAAATTAAAAAAGGCCCATTTGGAAAAAAAAGTTAGATTTTGCAAAAAAAAAAGTCAAAAATTGTATGTCTTGAGTTACAAAATATTTGTTTTAATAGATATCCCACTAAGCGACCAAAAGGGTCTTCAAGGAAAATATCTAAGCTTTTGTTTGAGTAAAAAAAATATTAAAAAAGGGTCCATTTTGAAAAACAAAAGTCAACAAAGTTTTTGATTTTGCAAAAAAAGTCAAAATTCTATGTTTTGAGTTACAAAACATTTATTTTGATAGATAGCGAACTCACATACCACTAAGCGACCAAATAGGTCTTCTAGGAAAATAACTAAGCTTTATTTTAAGAAAAACAAAGGGCCCATTTTGAAAAAAAAAAGTCAAAAAGTTTTTGTTTTCGGAAAAAAATTATTAAATATTTTTTTTCGAAAGATTGAAGAAAGAGCTATCTAAACTATTTGGGACACATATTGCTAAGAACAATAGGTAATAAGTTACATGGATAAGAAAAAACACCTGCTTGGCCAAAATGTCAAATTTTGAACCCTCGAACTCAGAGAGTTCTCCACCGATCTTGTTGAAAAATTGTGTCTGAATTACTATCCAATAGAACTAACCTTGGTTCATCCCGATCGAGAGACATCGATTTCAAAAGTTGGTTCACTTGACACGAAATGCCCCATATATGTATTTCAAACCCCACAATTTCTCCAACTTGTAATTACTGAACTTTAGGCGTGTGTAGCGGCAAAGAGATTAAGGTGACCATTTCCTCTGACAGTATTGCAATTAACAAAATTATATTTTTATAAATTGAATGGACTTTTATTACTGTTAATTAATATTTATTAGCGTTAAAAAATCGTAGAAAAATACTACAATTCTTAGGTTATTATATCAACTCTTTTTCAAAAAAATACATAAAATAATGGTTATGTTAAATAACAATAAAATCTCTTGGTAAACACCTGTAACATAAACGGAATATGATTGGCAATTTCTGTGCACGTATTTATTGTAACCATTGAAGGGTCCTTTAGAAGGTGAGACATTTCGTACAATTTTGCGAAATATCAAAAAAAAAATGTGATGAAAGACTTTTGACTTTTTCCCGATCCGTATGAAAAAAGAATTTTACAGCAGTTAGTTTTTTTTACATTTTTTACATAAAAATGCAACCCTGGTCTAATACGAATCTCTTGTTTTTCCAAAGATTTCAAATAATTAAGAAATATCAAATGATTTCATTATATGTTACGTTTAGAGACAAGACACTCCGTTTTGTCAAACAAAAACAGAAAAAAGTCATATGTCTGATACAAGTGTTAGGTTTTTGACTATTACGTCTCATCTCTATGTTTACACAATATTTTACAGATCACACTTCTGGCGGTATAACGTAAACAGGGCTTAATGGCTGGGTTAGTCGATCGTTGATGGAATGTAACCGTAAAGTTGACTTAACATATCGAGCCCTTAGCGTCAAATTATCGTAAGCGACATTTTATAAATTTTTTTTTATTGCAAAAATTAAAATTTTATGGACCGACTGATGTTTTAGCGTTCTCAGAATATCAAATTTGTTAATAACTTCAAAATTATAGGGGGTAAGATTTTATCGTAAGTCAATGTTTACATTTTACAGTAAACGAATTTTATAGTAAGCGACACATAGTGGTATAGAAAAAAAGATGAAAATAAATCTGTAAATTGTAAATGGTTAGATTGGTTTGAATGAAATTTCACATGCGCTAAGAAGAAGTGTTCTCGAGTTTAAGTTCTGAACGTGGACCTCATGGGCCCACCAGGGCCGCGACAAAGGGTCCTCAAAGTAGGACACCTCGGGTATATTACATTTTTAAAATTATCCTATTTCTTCGTTTGTGTTCCGATTACAAAAAAATTACACACATAAAATCTTTTCATTGAGTGCTACAAAAGACCTAGTCGTAGCTATCAATTGTCTTTTATAGCTTAAATTTTCAACATTTTTACCCAACCTACTCCAGTTTTGTGATAACAGCGTATCCAAATATTCTCCGATTTTCTCCAGTTTTCCTTCATTGGACTAACAACATACGTATGTGTCAAATAAGAAAAGAACTGTTTAAAAATAATGACTAAGTCCAAAGTTTGAATTTAAAAAATTTTGAAAAGCCGATTTTTCGTTATTTTTTTGGGAAAAAAGAACTTTTTTCCTTTTTAAGTTATCGCAAAAAATTTCTAAGAGGATGTATAGGGAATTTACACTTTCTGAAAGCTAAGTTTTCACAAAATAATTTAAATGAAAAAAAAATTAAAAAGATTTGTTACCGAGGGGACCAGGTCCATTCAAAAAACACTTATTTTTTATGTAAAGTTAAACTTTAGGGCAAAAATTCTCAATATTTGGAGATTTTTTAAATACTTTGCAGGACACTTTTATTTCCGAAACACGCTAATTTTGCTCAAATGAAAAAAAATATTTTTAATTAATTTTTTACAAACAATTTTATTTGTGGTAGAATTTAATTTATAGAAGTTTAAATTTTTGGTATTGAAAATAGAGCAAAATTTAAATAAATTAAAATTTTAACATTTTTATAGAACTCTGTGTGTCTGGTGAAAATTACACATGTAGTTTTTTCTTCAAAAAATTTTTTAATATTTTTAACAGGTTAAAATTTTACAGTTACGTTACATTTTATCACTATAACTGCTCTGTAGACTGTAGCTGTTATTTTGTAGTTAGAGTTTCCATAAGAACATATCACATTCGAGTAAAGATGCCAAACGGGGAATCCCGTTTATTAAAATACTGGGATTTTTGGGATTTCTTAAATTCTTGAATTTTCCAAATCGAGTTTAGGGGAAATTGTAAATTTTTTGTGCCTCAACGTCAACGTTATCTGACAAAACTCAATTAAAATCCTCATGAAATGAAATTAATTTTATCTCAGATGAGGACCTCGAACAAAATGATATTATTAATAAATGTAAAACCCCCCACAAAAAAACAACAACGGAACTAAGAGGAAAATATTTGCAGATTTGTTACAAGTATTTGCAAACGGTTTTGCCAATAAGTGTGGAATTTTTTTTAAAAAAAACCTCTGGGTTTTGTCAATAACCTAACTCTTGCAACAACAAAATACATGTTAGTCAATGTATTTTGTTGTTTTATGTTTTAAGATATTCGTGATGGCTTGATATTACAGATTTTAAATTTTTAAAATATTTCACTTACAATCTGTTTCACTGTAATGGATAGCAGTAAGTTTCTCATTTATTTTCTTTCAATGTTTTTCGCTTATTTATTGCTTCTCAGTAAGGCCAAATCATAGGCGCTAATTCAACTTGAATAATAAAATAATTAAGGAACTAGTTCTTTGTTAAATACCCTCTGCATTACATAGTAGTTGTCGTATAATTACTTATTTAGAATCTGTTATATAACTGTTTATTTTCTAGTCCGTTTTTACTGAAAACGGCTTTACAAGTAAGACCGTTAGTTGCAATGATATTTATGTAAAGACTTACTTATAAGCAGTTGCGGTAAGTACTTACTTGTCTTCAATGGCATTGACAATTAAAGTAACTCATTTTTAAATAATCCCAATTCTGGTCACTTCAAGCTTATAAAAACCTGACCTTATTTCTACAATATTTCATGTTGTTGTTTCATTTTTCAATAAATTGCATTGAAGTAAAAAAAAAATTAAGAACAACTTTACATCTATACAAATGTGAAACCTTGAATGGGAAAAAATTTCTGTTTATTTGTTTATTTATTTTTATTCAAGTACAATATTCCATTTGTAGTTGCAATGGATGTTATTGGAATATGAAAAATTTAACACAAATACGTGAACAAAACATGAAAATACTACTACAAATACATATGTACATGAACATCCACATGGAAAATCGATTATATGTATGGATTTATATGTCTATGAAGGATATATTTTCACACACATTTGTATAAAAGTATTTTAAGCTATTTTTATATTTTTTTTCTTTTCGTTAATAAAAGAGCCTACATTTTAAAAATAAATCTGAAGTGCCATTAGGTTAAAATAAATGGATTTGAGAAAAATGTATTTACAATAGTTATTTCGCAATTATTAGACCATTTTGCGCAGACAGTATTGTGTTTGTGAAATGCAAAAAATAAAAAATAAATTAAAATATTTGAAAAGGTCTTTAAAGTCTGGTTTAAAAATAGAAAAAAGTTCAATGTTAGAAATGTTTACTACTATGTATGTATATAGATTTAAGTTGAATAAGTATGATTTAGTTATGGGAAAATATTTAAGCTTCTTTAGTTTAGAAAAAAATTTTAACTTTTACATTCAGATACAAAAAAGATTTAGATGCAAAAATTATTTCAAAACGACAAAAGTTGTGATGTGTTTGTTTGAATCGTTTTATCATATTAGTTTCAAATTCCAATTTGCTTCAAAAGGAATTTATCGAAATTAAATTTTCACATTAATTAAGATAAACAAATGGAGAGTTGCTTATTTTGTTGTTTTTTGCTATAAAACTTATACGGAATGAACCAAAAATTGAATATGAAATCAATCGAAATTCATCACACCTAAATTGTTTTTGAAATTGATTTCAGTTTTGAAAACGATCGTTTTTCATCACATGACTGATTAGCTAAATTACCAATAACTCACTATGTATGTATGGCTATGTGTCTTTCAAATTAACTTAACAAAATTTAAATCCTTTTACAAATGCATTAAAGTTTATTGTAAAACCTTATAAATCAGCATATAAAAATATAGCTTTTATACAAAGTTTCCACTATTACTTCATTTAGTAATATATTATATTACATACAAATACAAGGGATTTATAAAATTCTTCTATGAAAAACTTAAAGGTCTTATTTCACTCAACAAATCCTTGATACAACATATCAATTTCGGATTCTTACAACGCAAGTCAGTGGCAGCTGGATACATGGCAACAATCAAATGATGTAAATCGCTATAAGACTAAAGTAATATTTAATACGTTTCAGTTTGATCACATTGTTTATAACACTTCACTTTAACATACTTCAATATTTCTCCAGGTTAAATTATAATCTAATTTTATAACATTTAAATCCTCCGAACATAACTCTTGTATTTCCACGAAATATGCCTCACCTGGCATAAGACGCACTTCAACGAGATTTTCCGCTAAATCTTTGTATTGCTGAAAATGTAATATAATATCACGTCGTTTAGCTAAACGATTCCATTGTGAGAAATTGAATCTCATTTGTGTGCTGTGAACAGCCATACAACAATACGTATGCATTTCATTTGCTAAATGTTTCTCGGAAAAGTAACCTAGAAAAATAGTCCATATGTTTAAAAAATATTTAAAATAAATACTGATTTTTACACACCATTTTCTATATAAAAACTGGCATCATGTTCAGCAAAAATATTCAAATGTTTTGCCTTAAAGAGTTTTTTAAATTCCTTGTAATCGTTGAGCGGCTTTTCAATGACCAAATACATTTTAGGGTTACGAATGTATGTTTTGGAGGGTTCGGTGACGTGTCCTCGTATACCATTGGCAGTGATGTTTAAGACACATCTTACATATTGAGTGTCTAGTGTGAAGATGACCTCATTTTCAGGACTGTAAAGGAATTGCATTATAAATATTTTCTTAGCTTTTGTTGTAGAATTGATCTCACTCAGTTTCACTGGGTTCCATGCTCCAGTATTTAAAAGGGAAGTGTTCATAGCGTTTGAAAGCAAAACCGAAATTACCTGTAATTAAACAACATTTTTTTTCAAATTCACAGGATAAAATTATACTAAAAGTACTGAGGTTTGAGTAGACATAAGTCAAAGACATCCAACTAAAATTTTGTGATTGTGAGAATGAAGTGCACTGAGAGAAATCAATTGAACAAAGAATGTAATGAAAACTTTTATTTTTGCATTGAACATTTTAAAAGCTTTGAATTATTCCATTCTATTTCATTCAATATATCCCTAGAAGGAAAGAAGCTATCAAATAACTTTATATGAAGGACCTGCCACTTTAACCTGGCCTAGGTAGTTGTAAATTTACACCTTTAAGATTATTTGTGACAGGTACGGAACTAGCCCAAAGAAAAGTATTCTAATGTCTGTATAATACTTATTTATATAGTATATCTTAAGGCTAATTGATTTTCTAATTGCTCAGCTATATGAATGTTCGAGTCATAGAGAACATAGAGCGGAAACTCGAAAAAAAAACTCAAACAAAAAAATTACTCAAAAAAAGTTACACATACGAGTGTTGTTTTAGTTTTCACATAGTTTTTTTTACTAATACATTCTCACCATTTAGGTTTTTGACAACTGAGTTGGGTGTTTGACAGGAGAGTTTCCGCTCTATGTGTTTTCTCTATGGTTCGAGTAAAGGCTAAGAAATTGAGAAATCAAAAAATGAGTTTTTAATTACAAAGGTAGCCATTCCTAAGTAACATTCCTAAACACATTTCTCTTGACTTCTTCCATATAAAATATTTTCACTTACCCAAACGACTAGTGTGTAAAATTATCTTATGATTTTCTCTATCATAATCCGATTTCAATATATATTTTGTAGTCCAATGTGAATAAGTACATGATGCAGATTCATTGTCTTCTTGCTTTTCTTTTATATCTAAAGTGATCTCTGAACTGTCTTCTTTGAGCAACAAATTCTCTTCAGCTGAATAGTTCGTTTTGGAATCTTCAGTCTCCACCAACTTTTCTGGCTTTAGTGATTGTTTTTCCATTAATAACTGTTTAGATTTTCTATCATCTTTCATAGACTTATCAGCTGAAGGCTTAGTGTTTCGGCGTGAGGTCATTGTACTACGTGATGTATTTATACTAGAGCCTTTTATAGATGAGGTCACAGCTAAAAGTTCCTTTTTTCTTTGCATTAGCTTTATGCGCTTATTATGGGTTACGATTTCAGACTCAAATGGTTTTAAATCCCATATCTGACGCATACGCAAACGGTATTTTTTCTTAATGTTACTTACAATCTGTAGTAGTTGGGCAAAGGTTTCTGGTTCTTCTTGGTCATTATTCAGATTTGTTTCCCTTAAATGTGAAACAATGCTCAGGGGTTCTACTTTGGCATATGTGGCAAATATTCTCTCGGGTTTATTTTGCATATTAGTAAAAGTAAATTGTCTATTCGATAATTTATGCTGAAAATCGTCGATCTTCTTACGTATTATTTTACCACCTTTACCTTTGGGCTTCTTATTGTAGACTTCCATTTCCTCTTGGCGAACTTCTTTGGGAAATTTATAAGATGAAATAATACGTGGTACTATATGTCTTTCCATATGTCTAATTTGAGGTAGTGTTAAGTTGTATGATGTTAAGGGAAAGTCATTTATGTGTAAAGTACCGGTACTGGACCGGATTATTTCCTCATTACTATTCTTTTGTAAAAGTGAATTCGCCAAAGAACCTTTAAAGAAACTTGCATTTGATATTCGTTGACTGGCAGTTAAACGTTTTGTTTTCAATATAAAACTTGCCGTGGCAGTATCCCGGAGGCTAAAATCTGTTTGAACAAATGATTCTAATGTATTATCTGTACTCGGATTTACTAAAATTGGTGGAGCTTTTGACTCTATTAATGGCTGTTGTTCGGTTTTAACTTTTTGTAAGTTCTTTTTTGATTTCGCTATTTCAGTGGGTTCTTGTAACTGTTCCACCTTATTCTGTTTTTGCTCAACTATGGTTTCAAAATGGCATGCTATAGGCTCATCCCAATAACAAAGATATTCTGGCAATTGTATGGTCACAATAAACCAAGGAGATTCCATATCAGTTGCTGTGTTCAAATTCTCCGCTTCAAAAATAGTCATACGCTTAGTTAAGGGTTTAGCTGTTTCCACTTGAGAATGTTTAGTAATGTCCTTTAACAATTGGTTAGGCTCACGTGAGGTGGGTATGCTAACATTTTTATCCACAACTATTTGCCCCTCATTATGATGCCAAGTCATATTGAAAGTATTCAAATCAAAGTGTATAGGCTTTTCCACATAATACAATTGATAGATACCGCCTAATATTAAATATTTCTTAAGATTAATCTGTAAATAAAATTCTAAAATTTAAGATTATTTATAATATATTTAAAACATATTACCTCATCTGTAGATAAATCTAGCAATTCTGGCTTATACACTGTTTGAATAAAATGTTCATACTGTTTTTGTTCCTCCTCCAAAAACTCTTCATAGGTATCGGGAAACATATCATTTGCCACAAAGGGTGGTTCCTTTGTGGGTTTTGCAATTTTGTTTTTAATTTTAGTTGCATTTTCATCTTTATTACGACCTTTTTTCTTTTCCATTTGCTCTTCATATTGTCTTAATTTTTCTTCATATTCCATACGTGCTTGTATCATTTCATTGCGTTTTCTGTCTTGAATCTCCAACTGCATGATCCATTCTTTGGCCAGACACTCATGCAGATCCACGATACCAGCATTAAGATTTTCTGTAGAAACTGTAATGGTTTGATTGAAACTTTTAGCACTCTCACTCAGATGATCAAAGTCCATGTGAAGTGCTCGAATGACAAGATTTTCTCGCAACATCTTGGAGGGTATATGTAGGAGAAGTTTGATTGAGTGGAAATTTGCCAGTAGGCGAGGTTCACTGGAAATGTATTAAATATTCAAAAATGTCTATAATATTTATATAATTAAAGTTTGATAAGAAATTGAGCAAATGTTGATAACAAATATTTTCCTTAGACTTCTCAACAAAAATCGAAGTCTATTCTCAATTTGAGAAATATTTATTTTGCACATGTGTTAAAGGTTAAATATTAAAACCATAGATAAATATACATAGATCGGAAAATCTCCTGCCAAAGACCTAACTCAGTTGTCAAAAACCTAAGTGGTGAGAATGCATTAGTAAAAACACTATGTGAAAACAAAAATAACAGTTGTATGTAATTTTTCATTTGAGTTTTTTCTAGTTTCCGCTCTATGTTTCTCCATGATTCTAACCATAGAGAATAGACATAGAACGGAAACTCTCCTATCCAAAGTGGTGAGAATGTATTAGTAGCAAAAACTATGTGAAAGCAAAAACAACACTCGTATGTGTGATTGTTTTGAGTAATTTTTTTGGTTGAGATTTTTATTATTTTTTTTATTTTCCGCTCTATGTTTCTCTATGATCTAACGGAAACTAGAAAAAATTTCAATCAAAAAAATTACTAAAAATAATAACCCGTTCGAGTGTTGTATTTGTTTTCACATAGTTTTTTGCGAATACATTCTCACCACTTATGTTTTTGACGAATGAGTTAGGTCTTTGACAGGAGAGTTTCTGATCTATCCGTATTTATCTATAATTCTAACCATTATATGTAAATACACATAGATCAAAAACTAGAAATCCACTCAAAAATGTTCTTATTACTAATACATTATCAGCACTTCAGTTTTTGACAATTGAGTTAGGGCTTTTGGTTTGATATGAGAATAATATACATGTTATTAAATTCAGAAAATACCTTAAATGTTGAATTCTTAATGCAACGTTTTTTAAACACCAAATGTGAATTCGAAAGCTGTCAGCATTATAGTAATATTCAGCAGAAATGGCATCTATAGATCTTATTAAATAATATTGAAATTATTTTAGACTACTTTCAAGACACGGAAATATTTCCACTTACTTCATTTGAGCTTTTTCCGAACTTATTATGCGATAAGTATAACGATCCATAAAATTCATTATCTCCTCCTGTACAGCCAATTTACGTGCCACTATATCATGCAGAATATTTAGGGGACATTTAGCCACTTCTACATCATTATCTAGAAAATATTCTATTCTATATAAAATTTTTAAAGAATCCTTAATATAACTATTATATTCTTGTGCAATATTTTCCTTTAAATCCACATTTAGTTTGCTACGTGTCAAATCATGCCGATATATATCTTGCGTTAGCAGACTTCTTTCATTCACCGATAATAGCCAATTTATGGCATTTTCTTTGCTCACATTTTCCCAATATTTCAATTTGCTATAGAATAGTCGTATATCGGTTGGTAAATAGGGTTTAGGTAGAGGGTTGCATGTAACAAAATCTAGCCATTTATCTTGAAGTAATTGTTCTTCATTGAAGGTGGAGATTTTAAGGAGGGCATCTAGTTTTGGGAAAAAAATTAATCTAGAATTATATTTTCTTTGAAAATATTTTTTGTTAACTAACCGTCAACGAAATTGAGACATTTTCTTAACTCCATTAATCGGTTGGTGTATTTGTGCTCCTTGATTTTCATTTCTTCTAGACTTAACAGTGTATATTCCTTTTCTGCTGGAGGTTTAGTTTTTGTCTTTTCCTTTTTCAGTGGCATGTTGTAAAATTATTTATGTACATATGTAGTTGACAGAGTTTTAAAGAAAAGTAAAAGTGTATTTTTTGTAGTATTGTTTTTTTAAGGCAGTCAATTGATGTCATTTATGGGCTAATCATACAGTTATGTCATAGAAGTCAAATTCGTACGAAAGTGAAAACTAAAATGTATTTAGTAACACATGGCTAAAATCAACCAGGTACAATTATTAGGGAGAGTTGTCAATATTTACCCCTACAACGTCAAACTATGGATGTTTTTATTTTATGTTCACATTTGATTTGTACGCGTTAAACTTAAATTTTTTATATTTTTATTTCGTAAAATTAATTTTTTTTCACACAAACTTTTCAAAATAATTTTTTTCAACAAAACAGGAATTTAATTTTTTTAGACATTCTATTTTGATATTTTTCATTTTCTTTTGTTTGACATAAATTATAATTGAGAACATACTTTCTAAGGGCACTGCTACACGTTCAATATATATTGTGATATTTGGATCGCGATTCATAGTAATGGATCACGCAAAATTAGGTTATTCTGCGATTTGGAACGCGATCCATCAATAATACATGCTACACGTTCAATAAATATCGCGATACTGGATCGCAGTCTATATATATTGAACATGTAGCAGTGCCCTAATAATTGAACCTGTGCCCTAATAATTGATGTCAAACAAAAAAATAACAAATCATATGGCCCCGTTTGTATGGAGAAAAAATAAGGTATCGATGTTTTTGTTTATGATCAAGACATAAAGAATTATACATGGCGACGAGACACTCCGATTTGTCAAACAAAAAAACAACAAATCATATGTCTGATACAAAAACAAAATACATTGACTAGCATGTATTTTGTTGTTGACTGAGATAGGTTTTGGACAACAGACTTAGGTTTTTGACAATTACGTCTTGTCTCTATGTTACCCTATGGATCAAGATATTTGAATAAATTATATGAAAAAATTAAAAAAAAACTAAAATTTTGTCGAAATTTTTTAAAATTTTTAAATTAAATTTTTTTTTTTAAATTTCTAATAACCAATTGAATGCGTCTCTCAAAGACCTTTCATATGATACCAAATTTGCATATACTTCCTTTGGAAGAAATATGGAAAAAATGTAAAAAAACCTCAAAAAAGGACCTTTATATCCTTTGAGCCACCTCGCCAAATATTGACCCCAGGACGAAAAAATTTCAAAACGTAGTATTATAATGAATCAAATTTTCATTTTAATCGGGAACATCCGCAACTTTAATTTTGGGGCCACCCTAATGTACATGTTAGTCAATGTATTTTATTGCTGTATCAAACATAAGATTTGTTTTATTCTTGACTCTATCTATAATTCTCTATGTATTTAGCATAGTTTAAAACTAGGTAGGTAACTCTTGCAGTTATTTAAATTTCCGGAAATGGATTTTGTTTTTTAAATCTGTGACTTTTACTTCATATAAATTGCCTCAAATTAACAAGCAGCATTGGTTTAAAATTCTTCGAAACACAAACCAGTTGACCAACTCTTTTTTATTTGCCCTTAATTAAGATCATCTACAAGATTTCAAATAAAAACAAAATTCATTTTTAAACTCACAACCAGTGTTGCCAGGAGCTGGCGAAAAAAGAAGCTATATTGGCTTCAAAAAAAGGCCAGAAAAAGCTAAACCGCTTTAGAAAAAAAGCTAAAATTTTATAAATTAAGAATTTTGGTTTATATTTATTTTTAAATAAAAAATTAGAAAATATGTTCATAAAATTCATCTGCTTTACTTAAAGGAAGTACTAAAAAGTTAAATACTAGATTAACCATGTCAGAAAATAGACATTGTTGGTTCTATATTTGTCCATTTGTAGTTTAATATATTCTGCCCCTGAGACTTAAGCTTCGTAATTTTATTATCACTTTAATTTTTCACTATCAATATGACATAATATATTTTTTTTTGGTTTTACTACTTTATTATCAACGGGAAAAAAATTGATTTTGCGTAGAGTTTTCATATGGTAATCTTTGTCGTAATTGCTCAATTAGTTTAATTTGTCGTATTATTTTTGTCATAATCTTCACTAATTAAAACGTTCTTTATTTTATCTCTCATTCATCAAACTAGTATGAAAAATGTGTCAAAAACATTAAACAATTTTCAATTGGCGACGATAATGGATCAAATTCCTTGAATTTTAAATCAGAAAACAGCAAATGATTTATTTATTTTTTGTACTTTGTGCAATACTGGTTTTAAAAAAAGATGGTACGCCAAATTATAATCAGTTTATTAATTACTTAAAAGTTTGGCTTTTTAGAATTGCTGGTTTGACGAAATTAAAACAAAATGGGTTTTAACTCGAAGCATAGATCCACAAGACGTTTAACGGCTATTGATCGCCATCGAGTATCACAAGCCTTCAAGAGTTTGTGGGGCTCTTGTCCATTATATAATGATGAATATAATGTGTAATAACAATTTTGTCTTGAAAGAGAATTTGCTAGACATTTAAGCTTTCAGATATAAAATACTCTATTTCATTTTGAACCACTTGATATTGGCAACTGTTATTTGTTCTTTTAATACTGCACAATTCTTGAGTATGTTGAAAAGCTAAATGAAAATCAGTAATGAATTAAAATGAAAATGGTTCACAAATATAAATTTAGCCTTTTTATTTACTCTTTAATCTCGAAATTTTGAGCCTTTTATAATTTCAAAAAAGGCTATTTTGAAATTAAGAAAAGGCTAGAAAAAAGCCACGAAGCTAAAACCAAAATTTCGAGGCTAAAGAGTAAATAAAAAGGCTAAATTTAGCCTCAAAAAGGCTAAACTGGCAACACTGCTCACAACACACAGTTATATTTATTGCAACAATTAAATATTTCTGTATATATAAATGCATACAATTGTATACAGTTTTATATAGTTGTGCTTATAACCTACAAACTCAGACAGCAATTTTTTAACAACAGACACAAACAAGTCATTGCAAAATTGTATAATAAATATACAAATATAAATAATATGACAAAATAAAATAAAGAATAAACAAAAAAAGTCAGTCATAAAGTAGTTTTCCAAACACTTTACATTGCATGTCATGGCAATGGGTTTTTTTTGGTTGGTTGGTTCAAAAGGCAGCACTGAATTGAATATTGAGTACTCTATATTGGGTCCCAGGTGACAGTAGGCTGAATTGATTTATCTTTATATATATAATTCTTCTGTACGTGTGTTAGTAACTAAACTCCTCCTTAACGGCCGGGCCGATTTCGATGAATTTTGTGTGTGTGTTTGAGTGGGTCCCTGGATGGTTTAGATTCACAATTGACATATATAGGTACAATGGGCGTGGTACCTCCCATACAAAGTATGTAGGTGATACAATAACAAAATATATGACAGTACATTCTCATGAAGTTGATTTTTGATAACATACTTAGGTTTTTGCCATAGAGAAATATAGAGCGGAAACTAAAAAGAAATTACTCAAGATAATCTCAGATACGAGTGTTGTGTTTGTTTTCACGTAGTTTTTTTTACTAATACATTCTCACCACTTAGGTTTTTGACAACTGAGTTAGGTGCTTGACAGGAAAGTTTCAGATCTATTTGTATTGCTCTATGGTTTTGGGTCTCAGTTAACTATCCAGTTGTCATTTATTATTCAATATTCTAAACAGTAATTTTGGTCATTGTAAATTTGGTACTCGATTATCCGTTATTTTTACCATCTAAAAACGAAATACTGAATATTTTAGCAACAGCGGATAATGGTTAAGGGCAAAGCTGAACAAGTAGGTCGACTTTTAAAAATACTCTCTCACATACACGGGTACCGCTTGTGTACAGAAAAATGTTAACAAATAAAATGATTTGAAATTGTAACTTTTAATTTTCGATAATATAAGGTCTTACATATTATACACATTATGCTAAATTTTGAAGTTCCTAAAGTACCAAACTTTTATATGAAAAAACAGCGCATTTTTTGGGGGATTTATTTATCAATTCTGGTGGTAACAAAGTCAGTTCTGTTGGGCATTCTGTACAGTTGTATTCTTCTTGACACAAAAGTGTATTCCACAGTCGTAGTGTACTAAATCGTCGATTCGCAAAAATAAAAAATTAATATGCAAATACGTTTTCTTATGCTCTTTTTTTTTTTTTTGTTACTGGGAGAAAGCAAGGGGGAATGTATTGTAATTAGAAATAATTTTACAAAAAAAAAAAAAAAAAACTCCGAGATTGTTACTGGTGAAAATGGCAGTGGAAAGTAGTGTATTTTTAACTTTATTTCTGGGAAAATATCTATATGTAGTGGGTTCTTTGAATTAAAAATAAAATAAAAATTTGCTTTTAATCTTGATGGTTTAAAATTCAGACTTGAATAATAAAAAAAATCGCCTTTAATAAAATGTTGTTAAAATATTTTACAAAATTTAAATAATATCTAGATTTTGGAAAAATTAGATAGAATTTTTATTAATACATTTCTACCAGAGTTCTCACCTGAATTGTAGAACTATATTTTCTTTACGGAATATATCTGTTAATAACATATTCTAAATAAAATTGAATTTGTTGGTACTTTCCTAATTAAAAACTCACATGATGTAAATATTGCTAAAGTCTACTTTCACAAAGACATACTTTACTTACACGTTTTTTGTATCAAAAATCTTATTTCAAAGTTTCTTTTTTAAATAGCTGCTACTCATTATTTTCATTTCCTTGAACTCTTTACGTTGCCAACAAAAAGCAATACTTCTAAAAAAGTTCTAAGGTTTCAAGAAAAAAACTGCAAAATAAAATATAAAAATATATTTTCTTAACAATGGGTTAACGAAATGAAAACGACGTTATTTAAAAGTTTTTTTACTCCAGAATATTGTTTGTATCTGTGTGTGTGTGTGTATATATGTGAGACTGTAATTACAATAATTTTTTGTGGACACGCGCTGCCAAAAGGTTCCAGACAAAATACTTTTAAGCCTGAAAATACTAACGAAAGAAAAAACACAAAAATCGATATGACATTTTTTTTTAACATGCACACTGGTACTTTGTAAGGATTTAAGAAATATTTAAATCAAATTTTCTTTTTTTTTGTGTATAGAATAGTGGGCATTATGGAGAATTGGCTTTTTTCGAACTAATGTTATAGAAAGTTAATAAAGTGAAGAAAAAAGCAAAGGGGTCGGTTTGCATTTAATTTTTGGTTCTGTTTTTAACAAACAAAAACTGCGATGCCTCTTGGCATGCCTGCAGATACACCCAGAGATTTTGGCGAGAATCGAACCCGAAACCCTCAGATTGCTAGCCCAGCACACTATCGATAGTCGATGAGGACACCCGTGTAAGATGGAAAATGATACAATTTAATATTTAATAGCTAATAATAAGTGCACATATACGTATTTTAATATAATCAATTGATTTATTTTAGGTTTATTTAAATACTTCGAACAAATAATAGACTTCTGAAAATTTTATCGCTATTATTCTGCAAATTTCATGAAAAATGTTTGGCAAATCCAACAAGTTTAACAATTAAGTATATATTTTATAAACCCCTTTTGCTGTTTTTCTAGCTTAGTGCAATGAAACAATTTTTAAGTCATAAATATAACTTTATAAACTGTTTTAAAAATGTTAGTATATAATTTATTTTATATAACACACAATAATATTTATATAAACACACAATAATATTTATATAAACTCAAAAAATCCCTTTTTAAATTACTAAGGATACGAGTTAAATGTTGCCTTTTTAATTATTACAAATAAACAAAATAAATGTACAAATTGACCCAATAGGAAAAGGAGCGCGAAAGATGGCAACTATTTTGAATAATAAAAAAATTGCTAAACAGACTGCTTGACTGAAATAATTGGAAACTAAATAAAAACTGTGACCATTTATGAAAATAAACAAACAAAAAACTCAAACAAAAAAATACTGGCGGGTTTGTTCTCACATAGTTTTTTTTAATAACACATTCTCAATACTTAGGCCTTTGACAGAAGAGTTTCCGATCTATGAATAGCAGCACGAACATTAGCTGATGCTGCTGAAATGAAAATTAGCGCCTTATTGGAAATGTTGATCATTTTGACCATAGAGAGTAATACTCATAGAGCGGAAACTAGAAACTAAATAACGATTGTTATTTATGGTTTCGCATAGTTTTTTTTACTAATACATTCTCACCACTTAGGTTTTTGACAACTGAGTTAGGTCTTTGGCAGCAGAGTTTCGGCTCTCTATATATTTCTCTATGATTTTGAATCTTGTAAATATTATTATATATTTAGTTTTGATAGTGCTATTTAAAAAGCAGTTTGTTTAAACTCTGAAAACATTGTAATATTTTTAAGAATGAATTTTGAAAGAATGTAAATGTGATAAATAAGAGAAGACTACTAAAAACGATTCGATTATACATTTTTAATTATCCTAGTATTCAATTGAAGATCTTTTTATATTTTCCTACTGACTACTTTCGCGATGCCATCATACAATGTATTTGTGTACGTATGAAATTACATTTGTATGCTATATGACCATTGTAACAAAATATAGTACTAAGTATTATTTTTGTTTTCATGCTTCACTCCTCTCAATTTTATACTATACTCTGCAGCAGGTTTCTTCTTCCTTTTTTCTGCACTGCATTACATTTTGCAACAACAGTAACAACGACAATGGGGAAAAAAAGAAACTGCAACAATATCAAATATACAGCACATACACAAAGCATTAATAAAATGCTCAGAATACTGCAATTTGTCAGAACAACATTGCTACTAGACTAATAGGCGACGCCATATTGCAATGTTGCACAAACCTAACAACAACAGCAACAATGCGAAGCAGAAATAAAAAACAAAAATAAAATTGTTAAACAAAAGTAGCAAAAACAAGAAACAACATACAAAAATGTATCATATACATATAAATAAATACTATATGCAACATACAAATACACATTAAGGTGGTCGCTAAAAAAAATTTGTTGGGTTTGTTAATCTACAAGTTTAATTCATTCTAAGATTAAACACCGTTTCTCAAAATTTTTAATATTTCTCTAAAAGAAAAAATATTTTATATGAAAAAGTGTAATATTTTTGAAGGACTGAATGAATGACATATTTTTGAATCCAATTGAGATATTGACTAGAAATTTATAAGACCAAAAATTAACTTATCTAAACAAACAAAAATAGTTCGGAATAAATTGTTTCTAATATTTGCAATCCTATTAAAATTCAAATTTTAGTTTTAGAAACTAAATAAATATGTAACATGTAATAAATTTTTTATTTATTAAATCATTTTAAATAACAAAGTTTAAAAATATTGTCAAGGTTCAAAGGGAATCCCGCAATTCCCAAAAATTATATATTTTTACAATTTTGCCCATAGGGTCCACATTTTCTTCGGGCTGAGAAAATACTTTGGAGATATTTTCCAAATCTGCTTTCCGTTTTCTGATCCCAGTTTTGGGTCAAATTTGAAATTTTGATAAAGAATAGGTCAAATTCTGAAGCTCGTAGGGGCCACATATTAGGACATGTTATTTATATCTAAATCTTCTCCGAAAAGATAACTTACAGAAAAAAATGTAATTGTTTATGTTCTTAAAGAAAGTTTTTTTTAATAAAAATGTGTTTCGGCCAAACAACAGCAAAAATCTACTAATTTTGAATTTTTATATTGAAAATCGTTTATTTTTGCTCCGAAATCGTTTGTATATTAATGGTAATTTAGTTGTCCAACAAATAAAAATTTCAGTCCATTTGGTCCAAAAATTGTAAGAGATAAATAACGCAAGCAAAATATAAAAATCTTTGAAATGGTAAACAAAAAAATTGCACGTGTTTAAAAATTTACACGCACACGCAGGTACCTTATTTTGAGCCCACATAGCGCAACTCCTGGAATATTGGTAGGGCCCATTTGAATAACTTAATCTCGAATACTGTTCATGAAATTGACACTTTTTTTTGCTGTCAAGAGGGGAACCCAGCGGCTTAAACTAATTCGGGTACGCTGACTTCAGTGGTGCCAACTCTTTTTTTGGTTAGCTGGTATTTTCGAGATATACCATTATTTCGAATATGGAGGAGGTTGCATAACATATATTCGCGTAACTCAAAAACGGTTTAGTTTATTGAATAAACTGAAAATCCGAAATAAAACTACCTTTACACGTTTTTAATTTTCGCAATTGTTTTAGAAATATAATTTTATTTGGCTGCATTTTCCAATTTTTTATGACGTTTTAAAAAACAAAAAATTCGAAATTTTCCTAAAAAAAATTATATTTCTAATAAGCTAACCCTTTTTGAGTTACGCGAATTTTGGAAATTCTGGTATATCTCGAAAATGCGAGCTAACCTAAAGAAACGGTTGGTACCACTGAATTCAGCGTACCCAATTTAGTTTAATCCACCGGGTGCCCCGCTTGACAGTTTTTTCAAATAGCACAGAGATTTTAATTAATTCATGTTTTTTGCATTTTTAAAAACTGTTCATAAATTTCTCAAAATTTTCGTTGTAAAAAGCAGCATTTACAGTATTATACTTATGAATTTTTTAAGTTTTCGACATTTTGGCGATTTTGAGTCCCTAGATGCAGTTTTTTCGGAATAGTTTGTTTTGCACTTGTTTATCTTAGTCTATAGCTACAATTGTGTCGAAGTCAGGAAAACAAACTTTTAATTACTTTCCGAGATAAAAACATGAAAAATCAAGTGTAAGCCAAAATATGCCTCAAGGATAAGGCATTTTTTTAGCTCACTAAATACATGACGCCATGACAAAAATTTTATAAAAGGTATCCACAAAAAGCTAAACTTTAATTTTAGGTGGAACATCGAAACCATATCGTTATCCTGCATAAAAACAGGACCAACCTAACATTCATATATAACTAGTACATACCTACATATGCAGAAGGATTTATATTGTATGTGTAAAAATGAGAATATACATATGGATATGTATGAAAAATTGTGTGCATGTGGGGCTGTATATGCATGTGTGTGAGTTGTGCACATGTAGCGGATACGTGAACGGAAATATAAATGCGGTTTACGGTTAACAATAAAAACTACATCAACGTCATAGTCCGCAACGTTTTGTTGTAGTTGTTGCCGTTGATGTTGTCGACATCAACCTACTGCTACAACGGTAACAGCAAGAAACACAGTAAAACAATAGCAACACAAAGTCGTATTAGCCTGTAGCATTCCGCCAAGTATGGGTAACGTACTCCTCTTATACACACTTAAACATACGAATGCACATACAAATATTCCTGTTTCAGTTTAAAAAAAGGTTTTAATGTGAGAAGATTAAAATAAGACTCGTAAAAAACTACTGGCCAAAGTACAGGCAAAAAAAAAAAACCAATGCACTCGAACATTCATAGCTACCAAACATTCATTTAAGGCTCCAGTGTTTGCTGAATGTTATAAAAATGTATGTAGGTTTGTATATTTTTAGTTTTGGTTGAGATTGCCAGCTTAAAATCCTTTATTAAGGTGACACATATTTACACAAAGTAGTTATGTGTTTTTTTGCATACGTGCATATAAAACTGTTATTAAAGTTTTAAACAGTACTTCACAGTACGCTCTAAGTGTTGTCATATGTGTAGCAATAAAAAACTATTTACATTAGCGACAATTTCTTAATTCTACATAAGGTATTTATAAAGAGAAGGTTGTCTAAAAATTAATATGATTTTTATTAAATATATATTATTAAAGTAATAAATCTTCATTAACAGAATTCAAAAAATATTTAATGCAAACGATGTTAAAGAGTTTTTTGTACCTCCTGTAAAATTTGTGAAAATGGTCTTAGCAAATTTGCACACTAAGCTAACGATATGTTTATTTTTATTGTAGAACCATTTTGAAACGTTTTATTTTTAACCCTTTAATGCATATTGTTGCCAATTGTCTACATTCCAGTTCCACTTAATTTTAGATGAATATAAGCTTGATACTAATTCAGAAAAATCAAATGGAGTACGAAAAGTTTTAGCTAAAGAAATTCTAAATCAAACTAAAGCTAAAGGAAATATAATAAATAAAAATCAACTAAATATTTGATACTTTATAGAAAAATAAAAGTAAAAATCATGCACTTAAGGGTTAAAATCCCATAATTTCCCTCTTATACACAAAAAAACATTTATTTGTAGATGTTTCTGACTGAAAACATAAGCTTATTTAAGGTAAATTTAAAAAAGTTAAAAATAAATCGAACTGTAACTAAAGGCAGAGCGAACTCTTCTATCCATTTTAAGTATTTTGCTATATAAATAAAGACAATGGCAACTGTTATCAATAAGTAAATTAAAAGATTTTTCAATTTATACACACACCCATAATATTTTCAAGTCAAAGTAATTGTTTATATGTTTGTGGTAACCACAATATGGTAAATTTAAGATTCACATGATTGTCGCAATCATATATATGATTGTAGTAAATAAATATATGTTTATAGCAATCATGTTTATGATGAATCATTATATAATAATATGGTAAATACTTCATCGTAAAAATGGTTGTCAGAAACATATACCTCTTTACTACAATCATGTAAACCGTAACTTTACCATTTTATGGTTACCGCTATCATATAAATAGCTACAGTGATATCTTAATCCGTTCGAATTGTGGATTAATTAAAGTTTTACTGCAACAAAAATCACTACAAAAAGCTCAGTCCAATTCCTCACAATAAAATAAATTAAAAAATTTTGGAATATTAAAATTTTGTGGGATTTATTAAAACAAAAAATGAACTTTTATCATTTAGCATATTCCGAAAGTGTATCCAAAACATTTAAAATCCTAATCCTCAAGTTCCATAGTTTTCATGAATAACAAATACTTGTACATAATGTATATATCCACACTTCAGGAGACTTACAAAACTAGTCTTCTCTTGAAATTTAAAAAAAGATACTTGAACATTTTCATGTAATTTGACTTGAATGTAAATGTAATTATAATTTAAACTTGAAAATTATGTAAATCTTACTTGAATGTTTCCTTTCTACTGGAGAATGCTATTGATATAAAGTGTAATACAACTATAATTCAATAGCTTAACACTGGACTCAAGGCTGGAATTACACTTGTTTTCAGCATGAAGTGGTTACTGCGAGACCAAAAATAAAATAGTAAAAGTATTTCAGAATTTTGTTGTCCTAATCATATTTGTTTAGGTTTAAAAGCGATTATGTCATTTGTCAACCGAGATATTTACAAATAGTTTTCATGAACACACCGATGCACAAACATCGGTAAAGCATCTCAGGTGATTATTGGTCGACTGGAAGACATAAAACAATAACATAACTTTTGAGAATTACAAACACTATGCTGAATGAAAAACGAGGTTGCAAAATCGACAACGATTGGTGTCATATTGACACCAACTGGTATGAATCAGCAACAAAATGTTGTAAATCTCTAACTGAGATTTGTTTTGTTATTTAGAATATAAAAGAATACATACAAGTGAAGGAATTACACAACTCCAAATCCAAAAACTGAGCGTTGACAAATCGCCAACGGCCGGTATCAAATCGACAAACGAAAGTGTCAAATTGAAAACGAAATGTTGAGAAATCAATTGCGTATGGTGTCAAATCTGCGACGTTATGGTGTCATTTCATCATTGTCAAATTAACAACGATTTCATGTACGATTTGCGCATATACGGGGTTGATACACTATTGACGCCGAATAGAGTCAAACCATACACTATTTTTGCACTGGGTGTTTGAATCAATAAAAATGCGTTTATTGTTTAATATCATTAAAAATATTACTCATACCACCCGTAGTCGTAAAGTTAAATAGTTCAATCTTTGACATTTCTAGAGTAGCATAATTTTGTAAGCGTTTGTGCTGATATTTATAATACCAAAAACTGGTTCTACATTGGACCGAATAACCGAAAGATAGTTTCGATATCGAAGTTATAATAAATTTCTTGCTCGAAATCAAATGCCATCATTTCAAGTTAAAACATTACAATAAATTTTACTCGATATCGAATGCTTTATTTTATACAAAAAGCGCCTGGTTGTATTGCTGTTCATCTGGACATAGTTATCAAACTACATAATTTAAAGATAAAGGTATCTTATTAGTGCACAAACTGCACCTAAGTATTATTAAGTATCGACCTTTCAATAATAAAATTCACAAACAAAAATATCAGGAATGTAAGTTAATTAATGGCCATAGCTTCATTGTGAACCCTTAAAAAATGCATTGAAATATAAAATATCAGCATTTCCGCTATCTCCTCTGTTCGGAGCTTTTAATTAAATAACAAATTTAAAAAGTTGTAATACAAAAACTTCTACACCCTTACAATTCTTAACTAACTAGTCTAGTAGGTATAATAAAAAAAATTAATTTCTCAATTATATTCTCGTTAATGTTAATGAATTAGTTTTTTTTTCAGCATGAACTTAAAGCTCATATACTACATTTAAACATCAATCTATAGAAACTAATTAAACTTGATGAATACAATTAAGAACATGCTTTCCAATCTCAACTGCTCATAACGATTTAGATGGTGGTGGCTGTTAAGAAAACAAGAAAATAATATATAAAAAAAAAACTAAATGCATAAAAAACCAACGTAATATGATATTTTAATTTCTACAAAACACGCATGTAAATCAAATAATCTTAGGTTGATTGGGTAGGGGGGTTATACAAAGAAAGCAACGAATTGTAAAACCTGAACATTTTGCCAAGTATTTAAATTACTTTCATTTCCCCAAACAAGGGAATTGAAATAAGTAACTGGCAAATGATTTGTGCACGCAAAATTTTTTGTTAAAGTAGACATATAAAAAAAAAACAAAAATTATGTCATTTAGCTAAATATATTGATGTTAACACTTTTAATTAACTGATATTTTTTTTTTGAAGTTAAATAGGTTTTAAATATAAATTAATTTATTTGTATTTGTTTTTTTATTTTTAGTGCCACCCGAAAGACCTATAATTTATAAGCCAAATCGTCATGAAAAAACGAGTAATGTGGAATCATTTAATGAGGCAACTGACATCGTTTTAATATGTGAGGTTTCAGGTGGTAAGTTGATATTGATGGAATTAGAAACTAACTAATTTCTATTTACATATGATTTTATTATTTTTTTTTAATTTTATTTTTTTTAAAAAATTGTTAAATATACAAATTTATTTATATTGTATAATTTTGTTTGTTTTTTTGTTTTTTTTTTTCGTTGTTGGTTATGTGCCTTATTTTAATTAACAATTTATTTAAATTTAAATGTTATTTTGTGGCTTATAAATTGAATGCCATATTTAAATGCAATTTTAATTGTAAGTTTTAATTTACCAGAAATATGACCACAATATTGGTTTATTTTTATAGTTATGCATAGTTGTTTATATGTAACTTATTCGATCCAATTCCTATGCACATACAAATATTATAACATATATAGTTTAACTATCTACAAAATATCCATACAGTTTGTTTAAATCTATTTTATTTTGTTTATCTATGTGATAAACAAAATACACATAGATTTTTTGCCCAGTTAGACAAAAAACAAAAACACAAACTAAAATTTAATTAAAATTGTGCCAATAAAACTAAAAAAAAATTGTTCAATAATACTCGGCATAAAAACAAAGTAATACGTTTAGACAATTTTATTATGTTTTTTCATAAACATTTTTTTCTATGAAAATTCAATTTTGATGGCAGACTTTTAATTGAAACATAACAAATTTTATTTTTTGGCGACGTGCAGGGCTGATTTTTAAAAAAATAGAAGTTTTTAAATTGTATGTACTTTAGATTATAATAAAGATAAAGGAATAATATTACTTTAAACTATGAAGATATTATTTTAGTGTATCCTAAACTATCATATGTGGGAAACTGGAATTTATAATGACCAAGAGTATGGTGCATAATTCAAACGAATCGATTCAGATTCAGTTTTTAAGAGCATTTAGCGAGTTAGAGATAAGCTCACTTTTATACCCTACACCACCATAGTGGTGAGGGTATATTGTGTTTGTGCAGTATTTGTAGCGTCTAACATCCACCTTAAGAATCGACCAAGAATCGACTCAGAATCAATCTGATGCATCGCGATGTCCGCCTGTCTGTCTGGCTGGCTGGTTGTCCATGTAAAACTTATGCGCAAAGTACAGGTCGAAATTTTGAAGATATTTCAATAAAATTTGATACGCATATTTTTTTCAGCCCAAGGACAAAGAGTATTGAAACTGGCTGCAATCGGTCCATTATTGCACCTAGCTCCCATACATATGTCCTCCCGAAATTGGACTTTGTCGGTCATAAAAGTTTAATTTATATAGGTATCTACACAAATTTTGGTCAGAATAAGTTTTATATATACAGAATTCATGTTAACAAATTTTGTTATGATCGGTCCATAATTAGTCATAGCTGCCTTATAAGACTGGCTTACGAAAAACAATTTAACGTGCATAAGTTTCCTAAAAATTTTGGTATATACATTAAATTCAACATAAGTAACTTTCATATACATAAATCACACGACCTAAGTTCATGGTGATCTGTCCATAATTAATCATAGCTCTCATATAAGGCCCACTTCCGAAAATCACAGCGCAACACGAAAAAAATAAACATATACAGACACCATTACGTGATAAAAGACCCCAAAAAAAGACCCGTGTCTTCCAGTTTTTATGGCCTCCCAAAAATGTTCGGCCTCGGTGTCATTTTTGTGAAAAAGTGATCATTTTATCAGAGTGATATCTTGCAAAGAGTTCAGAATTTTGATTTACTCTCTGAAGCAAGGTTGTAGCCCTTGTCATAAAGAACAAAAATTGTGAACATATAAAATCAAAAAAACTTCATCTTCCAGATCAAAATGGCAAAAAACTTTAAAAAATTCTAAATAAATTTAAATAATTTTTTAAAGGCGCCTAAAAGTATGCTTTAGTTTATAATAATTTAATAGTTTATGGCCCAAAACACATTCCTTTAGTTTTTTCTTACTAACTTATATTGACATACCTAAATGGTGTTAAGAATCATTCCTGGGAAGTGCATGTCCTTAGTGGTGTCCCTATATGGTTATATTTCCATGACTCAAAAAATTACACACAGTGTAAGTTATTGAAATTTTAAAGGAAAAATGTTTTCCCTCATTTACTTAGTCTAGGGTATTATCGTGCTTGACCAACCACTTGTTAATTTAAGATCCTAGCTTAGTGATAAAGAAAACATAATTTATTTTAAATGTTGATGAATTGTAAACTATCTTGTTGACAATCTTAAACTAACAGTGTTGTATTTAAGGTTTTATATTAATAGTTTTCGATTTTGGGAGCGAAATTTCCCTTTCAAGGCACGGATAGAGGACCTACATTAGTATAAATATGTGGTAATTTTAAAGACCAATCGTGTGATACAAAATCAGTAAAACAGAATTCCATTATTTATTGCAACTTGTATAAAGAATGCAGAATATTAGTTAAATAAATTTTCAACAACAATTTTACTTAAAAAGTAACTCAATACTTTAGTTTACAATAAAAATGTCTAAATCAAAATTTACTTTAGAAATTACTACACAATTTCATCTTTATTTTAAGTAATTTTAATATGCCTTTAAGAAACGTATTGCTGTCACTAAAAAATCTCAACGCAAAACAAACTTTAAGCTGTATCTTCAAGTACTATGGCAGACAACTTTAAACTCCTTCATATTTTACTGACCAAATTTTTTTGAAACATTTTTTTTTTCTGAAGAGCCGTAAAGGACATTTTAGCATACAATAGTATGAACTAAACAATTTTATTTACTTTTTGTTCTTTTGTGTTACATGATTTAAAAAGAAACATAAATAATGTTGCTGCCAAAATCAAGAAGCTACACAAACTGTTGAACTTAACTAACCTAGATGAACTGAAAACAAATAGTTGTCAGTTTTCATGTCCTGGCTTTGCTCTATTATTTGTTTCTTTTCGATTTTTTTTGTTCTGTAAAAAAATAGTAAATGATGTTTATTTCAGTGTTTACGAAATGAACAATCTTTTCTGAGTTCTTGTTTTTTTTGTTTTTGCTTATAAACTAAATACAGACATACATATATTTTTGGAATGATTTCTATTGTTTATTGCTTTAGTTCATTTTTTATTTTAGTTTATTTTTTTGGAAATGTTTCTCAGCTCTTGTTATCTTAATTTAGTGTATACACAAACAAATTGTGTATCGTTTTTATTTTTTAGCTTTTTTGTTCAAAACTCTAAATACATCAAACTTGTACATCTATAAATATATACATACATATTCATCTGTGTTTTTATTTTCTCTTTCTCTTTGTTTTTTTTTGTATTTCTTGTCTATGTTCTTTTACAGGACGTCCACGTCCCAATGTTACATGGTATTTGGATAATACGGTGATTGATGAATCATTTGAACATCGGCCGGACGGTAAGACTGTTAACCACTTGTCATATCCAAATATTGGACGACAACATTTGAATGCCAGATTAGTTTGTATGGCAAGCAATACGAATTTAACTCCACCAAACAGCAAAGTGGTCATACTGGATGTCAATTGTAAGTATCGATTTGTGGTATTTTATGTTTTATGATGTAACAAGCTCTTCTCGTTATTTGTAGTAGATATTGTAAATACATATGTATATGTATCTATCGTTTTATGACTATGTATATTCACATTTGGGTATAGATGCCCAAATGCCTCTATTAGTTTAACTCAAATTCCTTTTTTTTTATTTGACCATAAGTAAAATCTATTGCTATAGTAATGGACGTTAGTAAAAATTGGAATTGACAGATATTTTGTTGCCGTACTGGTTAGTTAAATCAGGTATATTGTGTGGCAGTTCTTTGAAAAAGTAAATTGTTTTATTGGAAACGTTTAGAAACAAAATAAACATTAAATTTGGCAAATGAGAAAATATATTATATCACTATTCAGTTGAAAGAGAGCAACAAAAAAATATTTTTTTTAATTTTGCAAAGTAATACTTTAGCTAATATATGAGCAAAATTTAATACTGATGATAATAAATAATAAAACAAGAAATGAAGAAAACGTTTTTTGAATAGTTTGCTCTTAAACTGTCTGGTTTTTTAACTAGTTCACTCACTAATATATGGAAATGACCTTATTCTACAGAAATGGTTTTCCATATTCCAAGAATTACATTTTATAAATAATAAGAGCCATATTCATAAACAAATTTTAAATTTAAATAACGTTTTAAAATCAAATTTTGTATGGAATTTTTGCTTTAAAACATTGTTTAAATTTAAAATTTGTTTATGAATATGCACGCAGAGAAAAAATATAGTTGGGCATGGTTACTGTAACCATTTCAATATTGTTACAAGTTTTTTAACTATATTATGGTCACAGTAACCATTTACATGAACAAATATATGTTTGTGACAACCATTCATATGATGAAGGACTTATCCTATTATGTTGCTCTCGGCTTAAGGCTTATCATAATCTGAGAACAACATATTATGATAAAATTATTCATCATAGATATATTATAGAGCATAGATCATGGTATTGGAGTGCCCCCTTAAAAACTAGTCTAAAGGTGTCAAATCACACGAACGACATGGCCAATTCATAGGTCAATTTCTTGATATAATTCGGTAACCAAGCGTTTGGCTCAACAAAGTGATGCTTTGTAATGATATAGGGAATAATAAAAACAAGAATAATTTGTCTGTAACTTCCGCCATTCACAGTAATGTTGGCATCGGTTTCGGATTTAAAGACAAATGGGTTGATGACGCTTTCGGCATGTAAACTGTATACGTATAATTCTCTACATAATATTTTTGTTAATTCAAAAGAGACAAAAAATATTAATAGGGGAAATTGAAGTAAAAATAAAAAATCAGTTTCTTTCTTGTTCAAAAGTGCTTTCACTACTTCAGTAATATAAATTTCGGCCCATTCTGTTCCCGATACTAATACTTTTTTATTTCTCGATATGATATTAAAAAGAATACAAAGATCGCTCAGTGGTACTAAGGACTCACAAACGACATTTATTAATACTTAGGTTACACTATAAATGAAGGTTATTTACATATATCATATTATAATGGATGTAGGATTAATTTTTGAATGAATTAATTCTTTCAAAACCTTTTTGCGAACACAGAATCTTGTTATACTTATATAAAGAGTGAGCCAGAAAAAACTTATGCTTGTATTAAGTTAAATAAAACTTAAACCGTTCAATATAAAAATTCTCAAAAATACGCAAATTTATTCAAATAATGTACAAATTAATTTACCCTTGGAGGTATAACCAGGTCTGTGCAGACCTTTTGCATATAAAAGTGTGTATAACTTTATTGTTTTTCGTGTTAGTGAAAAATCCTTTCATGACTTCCTGGAGCAACATTCTCCGGACAAAATGAGCAAAAAATCGAATCGATTGTGGATCCTGGTTCGGCTTAATCCAGATTTTCAAATATTTTAGTTCAAAAGTCATAACCAGGTCAGTGCAGACCTATGAATAATTTTTATTTATTATGTAGGGGGATTCACACATTAATAATGCATGTGCATAATTGTGGTTTCATTGCATTGCAAAAAGCCGGTTTGTTTACAGCATTCACATGTCTGGTATTTGTGCCTTGAATGCCAAACAAACAAATTTAAACATACTTTTAGGAGATCTGACTATGTATTTGCACACAAATCCCATATAGGTCTGAACATACCTGGTTATACCCTTTGGCGCCAAAATAAACTTTAAAAAATTGGTTATTACTCGGTGTTTAAAAATGTATCCACATTTTCCGGAAATTCTCCCATTAAAGATTTTATAGTTGCTTCCGTTATCTTTTTAGACGAGTTGGTTTACTTATGCTTCAAATCGGACATGTCCTGGGATACCTTTCCAGTGTTCTCTAATTCTTTTTGAAGCCTAATATGCTTCCACATGCCGAAGTTCTGGTCAGTTGGGTGGATTTGTCTCCCGTTGTACAAAATGTTCATTATTGTTTTAATACCACTTAAGGGCCTTTTTTCCATGATGCCAAATCGAGCCAGAAATATGCGCTATTTTAAGAAAAGTAAAAGCCGTTTTTGTAAACACTCCGTAATATATTGCTGTGTTTATCTTGCCTGATGTCACAAATGATTGCCTTCTTTTGCCACAACTGCAAATGACATGCCATACAAGAAAATTTTTATGGAATTTTGTTAGTTTATTTGTCCGATATTATTCTTGAACATTACCTCGTTCTTCAGCCACATACAAATCTTGACCCGGAAGTTGTGAAAAGTCATCAGATTCATCATCTATGAAATTTTTTTTATAAAAATTGACCTAAATTTTTCTTTCTTTTGCTTCTAAGTTCTTTACCACAAAAGAATTAGAGCTTTTGTGATTGAAGTGTCCGGTGCTCTTCTAAAAAAATGTTCGAATTCTTTTGCCTTACCAATATCTGTTAGTCCTATGTTTCTTCCTGATCCAGGATTTCTTTCAACGATCAAGTTTTCCTTATAATGTTTAATAGCTTTTGAGGCAGTGTAAAGATAAACTTTCAGATCTTTTGCTATTTTGTTGAAAGTTAATTTTTTTGAAAAGTTTTAATTCTTTTCTCGCTGCCCATTTTGAGCGAAATAACAATTGAAAAAAAATGATTTAGAAAAACTATTATCTGACATTTTTTTAAACGATAAGTTAATTAAAAAAAATAATAATTTGTTGGACTAACGATAAGTTTTTGGCTGGAATAGTGTGTGTAAGTTTTATCTGACTCACTCTTTATGTATACACTTATACAGACAAAAACTCTGTAACACTCATATTTGGCCTAAAAAATAAATAAATACATTTGTTTATTCCCATGTTTTTTACCTAAAAAACTATCTATTTGTATTCAAATAAATATTACGCTTTAATCAATTTTTACTGAAAAAACATTCTGCCACATTTCATGTTGTTTTAATAAAATTTTTATCATTCTGCGAATTTTATTCGTTTCATACACTGTTTGCCAATTTATAAAATTCTGGGAAAGAAAAGTGTTATCCTATTAAGGTATTTATGTATGTGGTATATGTATGGTACTTGCATAAATTGCAGCTTACTGTTGCATATCATATTATGGTTTTCAGTATACATATTTTATTTTAAATGGTATTTTATACGCTTCAGGTGTCCATTGACCTTTATATATTTTTTGCCACCCTTTATCAATAATTCGATTCTCCTTAAATAGCGTGATATTTAAGCTTCTTTCGAATGAGTTTTGCAACATGTAACTGTGTAGGTGAATGTGTTTAATGAGATCTATTATTAATGACTATCAGTGGCTGTTGGTTGCACTGCGTGTTGGTGTTAAAGTTTAAGTGTCAACAATATAAAATATGTTCGTGTTTAGATAAATTTAAGTATTGTCAGTGCAATGTGGAACTAGTATTAAAATTTATTTTGAAATTACTAAACTATTTTATTTTCGATTTTTTTTATTATCTAAAGCTTTAAGTAGGCTAGACAAATAAAATAGCTTTTGAAATAATTTAAGCACACACTCTAAAAAATGCATGTAAATTTACTACTATAAAGTAAGTAAGTTTTCATGTTCATCAGAATCAGTTACATATTTTTATCTGCAAAAATACATACAAAATGTAGTAAATTTAATTTGGAAGACTCAAACTAAAACAATAGAGAGCTTTAAAGCAAAAATTATATATTTTTCATTAAATACTTTAACATTTTGCTATGTCAATTTTCCCAGTACAAATTGCCTAATTGCCTAACCATTACTAAGATAAGTGTAACAATTTTGTTAACAAAAGACCTGTTACTATTTAAACAAAATTACCCCTTAAAGAAAAACTCTTAAATAAACATAATTAAAACCAAATTTTCCTTATTTTTTTTTCTGTTCCAGTAAAACCAATAGCCGTTCATATAATGACCAAGGATAGATTTGTATCAGCTGATCGCACTTATGATATTGAATGCAAATCATCTGGTTCAAAACCACAAGCCGTTATATCCTGGTGGAAGGGTAATAAACAACTGAAAAAACTAACAAAAAATGTAAGTCAACGTCACATTTTATAAACATGACATTAAAAAGGCCATACGTGTATACAAAAATAAATGAACGAAAAAAAGTCCTAGGAAAAAAGTTTTTTTTTTTTTTCATACACATATATGAACACTAACAAAAATTCTATAAAATCGATATGACCCACATTTACAAAATACTAAATACAAGTGACACATGAATACCAGACACACATACTGTCATACTACATACATATAAATAATATTACTACCAATACCGTCACAGCTAACTATGCCAAGTATGACATGGTTTAAATGAAATATTTGTAACATTTCCGTCTACATTTCTTTGCCGGATTGTTTTTATAAAGTCAGATTTTTAAAGGAATTTAATAAAGTTTTGGAATTTTGTATATTTTTGTGTGCATTTCATTTATAATTATATCTGCCCTATTCGTGAAAACCCATGTAGGCCACAAATAACTTACAAACATGACTGATACATTAATATATCGGTAATATTTCCGGCTTGGCTGAGATATTAGATATAATCGGGATTACCTTGATGTTTGGTGTATTCTTTATCTATAACTGGATTACTAAGTCATTAATAAATACAATATGGATATCTAATGATAGATATTTCAGAATCCATTGCAACGATGTGTATAAGGCTAGTAAGTTGGCCCTACAATGTTTCAAAATCGGGAAAAATATTTTTTAATTCGAATTTTTTTCACCAAAAAAATAGTATGGTCGTAAATTTTTTTTCACTAATAAATTAAAAAAAAAAAAATCGAAAAAAAATAAAAAATAATTTCGAAAAAAAAATTAGTTTATCTAAAATATTTAAAATTTGTATTTTAAAGCATAATTTGGTGAAGGGTTCGGCACAACCTAATATAGCTCTCTTAGTTGTTTTTATATATGATTAATTAGATGTTTAAGAAAAAATTATAATGAAAGTTAAAGAACATATTTAGGAAATGGTTAAAATTTTTAAAAATAAATAATTTTTACGATATTCAGTCCAAGGAAATGGTAAAAATTGTGTATGACTTAAAAATGCGGGATTTGATCCCAAATCAATTTTTTTTTTCAAATCAATTGTTTTTCGATGAAACATTATAATTAATTTTTGTTTCACTTGAAAAAGTATAAAAAAGTAAATTTTGAACACATTTTATTTATTTTAATAATTTAGATAAAAAAACTTTACACAATTGATTCATAGTTTTAAGGCAAAAATGCATGTTTCTAATCAGAATCAGAATTATAAGAACAAACAGCGTCTTCTTGTATATTTTGTTCTAAAAGTAAGTTTTGGACGTCATTATCTACTACTATTTGGTTTCGGGAATATAAAAAAGGGCGTTTAGAGATCGAGGAAATAAGAGGATCAGAAGAAAAGAGAAGTGAATGCATCAAATCTTCCATTGTGTTTTTTCTTGAATTTTTTAGTGTATGTTGTTCTCTAAAATTCCTTAGAGCTTTATTTCTCGATTCCTGCGCTTCTTCAGACATCATTCCTATTGGAGAGATACGTGTTTTATAATATCGACACCATGAATTAAAATTTTGTGCACGGAAGACGGCATATAAAACCATGGATATAGCGCAACATATATTTCTGCTGTTTGCATACAATACATTTGAAATGCATTTGTATTAACTTTATACCCACACGACATAGTTCGTAAAATTACACTATTAATTCTTATTAATTCTAACATTGACTCCAGTCAAAATAGCAGCTAAATTTGTCTCTTGAAAAAATCTTCTTGCTGTGTTACCGTTATTAGTATTTTCTGACCCAGGCCTAGGAATTTCAACTAATAAAGACATTCTATTGTCTTTGTCACAACCACGAATTTGCCAATTTTTTATAGGCAATCGGTAACATATATTATCGCGATGGATCATATTCATCATAAGATTTGGTTAGGAATCGATGTGCTTCATCCGTTCAAAGAAACCTGATTGAAATATATAGTACTCTCTTTTTTTCAAATTAAAGAAGTAAAGCTAAACGTCCCTGTTGTTACAAAATTCGACATTTTGGAAGCAAAACAACCTTTGTTGTTTACACTATAATGTTAAATAACTAAGTGAGGATAAATGACAGATATGACATATAAGTTATTAAAAACAAAAACCTCGTTCAAAAGATACGCTTCACTTAAGAACAGAGTATCCGACATTGCATTCTTTCTTTGCCTCAAAAGATGAGCACTTCTTTTAGCTCGGAATCCATATGTTGCCAGAAATATAAGAAAATATCATAGCTATCAATGGACAATACTTTGAATAAATTTATATTGTACAAATGTTTCAAAATATAAGCTAAAAATTTGAAAAAGTAGTTTAAAAACTTTTCTCATATTTATGATGTTTAGTAAAAGAAATTTTTTTAAAATTTGTGAAAGTTCTGAATTTAATTTGAAAGTAAATTTTTAATTAGGCTTAAGTTCATTTTTATTATAATTTATTTGTAATAATTCAAATAAATTATAATAAAAATGAACTTAAGCCTAATTAAAAATTTACTTTCAAATTATATATATAAAAAAAGTTCGAATAATTACCAAAGTTCTGAATTTAATTTACTTGAAAAATAGTAGTTTTTTAAAATGTTTAAACAATTTTATTTTTTGATACAGTGACCTCTCGAAAACACAGAATAATTTTTATCAAAGATGTTCACGTTTTCAAATTTGTTCATGTAAAAATAAAAAAGTAGATATTGGTTGAAAGCACTATAAAGTAAACATAAAATATGAATTATGATGCTAGGATTTCCCAAATTTCAAAATTACATGATTTTACAATTTTTTAAAAATATCTCAAAATCACTGAAAATATCTCAGAATCACTGCAAAAAAAAACGTTATTTTACTTTATATACAGATTTTTACATAATTTGAAAAATAGTAGTATTTTAAGTACTTTTTTAAAAGATCTTTTTTTTTACATATATTACTTAATTTGCCAAATAGCCTGTTTTCGATTTTTATCTAAAACAAATCATTAAAAATATTAAAAGCATTATGTTTGATTTATTTGAAAATGGTAATCTTTAAAGTAGTGTTATAAAATAATGTATCAAAATTTAATTTTGGATACTTTCAGCTAACAAGCTAATTTTTTTGGCAACGCTTTCACAAATTTAAAATCGTGCGCAAATTTCGGCACACTATTCAAATGAAATTATTCTTTTACAAATCTGCATTAAAATAGTTTATGCCTTCCCTTTTTAAACACTTTGTGGCCTTTCGATAGTTATTTTTGTAAAGCTTAATTATACTGCATCATGAAAATTTGTTTGACTTAATTTCGTAATTTTTTTACTTTAAACAGTTTTGTCTTTTTACCGCAATTTTTTTTCAACATTTTATCTTTATCTACTTACAGTTTAATGAACCCGACAATCAATCTTTGAGTATATTAACATTCACGCCTACTCGTGAAGATGATGGTAAATATTTAACATGTCGAGCGGAAAATCAATTTATTGAGGGCAGTGCTATCGAGGATAAATGGCGTCTGGTTGTACACTGTAAGTAAAAACACAAAAAAATAAATTATAACAGAGACCAATAAAAACAAATAAAAATAATATGAAAAAAAAGAAACCTGAAGAAACAAAAAAAAGGAACTGGAAATTATATAGAAAAGACATTTTACTTAATTTATATTGCAGAGTAGACCACATAAGTCGGTTAAACGTTGTAGAAGAATATAAATTAACATAAATAAATTTACACTTTAGGAAGGGCTCTGGTCTTTTTTTTTGTGTATAAACATAGATTTTTATTTGGTTTGGTTTGTAAGGCTCTAGAGAGTTAATGGTCTTTGGATGTACATCACAGTATGTAAACTAAACTAACAAGTAAAAGACACAAAATTGTGGTAATGGATGGTGGAACAGTGAGCTGGCTGGCTGTTTGCTGTTGTATGTGGTAGATGGAAAAGCAAAAACAAAAAATAAAAATTGCAAAAAAAAAAAAAAAATATGAAGCACTCACGCTATTTGAGGTTAAATGTTTGTAGTTGTTATTTACTTGACAATGGCCTGGGCCCATATTCAATTTAATTCAATTGCAAAGCTTTTGTAAATGCCTTTAATGATATTGTTTTTGTAGTTTCTGTATTTTTTGTTTGTTGTTATTTGCTTTTGTTGTCCTGTTGTGCTGACTTAACTGGAGTTTCATTTATGTATGTCTGTATGCACTAGAGTGGTCCTTATTTTTCACTTTTTTTTTTGAATTTGCGTTGCTTCCAAGGTCTCAATTTATTCTCGGTCTTCTAACATCCAAATTTTGAAAAAACTGAACAAAATCGGATAACGCTGGGGGCATAGAATAAACGCATAGAACGGAAGGAGAGAGCAATAAAAAATTACTATTTTAAATTTCTAGTACACAGTTAACCCTGTTATATCTATGGTCAAAATTGTCCCAGACAAAAATGTATGTTGATAAAATATTACTACTTTGACGGAAATAATTTAAACTTTAAATAAATTCTGCAACCTCTACACGTTAAACGATTTTGCCTAAATTTCCAGCATTTGCTGTTAAGATGACGGAGAACAATATTAGAAATTGGCAGCAACAAAATTCTAAATAGTCCAAAACAAATGCCACCCTAGTGAACACACTCAAACACAAATAAAAAGAGCTGTGATTAGAAATGAAATTGGCCAAGTTTCTAATAAAAATAAATTACACAGCCAGTTTTTTTCTATACTCTTCTGCTGGTCTTCTTTGTTTGGTTTTGCATGTTCATATGTACGTGTATTTCATTGAGAAGACCATTGTTTTAGAACATGAATGTAAATGCTTTCGTTGTTATTGTTGTTTATATAAAAAAAAAATAAAAAAAATGGGAACATTTGGTTCGGAGAAGTCCAACCAAGATTAAGGAATGTTTAATCACAAGGGATTACAATTATAGTTTTGTTAAAAGTTGAAAGGAAAGTGTTATTTCCTGTTGATGTTTGAAATGGTTAGCTAAATTACATGGCTTAATTTAGAAGTTCCAATTTAATGTATTTGAAAGATATAGTCTCCTGTTTAGTAAATATTCAGTAAATTGTTTTGTAAATACAGTTAACCCATTAACGCCGAATAGGTAGCAAAATACGCAAAAATAGAGCAATTTGAGAAAAATTCTAGAAAAATCTAGGAGAGCGATATTAAAAATCTTCTTTTGGATAAATTTAAAGTAAGAATCGAACTACCTAAAATAAGTTTTTCCTTAATATTAGGTCATTCCTTAATGAGGAACTAGTGGGCCAAAGTTGAGCAATTTTACAAAATCATAAAATTCGAAAATAAGTGGCTCTAGAAAACGAGGGAAGTGGAAGTCCCCAATGCCCTCCTTGCGTCTAGTAGTCTTGGATGTCCTCTATCAGGAAAAAAATAACCAAGTGATTCGGCCCACTTTCCTAAGCTACAAGTACGATTTTGTGGATTGGGTATAAAAATACCCAGTTCGGCATATGTGGGTTCTAAAACATATGAAATATGACTTTAATTTTTCAAGAAAAATTTGTTTTTTTTAGAAAATCATAACAAAAAACATCTAAGAATACATGATTATATAAAATATTTAGATGGTGAAAGGTTGACACAACCTAACTGAAATTTTTTCGACCATGAAATATTGATGCCAAACCAGTTCTTTTTTAATGATGGTGAATACCACAATTATCTTATGTTGAATAAAATGGTAGTTATGTTATGGGGTTGTTAAACTCCTCAGTTCGACGTTGCAGTCCTTAACAAGCAATCTCACCTACCACTAGCCAAAGCAATAATTAGGTGACTAGTTATTTTAACATAGGTTTGTCCTAGGAGGCAAGCAATCTCACCTTCCACTAGCCACAGCAATAATTAGGTAACTAGTTATTTTAACATAGGCATGTCCTAGGAGGCAGTGAATTGAGTCTTTGGAGGCAGTAACAACAGTTTGTCGATTACAAATTGACAATTTACTCTGAACTGCTGTGTAGTGTTAAAACTTTTCTGTCGTTTGTTTGTGTACGTTTATGTTATATTTCTTATCATTATTTTTCCATTCCTCCTCAATTTGCGCGGATCCAGGTCAACCATTTGGGGGAGAATTTAAAATTTGTTCTACATTTTTCTCCTTTTTTATATGAAAAATTTTCAGTTTTTGGGGGAGGGGAATAAATATGTTTAAAATGCAAATAAAATCTGTTTAATATGATTTCAGTGGGACATTATATGACTACTTTTTGACATTTTTTGATGGCTTTGGATCATAATATGCTTGCTTACAACTAGATCACAATATGATACTAATAATAATCATAATATGTTTGGACTACAATCACAAATCTTATTATAATATGTTGCTCCGCGTGTACATGAAACATGCATATAATTTTCGGTAGGATGAAAGTGCTATAAGTTTTAAGAGAATTAGATGGTATGACTTTGTAAGAGAATGTCCGTAAGGGAATCACTAATGATGACCGTAAGCTAGATGTTCTTTTATTTGTTTGTTTGATTTAACAAACACAACCTACATATACTTTTGGCCTGTCTATAGAAACACCCAGAGTCTTTGACGGGAATCGAACTCGGAACCCGCAACATCTAGTATATTGTTGGGTATTTTAACCCATGTTTGGCCACCTCTGAGTTGTGCTTCGATGCCTACAAACTCTATTTATAAAGGCTCATTCAATAAATGTTCTTTTCTTCTTTTTTATAGATATTAGTTTTATACTATTGTTCTAAAGACAGTACATATAGCTGTAGTATGCTGTATGTATGCGTTTATTCCATGTTTTATTCTATTTTTATAATAAAACAACAATTTAAATTTCCATTAAATACATTAGAATGTGAATATTATGTAGCTATATGTGTACTTCATGTACCTAAGTGTGTGGAGGTACAATATTGTTGGAATTCAACAAAACAACAACAACAAAAAAGTAGCAACAACTACTTGTTAATTTTGGTGTTGAAATGTTCCTGTTAACTGTCCTCAATATTAAATGGTTGTAGTTCGAGTTACATGTTTAAAGCTGGTTCGTTTCGTACTTAACAAATGCAGCCGTAGTTTTGGTCCTGTGCTGACAATTTATTTTAATGCCACCTACATATTTGTGTATGCCTATTTACTATTGTTTTAAAGTGGTACACACACATTTTGTACTCACATTTTAAAAATAACCCAGTAAGCTGAAAGCATCTCCTATTAGTTTTATAGATCTCAAAAACATCATCTAAATTTGAAGTTATTCTGAATAATCTATTTTTCGTAGATTTTTAATTATTTTAATTAAATATTAGAGAAATAGAGATTTTCAGACATAACTATTTATATTCAAACAATAGTATTTAAACGTGTTTTTGGGAAAATAAGCAACTCTTTGAAGTAGTTTGTCGATAACCAAATTGAAATGGCTTGTGCGAGTTTCTTTTACCCAGCTCAAAATAGATGGGGGTATATTGAATTTTACATTCTGTAAAAAAATTAAATATTTGTCGCACGGTGGCTCATATCTCAATTTCATCGGAAAAAAGTCCAACTTTTTGTTAACTCCGATTTCAAAAATTTTAATGCCATTCAATAGTAAACACATTGAAACTAAGGTAGCCAAAAAATTAGATAAAAATATTGTCAATTGTGTGCGTGGCATGCTGTTAAAGTCAAATATTTTATGTCATTTTATAAAAATGAGATTTTTGTAAATTTGATCAGAAGTAAATTATCATTACTCGCAAACTGTTATAGATAATTGGATGATTTTTCTTTTGTTATGTTGATAGGATAATAGTCTTTAAGAGCTGATATGATTTGTCATTGTACCGTTTATACCTGATGTGTTATTAATTTTTTTCTCAGGTACTATATTTTAGCCAAATTTGAATTTCAGTGGAGTAAAAGTGCTTAGAGTCAAAAGGGGTTAAACAAATTTTACAACCAGAATAAAGTCCAAAGTGTCCTCTTTAAGCCTATATATACTTGTTGAACTGTTTGTTGAACACTTTTTTCATTTGAATGAAATTACTCCCAAATTTTTGTTTTTTTATTTTTTTATTTTTATTTTATTTGTTCATATGACTGGCGCAAAGTACAAGTCGCAATTTTGAAGATATTGCGATAAAATTTGGTACATACATTTTTTTTCGGCCCGAGGACGAAGTCTATTGAAAAATACTGAAATCGGTCCACTATTTCACCTAGCACCCATACAAATGTTCTCCCGAAGTTATACTTTATCGGCCGTAAATGGTTAATTTATATATGTATCTACACAAATTTTGCTCCAAATAAGTTGTATATAAACTGAATTAATGTCACCTAATTTTATGATGATCGGTCCATTATTAGTCATAGCTCGCAGATAAGACCCGCTTCCGAAAATCACTTCAACGAGCATAAATCTCTTAAAACTGTTGGTATAAACACAAAATTCAATAGAAATAACTTGTTTTACTTCTGCTGATAACTTTTTTAATAAGTATAGCTGATTCAAAAAACAGAAAATTTGCATTTTCGTACTAAATGCTATAAAAAGTTAAAAGTTCAACTTTAACCTTAAATTGCGCAATAACTACTGAACCGATTTTAATGAAATTAAAACTGGAGAAAAATTCAAGAAGTTATCTGTCCACCAAAAATTTTTAAAATATCTCTATCGGTTCAAAAGTTACAGTGTTTTGGCCGATGAAAAACGAAAATGAGCCACTGTGTGTCGTTGACCCACATGAACCCTTACAAAACTCTAAAACGATCTATTTATGTCCATGTATCTCTCAGTTGAAGGCACAATAGGGCCTAAAGGTATGCACCTAGTTATATTAAATTGTCCTCAAATATTCGCTATTGAGCGAAATTGTGTTTTGCTGATAATTATTTTTATCTATTGCCTTTTCAAACAAGCAACCAACTTAAATTCTACAATAGACTGCCTTGCATTCATAAAAAGTGACCATTGTCAGATAAAGTTGAATAAGACTTCTTAATAATTTTATATGCAGGAACATATATGTTTGTGGTCTGTATCTTAATCGCTTTGTTAAAGCAACAAATTCATATTCTTCAAGAAATTCCAATACATAAGTATTTTAAGCTAGCGGTGTGACTTCACCAAATTTTTCATCGACGAAAATTATCCACTTGAAATGGGTGATATGTGCTTCCAACAAGATGTTGCCATCTTCATCGCCGTGATCATAAAGCAAACAAGTAGAGTCAGTCTGTAATATTTTGCTTTTGATATGGATATCACTTTTGAGAGTTTGGAATAACATTTCAATATTTGAGTAGGTTCCATTGACTGTAAAGTCATCTGCAGTATAATTGGACATATTATATCGACCATGATCCAAAAGAACTAATCTATCATTTATTTATCTCATAGATTTTGCATTTAGCCCATCTAATGTTGCAAGAGAGCAAGCCAATAATTGAAGTATCATTAATTTTTTTTTTATTTTCATTACACGCAGAGAAAAAATATAATTGGGCATGCTTACTGTAACCATTTCAATATTGTTACAAGTTTTTTAACTATATTATAGTCACAGTAAACATTTACATGATTGTGGTAACCATAATATGGTTAATTTACGATTCACATGATTGTATCAACCATATATGTATATGGTTACAGTAAACAAATATACGTTTGTGACAACCATTCATATGATGAAGGACTTATCATATTATGGTGCTATTATGATAAAATTATTCATCATGAATATGGTTACCACAAACATATATTTGTTTACTGTAACCATATATATGGTTGATACAATCATGTGAATCGTAAATTAACCATATTATGGTTACCACAATCATGTAAATGGTTACTGTGACTATAATATTGTTAAAAATCGTGTAACACTATTTAAATGGTTACAGTAACCATGCCCAATTATATTTTTTCTCTGCGTGTAGCAAGTCGACATTATTGCGATTTGATTCTCGTTTCTTGGACTCATTTATTAACTTCTATAACGAATTTCTCGAATGTAACGAATGCCGTTGTAAAAGGATAGGGAACATATAATTCTTTCTTCTTGGAGTGTAATAAAATAAAAATGTTATACTTTTTTTCTGAAAATGTGGTGAAGGGATCAGAAAAATTTCCTAAAAATATATCTATTGGGTAACAACAAGTTGCATGTGTGCCGCTTACCCAATGTACATACATATTAGTAGTAAAAAAAAATAAAATTTTACATTGTGGCTGTGTATCATTTAACGCCATTTACTTTTATAAAATCTAGCTTTCCTTCCTGCTGTTTTAAATTATTTTGGAAACATTTTGTATGTGTATTTTGTAGTGACTTTTTTTTAGATTGGTTTCTGTGGGCTAATAATACTGCAATATTTATGTACTGGTTACTATTTACAAGCTGTCCATGTACTCACTCCTCCCCCTAAATATCACCCACTAACATCCACAAGTGACAAATGGCAAATTTTCATTTTCAAGGGGTGAAGTTCAATCAACTTCAATGTATGTTTGTGAGTGGAAGGCTTTTATAGCTTTTGGTTATTTGGTTTTCTAAACAATATAACATTTATTTTAATTAAATGTAAATTTTTGTTGTTGTTTTTTTTTCCAGAATATTTTCAAATACACCACACTTATGGGGTTAAGTGTTGCGGCGTGTTTGAAATTGGTTTGTTTTTAGGCGATGAGACATTATTAGAGGGGGTAGGAAATAAAATAAATTAATATTTTTGTGACCATTATTTTATAATTAGAAGGTGTTTTGAATATTTGTTGTTGAAATTTATTATGTGTTGGCAAGCCATTGAAAATAGTTTTAGAATTAAAATAATAAAGTACAAAAATGAAGTAACAATTATACTTTTTAAAAATATACTGCATTCAATGCTGGTAAAATATATTCTTGAAATTGAAATTTTTACTTAACCGGTTAAATATAAAGTTAAACAGCTTATGCAAAACGTATGAGAAATCTAGCCGACATCATAGTCTAGCATTTACTAAATGCGAAAGTGCAAGATTTGTTTATATTTTTAACAAAATGCATGACACATTGAAATATTTGTATACCCACCCTCAAAACAGAGGGGTGGTATATTGATTTTTCATTCCGTTTGTAACAAATCGTAAAATTCATAGCGAACCCACAAAAGTATATATGAGGTGCCACAGAACAAAAGGTACTTTTTCGCAAATTTCAAATTTTTGGGAAAATGAGTTTTATTTATTTCGCCCCCTTAAAAAACTGCATGAACCTGGAAATGGTAACAAGTTTCTTACTTATCAATAGATACATCTAACTGCCATAATTCACCAAATGTTAAGGATGTTTGATTTTGGTAAAAAATAAAGAAAATGTACGTTTTGTTAAAAATAAAATTAAAAAGTATGTTTTCTTAACGATTTTAAATGAATGTTTTTAATCCTGATCTAATATATAAACAAAGTACACATTGAAATTAAATATTTTTTTTTCGTTTTATACTAGTATTGTACGTTTTGTTATGGACCAGTTTTTTTAGAACCCATTTACTTAGTAAAAAAAATTAAAAAATTTAGCTGACTTGATTGTTTCTAGAAGATTTCAACCCAAATATTATAAAAATACCAAAAAAAAACAATTTTTGATAAGATGAGGAGTTCTGTGGCTCTTCATATATTATGGGTCCTAATTAAATTCTAAGACGATCTAGCTAGTATGTCCGTCCGCCTGTCTGTCTATCTTTCACATAAACTCTCTGTTGATAAGGTTTGTTTGGTATTGAAAATGGACAATATCGGCTCGTGATCACACCTAGCCCCCCGGAATACTGTTTGAGCCGTCATAATTATATTGAATATGCGTCACTCGTGATAAATTTTTCAACAAACTTTTGTGAATATCTATCCATAATTGATTCTAACCCTTATATAACCCCTTTTACAGAAATATATTTTATTGTCACATATTGATAGTGGGTACATAAAATTCGGAATAGCCGAATATAAAACTCTTACTTGTTTTAAATTTACTTCAACCAGCTACACTAACAATTACTCTAATTCCATTTTAAATTTTATTCACCATGTTCTTTTTTTTATATTCTAAAACTTTTAAATAATTCAACGTTTCATCAAAATTTATTGATGCTTAAAAATCAAACATGTTGCTACAATTTTAGTGTCAACCCTTTTTTCACATCATCTGCGTTCGTTAGGATTTTGCGGGAATTTTTTTTTACGATCCAAACCAAACAAACAAACTAAACAACATTGTTAAAGTCATCAAACAAACATGCTGGCGAAAACAAAACAAAACAAAAACTAAGCGAAAAAGTTTGTAAACACAATGACACAAATATTACGAGTACATGCAACATTGTTACTCACCTGAGAATCATTTACATTTTAACGTATTAAAACTTGAACACACCTTCAAAACCTAACACTGAGATATGCACACTAGGCTGGCCCTTATTTTGTACTTTTGCGATTTTCGATGTTTCCAACTCCTAAAATCTGCTGTTTGTCATCCAAACATCAAATGCTGAAGATTTGTTTCGTATTTTCCAAAAAAAAAACAAGTAAGAAAGTATGGTCGGTCAAGCCCGACCATATAATACCCTACACTAAGTAAAAGAGCAAAAACATTTTTTTTTTAAAATTTCAATAATTTATATTTTTGAGTGATTTTTGGGAAGTGGGCCTTATATGGGAGCTATGACCAATTATAGACCGATCACCATGAAATTAGGTCGTGTGATTTATGTCTACATGAAAGTTTACTATGTTGAATTTTGTGAGTATACCAAAATTTTTAAGCGATTTGTGCACGTTAAAGTGATTTTCGGAAGCGGGTCTATATGGGATCTATGACTAATTATGGACCGATCGTAACAAAATTTGGTGACATGAATTTTGTGTATATAAAACTTATTTGGAGCGGAATTTGTGGAGATACATATATAAATTAAACATTTATGATCGATAAAGTCCAATTTCGGGAGGACATTTGTATGGGGGCTAGGTTGAAATAATGGACCGATTTCTGCCAGTTTCAATAGTCTTGGTCCTTGAGCCGAAGAAATAATATGTACCAAATTTCATCGAAATATCTTCAAAATTGCGACCTGTACTCTGCGCACAAGGTTTACATGGACAGCCAGCCAGCCAGCCGACCAGACGGACGGACGGGCATCGTTTAATCGACTCAGAAAGTGATTCTAAGTCGATCGGTATACTTTAAGGTGGGTGATAGACCAATATTTTTGGGCGTTACAAACATCTGCACAAACGCATAATACCCTCCCCACTATGGTGGTGTAGGGTAGTTTTTGTAAACATTTTCTGAAATCGATGACCCACTTTTGATAACAAAAATAATTTAAAAAAAAAACAATATTAAAAAAAAAAAATTTCGATTCTAAATGAGAATTAAAAACCCAAATTTTAACAGTTGTACCTTAAGGAAATTAGCTTTTTGGTCACAAACTCGTCAAAAGTATTTCCTAAAAATTCTTGTCGTCGTCTATTTTCTAATAAGTACTTAATTTCAGAATGTTTCTTTGGATTGCTTATTTACGATTTATTAATTTAGCTGTGAATGTTTACCATAATTATTTAATAATTTTTTCAATTGTTAGTTTTGTAATATTGTTATAGTTACCATTCACATGATTGTGGCAATCATATATATGAAAGAAAAAATTAAGGTCCACCCTAATGCACACTCACAAAAACGCAAACAATCAAACATTGTTTCATTGAACTGATGTAACGAGCAGAGCTTCAAAAGAGTTTTGTCTTTTGTAATGAAGGTTTTATATAAAAAGCTGCTTAGTTGCTGCAGAACGATTTCATAGATTTAAGGGACTACTCCTGGTAAACAAACTTAACTGAATTGCAAAAGTTTACTGTTAGTTAGTTAATATTACTGTAACAATACCCAGAGTCCATAAAGTAAACATTGGCCCAATTACGAAGCACTTCCACTAGTAGAGGTATACTAAACTATATACAAAATATATATGTATATACATAGGTATTTTGTTTCTTTTTCTGAGCAACCATTAAAATACGCTGATTTTATTTTTGTTACTCACCAAATAAAAGTGAGGCAGTAATGAAAAACAAAGAGAAAATAAATAAGAAAAATATAAAAAAAGAATTATTCACCATTTTACCACAATATGTAAATCTCCATGGATTTAGTTGGTTAAAGTTGTGTTTTAAGGATTAACTAGTGGGATTTTATATACAAGTACTATATACTTACTTGTAAATATATAGGATATTTAAAGTAATGTTTTGTTATAATTTGACTTACTTTATGAAGTGTATATGTAGTATGTGTGCATTCCCCATCATCATACAATTTACAAGGACATTCCCCCAAAAAAAAGTATGAAAATAAAAAAAAAACTAAAAATAAAACGAAAATGAAAAACAGAAAACTTAATTACTGGTTTGATGGGGTTGTAAAATAAAAAAGAAAGGAAATGAACAAATACCCATTTTTTCTTTGTTTTTTTATGATTTTGGATTTTTTTTCATTCTTTCATAGCAGTATTAAGGATCAATTCTTTTTGTTTGTGCACAAATATAGTCTTTCTTGTATTCGTATATTGAAGTTTTTGTTTATAACATGTTATAAAAGGATATGACCAGTTAAATTGCCAAACATTGACTAAAGTTGGTTATATTTTTTTTTTGGCGTTGTAAATTTTTTACATACATAGCTTTTTTTATTTCTTATGAAGTTTAATTCGAAACAAACTAATAAAATAGTAAGCACATAACAGACCATATGGTACCCTAAATTGTTTGAGAGGTTCAGCTATAGAGAAATATACATAGAGACAAAATACTCCGTTTGTCAAACAAACCTAAAAAAACTTATATGTGTGATACAACTACAAAATACATTGACTTACATGTATTCGGAAAATGGGCGAGAGTTTTTACAAAATTTGAATGCTCACAACACCGAATAATTATCAAAATTTGTTTGAAATGTTTATCCCAGAAATTCTAGCGAATTTTAAAATATTGATAGTGGGCAAAACCACACCAGACTCGCATCTGCCCACCCCAAATAAAAATTTGGAAAGTCGCAGAAAGATTTTTTGGATTTGTAGATTGTTCCGTTAAGAGATTCCAGTGCCCTAGAACATTAATCATGGGGTTTTTGGAACCCAAAAAGTTAAAAAATATTCCAATGCCAATCGTACAACGGAGCACATGTAATGTTTGGTTTTAAAAACGTTTTACAAGCTAAAATAAAGGAGTCAAATCCGCAAGCCATTTTGGTTCATTGTTTATCCGACAGGCTAAACTTAGTTATTGTGGATTCGTATTCACACATATGTATCATCAGTGCAAACATTCTTAGCATATAGGATTTATGCATTCACTTTTCGAAACCAGAAAATAATATTGATAATATTCAATAATATTCAAATTAAACAGTATAAAATAAACAGCCTTTGCACAACTAGATGGAGTTGTAGATATGAAAATTGTCAGTAATTAAAAATTACGCTGTAATTAAAAGTGATCTTGAAGATTTTTTTATAGAATCAACATTAGGTAAAAGCTAAAATCTGGATTTGCCGGATTCTATTCCTTCAGTTGATTATTGGAAGTTTAATATATATAATACAGTAATAGATAGCATAATTTTTAATATAATAATGAACAAATAACAGTTCAGATCAAGAGGAAAATTAAAAAAACTCCATTTAAATATAAAAAAAAATTATAAAAATATTTTATAAACTAAATTAGCAGTTTTAAATATTGACAATGAAGTAGTTATGTTAGCAAACTGAATTTTTGTGATATTTTAGTTTTATTTTAATAAAAAAATATTTTTTTTTATAAAAAAAATTGTTTATTTTTACTATTTGGGAAGGGCACTTGCCCATCCCAGAATAATAGTCTAGCTACGCTTATGCTTACAGCCCAATTATGAATAAAAATTCACCGGGAGTTTTTTCTCTTTTCTTGTTTTTAACACTGAATTTGAATAGAATAAATGGGAAAATGGAAAAGCTCCAATTTTTATTCATAATTGGGCAGATAATATTTTAGAGGCTTTTTAAACCACCACACAGTTTTTATGTATTGTGGTTCCAGTAGTACAAATATCGACCAAATTTTAAATTCTACGGAGAGGTTTTTTTTAAATTTTTTTATGTAAAATTATGATTTTTTTTAGACGTTTCTCAACATAATTAATGATTACTCAAAAAGGGTAAGCCTGATATTATTAAACTAAACTTAACAAAATTTTAAATTTATATATCCTTTAATCAGTTTATTTATTGTGTTTTAATCGGCTCAGCAGTTTCGAAGTTATAATAACAAATTTAAGCAAAAAATATATTTTTTACATGAAAATAACAATTTTTTTTTGAAAAAAACTCATGAAAAGTCGAAAAGGTCTGAAATTATTCAGATTTGTTACATTATCTCCAAGCCACATATAATAGCAACAAAATGAGATATCGATTCTATAAATTGATTGATTCTTTTCGAAATTATTCACAATTAAGTGAATTCGCTCATTTTCACAAAATTTTAGTTTTTTGTTTGATATACATAAAATTGTGTAATTAATGTTCTTCTTTTGAACGATTGAATTTTTAAAACATTTTCCCCATATTATGTATAAATTTTCATAGACATTTTGCATTTCAATCGGATCAGTAGTTTCGGAGGTATAAAAACAAATTGTAGGAAAAAATATATTTATTCCCTAAAACCACCATAATGGGGAGGGTAATATAAACGTTTGTGCAGATGTTTGTAACGCCCAAAAATATTAGTCTAACACCCACCTTAAGGTATTCCGATCGACTTAGAATCACTTTCTGAGTCGATTCAACGATGTCCGTCCGTCCGTCTGGTCGGCTGGCTGGCTGGTTGGCTGTCCAAATTGCGCTCCAAATAAGTTTTATATGTACAAAATTCATGTCACCAAATTTTGTTACGATAGGTCCATAATTAGTCATAGCACCCATATAGACCCGCTTCCGAAAATCACTTTAACGTGCATAAATCGCTTAAAAATGTTGGTATACTCACAAAATTCAACATAGTAAACTTTCATATAGACACAAATCACACGACCTAATTTCATGGTGATCGGTCCATAATTAATCATAGCCCCCATATAAATTATTGAAATTTTAAAAGAATACCGTTTTTGCTCTTTTACTTAGTGTAGAGTAATATATGGTCGGGCTTGACCGACACAGTGTCAAATCTTATATACCCACAATTTATCAGGTTCACACGATTTGATTAATTTTATATTTTCTATTACTAAAAAATATCAGTGATAAATTCATGCATTACAAATTAAAGGGGTAATTCCAAACAGAGTTTTTTATATATTTTAATCCAAAACATTTTATAGGTTCAACCTATTTTTTAATTTTTGGAATTGAAATTCCTCTTAAAGCAGTGATACCTTCTGAAAAAGAGAGGATTCGCTTTTATTTTTGTGTATTTCTTTTGGTACACATAGAGCCCAGAAAAAGTTGTTGATTTAAAAGCTGCGTTTACTTATTGTGTTTCTTTACATTAAATATATTCAAATTTTTTTCACAAACAACCCCTTTAACTGACAGAGCCCATCGTTAATACGTAGCAATCAAACAATACGATTTCATTCTTCTCTGTATTTTTTAAATCTAGCCTTAAACTAGTGCAAGCAACTCGAACGAACAAAGAATGTAAGAAGAAATAAAGTTAAACCATAAAAACCCGAATATAAAATGTAATTGTGTGAAAAACCCAAATATGTATATCAAACCAAACAGAAAAACAAAACAGGCCCTAAAAACTGAAATGATGGACATTCAGAATACAATTTTTAAACATAGGCAAAAATAACTCCCCCACTTATATAAAAATATCATAAAACGCAGACCAGAGCTGTAGTGTAATGGGCCACATGTTCAATGCATAAAACTTTTTGACAACATTTAAATGAATCTACACAACAAAAAACAACTGTAGATACATTTATAAGTCTATGTATGTATCCAAGTTCATACCATACATTGTACAATTGTGTCCATAGAGTAACTGCTGTAAGTATCTGTGTATTACGTTTTTATATGAAACTACTTAAGAATTTCGTTATATGGGGTTATAAAACATTTAAAATGAAATACAATTCACATGATAGACAACAATCATGCAGTTTCGTTTTATTTTTTAAAGTATTCATCTGTTGTGGTCTTGCTTATAGTCATAAAATTAATGGTTACAAAACAAATAAAACAAGCAAGTATTTATGGCAATCAGTGTAGGAATACAAGTGTAGAAAATGGCTTAATTGACTGAAAGGAAATAAAATGAAATATGTAAATAAAAATAAAATCAAGTACTAATAGAATTGAAATATATACAATGAAATGAGGGAACTTAAGCAAAGGTGGCTTTAGAATAAAATTGGCATTTTCTAAAGAACCGGTTTTTCGGTAAACTTACTTCGAAAAAAACCGGTTTAACCGGTTAACCGACATTGAAATTAATTATTTTAAATATTTATTTTAACATTTTTATATGTAGAAAACATAAAATATCCAATAAAATATACAAAGGTTTAAAATTTGTAGTTTTTAGTAGTCAGGAATGGTTAATAACTAATTTTTTTTCTGTAAAAATTTCAAAATTATTATCTCAGTCAAATGAAAATGAGTATAAATATGTATGTTACTAAATATATAATACTTGTTTTATTCATTAAATTTCGTCAGAAAAAATTTAAAATTTTTTAATTTAATTTAAATAACATTTTAAAATAACATTTTAAGAACAAAATAAATACACTAATGAAGTCAAATTTAAACCAAATTCAATGTAACGTTTGGTAAAATCCTCAATAAGTTTTTAATGCATCATTAGTAAGATTTATCCTAAACTTCTAGAATTATGCGGAATTTAATATAAATTTTTGCTAGTTTAATTATGTGTAATTGATTCTGAAAAGTTTTTAAGTAAACACTTCGTCCTACTATTTAGAATCATTGTAATTCTAAAAATGTTTATCGAAAGAGCTTTATATTGTATATCAGCAGCTTAGGTTTCCAATCAAACCAAATGTTTGATATAATGTGTATACAATGAATATAAAAAATAATAATAACCAAAACATGAGATTTATGGATTTTAGTCCCAAATTTTAAAAACCGGTTATCCGAGTGATGTAAAACGGATAAACCGGTTAACTGAAAATCAACATTTTAAATTAACCGTTTCGCAAAAAACCGACATTTCGCTGAAAACCCGGTTTTGTCGGTTAACCGGGTTATAAACTCTATTCCCATCTTTCTGGCGACATATGGATTCCGAGCCAGGACTGAATCAAGCTAATTTAGGCTACTCTGTTCCAAAGTGAATCGTATCCCAGAGGGCGTCTTGCATATTCTGGTAATTTTTCGGCTACTGCTCCTTCAAACGAAACAGCTGAGTTCGGTACACGTTTCATGTAATGGTGTAGTCAGATTTCGGCAGCTCATAATAGATAGAACACTTTTTGCTCCCTTAGCGCCATAGATATTTGACTTTGGTGACGATTCGGCTGGTCGTTCGGGCTTCACATACGATCTCTTACACTTCGGGTTATCGTAAAGAATCCATGTTTGATCGCAGGTTATGCTTCCGTGCAAAAATATTTTCTTTTATATCGTTCAAGCAGCATTTCGGACATGCAAAATCGGTTTTCATGGTATCTCGGCTTCAATTCGTATGGTTCCCAATATCCCTGTTTTTGAATGAATCCTGCTGCTCGCAAACGTTTTGAAATTGCTGCCAATTATTTTGCAAGCTCTTGTTGAGTTTTACAACTATCTTCATGGAGTAATGCCTCCAATTCTTGGTTTTCAAACATTTTTGGCTGGCTTGAGCAATCTTTGTCATCCGTTCACCATTTCTGATCAGCACACACCATCTTTTGCACTTTGAAACCGATGAAATACATTCACCATAAACTTTGGTGAACAAACGTTGTGCTTCAGGGGCACTTTTTTTCAAATTAAAGAAGTGAATCAAAACTTCCCGTGTATGACGCTTTGTTGGCACAAAATTCAACATTTCCCCAGCTAAAAAAAAACTTTGTTGTTTACACTATTATGTACAATAGCTAAGTACAAGATATGTATCCTTTAAAATGACATATAAGTTATTAAAAACAAAAATCGAGTACAAAAGATACGCCATCTATTGTAAATCTCGCATTTTTAAGTCAGACACCCAATAATTTATTAAAAATTCCCGGATATTCCCGTGATTGACCATAGTTTTTTCAAATATTTCCCGGGAAAGGGAAAACTACGAGATAGTAGGAACAGGATAGTCCTCTTTCATTTGACATCTATATCAAAAGAGGAAGAGTAAATTAAAAAATTGAGAAATTCAAATTCCACTTCCTTTGAAAATTGAAAGTTCTTTGAAAACATGTGTTAAAAATGTTTTAGATTTTTGTTATGCGGTGGTTTAGAACAAATGTAAAATGTTTATTAACACTACTTGTATACAATTTAATGTTATTTGAAGTCTACAATAAAAATACATCTTCAAAATCCTATTTTACTAAGGGTATTCATCAACAAAAAAATTTAATTTTTTGTGGATTTTTTTTGCTTGTGTAAAAGTTTAAAAAAATCAGAGTGTAGTTTTCCATTTTTATACCCTGCACCACCATAGTGGGGAGGGTATAATGCGTTTGTGCAGATGTTGTTAGTCTAACACCCACCTTAAAGTATACCGATCGACTTAGAATCACTTTCTGAGTCAATTAAACGATGTCCGTCCGTCCGTCCGTCTGGTCGGCTGGCTGGCTGGCTGTCCATGTAAACTTTGTGCGCAGAGTACATATTATATTTTCTGCACAAGGACCAAGCCTATTGAAACTGGCTGAAATCGGTCCATTATTTCACCTAGCCCCCATACAAATGTCCTTCCGAAATTGGACTTTATCGGTCATAAATCTTTAATTTATAAATGTATCTCCACAAATTGAGCTCCAAATAAGTTTTATATATACAAAATTCATGTCACCAAATTTTGTTACGATCGGTCCATAATTAGTCATAGCTCCCATATAGACCCGCTTCCGAAAATCAATTTAACGTGCATAAATCGCTTAAAAATGTTGGTATACTCACAAAATTCAACATAGTAAACTTTCATATAGACACAAATCACACGACCTAATTTCATGGTGATCGGTCCATAATTGGTCATAGCCCCCATATAAGGCCCACTTCCGAAAATCACTCAAAAATATAAATTATTGAAATTTTAACAGAAAAATGTTTTTGCTCTTTTACTTAGTGTAGAGTATTATATGGTCGGGCTTGACCGACCATACTTTCTTACTTGTTTTTAAATGAATACCCTTACTGTAAATTATTGTCTAAATTATCAAAAAAAAAATGTGTTCTAATATAAAGTCTAATAAATTGTCTCTTAACTTGTTTTAATTTTATTTTTAGATCAACCTACAGCCCATTTAAAAATGGGTTCATCCCTTAATCCCGATGATATTAAAGAGGGTGATGATGTCTACTTTGAGTGTGTTATACAATCGAATCCAAAACCCTACAAAATGTCATGGTTTCATAATGTAAGTATACAAAGTTTAAGAAACACATTGACGACACTACCACAATCTGAAGCTGAAAAAATACACTAGGTTAACAAATAATTAAAAAAAAGAACACCAAAGTAAAGAAAACAGAGAAAACATTTTAACATCTTAAGGATCATTAAATAATTTTAATTTTTTTAGTCAGAAGTTTATTTATATAATTTTCTTGTTTGTTTTTTTTTTCTTTCTGCTAGAGTTTTTGTACTTGTTTAGCTTGTTGTAAACTTAATTAATTTGTAATAAGTTTAAGTTACCAACCATGTGGGGGGAAAACAATTTTCCTTATTGTACACAAGGGAGGATATTCATACAAACACATATAACAAGTTTTAGTAATTCCTTGCAAGTTTTTTTTTTTTGTTGTTACTCCTCCGATATTTTTGTTGTTATTTTTTTTCATTTAACCAAATTGCACGTGTGCAATTAAGAAATTTTCTAGTGTTTCTTATTTTTTTTACTTTCAGTTGCTCTATTTTGTGTAGCAAAAAGTAGTAGAGAAAAAAATACACAGCCATTTACAAATTACTTTACGACATAAAAGCTAAAGTAAGGAATCCTTAAAAGATTGATGTTAAAGCAGGGTTACCAATGCATCGATGTTTTCAAGGAACGAGAAAATACGTTAATGAACAATGTGAAAAAACGAAGCATACATAACAATAAACGACAGGAAAGAATGGAAAAAAAAGTGAAAGAACAAAACACTATTTGACAGTTTATCTTACTTTAGTTGCACTTAACACTTACAGGAAACAAACACAAAGACAGGGAGTAGAAACGAATTATATATACACTCTTGCTGATACAAAAGGTCAACTAAGACTTTTAAATGTATTAAAACATTTTCTATTTTTTATTTCTTGTTTGATGTAAGTGTCTACACGCAGAAAAAAAATATAATTGGGCATGGTTACTGTAACCATTTAAATAGTGTTACAAGATTTTTAACAATATTATAGTCACATTAACCATTTACATGATTGTGGTAACCATAATATGGTTAATTTACGATTCACATGATTGTATCAACCATATATATGGTTACAGTAAACAAATATATGTTTGTGGCAACCATATTTATGATGAATAATTTTATCATAATATGTTGGTCTCAGATTATGATAAGCCTTAAGCCGAGAGCACCATAATATGATAATTCCTTCATCATATGAATGGTTGTCACAAACATATATATGTTTACTGTAACCATATATATGGTTGACACAATCATGTGAATCGTAAATCAATCATATTATGGTTACCACAATCATGTAAATGGTTACTGTGACTATAATATTGTTAAAAAACTTGTAACAATATTGAAATGGTTACAGTAACTATGCCCAATTATATTTTTTCTCTGCGTGTACGTGGCACAATAAATGAGGATGTTGTTTAATTATTTGGAACACTTATACTTACTAGGATCGCCTGGTGGCTGAAATTCGACCACTTTTAAAACGCTTTTTACCACTTTTGTGGAAAGATTTTTTAAATATTTTTTTATATTGTGCACATCTAGAGAAAATAACCTTTTAAATCATATATGTTTCATCAATATTGGTGGACAATAACAGACTTAAAAGTGTACCACAAAAAAACGTGTGGCCTATTTATATATAAAATTGTTACTATACTATTGTTGAATAACTATGTTTACTTGCTGTTCTTGTTTAAGTTACTTTATAATACGATTTTTAGATTTCATTCATTTCTATTTAGTTTTGACTTCATCGATTATGTAACTCTATACGTGTGTGACAAATAAATATTAACCCATTATTTTGTATATTGTTTTAGTTTATCTAAAAATATGTGGAAATATTAAGTAAAGAAATATTTTTATTTTAATAAAATCTAAGGAATATTTTCACAGCCTTGAAAAGAACCAATAAATAAGTTGTGGAGCAAAATGAATTTGATGCATATTATTCTATTTATAATCCCAGCATCAAAAAATAAGTATAATTTCAGTTTCGAAATATTAATTTACCTAAGATGCATATATTCGGGATCCTGTGTGAAGCAAGCATTCTCACGTCCAAAGACCGAAATAGAAATAAAAAATGTCTGTCTGTTTGTTATTCTTCTAAATAGTTTGGGGTTGAAAACTTCAACTAAAGTTCCGTACCAAAAAAGTTATGAAACAACATCTGAGACAAAAAAATCATGAATTTTTCCAAAAAAAAATCGAATATTGTTGCACTCACAAACTAGGAATGTACACGAAAAAAAGGCTTGTGCTAAATATTATCCAATTTCATACTCAGTTTTTCGAAAATTGGAGAATTGGTAAAAAGCTTCCCAATAAGCATTTTTACTGGAATTCAAGTTGAAAGCAAGTGTAATTCAAGCCTTGAATTATAGTCAAGCAATTGAATTACAGTTATATTACACTTTATATCAATAGCATTCTCCAGTAAAAAGGAAACATAAATTCAAGCAATATGTTTTTGTTTGAAAAATATCACGGTGCATGAAATTGGCACTTTTTTCTGTCAAGAGGGGCACCCAACGGCTTAAACTTATTCGGGTACGCTGAATTCAGTGGTGCCAACCGCTTTTTTTAGGTTCGTATTTTCGAGATATACCGTTATTTCGAAAATGGAGGAGGTTGCACAACATATATTCGAGTAACTCAAAAACGGTTTAATTTATTGAACAAACCGAAATAAAATTACCTTTAATTAATTCTCAACATGTTTTTAATCTTCGCAATCGTTTTAGAAATATGATTTGTTTTTGGCTGCATTTTCCAATTTTTTATACCGTTTTAAATAACGAAATTTTCCTAAAAAATTACACTGTGGGTATGATCAGTTTTTAAAACGATCCTAGTTCTTCGTTTGTGTTCCGATTTCAAAAAGCTTATACATATAGAAAAGTACTACAAAAAAAATTATTAATATTTTTACCCACCATACTCCAGTTTTTTTATAACAGAGGGTCCAAATATTTTCCAAATTCTTTTATTGGAGTAACTACAAATGTATATGTCAAACTAAAAAAGAATTGTTTACAAATCTTGACTGACTCCAAAGTTATATTCATATGAATTTAAAAATTAAGAGCGTATATTATTTTTCCAATTTCGAAATTTTTCTAAAAAAATTTATATTTATAAAATGACTGCGAAGATTAATAACATGTCAAGCCTTACTTAAAGGTAATTCTATTGTGGAATATCGGTTTATTAGTTTATTCAATAAAATAAACCGTTTTTGAGTTACGCGAATATATGTTGTGCAACCTCCTCCATTTTCGAAATAACGGTATATCTCGAAAATACGAGCTAACCTAAAAAAACGGTTGGCACCACTTTATTCAGCGTACCCGAATTAGTTTAACCCACAAGGTGCCCCGCTTGACAGTTATGACTTGAACACATAATTACATTCGTGTTCACGATATCAATTATTATAAAACAATTAAGAAAGTTCATGTCATTTTTTGAGGGAAGCCTTGTATAGGGACTAGGGACAAATGCTGCCCGATTGTCGCCATACTTTACAGTAAAATTTTAGAGTACTTAGAACTAATTTGTGCAACATTTTAACATGATTGAATCATAATCAATTTATGACTTGTCAGTATTCGGAGGGACATTGGTATGAGGGCTAGGTGAAATCATAAACTGATATTGTCAATTTTCAATACCGAACAAACCTTATCTGTAGAGAGTATTTGTGGAAAATGGAAGCTAGCTATCTCCTTTTGTTTGGGCCATATTTTTATTTCAACAGACCGACAGACAGACGGATATAGCTAGATCGTCTGAGAGTCGTATAAGTACACAGAATGTATACAATTTTTGATTTTACGACCAACACTTCGATATGTTACAAACGGCTCGACAAAAGTCAATATACCCCCATATTTATACCCTACTCCACCATAGTGGGGAGGGTATATTGAGTTTGTGTCGACACCTTAAAGTATACCGATCTGCTCAGGATTATTTTTTGAATCGATTAAGCGCTGTCCGTCCTTCTTTCCGCCCATATAAACCATGTAATCAAACTACTGGTGGCAATTCCAAAGATAAGTATAAGATTTGGTAAAAGCATTTTTATTGCTACACAGAAAAATCTATTTTTTAAGCCGTTTTAATTCAAATATTTGTCACATATTGAACTGGTTTCAATTATTTCATAATTAAATCAAGTATTCATTTGCTCAAAAACAACATTTCTTGGTATTTTCTATTGAATTTTGAGTTTTAAATTTGATTATTTTGACAACTGAACAATTTTCGTTATTGGTTGAATTTCAAATACAAAAATTATTGAATAGATAATTTTCGTAATTGAAAACACATTTTTGTTATTTTTTGTGTTTCAATTACGAAAATTATCTATTCAATAATTTTTGTATTTGAAATTCAACCAATAACGAAAATTGTATATTCAGTTGTCAAAATAATCAAATTAAAAACTCAAAATTCAATACAAAATACCAAAAAATATTGTTTTTGAGCAAATGAATACTTGATTTTATTATGAAATAATTGAAACCAGTTCAATATGGGATAAATGTTTGAATTGAAATATAATTTTTTTTGTGTACAAGGAGGAAGCCTATTTAATGTGGTTAGAATTATTCTCCTAGCCCCCATACGATGTCCCTATCTGAAAATAGTTAAGCTCTCATAAATATTCCGAAAAGCACTTTAACTGTCGATCGATATTTGCGATATTTTTAAATATTGGTAAGAAAATTACATTAAATATTACTTATGTATATCCCTATATATATTTTCATGCTCTACAAGACTTTGCTATCTTATTTCGGATATGAGCGAAAATTGCTGATGGCTATATCAAATCTACCTCAAACGATATATATATACGATCTACTAGATATTGTTATTGCAATTTCTATAATATAAATACAAACATTACATATTCTATCGTCTTAAGAAATGCTCAAATTTATTGCCAACAAACAATACCCTCTTATCAAGGAGATTATTAAAAATCTATTAAAAATATATTATCTTGTCACTTTTATTATCCCCTGCTTCTGAAGGGTTTAAAATTTTTTTTTTTTTCAATAAAGAAAAACTTATATGTTTATTTTATTCCGTTTTCATCCATTTCGTGCTTTTCTAAGCTTCCGTCTAACCATTCAACTAGCATGTTAGGTATTGCCAGCCAAAGATGAGTAACAGAAGAAATAAATGCAATTTTCTATCTTGTCTATGGGTCTGTTTGTTCTTGGAAATGTAGACGTCCGTCTGTTTAACTGTCAGCATGTTTTTCAGTGTGATGTGGTAATCCGTTATTTAACTCCAATGTCTTTAGTATAATTTGCGTTGTATTTATATACATGTGTATGTGTATACATAAACATATACACACACACAGTGTAACCCTGCAGATCTAGGAGACTGTCCTGAACTAGAGATTTTACATACCGGTTACATCCCAGTATGCAACATTTCGAGTCAGTTCTTTTTATCGAACTTATTTCGAATTAAAATCGAAAATATGAATCTATTATGATGCTCTATCCAATCTACATTTTTTAGAATATCGTATTTAAATATTTTATAGAAATGGCGAATAATGTTCGAGTTTTTTTTTTAATGTCAAATTTTATTTTTGCACAAATTGACAAATTCATATACATACATATTATTCTTTTGTCAATTTGTGAGAAAATAAAATTTTATTTCTTATCCTATCAATAACATATTCATAAAAATATAGTTTAACACGAAAAATGGATCAAACACGTCTTAAAAGAAAAGCGCAGCCAATTATTGATGTTGTTTTTGACAATTCGAATCTCATAATCAGCAAACATCAGAAATATGTGCAGAGTTTATTTCATTAGAAAATGAAAACACATCTAACGCAACATTATTGGATAATAATAAAGGTATTGAATATGCATTATTTCAAGAAGAAATTGCTCGATGGTATAAAGTATACGAAATTGTTCATATATTTAATCGAAATCGAATCAATTTAGAACATTTTTAATACCGAAAAAGGTATAGTATATCGATAAAAATTAGAATCAGAATAATAAATAATTTTCGACTCTTTATCGCTCTGCACTCTACTTAGGAAAACACGCACATTCTCGACATTATATCGAAGTCGATATCGATAAAATTTTACGAAAAAATGATTCATTTTCGACATAACTTCGAATCATTTTGCATACTGGGATAGAATCAGTTTCTGTACTTGCTACCTCACTGGATACTTGATCAGCGACATCAATTGATAGATAGTCAAAAGATAGTCAGTTAAAAACACATCACATAGGCAGTCCAATAACCGATTTCATCCAACAACTCTCCAACAGATTACTTCTGGTTGGGAAAATAACAAATTTTTAAATTGCATTACAAAATAAACGTTTAAAGTGACTACACTCCAGGCTACTTAGAGACACTAAAGTGACAATTGACTTCACGGTAGGTTACATGGGATGTCAGTATACTTAAACAAAATGAATATAAACGGTATGAGAACTGTATGAACAAAATTTTTATGAAACTATTTTAATCGAATTACTCACAAAAAAGTGCAGTACAAAATAAACGTCTGAAGTGACTACACTTTAGATTGCTTAGAGACACTAAAGTGACAATTATCTTCACGATAGATTACATGGGATGTATAAAGTAACCAATTGACTTCTATCTGCACTACAAAGAACTCATACGTGTCAAATGACCCAAAATATATTAACATGTGTCAGCCAAGTGGTCACACATGAGTGACAATTACTGACTATAAGGGATACATTGTCTACATGCTTAACTGCTGGGAATGTCAAAGACTGGTAGTGGCTCTTTTTAAAAGATAAACTTTTCATCATGTGTAGAAGAGGTATTGAATCGGTGTGGGAGAGTGTAAATAAATGTATTAAGCATATAACATGTAGCCATTAGGAAAAAATTCCAAAAGACTTTGTTTGCCTTTTTTTTCTTGTTTTTTCCTGTTGAGTTGAAAATCCTGACAGGGACAAATAGACATTGTTGCTATTATGCTGGAAAATTATTATTTTTATTTTTTCAACATCTATTTTTCTAATTTGTGTATATATACAATAAACTTGTATGTATAAGACATAACTAGATTTCAGTTTACACCTTTTTCTTCTTTACACTTATACACACATTGTTTCAATACTAGCAATTTTATCCATAAATTTAAAAAAAAAAATATAGGATTCAGATTTTTTGTTATTGTTGTGTTATTGTAAGTATTCAGTGAAGGGAAGGAAAATAAAAAAAACAATTACTTGACGTTGACACATTGTAGTCTTCTAGCGTCAACAAGGTCATCATCATCATATTCGTCAACATATAGTACATACAGCAATCAGTATCACTCTGTGCGATACAATTTCTTTTCATTTCACTTATTTTTCATGTCATATTTTGTTTCATTTTATTTGGCTTGATCCCTTTTGTTTTTCTGTTTTGTCTTTTCATCTATATCCTGTTGTAAACATTTTCAATTTCATTTCATTGCATTAGATTACACTTATTGCTCTAGCAAATTCAGGGGGATTTATTTCGTAAAAAAAGTGTTAAAATCATTTATATTTGAAATTTTACAATGATGTTTTCTTCGTATAATTATCATTTGTAATATGTCATCATATTTTGCTAACCATTTTATTTTTACTTGTGTTTTTTTATTCCTCTTTTTAGGGCAAAGAATTACATCACAATATATCAGCTGGTATCATACTCTCGGATCAATCACTTGTCCTACAAAGTGTTTCACGTGCATCAGCCGGTGATTACACTTGTCTGGCTGTAAATTCTGAAGGCAAAGGCACCAGCAATCCGGTGACATTACGTATACGTTGTAAGTACAGATTTATTACACTGTTATTTCTTTTTTATTTCATATTTTCTTCTTAGTAGCTTTAAGGTAAAGTGATTGTTGTTGTGTAAAACATGCGAAAAAAAACAAAACAGAAAATTACGAAAGTGATTTTGTGAAATTATTGTAGGTATGAGAATTTTAAAGCTATAGGTATTTGTTAATTTGAAATAATGAATGAATTGTAGATTTAGCCAAAAACGTGTTGCTTTTATTAATTTTTTCTAAAGCTAGAAATGTTTCCCAATATATGACACAGGAACCTGATATAATTTTAAAACGAAAGTAGCAACAATGGTCTTCCAGGTTTTTTTGCAAATGTTTATAATTTGCAGTATCATCCATCCATAGGTATGAGCCAACATCCATCAAGTATGTGGAATAAAGTTTATTTTATCATAAAAAAATCAAATGTTAGGCATTTCTCTCTTGATAGCACTGAAAATTTGTTTTTGGATATAACCCAAAGAAGCCATTTATGGTTAAAATTTTTAAAAATTTAATACTGCTTAGAATAACAAATTGTAGCGAAATGGTTAAAAATATTAGAATCATTGCTTGTTCGATGTTCGGCAAGAACTGAATATGTAATTTGGAGTTAAAAACAAGTAAGAGAGCTATATGCTTATATACCCTTCACCAAATTATACTTTAAAATTAATTCTATTAGGTAAACGAAATTGATTTTTTTTGTTTTTCCAAAATTTTTTAAAAAAACTTTTTCCAAAATTTGTTTTAAAGTTTTTTTTTGGAAAAATAATTTGGACAAAAAAAAATTTTTGATGAAAAAAAATCTTCGGGTTAAAAAATATTTCTTCCGATTTTGACCCATTATAGGTCCAACTTACTTCAAATGCACTTTGAAATATCTATCATTAGATATCCATATTGTCTATATTAATGACTTAGTAATCCAGATATAGATCAAAAATAGGCCAAAAATCGAGGTTGTCCCCGTTTTTTCCTTATATCTCAGCCATTTGAAGGCCGAATTACAAACGGAATGAAAAACTTATATATACCCTTGCTACTAATGGTGAATGATATAAAAATAACTTGCCTCAATAACGCCTCAAAGGCACTTTTTAAAGGACAATGTTTTAAAGTGGCATATTTTTGAATCTAGTTGAGATATTGACTTGAAATTTTTTTTGTAAGACCAAAAATTAACTTGTCTAAACAAAAAAATATAGCCCGGAAAAAATATGGATCAAATTCTTCCTAATATTTACAATCCTATTAAAATTTTGATATAAATTTTAGTTTTAGAAGCTCAATGGATATGTAATAAAATCTTTATTTATTAACGAAACTCAATGAAATTTTCAGCGTTTTTTAAGTTTCTCATTCTAAATAAGAAGGTGTAAAAAACTTGTCAAAAGGTCAAAGCGAATCCCGCAATTCCTAAAAATTGGAGCAAAAATCCCAAAAATGGTATTTTTTACAATTTTTTCTATAGGGTCCACATTTAATTCGGGGCTGGGAAAATACTTTAGGGATTAATAGGGAACACATCAGGGTTTCCAAAACTGCTTTCGGTTTTCTGATCCCAGCTTTGGGATTTTAGAACATGTGGCCCAAAGTTGAAATTTTGATAAAAAATAGGTCAATTTCCAAAGGGCGTAGGGCCGACATGTTTGAAAAATTGGACATGTTATTTCTACCAAAATGTTCTCCGTAAAGAAGCTTTATAGAAAAACATAAAATTGTTATATGTCCTTAAAGGAAGTTGGTTTTTAATAAAAAAAAGAGTTATGTCACCTTTTTCTCCAAAAAACAGCAAAAATATACTATTTTTTGAATTTTTAAATTGAAAATCTGTTATTTTTGGATTCGTGTTTGGATTGATATTGCTCTGAAATCTTTTTTATGTTGTTGGAGTCCATTCGGTCCAAAAGTGCGCCCTATATTTTTAAAAAAGCGGACCAAGGTATGGCAAAATTTTAAAATTTAAATTTTGAAATGCCTATAACTAGGAAATTATAAGAGATAAATAGCACACGCAAGCACGTTTTTTCAAGATCTAGCCGAGTGCTTTCCAAAAATATAAAATTCTTTGAAATCGAAGGTACCCTACTCGACGGTAGCCTACTTTGAGCCCCCATAGCGCCGCCCCTGGATTATTTGTAGGGCCCATTTTAATAACTTAAACTCGAATACTCCTTGGCTACATCCCGATCGGACCAGTCGTTTAGAAATGCCAGATTTATTTCCAAAAAATTTCGATTCTGCCCCACTGTGCAGTGTTTAGATAGACATAATTGTGAAAATAATTTTTAAAATACCAAGTTACTTTCCAGGCTTGAGAGTTTTTATTGATGACTTTATGGTAGAGAAAAGGAATTTCATTGGAAAGTTCTTAATTCAAAAATTAAAGTAAGCTTTACTGAAACGTAAATAAGATTGGACACATCCGAATATAACACTCGTACTTGTTTAATTGTTCGTTTGGTTTAAAAAAAAATTAATATTTATTTGAATTTTTTTTTTTTTGCAACCTACTGTTGTAACTCAATTTTTTTAAACATAATGTATTCCATAATTATGATAATTGTTCCAGGCAGTTTGATTTTGAAAATCACCAAAATCGGCTCTGTAGAAACAATGTTATGGGGCATGTTGTAAAGTAATCTCTGATTTTTTCCTAAACAACTTTCAATATTGTTGCTCTATCTTATCGTAATTTTAAATACGAGCATAAATTGTGGAACTTTAGTGTAGAAACATTTTCCTACAACAACAAACCCCCAATTGCTTCAATATTGCCCATTAAATCTTATCTATATACACCCAGAGAAAAAATATAGTTGTGCATGTTTACTGTAACCATTTCAATATTGTTACAAGTTTTTTTTAACAATATTATAGTCACAGTAACTATTTACATGATTGTGGTAACCATAGTATCGTTAATTTGCGATTCAAATGATTGTACCAATCATATATATGGTTACATTAAACAAGTATATGTTTATGACAACCATTTTTATGATAAAATACTTACCATATTATGTTGCTTTCGGCTTATGTATATCAAAACTTTTTTATATTTTGAGGGGAAAATTTGGTAATCTGGTAATCTCGAGAAATTTTTTGAAGAGTAGTGATAACGAAGTCATATCAAATCTACTCTATAGTTACAATATTTACATCTTGAGTAGACTAATAAATTTTATTTAATCATTTATATGCTAAAATCTAAATAAGCTCAGTTTTCAAACATCAAAACACCAAAATGATTTAAGTCATGATAGAATAAATAAAATTGTTACATTATTTAATGATAAGGTAATAGTTCCTGTAAAATTTTCCTGTAATTTTGTTATTTAATCATCATAAACCTCAAATATCATGCTTCTATCTTGAGTTTAAAGTCTCAAGTGAGTTGTACATTTAATGCAACAAGCAATAATAGAAGCAAAAGTTATCTTACATCACTATGAGAAAAATAATATCCAGCTACAGCTAAATACGAGTATTGTTGAGTTTTTAAGAACAAAAGACATATATTTCAGTTTACGAATAAGGAAGGGTATGCTGACGTATGAGTTATTTTTTCTATAAAGAAAAGTAAAGTCTCAATGGTAACATTTCGTTTTGTATGATTAGATTTTGCACTTAAAGTGACCATAAACGAAACAATTTATTTAACAGCTAAACAAGGTAAACTAATCAGAGATCACATAATATAACAAGTAGTTGATAATAAATAAAAATGATTTCAATGGTGAATCTGCAGAAAACTTAAGAATAAAAATGTTTTTTTTTGTACTAGGAAAAAGTTTTATATTTCAATATAGAAAGTACAAAAATGTTTGCTGTATTTTCAAAATGAAAAAAAACATACATTTTTATGTTTTAATTGTATTTTAAAGCTTACGTTGGCACATGTGTTCCTTAACTGAAATGTTGTAATTAATTTTCTCTTTGTTACAAAATTTTCTGCACTTTTTTTTTTGCTGATTATAACAATTATCCTTGCAATTGTATACAAGACACTAGCAAATACAAAAAAAAATAAAAGAAATAACATGAAAAATAAAATAAAAGTATTGAAACTGTGTAACGAATATCGAACTTACAATTATTTGTTATACTTTACGTTTTTCTTTTACTAATTATAGATTTCGTTCGTAAGGATTTCAATTAGTAAAGTTTGTAAAATACAAGAAAAAATTAAGTTGCACAATGTTTTAAGCAACGAAGTACAATTTCATAAAAATTTGCTGATTATGGTAAATGTTAAGAACATGAGTTAAGATATAAATGTGGGTTTAAGAGATGAAAGCGTATTTATTTTCCATAGAATTCACTCTTTTGTCTGTGTTAATGAATAGTGAATAAGTGCTTATTTGGGGTCTTATTATGTGTATTTGAGTAGTGTCACTAGCACAGAAGACAAGGTAGGCTGCCATTTTCGAGATTGTCTCCCACTTCGGTTTATACAATTATTTATGTTCTCCGATTTTACTAATTCTCTAAAGCAGAACAACCAAACATTAAGTGGAACGATTGGTTATTTGTCTCCATTGAATTTTTGTTCTAATGTCTGACGTGGTGATAAAATATTTATAGACGAGGTCGACTGGTAATTTTTACGTCACCATTGCCATTTTCCTGCTCTCGCCAAACCTGCTACAGCCAAAACACATCGGAATTAGAACAAATAAGAGCGTTATATTCGGCTATGCAGAATCTTGTATATCCACCATCAATATGTGACAATAAAATATTTGTCTGATATAGGGGTTAAATGGGGTGCAGGATCAATTATACACCTATTCTTGTTTTTGTCCAATTTCATCACGATATTAATTCTTATAAAACAATTATGAATATTCAAGTAATTTTCTGGGACTTTGTATGGGGACTAGGGACAAATATTGCCCCATTTTCACAATACTTTACAGGTTAATTTATAACTGATCAAACTGTATTCTGGGTGGACATTTGAATGGGGCTAGGTGAAATCATGGACCGATATTGCCTATTTGTAATACCAAACAAAACTTATCAACAGATACTATTTGTAGCCAGCTGGCTCTTTTCGTTTGGGCCCTAACGTGTTTTCAACAGACAAACAGGCTGGAAAAACGGACTACCATAGCTACACGCAGAGAAAAAATATAGTTGGGCATGGTTACTGTAACCATTTCAATATTGTTACAAGTTTTTTAACTATATTATAGTCACAGTAATCATTTACATGATTGTGGTAACCATAATATGGTTAACTTACGATTCACATGATTGTCTCAACCATATATATGGTTACAGTGGACATATATACATATATTTTTGTGACAACCATTTATATGATGAAGGACTTATCATATTATGGTGCTCTCGGCTTAAGGCTTATCATAATCTGAGAACAACATATTATGATAAAATTATTCATCATAAATATGGTTGCCACAAACATATATATGTTTACGGTAACCATATATATGGTTGAGACAATCATGTGAATCGTAAGTTAACCATATTATGGTTACCACAATCATGTAAATGGTTACTGTGACTATAATATAGTTAAAAAACTTGTAACACTATATAAATGGTTACAGTAAACATGCCCAATTATATTTTTTCTCTGCGTGTAGATATCACGGAAACATATGAGGATCCAAAATATATATGCATACTAAAGGCCTTATTCCTAATCAATATTTAAATTTATTACATTGATTATGAATAAGGGGGTAAATATTTTAATGTGTTACAAACGTAATGACAAAATTATTAAATTTGCCAAGTGCAACATAAGAGATTAAATAAAAAATTCTAATGCGAATGTAAACTTTACCAAAACCTCCTTAGTTAAAGGATAAAATTAAATTAACTTCTTGGTAGACGCTTTTCACCTTAAAAATACAAGTTATATCCAGTAATTAATTTCGTTGAAAAATCTTTCTGTTTAAAGTAAAAATTTATAATAACTGATTTATTTTAAGCAGATTCTAAAAACATGCAAATTCTGAAAACAATTTATTTAAAACAAGTTCAGCTAATCTTATTCTATGAAAAGAAATAAAATATATATTTATTTTTACAACTTTAACAAAACAAAAGCTGTCTACAATTAAATTATTATCACACAATTCTCCAAGTTTTAAAAAGTATTAATTTTTTAATTTTCATAATCCTTTCTTTGCAATTTTATTTTGTAAAAAGAAATAAAAAAAAATACCCAAGTTTTTTGTTATATAAATACTTGTACCTACAATTGATTTAACCTCATTTATAGTCTGCGAGTCTTACTAAATAATATAATGGCAAGTAAAACGCTTAAAAGGCACAAAGAAACATATACACACAGCAGAGCCAAAGACATTGAGATCCTTCAGAAATACAATTTTTTTCATCTTAAAAACCTACTTGTTGAAAAAACGATAAAATTAAAGAAATAACTTGGTTAAGCGTAAAGCAAATAGGAAAAAATATACTGTCTTTTACATAGAATGTAATGAATAGTTTCTTACTTCCTTTCTTCAATGACTTAAGTTTTGTTAAAAACAAGCAGTGGCCAATACTAACAGATCTTTCTAGGAATTTCTTTAAAAATAAAACAGTTTTAGTTTTCCTATTAAGTACGAAACTACTTTCTTTCTGTTCTGTTCTGTTCTGTTTAATCATATTTGGCATTATTTATTTAAGTTGTTCTTAGTATTGATTCCACAAGCTATTTAAGAGTTTCCATTTCTCTTGTCAGTGTTTTGTTCATTAGCAGTTTAAAATATATGCAAATTGTAATGCACTAAATTATTTTATTTTTTTTAAATTTTGAATACAAGTCAACACAAGATACATAAATATATGACGAAATAGATGTATATTTTTGAATTATTTTGTTTATTTAAAAAAAAATCATTTACTTTTTACTGATCCCACTAGGAGTTTAGTTTAATTTTATTTTATTATTTTGTTTACTCTTACACAACACTTGTAAGAGTAAACAACTTCAAACTAGTTTGTGCTAAATGAAGCATTTACGCAGTTTGTGTAAATGAAGCAGTTACGGGAAATATTTGTGATATGTGAGAGTAAATTAACTTTTCTTGAATTTTTTTAATTTTTTTTAAAGGAATTCGATATATTCATTAGCCCTCAATTTCTTGAGTTCTCCTTCCGCATCGATTTAGCATAGGAAACACATTAATTAATTTAAATATTTAAAAGTGACGTTGCTTATCCTGGTGTGTGGTTTTCCACACATTGTTATTTCCATATATTTTGCACTAGGAATCATGTAAGCTTACTCTTAACCGAACTTTTTAAATAATGTCCACTTTTTGACCGCATATACAGTAAAAGGTTAATTATCACTAAAATTTAAAGCATAGACATCAGGAAACATTTTTCTGAACTTGCATAAAAATCCTAAGATAAATACATCATATTTGGTAGCCTTTACTTTTTCAGCCTGAGCATTTCTCTGTCTATACAAGTCTCCTTCCAGTGGTAATAAATATACTTCCCAAAAGTATATAAATATTTGTAATAATACGTCAATGTTTAATAAATATTAATATTAAAAAAAAATTTCGATCTAATTTAGCAAAGACTGGGAAATATTTTATTGTGATTTTTGTTTCTTATTTTCAGAGGTAGGTACCAGATTGTTTTCAGTTTCTGGTGGCTATTAAAAAAAGTGCTTACTTCTCAGCAAAGAATAATAACAAAAAGTGAAACGCTGCCAAAAAAAACCTAAGTCGGTTGTCAAAAACTCTTTAAATGTATTGGTAACATTTTGTTTATATGTATTGGTTTTCAAACCACTTTCACCACACACCTCAAACACACAGAGTTGTAAAAAAGCGACTTTAACCCATTATCGGCCACTACCAGAATCCGACGGAGCTTATTAAATTCCTTTTAAAGGCATGGTTTAAAAGCTCCAATTAAGAAAAAAAAATTCAAATTTTTTGCCCCAGGGTTGTCATAGTATGGCTTGGTCGAAAAATCGACCATTGGCCGAAAACGATATAATTTGAGAAATATAAATATTTGCAATTAATAAAAGAAAATCTTTTGTTTGAAGGAAAATATTAAAGTAATGCGGTTTTATTTAAAATAATTATCATTTCTGAATATGCGACATTTAAAAAAATGTATGGTATTCATCAAAACAATTGATGTGTAGATAAATATTAAACTTCTTACATGTAAATAAAGCGTGCTTCTTGCATAACTTACACCAACTATGTTTATTCTACGCGCTCTTTGATACGACGTGTACTTTCTCATTGATTCGAGGAAAGTTTGTGGGATATTCCAAGTTCTCATTTTCAGACTCATTTTCGTATGTCAATAGTTTACTTATGAATGAAAATCAATTTGAGATAATGGTTTGTTGTTTTGAAGTTTTTATATTCTTTTATCACTTTCGGCTATGGAATTGTTATGGTTTTCTTTTGCTTGCGACAATATCTTTTTGCATTGACATGTGGTTCAACTGTGGAGTTATTGTTACAACATTACTGTTGACTATCAACTAAAGGAACAACTTCTCCTCGCTACCTTTCTTTAGATTTTGCAACGTAAAATTTTCCATTCTGTTTTCACGTATAGTTCCAGTTGCATAACATTTTCGCACAAAAAGACACATAAGCTGATAAGTAGAATAAAAGATTGTCAAAGGAAACAGTATGAAACTCCGGATCAGGTACGTTAGCAAGCAAATTTAAAACTTTTTGGGCGCCAGGACATATGCTCTTACTATAAGATGTGGCTGAACCACCGTAAATACTATAAAATAAGTAGCCCTTTTCTGGACATAAGCACCACGACTTAAAGCGGAATCGAATTGGCTTTTATTTTATAAACATCTTACATGAGTGCAACAAAACGATCTGATATATCCAAATTAGTGTTATCGGCAAGATGCAAATACCTGTTTCAATATTGATAATGCCATGTCGGATTGAGAAGACCAATAATGATCGATATTTGGTAAAGTATGATAACCAGACAAATATAAAATTCCAATGAACCTACGCAATTCTGTTGGTGTAAGGTTAGCAGTAGCATTATTTTCACGCGCATAGACATTTGCAAAAGCAACCATTAACGCAATAATGGAATTATACAAATATAGTGCATAAATATCAAAAGGAGATTTAGGTTTCACAAAACAAAATGATATGTATTTATCACACAAAAATTACCCAAGGGTAAAAATAAAACATATGTTATGATTTTGAAGCATTTTAATATAATAAGAAAATAAAATAATTAAATTAGTATGCATGACGCTATATGATGGGTTTCGGCCATTGGTCGAATTTCCGACCACCAAAAATTACGGACTCTCAAAAATAAGAGTTTTATCATTTTGAATTTTATTTCTTTCTTCTCTTATAATTTGGTATTTTGTCTTCACGGAAAAGTAATAAAAATAAATTACTTTTTTTATTTTTTTAATTTTTTTAACATTTTAGAAACGTGACTAAAAATTGCATTTTTTGCTTCATCAAGAAAAAATTCTGGTTTTACTTAAAGACAAAAAATAAATATATCAAAGATATTAAAAAAATATAAAACTTTATTTCTGTTAAAACACATTTAAAAAAATATGGTCAGCTTCTTAGATATTCACTTACAAAGTTGCTGGTCGAAAATTCGACCACCAGCCGAAAATGGGTTAAAAATTATAGCAATATTTTATTACAATTAAATTTAAAAATTCAAACAACTCTCAAATTATTTAATGCATATTTGACCTGGAAAGATTTTATAAATTGATTTTTCTGCTTTTTATTCCATAATTTCTGCATAAAATTAATTTATTTTTAATTTTCAATACCAAATTTTACAAAAAAGTTTTTTTTTTCAGTTTTATTTTCAACCCCCAAAAATTAAAAGTCAAAAAAATTTAAAAAAAATATTTTCCGTTTGTGCAAAATATACATGTTTCGGTTACATTAATGGTTTAAATGTGTGGGAAAACACTAAAAGAATATTATGTGTTTGTGAAAGAGCGTCTAGAATTGCAATTTTATTGCAATTTTCAAGAAAAAGTTTTGAAGTTAAATCTCTCTCTCAAGTGTGTTGAATTCACATACTACTTGTATGTGAGATGAGAGAGAAGTTGTTGTTGTAGAAAAATTGAGAGGCTTCCCTTCTTGTTATTCTTTGCTTCCCAGTTTTAAATATTATTTGTATAAATTCACTGAAATTTATTGTTGGCGGAAGCTAGTGTTATTTGCATTTCACTAATTGCATAGGCCATATCATCAGGAAACCTTTTTCCAAAGGCTTTTATACAAATAAAACTATAGAGCGAATGAGAATTACAGATGTTCAAGTTTCACTTGTAAAAATATCAAAGTTTGGACAATACACATATATTCTTGCTTTCCCTACTACAATTGGTTGAGTTTTTTTAAATGTAGATTGTAAGTTAAAAAACATAAAAAAACAAGTAAGAGAGCTATATTTTGTTTGAAATTATTTTTTTGTTGAAAAAACGCTTTTGGTAGCCAACTTTTTTCTTTGATCCATTTTCCTAAACACAAATATAGCGGCTCTGTTTAAGTCGACTTAATACACTTGTTCAGTTTAAATCTAAATTTACTATTCGAAAAACATAAATAAATGCAAAAGGCAACACAGCTTAACAGATGAGACACTTAAAACAATATGTTTATTAGAATAGAAAAAAACCAAACCGAAATAAAAGACAAAAATGAACAAGGAAAAATGAAACAGCACTCTTGGCGGTCGCATAGCTGCATTATAAAACAATAGAAAATACTCGTATAATAAAACACAGAAAAACCAAAACAACATCAAAAACGACACAAATCTCTTATTTTTTGTTTAGGGATTTTTTAAAAGAAAATCTATACAGTATATGCAAAAATGCAGATTACATTTAAATGACATAAAAGTAGCAAAAAAAAACCTTGTTGTCTTTTCTAGCTGTCCTTTTCAGTGCCTTTTATACTATTCTCGGTTTTATTTTTTTGGCTTTTCATTGTGCCATACTTAAAGGTTCTTTGGCCGTTTTCATCTGCATCTTAAATCTTAAAGTGTGGATGAATGTGTACAAAAGTATTTTTGTATTAAATGGATTTTTATTTTAAGCACAAGATATTTTTTATTTATTTTTCTTTTCAGTATTCTAACATTCATAAGAAGGAATTTGTTTAAAAGCGCAAAAAACTAGGAATGAAAAGAAATATGTATAAAAACTCATCATAAAACAAAAGACACATGGATACAATAAGAGAAATAAAAAATAAGTCTCCCATTGCTAAATTCCTATTAAAAAATATAGAATACATACAGTGTGCTGATAATCCCATAAAAGGATAAATGTTTGGGATTTGCTATTGTCTTGAGAGCATTTCTTTGTTTCTTTCTTTTATTTGTTGTTCAAGTAAAAGTAATAATACAAATATCGTGTATGATTAATGAGAGAAATATGCTAAATGTAATTAGAATATATGCATACATACATACCTACATACTTATAGTTGAAAAATACCGGCAGAGAAAAAATATAGTTGTTTACCGTAACCATTTAAAAATGCTTAACATTTTTTTTACAATATTATGGTTACTGTCATTAATTATATAATTGCGGCAACCATAACATATCAAAGTTACGATAAACATGATTGTAGCAATCATATATATAATTATGGCAATTAAGTATTTGCTTGTGGCATCCATATATATGATAAAACGCATCATCATGAACATGATTGCCATAAACATATATTTATTTACAGCAATCATATAAGTCATTTCTACAATCATGTGAATCGTAACTTTAACATATTATGGTTGCCGCAATAAGATAATTAATGACAGTAACCATAATATTGTAAAAAAAGCTTTTTAACATTGCAAAAAGTTATAATTATATTTTTTTTGGTTTATGCACATTAGGGTGGCCCTTAATAAACGAGTGTTGGATTTTGGCCATTCTCACCAGTTTGGTGAACATTAGTAAAAAAATCATCCTGAAAAAATTTTAGGTAAATCGGTTGGGTTTAAGACGTGCCGCAGGCCCTCTGAAGTTTTGAGAAGCATTTACAAGGGGAAAAAATACATTTTTTTTCAGTTTTTGTAAAAATTTTGCCATTAAAAAATTACTTTTGCATCGAAATGTGTACGAAATTGTCGTTCTAATGAGACATAAAAAACAGAAATTGGTCAAAAAATGTTAAAGTTATTAAAAAAAATCGCCAGGCCATTAACGTGTCTCAGGCAACTAGAACAAGAAAGGTAGGAACAAAATTAACATATTTCGATAAATATTAAAATAAAAGCTCATTTTTACTTAAAATATGCCCATATTTACTTGTATATGAGTTTTTGTCTTCGTAGAATACCGTTAACCTATTCTTAGGTATGAACAAAAAAATAAAATTTTTTTAAGTGCAGTTTCTAAACTCCATTTTCAAATTTTTAAAAATTTTGTTAAACAAATTTCAGAATTTTGTGATCATCTCATTGGGGTTTATTAAGAATATAATAGGGAATAAAAATGTGAAAAAATTATGAAAATATCTCTTATAGTTTTTCCGTACCTGCTATTTAAATTTTGAAATTTTCGAGAAAAACCAATTATTTGGGAATTTTTAGGCGAATGGGCTCTATTTCCATACTCTTATAAATTTTAAGAAAAACTTATTCAGAATATTATAGTCCAGATAATTCTAAATATACATTGAAACTTTTACTTCGTTTTTTAAGGGCCACCCTAATGCACATATAAATCTATTCTTCTAAAGAAATATAAAACTAGGATGAGTTTATATTAGTTTTGAAGTATGGTAATACATGTTTTATTCTATATATCGTGAGGTCATTGATCTTTCTTGGGTTTTGTGTTTAAAATTTGTATAACAGGTAATCGTAAATTATTTCTAGGAATTAAATAATAAATAATGCTAGCATAAAAACTGACTTTTTCAAATTGCCTATTCCCTTTTAGATCACAACATACTTAACTGTTTTTAAATCCCTTTTTTTTTATTTTTCTTACTCACTCTCTCAGTCTTAATGTATAATTTGGCTAATTTATGGTCTACCATTGATGTGTGTGCACCATCAAACATTATATTAAACTCTAGCCTAGTCTACACGTGCCATAAAAACAGTCATAACTTTTTCCTTTATAAATAAACAAAAAATAAAACAATCATTTAAAAAAAAAGTTTTAAAGCACATACATATTTTTTGTTAAACTGTAACAAAAAAAATAACGTATTTGTTTTAACGAAACATTTTCCATAATTTATTTTGTTTGGCTGCTGGGTAGCTGGGTGGTTAGTATTTAACAAATAAAAAGTTATATTTTTTAATTATCTTGATTTATAAGGTCTAGTGGTTGTTATATTGTTTTTGGTTACTGTTACTGGTTATTTAGTCTGTTGAATAAAAAAATATTTCATTATGATGATTCTGTATTCACTTTAATTTGAGAGATATTATTGGTTTGTTAGTAAATTTGTAGCACAAGTTATGTTAATATATCATGGACTACACTGTTCATGAAATTGACACTTTTTTGTGTCAAGAAGAGCACCCAGCGGCTTAAACTAATTCGGGTACGCTGAATTCAGTGGTACTAGCCGTTTTTTTAGGTTAGCTCGTATTTTCGAGATATACCGTTATTTCGAAAATAGAGGAGGTTGCATAACATATATTTACGTAACTCATAAACGGTTTAGTTTATTGAATATACTGAAAAAACCGAAATAGTGCAATAAAATTACATTTAAGTATGGCTTAATATGTTTTTAATCTTCGCAATTATTTTAGAAATATGCATTTTTTTGGCTGCATTTTCCAATTTTTTATGCCGTTTTTAAAACAAAAAATTCGAAATTTGCCTAAAAATTTATATTTCTAAAACAACTGCTCAGATTAAAAAAACTTTAAGACTTAATTAAAGGTAATTCTAATGCGGAATTTCGGTTTTTTTAGTTTATTCAATAAACTAAACCGTTTTTGAGTTACGCGAATATATATTGTGCAACCTCCTCCATTTTCGAAATAACGGTATATCTCGAAAATACGAGCTAACCTAAAGAAATGGTTGGCACCACTGAATTCAGCGTAGCCGAATTAGTTTAACCCACATGTGCCCCGCTTCAACTAGCATAGTGCTATCGAATGGACTTTTCTAAAATTTCAGTGCTTTGGCAATTTTAAGGAAATACCTGATAATGAAATACTATTTCTTAGTAGCACAAATTGCAATGACTAATACGTACCCACTAAATTACTTATATGTTTAAATATTAAACATTTTACAAAGTCCTATAGTGCTGTGGAGAATCAGCCTGAAACTTACATAGTTTAACCTCGTGTGTTGTTTTCCACACATACTATATATCAACGTGTTTTACACTAGCAGCATCCTTTTTGTAGCCAAAATTATGATTTATCACAAATAAGACATCAAATTAATTTATTTTTAACTTCATATTATACAACCATTATGGTTATGAGTGCGCTTACATAATACGCAATTTTTTGACAGAAACAGCTTATTTGAACACTAAAATTATTTTCCTAGTGTAAAACACATAGAAATTCCATATGTGTGGAAAATCACACATCAAGGTAAACAACGTCATTTGTAAAATATCTCGTAATCAAACAATATTTCTGAATATATTTTTGAACAGATTGTGTTTTCTACACAGGTTTGAGACCAGCGTTAATTGTACTGACCATTTTCATTCGCATTGCCTGTACAAAAAAAAAACACTTAAATGTTTTACCTGTAGTATTTTGTTTTATTACACCTCAGTTAACATTAATAAAAAATACTCCTTTTTTCAGCAAAATTATATGAACGAAAATGAATTTAATTTAAACAAATTAAAATTTATTATTTAAGTGTTATTTATTATAGGTATTGTGTTATGCTTTCTCAGTAAAATTTGCAATAATATCCTGCGGAGTTATTTAAATAGGTGAAACGTGAAAAAAATCCTTTATGCTGAAAATAATGGCAGTATGCTTAAAGCAAATAAAAAGAGGTTCTTAAACAAATAAATAGGCTAGAATAAGAAAAAAGGAAATTATAAAGAATTAGCTACTAAATAAAGAGAAAGACTTCGATATAAATAAAGAGAAAAATAAATTAGCTGTAGTGCCATCTTTACTAAAAGAATATTACTCTGATGCGATCATCAACAGCTTACACCACTTTAATAAACCATTTTTTAACGTCAAAAAATATTTTTTTAACTAGTTGCTCTCCAAGCATTCCTCGTAGTTATTAAAAACAAAGTTTTAATTAATTTAATAACTTTTTTACAGAACATATTTCCAGACCAACAATTCCATACTTAAACAAGATTTACTTGCAACAAAGAATTCAAAACCAAGTCATGGGAAGTTATTTCAGTTTTTTTCAAATCAACAAAAAAATCTTTTTTTAGATTTCTTAATTTAATTGTAGTTTAAGTGTAAGTTTACAAAACCAAACTTAATCTGTATCATCTTTCTGGATAATTACACTTGAAAATTAAAAACTTTTGTTATTCCTCTTACAACTGGATGAATAAATGAAAGTGCAGGACAAAAATTTATATTTATATAGAAAACCACAAATTATTTCTTCTTTTGTACTTACATAACAAATAAATTGTTTAACATTATAATACTGGCAGTATAATTTTTTAAAACAAAACCATTGCCTAAAAACATTTTGAAATTCAAATAAATTGTATTATACAATATTTTACAGCCTAACTAAAAAAGAAACTATAAAGTTAATTTTTGTTAAAGTAGACTTTAGAAATTTTGTATTTTCGTACCATAAGAAATATTTTGAAAAGCTTATGAATTTATTGGCTTTTTAGCGATGAGTGCCTTGAGGCATATTTAAGCATTAGAGGGTTAAAATCCACTTTAGGGCTTTTGTGGTTAGTCTGTTAGGTTTAGTATAGATTTATAAAATTGTGTAAGAAAATCAAACAATATTCCATTTATTTGGAATTTATATTCAAGCATAAACATGTTATTTAACGGCGTTTTTGTGTTAGTTCTTAGGGAAATGGTGTATTTTAGTTTATATGGAAGTTGTTTATAAAACACTTTATTTCATTCCATTTGTTTTTCACTCTTTTACCATACACAGATGTATGTTTGTATACATTTCCTAGTATATTTTTTTATAATTGTTATTTTTGTTTTCGTTCTTTTTTTTTACAGATGCACCCATTTGTTCAACAGATCACGATGAACTGCTGGGAGCCTTGAAGCATGAAACTTTAGCGTTAAAATGTGAAGTGGACGCATCACCGCCTGCGGATTCATTTCATTGGACATTTAACTCATCTGGCGAACAAACTGAATTACCAGCACGTTTGCATTCAAGTGAAGTAAGTAAAACTACTAAAAACCCAATAGCTAAAATCCATACATTGCTCCCGTTCTACTTGATATTTGTTAATTTCGTTTTTCCATTGCTATTTTTGAATGTTGATTTAAAGAATGTTCTTTCTCTATGATGCATAATATGTTTGTATGCTGTAGCTAAGGATTTGAAAATAGTTTTAATTTAAATTAGAGACACGGTTGGCATTTAATTTCACTCTGAAAGAAATATACATAAATTAATTGCAGTTTTACAGTTGTATGATTAGGATTTCTTTTGTAAACTTTTTTACAACAGACCTAAAATAAGCGTAAATAATGCTGAGACAAATATACATTTTTTTCTCGAAAATCGCAAAATTGAAATCGCAGGTACGGAAAATCTGTAGATGGTATTGACATAATTTTTTCATATTTTTATTTCCTATTATAATCTCAATAAATCCCAAAGTGATGATCAACAAATTCTGAAATTTGTTTAACAAAATGTTTTAATAATTTGAAAATGGAGATTTGAAACTGCCGTTAAAAAATATAATTTTGTTGGTCATACCTGCGAAGACAGAGACTCATACACAAGCAAATACGGATATATTTTAAGTGAAAATAACCTTTTATTTTGATATTTTTCAAAATATGTTAATATTTTCCATAAATTTCTTGTTCAAGTGGCCTGAGACACGTTAATTTTTGTCATTTATATCTCATTACAACGACAATTTTTTTACAAAAACTAAAAAGTTTGTGCGTCAATTTGACCCAAATCTCCGAAATATTGTTTTTGACTGTAATTTTCTTTAATATAAATAAATCTACATATTTCTGTGCAATAATGCAGAATGTTAAGGAGTTTCACAAATTTATTATATGTTAAGGAGTTTCACAAATTTATTATACCCTACACCACCATAGTGGGAGGGTATAATGCGTTTGTGCAGATATTTGTAACGCCCAATAATATTGGTCTGACGCCCACTTTAAAGTATACCGATCGGCTTAGAATCACTTTCTGAGTCGATTAAACGATGTCCGTGCGTCTGGCTGTCCGTGTAAACCTTGTGCGCAGAGTACAGTTTGGTACATATAATTTTTTCGACCCAAGGACCCAGCCCATTTAAACTGGCTGGAATCGGTCCATTATTTCACCTAGCCCCCATACAAATTTCCTCCCGAAATTGGACTTTATCGGTCATGAATTTTTAATTTATATATGGGGCATTTCATGTCAAGTGAACCAACTTTTGAAATCGATGTCTTCCTCTATTGGATAGTAACTCAGACACAATTTTTCAACAACATCGGTCGAGAACTCTCTGAGTTATAGGGGGTAAAATTTTGACAATTTGGTCAAACAGGGGTTTTTTCTTATCCATGTAACTTATTACCTATTGTTCTTAGCAAAATGTGTCCCAAATAGTATAGATAGCTATTTCTTCGATCTTTCGAAAAAAAATATTTAAAAAAAAAATAAAAAATTTTTAATATTTTTTTCCGAAATCAAAAACTTTTTTGACTTTTTTTTAAAATGCGTCCTTTTTTTTTTTTTTTTTTTTTTTTCTTAAAATAAAGTTTAGATATTTTCCTTGAACACCTACTTGGTCGCTTAGTGGGATGCGAGTGGGATATCTATCAAAATAAATATTTTGTAACTCAAAACATAAAATTTTTGACTTTTTTTGCAAAATCAAAAACTTTGTTAACTTTTTTTTTCAAAATGGACCCTTTTTTAATCTTTTTTTTTAGGTCAAACAAAAGCTTAGATATTATCCTTGAAGACCCTTTTGGTCGCTTAGTGGGATGCGAGTGGGATATCTATCAAAATAAATATTTTTTAACTCAAGACTTACAATTTTTGACTTTTTTTTTTGCAAATACGATTTTTTTTCCAAATGGGCCCTTTTTTTAAAATTTTTTTTGTAGTCAAAAGAAAGCTTAGGTCCATTCCTTTAAGATATTTTTAGTCCCTTAGTGGGATGCGAGTGGGATATCTATCAAAATAAATATTTTGTAACGCAAGACATACAATTTTTTAATTTTTTTTTGCAAAATCAAAATTTTTTTCCAATATGGGCCCTATTTTAATTTTTTTTTTTGCTCAAAAGAAAGCCTAGGTCCATTCCTTTAAGATATTTTTAGTCCCTTAGTGGGATGCGAGTGGGATATCTATCAAAATAAATGTTTTAACACAAAAATTGTATGTCTTGAGTTACAAAACATTTATTTTGATATATATCCCACTCGCATCCCACTAAGCGATCAAAACCATCTTAAAGGAATAGGCCTAAGCTTTCTTTATAGCAAAAAAAAAAATTACAAAAAGGGCCCATTTTAAAAAAAAGTCAAAAAAGTTTTTGATTTTGCGAAAAAATCAAAAATTGTATATCTTGAGTTACAAAATATTTATTTTGATAGATATCCCACTCGCATCCCACTAAGCGACCAAAAGGGTCTTCAAGGATAATATCTAAGCTTTTGTTTGACCTAAAAAAAAAGATTAAAAAAGGGTCCATTTTGAAAAAAAAAGTCAACAAAGTTTTTGATTTTGCAAAAAAAGTCAAAAATTTTATGTTTTGAGTTACAAAATATTTATTTTGATAGATATCCCACTCGCATCCCACTAAGCGACCAAGTAGGTGTTCAAGGAAAATATCTAAACTTTATTTTAAGAAAAAAAAAAAAAAAAAAAAAAAGAGAAAAAATTTTAAAAAAAGTCAAAAAAGTTTTTGATTTCGGAAAAAAAATATTAAAAATTTTTTATTTTTTTTTTTAAATATTTTTTTTCGAAAGATCGAAGAAATAGCTATCTATACTATTTGGGACACATTTTGCTAAGAACAATAGGTAATAAGTTACATGGATAAGAAAAAACCCCTGTTTGACCAAATTGTCAAAATTTTACCCCCTATAACTCAGAGAGTTCTCGACCGATGTTGTTGAAAAATTGTGTCTGAGTTACTATCCAAACCTTGGTGCAAATTTCATCCCGATCGGAAGACATCGATTTCAAAAGTTGGTTCACTTGACATGAAATGCCCCATATGTATCTCCACAAATTTCGCTCCCAATAAGTTTCATATATACGAAATTCATATCACCAAATTTCGTTACCATCGGTCCATAATTCGTCATAGCTCACATATAGACCCGCTTCCAAAAATCACTTTAATGTACATAAATTTCTTAAAAATGTTGGTATACACACAAAATTCACTTTAAATAACTTTCATATATACGTAAATCACACGACCTAATTTTATGGTAATCAGTCCATAATTGGTCATAGCTCCCATATAAGGCCCACTTCAATCACTCACGAATATAAATTATTGATATTTTAAAAGAAAAATGCTTTTGCTCATTTACTTGGTGTAGAGTATTATATGGTCGGGCTTGACCGACCATATTTTCTTACTTGTTTCATATTAATATTAAAATTTTGCATATACAGGGCACTCGCGAAAATATGAACATCCTTTCACTTCCATTGGCTACTCTAAAATATGGACTTAGTATGAACACCTTACTTTTGTTTTTTAACGTATTTTATCTATCTACACAGAGTTGAAATCTAAGTCAACAGGGTAGTGTCTAAATTCTAATTCAACTGCATAATAATTTGGGGATTTCTCTAGCTGTAGATGGGAATTAGATGCCATTCGCAAATATGAACCATCTTGCAAAAGTGAAGATGGCCTGGCGATATGTATATTATTTCGATGTGTTACAAACGGAGTGACAAAATAAATATACTCCCACTCCCCATATTTTTTTGGTGAAGGATGTAAAAATTGCTCATTCTAGCCAATTCGTTATTTTATTTTTTTAATAATTAAACATCATTTGAATCTTATTTTATAAGTATAACTCTATAAAACAAACTCTATATGCAAACATTATACAACCTTTGTTCTAAAATATTATTTTGGATGTTTTGATTTTGCTCATTTTCAACATCAAACATTTCTGGTCAACAGTGAACCTCTGGTGGAAATTTGACACCCTCTAAGTCCTTCCTCAAACATTTTTCTTTAGCTGAAATTAAAAGCTCAGATTGTATGAAAAATTCTTAATTACATTAATATATTGTTTTGTAATTTTGTTAAGTTTACTTGTTGTTTACGCTTTATGTTAATAATTTCAGATTGGTTGCTTTACATTTCCTGCATGTTTAAAATATTATATTTTATGAGGTGGCTTTTTATGATTTCTTCTCTCTTGCTGTTTTCTCTAACACGATATTCAACTCTACCAGAAGAAACAACAATATTTTGACCGGAGTTGTAACACAAACACATTACAAACAAACTTTTTCACTTGTTAATGAATACATCGCGTGCTATTTTCTGCAATTTTTTTTTTTTAGATTTCCTTGCTGGTATTTTTGTTTTCTTTATTGTTTTGTTCTAGATACAAGTTTGTTTCAAAAACGAACTATAGAAATAACGGAAAATAAGACAAAAATTATCCAAATATACAAAAAGAATACAAAAAAGAAAAAAATACTGAAACCGGAAACGGATATACTGAGTTTTTTATTATGTTAACAACCAACCATTCTCTATGAATTCATTATATATTTTTTTGCAATTTCTTCAAAGAAAAAAGAGAAACAAAACAATAATTTTTTTTGAATTTTGTAAATATATTTTTTCTACTTGTTTGTTGCTGGCCCTTTCTCTACTGTTTTTACTGTTTCTTTGTAACCTTTAAGTCATCAGATGCTCAAGTAATAATTGAAAAAATTTAATTAGTATAGAATACCAATTTAATCATGAAATGTTCACTCTGATTTTCTTCGTTGTTCATTTTGCAGCACGCTGTTGCAAACAAAACTTTTCTTTTGTTACCAACTAAACAAAAAAAGTTAGTTGTTCATTTATTCATGACTTTAAAAACAAATGAACATTTGTTAAAAATATGTATATGGGGGATTTCATGTCAAGTGAACCAACTTTTGAAATCGATGTCTTCCGATCGGGATGAAATTTGCACCAAGGTTAGCTCTATTGGATAGTAACTCAGACACAATTTTTCAACAACATCGGTCGAGAACTCTCTGAGTTATAGGGGGTAAAATTTTGACAATTTGGTCAAACAGGGGTTTTTTCTTATCCATGTAACTTATTACCTATTGTTCTTAGCAAAATGTGTCCCAAATAGTATAGATAGCTATTTCTTCGATCTTTCGAAAAAAAATATTTAAAAAAAAAAAATAAAAAATTTTTAATATTTTTTTTCCGAAATCAAAAACTTTTTTGACTTTTTTTTAAAATACGCCTTTTTTTTTTTTCTTAAAATAAAGTTTAGATATTTTCCTTGAACACCTACTTGGTCGCTTAGTGGGATGCGAGTGGGATATCTATCAAAATAAATATTTTGTAACTCAAAACATAAAATTTTTGACTTTTTTTGCAAAATCAAAAACTTTGTTGACTTTTTTTTTCAAAATGGACCCTTTTTTAATCTTTTTTTTAGGTCAAACAAAAGCTTAGATATTATCCTTGAAGACCCTTTTGGTCGCTTAGTGGGATGCGAGTGGGATATCTATCAAAATAAATATTTTTTAACTCAAGACTTACAATTTTTGACTTTTTTTTTTTGCAAATACGATTTTTTTTCCAAATGGGCCCTTTTTTTAAAATTTTTTTTGTAGTCAAAAGAAAGCTTAGGTCCATTCCTTTAAGATATTTTTAGTCCCTTAGTGGGATGCGAGTGGGATATCTATCAAAATAAATATTTTGTAACGCAAGACATACAATTTTTTAATTTTTTTTTGCAAAATCAAAATTTTTTTCCAATATGGGCCCTTTTTTAATTTTTTTTTTGCTCAAAAGAAAGCCTAGGTCCATTCCTTTAAGATATTTTTAGTCCCTAGAGTGGAAGTCAAAAAAGTTTTTGATTTCGGAAAAAAAATATTAAAAATTTTTTATTTTTTTTTTTAAATATTTTTTTTCGAAAGATCGAAGAAATAGCTATCTATACTATTTGGGACACATTTTGCTAAGAACAATAGGTAATAAGTTACATGGATAAGAAAAAACCCCTGTTTGACCAAATTGTCTAAATTTTACCCCCTATAACTCAGAGAGTTCTCGACCGATGTTGTTGAAAAATTGTGTCTGAGTTACTATCCAATAGAGCTAACCTTGGTGCAAATTTCATCCCGATCGGAAGACATCGATTTCAAAAGTTGGTTCACTTGACATGAAATGCCCCATATATAAAACTTATTTGGAGCGAAATTTGTGCAGATACATATATAAATTAAACAATTATGACCGATAAAGTCCAATTTCGAGAGGACATTTGTATGGGGGCTAGGACCGATTTCAGCCAGTTTCAATAGGCTTCATTCTTTGGCCGAAAAAATAATATGTACCAAATTTTATCGAAATATCTTCAAAATTGCGACCTGTACTCTGCGCACAAGGTTTACATGGACAGCCAGCCAACCAGCCAACCAGCCAGACGAACGAACGCACGGACATTTCCGGAAAAAGTGGCGAAATTTATAAATACGGAGTAATATGCCAATATTTTAAAATTTAATGAATTTGTACAATATTTGAATAAATTTATACGACCATAGTGGGGAGGGTATAATTCGTTTGTAACCCCCAAAAATATTAGTCTAACACCCACCCAAAGTGTACCGATCGACTTAGAATCACTTTCTGCGTCGATTAAACGATGTCCGTCCGTCTGGCTATCCATGTAAATCTTGTACGCAAAGTAAAGTTCTGAATATATTTCTATAAAATTTGGTACATTACATTTTTTCGGTCCAAGGATCAAGTCTATTCAAACTAGCTAACATCGGTCTTCCAAAATTGGACTTTTTCGGTCATAACTGTTTAATTTATATAATTATCTACACAAGTTTTGCTCCAATTAATTTTTATATATACGAAATTCATATTACCTAATTTTTTGACGATCGGTCAATAATTAGTCATAACTCCCATATTAGTCCCGCTTCTGAAAATCACTTTAACGAGCATAAATACACATAAACTTCAACAGAAATAATTCTAGTATAGAAACAAGTAAGAAAGTATGGTCGGTCAAGCCCGACCATATAATACCCTACACCAAGTAAATGAGTAAAAATATTTTTCTTTTAAAATATCAATAATTTACATTTTTGAGTGATTTTCGGAAGTGGGCCTTATATGGGAGCTATGACCAATTATGGACCGATCACCATAAAATTAGGTCGTGTGATTTATGTCTATATTAAAGTTAACTATGTTGAATTTTGTGTGTATACCAACATTTTTAAGCGATTTATGCACGTTAAAGTGATTTTCGGAAGCGGGTCTATATGGGAGCTATGACTAATTATGGACCGATCGTAACAAAATTTGGTGACATGAATTTTGTATATATAAAACTTATTTGGAACGAAATTTGTGTAGATACATAGATAAATTAAACGTTTATGACCGATAAAGTCTAATTTCGAGGGGACATTTGTATGGGGGCTAGGTGAAATAATGGACCGATTTCAGCCAGTTTCAATAGGCTTGGTCCTTGGGCCGAAAAAGTAATATACACCAAATTTGATCGAAATATCTTCAAAATTGCGACCTGTACTCTGCGCACAAGGTTTACATGGACAGCCAGCCAGCCAGCCAGCCAGCCAGCCAGCCAGCCAGCCAGCCAACCAGACGGACGGACGGACGGACGGACATCGTTTAATCGACTCAGAAAGTGATTCTAAGTCGATCGGTATACTTTAAGGTGGGTGTTAGACTAATATTTTTGGGCGTTACAAACATCTGCACAAACGCATAATACCCTCCCCACTATGGTGGTGTAGGGTATAATAAATCACACGACCTAAATTTTTGACGAGCGGTCCGTAATTAGTCATAGCTTACATATAAGGCCTTCTTCTGAAAATCATTCACGAAAATAAATTATTGAAAAATTTAAAAGAAAATTTTTTTGATCATTACTTGTTTTTATTTCACCTTTTTTTTGGTACACTCTTTAGACAGACATCCTTAAATCAACTTCCTTATATATAAGGATCCACTTTTCCATTATTAATTTATAAGGTTGCAAATTAATATTGTAGAAACAACCTTCAGACACAATGAAGGGTATAAATAAATTGTTATTTTAACATTTTATATTTTCATCAATTTATGGTTCATCCATTTCTTGATATAACTCCAATTACAACTAAAGCAAATAGCAAAATATAGTGATTATGATTATAAATAGTCAAATGTAGATCAACCCCATCAAAAGCAAAAACTCATTTTTGTTGGTTTATTTAGAACAAAACTTATTCCCAATTTGCATATTTATGTCACTAAACTAAACACACTTTGGCAAACAGTTTTTCAGTACTTTTCTCTATATTTGTATATATTTTTTTGTTGTAAATATTGGTTTTCAAATTTAATAGATTGCGAGTAATTTTTTTCATTATTTCTAATCCATCCCTCAATTATACTTTAGGGAAAATTTATACAACAAAATGTATACCATATTTATGTTTTTTTTTTTTTTTTTTTTTTTTGCATAAACATTATAACAATTTGTTGTATTAAGCCATTCTAATATGGCTACAACAACATCATATTGAAGGTTTTTTTTTTGAACAGAAATTTTCCATTTTCAGTTTTGTTGTTTTTGCTTTTTGGTTTCGTATATCGGGAATATCACTGGGGAAATGTGTAGTGTATGTAGCTATTTATTTGTAAATATTTTCTGTTTTTTTTTTTAGTTTAAACTTAGTTCTATTTGTTTTTACGGTATTTGTTGTTTTGTTTTTTGTTTGAGAGTAAAGTATGCTTTTAGTTGCCATTAAAATAAATGCTTTAAAATTTGTGTTAATGGCAAAAGTTTTGATGATTTTATATTTTGTTTGATTGTTTGTTTCATGAAATTTGTGCTTTTTTGCATAATTTTTATGTATTGTTGTTTGGTGGTAAACCACAGAAATAATAAAAAGAAAAAAAAAAAACACAAAATCAATGAATAAAAATTAGACAGATTTTTATGATTGCATAATATTCGAATTTTCCTTTTTTTGGTATTTTTTTTTTGTTTTATTACATTTTTAAAAATTGTTCACAAGAACTTATTAAATTTTTTTTCGTTATTGTGTGTGAGTTGTGAAAAGTTTTGATTGGAAAATAATTTAATGTTAACATTAATTGGAATAGAGAAAATTTTAGAAAACAATGTACGTGAGTGATGTAGAAGATTTCAAAGGTTTTTTTCTTTATAATATTTTAAAAGAATTTTTTATATTTTTGTGTAAATTAAGACCAAACAAATCTCCTTATTTATGATATTTCTTAACTAATTATATTTAATTTTTTGCAGACTGGCATGTCACGTTTAAACTATACCCCCACTACAGACTTGGATTATGGTACAATTTCTTGTTGGGCCCGCAATTCAATTGGTATGCAAAAATCACCCTGTGTCTTTCAAGTAGTAGCAGCAGGTATGTAACTCTTTTATCTTATAATAGTTATTATACACACACAAAATATTTTTCAAACTTATCCTTTTCACAAATCATCTTACAAATGTAACAAGAAAAACTTCAATTTTGTTTAATTAATTAATTAATAAAAACCAAAACTTATCAATTACTTTTAGGACGTCCATTTCCACTACAGAATTGTTCAATAACAAACCAATCTGCAGATTCCCTACAAGTTGATTGCATTGAAGGTTTCGATGGTGGTCTACCACAGAGTTTCATGTTGGAATTAGTTGAATTAAACAATTTGCGTTTAGCACGGAATATAACTTTGCAGGTAAGTTTATTACACACACACAGTTACCACACACTGATAAATTTGTCAACCACCTTAATACATAAAGCTGGAACATACACAAACAAAGTCTATCCTTGCGAAAATATCTGAAAATGGAAAATTTTAAAAACAAAAGTTGTTGGAAATGTCGAAAATACGAGTACCTACATACATATGGGCGATTTCATGTCAAGTGAACCAACTTTTAAAATCAATGTCTTCCGATTGGGATGAAATTTGCTCCAAGATTATCCCTATTAGATAGTAACTCAGACACAATTTGTCAACAAGATCGGTCAAGAAACTATTTGCGACAGATTTTGGATGAGAAAAACCACATGTTTGGCCACAATGTCAAATTTTGACCACCTATAACTCTGAGAATTCTTGAACGATCTGAATTACTATCCAATAGGGGTAAACTTGGTTTAAATTCCATCCCGATCAGAAGACATCGATTTGAAAAGTTGGTTGACTTGACATGAAATCCCCCATATGTATAAGTAATTTTTGTTAGTTAATTACATTAAAGTAAAAATGATGCTTGTAGTTTAGTTTAAGTTTTGTTAAAGTTATTATTCTAACGTTTGTATGCACATATGTACGTACAGTAATGGTCTAAACATATTGGACAAAATTCTGCTTACAACATTTGGAAATAAAAATACATTCTCAGTGTTATTAACAAAGAAATTTAATTTCAGTATTTTTAATGATATTATTAAAAAAAATTAACAAAAAGTAAAAAAAATGCAAAAAATCATGCAACAGAATATATGACAGCTGAAGGAGGATATAGCTTTCAACAACACGTGCAATGATAAAATTCTTCTATGAAAATGGGTGTTCTATACGGGCAATGATCCGCGCGTTTCGCCCATTTTATGGTGACTCCCATGCTAAATTTAGGATGATACCTATCCACATGAGATCCAAGATCGCCCATCCCAAAAAAAGTCATTGTTTGTCGTGAATTTGGGGCTGATGGTGTCAGCGGTCCATAATTCTTGAGCAGGCCATCACCATCAACAGCGAGCGCTATAGGTCGATGGGTACGAATTTCTTTTGGGCTGAATTGGATAATATGAACAACAAGGACAAGTGGTTTTAACCGACATCGTGCGTTTTCACCATGTTATTCTTTTTATTGTGGAATTTTCTTAAGTCGCAGATCTATGCGAATAAACCGTAAACAACAGCAGCCCTAAAAGCCAACCTAATCCATACCATCGGTCCAATTCAGCCTGATTTATGAGCCAGAATCTATCAAACGAATCACAGTGGTGCCATTTGAGTTTTTTCGTTGCAAAAATCATAACTTTTGAACCAAATGAGATAATCAAAAAATATATAATGCATAAAATAGACAATTGATCAGCCTATGAAAAGAGTTTTTGAAAACGGTTCGACGACTTTCAGGTGCATACTTATGGGTTAGCAAAGTTGAAATTTGTGGAAAAATCAATTTTATGGGAAGTAAAATAAAATATTTTTTAAAATTTTTTAATTTGTTATGTTTCTTTTTAATGGCTTTTGTGATTTTAAATTATTCCAGAAAAGATAAAAAAAATTTTTTTTTGAAAAAATAAATTTTTGGATGGTTTTTCACGGTCATATATAATTTTTGAAAGCATGTGTTTTTTCAAAATTTTACCTCTAGCAAAAAATGGGACAAGAACGGGCAGCTGGAAATTTTTGCATTAGATAAAGTAATAATCAAAGAACTTATTTTGAAAATATGACAAATATAGAAATTGATAGTTTTTTTATTTTCCATCAAAGTTGAGAAATATTGAAAAAATTTATAGTTGGTAAATATCGTTTGGAACCATGTCTTTATTCAAAATTTTAGCTCTAGCTAAAAATGAGACCAGGACAGGCAGCTGGGAATTTTTGCATTAGGTAAAGGAGTAATCAAAGAACTTATTTTGAAAATATGCCAAATATAGAAATTGATAGTTTTTTTTATTTTCCTTCAAAGTTGAGAAATATTGAAAAAATGGATAGTTGGTAAATATCGATGTACCTGGACAAAAACAAATCAAACAGTACAATTTTTGTTTATTTTTTTCTTAATATATATATCTATCAAAAGAATCAAAAATAATGACGATCAGATACATAGTTTTCGATATATTGTATCTGAAAGCGAACTAAATTACCTAAAAATTTTCTGTTTTTTGAAAACTGAAAATCAGTCAACTTTGAAGGGCTGTATATTTTGAATCAAAAATCAGATTGTAATAAGAGTAGCATTTTTGTAATCGTTGGACAATTTACTGTAAGAGGTTTATTCAATATTTTTTAGGGGCGCATGAAATTTGGATTTTTGCAACCTCACTTGTTCTGCGAGCGCCACTGTGCGAATAAAAAATGTCAATGATATCTCTCAAACTATTTGTTTTATTGTAATATGAAGGAAGGAAGCTTAATAAAAGACCATTCATAACACATTCCTATATTTTGTTGCATAACCGCAATTATCCACAACTGCCGCACAACTAATTATATTATGTTTTGTTGTCATTGGACTAGATGGCCATGCCTAATTTATAGCTTGATACAGTTTTTTTGAATATTGATGTGCCAATTCGCGATTTACCTTTTTATTAGCTATTACCCATAAATATGCTGGCCACACCAATTCGGATTTTTTCATTTGCAAAGTATGTATGTTGAAATAAATTTTCCGTAGCCCTCAAATAACTCACATACATTATTAATATATCAGCTATATTCCCGGTTTGGTTACTTTTTAAAATAGAGAAAATTGGCCCACATATGGCTGAGATATAAGGATAAAACCACGACAACCTAAATTTTTGACATATTTTTGATCTGTACGTGGATTACTATGTCATTAATATAGACAGTATGTATATCTAATTATAGATATTTCAAAGAACTTTGCAACAACTTATATAACGCCATAGTAATTCGGTCCTATACTGGGTCAAAATCGAGAAAAATATTTTTTAACCCGATTTTTTTTTTACCAAAAATATTAAAATTTGTATGTTAAAGTATAATTTGGTGAAGGGTATATAATGTTCAATACAGGCGAATATAGCTCTCTTACTTGTTTATTTTCTTTTCTAAACATAACCAGTTTTGTCGCATTTATTGTTTTATTAATTTTCTTACTTTTTAAGTTAAAATATATTCATAGTTTCGTTAAATCAGGGTTGAAACTCTAGGAATAGTATAAAAGTTATTATTTTCCAAATGAGTTTTTACCGACACTGTACTTGTTTTCGACTTTTACACATGCAAAACTTTCTTTTGAATTTGTTCATTATTATTTTGTTTTCCATTTCATTCATGTGTGTGGGTACTGGTTTTATTTTCTTTCATTTATTCGTTATATAACATATATGTACGTATGTCAGATATATCCTTAGAATGAAAACCAAAACTTATCTCTCGAATGTATGTTTGTATGGTTTGGCAGCAAAATATCAATTGGCGAAATTAAAAAACTTTCTACAAACTTTTAATTTTCTAAGCAAAATGAAAATTCAAGAAACTGGCATAGAAATATTTACTTATTCTTCGTTTTTTTCTGTGCTGTTTAATGCTAGTGTATATTTTTGCTGTATTTATGTAGTGCTTTATTTTATAGGTAATTTGATTTTTTTTTGCCAGCAATTTTTGTTTGCACCAACAAACAAAGTTTGTTTTCTAAAATATGAAATTTTATCAGCAATTTTCAACTATGAGAGCTAGAGTCGAACAACCGTGGGAGTTTTAAAACTAGTAGTACTCTTGAAATGTTTCCTTGAAACAGCATTTTAATATGAAATTTTAAAATAGTAATTATGTAGCATGATTGCAATTATAAAACCATACACAATTCTATATTATTGTATGCCGAATTATAAATACTATCCATCTTAAACACAAAAGTTATTCCGGTATCTCTTCGTCTATATTTCGAAATAACCCCCGGTATTAGTCCTGCAGATATGAAACCGAAATAAATTGACGTTATCCCACACGATAGTTATTAATTTAAGAAATTTTATATTGAAGATTAACAAAATCTATTTAGTAGACCAACAATCAATAACCATGAATTAAGTACGTCCTTGAACTGTTTTTTTAGAAATATGTCCCATTTGTTATGTTTCTCAAATTTTTGTATCCCTTGTAAAAAATAAGTTTTGTAATCAAAATAAGTATTTATTTGTGATATCATTTCATTTTTGGGGTGTGCGAAGTTGTCACTGACAACTGTAATTGTCAACAAATTACAGGAACTTATTTGATTTGATTTGAATTTGTTTAAATATATGATAATAATTATGTCTTTATTAATCCTTAGTCACATATTTGAAAACTAATTTAATGAGTTATAGTGTGATTTATCATGTAGAAAATTTAGTGAAATTTTCGCCGAATAAATGTAAGCAAAAATGAAGTATACTTTTAGGTGGTAAAATCATATTCCATGGAAAATGAGAAATGCATAGAGAATATATATAGAGCGGAAACTGTCAAAGATCTAACTCAGTTGTCAGAAACCTAAGTGGTGAGAATGTATTAGTAGAAAAAACTATGTGAAAACAAAAACTACATTCGTATGTGTGATAATTTTGAGTAATTTTTTTGTTTGAGTTTTTTTCTAGTTTCCGCTCTATGCTTCTCTATGGTTTAATGTTACTCTTTTGAGCGTAATTTGTAGAAATTATGTCATAAAATATTGTCATTCATACAAAATAATGTGCTGTTTTTTGAGTGGAAATTTAACATGTGTTCTGTTATTGTAACAAAAACAAAATACATGTAAAACGTCCTCTCAAAGCACTCGTTTGCTATAGAAAAATAGCACCTAAAGCTCGTCTTAAAATATATAAAAATGCACTTCATGATTTGAAGGCAAAACTGCAATATATTTAATAGTGAAATTACATATAACTTTGAAATGCCCAAAATGTATAATATTGACAACCATGAAATAAATAAACTGCTATATCATGTCATATTTGGTACGAAACTTTAAAAATCATGACATGTTGTTCGAAACAACTTATAGATTATGTATAAATAAACCAGCAACATTTGTTATGTAACACTTTATACTTTTAATGCCATTAGACCAAGATGTATTAAGCAGGTGGCAGCGTAACTTCAACAACTACAATAACACAAGAACAACAGTCATTTTTCTTTCTAAACTGTCAAACAAAAAATTCACAAAAACATACTTTTTAAAAATTTGGTGAAATTCTACTTCCACAAAGTGGATCAAAAGATCAATTGAAATATTATTTTTGTTCTATATGTCTACTAACACAAAAATTTTAAACTCAATTTTTTCGAAATAGCAAAAAAATTATACACTATTGTTTTATTAAGGACCACTATAATACACATACCTTGCTTAAGAAATTGTAAAAAAACTACAAAATTTAAAATTTGAAACTAAATATAAGCCATATACATATCTATATGTTCTAGGGTAATATTGTGTTTAATATGGGAATTAATGAATGATATTCTATTTATATGTAGTATACAAAATAACTTAATAATTTTTTGTTTTTTTATTTTACTTTCAGCATACAAATAGTCCAGTGACGTTTTTTATTGATAACTTGGATCCTAGTGCCACATATCGTATGATCATATTTGCCGTTAATGCTAAAGGACGCTCAGAGCCCATTATTATTGATGACATTAATTTTAAAGGTGTTGCTAAATTTACAGGTGAGTACTGAAATTTATAAGAAACATATGAGGCGTATACTTATTATGAAAATCGTAAGTCATAAATATTCATCATACGCAAGGTTAACCCCAGTAGAATTCATTGGTATTTTTAAACAACTGACAATATTGGAGAGGTTTGTCAATTTTACCATTATTTTAATCTTATTAACATGCATAGGTTTAATAAACAATTATTTCTGAATGAAAGCTTCCATTATATGTAAATTTTCTAAACGTTTATAAAACAAATTTGTTTCATGACTATTTGTAAATTTAAAAACTCATTAATACCAATAAAACAAAACTGTATTAAAAATATTTTTAAACCTCATAATCAACCTTCTCTATGCAAACGAGGTAAAATTTATATAAATTGCTAAATACTAAACTCAATTTAAAAAACATTTCCCCGTATATAAATTTTAACTCTCAAAGAATTTGCCACAGCATGTTGCAACATACCAATATTCTGTAAATAAATTAAAACAAAAAACAATTTACTCACTCCCTTAATAAGACCGTAAACTGAAACACAATTGTTTTGTGTGAATATGATTTTTTTTTTGTTCTCCCCTATACCCAGACACACATAAAAACTATAAAATATTGTACCTTAGGGCGGATGTGACTAAAATGAAACTATCAATAAAAATTGCATTATGCAAAACAGGATATTGACTTTAAACAGTTTTTTTCTTGTTGTTCTACTGTGGCTGTGTGTTGCAGTTTTTGCATTCATACATATGGTTGTTATATAAAAATGTGTGTCTATGTGTTTGTTTTTTTACAGCTTCCGCTGGAACCAAACAACTTCCACTTATGAACTTATTTGTATGAGATCAAAATATATTTATCTCATCATATACATATACATACTATATTCATATTTACATATTTTTTTCTCTTGATGTGAGTGTGTTCTAAAATTAAAATGCAATATTTTTTTCATGTGAAAAATTTTCTGTTTTTTTTTTCATATTTTCTGTTTTTATATTTGCATATGTATATTGTATTTTGATGGCTGTAGTTAGTTTTTTTTTAATTTGCACAGTTGAATATAAGCTGACATCTAAAACAGCTGCAGTAGCTTTTATGTAGCTGGAAATTGTAGCGCCATAAAAAAGTTGTGTAAAAACCTGTCTACAATTTGTGCAAATCTTATACAAATTTTGGAATATATGCAAACGATTTTAAAACTTTTTATTTAAAAATATATATTTTCCGAGGATGGTTTTGGCTGTTTATTTACGGATTTTAAAATAAATTGCTGGTCTAAAAATAACATAGTTTTAATACATCCTAAAATCTCCATATTAATTCTCCTGCTTTGGCTCATTATATATATCATAGGGCTTTGGCTCATTGATATGTCTTTATTATGAAATTATCCTGCAGGAAATTTGCATCAACTTTTTGACATATATATCCCCTCCTAGGATATTATCATGTTAAAAGACCAGGTGCTTTTTATATATAATATTAGAACATGACATGTTTTGTGTTAGTTTCCTTCCCCTTAGGGTAATGAGGAGTGAATAATTGAACAAAGTATAATTGAACTGCGATAAGCTTTTGGCCTTTATTTAACCTGCATCATTAGGCATGTGGCTCGATATGACTGTGAAGCGCATTCTTTCCCAAATTCGAAAACATACCTCAATAGCAGCAAAAATATGAGCTTCTGAGATGCTAAGCGCAACAATCCTATTTACTTGTGCTAAAAATTAACCATTTATTCTGGTGTTCTTTTCAAACAAAACACCACCGACAGGGCCATCAACCAAGCTCTACTGCTAACACTGCTCTTAATATGGCATTATGAATAGAACATGATATAATATCGAGCAAAGTACCCACACGGCCTACGCACTCTTTTTCACCAACACTTTTTTGAGGGGAAACAAAATCAAATTAAACCTGGAACTCTAAAAACTCTTCGAATTAACTTTAAAACGTTTTTAAAGAATGTCATTAAATAACTTCTAAGTCATAAAGTTAAGTAGTTTCAGTCTTCTTTTTTCCCAAAACCAAAAAATACACAATTTTTACCTTTTGCCATTGAAATAAAAGTAAAGTTAAATATCTTCTAGCACTTTGCTTCCTTTTTGTATACTACATAGTATATGAGCTGCTATTTACTATTTTTTCACTTGTCTAAAATTGTATAGAAAAAAAAAACAAGAAAAATACAAAAAACTAGTAACATTTTTTCGTTAACAATAAAGTTAAACAAATATTTATGCTGTTCTTTCTGCTGTTGTGTTAAAATTTTTCTTTTTTTTTCTCTCTGTTAGACTCATCTCTAGTTCGTTTTATTGTTCGGTGGCATACTGTGTGTGCTACGTAGAACTTTCTACTTCAACAGATTTTTCTAAGCTAAGTTGCATTTATTCCTTTTTTTTCAAAATTTTTTCATTTATTTCCACTATTTATTTTCCAGCAGAGCTGCTGTTGTGCTATTGTTTTTAGTTTGTTTGAGAAACTGAAAAAAATTTCACTTTTTCTTAAAAATATTTTGCAGCAGTGTGTGTCCTTTGTTTTCCAAGGCACATGCAATTGACTTTTGTTTATTATTTTTTTTTCTATGCTGTGCAGTTGTTCTGGTAGGAATAGTTTCGTTTTTGTATTTTAATTCGTTGTTTCCGTTTCCATAGTTCTATTCCTATCCCTTATGGTATGCAATACAATACATACTTTGGTAAAAATTCATTTGTACGTTTCTAAACTGCTTTTTGTATTCTATGGATGACTGCATTATATACATATGTATGAAATCTTACGACATATTTGTGTTCCTTGTGGGTTGGTTTTAGTTCAAATACGAAAAACAAGCAATGTCAGGGATGTAGTTCTATACCCTATTTTACAGCTTCATAGCTGTTGTTTATAAGTAAAGGTGCTTCTTTATTATTTTAGCACCTAGCCATCTCTAGGAAGCTACTATTTCGCTTATACTGCTGTATACAATGTTGTCAGTATACTTAAATTAAAATTGTGTTTGAATTTAGTTTTTTCTTCAGAAAGTGCAGAAATGAAATAGATATATTAGGGGGTACCGTGAAATACCTCCCAAATGAAATAACTCCCCACGAAAAAATGAAATAACACCCAACAAATTTTCCATACAACTTGGGACTTATTTCATTATGAAACAACTCCTAACGCATAGGGAGTTATTTCATAATTTTTTGTTGGGAGTTATTTCATAGTGCAATAACTCCCAATGAAACAACTCCCAATACAATTTTTGTTGGATTTTATTTCATTTTATTTTGGGAATTAGGAGTTATTTCACTGTATTGGGAGTTATTTAATTTTTGTTGGGTTCTACTTTGCAATATCAGAACCCATAAATATAAAAAAACTGGCTTCACTCAGAAAAGTTTTTTGCCGGGCGCAAAGGTTTTCTCCTCTGGGGTGTTTCAAAAACAGGCTTCGCTCAGAAAAGATTATTTATACATCGGCGGCCTTTGTCAGGTTGCAACGATTACTTAATCTGGTGCGAAATGAGAATCGGTTTTCTGAAATATTATAAAACCTTTCTGCAATGAAAGAAATCTTTTTTGAGCGAAGCCAGATTTTTATACACCCCGGAGGAGAAAAACTTAGCGCACGGCCGAAGGCCGGCAATGTACAAAACTTTTGCAAAACAATGCAAAACAAATTTTCTGAGTGAAGCCAGTTTTTGACACATCCCAGAGGAGTAAAACTTTGTGTTACGCTATAGGCCCGCAATGCAAAAAATGTTTGGTAGGCGAAGAATAAATAAATAGCTTCACATTGGGAATTATTTCATTTCTATTGGAATTTATTTCATTGGGAGTTATTTCGCTTTTTTGGGAGTAATATTTTTAAAATTATGAAACCGCCGATTATTGGGAGTAATTTCATTTTACCCTTTGGTAATTATTTCATATTTCAAGTTTGGGAATTATTTCATTTTTGAAGGGAATTATTTCATTGGGAGTTATTTCACTGGGAGTTATTTCATTTGGGAGCTATTTCACGGTACCATATTAGGGTGGTGTATATGGCGAAAAAATAATTTGTCAATGTTACCAACTAAAATGTCTCAATATAAATATAATAAAATCGAATTTCCTACGATTTTCTAAAAAAAACTCTAAAATTTTTACTGGAAAAAATAAAATTCATATTCATATGTTTTAGAACCCCTTCATAGGGAAGTGGGTATCTAAATACCCACGCCATAAAACCATATCTTTTGAAACAGAAGACATCTAAAACTATAAGGGCCCAAAAGGTTTTTCTGGAATTCAATTCCCCTAATTTTCCAGAGCGATATATGTTTTTGGATTTGTAAATTTATCGACTTTTGACCCGCTGATTTCCCAACAATCCATGACCCTATACGATAAGCAATAGCACCATAGATTTAGTAGTGCTATTCTTCCTTTAATTATTCACAAAAACGTGTTTGCGATAACGCTCTATTTGCCCTGGTTAGAACTTTTCTAAAACATTGGGGTATTTTTCTATCCATCCGAAAAGAGAATTTCTCAAAATGTTTGTCTTGGCGTTGTTATTAGGTGAGCTGGAACAAAGGATAAAGAAGTGTTTTTATACCCTTCACCCACAAAGTATATATATAGCCATGTCCGTCTGTTCGTCTATATGTTGAAATCAACTTTCCGTAGCCTCCAAATAACTTACATACATGATTTATACATCAATATATCGGGAATTCTTCCGGCTCGGTTGCTATTTAAAATCGACGAAATCGGCCCACAAATGGCTGAGATATAAAGAAAAAACCGGGATAACCATGATTTTTGGCATATTTTTTATCTTTATGGATTACCAAGTCATTAGTAGAGACAATATGGATATATGATATGATAGATATTTCAAAGTCCATTTCAACGATGTATATAAGACTATAGTAAGTTGGACCTACAATGGGTGAAAATCGGGAATAATATTTTTTAACCCGAATTTTTTTTTTCACCAAGAAATTTTTTGTTATAAATTTTAAAAAAAAATTGGAATAAACTTTTTAAAAAAATAAATAATTTAGAAAAAAAAAATTTTAGAAAAAGAATTTTGAAAAAAAAAATTTATTTTAAAGTATAATTTGGTGAAGGGTTCTAAGTTGAAATTTAAGAACCATTTTTTTCTGTTTTTCAAAATTCCTGGTAAAATATTATGTCTTGTATATGTAGATTTTGAAAAATCCATAAAATACAAAATATAATTAATTTCGAAAAATTGAAAAAACCGCTTTAGTGGAATTATATGAGGTTTATAATGCATTAATTTTAACTAATTAGTTGAAATGTGACGAGGGTGGGTCAATAAGTCCGCTAATTTTTGAATTTGCCGGCACTTAACTGAAAGGGCAGCACTGCTCAACAGTCATCTGCCAGTTTACTCCTGTCAAGAATTTTAAAAGGCTGCGTCACCTTGTGACTTGAGGAGAAATTGGAAAAAAGTGAATTTCGTCTGCTCATTATGCATTATTTTTTGCGGAAAAAAAACATCACTGAAATAAAGGCTAAGCTTGATAAATACTATGGGAATTCTGCACCATAAATTTCAATGGTAAAAAGGTGATTTACTGAATGTCGTTGTGGCCGTACAAGCATGGAAGATGCCGAACCTTTCGGACTCCCATTTGTGGTCTCTACACTCGAAACAATTGAAAAAAATCATGATTTGGGGTTAGCCGATCGGATATTGAATGTGCGAGAGATTGTGGAAGTCATGGCCATTAAATACTAACAAATAAAATGAGGATATTTAAGTAATAAATATATAACTTAATTGTTATTCTAGAATTTCATCAATTAGTTGACTATTTGTCTCCCCATGTAAAGGCTGCAGATTTGATTTCCGTCCAATACTACTAAATTAAAATATACTGTATACTTGTTATAAATAATAAATCTAAAATTTTATTTTTTTAACTATCTTTACTTTCAGGTGCTTCCAATGGTCTAACCGTTCCTTTATCGCCATTTTTAGCTGGTCTAACATTATTTTGTGCTTTATTATTTGCCATATCTTGTATTATATTGGCAGCTATTTATAGAAGATTTTCAAATCGGTAAGTTTTCATATACATACATATATATTTTAAATATATAACATTATAAATTTTACCACATAGTTATAGCTTTTATTTATATAGTTGTGTCTAAATGCCTTTGGCTGTGACCAAAAGCATTTGGTCATAATTTGGTTTTAAAGTGGTTAAAAATAATAAAAACAATCACAAAGAAAACTTCTCAAATTACTGGTTGTTATGGAAATTATGTATGGGTTTAAACTGAAATATGTATGTATATTCAAGTATGAGTTGGAGAACAATTTTAAACAGCAGTTGCAGAAAGGGGAAATTTTTTAGAATCAGTAGGAGAGAGATGACATAATTTTTAGTTTATATTTATAATTCTCAGTAGATAAGAGATTTCTAGATTTACAAAATTGTTTCCTAAAATACCGCATATTTATTATTGCATTTTTATGAGCTGATATTTTATTTATGAAAACTGTAAATTATTCCTTTGAAGCAGTAATAGGTGTAAAAATAAAATTTCGCATTTTTAAAAGTATTTATTTAACTAGATTGGCATAAAATTAGAGCGTCTCAAAAATTACACCGGATTTGAATTTACCTCCATTTGAGTAATAAAGTGTTTCACAACGAGAGAGCAGTTTTTATTGGGCGATAAGACTAATTATGCACTATTGAAATAATCGAGCAGTTTAATCCTTATGTGTGTAACAAAAAAATACCTTTAACAGGGTGACCGGGTACCCATACACAGAAAAAATGGCGTTTCATATTATTGCGCAATATATATGAATGCTCCATATTATTAAATGCAAGAACAATGTTTTAGTTTGGCCTAAAGTCAATTCGATAAATGGGTATTCCCATTTATATACACAGTCAAATATATTCAGCAAGTAGAAAGACTACTCAATATTGTATTGTAAGTAATAATTTCTATATAATTTGTATGTCGTACCCAGGTGCCCTGTCACCCTGTTAAGGGTGTAAAATGTAAAATGATTTACCACACCCTCCCAAGTCGAGACACAAAAATGTCCATTATAAAAAATATATAAATAAAAGTTAAGAGTTCTCAGAAAGATTCAAGAGCCTAGGAATTCTATATACAGAGAAAATTACAATTTAATTTCAAAAAGTTACTCTTCGTCCTTGGGCGATGAACGCTAGAAACAAATTTCTAATATTTTGTATTCTTAAAAGTCTGTAACATAAGATATAAACATACCATTCTCTTAACTTGTTATGTCCAGCTCATATGCACAATGTGCGAGCTTTTACAAAAGAACATTTGTGCTTTCACACCGACAAGAGTGCAATAAGACAACAGTAATTGTCAGTAGTAATGACTTATCACTTGGCTGACTCCAATATATATTTTGGATCATTTAACACGTATGTGTTCTGTGTAGTGCAGAGAGAAGACAATTGGTTACTTTATACAGCCCAGCTAATCTAGCGTGAAGACAATTGTCACTTAAGTTCTCTAAGTAATCTAGAGTGTAGTCACTTTTAACGATTTCTGTGTAATTCGTACAAACTGGTTTTATACAAATTGTGTTGATATAATTCTCATAAATATACAGATATCTCATGTAACATAGCGTGAAGTTAATAGTCACTTTAGTGTCTCTTAGTAACCTATAGTTAGTATTTTGTACTGCACTTTAAAGAGTAGTAATTTTAGCTACCAGAAGCAATCTATTGGAGAGTTGTCGGAAGAAGGTTTGTTTACAAGCAATGGTTTGTTGGGCTATCTGTGATATGTCAATATGTGCTCAATTAGCACCCGCACATGTTAAAATAACTAGTTTTTGGGCTGATCAAGTAAGCAGTATGTGAATCCAATGCGATGACTACTTTGGACCAGCTATCAGACAGTCTCATTGTTATCAGAAAGTGTGAAACCTGTCAACTAGTCACGTAGCTATTTAAGTAACTAGTTCCCACCCTAAATGATGGGTAAAATCACTAGTTCGATATTGTCTCCTAGAACAGCTGGACAATGCTTGCTGTTTTTTTTTTTGCAAACAAACAACTATCAGTATTAGAGCTTACAAAGCTGTTTAATACAAACCCAAATATTGATGTATGCGTGCTTGGACGTAATTGCTCTATACCTAAAGGATGTATAAGAACCGAATTTTATGGCTCTTGACCCAAAATATTTTGATATTCAGCACCCATTCTAAAACATAAGACAGAATATTTTTACAATTTGATTTTCATCACCTTTTTTTCATACGCAATAATATTTTCCTTTGACGGGATAGTATCTAATAATTAAATGTAAATAAACTATATTAGTTATTCACTTTTCGTTCATTTTATTATTATTAGTATTTCCTGCTTTATCAAACCCCATTCATTATTTTAAATGTTGTACAGTCCTGATATTAAAATAAATTACATGTTGAAAATATAAAACAAAACATTTGAAGTTTTTAGGGGTCAATTTTATTTAATTAAAAGTAATCGAATACTTGACTGCGAATTTCATAAAACAGAACGGAAATAAAATTAAAACAAAAGGAAACCTTTAATAATTCGTAGGAATATTTTGTTCAAAAAGAAAATATAACAACATTTGACCAAACAGTCGTAACATAAATAGCTTCGGGTCCAAAGCGTAAACTAATAGTCTATAGTTAACGCTACAATGGCTAGCAAAGAATAAGCAGCAAAAACAATAATAACAACAAAATGAAATGAAAGCAAAAAAAGGATAATTTGCTTAATATTAATGTTTTAAGGTTATATTTTTGACATGGCCTGTCAACGCTTAGCAATCACATGGCCAGCCATTGGAAGAATGGTTGGGGTCAAATTGGGTCTGTTGAAGTAATGATGGTGTAACATTATACCAAACAGACCAAACACCCAATATTTTTTCATACTTATTTATTATTGTTTTTTTTTTTTTTCATTTTGGGTTAATTTATTTAATGTTATACATTTTGATGAGTAGGCGTCATGTTGTATTTAAGTTGAGGCAGCTGTTGGAATAGAATATCTTTTTTCAGTTGTTTTTTTTTAACTTTTTAAGATGTCACATTTTCTTTTTGCTACCTACTTATCTATAAGTATAAGAATAAATAAAAATCTATATAATTTGAATATTGTTTTGGCATAATATCTAAAGTCCATTAGATACACAACAACAATTCTATTTATGTTGCTGTGTTATTTGCTATTCTTACATACATACATATTTACAGATATTTTTAATATTAAAAATTTTTCTCTACAGAGCAAATGACAACAATTTAAAACCAACAAAACACACTCAACTTTCTATACCCGCCGATTGTCAGTTGGATCCATTACAGCCCAATCATCATCATAATCACTATGAACAAAATAATCATCAGGCCCACCACAGTCTCTTGCAGGCAAATGGCGATGGTAAATTACAAATTGGTGGTGGTGGCGGTACATCGCCAACGGGTGGCAGTATTGGTATTGGTGTTATGGATACATCAACATTAAGGTCAACAACACAAAGTCATCACCGTCAGTCGCCACAAATAATGGGTGATCCGCCCGAAGGCGATGACACTGATCCTGATGTTATACCAAATCAATATGGTAAGTTATATAATCTATTTTGTATTTTGTTTTTGAATTTATTATCAATGCTAATAATTGCCAAAGGTATTTTTTGAGCTAAGGGCATTTTGTTTATTATTATTTAAATGTTATTTCTATTTAACGTTTAATATTAAATAATAACTGTTGTCACATTTTTTGCTTAGAGTAATTGTTGCTGCTGGAAATTTGGCAAATATTTGTGAACATTGTTGACACCATTCATTGCCAGCCAGCTTGTTCACAAGTAGTTTTGAGCCAAAAACAATTTTTTCTGTGTTTAATGTAACTTTAATTCAGTTATTTTATGAATTTTATTGATAATTTTGGCCAATATTTTTTAGTTATGGTTACAGTTAACTGTATTTATTGTATTTAATGCCAAATAGTAAAGAAAATTAGTACCTTTTTAGTACAAAAATATAATCGCTATATCCTCAACTTAAAATATTTTTTAAATTAAAGTAGTTATTGCAGTTTTTTTACTAACTTGATTTACTAACATGATTTATAAACACAGTTCTTTAGAAATGAATTGGCGACTTATAGTTCCTTTTTGGGACTTAGCATACAATTAATAATTAATCCAAGTTTGGCACTATTATTATATTTAATAACTTAGGTTTGCTTAATTTTCATCTCAAAATAAATATTTGTTATATATCTTTAAAAACATTTTTTAAGCGATGTTCATGAATTTTCTTGACAACAGAAAACATATTAATTGATTCAAATATAAATTTGATAACTACAAATTTAAAATGTGACGTTGCTTATCCTAGTGTGTGGTTTTCCACACGTGAAATGTTCTGCTTCTGCCAAAAAGCGTACTCCTAACCGATATGTTTGTGTAAGATAAACTAATTCTATGCAACAGATAACAAAACATTAGAATAAATATGTTATTGATAACAAATCATGATGGCTACAAAAAAAAAATATTGTTAGTAATATAAAATACCGTATGTGTGGAAAACAACGCATGAGGGCAGTTTTGCCATTGCTGTTCCCATTAAAAATTAAATATATCCCCATGATGAGCAAATATTGTTCTTCTTGAAAAAATATAATTCTTCAGAAAAATTTAATTAACTGACCAATAACCAATCAAAGCGTAGTTTTACTTTTTCTATTCTATTGTATTTAAATCTCAATTTTCATATAAATTGGAATAGACACATTTGATCATTAAGCTAAAAATAAAAATTTTACAACATAGTTCTTTAGTTAAATTAGATTCAACATTAGATGGATACTTTTTATGGAAGCAAACAAAAACTTGTATTAATTCACAACATTTTGTATCGTGTATCTTGTATTAAATACACTTTTTGTTTGTGTATGAAAGTTTTTGAATGAGTAGTATGAATAACATGTAGTCCGACTCTCAAATTTTTTCACATGTGTAAACAAATTTATAGCTGTAAACCAATACAACTTTTTAAAAACATATCAAATAAAAGTGTATAAGTGTATTTAATTTTTGTATGAAAATTTCCAACACTAAGCTTACACTATTGTATTGATTACAATAATACACTCGATACAAGGGGTTTTGTGAATTCAGCATATTGTTTACAACTAAAATTAAGAACTAACTAAAAGCTGATAAATATTTATCGGTGTTGGAAGGACATTTCTAAAGCAGTTCGTTCATGGTCCTATAGAAAGTCATTTGTCAAATTTCGTTGTATTATCTTCAAAATTGCGAAGTTTGATTAAAAGGTTTACATAGACAGACAGACGGATGGACATCAGTGAGCCGACTAGGAAAGTAATTCTAATAACTAAAAAATAAAAAAAAATTAGCCCAATATTTCCAGCCTAAGCATTCTTAAATTTGTTGTCAATTAAATTAAATTTCTTAAATTGATATAAAGCTCTCCTTTATAGGAGCAAAATATTAACAATAATAAACTTTTATCTACTTAGCAGTCTTGCTTATTGAAAAGCTGCTTAAAAACAAATGTATAATAGCAACACACTATACTATAAACTAAATAATATAGAATTTATTTTTTAATTAATATACTTTCGTATCTTTTTACATAATTTAATTACAGAGAAACGTCCATTGAAGTCAATGCTGGCTTCACCTATATTCCGCAGTCCATCAGCGCGACTGCTGCAACGTGACTATTGCACAACGGATGCTGTTACAGACGGCAGCATAACAATGGGTAGTGGGAGTGTTATTGGCATAACAAATGGCTCAGCTTTAAGTAGTGCGGATGGTGTATCTAGTTTAGGTTCATTAAAAAGTAATAATGGTAGCCTTGGTGTTGGCAATGAGGTGCTGCATTACACATTTAGGCCAAGTAAACAAATTGTAAGTAAATAACAATAATAAAATTGCAAAAAGCTATATAAGTATATATAGATACTATGTATATAAAAATAAAAGTGCAAATAGTTGAATTGTATATACATGCTGTGCTACTTATAAATATATATATAAAACTGCTGCTATAGATGAAAAATTTAAACAAAGACAAACACAAATAAAAATAGCCTAAATATTTGGTTAGCAGAGTGAATTTAAATATATAGTTTTTGAGGCAGTTATCAATGACTAGTGAAATTACTATTTCGGTTTAATGACTTTAAATTAGTTGAAACTACTTCAATATATATAAATATAAATAAATAAAAATATCAGGAATATTATACACGCAGAGAAAAAATATAGTTGGGCATGGTTACTGTAACCATTTCAATATTGTTACAAGTTTTTTAACTATATTATAGTCACAGTAACCATTTACATGATTGTGGTAACCATAATATGGTTAACTTACGATTCACATGATTGTCTCAACCATATATGTATATGGTTACAGTAAACATATATGTTTGTGACAACCATTTATATGATGAAGGACTTATCATATTATGGTGCTCTCGGCTTAAGGCTTATCATAATCTGAGAACAACATATTATGATAAAATTATTCATCATAAATATGGTTGCCACAAACATATATATGTTTACTGTAACCATATATATGGTTGAGACAATCATGTGAATCGTAAGTTAACCATATTATGGTTACCACAATCATGTAAATGGTTACTGTGACTATAATATAGTTAAAAAAACTGGTAACACTATATAAATGGTTACAGTAACCATGCCCAATTATATTTTTTGACTGCGTGTAGGGGAAATTTATTTAGATTAATGTTTAGCCTAAATTTTGGTATATGTTCACCTTCTCAACTCTAAGTCTTGTGGACAGTTTTGAACATATTTGTTTAGCTAGATCATCTTATAAAAGGTCACCTTTATAACGGATAACATAGTTTGCAATAGGTCCAAAGTTACCCAAATAAAATTTAAAAAATAAGTTTTTGCAGTATTAGACCTAGAATCCGTCATCATCCTTAATGCATTCGATAAGTGAGAACCAACTTTCTAAAATGCACAAATTTCGTGCAGCTACTAATTTTCATGCTGTTTTCTTCTTCATAATCTCAATTATTTTCATAATTTCAATACGTTGTAGGTTGCCTTTACTTATCCCTGTAAATAGAAACCAATATTTCTTCCAGGTTGTTCTAGTTTTCTTACCTCTCAAATATCATCGCTAATTTAAGGTTGTGGCTAACGCTTATGCCAGCCGGAAATATTCTTGACTATTTGCGATCTTTTTTTGATTTAATGGTGGAGTTGCCCATTATAAAGTTTCCAGTTGTGATGTTAAAGCTTTTAGAGCAGGTTGCAGAGATTACGAACACCCTTTCCTTTCCCTCGACACCAGAATTAGCAATCGAGTCAGCAGATATGTTCAAAAAATTAGATAAGTCAGGTGGCAATATGAATATAACACTAATGCCACCCCTATGTGGGAAACCACACACGATTAAACTTTTATATATATTTTTAAAAATTGTTAAGCGATGTTCAGAAATTTCGTGACAACGTGATATTTAAAAATTACGTTGCGTAACCTAATGCGTGCTTTTCCACACATAGTATATAATTTATAAGTATTTTGAACTAGAAACATAATTATTTGTCGTCAAATGTGCTTTTTCTGACAAAAAGACGAATTATGTAAGCATATTACTCATAACCGAAGGGCTTGTGTAAAATATGCTAAAGATAAATAAATTTTATGACCAACATACAAAAAAATATAAAAATAAATATGTTATTGATGAAAATTGATTTTGACTAAAAATAATGTTGTTGCTTGTGTAAAATACCTACGTGTCAAAAACAACACACGATGATTAGTGTTTTTAAAGATGAGATGAGGGATATAGCGGACAAATAAATTGTGATGCGCTTTAGAATCTTATTTATAACATAAATTGACGTCAATTCAAACAACTGGGTTAAATATCAAACTTTAAATAAATTAAAAGATAGGTATATCGTTTCGTTAGAATCTTACGCTCATTATTCTTAAACTATATGATATTAAAATAACGTTACAAATTTACCGAAATGATGAGATATTATTCGTTATTATTTTTTTTGAATTTTGAAAGGGCCTTTATATTTGTCCTCAATAATTATTGATTAGTGCGGTCGTTCGTCTGTCTGTTGAAAACACAATAGGGGCTAAACGAAAGGAGAAATCTGCCTGAAATTTCCCACAAATACTCTTCTTGCTGCCCGATAAAACTGTTCATAGAAGAAAAACGACAATAATCTGTGATCACTCATATTTCCCACCAAATATTGTGTCTTCTTTTTAGTTAATGACCGAGTAATTTTTCTTGGTGAGCCGTCTAATGTATATTTAGCTTGAAAAATATTAGGAAATATTTGATGTCCACGCAAACTGTATGGATAAATAGTTTTCACATTAAATAAAAATATTACAATAATAACATTGAATTCATAGAATTCTTTTGTATATTTTATTACAATTATACCACATTGTTCAACAATAAATAAATGCTTTCAGCCCACTAGTTGCTTTAGAATTAAAAACGTGTGGTTTAGGGAAAAAATATAAAAACTGAAATAAATCTGTCTGTTTTAAATGGTATTTATTAATGTTTTTCTAAAAAATTAGTAGTTTTCTTTGTTTTAAGTAAACATACTCTTAAACAAGACAAACATGAAAAGAAACCAGATACATTTGTTGTAAAATGCATGGTCATATTTCATTTGCCATATAATAGCTGCAGGGAATTAAAAAAGCAAAACAAAAAACAATACACATTGGTATGAAGTTTTGTTCTATTACTAAACTGCCTGCCTTTCGCTACTCTCTTTTTTATGTCCTTGTTATGTACGTACATATTTCTATAGTATATATGGGCAAAAACACTATTATTTTAAAATATATGGAAGCGAACTAATTATTTCTTAAGGGATTATAATTTGGACTAAATAGTAAATAATTTGGGGTCAACAGAATTTCAGAATTCAATGTTTCCTAAATTTAAAAAATATTAAAAAAGGTTGAAATGAAAGACATTTTTTTCCTTAAAAACATTTTAATTGTGAGCCCCTAAACGAATTCGATTGCAATAATCATGATTAAAAACTGATGGTTTAATTAAAAATTCTCGATATTTGCTATTGATGTGCCATCACTAACAATTAGCGAAAAATTCAAAATAAATACAGTTTTTCAAGAGGCTGAGTATGGACTGAGGTGCCCATGGAAATATTAAAAAGAAAAATGTTTCAAGGCAGGTATTAAACACTGTGGAAGACTTGTAGAAACTTACTGAAGAACTAGAGTTTAAGAACTATTAAAATACTTTTTTGTGGTACAGTCAAATAACTCCCGACAAAAATGAACTAATGCTAACCTTAAAGAGTGAAATTATTTCGAATGAGTAAAATGCAATTACTCATAACATATTGCCAGTTTTATAATAATAAAAATATTTATCAAATATCTCCCAACAATAATGAAATAATTCCCAATTCTGAAGCAATTTATTACAAAAAGTTTTCCCCTCTAGGGTGTATAACAACCGTATCAGTAAGAATTTCTTGCATTGCAAACCGGCATCGGTTTGTATAGATAACTTGCGTTGGATGTGCGAAAATGTTTTAAGAACCACTTCAAAATATGTATATCTGTAGTAAAGTAAATATTTACTGGTCGGAGCCGGATTTTGATACACTCCAGATTAGAAAATCTTTGAACAATGCCGAAGGCCGACAATGCAAGAAGTCTTTACTGATCGTAGCTGTTTCGAGATGTTTTTAAACATCAGAGAGGAAACAAAACAAAAATTATTGATCGAGGATTTGTGTGAAATAAATCTCAATAAAAAATGTTAAATAAATCCCAATCCATTGGGAATTATTTCATAATGATATAACTCCCAAATTTTATGGTAAAATTGGTGGGAATTATTTAATTTTTAACTGCGGAGTTATTTAGTTTGGGAGCTATTTCACGATAACCATGGAATCAAAAATATTATTAAATTTTAATGAAATTGTGTTTTTGCCCATATACAAATCAACAATAGCCAGAAAGGAGCAGGAGAAACAAAAGAACAAAAAACTCGTTATAATGTTTTAAAACAAAAATAGTTGTACACAAACACTACTGATTAAAATAGCCTTAATACATACTCATACACACACACAAACATACATATACAAGTAAACAAAAACATAAAACATTTAAATAGTAAATACTACAAAAGGATAATAATAACAACAAAAAAAACGTAATAATATGTTGAAACAAAAGTTGGCAGAAAATAAATTTTATATATATTCTTATATTTCCTAGCTTGTATATACAATAAAACTGCAGTTTTTTCACATTAATCATGTTGGTCAATGCCATTATAAACTATAAAATCCCTTTCATCACATTATGCTTAAATTTCTATTTTTCTTTCTACAATTTTTCCTAAATTTCTTGCTTGTGCTGCAGAGTTATGCCACCTTAAATAAAAAAGGCATTACCACGTGTAGTCCACCATTGGGTGTGGGTTTGCCTTATAGTAGTACGCCTACGACATCATCGTCATTATCATCATATCATCCCACCACACAACCCATGGAAGTTAGCCTATTAAGTCCCAACAATCCATCGGTAACATCGTCCATAAGCGAATATAGATTTCGACCGGAAGTGGTGACAACATCAAATCGCATACAGGAAAGTTGTATATAAAATCCCTCTCTCACTGTTGTTAATAATGAATGTTTGTTGCTGTTGTCATTTAACATATAAAAAAAATTAAAAAAAAAACAATAACAAACAACTTAATTGTATGTATTATGTAAATTACTGTAACTATAGTATATATGTAGGTAAATATATTTTGTATAATAGTGAATGAATTGTATAGTAATATTAACATGTAATTTAATTTTTATTCTTTAAACATCAACAAATATTGTTGTATTTGTTGTACTACTACTTTAATGCCAATACGACTGTTAAATATAATACATGAAAAAAAAATATATGTTTTGTTATTAAGAAATAATTGGTTTAAAGAATTATTAAAAAAGCAACAAGTTTTAGTTTTTTCACTTATTTAAATTTAGGTTTTTTTGTACATAGTTGAGTTTTCTATATTTGCAAAATTTTTAGGAGCATATTGAAATGCTATAAAAAGGTAAATTTTATTTATGATTTTTTAAAAACATAATTCCCTACACGCAGAGAAAAAATATAGTTGGGCATGGTTACTGTAACCATTTCAATATTGTTACAAGTTTTTTAACTATATTATAGTCACAGTAACCATTTACATTATTGTGGTAACCATAATATGGTTAATTTACGATTCACATGATTGTATCAACCATATATATGGTTACAGTAAGCAAATATATGTTTGTGAAAACCATTCATATGATGAAGGACTTATCATATTATGGTGCTCTTGGCTTAAGGCTTATCATAATCTGAGAACAACATATTATGATAAAATTATTCATCATAAATATGGTTGCCACAAACATTTATTTGTTTACTGTAACCATATATATGGTTGATAAAATCATGTGAATCGTAAATTGACCATATTATGGTTACCACAATCATGTAAATGGTTACTGTGACTATAATATTGTTAAAAATCTTGTAACACTATTTAAATGGTTACAGTAACCATGCCAATTATATTTTTTCTCTGCGTGTAACAACATGATTGCTATTAGCTACGAAAACATAGCTCTAATCGACATAAAAATTAAAACAAAATAAATATTAAAACTAGCTATTTTATTTTAAAACATACTTATTTATGGTCTATCAAAATTGAAAATTCTTTTGCCGAAAGTTTGCTGTTATATGACAAAAATATTTGTATTTTCAAAAGCTTACAAAAAGATGTAAATGTTTTGATTTATTTATACCATTCATCATTATTGGCAATGGTATATATAAGTTTTTCATTCCGTTTGTAATATCCAGACATAAAGTACGGAGTCTATATTCCCCAAGAGCCCATATAACTTACATACATCGGTTATAGTCCTAGGTCAAAATTTAATATAAATTTTGAATTTACAGCCTGTTTTTATAAAACAATAGCTGACCGCCACGGCTACGCTATTTAATAATAGTTTTTATATCATCTATATATAAACAAGTAAGAAAGTATGGTCGGTCAAGCCCGACCATATAATACCCTACACTAAGTAAAAGAGCAAAAACATTCTTCTTTTAAAATTTTTTTGTTTTTTAATTTTTTTTTTTTATTATTTAGTGAAAAAAAATTCGAGTTAAAAAATATTTTTTTCCGATTTTGACTTACGATTTGGTCCAACTTACCATGGTCTAATACCCGTCGGTCTTTGAAATATCTATCAATAGATATCCATATTGTCTATATTAATCCTGATATAGGTCAAAAATCGAGGTTGTCCTGGTTTTTTCCTTATATCTCTGCCATTTGTGGGCCGATTTTAAATAGCAACCGAGCCGGAAGAATTTCGGAGATATTGATGTATGAATCACAGACGGACATGGCTATATCGACTCCGTTATCTATAACGATCTAGAATGCATACATATATATACTTTGTGGAATGACAAACTTATATATACCCTTGCCACTAATGGTGTAGGGTATAATAATTAATTCGCAGATTATATTAAACGATTTCCAAATATCCAAGTTTTGAAGTTGAAGTCTTAACTCTTCCTAAACATTTCGTTTAAGTTCGGATTAGCCTCTTTTTTCGTAGCTACTGGCAACACTAACCTACACATTAAAATAACTCCAAATATCATAGCATACTTTAAGGTGTTACTGGTAATTGCAAACATTTCAATGGCTTATAAATGAAGATAAATTTTTAGTTTATTTTTGTATTTCAATAAATAAAACCATACAAATATACATAAAAGAAACACATTTCATGCATTTAAACTAAAATGTCACCTTTTTAAAAGCCTTACAATTAAAATTTTTCCAAGAAACTATATAATTTCAACCATGTTCATAAAATATTAGTGCATATTTTTAACAAATGTATAGTTTATATCATACACATACGTATACTTATCATTTAATTTATGCTCAATTTATTTTTATCAATATTCATTATGAACAATATATTTTAATCACTTTATTTTTGATGTGACATTTTTATTGTTTTTTTTTATATGTTATTATTTTTTCAATTTAATTTTCTATAAATATTTTTTCTACCTGCTTGTTTGTTTTATTTACATTTAATTAAAATCATATTTTTGCAATTTTTCCATTTTTTTCAATTTAACAGATTTTCTTTATATTTGCATGGCTTTTATTATTGCTATAATATTCAAATGAAGCAAAATAGTTATGTTATTATTATTTCTTTATAAATAATAAAATGATTTTTATTTTAATTATTTTATTTTAAACAGGAACCTTATTATTATACACCTAGAAAAATGTTGCAGGAATCACATTTATAATTACACAGTTATACAAACATATCAAAACATATCTTGGTTTTTTATATACATACATAGATTAAAAAACTGCCAATTTGTTGATTTTTTTTTATATAAGTATAGGCAATAATTATTAAAATAACAGTTTATTATGTTACACCTAAATATTTACACAGATTTAAACACAGTTAATGCAAATGCCATATCATATTTAATGCATTAATAAGTCAATTATTAAGAAGTTTAGCATATCTTAAGGCGGTTGAATATCATTAATTTCAATTTGAATCGATCCATTGACAATTGACCATAGCTGCTATATCAGGCCAACTTCCGAAAAAAGCTCTTTCCATAAATCTTTTAAAAATGCAATTTTCATATAAAAATAAATCATGCGACCTAATATCATGGCGATCGGCCCATAATTGGTCATATCTCCCATATAAGGTCCACTTCCGAAAATTACTCATGAAAAAAATTATTGAAATTTTAAAAGAAAATTGATTTGCTCGACTATACTTTCTTACTTGTTTTTTTTCTATACATTTTGACCACTTTCAAGTAACAATATTTGTATATTTTCTGAAACGTTTGGAATATTAAATAAATAAATCAGAATTATGTATAATAAAGTATGAGCGATTAGTTTCAATTTTAAACAGTATTTACTGTTTTCAATTCTCTAAATACATAACGAATAAATTTCCCTGAATTATTTGCCTAAATATATTTAAACGAAACTAAATATTCAAGGTGAATATAAAATGATATGAAATAAAGGTATATGACAAGTATAAATTAAATACTTTTAAACAGTATTATTTTCTCTTTTTATTTAAACGAAATATTAACGTATCAACTCGTAAACCTTTTTATCTTTCAAGAATTTACAATATTTTATTTATTTATGCTAAAATTTTTAATAATTTATTTCTTCTTTATTGTATAGGATTATTTGTAAATAAAAAATTTAACATAAAATATATTAATAACTATATAGGTATGTGTAAAATACTTTAAAAAATAAAAAATGGTTTTATATATAAAAATAAGTTTAATGTACAATACTTACATGTAGACTAATAAATTAATTATAAATTAATAAATTTAAATTAAATAATTCAAACTGTGAGCAACAATAGAGTATTTAACAGCTACAAATAGCTTAAAAAAAATTTAATAATAATTAGTTAATAAAAATTAATATTAAAAACAAAACGATATTAATAAAACCAACAAACAAAAAATTAAATAACACTGTAAATGTTTGTAGATAAAGTAAATTTAAGCAAATATAATTTTATTTAAAAAAAAAAATGGTGTTTGTACATTTGTAAGTAATTATAAATAAATAAATTTACATATAAAATAAACATATTTAAATATATTAATAGATTTTTATGTATATTTAATCGTTAAGTTTGTAATCAATATTATTAACAAGTACTATAAAATTAACAAAAACATGAAAGAAAAAATAAAACCAATTTAACTAAAAACAGCCACTAATGAATTTTATACAATAATTGAAATACAAAAAGAAAACCTAACAATATTTAAAAAAAACCAAATTATAAAAATAACTACAAAAAAATTAAACACACAAAAAACGAGAGCAAATAAACGAATCTTTTTGAAAAATCTATAACATAATAATTAAATTATTAACAAAAAAAAATAAAAAATACAAACAAACAATTTTGTGTAATTAATATTGTCATCTTTTATTTTTTATTTATATAAATTTATAATCTATATACACATATTTGTTACTTTATGTACAAAACTTTTATTTCGATATTGATTTTATATTATGTATTTATTAATTTGCCTAAAAATAAACAAAAAATGGAAAAAAATGTTTAGTGAAATTAATTTTAAGCTAATTAAATATAAATATATATATATATTTAATGAGATAGTTTATAAGTTAGCTTAATTCTAAAGAAAGAAAAAAATATATAAATTAAGTAAAAAAAAATGAAAATAAATTATTTAAAGTGAATGAAATGAAAATAATAAAAATATTGTGTTTTATTTTAAATCAGGTTAACATAAACATGTAAAAATTAAGGTGGCCTCAAAAAAAATTCCCAACCAGAACACTTTATTCTTAGCAATCCTTACGTAAAACGGTCTCATTGGATCGTATTTATTAATTTAAAAAACAAATTATGTTCCTCATATATGGCTCGATTTTTATACATATGGGCAATTCCATATCATCGTACGTGACATTTGTACGCCTATAGAGTGGAATAGATTTTGCAAAAATAAGAGTATCTGAAAAATAATTTGGTCTTTATGTTCCATTCAGAGGGTACTATATTTTTAAATAATAAAAAGTTATTTCGAAATATTCTTGTCCAAAATATTGTGCGAAAAAGGGTATATCGTACGTGACATAAAACGGAACTCACTTTGAGGTACATGTAGAAATATGCGAATATATTCGAATCATGAGAGGCGTTATGTTTTCTTTTAATTTCTTACACTAAACGAAATATTTTTCCTTTACAATCCGTCATATGTAAATTAAAACAATATATGGATGATTTTATAATAAATAAAATTTAATATCGTACGTGACAGATTTTTGTCTTATAATAAAACAATATATATTCTGTAAATATATGTATACAAAACTAAAAAAGTGAATAGAAAATATACATTCGGTTGCAATAAACAATTTGACAATAGCAAAAAAACAATAAGAGTCAAATACATTTCATGCTAGAAGCTAATTGGGAGCGTAGTTTTCGCCGCAATTTTAGCCTAAAACATTAACAGCCATATGCATAAACAATTTTTAAATTTATCAAAGGTTTATAAATCAAATTTTGTATGGAAATTTTGATTTATAAACCTTTGATAAATTTAAAAATTGTTTATGCAAATGGGGGTAAAAAATTAAATATATATCAGGAACAAGTTCATAGACCTTTTCAAAAATCAAAACTTGAACTTTAAATTAATTTTATCGAATACAATAATACTTCCAAAGTAAAGCTATCTTTATTTTTACATAAAACGCCAAAATATTCTATTTTGTAACAAATTTTATAAAAAATAATTCAGAAGTCTTTAAGTGTCATAAGGATCCAATATATATTTATATGTTGTAGGATCTACAACCAATACTGTCAAAAGAAGTTATAGTCGATATCCGAAATACGGGCATTTCTGCACGGTTCAGAAAAAACAATTTTTTTTTTTAAAAACTTATAAAATATGCAAAAGCATTACTGAAATTTCTGACTCAAGCTTTTCTCCTCCTTTCACCAGCTTCCTTCTACAATCTATCCCGTTTCCAAAAAAAAAAGGAACACAATTAATATATATCCGTTAATTGTTATGTACTTCTGTTTAAAAAAAGCATATTATTCTTGATAAAATGCCCTGTCAATAACATATAAAACGTCAAAAAAGTTTTTACCAAAACTTGTTTACAATATTTATCTTTGGTGATGGTATATAAGATTCGGCTCATCCGAATAAAGAACACTTTTACTACGATGCACTATATGTCCAAAAGCCAAAATTGAAGCAAAAATTATTTCCAAGGGAGCAACATAAAACAGTGCGTAGACACCCCTATTGCTACATTTCAGATAAACCCCCTCTCAGCACAACTCACCCAAAATTTTAAAATTTCTTAGTTTTTCGCGATTTGTTTTTTAATATCATCGGATATATCATTAGAAATCTTGCTTTCAATTTCAGCAATTTACAGCAATTTACAGCATGATGATTCTAGAAAAAAGAAAAATATTTGCTTCGGTGCAAGTATGTGCAAAAAATTTAGTATGGTCATAAATTATTTAATTTTTAATAATTCAAAAAATTTAACTTTTAACGCAGTGGGTGGTGTAGTGGTAAATATTGATAATGTTTTTAAATTTAAGCAGCAGCAAAATTATTTGGCCTCAAGTCTTTGACATTAACTTAATCAATACTTAATGTCAAAAACTTGAAAATATCACAGGTACGCTACCATTGTATTTTAAAATTATTTTCAATCAATATTTTATTTTTAATGTTGTTAAAACAATTTTATAAATTTTCATTTGATTTAAAATGTTAATTTTTATAAATATAAATGTGTTTTCATTTATAATTGGTAAGTACTTGACAAAAATAGATGAATTTTTTGGATGTTATTTTTTTTTTTGGGAGTTTCGGTGAGTATCTGATATTACTGGGTACACTTGATATAATAGTTCAAATCTATAACTCTGAGCCCAATCAAATATAGTTAACCGGTGTCTTATCGGCTTTTGACAAATGACCACCAACTTTTGATATTTTCCGGGGCATCTAGTATTCTAGCAAGTATGTTGATGTTCGTAGCTAAGTTTTTGCGATCGACTATCAGTCAAAGTTGTTCATATTGTTCTTTTGTTTAAACGATTTACATTTCAAACAGAAGAGACTTTTGGTTTTGTTTAAGATCAAAAAACTATTTTTTCAAGAAATTTTCCTTTTCTTCAAGCAGCAAAATATTTGTTTCTTATTTTAGTGAAAACCAATTTAAAATACCAATTTAAAATAAGTTTCAAAGGAACATATTTATGATGTTTTGAAGTTGTTACTTTAAGAATACCGCTATTTTACTAAAACTAAGTGATCGAAAAAAACTATAAGTATTTCAATAATATATGGACTCCAACAAAACAATATTTCTATATGAAAACTCCGGCTTAATTTATCGTTAACTTTTGTGTCAATAGACATTTCTGCAATTTCTGTAATTAATGTAAACAAGTATTATTACAAAGGAATGCATACAAAAAGTTTTTACTGAATTATGATTATGTTTATTTTGTACTCCTTTAAATTTATATCTGTCTCTTATACTACACTCTAATAAATGTTCTTGTAAATTTACTACATTTATAGTAGGTAACTTTTCTCCTATTATATTTAGCGTAAAAATACAGATTGTGCCTAAATTCAAATATTTACTTACATTGAATGTACATTAGGGTGGCCTGTCGAATTTTGCTAAAAAAATCATATTGAACAAATTTTAGGTAAATCGATTAAGGTTAAGACGTGCAGAAAGCCCTCTGAAGTTTTGAGATGCAATTTTTTCAGTTTTTGTATAAATTTTGCCGTTAACAAATTACTCCTGCAATTTAATTTGAAAGAATAGAAATGTGTATGTTAAAATAAAAGCTAATTTTTACTTAAAATATTTACATGTATGTGAGTTTTTGGCTTCGTAGTATATGAACTAACAAATTTAATTTTTTTAACGGGGACACCGGGGTCCCAACACAAAAATATTTAATTTTAATTAGTTTGTATACGTGTCTCTTATTAATGTGTTTAGATTACAAGTTCGTTTACAGCATTTATTTTTTATTGTCTTTGAAAATTTATGATTTTGGTACTGTTTACAAGAATTGTGCAAAAGTGATTTTAAGTGTAAAACTGATTTTTTAACTTTTAGATTGCGATATATGTATATTAGGCGTGGTAAGTGCATTTTTGTTACATTCAGTTATAAAATGATTATTCATGTTGCGCAGTCAATAAACATGATTATGTGGAACGAAAATTTGCACTTTACGACCAAAATTTTATTTATTTATTTTCAACAACCTAGCCTTATTGGCCATAACCGGTTATAAATTTCTACTTAAAAAAAAATTCCAGTAAATCTGTTCAAAACTTTTTTGTTTTAATTTCAAAATATTTATTTTTTTGACGCAAAACAAATTTTCTGAATTTTTTGATCGTCACATTGGAATTTATAATAGGGAATAATAATGTGTAAAAATTATGAAAAAACCTCCTATAGTTTTTCCGTATCTGCGATTTAGCAATTTTCGAAAAAACTAATTATTTGGCCATATTTTGGCGAATGAGATAAATTTTCAGTGAATTTTAAGTAAAACCTAAATAAAACCAGATAATTCTAAATATACTCTGAAAGTTTTACTAAAATTGGATAACGTTAAACCTTAAATCTGAAGGTCAAAGTAAAATTTTTCAATATTTGAAATTTCTAATGGAACAATAGCTAAATGTTATATATTTTCGGACCGCTTTTGATGAAGATTAAGAAAAATATAACACTGAGTCGAATATTTATAATAGCAGCACAAAAATGGGGTTAAAATGACACTCAACTTTTTAAAATTTCACAGCAATTTCATTGATAGTATTTTTATATGGGTTTTGACATATATTTTCACGAAAATTCGAATAGATTACCGATCTTAAATAAATAAAATTTCGATTTAATATAAATTGAAATTTAAGGATTTTACAGTAATTACTTATTACTCACATTACAACTTCTAAGGATATTCATTTATATAATAAAATAATGACAATAATAGTGGCTTAAATTTGTGTATGTAATGATTTAAAACATGTGACAAGACCGGTCAAAGGCCACTAATAAATTGCTTATTTATTTCACAATCATCATGAAATAATTTTTTTTATAAATTCATTCTTTATTTACAATCTGTCTTTAAACAATAAGTAAATTAGTTAAATAATATAAATAACAGGAGTTATGTGGTTACATTAAATCACATAACTTAATAAAAAAAAAAATTATTATATTATAATCATGAAATAATAAAATAAATAAAATATTTGCTTTGATTACCTGACATTGTAGACTACCTGGACCTCTGAAATAAAATATTGCGTAGGAATGAAAAATTGCAATAAAAAAAGTTATTTTTCGGAACGGTTTTAATGAATTTATATGAGTCACTTTTGACCACGCCCCTTTAGCAATTGAGCTAGTACTGCAATATTCTGAGCAGCTCTCCTTAAAATGAAACAAAACCATTTGTTCATACATTCGGCTGGCATTCTAATACACATGTATTTGCATTTATACACGTTTTCATTTAAACAACTCAGCAGTTCCTGGAGGCAGTCCCGAACAAGTGATTTTACCCTGAATAATTATTTTAACATAATTTTTCCAAAATAGTCAACGCATTACTTACCGGTAACATAGCGTCAGTTACCTTACTATCTACCTAACAGGTTACGTGATCAGCTATATAACTAGTTATTTTAACATGTACAATCCTACAACAACTCTCCAATAGATTGCTTCTGGTGGGTAAAATAACTATCAAAGTTTACCAAGTAGTACGACTCTTTGAAACAGTACTTAACTCTAAACATGTGTTAATAAAAAAGTACAGCAGTCTAAATATGTGTTAGTAACAAAAATGTATATGTGTTGGTGCCATTTTAATTTTCATCTGAAACTAATTTATTTAAATTTTCTTCTATTTTCAATGCCAAATATTTAAAATCTGTTCTATAAATTAAATTCTACCACAAATAAAATTCAGTGTCAAAAATTAATAAAAAATAAATTTTTTCATTTGAGCAAAATTAACGTGATTGGGAAATAAAAGTGTCCTGCAAAGTATTCAAAAATGTTTCCAAATATTGCGTAGAAGTGTAATAAAGAGGTTCGGTCTATATTTAGTCGGAAAATCATAGTTAAAATTCCAAAATTTTTTTTATGTGTTTAATTCTTTCACAAGGATGTTGAATAGAGAGTCGGGCTACTTGTATACTTTGATACCTACTTTCTGAAGTAATAAAAACAAAACAAACGTTTAAAGTGGCTTCACTATAGGTTAAGAGACACTAAAGTGACTATTGACTTCACGCTATATCAGTATACTTAAGTAATAATAAAAATAAACTCTATGGGAATTGTATAAAAAACCAGTTTGTACGAAATAGGTACTCACAAAACGTTTAAAGTGACTACACTCTAGATTACTTAGGGGCACTAAAGTGGCAATTGTCTTCACGCGAGATTACATGGGATGTATAAAGTAACCAATTGCCATCTCTCCGCACTACAAAGAGCACATACCTGTCATTATTGGAGTCAGCCAAGTGATCAGATATACATAATAATAAGGGATACATTGACTACTTGCTTAACTGTTGGGAACTTACTGAAATGAAATACACATACATAAATGCTGCCGTTTATTTGGTTAAACATTTTTAATTTAACATAAAAGGATTTTATTATATAAACAAATATATACTTTGTTTGTTTTTCATATTTTTGCTTATTGTTGCAGTTAAATATTTAGTGTCAATTGCTGTGGCAAGGACATGTGCATGCAGACACCAAAAAAAAAAAACATGACAAACATGTGTATACATTACACCAGCTCCTAAAATCAAGCTTTATTTCAGATGTGTATAACTTTATTCTTTGGTATCTAAAAATAATGAGAATACATTATGTGGTACATATAAAGATAAGTCGTAGTCGTTCAAAAAACATTAAATTGTGTAAAACTGGTAGTTTTTATTCTTAATTTTAAGGGCAGTTCTAATGTGCAAATACTTACAAAATATACATATAAATATATAGAATTTAATAGACATATGCATACTGTAATGTAAATAAAGCAACGAACAAATTGAAATATCAACAATTTGTTAAAATACAATAAACTGTTATCAGAACAATTTAATTATAGTGATCACAGAAAACTGTCAGCAAAATATACAGTAATTACTAAAATACACCTAAAAATATGTTCAAGTTGACAGTTTAAAATAAAATAATTATAGAAATTAAAAGCGATTAACGGCGACTATGTGTAACCCCTAATGAAGTCATGGAAAGTAATAAAATTAATTTTATTTGGGTATACATTTCAATGAACAGAAAACAAAATAAAATATATTTATAATTTTGAGTACAATATAATCATAGATTGTAGATTTATGTTACACATAAAATAAAACAACTTTTTCTATTCTTGCAAAAATAAATAATTTTTAAAAATTATAAAAAAAACTAATGCAAGTTCGTATTACTATACTTATTGTAGGGTTACTTAAATACTTTTGGAATGCAGCACCCTTAAACATGCCAAAAAAAAAACTAAAATGGCTCTACAGTTTTCAATATTAATGAGTAAATTTTTGAAGCGGTTTTGTCTGCCCACAAAATGTGTGGTTTCTACGCACTCCTCTTGACATTTATATAAATATTTCAGACTCTTTGAATAAGTTTGATTGTACAGCCTTACAATGAATTTTTGTTTGTTGTTAGTTGATTGTACTTTACTGTTCTTGATATAATGAATGGGTACATGAATTTTCATGTCACGTGTTGTTCGGTTGAATAATTTTATAAATAAATATTGAATTTTTAACACCCCACCACACATAGAATATTGGTTTGTGAACTCCATAACTTATATATCCTTATGAAACTGGAAAACGATCTAGCACTACCCTTTGGTTTGTCTGTCTGTTGAAAGAAAAAATATTTTTTGTTACAACATTATGTTTTTCCATTTGATGTAACAAATAAAGATAATTTCATTTTGAAAACTGTAAAATCACTAGATTTTACTTGATAACCAAATTTTGTATTACAATAAAATGTTGTTATTTTCTACAAATTTGTGTGCATATTTGCCAGTTCTTTTGAGCTTTAGTGATACATAAGTTGAAAAGTATTAAAAATTTGTCCATCTAGCTAAATATTTAGTGTCAAGCACATGTGTATACAGACACCAAAAAGGAACATGACAAACATTATACATTTCGCCAGCTTCTAAAACTAGCTTTATTTCAGATGCCTATAATTTAATTCTTCGCATATAAAAATGGTAGTTATTTTCATTTTATTTAATATAATTTCTAATGTATGAATACTTACAATACATACATATCTATTAGGACGCACTGTGGGAGAAATCAACAATTTAGTGGCGCAAAATAAAAAAAATAAAACTTTGGCATATTTGATTTATTGTTATGTAGTTTCAATCTATAGTTGTTGCTGTACTTAAAAATACTTAATATTTATTAATAGCTTCAGTGGTTTGGTATTGGCAACTATTTAACCCTGCTGTTAGGTTAAAAAAAACTTACGAATCTTAGGTAAGGGACCATTTTGGTCCTCTTTGTATTTTTCATAAAAAATTTTACATAAAACTCTTTGACCAGACATTTTAAATATTTATAAAACTGAATATATAAATTTTTATAGAAAAAAATTTAAAAAAAATGGAAAATCGACGAAATATTATCAGTGCTATTGCCGAAATTCTAAATGAAATTGATTCAGATATTTAATTTTCGTCCATATTAGATGAAAATATTGAAAGAAAGTCATAGAATGTGAAATTAACAATGGTGAAGAAAAAGAAGCAGATTATGGTGTAGATGCATTATACATTGCGAAAACCAAAATGCAATGGATTCCTTTACCACGTCACATTGGAGCTTCAGCGGAGAATATTACATCATTACCACCAGGTTTAACGCTTTGTGGTGTGAAAATAATAATGGATAATACGAATAAATGTGGTAGACTTAAATTTGAAAGCAAATGGAAAGATTTATTGGTGTTCTAATTCTTGCTGGGATTTTGGTCTTGTGTATACGTAATCAGGTTATCATAATAATTTTATATTGCAGTGGCAAAAACGAAGATTAGTTTGATGCAAGTTTTGGCATATTTTCTGGTCTATTAAGAGCTAGGATAATTTTTAATTGATACAAGTGCTCTCAGCTTGGATGATGTTGTCAACAGAAGACAACAAAAAAGTAGTGACAAGTTTGAGTTATGGGACAATTGGGAAACTCTTCTTTCAATGTTTTATAACATCCTGATAACAGGTGATAACTTCATCTTTTGAGTAAGGGAAACAAATATTGCAAAGGAGACGGACATATATGGGAACAATTCGGGAAAACAAAACTTCCACCGAAATTGTTTATGTCCAAAAAAGTTCCTTTATATACATCCGCATTTGCTTTCAGTGAAATCGCAGAACTTGTTTTCTATATATATCGGCCATAAAACTAAAGGAACTATATTGATGAGCTCCATCAATAATCATAACAAGATACCTGCAATCGTTTCTTATTATAACTGTACAAAATTTCCTTTATCTATCTTAGGAGGCGTTGATACTGCTGATCAAACGATTAGCTACTACAACACTAAAAGAAAATTAAATATATGGTAAAATGATGTATTTTCAAATATACAGGTATGTTCTGCAAATCACATTTTATAAAAGTGGTTTGAAATCACATAAATGGTGTTCTGAGCACATAATTTTGTGATTTTAAAATGTTCAACAAAGTCACTAATGTTTTCAAATCACTTGGTTATTTCTGCGGCTATTGAATGGAAAATATTAAAATAAATTATTTAAATAAATTAAACAATATGTCCTTTATTAATTTTCTTATAGAATTACTTGTTTTATTAAAAAAACACCTACAATTTAATAAAAATCTAGAGACACCTTTTCTGCTGTAATAAGTTTATTTGCTTTTGTGGTTTCAGGTTTGTTTTCAGTTGTCAGCTGTTTATGATTTTCGAAAATACATGGAAGCTTGCCGGACTAAAATTTTTTAATGTTTGTCTAAAATATGTTCAATATCTTTAAATTAATTATAGAATTCGTCATAAAATTTATAATATTTGTTAGATTATATTATAAGTTATCAATATGCGTTAAGTTTTTTGCGCAAATTGGAAAAAAAAATGCAACAAAGTTGAAGCAAGTGGTAACCAAAAGCAATTGTGTACTGTGGCAGCTTTACTGTTTTGTTTTCTTTTTGACATAGTGGTTGAGCTTGCGCCATAGTTTTTGCAAAATTTTTATAAAATGTAGTTCCATTCTTTTTAATTCCATTAAAGATATAACAGAAGCTCCAGGCATTTTTTTATTTTCACTTTAATATTTCTACAAAATTATTAGCAAAACAAAACATTTAAAATAAACGAATCAGCTGTTTTCTTGTGCTTTCGAAAATTTAAAATCACACCGAAAAATATAATAACAGTGTGATTTACAGAACAGGCACAAATCACATGTGTGATTTTAAAACGGTATGTGATTTGAAATCACGTGGATTACAGAACATACCTGATAGATGATACATCCGGGTTTTTACGCCAGTTAGATATGTGCCTATCAGAAGAATACGTTTTGAAATGGACAGTCAAACCTAAAAATCCATTTGCAGCAGAGCTATTGACTCAACAACTATCGCCATCAAATAGTGTACCATCTACAAGAGTTGATATAAACATTTCAGCTACTAGAAAATGGGGAATTTGCAATTGATGTAAGTTCAAATGTGATGCCAAATGCATTATATCCAACATATTTGTATGCATATCGAATCGAAAAACAATTTTTTCATCTTGCTGCGAAAATAACAATTATGGCTTAATTGTTTTTTTTACTTTTACTCATATAAAGAATAAAATATATTGCATGGACCAAAATGGTCCATAACCTAAGATTTGTAAATTTTAATTTTTTTCTGTTCGATGTTATCCTATATAGCTAAAAACTAACTAAAATCATTAAAATAGAAAAATAATACCTGAGCAGACGTTTTAAGTTGATACGATAAGCCATTGCAAATTTATATAAAAAATAAAAAAAAATTTGACCAAAATGGTCCAAACCTAACAGCAGGGTTAAATGTAAAAAATTTTTCAGAAATTTTTTTTATGAAGAATTGTTTTCAAAGTTGTTATTAAGCAGGATTGGCGAATGCTATCTTTAAGTTGTATTTTTACTTTTTTTTATGTAGATGGAATATGAGGCTTGATAAATCAGAAAAGTAAAAATATATGTTCCGCTGTTTGTGATAACCAATAGCCATATTCTAATAGAATTTTTTTTTTTTACTTTCTGAATTTTCGGAAGGTTGCCAGTTACTAATGCTGTGAGATGCAGTCCTAATTTTTTTACCAATATCAAGGCTATATTATAGACTACATATGGTGAAAAATTCAGCTGCGAAAAAGTGCGAGGTGAATTTATATAATTTTTTTAAGAAATTATTATCGTTGGGACGATGTAAAATCTCGTACTAAATTTGTTCCTTATTTCTCAAGATTGTATATAAGAAGTGCTATTGGTAATTACATTATATAAAAATTAAATTTATGTAATTCTAACTACTTACAAGTTGCTAAAAACAAATGCCCATATACCAAATTTGACATAAAATTATGAGTCCTTTTAAATATGGTAGTGCTTTATTTAGATTAAAAATATAACATTTGCAAAGCGTTTTATGTCAATATTAATATATTTGTTTTAACGCTGTGTTATATCCACATTGTCCAGAACTTCATCTGCAAGCTATGAAAAAGTGGAACCGTTATCGAAAGATGTTATGCAACTTTTGTTGGATCCATTACTTCCTAGTGATTCATCAGACTCCAGTTTTTTGATGACAGCGGGTCCAAATATTTCCCGATTTTCTCCATTCCGATTTTGGTTGTTGCACAGTGTAATTGTTATTCGTTTTTAAAAATAAACTTATTAATAAAACTAAAAAAAGTTTAATTTTATATGAATATTTCGACCTATGCCAGCTATAGGGTAAATGTCCAAAATCTATAGATTTAAATAGTTACGTGCTATAAATAAAATTACTTATAAAATTTAAATTTTTTGAAAAATATATTAAAATAATTTCTTAAAATTGAAAATATAGAATTTCTTCCGAGGTAGTGTAGTTTAGCAGCGTCTACCGCTCATTCTACTGAAGTAGCAGTACCCATTTTGCATTACTTTATTAGCTGAATGAAAATGAAATTAATTTGGCCAAGCGTTTAGAAGATACGATTTGTAGGGATGTAAACAAATCGTTCAAGTGTCAAGAAAAATCGTATTCTAGGGATCAAAATAAGAAACTTTGCCAAAAGAATTATACCTCTAAAATGAGTTCCTTATTTTGACCCAAAGTCAAATTTTTAGAATTTTTCTAAGCATATTTGTCCAAATTTGTTTGTTATAACATGAATGCCATTTTGTGTTTGTTGAATCCTCCCCCTTGCCTGCAATACTTCCATATAAATGAAATTAATTTGGCCAAGCGTTTAGAAGATACGATTTGTAGGGATGTAAACAAATCGTTCAAGTGTCAAGAAAAATCGTATTCTAGGGATCAAAATAAGAAACTTTCCCAAAAGAATTATACCTCTAAAATGAGTTCCTTATTTTGACCCAAAGTCAAATTTTTAGAATTTTTCTAAGCATATTTGTCCAAATTTGTTTGTTATAACATGAATGCCATTTTGTGTTTGTTGAATCCTCCCCTACTACTCGTGTTAATCATTTCGCTCATTGCGAGCAAAAGTTATGTTGGTTTAAGCCATTAATGCCTGACCCCCGAATCCGTTTTCCGATTTTGATGAAATTTTATACAGACAGTACCTAAGGCCTGCAGGTAGTATTTTTCTACCTACGGCATATATGGGTTCTAAAATGTAAGTATTTTTTTAATTAGCTACTTAGAAAAAGGAAACCCTTAACATATTTTTTTCGATGTTTTGATGATTACGTTGTAGACTTATCAACACCTAGCTACAGGCGAGGATCCAGAGGGGGAAATAGGAATTCCCCCCTCCCCTAAACCAAAAATTTTTCATATAAAAAAGGAAAAAAAATAAAAAGTAGAACAAATTTGAATTTTTTCCCCCCAAATGGTTGGCCAGGATCTGCGCTTGCCTTGCTATCATATAGATGGTGAAAAGTTGAAACAACATATCTTACTAGTTGTATAATGTTAACCATTTACCAGCAATTGATCTAGTCTGGCTTGATAAAAAATCTTGTGTCTTCACCATTCAATAATAAGTCGTTAAAAATTGACAAAATTTTAAAATTTATCGAAAATTCTTCAACATCTTAAAGTTTTAACAGTTGTTGCTAACAATTATAAATGGATGAGGAAAATAATGGTGCAAGCAACCACAGATATTGCCCATCAGATAAGATTGATACTTTCAGAAAATATTATATATAATGTCTAATGAAATTCAAATAACTGAAAAGACTGGTAGGTCAGACATGGAGTATATTTATAATATATAAAGTTGTATCTTGACGTTGAAAATAATGGAAATATTGGTCTCCATAATATAAAAATATACATACTTTTGTTAATGAAGAGAAAATCTAGGAAACATTCTATAGAAAATATATAGGTTTATCTACATCACATCAAACGCCTGGTTGACTCTAACTTGTATGTATTGGTTCATTCGTCAATAATTTACTCGTTCTAATAAAGTTGTTACTTAAACATTCGCAGGTATTGCATGGCGGAGGCATGCGTCACTTTACTGGTCCTAAGTAATCTAGAGATGGGGACATTTGAAACTTGTTTTTATGTATTGTACTTCAGAAATCAATTATTTAACCTGTCATAATAAATCGAATAAATTGTCCATTTGCAATCGACAAAATGCAGATGCTGTCTCCAAAGAGTCAATTGACTTCCTCCTTGGGCAAGCCTATGTCACCTAACTAATTCTGTGGTAACCCGAAAGTAGATGACATTGCTAGTTTCGGGCTACCTCGAACTGTGGGGTCTAAAAACCCCTACACACACACATCAGTATAAAATAACAAGTTTGGCATCATTATTTCATCGTCGAAAAAAATTTAGTTAGGTTGTGTCAACCTTCCGATGCCGAAGTGAGTATTTTTATACCCAATCCACAAAATCGTACTTGTAGCTTAGGAAAGGGGGTTATCACTTAGTTATTTTTTTTACTGATAGATGACATTCAAGACTACTGGACTAGGGAGGACATTGGGGACTTCCACTCCCTCCGTTTTCTAGAGCAATTTATTTTCGAATTTTGTGATTTTGTAAAATTGCTCAACTTTGGCCCTCTTGTTCCCCTCCAACGCATGACCTAATATTACCGAAAAAAATATTTTAAGTAGCTTGATTCTTACTATATCTATTTCAGAAAAAAGATTTTTGATATCTCTGTCGTAGATTTTTCTAGAATTTTTATAAAATTGCTCTATTTTTGGGTATTTTTCTACCCATTCGGCGTTAATGGGTTAAAGTTTAAACTAAATCTTAATAATAAAGCTATTCTGATTCTCATAGACGCATGATTAATATTATTTATCTATAAACTAAATTTATACAAAAATGGTGATTTTTTGAAATTTTTGTATGGTGACTCCCCAGGGGTGAACATTACATGGTGGCTTAATTAGTGGGCACTTTAAATGGGTCATAGTGGGATTTTTCAAAATTTGACTTTTGGGTCAAAATAAGGAACATCAGAATTAATTTCAGAGTTATGGTTCCTTGGGCAAAGTTTTTTCTTTTGATCCCTAGAGTACGATTTTCCTTGTCACTGGGGCGATTTTTCAATCGACCCGCCCTAATATCTATATATAGAATTTAATTGGCAAAGAAAACAAAGCGATGAAATATAAATAATTTATACAATAAACTGTTATCAGACCAATTTAATTATTAGCGGTTTAGTTTTAGTTATTTTATAATGAATTAATCAATCAAGATTTTGTATACATACATACATATATTTACAGAATAGATGACGAACCGCAGAACAAAAGGTACTTTTTCGAATTTTTTTACAAATTGATTTTTTGGTATTTTTATAATATTTGGATTGAAATTTTCTAGAACAAATCAATTTCCCAAAATTTTTATATATTCAAAAAAGTAACTTTTGTTCTGCGGCTCCTCATATATTGTTCTACTATAAGATAAAAATCTGTCACGTACGGTATGTCACGTACAATCAACCAAAGATTTTTCATTTAAATATGAAGGATTGTAAAGGTTTAGTGTAAGAAATTAAAAGAAAACTAACTCTTCTCACTATTCGCTAATTTTCGAATATTTATACATGTACCTCAAAATGGCTTCCGTTTTATGGCACGTACGATATACCCTTATTTCGCTCGATATTTTGGACAACACTATTTCGAAAGAACTTTTTTTTTTTTAAATCTGAATAAAACATAAAGACCAAATTATTTTTCAGATTTCTATTATTTTTGCAAAATCTATTCCACTCTATAGGCTTAAAAATGTCACGTACGATGACATGGAATTGCCCATATGGTTCTCTAAATGATACACTATTGAAGGAAAAAAACAAATACCTTTATTTGGTCTATTCTATCATATTGCATATTATTTTAAAATTAAAAAATTCCAATACATTTTTTTAATTTATATTAATTCCTAATATGTTAATATGCAAAACAATGCGTCTAATTTAAAACGTTTTTTTTTTTTTTATATTTGTAATCATTTGTAAACAATCATTAAATAATGTAAATAAAAAATTTAAAAATAATGAAATTATGATTGCATTTTTAGAAAACTATCATACAATAAATTTTAATTATTAGAAATACGTGATAAAAACAAATTTTAAATTTGATGCTTATGTACATTAGTGTGCCCCAAAATTTTATTTTTTTTTAAACATAATTTGAATATTTATAGGGAATTTTCGGATTTGGTTTAGAGGTCGCTCAAGTCGAGTTTTTGCCAAAAATCGGTTTGTCGGCCTTTTTTTCTTCATAACTTTGTCAAAACCAAGATTTTCTTTACTTTTGAAGAAACACTTTAAAAGAAGAATGTCAAAGCTTCATTTTTGTGTGCAATGAATTGGCTCATAAAGATGCCCTACATTACAATTTTTCGCAATTTTTGCATAAATTTTGTAAATAAGTTTTAATAACTTTTAAAAATCCTACCAATGCAGTTAGGCAATGAATACTCATTCCTGGAACATCAAGAGCTTCTGATTCCTTAATATTTACACCACCCATAGAAACAGATGGAGCAACATGATTTGTTGTGCATTTGTGTGTTAACATACAACATTGAGTCTTGCGTGGTCAATAATTGAATGCATATGAATGGCAAATGTTGAGTAGATATGGTTGGAAGTTTGACGTAGAAGGTCGTTTATAAAGATAAGAAATGCAATAGGAGAAAGGACGGAGCCTTGCAATACTCCTGAATTAATCTTGAACTTGTTTGATGAGATTCCATCTATAACAACTCGTATAGTGCGATCTCTGCGAAATCTTGATATAAATAGAGAGAAGTTATTACCGACACCAAAAGCAATAAGTTTAGCTAAAAGCGCACCATGCCATACTTAAATCTATCTACTAACTTTTCTTTTGTGATGATCGATCCATAATTGACCTACCCTAAATCAGAAAAATATTTTATTGTCCATAAATAATTTATATATACAGATATTAAGAACCTCATTTTATAAAACGAAGCGTTCAGAAACATAAGCGATTTGTATGACGAATACTGAGAAAAAGGTTTTAAACTTGAATTGTTTTTATATAAAATTTGTTGAACGTTTGGCGTTGCGTTTTATAAAATGAGGCTGTAACATAAATTTCGACATAAATCATTTAAAGTTTTAAGAAATTAATCACGCTATCAAATTCTGTACAGTTTGGACCAGAACTGATTCGTGTCCTCATAGAAGTCCAAAACTGATTACAGATGCTGGGTATACAAGATTCGGCACAAACTAATATACGGTTTTTGGAAAAATATGTAACAACCCATTACACCCATCGTTTTAATGGCGGTTAGCAGCATATAAAAACTTCTGAGCCTATGCTGCATGGGTGGTCAATTCCGGCCAAAAATCCATAAAAAAATCCTTATCAATTGCTTACTGTTGTTTTAAATCAAGATTTTGATAAACAAGAAACATTAAAAACCCAATCTTATTTATAATAAGTATATATTAAGTAAAATAAAAAACGTAATTATCCAAAATATTATAATGCGCTTAGTGCATTATCCTTATAAACCACATACTTAAATACAAACATTTTTTTTAAATTTTAAATATACTAAAATTATATAAATATTTGTTTTATATATTATTTTTGTATTAAATATATATTATTTAGCATCAGTATGGCATATCATGTTTTTGCAGTAAGTCCTTCTTATGTATAAGTATAGGTAGTATATATTGAAACAAATTGTACAACGGAAGATTATAGTTTGGTACAATTTTTGCAATCAATGCATTAAAAATTATAATACTGAATATAAGTAGGATCAACATAAAAGTATTGGGATCATTTTTAATTACAAAAATAATTATTATTCGACTCATTAATCACATATCGCTAATTATAAAAAGAATATACAAGGACTCCGATTCTTAGCTGATTACCAAGAAATATTTTATTTTTCGTAAAAATTTCCTAGCTTCATAAAACAACCTACGTAATTGCTTCTACAGAACAATGCAATAATTAAAAATTATACATTTAATTAGTAGGTGTAATTATTTTTTTTTGGTATAATGGAGTATTATTAAGCATATTAATATAATTATATATAATGTTTTTTTTTTGGCGAAAAGAACTTAATCCATTTTATGTTTGTTGTCGATAAGCTTCAATTTGGCAAGCAAAATTATTTCTGTTGTATTTTCGTTTACATTGAGTTTTAGTTAACAAATTTATCTATATAATATTTTTCCAGATATTTGTATAGAGGATGCGTCAATTAAAGAGTTTCAGAAATTTCAACGAATTCCAATCTGATACTATTATTAAATCAGATTTTTGGTTCAGATGATATAGGCCTTCAGAGTTGACTGATTTTCAGTGTTCGAACAAACAGACCGAAAACTAGAAATAGACCGATTTTAATAAAATTTCCCATGGCTATAGAGGATGTGTTGATAAGTGTAAGTTTTGAATTTGGGCCGAGCCAAAATGCTCCAAAATGGGGCACCTCGGGTATATCAAAAATTAAACATGATGCCAAATTGTTCACGATTCGATTCGATTTGAATGGTTTTTATATATATGGAATCTATCTCTTATCTCATTTAGTTTACGAAATACACGGATTTTAAAATTAAAATTTTAGTTTTTTTACGTACCTTTATTAATAATCGTAAGAAATAATTGTTTAAAAACCTCTACTGAGTCAGAAGTTATGTGCATTCAAATTTACCAAAAAAAAGTACTTACATTAATTTTCAATCATACAGAAAATACGAAGAACATAAATAATGTATTTACATTTTTCTGAAAGGTAATATTTCAGGAAATATTATAAAAGCAAAATAATTGTTATTTTTCAAAAGTTTTTAGCGAATTGTGGGATTGTCATTAATAATTCACAAACATTTTTTTCACTTTGGGATTTGGATCGAAAGTTTCTATATAAGTGTTTATTAAAATATCAATAAGCTACATAAATATTTTATATTTAAAACAAATAAAACTAGACTTGGTAAGACTTTGCAACCACCGCATTCCTCACAACATGTTTTAGAATTTAAATTAAATTAATTTTATAAACTTTAAACACCAAAATATCAAATTCAATTTCTAAATGCAACATCTGAAAGAAAAAAGTTGTAAAATAAATTGAACATGAATTCAATTGAGCATTTGGTAAAAAAAAAATTTAAGTTTGTTTTTCAGAGTTTCTATAAGTATTTTTTTAAACAAAATTTAACACAGATTAAGTGTACAGTTGTTCTTATTGCTGCAAAATTTTCTTCCAACATGCTGGTATATTTGTTTAGTTCTTTCTTTTTGCTAACAGAAGAGTGCTGATTGTTTAGCACTGTGAATGTTATGTTTCTAGCTTTATTTTGTGTTTCTCAATGTAATAATATGAATAATAATTATATCATTGAGATTCTACTGTATTTATGGTTAAATGTCTGTATTGTAGTTATGCAGTTATTTTTCATTGCAAATATGCAATAGAGTCTATTAATTTAATTAAAGGACATGCTTTTTGTTAGAATTTAATCTAGAAGGTTTTGTATGAGAAGCTTTAAGTTTTATTGTCTTATTACCATAAACACTAATTAATAAGAAAATATGTTTTGATACTTGAGCAAATTAATGAATTTTTTGTAAGTTAAGTAAATAAAGGACCTTCCAATAGGAAATTTTGGAAGTTAATAGCCGCCATAATGTTGAAGCTAAATCTGTATAATTGGCTGTCATTTATTCAGTTATTTCTACCAAATCACCATGGACAGTCAAATGCATTATAAAAAAGTAGCTGTTTGGTAAGGATTTTGCGATGATGGTGTTATCGTTCCTTATGTTTATGAGATCGACGATGGCCAGGCCATCACCATCAACTGCGAGTGCTATTGGTCGATGATTATTTATTTTGGTCTGAAATGGATGATATTGATACCAATGACATGTGGTTTCAATATGACGGCGCTACACATAGCTCATGCATCATTGGACATTATGCACAAGCGATTTGAGGTCATGGTCATCTCACGTGGATGTGATGTGAAGTGGACACCGAGGTCATACGATTTGAGCCCGTTACAATTTTTCTTGTAGGTTTTTTTAAGTCGCAGGTCTATAGATTGGCCTTTCAAACGAATACAGGATTTTCGATGATATGTCACACACACTTTCTTTTAGTTAAAGTTAAATATAGGAAGCGCTTAATAATAATAACAGCCTTTACAAGAAAATAAATTGGAATTTAATTTTATTGTTAGAAGTTAGAATTAACCAGTCTAAACAAATAAATATTTTATTTCTTAGAATAAAAAATTGTAAAAGAAGCAAAAAAAAATTGCCAAATAAACCATCACTTTTTAAATTTCAAGAACTACATACTGGAGTTTTATTCAGATGCTTCCAAATTTTTAATTAGTTATTTCTAGGCACTACATGAAAAGTGAAAAAGAAAATACAAAATTTTGCTTTGAATATGTTTACTTCCCAGCTGGCTTTCCTATGAACACAGAATCATATAATTTTTCCGTGAAACTAATAACATTTTGCACCTTTGAATCATGTGTAGGCAGGCAAACACGTAAGAAACTTTATTTTAAAATTCTCAGGAATGTTGTTTTGTCTAACTTTTCAAACGAATATTGGGAATTTTTCTTATAAATCACATATTTATTTCCTTCGTTGTTGTTCTTTGACAAAAAGTTAATTGCAAAAATTTAATATAAAAGTTTAATATATAAATTGCTAAATGAAAATAAAATCACAAGATCTAGCCGGAAAATGGCTAATTTGCCAACATTACCGAGCGTTAAACAAATCAACTACCGTATGAGATTTCTCCTGAGCGAAATCAAAAGTCAAAATTATCCGAACAGGAAGGATGGAAGGAATTTAACGCTCTATCAAAAAAAAATCCGCATTTAGCAGCAAAGATGAGAATGTGCTCTTCCCTATTCTGTGTACTTTTTCTAAAAATCTATAGAAAAAACTATTTAATTAAAATCATGCGTTAATTTTGAGACAACCTTTATAAAGAAAATAAAACTTGATTCAATTTGAAAATAGCTGATTCCTTAGTGCTTAAACAATGCGTATGAGCAACATACTTATATCTATCGTAACAATCATACAGGTCTGTCACACATTTTGTTCGGAATGGTTTCATTCCGTAGTTTTTATTCCGATCGATTTCGTTTTACGTTCTTCAGATTCCGTGTAATTTATTAATTCCGAAAATATTTCATAATTCTGTATTTTAATTTGACAGCGTTTTTCATATTAAGAAAATGTGAAGGTTTTGGTACAGAAATTTATTAAAAATTTTAGAAAACCAAACAATTACAATCAAATATCAATTCCACTTTGAAAACTGAAAGTTGTTTCATTCCGAAAATAATTTTCGATTTACTTTTTCAAAAGAAGCAAAATACGGAATTAATTTCACTTTCGATCGGAATGGAATTCTGTGACAGGCCTGATAATATGGAATATTTTGGAAACGTTTGAATTGATATGAATCCCAGCAGTTCTAGCAGACTGTCCTGAACTAGTCATTTAGGGTTACAACTATTTACACAACTAGCTTCGTGAATAGTTATTTTTATATGTGCTTGTCTAATTGACCCATTTGAATTACAGGGAGACTGTCTAAAAGCTGGTCCAAAGTAGTCAACGCATTGGATTCACATTGAGTCAGTTACGTTACTAGTTATTTTAACATGTACGGATTCTAATTAACCCTAAATAGTTAGTTAAAAATACAACTAATTTTTTGCAAACAAACCATATAACTACTTTCTAAACTGATGTACAGAATAAACGTTTAAAGTGACTACACATTCGGTTACTTATAGACACTTAAGTGACAATTGGCTTCCCACTAGATTACCTGAAATGTATAAAGTAACCAATTGACTCCTCTCTGCACTACTAAAGCACATATGTATCAAATCAGATATTTATATAAGGCAACTTGCTTAACCGCTGGGAAATGTACGCTACTAACACATATTCACTCATAAGTAAAATAGTTTTAAAATGTAATATGGACTAGCTTTTCTCTATAATTTTGAATAAAAAGTATATATGGTTCCTTATGGTCCCTCATTTTGGTCCCAAGGTCTAATTTGTCAATTAATAATTAAATGCTGAAATTTTGAGCCAAATCGAATAATGCTTAGAGGTTGCACATTTTATTTGCAATCTTTTATTTTAGTTCAAAGTATTTCAAAAGAAATTAATAAATTAAATGTTGAAAAACATCAAATTATAACTAGATTTTTTATTTCATTTATCCATAGATGTATTTTCTCAATTTAAACTCAAAATGGTATAGTAAAAAAGTTTTTTGGAGGTATTATAAATTATATGGTCAAATCCCAGAAACAGTCTACCAACAAAAAAAATTTAAATGAATCAAACTCGAAATTTTTAATTGTAATATTAGACTAGATATGTGTATTATATTTTATATATAAACAAAATGTATTTCTATGGTCATTCATACAAAAATGATTACCAAATCCAACACTAGCGCAGATATCTTAATTTTATAAAAAAAAAAAATAATTTTTTAATGTGTTTTTATCATTACTTAAATGTTAACAAGATGGTTCGATTGACAGCTATATTTTTTACCATTCAATTCAAATCAGGTTGCCCCGATAGACCAGTCGATAGTGTGCTGAACTATTAATCTGAGGGTTGCGGGTTCGATTCCCGCCAAAGACTCTGGATGTAACTGCAGACAAGCTAAACGCTTCGCAGTTTGTGTTTTTATTTAAAAAAAAAAATACAAATAAATTTTGAGTAATTTCACTTTGAATGGAATTTTTCGCTACTTCTCACGGAAAAGGAGATACTTTTCAAGCATCTCGATAATTTGTAACGAGCGTTACGTAACGTGCGTCACTAAATGTTCTCGGATTTTTATAAAAACGGCAAATGTTTGTTCATGCAAATAAGTTATATTAGAATTCTCTTTCATTCATCTTTCTTTTAGGAATAAGATTTTGTGTGCACTTCAACTTTTAATGTTACTTCCACTTTTTGTAACGTGAGTCACAAAACTTTGCGATCAATTATTTCTCAAGAAATGGCAATTAAAAGGTAATATCTTATGCCATTTGGAATTGCACTTAAATCTCACTATAGCGTATAGTATACGTTGGAGGTATCTTATTTCATATTTAAATATGAAAACGTGTACGATTGAGACGTTCGTCACGCAGGATTTGCCCATATGTAATTGCATAGCAATATTAATTGTTATACATGTACGAAGTTTTACGTGCTGTAAAGTATTAAATTCTGAAAAATGTTTGTAAATGGTTCTTAGTATTGAAAACAATATCAATAAGAGGGTATTTTTTTTTATTTATTGACAATAAAATATTTTCTGATATTGCGGTTATATGGGGGTAGGTGAATTAATGGTGGAAAGATTAAGGTTCATATACAACTTTTTTATGTCCCATTTCATCACGATATTAATTATTATAAGACAAATTTGAATGTTCAAGTCATTTTCTGAGGGGTACTTCATATGGGGACTAGGGATAAATTTTGTCTGGTTTTCGCCATATGTTACAGTATAATTTTAGAGTACTAATTTGTGCAAAAATTTATCAGGATTACCGCATATTCAACATATTTATGACTGCTCAAACAGTATTCCGGTGGGACATTTGTATGGGGGCTACATGCTTTCGATTGGGCCCCATCGTCTTAGAAACTTATGAGGACCCAGAATATATACATTAGAGTGACAATCAGTTGTATGGAAAAAATTTTTTGTTAAAATTTTGAAGAGTGCCGGGTGGAATATTGTGACACTAGGCCTAAATGTTAAGTGCTGAAAATTTGAGCCAAATCGGGCAACGATTTCTGGACGCGCATCGAGGTCAAAGTTCAGATATATGCAAAATTTTACTGTTAATATGGAATAAATAGGTGAAACTCGTTAACTTTCTGCATTGTTTTCTAGAAATATGTTGATTTATTTATATTAATGAATATTACATTAAAAAAAAATTTTGGAAATTTTCCTTAAGTTGCATTAAAATCGTCCCAAAAATATGTAACATTTCGCTATCTTTTCATTAGAAATTCAAAATATTGAAAAATTTGACCTTTGACCTTCACGATTTAAAGGTTAACGTTTTCCGATTTTAGTAAAACTTTCAGACCATATTTAGAATTTCCAGGATTATAATATTATGAATAAGTTTTACTTAAAATTTATAACAGTAAGGAAATTGGGCTCATTCGCCTAAATATGGATAAAAAATTAGTTTTTCTTGAAAATCGCAAAATTTAAATCGCAGGTACGGAAAAACTGTAAGAGGTATTGACATAATTTTTTCATATTTTTATTCCTTATTTTGATCTCAATAAACCCCAATGTGATGATCGCAAAAATCTGAAATTTGTTTAACAAAATTTTTAAAAATTTTAAAATGGAGTTTTGAAACTGCCGTTAAAAAAAAATATTTTTTTTGGCCATACCTGCGAATATGTTAACGGTATCCTACGAAGACAAAAACTCATATACAAGTAAATATGGACATATTTTAAGTAAAAATGGGCTTTTATTTTAATTTTTCTCGAAATATCTTAATTTTTTTCCTAAATTTTTTGTTCAAGTGGCCTGAAACACGTTAATGGTCTGGCGAATTTGTAATAACTTTAAAATGTTTTAATCAAATTTTGTCATTTATGTCTCATTCTAACGATAATTACGTACATATTTCGATTTTTTTGCATTCAATTGCAAAAGTATTTATTTAGTAGCAAAATTTTTTCAAAAACTGAAAATATTGCATTTTTCTCTAATTTTGGCGATAATACAGTTTTTGGGTAATTTTGAACCAAACGAGATACAGGGTTAATTTCCAAAATTTTTTTTTAATGTAATATTCATTAATATAAATAAATCTACATATTTCTAGAAAACAATGCAGAAAGTTAACGAGTTTCACATATTTATTCCATATTAACAGTAAAATTTTGCATATATCTGAACTTTGACCTCGATGCGCGTCCAGAAATCGTTGCCCGATTTGGCTCAAATTTTCAGCACTTAACATTTAGGCCTAGTGTCACAATATTCCACCCGGCACTCTTTGAAATCTAAAAAAAAAAAAATCGGCTGTCACTCTAATATACATATGGGGGATTTCATGTCAAGTGAACCAACTTTTGAAATCGATGTCTTCCGATCGGGATGAAATTTGCACCAAGGTTAGCTCTATTGGATAGTAACTCAGACACAATTTTTCAACAACATCGGTCGAGAACTCTCTGAGTTATAGGGGGTAAAATTTTGACAATTTGGTCAAACAGGGGTTTTTTCTTATCCATGTAACTTATTACCTATTGTTCTTAGCAAAATGTGTCCCAAATAGTATAGATAGCTATTTCTTCGATCTTTCGAAAAAAAATATTTAAAAAAAAAAATAAAAAATTTTTAATATTTTTTTTCCGAAATCAAAAACTTTTTTGACTTTTTTTTAAAATACGCTATTTTTTTTTATTTTTTTTTTTTTCTTAAAATAAAGTTTAGATATTTTCCTTGAACACCTACTTGGTCGCTTAGTGGGATGCGAGTGGGATATCTATCAAAATAAATATTTTGTAACTCAAAACATAAAATTTTTGACTTTTTTTGCAAAATCAAAAACTTTGTTGACTTTTTTTTTTCAAAATGGACCCTTTTTTAATCTTTTTTTTTAGGTCAAACAAAAGCTTAGATATTATCCTTGAAGACCCTTTTGGTCGCTTAGTGGGATGCGAGTGGGATATCTATCAAAATAAATATTTTTTAACTCAAGACTTACAATTTTTGACTTTTTTTTTTGCAAATACGATTTTTTTTCCAAATGGGCCCTTTTTTTAAAATTTTTTTTGTAGTCAAAAGAAAGCTTAGGTCCATTCCTTTGAGATATTTTTAGTCCCTTAGTGGGATGCGAGTAGGATATCTATCAAAATAAATATTTTGTAACGCAAGACATACAATTTTTTAATTTTTTTTTGCAAAATCTAAATTTTTTTCCAATATGGGCCCTTTTTTAATTTTTTTTTTTGCTCAAAAGAAAGCCTAGGTCCATTTCTTTAAGATATTTTTAGTCCCTTAGTGGGATGCGAGTGGGATATCTATCAAAATAAATGTTTTAACACAAAAATTGTATGTCTTGAGTTACAAAACATTTATTTTGATATATATCCCACTCGCATCCCACTAAGCGATCAAAACCATCTTAAAGGAATAGGCCTAAGCTTTCTTTATAGCAAAAAAAAAAATTACAAAAAGGGCCCATTTTAAAAAAAAGTCAAAAAAGTTTTTGATTTTGCCAAAAAATCAAAAATTGTATATCTTGAGTTACAAAATATTTATTTTGATAGATATCCCACTCGTATCCCACTAAGGGACCTAAAATATCTTAAAGGAATGGACCTAAGCTTTCTTTTGACTAAAAAAAAAATTTTTAAAAAAGGGCCCATTTTGAAAAAAAATTCGAATTTGCAAAAAAAAAGTCAATAATTGAATGTCTTGAGTTACAACATTTTTATTTTAATAGATATCCTACTCACATCTTTCTAAGTGACAAAATCGGTCTTAAAGGAAAAGACCTAAGCTTTCTTTTGAGCAAAAAAAATTTTTAAAAAAAAGTCCCATATTGGAAAAAAATTTCGATTTTGCAAAAAAAAATTAAAAAATTGTATGTCTTGCGTTACAAAATATTTATTTTGATAGATATCCCACTCGCATCCCACTAAGGGACTAAAAATATCTTAAAGGAATGGACCTAGGCTTTCTTTTGAGCAAAAAAAAAAAAATTAAAAAAGGGCCCATATTGGAAAAAAATTTTGATTTTGCAAAAAAAAATTAAAAAATTGTATGTCTTGCGTTACAAAATATTTATTTTGATAGATATCCTACTCGCATCCCACTAAGGGACTAAAAATATCTTAAAGGAATGGACCTAAGCTTTCTTTTGACTACAAAAAAATTTTAAAAAAAGGGCCCATTTGGAAAAAAAATCGTATTTGCAAAAAAAAAAGTCAAAAATTGTAAGTCTTGAGTTAAAAAATATTTATTTTGATAGATATCCCACTCGCATCCCACTAAGCGACCAAAAGGGTCTTCAAGGATAATATCTAAGCTTTTGTTTGACCTAAAAAAAAAGATTAAAAAAGGGTCCATTTTGAAAAAAAAAGTCAACAAAGTTTTTGATTTTGCAAAAAAAGTCAAAAATTTTATGTTTTGAGTTACAAAATATTTATTTTGATAGATATCCCACTCGCATCCCACTAAGCGACCAAGTAGGTGTTCAAGGAAAATATCTAAACTTTATTTTAAGAAAAAAAAAAAAATAAAAAAAAATAGCGTATTTTAAAAAAAAGTCAAAAAAGTTTTTGATTTCGGAAAAAAAATATTAAAAATTTTTTATTTTTTTTTTTAAATATTTTTTTTCGAAAGATCGAAGAAATAGCTATCTATACTATTTGGAACACATTTTGCTAAGAACAATAGGTAATAAGTTACATGGATAAGAAAAAACCCCTGTTTGACCAAATTGTCAAAATTTTACCCCCTATAACTCAGAGAGTTCTCGACCGATGTTGTTGAAAAATTGTGTCTGAGTTACTATCCAATAGAGCTAACCTTGGTGCAAATTTCATCCCGATCGGAAGACATCGATTTCAAAAGTTGGTTCACTTGACATGAAATCCCCCATATAGGTTTTGGTTCTACGACCAATATATCGACATGTTAAAAACAGAATGACAAAATCATTATACCCCCATCTTTTTTGATATTGTGTATAAAAATAGGTTACGAAATTTATTTTTAAGAAATAATTTTAAAAAATTTGTGAACCAAAACTAAATTTCTTCGAAATTCTACAATTTCAAATCGTTCACTTTGAATTCTTCTTTAGCGTTTATAGGAATAGAAACAAATTATTTGTTTTTTTTTTATATTTTGTTTAAAATTTAGATTGAAAATCTAAAATTTGTGATTTGAATTATGTATGACATTTTATGATTTTCTTTGATATAAAATTATAATTGGGGTATTCACACGGTCTGCTATTAGTCATATTGTGATAATGTCCTAATATGTTATAATAGTTGTTGATGTGTTTTAAACAAAAAAAATATTATTTTTTGACGAAACAATAAACATAGTTCAAATAGTCTTATTAGTTTAGAACTTTTTGTTTGAAACACAACAAATATTTGATTTAACCATCATAATATATTAGGATATTATGACAATATTACCAATTAGTAGACCGTGTGAATTCCCCAATTGAGTTATCGTGTCAGAAAATATTTACTGTATATCGTCCCCTTAATAAAACAATAGTGTATAATTTGTTTGCCATTTCGAAATAATTGTGTTTAAAATGTTTCTGTTAGTAGACATCTGAGGATTCCAGGCAGCCGCGAAGTGAAGAAAGGAAGAGCAGTTCACGTGGGTCCAAAGGTATAGGTCCCTTTGTGTTAGAATCCTGCTGCTCGCAAACGTTTTGCTGATTCAGTAGCTCCTAATGATTTTGCAAGCTCGTGTTGAATTTGAGAACAATATTCATGGCGCAATATTTTCAATACTTGGTCTTCAATCGTTTTTGGCTGGCCTATGTGAACTTTGTCTTCCGTGTCAAAATCACCATTTCTGAACAGCACAAGCCATCTCTCGTACGTTGATACCGATGAAACACGCATTTTTAAGTCATATCTCATATTTGAATTTAATATTTTTTGAATTTAATATTTTTTAAATTATTGCTACTTGACCCAAATTTTAAACTAAAAATTTAATTTCAGCATCAAATGTTCAGCATTTCCTTTTTGAGATGAAAGAGAACGGAGCATCGAAAATAGTAGAAGAGAAAAATAAGCGTCATCATATTATACACTTAAACGCACAAAATACTTTACTTTTGGAGTATACGAGTATTATTCACATTAAATTTCACCTGCCAATGTACCAGATTCATTAAATAAAATTTAACAAAATTTGTTTAACTTTCCTATTACTCATAATTATATACCTAATATAAAAGTACATATATTTCCTATTTTCAACTAGGTTTTTATATGTTTACTTGTGTATTTGTTTATTTATGTGCATACGCATTATTGTCAACGGCTTAGAGACCAACTTGTGCCGTAAAATAAAATTTATGTTTACAAAACAAATAACACTAATCCGTCAACAGTAGCATAAGCCAGCCCAACACTTGCACGTCCATGAATTTGTTGTCGCGGCGGTATTTTGTTTTTATTTTTCGGTTTGCTGTTTGTTTTGTTAGTAACATGTACAAAACAAGTACATGAATAAAGTGTCATATTTGTATAAGTTATAACCGCATGATAGAAATATAAACACACAAAACAAATGGTATAAATATAAATTTATGCCAAAAATAATAAATACATTTATATATCCCGGCTTAATGCTCAGGTAAACCATATAGACAAATATTCAAATACGCAAAAAGTATTCAGACAACAAATAACGAATAGTATTTGAATAGGGATAATGTGTATTTTTAAAAGAATATATGAATTTATTATAAATTTAACAAATATACATACAAATTTTCAGGTGAAAAATTTTTGTATTCAATTCCCTATGAACAAAGAAAACTAATTATAAATCACAGATGCAATTTGTACACCTCTCTGCTCTTAAGGGTTAATTTCCATTTTTGTGCTATTATTATAAATACTAGACTTCATGTTATATTTTTCTTAAGTTGCATCCAAATCGGAACAAAAATATATAATATTTCACTATCTTTCCATTAGAAATTCCAAATATTGAAAAATTTGACCTTTGACCTTCACGATTTAAGGGTTAACGTTTTTCGATTTTAGGAAAACTTTCAGACTATATTTAAAATTATCTGGACTATAATTCTCTGAACAGATTTTACTTAAAATTAATAACAGTAAGGAAATTGAGCTTATTTTCCAAAATATTCCCAAAAAATGAGTTTTTCTCGAAAATCGCAAATTTTATATCGCAGGTACGGAAAAACTATAGGAGGTATTGACATACTTTTTTCATATTTTTATTCCCTATTATGTTGCAAATAAATCCCCATGTGACGATCAAAAAATTCTGAAATTTGTTTAACAAAATTTTTAAAAATTTTAAATTGGTGTTATGAAACTGTAGTTAAAAAAAATATTTTTTTTTGTTATACCTGCGAATAGGTTTACTGTATCCTATAAAGATAAAAACTCATATACAAGTAAATATGGATATATTTGAAGTAAGAATAAACTTGTGTTTTAATATTTCTCAAAATATGTTAATTTTGTTCCTACATTTCTTGTTCTAGTGGCCTGAGACACGTTAATGGCCTGGTGATTTTATAATAACTTTAAAATTTTTTAACCAATTTTTGTCATTTATATCTCATTAGAACGACAATTACGTAAAGCTTTTGATTCTTTTAAATTAAATTGCAAAAGTAATTACTTAATAGCAAAATTTAAAAAAAAAACTGAGAAAAATAATTTTTTTCACCTTGTAAATGCACCTCAAAACTAAATCGAAAGTCGGCACGGGTTGCCCTTCTTAGAACAAGCAAACATTTTTTTTGGTGGTATTTGAGGTCATTACGTATGTTTTCAGCGGGTACCGTTTCAACATTTCAAAAAATTTAATTCTAAGGGACATCATATTCGGGATGTAAGCGAGTTACGATTTAACCCTCTAACCGGCAAGGCTGCCTTTAGGCGGCTGCTTTATTTGGTTATTTTTCCCGTTATAACGGTAAATATGTGTAAAGAGACAAACAATTTACTTATTGTGATAAACAAGAACGTGCACTTGTCTTTTGTTTGTTCTTATTCCAACGTATTTCTGTTTTTTTTTCAAACAATAACCTGGTATATCACTTTACCTCGAAATAAAATTTGCCGGTTAGAGGGTTAAGTATAATATTTGCAAATTCTTCTCTGTTCTTCTCTGTTTAATGCCGCTCTCCATGAAACATTTTCCAAACATTTGATTTTATTCATATCTGATGTTTTTAACGTCCATGACTCCATTGAGTAAAGTAATATCGACCACATAAATATAATATTTCAGCATGTGAAATCGATTTTTTACATTTAAAAGAAAGCGGTTCTGGCCATTTCTATCACACATTTTCAATGAAATAACTCCTAATTAAAATTTTAATTATTAAATTCTCTCATACTCAGAAAGTTATTTTTTGATTTCACCCATATATAGAACTTTCTGAGTATGAGAAACTTTAATAACTGATTATCGAAATGAGATTCGATAAAAGTGCATATTAAAATATTAAATACATTTTTTTATCATCGATCCACATGTCAACCATCTGAAATATAGTGCTATGATTCTAAAGATATTCCTATTCCTTTGTCAAGTTCTAGTTCCCACATTTTATCAATCTGTATTAATTATGTTTTCAAATTTAATTTTGGAAAATCCTAGATACCATTTGATTATTTTTTTGATAGGTTCAGTAATTTTTAGTCCAGGTCCCAAACATAAAGTACATTTAAGTTGGCTTGCAGAAATATTTAAATTAATTAGTAAAAGTTATTTTTGCAAGACAAATTTGTGTACTTGATTAAATACCATGCACAATTTTGTGCATAAAAAATACTCCCGCACTCATTTAATACAAATTCATTATCAGATACCTCAATATTATTTGTAATACCAACAACTAAAGCCATATGTTGAATTCATGTACATATTTAAATATATGAATATGATGGAAATTGTAATGAAATTGTCATAAATACAATTTGCCACACACGAGTAGAGACAAATGTAGGTGCTGCAGTGCACTATGGTACCGATCGGCAATAAAATGGAAGTTTGATTCAATCTAATCTAAACATTAAAAGCCTGTTTCACGATGTCGAAAGAAAAATGATTCGAACAAATTTGTATGAAAACTATTCGAAAGAATTTTAAAAACTGAGTGTTTTCCATACACAGAAAAAATTATATTTCAATTCAAACATTTATCCCATATTGAACTGGTTTCAATTATTTCATAATTAAAGCAAGTATTCATGTGCTCAAAAACAAAATTTTCTGATATGTTCTATTGAATTTTGAGTTTTGAATTTGATAATTTTGACAATTGAATATACAATTATTGGTTGAACTTTAAATACGAAAATACAAAAAATAACAAAAATGTGTTTTCAATTACGAAAATTATCTTTTCAATAATTTTTGTATTTAAAATTCACCAATAACGAAAATTGTGTATTTAATTGTCAAAATTATCAAATTCAAAACTCAAAATTCAATAGAAAATATCAGAAAATTTTGTTTTTGAGCACATGAATACCTGATTCAATTATAAAATAATTGAAACCAGTTCAATATGTGATATTAGGCATATAACTGATTTTGGCGAAATTTTTGGCATACCACCACGTGATGGCCAATGTTGTATAAGTAATCAAAATCATTTTTTTAGGTCATTTGGAATCAAAAACATCACGCACCAACACCAATTTCTAAAATAAACCAAACTTTTTTTTTCTCTGAAAAATTATATAAATAATTTCATAATTTTTTTGCAAGTGTGAGGGATACTTCCCTTATTTAAAAATTATCTTTTGAAGTATGTTCGCAGTTATTATTAAAATAAAATATATTGTATTTCAAAATAATTGAAAATATTTCATAAAAAACTTTATTGCGTTTGGTGCGTAAAATTTTTTAACAACCGCGAAAAAATAATACCGTGGTTTTTTATATTTTTTAATGCTCTACTCGACTATGCTATGCCAATTTGCATATTTGCAAAAATTGTCAATAGTTATATCCCTAATGTGATATATGTATATTTGAATTGAAACGGTTTAAGAAATAGTTTTTTCTGTGTCAATTAAAGTTAATTATAATTTTTGAATTTTTTGATAATGATTTTTGTCTTTCTTTCATAGTTTCATTTTCATTACATACCAATATATTTCGATGGGACGATACTAGCGGACAGTTCGTGGATTTATTTATTTTTTAACATCTTCAATATGATTATGGTCTGTTGCCAATTCCGACCATATACGTGGTATTTGTATTTTCTCATTCTTCCATTTTGAGAAATTGTGTGTTCCAATTTTATTTGTAGTGTGCTATTGCCTCTTTTAACCCATTTGGCGCCGCTGTACTCAATTGAGTACAGCTAAATATTAGGCGATATTTTTGAAATTTTAAAAGTTTTTGTGATTTTTTTGCGTTTTTAGCTTAAAAGGAACCTGCTTCCGCTAAAATAATACAAAAAATCTGACTTTATACGTATCAGCTGTCAAAAAATAGACTCTTAAACTTATAGAAAATTGGTGTGGCGAGATAAGAACAGAACAGATTTTCCGTTTTTTTTTTTAGTTTTTACTGTGTTGCTTTCTATTTATAAAATATGTATGTAAAAATAAATTGTCTGCCATTTACTTTTACAAAGTTGCCAACACTGTTATGTTTACAGAAATATAAAAGCAATATTGGATGATAGTGACAGTGATTCTTTTTACGATTTCGCAATCAATTAACAGATGGTGGTGATGAGAACATGACAGCTGACAACTTACCGAGAGATGTGACAGACAACATTTAGGTGTTTAGACTAGACTTAAATAAATATATGGGTGCACTGATATTGATTTGATATAACAAATAACCCTGAGAGGATTTATAGTGGTCTTATGATAAAGATATTGGCATGGAAATTGCGTTAAAGTCAATGTCAAAAAACGGATATTGCTACACTTACGATTTATATTGTAGAAAATCGGAGGCAAATTTTATTGATCCCTTAGGATCAAAAGTAGTAAAAAAAATTACTTGAGAAAAAGGAGAGGTATTTTTTGATAACGTTTTTATCTTGGTCGATCTCAAGGAAAATAGAATTCGTGCTATTGGCACAATTTGAGAAAACGGAACAATAAAGTTTCCATTAAGATTTGCGAATGAAATGAATAAAGAAGAGTTGGCTTCATATGACTATAGATTTGACAAACAAAATGAAATTCTTTTGGTAAATTGGAAAGACAATAGCGTCTGTACAATGGCAACAAACTATGACACAATTGAGCTATTAGGAGCTGTAAAACGGTGGCCTTCTACACCAAGACAAAAAATGTATGTCAACTTACGAAAAGTGTTTCAGTATTATAACTAACGTGTGGGGGGAATAGATGAACTGTACCAATCCATTTCACTCAACAGAATTCGTGGTATGAAAGGTGGGGACATTGTTTACCTATGTAAAAGATATGGCCATTACATACGCTTGGCGGTTATATGTTGACTCTATGCAGCGATAGCATGGATCAAATTTTATTCCGACGATTCATTACAAGGTACTATTTACGCCAAAACACGAAAATAAAGCTCGACTTTCATCTTCATTGTTCCTAGGGTATAGTTTACTAACCCAAAAAGTTGTAAAAGCTATTAAGATGTGTTTTATGTCATGCAAGAGTTCGCTGGCAATGCAAGAAATGTTTAAAATTATTATGCATTAAACAAAAATATTTTTAAATTTCCCACCTGTATCCCGCCGCTGTACTCAGTTGAGTACAACCATCCCACTCCTCCCATTTATTTGTTTTTTTAATTTTTTCAAACTTTTATATTAATTATGTATACAATGAATAAAAAAAATTACTTTTTTGTTAATTATCGCTGCTGGATTTATTTTGGCGGTTAATGCGTTAAGACATGTATGTCTCATCGTCCATATGATACCCATTTTGTTTTTCTCAAAAAATCATACAACATTCTGGATCTTCAAAGATTAATTTTATGATCATATATTGGTAAATACGTTATAATGTTGACAAGTATGTTTTAATAATCGTCTTTATGTTGAAACTTTCCATAAAAAAGTGTATTCGTTCCTCAACTAGATCTAAAACTCATTATGTAGCCACAATCTCGTTCTACTTTGCACAGTGGTTTAGAAACGTTTTTTTTTTGGAAATAATTCGGTATATCGAGAACTATTGGAGATATTGTTACGAAATCTCACATGGTTGGAGCTGAAGTACTTTCTAGTTCATTTGCAGGTGTTCAGCTTCCTAGCTCTAATAGTTACCAGTGCGTCAATTTAAAAATAAATAAAAAATCGTCAAAAATCCAAAAATCCATTTAAGAAGATCTACTCTTGCATGTGTAGGTTATCTCTATGAGTTGAGGAGATATTTAGGTTTATTGATTTATTTTTTAACTTTGCTCCATCTTTTTAAGTTTTTTAGATTTGGCGGTCCTAAAGAGGAATTTATTTCTAAAATATCAGCTATAATGGCTATTAAATTCTAAATAAAATAGAAAAACTTGCCAACAGTTATCTTGTCCCTATAAAAAGTTACACGCATCCAAAATTGGAACATGTAAAATATGGCTTATTTTTTAAGTTTTTTCTCAAAAAGTCCCATATAAAAAATTGTATCCATTAATTTGAATACAATTTTGTGACCATATTCAAAACATGACAAGTTATTTTAGTACAGTTCCGGTAGCCGGTACATATTGTCTAAAAGGAGTAATTTCACATGTGAAATTGACCAGCCAGTTTCATGTAAATTGTTAGAATTAGAAAAAATTCCTTCATATAAGACCATTTTTGTGTTGGTTCCATTTCTCTCAAGGCCATTAAATTAATATCGACTGTAGTGAAATATATACATTTCGGCCAGTATTTATGTTGGGCAACTTTTGTATAATTTAAGACACTGTGCTTAATCATAATTAAAAATATAAATTTGTACATATCTACCGTCATTTAATATCCTCATTTGCATATTAACACATGCTTTATTTTGTTTACTACCTAGAAATGTACATTTTATCTCACTCTTTTTTCATGTTGTACGAAGAAACAAAATATACGACAACAGTGTTTTGTTACTGTGGATTGCGTCAGTATTTAAGTATTAACAACAATTTTATTTATATAGAAATGTGGCTATTGTAGCGTATGTGTTTAAATATTGTAAATTGGTAAAGGAAGGAGTGTGTATGTTATAGTAATGGTTTCAGTTTGGTTACATTTCCACAATCACACACAGGATTATATATGGCAAAATCCCAGAATTGTTGAATAATTTGGGTATGAGAAATATAGAGATTTTTTTAATGGCACATTGATGTACTTTCATTGACACAAAGATCTTTACTTTTTTTTACCATGTTAAATTCATTTTTATGAAAAAAATTGACATGAAATTATCTCAAATAGTTTAAAAGCTACGAGGTCGGGTCAGTAAGTCCATGACTTTATGAAATTCCCGTCCCTTAATTGAAAGGTTAATCTGCGTCATTTAGTTTGTGTTTGACAGGAGGAAATGAAGTGAATTTCATATGCTCATTAAGTGTTCTTTTTTGAGAAAAAAACATTAATCAAACCATCAATTTAAATGGTAAAAGAGCGGTTTACTGAATATCGTTGTGGCTGTATAAGCACGGAAAATGCCGAACGTTCTGGAGGCCCAGTTGAGGTCTCTACACCCGAAATAATTGCAAAAAATCAAGATATGGTGTTGGCCCATCAGAGTTTCAAAGTGCCAGGAATTGTAGAAGCAATAGGCATATCACATGGCTCATTGGTTTCAATTCTGAATAATCACATGTGTATGAGAAAGCTTTCCGCTAAATGGGTACCGCGTTTGCTTCCAATTGATCACAAATGTAATCGTGTAACCGCAATATGAATGAGCTGTTGCATCTTTTTATAACCGTGGACTGAACAAAACGTTGAGCCACCACAATATACCAGAGACCACAGCACTCAAAACATTGGGATTCTAGGGGTGAATCAACGCCAAATAAGACCGCCCTATTTTCCGGATTTGGCTCTGAGTGATTATTTTTTGTTTCCAACCCTGATGAAATGGCTCAGCGGAAAGAGATTTGATACCAACGATGAGATTATCTCTCAAACAAATACCTACTTTTATGACCTCGACAAATCTTACTTTTTTGGAAGGGAAAATCAAATCAAAACGAGAGGTTATGAGTATGTGATAACTTTTTTCTCTAATGCAGAAGTATTAGTACTAGGTTATTCAATTAATAGGGTTTCTGGATTAATCGGTTAATCGAGCAAATAATTAATCGGGGTTTAGATTTAATCGGTTAATATTAAATTATTCGATTAACCGAATAATTTCTATTTTAATTTTAAATTGAATTATATAAGCATTTTGTTACTAAAAAGAACAAAAACATAAAAAACAAACAAAACATAATAATTCAACAAAACAATAAATAAAAATATACACATGTGAGTTCTTTTTTTAGATTTTAAGGAGATCTTCTGAAATAATCTTTTTAAAAAAGAATATAATTTAAATGCTTCAATTAAACTTGACTTGAAAAAACTATCTCACTGATTGTAGATTTGGAAAAATCGAAAATAAGGCACGATCTTTTTTAGTTTTTTCTAAGCATATTTTTTTAGATTTTGAATACTTTAATATTATCGTTAAGTACTGATTAAAGACTCGTTTCAGTAATGTCTTTAGTTTCGTCTATTACCATGTCGTCCTTCAACTCATTATCACAAAGTTCATCATAGAATATTCTAGAAAAAATATCATTTCCAAATTCCTTAGTTTCAGTTTCCGTACTATACTTCAAATAACTATTGCTAAAAGAGAATATTCACGAGTTAAGAAATTAAATTTTAAAAAATAATTCTGTATAAAGTGCAAAAAGGAGACATTTCGGTTAATTGGTTAATCGACACAAATTAATCGGTTTATTCGTTATTTGAAAATCGTCAATTTTAAATTATTCGAACAGTTAACCGACAAAAATTAATCGGTTAACCGATTAACGGTTAATTGAATACCCTAATTAGTACTATTGAATTTAATAGTGAAATATTATACAGAGTTTGGCTATCGGCTACTTGCAATGATATTCCCAAGGTAAATTCAATAGTAGTAGTTATTAATGGTCAACAAATTCGGCTTATCTAGTTTAATAAATTGCAGGGTAATCTTTATAGCATCGATCATGCGATTTGCCATTAAAATTAAATACAACTTTAATTTTCATCTCGTAATAAATGCTGGAGAATTTATAAATCGAAATTATTAATGAATTTTTGATATGTACATAAAAAAAAATCGTTTAAAAAATATTTTGAAATAACAATTTTCAATTGCTGATAGAGATATGAAGATAGTTACTGCCAGATTATAGATGTGGACATCATTTTATGCTATATCTATAACAAATTCTTTTTATAACAAAGAAATTTTTGTCGAAACTATATACATACAGACGACAAAAATTAATATATTTCATACAAATTTTTATAATATGCCACAACAAATCGATGCCGTTATACATCAAAATGTGTGATTCGAGTATATAATTATCTAATTATAATTATTCTTCGTGGTATTTGCAAATTCGAGAAAAAAAGTATAATTATATAATTTAATTATATAATCATAATTATATATTAATCATACGCATCCATGGTCAATGGGAAAAATGTTAAATTAATTAATAAACATTATTTCGTAAACATAAATTTACTTTGAAAAATGTTTGCTACCACTCAAAGAATTCCAATTAGAGTACGCCTTCTTTTAAAAATAAATAAATTAATAAAAATATATAAATATAAATCTCTTGTTTATAAATTATCGTGGTTTTAATTTTTTTTGGTTATTCTGTATATTTTTTTTCTTATTGGTTGAATATTACATAAATGGACATCAAAATTATAGAAGCATTTTTGTACTGGTATTTCACAAAAAATTATATTTTCTCAATTCAATTCTTTTATCTAATTTCCAGGAAAAATTGTTGATATCACAAGGATTTTTTTCAGTTTCATCCTTATAAGTTTGAACTATAGTAAATAGTTTAAAATTTTTTGCACGATGCATCGCGATGTACAATAAAAACATATCAATAAAATAATTTATATAAAAATATGAAAATTCGCTAAAAAAAATTACTAAACTATTTTGCAAATAACTCGAAGTTTTACAATATTTTTCATACGTTCTTCCTATTAAAAAAAATATACAAATGTTCGTAACTTGAATGTTTAACATCTACATGATTATACTTAAACTAAAGTTTTTCTTTTGTAGATTAGCATGAGCTTTAAATATCTCCGAATATTTTTTTTAAATTGTTAGAAAAAACTACTTAAACTATCAATATTTCTGTTGTGTAAGGGTCTGGTTTTCTGTAATTGATAGCGAAGTACTCAAAAATAAAAAATTGCTTTAATTTCCTTTTTTTTATAAATATAATTTCTTTTATGATATTATTTCATTATGGTTAGTGATGACATGAAAAAGTGTAGTAAGAGTGCAGTGCCAATATGTTTTGTTATATTTGTGGCGAGTGTTATCCAATTGTATTTTGCTTCCAATTGCTGGATATATAATGTAGAAATAAATCTATGTATATGTGTGTAAAAAATATTTTTTTTTAAATAAAATAAATTTAAAAATCTTTTTACTTAAAACGCTGTATATCACGTAAATACAATATTCACGATATTTAAAAACGTTAAATGAAGTATTTCCATAGCTGCAGTTAGATTTAAATGTGTATTATGAAATAAGACTATAATACCTACCTAAAAATTTATTTATAAAAAATATTTTTTTACAATGACATCTCAGATTTTAATAAAATTTACCACACATAATATGGTTCCTCAAATCAATGAAACCCAATCGGAAATCTATGAAATATATTTCAATAATTTATATTTTTGAGTGATTTTTGGAAGTGGGCCTTATATGGGGGCTATGACCAATTATGGACCGATCACCATGAAATTAGGTCGTGTGATTTATGTCTATATCAAAGTCAACTATGTTGAATTTTGTGTGTATACCAACATTTTTAATTTATGCACGTTAAAGTGATTTTGGGAAGCGGTTCTATATGGGAGCTATGACTAATTATGGACCGATCGTAACAAAATTTGGTGACATGAATTTTGTATATGGGGCATTTCATGTCAAGTGAACCAACTTTTGAAATCGATGTCTTCCGATCGGGATGAAATTTGCACCAAGGTTAGCTCTATTGGATAGTAACTCAGACACAATTTTTCAACAACATCGGTCGAGAACTCTCTGAGTTATAGGGGGTAAAATTTTGACAATTTGGTCAAACAGGGGTTTTTTCTTATCCATGTAACTTATTACCTATTGTTCTTAGCAAAATGTGTCCCAAATAGTATAGATAGCTATTTCTTCGATCTTTCGACAAAAAATATTAAAAAAAAAAAATAAAAAATTTTTAATATTTTTTTTCCGAATTCAAAAACTTTTTTGACTTTTTTTTAAAATGCGTCCTTTTTTTTTTTTTTTTTTTTTTTTCTTAAAATAAAGTTTAGATATTTTCCTTGAACACCTACTTGGTCGCTTAGTGGGATGCGAGTGGGATATCTATCAAAATAAATATTTTGTAACTCAAAACATACAATTTTTGACTTTTTTTGCAAAATCAAAAACTTTGTTGACTTTTTTTTTTCAAAATGGACCCTTTTTTAATCTTTTTTTTTAGGTCAAACAAAAGCTTAGATATTATCCTTGAAGACCCTTTTGGTCGCTTAGTGGGATGCGAGTGGGATATCTATCAAAATAAATATTTTTTAACTCAAGACTTACAATTTTTGACTTTTTTTTTTGCAAATACGATTTTTTTTCCAAATGGGCCCATATTGGAAAAAAATTTTGATTTTGCCAAAAAATCAAAAATTGTATATCTTGAGTTACAAAATATTTATTTTGATAGATATCCCACTCGTATCCCACTAAGGGACCTAAAATATCTTAAAGGAATGGACCTAAGCTTTCTTTTGACTAAAAAAAAATTTTTAAAAAAGGGCCCATTTTGAAAAAAAATTCGAATTTGCAAAAAAAAAGTCAATAATTGAATGTCTTGAGTTACAACATTTTTATTTTAATAGATATCCTACTCACATCTTCCTAAGTGAAAAAATAGGTCTTAAAGGAAAAGACCTAAGCTTTCTTTTGAGCAAAAAAAAATTTTTTAAAAAAAGTCCCATATTGGAAAAAAAATTCGATTTTGCAAAAAAAAATTAAAAAATTGTTACAAAATATTTATTTTGATAGATATCCCACTCGCATCCCACTAAGGGACTAAAAATATCTTAAAGGAATGGACCTAAGCTTTCTTTTGAGCAAAAAAAAAAATTAAAAAAGGGCCCATATTGGAAAAAAAATTTTGATTTTGCAAAAAAAAATTAAAAAATTGTATGTCTTGCGTTACAAAATATTTATTTTGATAGATATCCCACTCGCATCCCACTAAGGGACTAAAAATATCTTAAAGGAATGGACCTAAGCTTTCTTTTGACTACAAAAAAAATTTTAAAAAAAGGGCCCATTTGGAAAAAAAATCGTATTTGCAAAAAAAAAAGTCAAAAATTGTAAGTCTTGAGTTAAAAAATATTTATTTTGATAGATATCCCACTCGCATCCCACTAAGCGACCAAAAGGGTCTTCAAGGATAATATCTAAGCTTTTGTTTGACCTAAAAAAAAAGATTAAAAAAGGGTCCATTTTGAAAAAAAAAAGTCAACAAAGTTTTTGATTTTGCAAAAAAAGTCAAAAATTTTATGTTTTGAGTTACAAAATATTTATTTTGATAGATATCCCACTCGCATCCCACTAAGCGACCAAGTAGGTGTTCAAGGAAAATATCTAAACTTTATTTTAAGAAAAAAAAAAAAAAAAAAAAAGGACGCATTTTAAAAAAAAGTCAAAAAAGTTTTTGATTTCGGAAAAAAAATATTAAAATTTTTTTATTTTTTTTTTTAAATATTTTTTTTCGAAAGATCGAAGAAATAGCTATCTATACTATTTGGGACACATTTTGCTAAGAACAATAGGTAATAAGTTACTTGGATTAGAAAAAACACCTGCTTGGCCAATATGTCTAATTTTGACCCCTCTAACTCAGAGAGTTCTCTACCGATGTTGTTGAAAAATTGTGTCTGAGTTACTATCCAATAGAGCTAACCTTGGTGCAAATTTCATCCCGATCGGAAGACATCGATTTCAAAAGTTGGTTCACTTGACATGAAATGCCCCATATATAAAACTTATTTGAAGCTCAATTTGTGGAGATACATATAAAATTAAACATTTATGACCGATTAAGTCCAATTTCGTGAGGACATTTCTATGGGGGCTAGGTGAAAAAATGGACCGATTTCAGCCAGTTTCAATAGGCTCGGTCCTTGAGCCGGAAATTAATATGTACCAAATTTCATCGGAATATCTTCAAAATTGCGGCCTGTTCTCTACGCACAAGGTTTATATGGACAGCCAGCCAGCCAACCAACCAGACGGACGGACATCGTTTAATCGACTCAGAAAGTGATTCTAAGTCGATCGGTATAATTTAAGGTGGATGTTAGACTAATATTTTTGGGTGTCACAAACATCTGCACAAACGCATTATACTCTCCCCACTATGGTGGTGTAGGGTATAAATATCAAAGATCGCGGTGTTAAAAAATAAAAATGAACACTGTATGAGGACTAGAGGGTGGTCCTTATTAACGAAAGTAGTCTTTGGTGAAGATTGGTAAAAAAAATAATCCTGAAAAAATGTTAGGAAAATCAGTTGGGGTTAAGACGTGTGCAAGCCCTCTGAAGTTTTGAGATGATTTTACAAGGGGAAAAAATGCAATTTTATGAGTTTTTGTAAAAATTTTGCCATTAAAAAATTACTTTTGCAATTTAGTTTAAAAGAATAGAAATGTGTACGTAATTGTCGTTCTAATGAGACATAAAAAACAGAAATTTGTCGGAAAATTTTAAAGTTATTAAAAATTTCCCAGGCCATTAACGTGTCTCAGGCCACTAGAACAAGAAATATAGGAACAAAATTAACATATTTTGAGAATTATTAAAATAAAAGCTCAATTTTACTTAAAATATATCTATATTTACTTGTTTTTGTCGTCGTAGGATACCGTTAACCTATTCACAGGTATGTTCAAAAAAATAACATTTTTTTAACGGCAGTTTCAAAACTCCATTTTCAAATTTTTAAAAATTTTGTTTAACAAATCTAAGAATTTTTTTATCATCTCACTGGGATTTATAGAGAATATAATAGGGAATAAAAATATGAAAAAAGTATGACAATACCTCCTATAGGTTTTCCGCACCTTTGATTTAAATTTTGCGATTTTCGAGAAAACTAATTATAAATTTCAAAAATTTCATTTTCAATTTGCACATTTTAATCTGCATTACCCAAAATTTTTAAGAAAAACTCCAAAAAAAAGAAAACTTTTGCTAAACATAGTTCAAATCTCGGGCATCATAATGTCTGTTCCGCTGTGTTATAACTTTTTAATCCAACGGCTTTTCGAAACTTAATATTGAAAGTGTCCCTAAAGCAATAGCGTAAACACGATTTATTCAAAATCGGTACTAGTAAGTCAGTTTCATTCTTGTAAAAATTTTCCAGGATTTAACCATATGTATTATGCCTTATATTTAAACAGTGTTATATATTTTATAAAACCAGAAAAATTCTAAAAAAATACGAGTACAAACAATACTTGTTTATGTGTGGGTGGTTGTGTGTATGCATGTGTACGTGGCTGGGATGACAGTATTATCTATAAACCACTCTTGTGTTTAAAGTAGCGTAAAAAGCTAAAAACAAGTATATAATTACAGCAAAACAAGACCAACCAACATAAACAGCAACAACAACATACTACAACACTATCCACATGATCATACAAAAGTACCAGTAACATCTGCATTTAACATTGGTATTACATAAATTTTATAAATATGTTTACCACTGTTCCCCTCAACTCATCTACACCACCCTACTACGTACACCACTTTCACGGTGTTTTTATGACTTTGTGACCACAATGCAAAAATTAAAATGAAATGAATTTTACTAATTAGCATTAAACATATGTTTCATAAAATGTTTGCATGTTTGTATTTATGTATTTAAGAGTATGTATGTGTAAATACAAGGAGGAAGGATTTAGTGTCGTTTATTTAATATTAACGGCAAAAGGTGTTTATTTGATGGTTTAACTTTTATTAATTTTAAAAACTAACGACAAAATAATTTGCACAGTTGTATGAATTTAAAGATTTTTCAAATATTTGGACGAAGTTTTTCATCCAAAACAGAAATCTACATATGATTAAATAAACAAATTAAATAACTTCAATAATTTGGAATATGGAAATAAGTTCGGTTTCGATAAAGTATTTTATGTTTTTATTGTAATTTTTCTTATTCTAAAATGTGCTTTTGATGGCAAAATATTCAGCAAAAAAACTCACATTTGTGGTATAAATTTCAACGAAAAAAACTTTTCTGAGTCATTTACATCTTAATGTATGCTAATGTGGTCAAATATTTCAATAGGTCATTATGTCTAGACCGAAATACATATATATGTAGTTGCTCAGGTATGTAGTTGCACAGGTTGGATAAAACGTTGAAATTGTTTCCTCTTGTTCCTTGTTCTTGCAGCTGCAACAGGGGTCTTTAAAGGGGAGCCCAAGCCTATTTGTGTGCCGACTGTCCCATTAATATTGTCATCAAGATATCCAACTCACATTTCACAAAAACCTCTTAAAGAACAAAACCCAATCTTTCTTTTGGAGCAAAAAAAATCAACTTGATTTTGCAAAAAAATTTCAAACATTTTTTTTCGAAAGGTTGAAGAAATAGCTATCAAAACTATTTGGGACAAATTTTGCTAACAACATTAGGTAATAAGTTACATTAATGAGAAAAAACACTGTTTGGCCAAAATATCAAACTTTGACGCCCCTCGATCTTGTTGTGTATTGATTGAAAATTGTGTCTAAACTACAATCTAATAGGACTAAACATGCATCCTGATCAGAAGACATAGGCATCAAAATATGTGTCACTTGAGACGAAAAACCCCACCACTTAGACCTGGAGGGAAATAACACATAAAATAATTACACTATACAACAAAATCAAATTTTTTCCAAAATTACAAGATCCGAACAATAAATTTTGATAGAGGAGACAAAAAAAAGACACGTGTATCGGCGTTTTAAAAGTTTACATCTGAATTTCATTTGAGGGGGGGGGGGTGTTTTTAAAGTTTACCAACTCTGGAACATTCTTATTGTTAATCGGCATAAGAAACCATTTTAGGTATAAAATGTGTTCAGCAAAATGTTACGGAGAACATTTTTGTAGAATATTTTAACCCTATAAATCCAAAAGGCGAGGGTCTTTTTTGTCCTTCTTTTAAAAAAAAAGCAAAAAACACAATTAAAACTGCGATCTAAGGGGTTAAAATGTTCCTCAAAAATATTACCCGAGAAATTCTACTATAAGTCCCTGAATACACCAAAACGGAAAATTCAACCAGAAAGTCAAAAATAAGACACAACAAAAGAGAGGGTTAATTTCGCATTTATTAAGAATTTTATTTTAAAGTACCCCAAATGAATCACTAATATCTCTATAATTTTACCTTTGATAGCAAATTTGGATAGGAAGTGTTCATTAATTACATTTTTTTAGCTCTAGGCAATTCCACTTCATTACCATACAATGTCCAGCATATTTCAGCTATATCACTCAATATAATATTTAAAATGTATAAATTCTTATGATATATCCCCGTTAAAAAAGTTACATTCTTTTTGAAGCACTCAGGAAAACAATTTTAGAAACAACAAATGCATCCTCAGTATTAAATTATAAAAAATGACATTATTAAAAAATTTAACAAAAAGTAAAAGAAGGATACATAATAATATTTTGTTGCATAGCTTGACATTTGTTTGGAGCTAGATGTGCCGATTCCCGATTTACCATAACCCATTGATTTTCTATAGGGTGAAGGTCGAGAGAATGTGGTGACATTAACGCCTTCCTCTTCCATTTCACCAGTATGGATGTATATTTAGGGTAGGGTTTGGGGTCAGGGAATTACCGTAAAATTATTGCCTGGGATTTCCGGGAAATTGAAATATTTTTCCCCGGAAAAACGGGTAATTAAAAATTAATTAAAAATACTTTAATACATTTAAATATATCATCTCTGTTTGATGAATGACTTGTTCCAAATATTAGTGGAGGTTTTAAACTCCATTACGGATACAGTAGAAGCATTAAGCAGACATTTTGCTATGATGAACACTCTTTTTGAACACTATTTCTAAAAATTCTACGATTTCTCAAAAAATAGTTCTTGCAATAGAATGTAGAGTTAATAAACAATATAACAGCAGACTTGTGTAAATTTCCTAATAACTACACAACATAATAAGTTAAATTATAAAACAAAAAGACAATGTTCATACATACGTCTATTTGACCGCAATGTTCCCTCATCAGTTTAAAGCTGTTTCCGAAATACAAATTGAGCAAAATTTTAAAAACGAATTAGATTACACAGTACAACACATGATTTTGGGACTCAATTCTGACAATTGCACGTGAAAGTAGCCCCAAAAATAAGAACTTCTGCATCATTAGTTTTGTCAAGTTGGCTGCCGTAAAAATGCCCATTTTTTTTACCAATTTGCTCAATAACTGGATTACAAATACAATTATGGACCGATCACCATGAAATTAGGTCGTATAATTTGTTTCTATATGAAAGTTATTTATCATGAATTTTGTATGTATACCGTCATTTTTAACAGATTTATGCACTTTAAAGTCATTTTCGGAAGCGTGTCTTATATGGGAGCTATGACTAATTGACCGATCATAAGAAAATATGGTACATATAATTTATTCGGCCCAAGGAAGAAGCCTGTTGAAATTGGCTGAAATCGGTTCATTATTTAACCTAGCCTCCATACAAATGTCCTCCCGAAATTGGACTTTATCGGTCATAAATGTTTAATTATACCCTACACCACCATAGTGGGGAGGGTATTATGCGTTTGTGCAGATGTTTGTAACGCCCAAAAATATTAGTCTAACACCCACCTTAAAGTATACCGATCGACTTAGAATCACTTTCTGAGTCGATTAAACGATGTCCGTCCGTCCGTCCGTCTGGTTGGCTGGCTGGCTGGCTGTCCATGTAAACCTTGTGCGCAGAGTACAGGTCGCAATTTTGAAGATATTTCGATCAAATTTGGTACATATTACTTTTTCGGCCCAAGGACCAAGCCTATTGAAACTGGCTGAAATCGGTCCATTATTTCACCTAGCCCCCATACAAATGTCCTCTCGAAATTGGACTTTATCGGTCATAAATGTTTAATTTATATATGTATCTACACAAATTTCGCTCCAAATAAGTTTTATATATACAAAATTCATGTCACCAAATTTTGTTACGATCGGTCCATAATTAGTCACAGCTCCCATATAGACCCGCTTCCGAAAATCACTTTAACGTGCATAAATCGCTTAAAAATGTTGGTATACACACAAAATTCAACATTGTTAACTTTAATATAGACATAAATCACACGACCTCATTTTATGGTGATCGGTCCATAATTGGTCATAGCTCCCATATAAGGCCCACTTCCGAAAATCACTAGAAAATATAAATTATTGATATTTTAAAAGAAAAATATTTTTACTCATTTACTTGGTGTTGGGTATTATATGGTCGGGCTTGACCGACCATACTTTCTTACTTGTTTATATATGTATCTACACAAATTTCGCTCCAAATAAGTTTTGTATATACAAAATTCATGTCAAAAAATTTTGTTATGATCGGTCCATAATTATTCATAGCTCCCATATAAGACCCGCTTCCGGAAATCACTTTAAAGTGCATAAATCTGTCAAAAATGATGGTATACATACAAAATTCATGATAAATAACTTTCATATAGACACAAATCACGCGACCTAATTTCATGGTGATCGGTCCATAATTGGATTTGTAATCCAGTTATTGAGCAAAAAAGGTGACAAATTGGTAATTTTTTTTAAAAAAATGGGCATTTTTGCGATTTTGAGGCACTGGAGGCATCTTTTTCGGGTAGGCATGTTCCGTACTTTTTTTCTACTATTCAATATCTACAACTTTCCTTCAGCCACAAAAGAGATATTCCGTACGTTATACGAGATATAACCGTGCTAAAATATAGAAAAAGTGATAAAAATCCACCTTGAGGAAAAAAAATTCGTATGGTCATTAAATTATTACGGCAGCCAACTTGACAAAACTAATCGTGTAGAAGTTCTTATTTTTGGGGCTACTTTCACGTGCAATTGTCAGAATTGAGTCCCAAAGCAATGAACTGAAAAATGTTGTACTGTGTTATTCTATCAATATTGAAAAAGAAAATCTTAAACATTTAAAATCAAATGCTGAAAGTCGTTTTAAGCGGGAATTAGCTTTATTTGAAGCAAGTAGCAATCGTAGAAAATTTTTTTTTTTTTTGTCTTTATAATGCTTTATTAACGATAAAGCCACCACCTGTTTAAAGCGAAAGAGTTTTCTCGGTGTCTGGAAACTTTGCCACTAAAATAAGAAATCATCAAATGACTTACTGAATGCATTTTGAAAACTCAATTTAAAAAAAAAGTTTTTTGATGAACATATAACATTATTTATATAAAAACAAAATACATTAGAACTACTTTTTTTTACTTATTTACACTTTTTAAGGCCATTATTACAACTTGCCGTTATAGTTAAAGGTAACTTTAAGCAATAGAAAAAGGTACCCTTAATGTTAACTATAACTATAACGGCAAGTTGTAATAATGGCCCTTAAACTGTTTTGGAAATGAATTAAGTTTTATTTTAAAATATATTTTATAAAAAAAAAATATAAAAAAAATATGTATAACAGAAAAATTAAAAGAATGAAGCTAAAAACTGTATTACAAATGCAATTGAAATATTGATCGACAGTGAATTATAAAGGTACATTCCCAATTTATAAAATTTTGTGACACTTAATTGCTCTATTACCAGGACAAGAGCTCTACATCATGATCTCCAAATATTTTATCCAACATTTTTTTTTGGTTTTATGTTAGTAGAATTGAATTGTAAATGAAACATTTTTGTAAAATAATATTCTTTTTTACTTATTTTTATAGTTGAAAGAAATTTTCGGGAATCCCGGGAAATGAAATTTTTCATTCCCGTTTCCCGGGAAATAAAATTATCCGGGAAACCCTAATTTAGGGTCATTGTCATGCCAAATTATCAATTGGTGGGGCATTTTATCATGGAAATGGAACAGCATATTCTCCTGCAATATTTTTTCGTACACTTGTTTGTCCATCACAATACCGTAAAGTTCCTAGAAAAGCAACCCCACACCATAAAATTCTTAATTTGTCCACTACAGTAATTGGAATTTAGTCTGTTATTGACAGGTCGTCGAACTTTACTCACTACGTCAGAAACCAAAGAAATTAAGTTTAGATTCATCGGAAAACAAAATGGTACTCAATTGTGCAAAACAATTTTTTAAATGGTGCCTTCGAAGCTCTATATCTTTTGAGCCCTGCTGAAACTGCTCTTCATTGCACCGTCTTTTTACTTAAATCTAGCTTGAGAGAATTTATTACTGTAGAAGCTGATATGTATGGATCATTCTTGAACTCTCTCACAATCTGTACATTTTCCCTAGCTGCTGCTTTTATTATTTTTTTTCATGCCTAACTAGTTATGTCCATTATGTTTTGTCGCTTGCTTATTACAAGCTATTTATTGTTTTATTATTTTTTTTTACATTTTAAATATTTATCATTATATTATATTGTACGTTTAGCAATTTATAGAAAATCTGACAACCCTGACAGCAGGAACTCAGCATACAAATCATGTCTTCCACAAGGGAGAGAGTGTACGCTACGTTTGCTCTCCAGCACATACGGTAACAAACCAAATTGATTTTCTTAAAATCTGCAATATGCGACCTTCTGCTTAAACAACCATTTATAATTTCTTAAAATTTAAACATTTAACACTCAAGCATCTATTAAAATAAACAAAATCTTACAGAGTTCAAATGCTCATTATTCTTTGTCTAACATAAACTAAAAGCTTTTTAACCTTCAACCCAAACATCATAATAACAAAAAAGCAAGAAGTATTGTGTATTAGGGTTGGTCAGCGGAGACAATAGTTAAAACTTTTAAACCAAATAAAGTTTTGTGTTGTTGGTCTTCTTTTTTTTTCACACAAAGGACCACCATCAAAACAAATTACATAAATTTGGTAGCAGTATTTTTGTTTGGGGGTTAAGTATTTCTTTTTTTTTTTGTTGCTGTCTGAACGTGTGCAACATAAGTTTCGTAATAGTTTTGTGCGGTAGTGTCAACAACAATTGCCAAAGTATTTCACGTTGTTGTGGCACTTTATTTTTAACATTTGAGAAATGAATCCCATTTACACCAACTTAAAAGTATAAATACAAAAAAAAACAAAGAATATAGCCAAGTATATAATGAAATTGACCAACTATTTTACACAAATATCAACATATATATGGTCAGTGGGTAAACAAGTACCACATACATAAGTTACTGTATAATATGTTTATGAGGGTATATAAGCAACGAAAGAAAACTCTATTTGTTCGTGATGCCATCTGGTTACATTTGACGAATGCTTGTGTTTACTCAATAAATCCGTTTTTGAACATTATAAATCCATGGTCAAAAACTACTCTATCAACAATGTCACTATGGTCACTCTATCAACAATGTTATCATATTTTCCACAAAATTTCATAATTTCTGCTTTCGAATTTTAACTTTTTGCAAAATATTTATGCTAATTATTTGTTATGTATTGAGTATATGACTTAAAAATTAGTGATTTTTTAATATATTTAGCTTCCTATCTTTCTGGCAACATATGGATTACGCGGCAAAAGAGCAGTTCTTTTGCCGCGTAATCCATATGTCCTCTTTTGAGACCAAGAAGGAATCAAGTCAATTTCGGATACTCTATTCTGAAGTTCTGTATCGATCGAAACAACTACTAGTCGGACGGCGAAAGTTCTGGACTATAAGGCGAGTGAGACAAAACTTTCCAACCACTTATTTCTAAACGCAACAAGTGGCCAAGCATTGTCATGATGACTGTTTCATATCTGGCCATATATTCTGTTCGCTTCAATGAGTTGCTTTCGGTTCAGGTTCTCTCTGATGGTCTGGTTAGATTTCAGTTGCTTATAATAGATACGATATTTTTGGTCCCACCAAATAAAGAGCATAGATATTTGGTTTTGGTGGCGATTCGGCTGGTTGTCTGGGAAACACATACGATCTCTTACGCCTCGTGTTATCGTAATGGATCCATTTTTCATCGCAAGTAATGATTCGGTGCAAACATTATTTTCTTTTGTAGCGTTGAATCTAAATTTCGGATATACAAAATCGTCTTTCAAAGTCTCTCAACTTCAATTTGTATGGCACCCAATTTCCCTGCTTTTGGATGAATCCTGCTCCTTGAAAACCTTTTGAAATTGCTAATTTTGCAAGCTCTTGTTGAGTTTGACTACAATTTTCATTTAAGTTATTACTAACAGAAAAATTGACAATTTTTCATAATATTTCGATGTTGGATGGTCAGGTAAACATATATTGGAAAGTCAACGGTTTTTTAAATATCCCTGTAGTTATTGTAGAGTGATATAATAAAATATGACATATACAGAAAAAATTATATTTCAATTGAAACATTTATCCCATATTGAACTGGTTTCAATTATTTCATAATTAAATCAAGTATTCATGTGCTCAAAAACAAAATTTTCTGATATTTTCTATTGAATTTTGAGTTTTGAATTTGATAATTTTGACAATTGAATATACAATTTTCCTTATTGGTTGAACTTCAAATACAAAAATTATTGAATAGATAATTTTCGTAATTGAAAACACAAAAAATAACAAAAATGTGTTTTCAATTACGAAAATTATCTATTAAATAATTTTTGTATTTAAAATTCAACCAATAACGAAAATTGTGTATTCAATTGTCAAAATTATCAAATTCAAAACTCAAAATTCAATAGAAAATATCAAAAAATTTTGTTTTTGAGCACATGAATACTTGATTCAATTATAAAATAATTGAAACCAGTTCAATATGTGATATACATATATTTGAATTGAAACGGTTTAAGAAATAGTTTTTTCTGTGTACATTTTTATATGCAGCACATCAAATAGTAGAATCACTTTAGTATAAACATTATTCTTGCAACAATGCAATTTGCCTCGCAGTGACCAACATATGTATGTATAAATAAACAGTTGTTATTTTAATGCTGCTATCCAGCAGCATGGATACGAGTAGTTAATAATCAAGAACATTCTCTGTGTTATTTTTAATTGTTCTTTAATGTTTACAATCAAAGTATACCTTTACAATATTATTTGTTATATTATTCTAATTTAGTACTACACCATAGTTGCAGTATTTCAAAGAACAATCAGAGTTGAGCTATTTATTTCATATATATTTCCTCAGCATTTATTTTGCAATGTAATAAATAAATAACCAGTAGTTCTAAGGTTAATATTAAATATTAAATTTGATAAAATACCACAAAAGTAATAATAAAAATGCCCAACTGGAATGATGTTCTCTTTGCTACCCATTATCTTAATCACAAAAGAGAATCGTTCGAAACAATTACAACGCATTCCATGGGCATTGCGTCGCAAAATTATAATTAATTATACATATCCAATTAACTTAAACTAATATGGGGCATTTCATGTCAAGTGAACCAACTTTTGAAATCGATGTCTTCCGATCGGGATGAAATTTGCACCAAGGTTAGCTCTATTGGATAGTAACTCAGACACAATTTTTCAACAACATCGGTCGAGAACTCTCTGAGTTATAGGGGGTAAAATTTTGACAATTTGGTCAAACAGGGGTTTTTTCTTATCCATGTAACTTATTACCTATTGTTCTTAGCAAAATGTGTCCCAAATAGTATAGATAGCTATTTCTTCGATCTTTCGAAAAAAAATATTTAAAAAAAAAAATAAAAAATTTTTAATATTTTTTTTCCGAAATCAAAAACTTTTTTGACTTTTTTTTAAAATACGTCCTTTTTTTTTTTTTTTTTTTTTTTTCTTAAAATAAAGTTTAGATATTTTCCTTGAACACCTACTTGGTCGCTTAGTGGGATGCGAGTGGGATATCTATCAAAATAAATATTTTGTAACTCAAAACATCAAATTTTTGACTTTTTTTGCAAAATCAAAAACTTTGTTGACTTTTTTTTTTCAAAATGGACCCTTTTTTAATCTTTTTTTTTAGGTCAAACAAAAGCTTAGATATTATCCTTGAAGACCCTTTTGGTCGCTTAGTGGGATGCGAGTGGGATATCTATCAAAATAAATATTTTTTAACTCAAGACTTACAATTTTTGACTTTTTTTTTTGCAAATTTTGCTCATATCTGTCTTTTATTCTCACTTAGTTATTGAACAGTATAGTGCTTTATGCGGGAAGTTTAGCTTTACTTCTTTGATTTGAAAAAAAGTGCCGCTGGAGCACACCGTTTACTCACCAAAGCTTATGCTGAATGTTTGCAATGGGTTTCAACGTGCGAGAAATGGTTTGTGTGGTTCTGAAGTGGTGATTTTGAAACGGAAGACACATATCCCCAGATTAGCCATAAAAGTTTGAAGACCAAGAATTGGAGGCAGTACTAGATGAAGATTATTCTCCAACTCAATAAGATCTTGCGAAATAATTAATAGCTACTCAAGCAGTAATTTCAAAACGGTTTTGATTCAAGCAAAAGCAGGGAAATTTGGTACCATAAGAATTAAAGCCAAGAGACCTTGAAAGACAATTTGGTATGTCCGAAAATAACTTAAGCACCGAATCAATACCTGAAAAATGGATCAATTAAGATATTCCGAAAAGTATGTGAAGCCTGGTCAACCACCCGAATCGACACCATATCCAGCGCTAAGGTAATGCTCTGTATTTGGTGGAACAAAACGGTTCTATATATTATGAGCTGCGAAAAATTTAACAGACCTTCACAGGGAATCTGTACCGAAAGCAACTTGTTCTTTTGAAGCGAGCATTAGTAAAAAAAATGCCCAGAATATGCGCCTAGCCATGCAATACCTGTTAAAAATTATTTAGCTCGGTCGGACTACTATTTGCTTCGATCGATGCAGAACGCTCTCTCTGAGTACGATTCACTTTGGAGCAGAGTATACGATATTGGCTTGATTCGTTCTTGGCCTCATAAAATGAGCAGTTCTTTTGGCTCGAAATCCTTATGTTGCCAAAAAGATGGCAAAGGGTCATTGATAGCAATGGCAAATACTTTGAATAAATTTACACTGTACAAATGTTTCGAAATAAAAGCTAAAAGACTCTCATTTTTAAGTCATACACCCAGTATTTATTTTGAAAATATTTCAATATGTTCAATATAAAGAAATATTAAATAAAATGTAGGACTTCTCATCACAAAAAAATGTAATAACAACAAATTCAATTTATTAAATAGGCCATAATAATGAATCTTAAATCAATAAAATCAGACATCAACTTCATAACATACGACTATGTAAAGATACACAATAACAAATTTTTTTTTTTTATTTTTTTCAAAATTAATATTGCGAATTTTTCGAAATTAAAAAAAAAATGTAAATGACTTTAAGGTGTATGTGTTTATCGAATATTATCCAAATCGAAAAACCATGCATACCAATTTAAATAATTACCAATTAATACACAATAAGTTTGAAAGAAATGTACTCTAATTGGTTAAAGTGTATAAATCTGTAATGCAAATGCTACAGATATGATTTTAAAATCACACATTTTTAAAACATCTTCACTTTTCCTTTAAAAACTATTCTGCATATACAAATAATTAAAACAGAAAATATCACCACCATATACCCTTTAGTTCAAAATTTTCTTAATTAATATTTCCTTTTGACATTTATGCAATTAGAAACATAAAATTTTTTGTTCCACAAATCACCTTCAAATTGATTTTCATGCAAGCAGAACAAACTGAGAGCAATAATAATAGTAATAATAATAAAATGAAAAAAAAGAACTCAAAAACAATAACATTTCGTATAAATGTGCAAAAGTTTTCGTTACTCTTATCTGGTAAATAAATAATATAAAGTTAAAAGTTTATAACAAACGCGACTGGGGAACTAATTTAGAACTTGAGAAAAGTTAGTGTGCTTTGTTCTAAATTTGTTTGTAGTTTGGGCATAAAGTTTTTCCTTATTTTTGTTTTATTTTTCGGCAAGATGGCAAGTGAAATGATGCCATGATTTGAATGGTCACATAACACTGGCTTAGAGACTGAATTGTTAGATAAACAGACAGGCAGTAGTTGGACAGAAATGCAAGATGACATATAACTAAAAGAAAAGTAGAAACATTTTAAAATAGTCGACACTAGGACAAATAAAATAGTAAAGTGAAAAAAGCAATATCATCTTGATTTCAACAGAGATTTTTAGGGTGATGACAGCATAAAAAAATATTTTAGGTTAGAGTGAATGGAGTAGAGTGCATATTTAATTTAAAAACAAAGTACATAAATGAGCAAAACCATTTTTTTTTTAAATTCCAATAATTTATTTTTGGGAATGATTTTTGAAATTATGTGACATAACTTCCGTTTATACACAAAATTCGTGTAGATACCTATATAAATTAAACAATTATGAACGATAAAGTCCAACTTCGGGAGGACATTTGTATGGGGGCTAGGTGAAGTAATGGACCGATAACAGCAAACTTCAATAGGCTTTGTCCCTGAGCTGAAACAAATATGTACCAATCCACCCAAAAAGTGAGGTATACTGATTTTGTAATTCCGTTTTAACAATTCGAAATATTCTTCGCAGATCCATAAAAGTAGTATATACTATATGCCTTGTCCTATAAACACCTAACACGATTTAGCTATGTCCGTCTGTTATCTGTTGCAAACACGATAGGGTACATATGAAAATAGCTAGCTGGCTGAAATTTTCCACAAATACTCTTTGTTAATAAGGTTTGTTTAGTTTAGAAAACTATTATTCAGAATTAAATTCGGTTGTCTATGAAAACAGATTGGTTATCACATACAGAACTTTATATGCAATAAGCTTGTTCGTTTGCACAATATTTTTTTTTTTTACTAATTTTACTGTTTTTACTATTTTTTTTAATTTTAGTTATCGTTCTCAAAAATTAGTAAAATCTAGAAGGATTTAAAAAGAACATATTTTTCTCTTTTACTATTTTTGACTTGAAAAATATTCCTAGTCATCCATCCAATAAGAAACTTTGACAGTTGATAGCGGTTATATTGTTGAAGCCACATCTGTCGAATTGGCTGTCAATTGTTCAGTTTGTTTTGCTAAATCTTCACCGACTGATTTAGCGTAGAATAGTGAAATCTGGGACGATACAAATCCACATCAGATACAACAGCGTCTACGACATCCCGAATAAAATACTGTTTAGCGTGAATTTTAGGCTGGCGACGTCAGCAGTCTATATTTATTTGAGAACAACTTTGGCCACTCCATCAATGTCAAAGGCGAGCGCTATAGTTCTAAGGTTACCAATGTTGGCTTGAATTGGATGATATGGTCAACAACGACATGGGATTTCAATAGGATTACACTCCGTGCCACACAGCTCATGCCACATTGGACATTCTGCACGAGCAATTTTAGGGCATGGTCATCCCACTTGGAAGTGATGTGAACTGGCCTGGCCACCAAAATCTAGCGATTTGACACCGTTAGACATTTTCTAGTGCATTTTTATTAAATCTCATGTCTATGCGAATAAGCCAGAAATGCGTAGGGTTTTCTCCCGGCAATTCCCGGTACAAATTTCTCGGGAATTTTGCCAATTCTTCACTACCCGATTCCCGGGATTTTTAGTCGGGAATCTCGGGAATTAAAAACTGACAAAAATACAAAGAAAACAAATTAGAACTCAATTTTTGTCCCCAAAAAAAACGTGAAATGTTTTTTTTATAGTTTTTTGCTTATATCTCTGCAATAATAAACCACTTATTATTATTATTTATTTGGGTTGTTTTGTATGAAAATTTAAAAACAGAATTAATTATTTATATATTTCTTATTGAATCATTCTAATTTCTTCAAATCCTTAACAAAATAACTTCAAAAATGTATTAAATTATTAAATTTGTCTTTAATTTAAATCTATTACAAGAAGGCTTAAGACATTTTTTTCAATTAATTTTGTAAATGATAAAAACAAAACTGAATCAAGAATAAAATATTAACTTAATTCAAATTAACAAAAATTTATTCATTCAAAGTTTGAATAAATTCTATTATTAATTAACTTCAAAATTAATTCAGTTTAAACAAAGTATTTTGAATGAATCTAAAAAATTAAATATTGGGAAAAGATTTATGAAATGAAGGTCTGACATTTTTTAATTACGGATTAAGATTTTAGTGAATTAAGCTCAAATTGTATTAATTAATTCGAAGCTCTGATATATAATATTTATAACACTAAGTTTTTATATAAAATTTGGCTATAATATACCTAATTTACAGTATCATTATAAATCTCGGGAATAGCCGTGAATGTTGAAAATAATTTCCCGATTCCCGGGAATCAAAAAAGGTCGGGAAATTAAAAACCCTAATTGTGCGTAACAAAAATTCAAGATTTTTCCTACAGGTCAACTATGACCCAAAGATCTTAAGTGCAAAAAATTTTATAGATAATTTTTTTTGCAAATTTTTTTACTAAAAACCAAACGTAGTTGTTGACATTTAAAATTAAATAAAATTCATAAAATATAAAAAAAATTCAATTTTAATTTCAAAATCGGCAAAATTTGACGCTATGAAAGTTAATATCGTTGTTTTATATATTTCAGTTGTTAAATGTCTTTCTTTTACAAGTTTTTAAAGTCATTCTTTCACATTTTTTAACATACTGTTAATACGTAGTTATATGTGTATCTCTCTCACACAGTGTTTAATGTGAAATGTTAAGTAACATATCAGTTTTTTGGTTAAGTTCTTGATTGTTTCGATGTTTTTTATTAACAGATGTTATTGGAAACAGTAAATATTAGATTTTGATTAACACGAGTGCACATTTAAACCTGAAAATAATACCTAATGTATTCTTCACGTCCACTAAGAACGACGTTCTGGAAAAATCATGAGATCCGCTCATCTCTAATTTACACATTAAATGCATTTATAAATATAAAAGTGTTGCTGAATACATACTTCATGAAATTGATAGAAATGTTGAAAATGTGAATTGTGTGTTTATGAGCAAAGATTTTTTTTACCGCATACAATGTTAAAAGTCAAGTCTGATGGTCATATTATCATATAATAAAAAAAACTTATATACATTTGCATATATTTTTCAATTATTTTTTTTCTTAGTTGCTTTTAATACCAATCGTGTGGGAGTCAAACTAAAAAATAGCAATGAAAAAATGTATGTAAAACCATAATAAAACGAATACAGTATTTGGTGGTATGTAAAACCCATTTGCTCGTAATTTTTGTATATAATGATAGCAAAGGGGGTAATTATTAAGTGTTAGTTGCGCATTTAGGGTATAATTAGAAAGTGATTTGCCTGTAGGTATTTGCTTAATTTTATGTTGCCATAAAATTTTCAGCGTTTACATTTTAACTTGTTTTCATTACATATTCTTCTTTTTTTTTTCATTATTAAAGTTATGCTCACAAAAAATAACAAAAGATTAAAATTTACATAAATCTGTGTTAAACGAGTGTGTTCCAACAAAAAATGGTTAATGTTTAATTGTATAAGAGGACAAATATTTTCGTAACTTTCATAATTAAATGTAGATAGTTTTTAAAAGGAAATAAAGCATTGAATAATAACATATAAAATCCATAACTTATTTATACCATATTTTATGAAAAAATTGGCAAAACTTAAGCATATTTAAAAAACTAAAATTTCATTGGTGAGATTCGAATCCATTTAAAGAAAATTCCTGTTATTATGTCTATATGAATTCACTAATACCTTAAGCCAACAATAAATTTTTTCCATTATAAATTGTTCGTTAAGCATTGTCACTTTTTTTGGAGTATTTCAATATTTGTTCACGTTTAAAAGCACACCGCGTTTTAAAACTGTTTTAATTTTTGCTTGTTTTTTTTTTGTTTTATTTTTGTTCTGTGTGAAAGTCAACAAGGTGGTTTTTGTTATTTAATATTTTATTCAGACCCCTTTTAATAAATAAAACAAAATACACGTTTATTATCAACCTTGAATAACGTACGCATTATAATTTTTTTCCTCTGTTTCACACAGACTTTTTAAAGTTTTTAATGTTGCCATTATTCATGAAAAATTTTAATTATTTTCTTTTTTTGTTGTTGCTGTTATTGCATAAATTGTTTTTAATAACTGATGTGTGCAGATGTGTGAATGGTATTTAAGTATATATAATACAAAAATATTTTAAGTTTCTTTTTAATATTAAATACATAAATATTTGGAATTTTTAATAACCTCTGTGTTAAATGCAACAGTAAGTATTTTCATAATGCTTTTGTGTTCCTGCAATGACTATTTGAATATACCCCCATCTTTTTGATGGTGAATATAAAAAATAAAAATTGTTTTATTGTCAAATCTCCAAAAAGCTACAAAGAGATCTCTAAGTGCCATTATATGAAAATACTATACTAATACATTTTTGGTCTTGTAGTTTTGAAGAACGTTGAAATTTTAAATTGTTCTATTTTGGTTAATTTAGATTCACTAGGAATACTAATTTAAAAATACCTTAGCTGTACTGTGTCATATTTCATAGAAATGCACAAGAAACACACACATTTGTTGAACTTTCAATGAATGCTATTTTAAATTCATTACTTATATGTGACGTATGATTTATTTAAATTTGTATACTTTTTGTTATTTTATTAAGTATACGCTCAAGTAACATATAATGATTTACATATCGCTCATTTGCTGCAACGCACAGTGGGGGAACTGAATAAAAGTGGAAATAAATCTGTAACTTCTAAACAAAAATCCCGATTTTAATAAAATTTCCCATGGCTATAGAGTGTTGATAAGTTTAAGTTTTATATTTAAAAATTATGCCAAATGTTTGTTTGCGATCAGATTAGAACTGATAGATTTGTATATATATATGGAATCTACTAGACAAGATCTACAAAAATCTTATAGTTTACGAGTTATTCGCATCTGAAAAGTAAAATTTTATTTTTTACCTACATTGGTCTGCTTTTTTGCTAATAACGTATCCAATTATTTCCCTATTTTCTTGAAATATCATTTTCTGAATTAACAATGTAAAATGTCATTAAAAACGATGCATAAACAAAACTTTGATTGCATTTTAAAAATTAAAATTTTCTAAAAAAACTGTTCTATAATTTTTTGAATTCTTAAAAATTGTGTACATTTTTTTAAAGCGGGCATAATTTCCTAAACATTGATGTATAATATGTATATGTTTACTTTTTCGTTGATAGTTGATTTTCAGTTGATCAGCTTCCTAGGCTTAATGGGGCCCAGTACATAGACCTCTTAAATTTTTAAGAAATTCGCCAAAAAACCATTTATGTTCCGAATGAGCTGAAAAAATAAATAGTCCTTGAGAAGATCTATAAATACGCTTACACGTGTAGGTTATCTCCATTGGTTGAAGAGAAGAGATCCAATTGTATAAAATAGAAGCTATAAAAGGTACCATATATAATACGGTAATTTCAAACGAATTCACTTAGGTCAACTTTGAATGTCTCTGGACAAAAAAGTAATTAAGATATCAGATAGAAAAATCAGGTAGATCAAAAGACATGAAAAAAGTTAATTACTGCCGCTCTTGAACCACAGTGCGCCGCACATGGGGATTTTATTTTTCGTCCATGCAATTTAAAAAATCAAATGATGCAGTTTTGTTGAGAAATGTTTAAAGATAAAATTTTAACTTATAGTTTTAAGAAAAATTGTATTTTATTTTTAAAAAAATTAAGTAAAGTCCATGAAGGGGTTTTAAGCAAAAATTTATTTTAATTTTCACGCAATTCAATGGTTTGTATATGTACAATTTTCTTGATAACACCATTTACATTTATAATATTTGAAGAATATGCTCAAATCTGTAAGCCTCTAAAAATTATTTTATTTTTGATTTTTCATTTAAAAAATTAAAACAGCCCTATTTCCCCCAAACTGTTGTTTTCTATGCAAGGTGGGACTTTCCTGTTTCGATGAAAAAAATTAGTTCTGGACTTAAAATTGTTTGTCGTATGATAAACGAAATATCAAAAAAATATCTTATCAATTCATGGGCGGTGGTCATGGGCGATTTTATTGAAACATTTTGTTTCATAAAATGTATGCACCAAATTTCTAGACTTTTGCTTGAATAGGAAAAATTTTGTGCGAAAAAATCGATTTGGATTGTATGGGCAGTGGGCGTTGCACTAGGACGCTTTTGATCAAATTTAATTTTTTTCTTTATTTGGTCCATGTTATTCTCGGTGCCAAATCTCAATGCTCTACCATCACTCATTATAATGTTTGCACAAAAATGTATAAACTCATCCCTCTATGCGTCTTCATAACTCAATAAATTTTATTTTTTCAGGAGACACATTTTTATTATTTTAATCTTTTAAGGAAAATAACAAAATATGTCACTTTTCTAGATAACTTAACGATCTTGAACACACAAACTGCTACAAACAACTAAAACAAAACGTTGCTAGAAGTAATAGACTATAATTTGTGAAATTAGGACAAAATGCTCCTATGGCGATCCTGCATTTAATTTTAAAAGCTAGTTCACAAGACTTTGGTAATTCATTTATTTGGGTTTTTTTTTTAATTATGACAATGTTGCAGCAAATGAGCGTACTAATAAACTAAAATTAAAGAATAAAACAAGCAGGAAAGAATGGTCGGGCGATAATACGCTGCATTAAGTACTGACCAAATACATTTTTCTTTTAAAATTTCAATAATTTATTTTCATAAATGATTTTCGGAATAGGATCGAAGAGGCTAATAATGCACCGATGAAATTAGGTCATGTGATTTATGTCTATATGAAAGTGATTTCTGTTAATTTCTATGTGTATACCAACGTTTTTAGGAGATTTGTACTGGTTAAAGTGATTTCTGCCGGTTTCAATAGGCTTTATCCTATGGCCGAAAAAATTTTATGTCCCAAATTTAATGGAAATATCTTCAAAATGTGCAACAAGGTTTACATGGCCAGCCAGACTGACGGACATCGTTAAATCGATGAAAGTGATTCTGACTAATAAGACTAATACTTTTGGACGTTACAAACATGAGCATAAACGCATTATACCCTCCCCATTATGGTGGTGGGAACAATGAAAACTATATTATTTATAAAAGAAAATTGCATAGTTAAAATATATAAATTATCACAACAAGTTCTTCCGAATTCTAAAATATATCAAAGCGCTACTTTAAGAAAAACTAATGCTTCATGTATGAGAACTTGAATTAAGATAAAAATTATGTAAAATGTAGCAAAACAATAATTGTACAATAAATAATGAAAGCATAAATTCCATCCTAATTAAATGACAATTGTTATTTGTAAATCAATGTCATAATCCTTTTATAATAAATGTCTTTATATACATATGTACATAAATTTTATTTATTTTTTTACTTTAAGAGACCATACTAGACGATTCACCCCTTTGACTATTTACATAAACATCATAAATTATATATTTGTGTATTCAAATATACCCACACGCACCCACACTGGTGAACATGTGCAATTTAAAACAAAACATTCCCTGACAAGAAGTCTTAAAATAAATATTATTTTGATTATTCTCGGCACTTGATTTGTTTTGTTTCTATAAATATACATTATACTAGTGTAAACTACATTACTTGGTTGTTACAGTCATCCCAGCAGTTAAGCAAGTAGTCGATGTATCCCTTATAGAGAGTAATTGTCACTAATGTATTATCACTTGGCTAACTCCAACATATATATTTTGGGTCATTTGACACGTATGTATGTGCTCTTTGTAGTGCAGAGAGAAGCCAATGTTTTACTTTATACATCCCAGGTAATCTAGCTTAAAGACAATTGCCACATAAGTGCCTCTATGTAATCTAGAGTATAGTCACTTTAAACGTTTTGTGAATAATTCGTACAAACTGGTTTTATACAAATTGTGTTGATATAATTCTCATACAGTTTATTTTTATTTTTACTTAAGTATACGGATATCCCATGTAACATAGCGTGAAGTCAATAGTCACTTTAGTGTGTCTTAGTAACCTATGGTGAAGTCACTTTAAACCTTTATTTTGTACTGCTCTTTAGAAAGTAGTTATTTTAGCCACCAGAAGCAATCTATTGGAAAGTTTTCGGTGGAAGGTTTGTTTACAAGCAAACGTTTAGTGGACTGTCTGTTATATGTCTTTTTAGATGACTATTTGTGGTCAATTAGCACCCGTACGTGTTATGTAGCTGATCAAGTACCCAGATAGGTGGTGAATCCAATGCATTGACTACTTTGGATCATCTATCGGCCAGTCTTATTGTAATCAAAGAGTATCAATTCACTCCCGCCTTAGGACATGCACGTGCTAAAATAACTAGGCACGTAGATATTGAAGTAACTAGTTCTCACCCTAAATGATGGATAAAATCACTAGTTCGGGACAGTCTCCTAGAGCTGCTGGGATGTTATGTTTGCTAGAGTGTCTGTGTGAATCGAAAGCAATTTTATTTCTTTGAGTTGTGCTGCCAACATTTCATGTCATATTTGTTTTCTAATTTTAATGTTGGTTGATTTGAGTTTTTATTATGTTTGGCACTTCTTTCACACCTGAAGTTAATAACTTTAGCTGCTTTTTATTTACTATACAATTTGCTTATACATATATTTTTTTCAGTTTGTTTTGTGCTATTTTCTATTTCTGACATTTGCTTTGCTTTGTTTTATTTCATTTTAATTTTTTTTATATGTATGTATATGTAGCTGTTATTAACAACATTTATTACATATAATTTCTAGGCTTTTGCAAGAGACGTGCAGTTCGTTTGATGTATATATTTTTATCACCTTTCTGACACTTGAAATACAGCATTAGGTTGGAGGAAATTAAAGAGAAATGTACAACTGACAGTCAATGTAATGCATGTAGTAATTCGTGTGTACATAAGTAAGTAAAAATAATAGAAAACAAGTAAGAAAGTATGGTCGGTCAAGCCCGACCATATAATACCCTACACTAAGTAAAAGAGCAAAAAAAATTTACTTTTAAAATTTCAATAATTTATATTTTTGAGTGATTTTCGGAAGTGGGGTTATATGGGGGCTATGACCAATTATGGACCGATCACCATGAAATTAGGACGTGTGATTTATGTCTATATTAAAGTTAACTATGTTGAATTTTGTGTGTTTACCAACATTTTTAAGCGATTTATGCACGTTAAAGTGATTTTCGGAAGCGGGTCTATATGGGAGCTATGACTAATTATGGACCGATCGTAACAAAATTTGGTGACATGAATTTTGTGTATATAAAACTTATTTGGAGCGGAATTTGTGGAGATACATATATAAATTAAACATTTATGACCGATAAAGTCCAATTTCGGGAGGACATTTGTATGGGGGCTAGGTGAAATAATGGACCGATTTCAGCCAGTTTCAATCGGCTTGGTCCTTGAGCCGAAAAAATAATGTGTACCAAATTTGATCGAAATATCTTCAAAATTGCGACCTGTACTCTGCGCACAAGGTTTACATGGACAGCCAGCCAGCCAGCCAACCAGACGGACGGACGGACGGACGGACATCGCTTAATCGACTCAGAAAGTGTTTCTAAGTCGATCGGTATACTTTAAGGTGGGTGTTAGACTAATATTTTTGGGCGTTACAAACATCTGCACAAACGCATAATACCCTCCCCACTATGGTGGTGTAGGGTATAAATAGTTACGGAAATAAAGATAAATCCATTTTAAGCATTTTAGTAAGTATATAAATATAAGTATTATAAGTAATTGTTCTGTACAATTTTACAGACACTTTTCAATATCTTATAACATCTTATGCCAAGATTATTGACAGCATATTTAACAACAGCTTGAATTATAAAATACCAGCGATCGAAAATAGCTTGTCCTTAGAATCAAAATACCAAAATTATGATTTATATTTAGTTATAAAAAATAAATCACTGCACTGTATAGTTTATTATGACCTTTATTATTTTTTCTTTATACCCACCATAAAAAAGATGGAGGTATATATATTGATTGAGTCATTGCTTTTATAATATATCAAAATATTTGTCGCAGACCCACATGATCATATATACATTCTAGGTCTTCGTAGGATTCTAAGAAGATCCAGATATGTCTGTCGATCTGTACGGCTGTCTGTGAAAACACGATAGGGCCCTAACGAAAAGAAATAATCTCTGTTGATAGGATTTGTTTGGTATTGCAAATATGCAAATGGTTTTATATGAACCTAAATCTTTCTACCAACTTTTGTGAGGATCGGTTCATAAAGGATACATTATGAATCCCCATATAACCCATATAGCAGACAAACATTTTGTTGTCAATAAATAATTTATTTATAAAGATATTAATGTAAATTTTGACATAAGTAATTTAAAGCTTTCAGAAAGTATATCAATCTACTCACGATCGCTTTCTGAGTCGATTAAGCGATGCCCGTCCGTCTGTCCGTTCATGTAAACCTTGTAATCAAACTACAGGTCGCAATTTCAAAGGTTATTCGAAAATTGGTACAAGCTCTTATATTTCCCCAAGGAACTCTATTAAATTTGGTTAGAATAGGCCTAGTATTTCTCATAGCCCCCATACCATTGACCTACATGAAAATAGAAGATATCATAACTATCTTAGTTATATAGATATCCAAACCAAATTCAGCAAAAATAAGTTCTTCAAAATGTTGGTATTCAAATAAAATTTAACACAAATAAGTTTCATTCATATATAAGTCATGCCACCTAATTTTATGACGATTGGTCCATAATTAGATTGGTTAGGGTATCATATGGTCTTGACCGACTATATTTTCTCTACTTGCTTCCATACTTGTGTTTTAATGATTTAGTGAGGGACTAATTGTGGTTGATTTTAAAACTGTTACCGTTCTTTCTCTTTTATTTCTAGTTTGGCATTGAGACTAATAATATTTGTTTGAAATTGTTACCTTCGGAACAAGTCACGAATCTCGTATTCCTTCCATGGAAAGATTCTGGAATTAGTTTTATGGAAGCGATAAATAACTAACAAACCTTTCTATGAACGGTTATAGAACTAGTTCCTCCATTAATGTTTTTTAATCGAAATTGACATATTTGGAACTAGTTCCGGGAAGCAGTTGATGAATCTAGCTAAAGATTCTTGGATCCATTTAACGTTTGTTACATTCGTAACAAACATGATAAAAATTCTGTTGAAAATAATAAGACTAACATATCCATCCAATTATATCATATCTTCCATTTTTATTATTCATCGTTATTAAACAGTATCCTAAGAATAACACAGCAACATTTCACGTTGAATTCTTCTTCAGTTTAATTTATTTTATTGTTCCTCAGAACGGGTTGTATGAATTTTACCAAAGAATCTCAAGAGGTTCGGGTTATACAAATTCTAGAGCTACTGGGACCAACTTCTAAAAAATTAGCTTTAAGACAAATCCCGCTTTCATGTGGCTTGATACGAAAATTCCATTGAAGCTTAGATAACTTAAGGACTCACAATATTGTCATGATTCGGCTGTTTCGGATATCGATCATAAAAATCGATGGATTCTTTTCGAATTTATTCACAATTAAGTCAGTTCGCTCATTTTCACAAAATTGTATGTACTTACAAGCGTGTACTTTAAGTAGAAATTTTACATGTGTTTTATTTTTGTTACAATAACAAAACACATGTAAAATGTAAGCTGATGTAAAATGTAAAATGAGCGAATTCACTTAATTGTGAATAAATTCGAAATGAATCAATCGATTTTTATGATCGTTATCTCATTTTGTTACTATTATATGTGGCTTTGCGATAAAGCAATAAATCCGAATAATTTCTGTCGTTTTAAATTTTTTTAAACATAAAAATTGCTATTTTCACCTAAAAAATATAAAGGTTAAAAGTTATGTAAAATCCAATTTTTTTAGTTTACCTTAATAATATCGGACTAACCGTTTTTGAGTAATCACTAATTATGTGAAGAAATGTCTAAAAAAATTCACAATATTACTTAAACAATTTTTTTAAAAAAAACCTCTCCCTAGAATTTAAAATTTGGACCATATTTGTACTACTGGAACCACAATAAATCAAAATTGTGTAGTGGTTTGAAAAGCCTCTAAATTTTTTTCGATTTTGTTGCCCTATGTTATTAATTCGTATATTTTTAACGAAGCAGGAAACAAATTTTGAAAAATATTTATAGTCAAATTCCCCAAAATATTTGATTTTCCTCATATATGTATATTAGATATTAGTAAGTTAAAATATTTAAATTTCAATTTATGTGTTTCACTCCACTATTAACAATAACTTTGTAAATATAGTCAGACTTTAGATATATACAAGAGAATATTTATTATAATGTAAAATCCTTAATATTTAGTTCCGTTGACATAAGTCAGACAATTACCACACTTTAAGGTTTTCCAATGAAACCACAATATACAACAATCGCTCTACAAAATCTTCATACAAATTGTAGTAATAATCATTATTTATAACATTGCTTTCAGGTGTATATGCATCAGCAGAAACTAACTAACTAATAATAATAAAAAAAAATAAAAGCAAACCATTGATAGTATGAAAAACACATATAATCTATCAAACAATAATATGAAATTCATAATAGTATTTTATCTTTATTACCACATTCCTTTTAGTACTTTATGCATGTACGTGTCCTTTTCACTCTCCTACATTTCAATGTGAATAAATATATGTATTTGATTATAAACGTGTGCACAGGAGTGAGATGCAAGCCAATAGAAGTTAGTATCTAAAATATACATACATTCACATTTACTTATTCATATATCTATGAATGTATTCCTGGTCGTCATACATACATATGTGATTAATTATGGCAATAAATTTTATAAAATTTTCTATAAATTTTACACATCAAAAATATTTTTGAGAAAAGGTCATTATTATACAATTATTTATGATCATATAAAGTGAAACTGAAGACACAGACCCCGGTGTGAGGGAGAGCAAGTGTACTACTGAAAGCGAAAGGACATTTATACAAACACAAACTCACGCATAACAATAAATTTAAATAAATTATTCATGTTGACTTTCCGTATATGTATGTATGTATGTATGTGGGAGTATTTGAAAAATACTTTTTATTATAACAAATTACAGTCATATAATATTATGATTACAGTAGATTGAGTAGTTTCATTTTTGGCGACACTTGACAAACTACTTTCAATATCTAGTAAATTGAGATAAAGAGTCAAAAAATATATTTTAAATGCTATGGTCAAGTATAGGTTGTAGAAAAACGTATATATATGTTTGAGATATAATAAATAGTAAGAATGTTTTGTAAGATATTAGTTTAGATGATAACAAGAATTTTATTAGTCATATTTAGAAGATTAGAGATTAGTGTAGAAACCAAAAAATTATGGATTATTTTTTTGTTCGATTAAGTTGAATTAAAAGATTAACGGCCGTAAACGGCTTATAAACATTTGTTAAACAAAATTTTATAAAATTGTATTCATAAACGTTTAGGAGTTCAATATATCTTTAAATATATTTTAAAGTTTTCACATTGTAAATGGCAAAGTTATAACGAAAAATGTAAAAAAAAATCGAAACTCCCTTGCAAAATTACATTATATGAGGGGGTGTACGTAGAATTTGTTTAGGTATATTTCGTTAATGATACTTATACTCCAGCGGTGGTTAACCCCCTGTCTATACTTGACAAAACATTGGTTTTCTCGAGACAAAAACATTGATGTATCATACATTAAGATCCGACTGTAAATGACAAAGTTATAACAAACAAATTAAGAAGGCGACGTCAACGTTTGCAAAAAAATAAATAAATAAAAAAAATTGTTCGTAACTGATTACAAAAATACATTATACTAGTAGGTGTACGTCGCCCCTTTTTTTTGCTTGTAAGGTGGTACGCTCTAATGAGTTTGTTTGCAATTTTTGTCGTTTTCTGTTACCCCAGTAATGTCATGAAGTAATTAAATAAATAAACATCATACAATATTCGTCATTCAAATACTTTTAATAATAATTGAAGAAATACATATATAAAATCAAATAAATTTTTAATCAAAAATAAAAAGAATTAGCATAGGGTAATATAGTGACGCGATGTATTTGTAAAAAATCTAAGTCTGTTGTCAAAAACCTAACTCTTGCAACAACAAATTACAGGCTATTCAAAGTATTTTGTTGTTGTATCATACATATGATTTGTTGTATTTCTGTTTGCCAAATCGGAGTGTCTCCTCTCTATGTATATTTCTCTATGTGAATTAAATAGATTAACATACATATGTATGTCTCGTTTTGAAATTTAAATAATTATTTTTCCATAAGTAATATATATCTGAAGATATGTTTTTAATGACTAATATGGTGATGACTTACCTGAATAATAAGCGCAAGTTATCCTGATACTAGAGTTCTTCCAATATTTATCATTTCAACTCTGTTATTTAATTTAATGACTCTATTGTCATTAAAGTTGCTCCCAAATGTCAATGTAGCCCTTAATACGCGAATGTTGGATTTTGGCCATTCTCACCCACCAGTTTGGTGAACATTAGTAAAAAAATCATCCTGAAACAATTTTAGGTAAATCGGTTGGGGTTAAGGCACGTCTTAACCCTAAGCCCTCTGAAGTTTTGAGATGCATTTACAAGGGGAAAAATGCATTTTTTTCAGTTTCTGTAAAAATTTTTCCATTAAAAAATTACTTTTGCAATTTAATTTAAAAGAATAGAAATGTGTACGTAATTGTCGTTCTAATGAGACATAAAAAACAGAAATTGGTCAAAAAATGTTAAAGTTATTAAAAATTCGCCAGCCCATTAACGTGTCTCAAGCAACTAGAACAAGAAATGTAGGAACAAAATTAACATATTTTGATAAATATTAAAATAAAAGCTAATTTTTACTTAAAATATATCCATATTTACTTGTATATGACTTTTTGTCTTCGTAGGATACCGTTAACCAATTCGCAGGTATGACCAAAAAAAATATTTCTTTTAATGGCAGTTTCAAAACTCCATTTTCAAATTTTTAAAAATTTTGTTAAACAAATTTCAGAATTTGATCATCTCATTGTGATTTATTGAGAATATAATAGGGAATAAAAATGTGAAAAAAATTATGAAAATATCTGTTATAGTTTTTTCCGTACCTGCGATTTAAATTTTAAAATTTTCGAGAAAAACCAATTATTTGGCCAAACGATTTATCTAAAATTTTTTCAGAATGATTTTCCAAACTGGGGGGTGAGAATGGCCAAAATCCAACTTTCGTTTATTAAGGGCCACCCTAATGTATATCCTTAAAAAAATTTATAATTAATTTTTCCTTTTTGAAATTTAATGAATAAACCAAGTTTGACTCCATTATATAAACTAAATTTAATTTATTTTGGTATAATAAAGGCTTTGGAACAATATTGCATTAAAGTTTATTTATTATTTAAAATAAAACTTATTTATGAAAATATATTTGCAATCGTTATTATACGTATTTAATTTACTAGCTTATGCCAATAATTTAATTTTCTTTCAATAAATCACAGTAAAGTAAAACTTCTTCTCAAGGTTTAGCAATAATTTGAAATGAACTCGTAGTAATTTTTATATTCATCAAAATTCAAATTTTTAATAGAATTTGACATAAGTTTGTACAAGCAAATTTTTGCTAAATCATTATCGAAGAAACAAAAATAGTTGCTACATACTTACATACATATGTTAAAGTTGGTTTAGTTACAAAAAAAAAAAACAAATTAAATAAGTTTATTACTTGTTGTAAATCATATTTGACATGATTACTTTTTGAATTGTTTTGAAGGTTGGCTGGCATGTTGACGTAGACATTGTAAATTTCATGTTTATTAATAGTGTTTATTCAGGTATTTTATTACGTTTTTATTGCACGATATTATTTTGTATTTGATTTTTGTTTGCAGTAAAAAAATTTTATTTAGAAGGGAAGGATTGTAGTGTAATATGTATACAATTAAATAATGAAATACGTAAGAGAGTGTTGTCGAGGAAGTTCGACAAAATTATACCTTACAAGTAATACAAATCATATGCAGAATATTCAGAATCATGTTCAGAATATTCCGGCCTATTAACATCAGCAAAACAGATCACTGAAACCTTACCATCGATGAACCCATACTAACACAAATAAAACGTAGGAAATGGAGGTGGATCGGCCATACTATCAGAAAGAACGCTGACAGTATAACAAGGATGGCGCTAGAGTGGAATCCTAAAGGTTCAAGAAGCCGGAAGCGCACGATACTCCAAGATCTTCCACGGGAAGACGCGAAAACTACTGCAACAAATCGTGTAAGATGGAGAAGAAAACGATATTATGTTAAAATAATAGTTGCTGAAATATGAGGTGAGGTGCTTATAATATAGACAATTATGTATAGCTTTGCAAACACTTTGGTAAACTGCATTATGTTCATATAAGACATAAATCTAATTGCTCAGGATTGTGAGAAATAAAAGAATTCCTCAATTATAACAGTAATATTAAAGAAGAATGGCAGTACAGTTCATAACTAAGTGAAATTTTGTAACAACTATCGTAAAAATTGTCCTAATATCACTTGTTGTGAATCTAACATCTTTCCAACACATTTTCAATATGTCATAAATTACTACATTATGTACAGTAATTTGACAGGGTTATCATTGATTTTTATATAAAAACTCAATAGATTTTTAGAGCGCAAAATAATCAGCAATGAAGCCATCATCTGCAAGCATAGAAAAAACATTATGATTTAAAAATGCGGGATTTTTTAAAATAGTTTGTTTTATTTTGAACATTTATAAAATACAAATTTACTAAAAGTATTGTGCATTGTTAGCTATTAACTTTTTTCATCTTTCTGGCAACATATGTATTCCGAGTCAAGAGAACTGCCCATCACTGGAGGTCCAGAACGAATCAAGCCAATTTGGGATACTCTGTTCTGAGAAAGCGTTCTTCATTGACCGAAACATATAGTAGTCACACGGTGCAAGGTCTGCACTATAAAATGGGTGAGGCAAAACTTCCCAACCACTTCTTTCTAGTTTAGTTTTTAATAGGTATTGCAACAAGTGGTCTAACGTTGTCATGATATAATATTACGGTTTCATGTCTGGCCGCATATTCTGGGCTTTTTTCGGCCAATAATCGATTCAAACGAATCAGTTGCATTCGGTACTGGTGCCATGTGATGGTTTGGCCAGATTTCAGTAGCTCATAGTAGATAGCACACTTTTTGGTCATGGGCGCCATTGAAATTTGGCTTTGGTGGCGATTAGGCTGGTTGGCCAGGCTTTACATACGATCTCTTACGCTTTGGGTTGTCGTAATGAATCCATTTTGCATCGCAAATAATGGCTTGGTGTAAAAACGATTTTCTTTTATAGGATTCAAGCAACATTTCTGCCATACAAAATCATCTTTCAAGGTCTCTCAGCTTCAGTTCGTATGGTATCCAATTTACATGTTTTTGGATAAATTCTGCTGCTTGAAAACGTTTTAAAATTGCTGATTGAGTAGCTCCCATTGAATCCGAAAACTCTTGTAGCTTTTGACCACAAGCTTCGGTGATCAATCGTTGTGCTTCAGTGGCACTTTTTTTTAAAGAAGTATCGCAAAACTTAACGCATATGTCGCATTGCTGGCACAAAATTCGACATTTTCGAAGTATCATAAAATATCATATTATGATCAAGTAATTTATAAACTATGGATAAATTCACTGAAATTTATTGTTTTTCGGCTTAGAAAACTGTAGAAGGAATGAGAACTTTACTTGTCAAATGATGAGAACAAAATACTATTAAAAGTAAACAGATTTTGTTCGCATTTTAAACATATCATAAAAACTTAACATTTAGTGGTTATTTGTGAGTTTTAATGGTTGAGTATAATTATGTTTCGGTGAAACATACTCAAATGTAAAGAAGTGGCCACTTAAAATCGGTTATCAAAATGGAAAAAGATTTACATACGTTTTTAACAACAAATCTACCGTTATTCTACAATGAATTGCAAGTCATTATGTTTAGTTTTAAAAAGTGTAGACACAATGGAAAAAGAAGCTAGAGAAAAAATTGTGCACAAATATCTAGAAAATCCGACTTTGTCGGGTTACAAGACAGCCAAAATCTGATTTCCGGTAGATATCAGATCAAAAATTTTACGTTTCGGCAGCTCGTGTTTATGTGGCGGTTTGTGAATACGTAAAATTGAACAAAAATATTAATTTTGCAAGCAATCCGCAGCTGCGGTCTGAAGAGTCAAGCTTCTCAGACATGTTTTTAAAGAATTTTCAGAATTATATATAAAACGAGAGTTTGGAAAAGCGATTGCTATCATTTATAAGACATCACACATCTGATACAAAGTTTTTGTCAAGTTTTCATTACTCAATGACAAGTTGTCATTACTCAAATAGAACTATGAAGTGGTATAATGAGAATAATATTGATGTTATACCAAACCATATCAATTAAACAAATTACACAAATCTTTGTGCAATTGTTAAACGTAAATTGAAAGAGAGTACAGGTACAGTAAATAACCACATTTTGATGAGAACAAAGTGGAATAAATATGGTGGAATAACTGTAGAAGTGGGAAGAAAAGTTGTGCAGTTATTAATGGGAGGCATAAGAAGAAAAGCCGACAATTTATTCGCAATAAAAACGCATAAACCGACATTTATATTTTTTTAAAAGCTTAATAAATTACCTTTAATATCATGTATAAAATGTTAACACACGTTGTTTCGTTTAAAAGTGGCCACTTCTTTATAATCGCGATGAACAAAAAAATGATTTCAGTAACTAAAATATTGTTAAAACTTAATTAAAATAACAAATATTTGAGTATGACAACAATATTTTGTTACAAAGAACACAATTTAGTTGTCGTAAACATGTCATAGCTCCCATATAAAGCCCCCTTCCGAAAATCATTCATGAAAATAAGTTACTGAAATTTTAAAAGAAAAATATTTTTGCATTTACTTATTGTAGGGTATTACATTGTCGGGCTTGACTGGTCATACTTTCTTACATGTTATTTTCTCTACATGTGTGGCATATATTTAAAAAAAAAAAGTTTTTTTTTTTAATTTTATTAGGATATCCATCTTTCTATATGTTTTAATAATTGCTTCTCAAATGAATTATTTTGTACAATGTCCATATAAAGTTTGTAAAATTTCCCTGTTTCTGGATTATAATGTGCTTAACATTATAATCCAACTTTCTGTTTCTCACGACTGAGTAACCCGGAGGTTTGGGTTTTGTAATTTTTAAAACAGGAATGTTATTTGAATTGGACAATCTATTCTACTGATCATCAGAAAATAGGGCAGATATCGATTTAAAAATCTCTTATTGTTTATAGATATTTATCTATCCATATATTTTCAAGCTACAAGCTGTACAAAGTTTTCATAACCAGAGGTGGTCAACTTTGACACCCAAATTTTAGTTTCAAAAATCTATTATCCTACACCACGATTCTTTCATACATCGTTATGTAATCGGAGCAGTTAGAAGATTCATATTTATCACCATTTTTTTCGGAAGATGTTCTTATATGAATCGAACAGCACACAATTTTTCGGTTTCATCTATTTTTATAGAAAACTTGTTAGTAGAAAAATGTGAATGGATATGGTATGCATATAAATCATATCTATATGACACATAATGTCCTACTTCGGGAGGATATTTGTATGGGGACTAGGTGAAATAATCGACTAATTTTAAACAATTTTATGAACGAAACCTTGTCCTTGGCCGAAAAAAAGCATGTGTCAAATTTTATAGAAATACGAGTATTTTTAAAATTTGCGACCTGTACTTTGCGGAAAAGTTTACGGGCGGACAGATAGACATACATCGTTAAATCGACTCAGAAATTGATTTTGAATCCATGGATATACTTCAAGGAGGGTGATAGACTAAACGCTAATGCCTGTTCCACCATGGTGGTGTAGGTTATAAACTGTTTAACAGAATATCAAATACTTAAGATGCAATTTAAAACAATTCAGTTGACTTTACCACTGTTTGCTACTGCACTTAAAAAACCCACTCTAAATATGCCACGACTTCCACTTGTTTATGTCTGTATACAAACTTATAATTCGCAAATGTAGTACAATGTTCAATAGTTGTTTTTAGTAGTAATTTTTTCGATTTTAATTTAAAATGCTGACGCAGTTGTTACAGATTTTGTAGCATTTTGTTTTGCCATGTAGCAACATACGTTGACTATTATTATGGCTTAGAAACATTGCATTACATGGCTTTCTAAACTCCAATCATCACACACATACATATGTTAAATATGTCAGTACAATATTTCTATTTGTATATCTGTGTGTATAGAGGAATGTATCTATGAATATATGAATGTGTATTCATATGAATGTATGAGAGTCATGATACATGTATGCTTGGTGAATTTTATTGCTGCAAAATAATAACTTAATTATACTTTGAATTTTCAAAATTTGCAAATTATGATGGTGGCGTTGTTGCTGTTTTTGTATTTCTATAACCAGCTTGCTGTTGTAGCTGCAGTTATTGCTTTTTTCGTTGTTTGCAACACAAATAAAACGATTTAATATTGAGTCGCGTGCACTGAAATTTGTAGATGTTGAACTTACATGCATCTAAACATACTTACATGTGTTCTTGCTTTATATGTATATGAATGGAGGTTTCAACATAAGTTGTTATTTAATTATCTACTAAGAATGTTTGCCAAATAGTCAAAATTTGTTTATAATTCTTTAGTTATTATACAATACCTTTCCGCCATTTTGAGGCAAAATGTCATTTTATGTTTTCTTAATTGAAATTTACACTTATTATCGAAATACCCTTTATACACAAAATGCATGCAGACGCAATACCAAATCTATGTTGCGGCATTTATTCCAATGCTGTTGATGATGGTGTTGGTGGAAATGGCAATATAGCGGGAAATTAATTTTTTTTTCTTGTTTAATTCCAAAAAAAGAAAAATACAAGAAAATAACTAAAGTTGTTTTCTTTTTTTGCTCTCGTTATAATAAAAATAAAATTTTACTACTATTTCGCTTTCGTAATCAAAAGAAAAACCAGTTGGCATTTTCAACTCGCGCACCAAACAGCCAAAAAGTAGAAAAAAGAAATAAAAACATGTTTCTTTATTATTTCCTTTAGTTAATTACGTGCTTCCACCTGACATGTTTTTAATAGAAAGGACTTTAGTATTGTCGGTGTTGTTGCTGCTGCTGTTGATTTTGCTGTTATTTTTTCAATATTTAAAATACTTAAGCTCAAACATAGAGTATGCAGACAAATGCATTTTCGTGTTTTAACTTTCCAACTTGTGCATTTTTGTACACGTATGCGCATACTGGGAGCAATTCATTCAAGAGATGAAAACAAAAGTTCATGAACCCGCAAGAGTGAAAGTTCAAAATTAATTACAAGTACATACTGAATAAAATTATCACAAAAATCTTAAAGAAACTTAGTTAAAATTAGAGGAAATTTATTAAAATGTTGTATTAGTGTCTGTGATATTTAGAATTCGGGAAATGATTAATTAAGAGTAATTATAGATCAAAGATATTAAAAGTAATTCAAAATGGAATTTTACATGAAACAAAAACAAGTATTTTTAATGTCAATGTTTCTGTTAATAAGATTAGTAAATGCGAGTTTTCATTAATACGGTAAACTCACGAAAACATGAACTAATAGTTTACAAAATTAATCACGCTTGTTAACTTTGATTGTCAAGTTTAAAATTCCAAGTAAAAAATATCTACAGAGCAGATTTTCTTCAATATGGAATTTAGCTTATAAAATAAGACAGTTTTAACACCTTTTCGAGGCCTAAACTTCTCAAAAAAAATAAATTTAAAACCATTTCAGAATTACTATTTAATGGTTAATTTTAACTGTGTATGAAAACTGATATAAAAAAGAATTTCCATATTATTTCATCCTACGTTGGAATTCTACCATATCTGATTTTATTTATATTTTTCAATGTATTTTTCTAATCCAAATACATTGGATATTTAGCAATATATACATTACAACATTTTAAAATCCCTTTCATCTCTAAATCACTTTCTAGACCATAGTGCAGTAATAAAAATTTTGTAATGAGGTCGAATTTCTGAATGCATGAGAATCCCATTTGGGTATTTTCTAGAGCTAAATGAATCATTTTTTTTTATTTAAAATTCATTATTAATTATCTAAATTTCGAATTAATACATTTTACAACAAAAATTAATTGAATGAAATTTTAATCAATTCAAACGAATTAGGCAGAAATGAATTTCAATACATTTCCAATTCAAATGATTTTGTAAAAATGAGTTGCAATTCGTTTCCAATTCATTTGAATTGATTTTGAATTAAATCAAATGAATTAGAAAAAAGAATTAGCAATTCAAATGAATGAAATCTAAAATGAAATACAAGGGCAGGTCTCTAGGAGGAATGAAAAATTTCTCATACCAAAATGAAAATATTCAATACAAAACTTGAAAACTTCACAACTCATTGATTGAAATTTGAATTGAATTGAGTTGGAAAATGAGTTGGAAAAGAATTGCTAACTCTTTTTCCTAATTCATTTGAATTAATTCAAAATCAATTCAATTCAAATGAATTGCAATTAATTTTTACCAAATTCATTTGAATTGACTCAAATTTCATTCATTTCATTTTTTTTTGTGTGAATGATTCGCGAATTAATTCAGCAAATGAATGATTCGTCTACAGCTCTGGTATTTTCACACTGTAATTATCATTCTGTTGTTTATTACCAAATACAAAATATTCTTGGAATTCTTCAATTTTAAATCGGTATCCACGATAATAGCTTCAACTGTTAAAATTCGCAAATACAAAATATTCTTGGAATTCTTCAACTGTTAAAATTCGCATTTTTAGTCATTAGTTAGAAACGAAATAAATTTTTAAATGTCTTCAAAACAATTTTGAAGATGTATGATTTGCTATTTGAAATACATGAAATTTTATAATGAACATTTTTATAATAAATATTTAAACATCTGTCCATAGATAACAGCGATAATTACAAAAAATATTTTTAAATTACTTTCACCCAAAACATGAAATTTCAAAAAAAAATTTCGATAAAATGTTCAGCATTTGGTTTCTAAATGGCAAAGAAGAATCTTAAATCTTGAGAGCATCGAAAATCTAAAAAAATGCAAAAGAAAGGCAACCGCAAAAAAAATTAGGGTTTCTACGCGGGAAAATTTTACCGAGCATTTTTTTTAAATTTTCGCTAATTGCTTTATATATTTTCTTCTTATAGTTTTAATATTCAGATTCGCTGTGATGGTCAAAAACTCGGTCATTAAGATTGAATCACATTGAAATTTTATGTCCTTAAAGGAATTATTAAGGAGCCTAAAATAACTATGTTGTTTTACAGATTTAACATTAACGAAATTTTTAGGTTTTTTTAAAAAAAAAACATAGAATTTACTGATTTTATACAAGTGTGACAACATCGATCAAATCACTATTACCGATGATTATTAAATTACAATAGAAATCCTTAAAAAGTTTGGACCAATATTGTACACCCAAATATAATAGTTATTTTATACTTCTTTAAAAGTAAGTAAATGAGCAGAACTATTTTTCTTTTTTCAATAATTTATTTGCGTTAATGGTTTTCAGAAAAGGGTCTTATATGGGAGCTATAACTAATTATAGACCGATCGTCATTTTCACCGATTTCAGCCAGTTTCAATAGGCTTCGCCCTTGGGCCGAAAAAATTACAAGTACCAAATGTTATCGAAATATCTTCGAAATTGCGACCTGTACTTTGCGCACAATATTTATATGGAGAGCCAGCTAGACTGATGGAAATCGTTTAATCGACTCAGAAAGTAAGGTTGTGTAGGCTATAAAAATTCCCGGGAATGAAACGGTTTTATAATTTCCTCCCGAGAAGTGAAATATCCGGAAATTATTAACTATAATTACACTAATGCAAGAGTATACTTGTTACAATTATTATATATATTGATCATACGCATCCGTGGTCAATGCGAAAAATATTAACCTAATTAATAAACAGTATCTTGTAAACTAGAATTTACTTTGAAAATTTTTTATCCGATTCGACCCATAAATAAATACACATAGATCGTAAAGTCTGTTATCAAAGACCTAACTCAGTTGTCAAAAATCTAACTGGTAGGAATTAATTAAAAAAAACATGTGAAAACAAACAAAATTGTTTGAGTTTTTTTTTTAATTTCTATGATTCGATTTTCTGTATTTCGTTACATTCCATTTGAGAATAGAATCCGAATAATTTTGCAGTATTTGTAGAGTAAGAGATATTGAAGACTTTATAATATAAATAAAGAGTGTAAGTAAATTACTAATTTTATACATCCTACACGCAGAGAAAAAATATAATTGGGCATGGTTACTGTAACCATTTAAATAGTGTTACAAGATTTTTTACAATATTATAGTCACAGTAACCATTTACATGATTGTGGTAACCATTTAGAGCAAAAACTGTTACACAAAAACCCCCTTTTTTTGATAAAGAGTATGGTTGTATGAGTAGCTAAGGAAAGTGCGTGAGTTTAAGAGTGTGTATTGCATTTCTTTGCTCGTGTTTTGTTTAGACGAGTACAAAAATAAACATACGTGCAAAATAAAGAAAATATTTTTCATCTTAAAAGCTACAAAAAAAACAACAACAACTAAAATATACAAGAAAACGAAATGAAAATTCTTATAAAGTTACGTTCGACTTGTGCCACTAAACAGCTTCAAAGTTAACAAAAACAAAGCACAGAATTTGGGCCAAATTAAGAAAAACATACTACATGAAAGCAAAAAGAAAGAGTCAAGAAAATAATAAAAAAAATTGACAAAGTAACAAAGTAACAAACAATAAATTTAAGCATCACACACAACACCTTTCACAAAATCAACCATATATATGGTTACAGTAAACAAATATATGTTTGTGGCAACCATATTTCTGATGCATAATTTTATCATAATATGTTGTTCTCAGATTATGATAAGCTTTAAGCCGAGAGCAACATAATATGATAAGTCCTTGATCATATGAATGGTTGTCACAATCATATATTTGTTTACTGTAACCATATATATGGTTGATACAATCATGTGATTCGTAAATTAACCATATTATGGTTACCACAATCATGTAAATGGTTACTGTGTCTATAATATTGTAAAAAACTTGTAACAATATTGAAATGGTTACAGTAACCATGCCCAACTTTATTGTTTCTCTGTGTGTAGGTTTATTTAATAATGCTTTAATTATACTCGTTTTTCGAACATATAATTTTCACATGGATCCCAATTCACGGATATGTGTGACTCATTGAATATTTCCGAAAAACTAAAAAAATTGGAAGAATACATTTATATTCTAAAAACAGATTTTGATAATTTTCCTCCATCAAATAGAGTTGACTATGGATTTACTTCGACTTCAGAATTAGTCGCCGTAATTCCAACTAAACTTGGAAGTTGTGTTCAAGTGTATGCATAGTGTTGCTATAAAATGTAATGCCATGCAAGAACAAATAAATTGTTAATATTCACCATGTCTTCAATAATTTTTACGTTCATAATAAAATAACAACAAAAAAACATAAATTGTGAAGAACATAATTATTACCATAAAGCGGAAACAAGTTACGAACAAAACGGAACATCAAAACAACGAGAAAACAATTACTGATTTATAGCTTCACAAATTTGTTATAGTTACTACCAGTTCCCTATATATAACTTCCTATACATAACTTTATATAAAAATAAGAGTATTTAGGTATATATCGTAAAATAATTTTAACAGCATAATCAATAAAATAAAATACAACACTCATACATGCAATAGTAAATCTAATTACAAAAGCAACATATAAATAACAAATACTACTAAATCACATACATACATGCATACATATGGGCAATTCCATGTCATCGTACGTGACAGTTGTACACCTATAGAGTGGAAGAGATTTTGCAAAACTAAGAGTATCTGAATAATAGTTTAGTCATATTTAAATGAAAACAATCTTTAGAAAATCTTTACAGATTTTTCTCTTATATTAAAACAATATATATTCTGTAAATACAAAAAGCTATACAAAAGCTACAAAAATAAATAGAAAATATTCGATTTCAAATAGCAAAAAAACAATCAGAGTTAATTTCACTAATTGGGCGATTAGTTTTCGCCGTCACATACCAATTAAATTAAAAAATTAAATTTAGCTCAAAGTACCTTAACATAGTAAAATTCTTGTGTTTTTTCTTATTCAGTCATGTTTGTCATTCTCGTGGAATTGCCCATATGTATGCGTATTTTTTTAGATATTTAGAAGCAGGTGTAATCTTCATGTATAAGTACTCGCACATACATTCTATATAATAATGTATGTGTGAAAACGCTTATTCATTTTTATAGACACACATATGAGGAAAATCAAAAATTTTGCAGAATTTTACTAAATAAAATTTGACTATAATATTTTGCACGAAGTTGTTAAGAAGAAATATTTAAAAATATGGTAAAAATGCAGTATATACTATATATATTTCCATGTCATCGTACGTGACATTCGTACGTCTATGGAGTGAAAAATATTTTGGTACAGATTGTATTGTATTTTTTTAAAAAAAAAAATAACTACAATTGATTTTTTTTTTAAATTTCACTAAACCAAATATTTTTCCTTTAAAATTTTTTATATTTAAATAAAAACCATTTTTTAATTTTCTCTTATTTATATCTTAGTTATAAAATATATCGAGGGTTTATATTCAAATAGTGCTATAAGGAAAATCAACATTTTACAGGAGAGCGAAAAAACTGTTTTTTTCGTTAACTATAAGAGTAATAACTAAAGTTTATTTTACAATGTTATTTAAAAACGACATCTAAATCCTACATATATTAAGTTTTTATTAATTCCTGATATTCGCGCTAATATGTTAGATAGCACTTTTTACAAGTTGAAGTTTTTCGATTCTAACAGTGAAATAAGCAGATAGCACTATTTGAACAAAAATAAAAATAAGCTTTAATGTAAACTTTGAGGTTTTTATGTAAGTAATAGGGCTCATACACAACACCATCAAAGGTGTGCCATCAAGTGATTGTGCAATTAAGCTGGACACACACACTACAACCAGCATGCTGGTACAAAATAAATTTTTTACCAAAAATTGTGTGTGGAAGGTTGTAATGAATAACGACAAAATTTGTAATGCATTTATTATTGCTATTATCCTACACAGAAAAAACTATTTTTTAAACCGCTTCAATTCAAATATATATCACATATTGAAGTGGTTTCAATTATTTTATAATTGAGTCAAGTATTCATGTGCTCAAAAACAAAATTTTCTGATATTTTGAGTTTTGAATTTGATAATTTTGACAATTGAGTACACAATTTTCGTTATTGGTTGAATTTCAAATACAAAAGTTATTTAATAGATTATTTTCGTAATTGAAAGCACATTTTTGATATTTTTTGTGTTTTCAATTACGAAAATTATCTGTTCAACAATTTTTGTAATGAAATTCAACCAATAACGAAAATTGTGTATTCAATTGTCAAAATTATCAAATTCAAAACTCAAAATTCAATAGAAAATATCAGAAAATTTTGTTTTTGAGCACATGAATACTTGATTTAATTATGAAATAATTGAAACCATAGAGAAAACACATAGAGCGGAAACTCTCCTGTCAAAGACCTAACTCAGTTGTCAAAAACCTAAGTGGTGAGAATGTGTTAGTAAAAAAAACTATGTGAAAACAAAAACAACACTCGTATGTGTAACTTTTTTGAGTAATTTTTGTGTTTGAGTTTTTTTCGAGTTTCCGCTCTATATTCTCTATGATTGAAACCATTTCAATATGGGATACATGTTTGAATTGAAATATAATTTGTTCTGTGTAAAACGAAAAAGGATTAAAAAAAAGCGTTTGGATAAAGAAATTGCTAGAAAACAAAGGAAATCTAGGTTTTATTTAACTTTTATGAGCTAATTTTACAACACTCGATTCAATCCTACTTGTACAATAAAAATAATATAAAATATTTTTTATAAAGCACCAGCAGCTGGTACAATCACACTACAAGCTCATACACGGCCAATCAGCTGGCACAAGCACTTGATTGCACATTCATGATGGTGTAGTGTATGGGCCCTATAACACGAGTTTTTAATATTTGCTTAGTTGAATAGGACATAGTTTTACATATGTGAAGAACTTCGTAGTTGTAAGAAAGTTTATACATAAAGCTAATCAGCTTTCTAGAATTTTCCACAGAATTCTATTTGTTGGAAGCGGTACCTTGAAATAGCTCCCAAATGAAGTAACTCCCAATGAAAAAACTACCAATAAAATAATTCCCATCAAAAATGAAATAATTCCCAATCTTGACAAATGAAATAACTACCAAAGGGTAAAATGAAATTACTCCCAATAATCGACGGTTTCATAATTTTAAAAATATTAGTCCCAAAAAAACGAAATAACTCCCAATGAAATAAATCCCAATAGAAATGAAATAATTCCCAATGCGAAGCAATTTATTTATGTAATATAAAAAAAGGAACCACAAAAGTAAAAATATTCTTTCTCAGGACATACTCCAAAACGTTTCAAATGTAGGCTGTAGGGAATTCATTTTGCTGTTTGATCGGGCTTGCCCGACTGTACCATTTTACTTGTTTATTCGAATGAAATATTAAAATAAAATATAAAAAATCAAATAAAGCAAATTTAAAATATTATTTAACACTTAAGTAGCGAAGATAGAAGGATAAACATTTGGCATGTGGTATTCAATATTTGGATCTCTAACTCACTATTTCTTTAAAAAAAAATATTGGAAATCTAAAAGGATATTCAAGGATAAAAATTTGAATGGACATTTTTAACATCTCTGACAGGAAAAAATCAAAATAATACGAAATATTTTACAACCTTTCTTCATCATTTGACATCAAATTGGACATAGTAAGATGATCAGAAGTATTTTAAAACATGTTTTCAAAAATTTACTCCTCAGAAAATTTTAAATCCATTTAAAAGGAAACAGGATCACGAAATGAAAAACTGAAAACGCAGTTTTTCTCCATTTAATTTATAGTTTTGGACGTATATCACGGTTCGTGTCTAATATTGAGTGTCGTACGTTGTAATAGACATATATTTGTTCAATTCACAACTGACGTTGTACAGTCGTATGAGTTGTAAGTCGTCTGAATGTACAATAGTTGTACAAATGTTGTTGATAATTTCTATATAAATATTTTGTACAACACCTACAACATTTTTACATATGTTTTTCGAATGTTGTATGAAAATGTATGTGTTACCAAAAGTTCATATTTATACATAAACAAAAAAATCTGAAAACTGAAATCAGTAAATTTATTTAATTTATGAAAAACGATAATTTGTTTTAAATATTTGTCAATTGTTTGCATTTTTTACACAATGCACACATTAGTTCGCTTTCATTATTAATTTTACATATTAATAGATTTTATAATGTTTTTTGTTATCATATTCGTTTGGAATTGTCAAGGCTTGGCAGGGTAAGCTTACGACTTGGCGAAATTTGTGTTCACAACCACAATAGTTGTAACATACAACATACAACTAGGTTGTGAATTGGACAATTATATTTTATAAAAAACACTTTTAATATTTTATTATATACACGAATATTTCATATGCATATAGCACTTTTTTACAAACAAAATAAATTGTGTGTTAGATAGCCCAATACAAATTTTATGAAAACAAACATTGGAAATATTTTTTTTTTTAAATTTAAATGACAGATGACAAATTAGTTAGGGAATACGTTGCTATAAAAAAATCATTTTCGAGAAAATGTCGTATAGCTCTGTTTAAATATAAACCTTCGATATGTTCTGTAAATATATGTATACAAAATTCAAAATATATACTTCATACTAACTGTCCGCTTAGTTTCCCCGCCACTCAGCCTGCTAAATACTAATTAATTTAAAAAATTATAGAAAGTCATTTTAAATAAATTATGTTGTATTGCAGTCAATAAAGATCGAAAATACGTACAGTTTTTCTCGATCGCCTCTTTTAATACTTTATTTTATTAGTAAATATGGTGTAATAAATATACACTTAAAGTCGAATCTTTAAAATATCATAAGTAAAACTAATTATTTTATTTAAAAGATATATTATCCTTTTAAGAAATAGAGACTTTTTGAAAATCTGTTGGAGAAGGGGTGAGCTAAGGTCGTTTAAGTTTCAGAAAAATAAATTTTCAACAAATTTTCCAATTCATATACACTTATAAAAAAGTAATGACTCTAATTTATGTTGGATGTAATCTGTATGTTGTGAGGGCAGATATCAAATTAATGAGAGCACTTTAAGTTAAGTAAGTTATAAAGTATATTTTTAATTTTGTAACTTTTAACTGATCATAAATTTAAGAGGAGAAAAATTTTACACAACCCAGTTTTTTGGTATTATGTTTTACCGAAATATTTTAATATTTTTTTCAACGTTTCGTCCAAATTTTTGATTTTTCTCATATGTATGTACTCGTATGTATTTATTTATTTATAAAAATAAAATCATTTCTATAAACTGCTTAGAGTCGTAAAAAGACTACATGATTTAGAATTTTCCCAAAGGAGTCATTTACGTTTGAACGCAATCAATTATCCCAGGCTTATCACAAAACCGTAGTATATAATCAAGAGCATCCTTTATATTTAAACAGAGGTCTGTGTATGTTCACATCTAAATACACACATACTCAAATGAAACGACATTAACATGATTATCATTCACTGAAATCGTTAACATTAGTATTGTTAACGCTACGAGTCGTAAAAAAAATCTTACCAAAAAAAATCCTAATGAGCTTATATTGATTATACAATACATACAAGAACACACAAACATCTCACTCACGCTTTAAGTGAAACAAAAACAACAACCTTAATAAAATTAAAATGTTTTTAGGATTGTGATTGCCAGGTGTTTGATTTGTTTAACAATGGAGTTGATTAATAAACTGCAATTTTTTTTTAACTATTTTAAAATATTTAACTTTTATTAAAATACTGTCCTTTCTCTTTACAGCAAGCCCATGAATTTATTGGCAGCGTTCCTTATTCTGCCGACTTGGCAAGCCTATTTGCCAAAAGCGAGAAGGTAGGTGTAATAGTAGCACTTAATCTTCACTGGTTATTAGACATGTATTGATTGCTATTGTTATTATTAATTCGTGTTACGTATTATGCACGAGTATTATTGTATGGTAACATGATGATGTTCATACATCAAGTTCGAAAAAAAAAAAAAATGGTAATGAAAAATCAAATAGCATTAGGGGAAATTACAACAAATACAGCATACATTTGTAATGGTCAGTGAAATCACAAGAGTAAAGGCTGGCGATTAAACTCTGGTCGACTTAAAAAATTCCAGCAAAAAAGAATTTACAAAATCATTAATAAAATTAGAAATGTATATGAGGAAATTAAAAAATTTTAGAGAATCTCTAACATTGAATTCAAATGCTTGTATTTTTAATTTTGGGTTTTCGAAATGAAAAAAATTCTTAGAGGAAAAGCGACAATAATCTGTGATCACTCATATTTCCCACCATATATCGATTTTAATATGAAATATCTAAAATCACTCATATATTCTATATAAGAGGTCCTAGAGGAAAAACGACAATAATCTGTGATCACTCATATTTCCCACCAAATATTGATTTTTATATGAAACATCTAAAATCACTCATAGATCATTAATAAGAGGTCCTAGAGGAAAAACGACAATAATCTGTGATCACTCATATTTCCCACCAAATATAGGTTTTTATATGAAATATCTAAAATCACTCATATATTCTAAATAACAATAATCTGTGATCCCTCATATTTCCCACGAAATATCGATTTTTATATGAAATATCTAAAATCACTCATAGATCACTCATTAATAAGAGGTCCTACAGGAAAAATGACAATAATCTGTGATCACTAATATTTCCCAACAAATATTGATTTTTATGTGAAATATCTAAAATTTATGATAGAACGTTAATAAGAGGTCCTAGAGGAAAAACGACAATAATCTGTGATCACTCATATTTCCCACCAAATATTGATTTTTATACGAAATATCTAAAATCACTCATAGATCATTAATAAGAGGTCCTAGAGGAAAAACGACAATAATCTGTGATCACTCATATTTCCCACCAAATATTGATTTTTATATGAAATATCTAAAATCACTCATATATTCTAAACAAGAGGTCCTAGAGGAAAAACGACAATAATCTGTGATCCCTCATATTTCCCACCAAATATCGATTTTTATATGAAATATCTAAAATCACTCATAGATCGTTAATAAGAGGTCCTAGAGGAAAAACGACAATAATCTGTGATCACTCATATTTCCCACCAAATATTGATTTTTATATAAAATATCTAAAATCACCCATAGATCGTTAATACGAAGTCCTAGAGGAAAAACGACAATAATCTGTGATCCCTCATATTTCCCAAAAAATATCGAATTTTATATAAAATATCTAAAATCACTCATATATTCTAAATAAGAGGTCCTAGAGGAAAAACGACAATAATCTGTGATCACTCATATTTCCCACCACATGATTTTTATATGAAATACTTAAAATCACTCATAGATCATTAATAAGAGGTCCTAGAGGAAAAACGACAATAATCTGTGATCACTCATATTTCCCAACAAATATTGATTTTTATATGAAATATCTAAAATCAATCATAGAGCGTTAATAAGAGGTCCTAGAGGCAAAACGACAATAATCTGTGATCCCTCATATTTCCCACGAAATATCGATTTTTATATGAAATATCTAAAATCACTCATAGATCATTAATAGAAGTCCTAGAGAAAAAACGACAATAATCTGTGATCACTCATATTTCCCACCACATGATTTTTATATGAAATACTTAAAATCACTCATAGATCGTTAACAAGAGGTCCTAGAGGAAAAACGACAATAATCTGTGATCACTCATATTTCCCACCAAATATTGATTTTTATATGAAATATCTAAAATCACTCATATATTCTAAATAAGAGGTCCTAGAGGAAAAACGACAATAATCTGTGATCACTCGTATTTCCCACCACATATTGATTTTTAAATGAAATATCTAAAATCACTCATAGATCATTAATAAGAGGTCCTAGAGGAAAAACGACAATAATCTGTGATCACTCATATTTCCCACCAAATATTGATTTTTATATGAAATATCTAAAATCACTCATAGATTGTTAATAAGAGGTCCTAGAGGAAAAACGACAATAATCTGTGATCACTCATATTTCCCACCAAATATTGATTTTTATATGAAATATCTAAAATCACTCACATATTCTAAATAAGAGGTCTTAGAGGAAAAACGACAATAATCTGTGATCACTTATATTTCCCACCAAATATCGATTTTTATATGAAATATCTAAAATCACTCATAGATCGTTAATAAGAGGTCCTACAGGAAAAATGACAATAATCTGTGATCACTAATATTTCCCAACAAATATTGATTTTTATGTGAAATATCTAAAATTGATGACAGAACGTTAATAAGAGGTCCTAAAGGAAAAACGACAATAATCTGTGATCACTCATATTTCCCACCAAATATTGATTTTTATATGAAATATCTAAAATCACTCACATATTCTAAATAAGAGGTCTTAGAGGAAAAACGACAATAATCTGTGATCACTTATATTTCCCACCAAATATCGATTTTTATATGAAATATCTAAAATCACTCATAGATCGTTAATAAGAGGTCCTAGAGGAAAAACGACAATAATCTGTGATCACTCATATTTCCCACCAAATATTGATTTTTATATGAAATATCTAAAATCACTCATAGATCATTAATAAGAGGTCCTAGAGGAAAAACGACAATAATCTGTGATCACTCATATTTCCCACCAAATATTGATTTTTATATGAAATATCTAAAATCACTCACATATTCTAAATAAGAGGTCTTAGAGGAAAAACGACAATAATCTGTGATCACTTATATTTCCCACCAAATATCGATTTTTATATGAAATATCTAAAATCACTCATAGATCGTTAATAAGAGGTCCTAGAGGAAAAACGACAATAATCTGTGATCACTCATATTTCCCACCAAATATTGATTTTTATGTGAAATATCTAAAATTGATGACAGAACGTTAATAAGAGGTCCTAGAGGAAAAACGACAATAATCTGTGATCCCTCATATTTCCCACCAAATATCGATTTTTATATGAAATATCTAAAATCACTCATAGATCGTTAATAAGAGGTCCTAGAGGAAAAACGACAATAATCTGTGATCACTCATATTTCCCACCAAATATTGATTTTTATATGAAATATCGAAAATCAGTCATAGATCGTCAATAAGAGGTCCTAGAGGAAAAACGACAATAATCTGTGATCACTCATATTTCCCACCAAATATTGATTTTTATATCGTCAATAAGAGGTCCTAGAGGAAAAACGACAATAATCTGTGATCACTCATATTACCTACCAAATATTGATTTTTATATGAAATATCTAAAATCACTCATAGATCATTAATAAGAGGTCCTAGAGAAAAAACGACAATAATCTGTGATCACTCATATTTCCCACCAAATATTGATTTTTATACGAATCTAAAATCACTCATAGATCATTAATACGAAGTCCTAGAGGAAAAACGACAATAATCTGTGATCCCTCATATTTCCCACCAAATATTGATTTTTATATGAAATATCTAAAATCACTCATAGATCATTAATAAGAGGTCCTAGAGAAAAAACGACAATAATCTGTGATCACTCATATTTCCCACCACATATTGATTTTTATATGAAATATCTAAAATCACTCATAGATCGTTAATAAGAGGTCCTAGAGGAAAAACGACAATAATCTGTGATCACTCATAATTCCCACCAAATATCGATTTTTATATGAAATATCTAAAATCACTCATATATCGTTAATAAGAGGTCCTAGAGGAAAAAGGACAATAATCTGTGATCCCTCATATTTCCCACCAAATATCGATTTTTATATGAAATATCTAAAATCACTCATAGATCGTTAATAAGAGGTCCTAGAGGAAAAACGACAATAATCTGTGATCACTCGTATTTCCCACCAAATATTGATTTTTATATGAAATATCGAAAATCACTCATAGATCGTCAATAAGAGGTCCTAGAGGAAAAACGACAATAATCTGTGATCACTCATATTTCCCACCAAATATTGATTTTTATACGAAATATCTAAAATCACTCATATATTCTAAATAAGAGGTCCTAGAGGAAAAACGACAATAATCTGTGATCACTCATATTTCCCACCACATATTGATTTTTATATGAAATATCTAAAATCACTCATAGATCGTTAATAAGAGGTCCTAGAGGAAAAACGACAATAATCTGTGATCACTCATATTTCCCACCACATATTGATTTTTATATGAAATATCTAAAATCACTCATGACCGTTAATAAGAGGTCCTAGAGGAAAAACGACAATAATCTGTGATCCCTCATATTTCCCACCACATGATTTTTATATGAAATACTTAAAATCACTCATAGATCGTTAATAAGAGGTCCTAGAGGAAAAACGACAATAATATGTGATCACTCATATTTCCCACCAAATATTGATTTTTATATGAAATATCTAAAATCACTCATATATTCTAAATAAGAGGTCCTAGAGGAAAAACGACAATAATCTGTGATCACTCATATTTCCCACCACATATTGATTTTTATATGAAATATCTAAAATCACTCATGACCGTTAATAAGAGGTCCTAGAGGAAAAACGACAATAATCTGTGATCCCTCATATTTCCCACCAAATATCGATTTTTATATGAAATATCTAAAATCACTCATAGATCATTAATAAGAGCTCCTAGAGGAAAAACTACAATAATCTGTGATCACTCATATTTCCCACCAAATATTGATTTTTATACGAATCTAATATCACTCATAGATCATTAATAAGAGGTCCTAGAGGAAAAACGACAATAATCTGTGATCACTCATATTTCCCACCAAATACTGATTTTTATATAAAATATCTAAAATCACCCATAGATCGTTAATACGAAGTCCTAGAGGAAAAACGACAATAATTTGTGATCCCTCATATTTCCCACCAAATATCGATTTTTATATGAAATATCTAAAATCACTCATAGATCGTTAATAAGAGGTCCTAGAGGAAAAACGACAATAATCTGTGATCACTCATATTTCCCAACAAATATTGATTTTTATATGAAATATCTAAAATCACTCATAGATCGTCAATAAGAGGTCCTAGAGGAAAAACAACAATAATCTGTGATCACTCATATTTCCCACCAAATATTGATTTTTATATGAAATATCTAAAATCACTCATAGATCATTAATAAGAGGTCCTAGAGAAAAAACGACAATAATCTGTGATCACTCATATTTCCCACCACATATTGATTTTTATATGAAATATCTAAAATCACTCATAGATCGTTAATAAGAGGTCCTAGAGGAAAAACGACAATAATCTGTGATCCCTCATAGTTCCCACCAAATATCGATTTTTATATGAAATATCTAAAATCACTCATAGATCATTAATAAGAGGTCCTAGGAGAAAAATGACAATAATCTGTGATCACTCATATTTCCCACCAAATATTGATTTTTATACGAATCTAAAATCACTCATAGATCATTAATAAGAGGTCCTAGAGAAAAAACGACAATAATCTGTGATCACTCATATTTCCCACCACATATTGATTTTTATATGAAATATCTAAAATCACTCATAGATCGTTAATAAGAGGTCCTAGAGGAAAAACGACAATAATCTGTGATCACTCATATTTCCCACCAAATACTGATTTTTATACGAATCTAAAATCACTCATAGATCATTAATAAGAGGTCCTAGAGAAAAAACGACAATAATCTGTGATCACTCATATTTCCCACCAAATATCGATTTTTATATGAAATATCTAAAATCACTCATAGATCGTTAATAAGAGGTCCTAGAGGAAAAACGACAATAATCTGTGATCACTCATATTTCCCACCAAATATTGATTTTTATATGAAATATCTAAAATCACTCATAGATCGTTAATAAGAGGTCCTAGAGGAAAAACGACAATAATCTGTGATCCCTCATATTTCCCACCAAATATCGATTTTTATATGAAATATCTAAAATCACTCATAGATCATTAATAAGAGGTCCTAGGAGAAAAATGACAATAATCTGTGATCACTCATATTTCCCACCAAATATTGATTTTTATACGAATCTAAAATCACTCATAGATCATTAATAAGAGGTCCTAGAGAAAAAACGACAATAATCTGTGATCACTCATATTTCCCACCACATATTGATTTTTATATGAAATATCTAAAATCACTCATAGATCGTTAATAAGAGGTCCTAGAGGAAAAACGACAATAATCTGTGATCACTCATATTTCCCACCAAATACTGATTTTTATATAAAATATCTAAAATCACCCATAGATCGTTAATACGAAGTCCTAGAGGAAAAACGACAATAATCTGTGATCCCTCATATTTCCCACCAAATATCGATTTTTATATGAAATATCTAAAATCACTCATAGATCGTTAATAAGAGGTCCGAGGAAAAACGACAATAATCTGTGATCACTCATATTTCCCACCACATATTGATTTTTATATGAAATATCTAAAATCACTCATAGATCGTCAATAAGAGGTCCTAGAGGAAAAACAACAATAATCTGTGATCACTCATATTTCCCACCACATATTGATTTTTATATGAAATATCTAAAATCACTCATAGATCGTCAATAAGAGGTCCTAGAGGAAAAACAACAATAATCTGTGATCACTCATATTTCCCACCAAATATTGATTTTTATATGAAATATCTAAAATCACTCATAGATCATTAATAAGAGGTCCTAGAGAAAAAACGACAATAATCTGTGATCACTCATATTTCCCACCACATATTCATTTTTATATGAAATATCTAAAATCACTCATAGAGCGTTAATAAGAGGTCCTAGAGGAAAAACGATAATAATCTGTGATCACTCATATTTCCCACCAAATATTGATTTTTATACGAATCTAAAATCACTCATAGATCATTAATAAGAGGTCCTAGAGGAAAAACGACAATAATCTGTGATCACTCATATTTCCCACCAAATACTGATTTTTATATGAAATATCTAAAATCACTCATAGATCATTAATAAGAGGTCCTAGAGAAAAAACGACAATAATCTGTGATCCCTCATATTTCCCACCAAATATCGATTTTTATATGAAATATCTAAAATCACTCATAGATCGTTAATAAGAGGTCCTAGAGGAAAAACGACAATAATCTGTGATCACGCATATTTCCCACCAAATATCGATTTTTATATGAAATATCTAAAATCACTCATAGATTCTAAATAAGAGGTCCCAGAGGGAAAACGACAATAATCTGTGATCACTCATATTTCCCACCAAATATCGATTTTTATATGAAATATCTAAAATCGCTCATATATTCTAAATAAGAGGTCCTAGAGGAAAAACGACAATGTTAGAGGAAAAACTACTCTTCTAAGAAGACTTTTTAAGTTCCGATGAAAGAAATTTAAAGCTTTAATTTTTGTATCAGCATCAATATCGTTTAATGTGAAATATTTTGAAATAGTACCTAATTATGAGTGGTAATACCACGGTGCCAACTGAGTATAAAATGTAAAACCGTACAAGTTTTCATTAATTTGATATATTTATGTACTGACATTGCATAACTTACATAGAGTTAAATTTTGTAATTATGTAGTACTTCATGCAGAAAATTATGTATGTGTTGGTATACAAGTGAAACCAAAATAGACCGATTTTTTTTGTTATGAGGTATATATTGTATATATTGATGGCTAATCTCACGAATATAACACGATAATTTTAAACTTTTAAGGAATGGCTGTACACTTTTAGAAAATGTATGGCTTTCGAGCAGTGTAGTCGTTAACAACTTCAAAATGGCGATCGTGTCAAATGATCCAACATTTTTAATTTTCCTGATATATATAGTACAAGTGAGTGTGTAGGAAAAATATTTTAGCATTTCATTCAAGTACTAATTGCTATGTTTTTTCAAAGTACTTTAAAAAGCCGTTTTAAATCCATTTCTTGTTAGTTTTGATGTATATAGGTACTCCACAATAGTGTGTATACAATAATTTTTGAAAAAATTTTAGCTGGTTTTTTAACTTCTACTATACTTTTTATTATTTGTTTGCATTTATCAGTTTTAAGCATTTCCTCTAAATTGCTACACAAGTTTTTTATATATTTTTTGTTCAAGCTTATCACAACGTTTTCGGTTGGCTGAGTTTAAAAACTCAACTGGTTACAAACAAACCAAAAAAGAAAAACAAAATAATTTTTGAAAACTTTTGTGTGATAGCCTTAGTTTATCCTGTTAAATTTTTTTCTACATACACTTGAAAAAAATCAATAAATAATATTGAGATATTTTTATATGGCAAAAAATTTTTTTAAAAAAGACATAATTTAATATATATGTATGTATTTGTGTAGGAGTTTCAAAAATATCATTTAGTTTCCTGCGTAGTAGGTTCGTCAATTATTCGAATATTATTTAATCGAATAAAAGTTTATAATTTCTGTATTATTCGATTAGTTTATAAAATTGCCTTGATTAACGAATAACGAGAGAAAAATACAACACTTTTACCTTTCTAATGGTAATAAAATTTCTTTAAATTTCTATTCCACTAAATTTCAAGTTTGATTTAACATTTTTCTTTTAAAATATCAATAATTTATATTCGTGAGTGATTTTCGGAAGTCGGCCTTATATGAGAGCTATGACCACTTATTAACCGATCACCATGAAATTAGGTCGGGTGATTTATGTGTCTATGAAAGTTATTTATGTTGAATTTTGTGTGTATACCAAAATTTTTAAGAGATTTATGCACGTTAAAGTGATTTTCGGAAGCGGGTCTATTTGGGAGCTATGACTAATTATGGACCGATCGTAACAAAATTTGATGACATGAATTTTGTATATATAAAACTTATTTGTAGCGGAATTTGTTGAGATACATATATAAATTAAACATTTATGACTGCTAAAGTCCAATTTCGGCAGAACATTTGTATGGACAGACGGACGGACATCGTTTAATCGACTCAGAAGGTGATTCTAATTCGATCGGAATACTTTAAGGTGGGTGTTAGACTAATATTTTTGGGCGTTATAAACATCTGCACAAAGGCATAATACCCTCACATGTGTTCACTACATACAATGTTTGGAATACGCGGTATTAATCTGGACCTTAAATTAATTTAAATACGTATTTCTCACTAAGTCTGTTATAGGTTTTCAGCGATGAGGATATATAAGATTACAAAACGGGCACAGGAATTTAATTATGACAGCCAATATTGAAAACTGAAGGACATTTTTGATGATAACAATCAATGCACATATAATACAAAACCACTGACAGGGTTTTCTTTATTTGTTGACCTTTGTAATCGAAACAGAATCACTTTCTGGCTAATTGTCCTTGTAAACCTTGTTCGCAAGAAGCAGGTGGTAGTTTTGAATATATTTGATATAATTACGAAATTGAGCAAGTGAAGGAATATATATATAAAAATAATAGGTAAAGTAGACAAATCTGTATAAATTACTATAATAAAATAATAGTTTGGGTGTTTTTTGTCTGTATAATTTATAGACATTCATAAAATATAATAAGTACTCAATTATACCCGGTTGATGTACAATACAAACTATGCTAAATACTCTGTTTAATGCAGATACTAAATTTTTTATAATAAAGTCTCATGAACTTCTTAAGGCCGTTGCATATTACATAGAACTAATTTTTATGTCACATTAAACATTGTTAGCACTCATATAATTGAGAAAACTTTTCTAATAATAAAAATATTGTGCAGTGTAATAAATGGGACAGTATTCAAATAAAAAAACTCATAAAAATTCTAATATTTATAACAAATGGCGTCTCGCCAACACACAAAAATAAAAATAAAAGCAATTCACATATGAACTCATGAATTTGTTCAAACTCGTACTCATATAAATATTATACAGAAATACTTACATACGAGCGTGTACGTATGTAATTTTTATGTTACAAGCTAAACTTAACAAAAACATTATTGTGCCATTTAAAAGCATGAAACTGGCATTTGTTTGATAGTGGAGTTCGCATAAGAGGCATTATAATTTATGGTTATATTTGCTATACACTGCTATAATTATGCTCAAAACTGTGTTAGCAGATGTACCTTGCAAACTAATATGAACACGTTGAATAGCATAAACATTTTAAAGTTATTCTAGGCAATAATATAGTTAAGTTGAAAATAACAGCCACCAGGCTGACAAACTGACATAAAGTAGTAACAGGGAAACTTTTACTTGCCAGTGTAATCAAAATATATTATACTATTTATAATGTAACTATAACATATAGAATTTATATTTGTTTGCTGTATGTAGTAGCGAGGAATTTAAAATACATTAAATACTATATGTTATTATGTTATTTCTAACATCATATAATAGTTTTATGGAATTTTTAAAATTTTTTTAATGGAAAATCATAACATATCGTGACACCGATTGTGAATTGGACAATTGTATTTTAGCTCTACTTAAATACATTAAATTTGCAATTATTAATTTTCTGATATTAAAGTTTAAACAGTAAAGTTTAGGGTGACAGTATTTAAACTAAAACAAAGAAATTGTTGCAAACTGATGTGAAAGTTAAATAAATTTTTAAATACAATTCTTCAAAATTTATATGATATCTGATGAGCTGGATAAAATGGACTTTTTGGAAAGTATTAAATTTTTTTTTCATATTTTCTGCAGCGCAAATATGTGACAATTTGTTATGAATCGAAAATAATTAAGGAAATTTCCAAACACTTTAATTTTAATAAAGAACATCAAAATTTTTTTGTGGCTCTCCTATTCTACATACATACGTATGATCTATAAAACTAATTAAATATTAATTATACGCAAGGTGTTTAATTTATTCGTATGATTACATACATTTATGCTAATTAATATTTAACACTATTATATAGATGGAATTTTTTTTTTCAAATTTGCATATTATTCTATTTAATTTTTAGAAATGTACACAATCAACCCGTGCGCAGTTTAGCAGATGTTATTTAACTTAAAACATTTAAAACTAAATACTTGTATTATAGGTTCACAACAAAATTTAAGAGTTAGCCACGTGAAGATGAGGATTACTTCATCCTGTGTTATGTTAATGCTTACAAAATTAACATTACTTAGTTCTATGAAACCTTTTGAAATATATGTATTTTGTTGTAGATTAAGTCGCTGTTGAATTTAGTAAAGTATAAATGTACAAAGTTTTTTACTTAAAACAGCAATTTTTCTTTTTACAAGACTCATTAAAAAGACTAAGGTCTAATAATGACAAATTGGTAACTTGTTTTAGCAAGCAGTGGCCTATTGATAGACGTGTACATTATACTACTTTACCTAAAACTTTTTAGATAAATATAAATAAATGGACAATGTTATCTAATTCAGCAATTTATAATGGAAATGACTACAGATTCGTACAACATTCAACATAGTTCGTACTATGCTGTTTTATAAATTGGTTTACATTATCTGATTGGTTCAACATTTTTCCATATTCACCACAAGTGAATATATTTAAAAAAAACGTCCAAAATACGTTTTTCACAGGATTTCAAGAAATACTGGAGTTAAAGTACATGTGGGCCTTATATAGGAGCTATATATAATTGTGGAACGGTAGTCACAAAATCCAGCTGTCACAAAATCCAGCCTTCTTGAAACTAATTTATGTTTTCATCGATATAGACACATTTTTTGATTACATTTATTAAAATGTTGTTGTTTTTTTTTCTTAAATAAATAAATTACTACACTCATTATATCAGATATACTCAATACAGAAAAAATAAAACTCCTCAAATGAGTTTTTTTATGACGGCTATTTAAAGCTCTTTTTTTAAGAGTTTCATGCAAACTTTTATTTTTACGTTGAAAAATAGCTGTCAACTGTGGAGTTGAGATCATAATATCACCATAGATTCTGAAAGAGCATATCAATACGAATCTATTGGTATATAACAGTATAAACTGCTTAGGAAACTGCTTGGAGGTGAGAATGTATTACACAGATGGACAGACAGAAGGACATTTCTTAATATACCTTTTTGGGTCTTAGATGAATACAGAATGACGAACTTAAACACTTCAGCATGTAATATCCGCTGGCATGAATTACATTTGTGAGGAGCCCAAACAAAATATTAGATTTTGTTTTCAATTTTATGTTAATCCATATCCATATAAATATGTAAATATCTTTGTAAGTTTGTTTGTTGGTTTGTTTGATCATCACGCCTAAACGGCTGAACCGATTTTATTGAAATTTGAAAGATAGATAGATCCTTACTTCGAAGCGTCAATAGGCTATACATTTTTTAATACTTGAACCAGAAAGAGATTTAAAGGGGGAAACCCGGTAAAATTGGTACCTTTAGTTCTTAAGTCCCGGTCCACACTGTGAAACATTTGCTGCAAAACATTTGAGTTTGTTGATGAAAGGGGAAAGAGGAATGAAAAAGGGAACTTTGTTTCATGTACATGAAGTTTTTGTTGAGTATGTCATCCACATTTATTCGTTTGTATTCGTACTGTACAGAAATGTCAAAAACTGAAAAGCAAAAACATCACTGTGTGGACACGAATGCAGTTTCAAAAGAGAATTTAAAAATGTTTTGCAGCAAATGTTTCACAGTGTGGACCGGGACTAAACAATCAGGAGTAAACGGCTGCACCGAGTTGATTGAAATTTGGAACATAGATTTCCCTTTACTTGTAAGCAATAATAGACTATATAGTTTTTCTTAACTTGGACCATAAAGGGACAAAAGAGGGCAAATTTTGTACCACCCATACAAAGTAAATAGTTATTTTCGAATATCTGCAGAACTAAAATTGTGACTATCTTCAAACTTTATACGAATCAATTTCGTATCACTGTTTGAAGTTTAACTAAAAATGGAACGGATCGGAACAGGGGGTGTGACACCTCTCACACAAAGTAAATAGATATTTTCAAATATATGGTGAACTATAATTGTGCAAGTCTTGAAATTTAGTCCGAATAACACTCTTATCTTTTTACATGGTTTGGCTGAAAATGGGCGGTATTAAATTAGTGGGCGTGGCACCTACCATACAAAGTAAATAGTTATTTTCGAATATCTGGAGAACTGTAAATGTGAAAGGCTTCAAACTTCATATGAGTTAATTTCTTATCAGTGCAAGAAGTTAATAAAAAAATGGGAAGGATCGGAACTCGGGATGAGTCACCTCCCATACATAGTAATTAGTTATTTCTAAATATCTTGAGATCTATAATTACTAGATTCTTCCAACTTGGTCCGAATAGCTCTATCATTTTACATAGAATAGCTGAAAATGGGCGGGAGTGGATAAGTGGGCGTGGATCTTCCCACTGTACGAAGTTTAGCATAAAATGGGCGAGATCGGAACAGAGGATGTAGGACCTACAGTACAAAGAAAATTGTAATTTCTTATATTTTTAGGATGTTTGGCTGAAATTGGTCGGGATCGTCTTAGTGGGAAAGAACTCTTACATATAAAGAAAATAGTTATAATTGAATATCTGGAGAATTATAAAAGTTATAGTAATGCTTCAAATGAGTTATTTTGTTACCATTGTAGATATCAAGTGAATGTAATTGTAAGAGTCTTTTAACTTTGTGTAAATTACGTTGATGCCAGTGTCCAGTTATGCCAGAAATTAAGAAGGGACGTGCCTCCTACAATACAAAGTAAATGTTTATTATCGAATATCTGGAGAACTCTATTATTGCATTTCTGAATACTTTGCATGTGTTATTTTGGTATATCGGCGCATTGAAAATTGATATCTAAACAACTGTTATAGCTATAGTCTTCTAACTTTTTATAAATAGCATTCATATCATTGTAAGCAGTCGGACTAAAAATAGGCGAATGTCTTAAAAAAAGCTTCAAGACTTTTTAAAATCACAGTATATTTTTTATACCTTCAACGGCATAGTATGCAATTAATCACAAACAAGAAATTCTGGTATTAATTATATTCATTTATTTGCTTATAAAATCTTTTCACATTTTTTTTTATTTTACTTCGATAGGTGTAGCGAAGAGCACCGGGTCAAGCTAGTATAATTGATAAAGCATCATCAACAAATTCATTCAACTCTATTTACATTATTTATAAGAATTCAAATCAAACTATCTATCAAATTGAAACTGAGAAAATCCAAATTTATGTTGAGAAAAAACAAATTGAAATCGAGAAATCCAAATTAATGTTGATAAATAATAAATTAAAATTCAGAATAGCAACATAATATTGAGAAAATACAAATTGAAATTAAGAAATCCAATTTAATCTTGAGAAAAATCCAATTTAAATAGAGAAATCGAAATTAGTATTCAACATTAATTTGGATTTCTTGATTTCAATTGGCATTTTCACAATTTCAACATAAAATGATGTAGTATGTTTTGAAATCGATGTCAGCCGATCGGGATGAAATTTGTACCAATGTCAAAATTTGACATTTTGGCCAAACAGATGTTTTTTCTCATCCATGTAAGAAATATATAGATATTTCTTAAATCTTTCGAAAAAAAAAATCCAAAAAAATGGGCCTTTTTTATTATCCAATAGAACTAACTTCTGTACAAATTTCATCCCAATCGGAAGACTTCGATTTCAAATGTTGGTTCACTTGACATAAACTCCCCCATATAATAGACAATTTAAAAATTTTAGTCTCGTTATACATGAGTTGTATAAAAGATGAAAGGTTTTTAAAAGTATTATTGAATTTAACTAAATAACTATTAGCGTTGTATTGGTTCACTAATCGATTTAAGTTTCAAAAGAAATAATACCGATATGTTTTTTATACTATGAAACTTTTTTTGTCCTTTAGATCTGCAAATTACGAATTTCTTGAAGGGCCTCCAGGATTTTAGTACATATTTCATCAAGGGCCTACTATTATGAACAAGTTATTGTATTATAATACATAATTATACCTGTAATATTAAAAATTTCAAAATTATGATGATGATTCACACAATATTTCTGTATGCTAGGTCTAGTGTAAACTCATTACATGATTTTATTGTTCTTTTATGATTACATACTAAACAATAATGAAGTCTTTACTTTTAAAACATAATAAATATTTATTCATCATATGCAAATAAGGGAAACATTAGTCAACATATTAACATTACACACAGACGCAGCCATCAATCATTAGCATGAACAAAATTATTGATCACAATACATTCACAATTATGATATTGTTTTTGCAGCTCATTACGTTTTGTACTTTATTGGTTTCCGGGCTCTAATAAACAAAGAGGAAACACTTGTATAGACACATGCATACATATTCTATTTAATTTATGCAAAAATATTAGAATGTTGTGTATAAATTAAAGCACCTGCGTTTAATATAATGTAAAAAGAAGAAAAATGTAAAAGGATGGATTTTTTTGGAAAAACAAAAGACAACTTAATTTTGAATAAATATTAAAAACATTTCGAAATAATAATATACCCACATATTTATTAGTAGAAAAAGATTTTTTCAATTAAAATACCAAAATTTTTTTAAAACGTACTAGTCCTGTATGGGGAATAATTCTAAACTGATCAAAACGTATTTGGTTGTTGACAATCTGTAAGTAAATGGTAACATAATTTACTTCTAAACGGATAGTCCAATTTTATTAAAATTTAAAGTTTAAACACCAAGGGCTCCGCGGTCCCTCTGTAGAGTACCTTCGGTAAATAAAAAACTTAAAATCTTGCCAAAATTTTATTCTTCATCTAATTTGATCTAAATACATATGTAAGCATACTCAAAAATTCACTGATCATTATAAGAAAAAGTAAAAATTTTCAACTTTTTTAATTGTTTCAAAATTTCTTTAAATTTTATTTTGGAGGTTTTGTTTAAACTCCAACGAACAAATGTACGCTCTATCGAAAACCGTTTTATACCCTTTGCGTTTAAGCGTCAGCTGTTGTTGTTAAGAAATACTTCAAACAATATTCGTAGTAAAAAGTTTTCTATTATTTTACGCAAGTAAATAATAACAGTTGTATAGACAGATCCCTTTTAGTCAAGTGAAAAATTGTATATTATTTTATTCTACTATACTATTGTTTGTTTTATTGGCGGTAGATGTTTTGTTTTAGTTACAAAAGCATCGAAGACCACCCACACTCTAAAATGCCAATAGCAAGGAGCAAAATATTAGCAGTACTAAAGGTTTTGTGTCAATATTAATAGAATGTATTAGATGCTGTGTGAGAAAGATAACTGAAGAAAATCACGGTTTTCAAATGGAGGTGTTTTATCGGTTCGTATAAATATCAGGAAAATAAATTTTCTAATTTCTCAAATTTGATTTTTTAATATCTTCTTTTTTACATTAATCTTTTGACAGCTCACAATTCTATTTGAGATATCTGGCAAAATAGTGTTCTTCAAATCAAAATTAAGTATTACGAATAAACTTCTTTTGTACAACTTATGTATTAATCCAATTCTCATATACGGTTGTGCTGTTTGGAGGGATTGCGCGGGAACTCACAAAAAGCGACTACAAATAATTAAGAACAAAAATCTAAAGATCATATACAACTTACCAAAACGATTCTCTACTTTGGAACTACACAGAATGTCCGGACAAAAAACTATTGAAACATTAATTAATGACTTGACTCTGACATTCAATGAAAGATGCAGTAGGTAAAATTTTGCCCATTTGAGAAGTTTGCATAACATTAATTAATTGGCTCTATACTCACAGGTATAGATTCCATTAGTTACTGATTCACTTTAAATGAGCTGAAATGGAAAACTTTGGTTGATATATTACAAATAAGTTATTGATATAATTGTTATCGCCATATGCGTAACAGTCATGCTATTTGTAATACATTGAAGTATTCATTGCAGACCCACAAAAGCATATATATTCTGGGTCCTTATTAAATTCTAAGACGATTTAGCAATGTCCGTCCGTCTGACCGTCTGTCTGTTTGAAAACACAATAGGGCCCAAACGAAAAGAGCTAGCGGTCTATAATTTATACTTTATTAACAAAGTTAGTTTGGTGTTGAATATTGCTCCCTGATTTCACCTAGCCACCATACAAATGTCCCCCCGGAATACTGTTTGAGCAGCCATAAATATGTTTATTCTGCGGCGCTCCTGATAAAATTTTGCACAAATTTGTTCTACACCCAGAGAAAAAATATAGTTGCACATGTTTACCATAACATTCAAAATACAAGAATTTTTAACAATATTATAGTCACTAAAATTACATAAATGATTGCGGTAACCATAATATGTTTAAGGTGCCACTCACACGATTATTGCAATTATATATATGATTGTAGTAACTAAGTATATGTGTGTGCTAACCATTTTCATGATGTATTACTTCACCATATTGTGGTTTTCTCAGATTTGGTTATCATAATCTAAGAACAACAATCATGAATATTATTACCATAAACATATAAATATTTACCACAATTATATATACATTTGCTACAATGATGTGAATGGTAACATAAGTATATTATGGTTACCGCAGTCATATACATAATTACAGTGACCATAATAGTGTTAAAGAACGTTTAAAATTATATTGTAAAGTATTGTGAGAATCACCATGCAAGGTCCCCCACAGAAAATGACTTGAACTTTCATAATTAAACTGTTCAACATCATTTTTGGAAAAGAACAGCGACTATATAATTCTGAAAGGGCGTGTTAAGAAGATAATTTTTGTAGAATAAACTTATAGCCCAGCTTGTCTGCATTTTGTTTAATTTTAATTTTTTGATCGAAGGGAGCAGGATACTAAATGAAAAAAATGTTGTGAGTTATTTAAAAAATGTGAGACCCAAGGTGTAATTTTGCTAATTAACCGTAAAGTGCTTAATTTACAACTTTCGGGACCCCTATTGAAATTTTTCGGAAAAAAACTTTCGTAGAATATTAAAATGTCCTTTTTGAATGGACTTTTTTTGATTTTATCGAAAAAAACGGTCAAATTAACCCCTAAAGAGAGAAGATAGAGGGTTAAAATCTTCCACAAAAATGATCCCCTTAAAATTTCACAATATAACTTTGACAATAAGAATTCTCTCAGACATTAACTTACAAAATATGTTCATTTAGTATCCTGCTCCCTTCGATCAAAAAATTAAGGCCTTCATTTTGTAAATCACGTCACCAAAGTGATATTTATGTTCATAGCCAAAACAAAATTTGACACATTTTAACATTTTTTTTTTTATATTCAAACACTGAACCAATCAACCGCACAAAAATTCGTTCGCCTTTCATAGTTTGAAAATGATGTATATAAAACAAAAAATAATCACACCAGCTGGACTATAAGTTTACCCCCATATACATAAACAGTTTATGAATTTATCAAAGGTTTATGAAACAGATTTTGTATGGAAATTTTTTTGGATTTCATAAGTCAAATGTACCTTTTTTGTTGTTTTCAAAACCGATTCCGACAACTATTAAATTCTATGATAACCCCGTATATCGAAAAAATCTAATTGTGATTAAAAAAATTAATGCTATAAACACATAGATTACAACAGGCTAGCGACCACAATCTATCATGATTAAAATACCCGCGACTCTATGAACGATTATTTTGACGCAACCACATCTTCGCGATCACCGTTTTCGCTGTAACCAACTTAAGATAATTTCTTGTTACTGACATATTTGTAGCCGTGTAGTTGTGTAGCTTGGTGTAGTCTACGTCAAATTGAGAATAGCCAATTAATGTTGAGATAAACCAAATTGACATTGAGAAACAAAATTAATATTCAGAAACTATAAACTGAAATTAAGAAATCCATTTGCGAAAATATAACTTGATGTGATTTGTACCCGTATTATCTAACAATAGAAATCGTTGTATTTTGTGATTTGGAAATAAGAATATGTTAACATTTTGGGCCGTGAATCCAATATGCTTACATTTTGTTTACAACTATTTTATTTGCCTCACAACTGTTACGCACAGATGTAGGTACGAATTTGAGTATAAGTTTCATTTGTTTGAATAATTTTTTTTGTAGTGGAGTCTGTGCGTTCTTCTACAATATGTTTGTTTGTACGTATTTTTATGCCGTAGTTATATATGGCTATAAACTTCAGTGTAATAGTGTTTGAACCACCCTTAGTACACTGGTATTTAACATGTATTGATAGCCAAAGTTTTTCAATTCATTTTGTTTCGTTTCCATTATTTGATTTTCAAGTTTTGTCTTCAACTTGGCTTATTTTTATAACTATGTTGCTGGTTTTTAGTTGTTGCTATTGTTTAGTAAGTTTGTATTATGTATGTATTTTTATATTGTACTTCATCTGTTGTTTTTCCAGTCTTAAATACACAAGTGCTCTAAATGTTGTGCGTAGTTAGTTGCTGCTGCATATACGTATGTGCATTAAGGTGGTCCTTATATTGGATGTTTTTCGATTTTGGATGTTCCCAAGATTAAAATTAGGGAATGTAAAAAGAGCTAAAATCACATAGATCGCTCAACCCAGCCAACAAAATTTGAAGAACAAGAATTGGAGGCATTACTCCATGAAGTTTGTAGTCAATATGAACAAGAGCTGGCAAAATCAATGTGACCTACTAAGCAATTTCACAATGTTCTCGAGCAGCAGGGTTCATCCCAAAAGCAGCGGAATTGAATACGCTCGAACCGCTGATTTTGCACAGAATCATTACTTGCTATGAAAAATGGATCCATTGCGATAACCTGATGTGTAAGATATCGTATGTGAAGCCCGGCAACAAGCAGAAACGACACTAAAGCCAAATATTCATGACGATAAGGTAGTGCTCTGTATTTTGTGGGGTCAAAAGGGTCCTATCTATTATGAGCTGCTGAAATCTGGCCAGACCATCACATCAAATGCAACTGTTCGGTTTGAAATGAGAATTTTCAAAAAATCGCGCAGGATATGCGGCCAGTCACGAAACCGTAATATTCCATCATAACAACGCTTAGCCACATGTTGCAATACCTTTTAAAAAATTATTTAAAAAGAAGTGGTTGGGAAGTGTAGCCTCTCTCGCCTTATAGTTTAGAACGCTCTCTCTGGGATACGCTTCACTTCAGAAGAGAGTAACCGAAATTAGCTTGATTTGTTCTTGACATCAAAATATGAGCAGTTCTTATGGCGCTGAATCAATATGTTGCCAGAAATATGGGAAAAAGTCATAGCCAACAATGGCCAATATTTTGAATAAATTTGTTTGTACAAATGTTTAATTAACTTTGAACTTTGAAGCAAACAAGAGACAAGCCAAAGCGAATTTAAAATGTTTGAACAATTTGTATGACAATAAACATGAATGAATTTAGAACTGGCTGTAATCGATGCCTTATCGAAAATTTTTGTTGCCTCCTAATATTGATTTCAGATTGTTTGAGTCAAAAACTATTTTCATAATTTTTTGAAAATTCCGTTTAAGTTTAAATTCGTTGAGATATGAAATTGTATGATCTTTTGTGCATCAGGATATAGAAAACGTTTATATTTTATATTTAAATAAAAGACAAAAAGTATTTTAGTTGGTTTTTATTTCACCATTTAGTTTGTTAAATTTGTTGCAAATATTGCTACTTACTAGTACTTCGAAACATTAATGAAAATTTGAAATAAATTCTTGAACATCTAAACTCAGTATTTCAGATGACGGAATGTGCAAAATAAAGGCCACCCTACTAGTTCATTGTAACTAAGTTTAAGTTTGATTTTATGAAAATATAAATATTGCTATCGACTTCGTTAAGACATAAAGACATGAAGGGATATTTAAATGGAGTAAACTTAAATTAAATATTGAAGGCTTGTAAATGGTTTCCTTTTTAATAAAGTACTTGGGATGTAAATACTTGTGCATAAAGTCTTACAATTTAAGTTTATTTAGGCGAAGGTCATAGTAATTTAAATAACTAGTATTAAGTAGAAGTAGTATTGTTGTTATTATTGTAAAGTATAATTAACTAGGCTTTTTAAAACTTCCTTTAACTTTGTAATTAAAGATTTTTTTCTTAAAATTTTTTGAAAGTTTAAGTAGTTATATAAAATTATTAGAACTTTTTAGATAGAATACTGATAAAGGAAGAATTTTATTGAACAGTTTCAGCTTCTTAAGTCGTTTTGTTGCTAGTATATTTTATTATTTGGCTGATAGAGAGGGAGAGTTAAATACAAAACATTTGTTGTGAAAATTATAACATTTATTATGGCAATTATTGGAATTATAGTCATATATCCATATGTTTACCTCACCACATTTAAATAATATTTTTCATTTTTCGTTTTCTATTATTACTTACACATCATAGGTATAAATAAAAAATGAATTATTATGCTACGAGTATTATTATTTAAAAAAATGTTTACCTTTGCAAAAAAAAAAATATATAAATCGAAAATAGCATGTTTTTGTTCATTTTCAATTTATTGGTTTAAACAAAGGAGAAAAGTAAAACAACAACTAAGAAAGAAAAAAATAAAAGGAAAAATGAATATATTTCATCAAAAGAAATAAAGAGATTACGTGTTTTTATATCCCCTCCTCGACGCATATTCGCAAATAATATTTCCGTTTTTCAATTTATTGGCAATGTATTATTTTTTTGTTCTTTATTTTATTTTCCTTTTCTTTTCATATCATTTCAAATATTGCCATTCAAATGCACTGCACGTGTGAGATGCTAAAAACACAAATAAGAAAAAAGCAAATCATCAAATCAATCACAGCAATTACTAGCTTAACGCCAGATTCTTTTAAATTTATACTTTAATAACTTTTACAATATTTAATCTATAAAATTATTAAAAATAAATATTTAACATAAAGCTTTATATTTTGTTTAGTTGCTTCAAATTTGTATTAAGCCGTAAGTTGAGGCTTTACTGTACAATACTAAGATTTCAAAAAAAGTAAGTAACAAGTTAAAGATGAAATATTAAGGTAAAACATACATATATGTTTATATATACAGCTACATGCATATGTGTTTCAAATAATGCAAAACAAAAACTGAATGTGTTTAAACAATAAATTTAATTAAAATATTGAAAATGAAAATCGACATATTCAATTTATTTTAAAAATATATTGCTTAAAATTGTTTCAAAATAAGTTATTTTCCATTAAATTATAATTTGTTTTACTCTTTTTATGTTTTATATCCACAGAAAACATAAGGACTGAGATCGAAAAAACCTTAACACACGGTTTTTCTTAAAACTTTTAACCCAAGTATTACTTGATTTTTTTGATCAAGTTGCCTTTGTAAAGCATGTCAGTTATTATGTTTAATGTCAAGTATGTTCATTTGTTGTAAATCTGATTAAAATTAGTGACGAGATAAAAGTGCATACTAAAATTATTAAATATATTCAACAAACCCCAATTTGCTCCTACAAAAAGTTGGCCAAACAATCAAAGTTCTGCCGTTAAACTGATTCCAATATTATTAAACAGTATCGAAAGAACTTGCCCCTTGTTGAACTTGTCACTTGTTGAAAGAAGACCTGGTTCAGGTAGAAGGAATGGTCCACATGATGTTACAAAAGCCAATAAAAAGAAAGCATAGTCAAAAGAGTTCCCAACACATCTGGTATGAAAATAGCCCGGTTAGCGCAGTAGTCGGAATATTTGGTACGAAAAGTTAAAGTCAATGCAGGTTTAAAAACATACAAGGCTCAAAAAGTTCCTGATAGAAACTCTGCTAAAAATTTAGAGGCCAACGTTAGAGAACGGAAATTGAAGTCCAAATTTATACAAAAAATATACCTGCTGCATAATGGATGACGAAATGTACGTATGGAAAATTATTCGCAGCTTCTGCGTCAATATTTTTCTGTTGCTGATGCTCGATAGAATGTTGTAGAAAAGTTTAGAACCCAAAAGCAGAAAATTTTCCCAAAAAGTTCTTGGCAAGCAATATGCAGTTGCGGCAAAAGACGCCAAACATTTGTTACAAAGGGCTCTATATTTGAAATTGAAGAGCACAAAAAAGGTGTGCAAATGTGTGGTAGATTTTAAACGGAGTTCAATAAAAACTTTTATGGAAGGGTTCATAAATTCATCACTACTTACTAGAACTATAAAAATAATATTTTTTGTAAATAATAATAATTTCAATCAAATAAAAAAAAATCAAAACTGTAAGTTTAGTGGTTTCATTTTTACACCCTACACCACCATAGTGGGGAGCATGTAATGCGTTTGTGTATATGTTTGTAACTCCCAAAAATATCAGTCTCACCGATCGACTCAGAATCACTTTCTGAATCGATTAAACGATGTCCGTCAGTCCGTCTGTCCGTCTGGCTGTCCATATAAACCTTGTGCGCAAAGTACAGGTCGCAATTTTTAAGTTATTTTGATGAAATTTGGTATAAATAATTTGTTTAGCGAAAGGAGGAAGCCTATTGAAACTGGCTGAAATCGGTCCATAATTTCATCTTGCCCCCATACAAATGTCCTCTCGAAATTGGCCTGTATCGGTCATAAAGGTTTAATTCATATACATAGGTATCTACACAAATTTCACTTCAAATAAGTACGAAGTAATAATATAGGAAAATCATGTCACCTACTTTTATGATGATCGGTCCATAAGGCCGATAAACGTAACGAGCATAAATCTTCTAAAAATTCTGGTATACACATAAAATTCAACAGAAATAACTTTCATATAGACATAGATCACATGACCTAATTTGATGGCGATCGGTCCATAATTGGTCATAGCTCCCATATAAGGCCCTCTTCCGGAAATCATTCACTAAAATAAATTATTGAAATTTAAAAAAAAAAATAATTTTGCTCATTTACTTAGTGTATGGTATTTTATAGGATCAAGCCCGACCATACTTTTTTACTTGTTGTTAACATATATGTATGTTAAGATTTTTTGATCTCAGTCCTTAGGTAGAAAATATAATTTTTCGACAAGAATTCAACAAATTTGGATGCCACAAAGTAGAATTTTAAGCAATTGTTTGAACATATATTACCTGTCGGCGATATTCAAGTATTCACAAAATTTTATTACATGGATCTGATATTATAAAATACGAATGTGCGCCAACAGGAATGCTCTCAGAAGAAGCAATGGAATCCAGAAATAAAAATTTCCGTAATTACCGGGAATTCCACACTCGATTTACTTAATACATTGCTTTATTCATCGGACCCTTATATGGCCTTGGAGCCTCTCTCAAACGAGGTTCTAAAGCTGCTTTGTGACCCGATGATTCCCGAACAATGCGAAGAAGCCTAGGAATAATTTCTAATCGTTTTGTTCATGCAATAATTATCTTAAGCATTATGTTTTTTCTTTTCTTTATTTGTATCATATATTCAGATTATTTTAGCAAATTTTTTTGTTGATCTTTAAATAAATATAATTAAAAATAACAATAAATGGATTGAAACTAAATACATTTGTTTCATTCATAATGTAAACTTTAAAATAGTTTTCTCCAATTTTAAAACAGATTTTAAATTTAACTCATCTTCATATATGGGTTTTGAAATCGACAGAAAAAGTACATTGGCTTTCTGAAATCGAAAGTTATGGGTTTTTTATTCAATCTAGAATCAAATTCTTTATCGATTAAACAAAAAAAACTACATATAATTTCATAAGTCAAATGTAACTATTTTGTCGTTTTCAAAACCGATTCCCACAATGATTGGATTCTATGACAACCCCGTATTGGGTTTAAAAGATACGATTTTGTACAAGCTGATACTGTTAACTAGTGAGAATATCCCTAATGACTTGAAAGTCTCCCTGGTAAAAGAAGAGTTTGAAAAAATTCGAGAGAAATATGTATGTATTTAACAGCTCATTTGAACTCTTGCACATATAAGGCTTCGCAGAGGCGATCTTCCACTCTAAAGCTCTCAATACAGAGTAAAAAGTTTTTATGTTAGTTTTAAGATGTATATGCTTATTGTAAGGTCTAATTAAAGACAAATGCAATAAATAAATGAAACGTTAAAATAAAATTATTTTCTTAACCCATTCCCAGCCATTGTACCTGCTTGAGTACAGAAAAAAGGCAATATTCAAATACTCATAAATTTTTTAACAAGATAAATTTGACAACTTTTTTTGTGATTTTGCATTCAACACACTGTGCTTTTAAACATCACACATAAAAAATTTAAAAAAATAATACCCTTAAGGTATATTTTGTCCTGTTTTTATAATGCTATATCATTTTTTGGAATATTAGCGAGGTTAGTAACAATTGAGCTGCGGGGAGCAAACACTGTTTTACGAAAGCAAGAGTTTTTTATAATTTTGTGAAGTGGAGTGATTATGTGTACATTTTATAAAAATGTATAAGAAAAATAATTATTTGGGACAAAGTTGTGTGATTAGGAAAATCGGTGTACCCAATTGGGTACAATGGCTTGATATGTATTATTTTTTTTAAGATTTTTCTTACGCTAAAATAGAATTTCAGACCATCAAAACGTGAAGTTTTTAATGCAAAAGTTTTAAAAACTAGATTTATGGAAAAAATATGAGCATCACAATTTTGATAGCTAATATTTTATCAGATTCGGATTGTAATATGGATGAAGATGAAGGTGTTGCTGACGATATTGTTAGAGTTCTGATGTACCAGGTGAAATATAAGTATTTTGTGATAACAGTGATAGCGACGATGATGTTCCACTTGAGATGTTCTGACAGAAAATAATGCCCTCAAGATCAAGCAAAACTAATTATATTTGGATAATAAGACCATGCGATGCTCAAATGTCTCAAACTATTTTTTTGGACAATGAGTTCAATATTATTTCATACTTGAATGGGAAAAGGTTTTTAGTTTAACCATTTAGCAGACTTGCATTTATGCATCGCAAGCTAATAAGCACAATGTATCCTTCAACGCAGAAGATTTGAATATATTTTGAGTATTTTACTTTACAGTGAATATCGCCCTATGCCAAAAGAAGATATGTATTGGATGCTCTGCGAGGATACTCGCACTCCAAAATTTCCGAAATTATATCACGGAACAGATTCGTTTTGTTAATTTGGCTGATAACACTAACTTAGATGCTACTGACAAAGTGAGACCCATATACAAATTACACTAGCTTCTGGTGTCGCAACTACTCCTGGAAACCAATTTCCTTAAAGGATAAAAAATCCCCTACGATGGGGTGAATGTCATAACAGAATAAGATGGTTGTCTGAACAATACGATATTGCGTTGTGTTGAAAAAGTAATGTTTTAAAAATTTTCACAGATTATAAAAATAGCATACACTTTACGCCATTGTACCCATTCAGGTACAGCCCCAAAAACATGTTTCCTAAAATTTTTTTTTAATTTTTTTTTAATTTTCTATGTTCTTTTACCGTATTTTAGTTTAAATAAATAAATGAATTTAAAAATTTTTCATTTTAAATGGTCTTGGTTTTTAATGGGTTAACAAACCCCAATATGTCATCTTGAAACTTTTGTTAATTAAATTAAAATACTATTTAAAGATTTCAACACATTTGTCACACTTCACTCATTGTTCTCTTGTAGACTGGTACTACACTTTGCAAAATATCTCATTGTAAAAGATATACCCACACAAATATATACAGTGGCGGCCAGCTATTTAGGGTCATATATTTGAATTTTTTGTATTTACTAGGGTATTCAATCGATTAACCGTTAATCAGTTAACCGATTAATTTTGGACGGTTAACTGTTCGAATAATTTGAAACTGCCGATTTTCAAATAAACAAATAAACCGATTAATTTGTATCGATTAACCGAAATTCCTTTTTTTTGCACTTTAAAAATTTTTTTTGTATTTATTTTTTTGTTTCAATTCAAATACAAATTTCAAATTAGATATTTTTTGAACATCCAATAGACATGATTAGTGAGTATGTATAACAACTGACATATTTAATTTACATGTATTTGAAACTTTGTTTGGATTTACATGTATAGACGAAACTTTTTTTTTGAAATGAGTCTTTTATCATAACTAAACGAAACTATGAAAAATCTAAAACAATGCAAAAAGGAATATTCTTTATCATGCTTTTGATGATAAAGAAAAAATCGTTTAAATTATATTCTTTTTATAAAATATCACTTCAGAAGATCTCACTAAAGCCCTAAAAACCTCACACATCGCTCATTTGCTGCAACAACGTCATAATTCAAAAAAGTCGTTTCGAGAAAAACGTCTTTGAATATTTTATGACATTTTACTACATATTTCTTAAATAAATGTTCAACAAATCATGCGATTTCAGAAATATAAATAGTAGATGTTAATATCTTTCTAATCTGTATTTAACCCAAACTTATAAAATATACGAGAAAATATGAATTTTAATTTTGATGTTTACAACAAAAAAACACTCTAACACAAAGAAATAATTGACTTTTTAGAAAACTGATAAAACTTTATGAAAGATTATAGAACAGCTCATATTTCGTATTACTCAGTTCAAAAAAACACCGATTTTGAGTTATGACGTTGTTGCAGCAAATAGACGATATGTTTACAAAAATGATCTCAAATACCTTATTTGCTGATTTTTATGTTTTTGTACACAAAATTCGTTGTTGTATTTTCAATTTAAAATGAAAATAAAAATTATTCGGTTAATCGAATAATTTTAAATTAAGCGATTATTAACCTAATAAATCTAAACCTCGATTAATTATTTGCTCGATTAACCGATTAAATCAGAAACCCGATTAATTGAATACCCTAGTATTTACTGAATTTTTTGTTTGTTACTATTTTTAGTTGCTCAAAAATATTTGAAAAATCGGTACAATATATATCGACAAAAATATGTGAGCGTCCGCTGTTAATAACATGATATGGCCGAAACAAATGGAATTAAAAATAACACTTAAATATTGATGAACGGGAAGTGGTCTCTCAAATCGTTTTTTCGTTTTATTGCGCAAAATGCATTTTTTCCAAAAAATTAAAAAATCTTTCTTTAGGAATTGTCCTTTCACTCAAGCAGTTCTTAACGGATTTGAACGTAATTACATACATTGGAAAGTTAATTAATTTTCCTAAATGCCATTTTGTACGATGGTTTATTATTCATTGCATTACAAATTCAGATTTTCAAATAAGAACTTATCATTTTTTTTTAATTTTTGCTTACCTTTTCTTATATAATTAGGTTCAAATCCGTTAAGAACTGCTTGAATTAGAGGAAAATTACTAAAGCAAGATTTTTAAATTTTTTGGAAAAAATGCATTTTGAATAAAAAAAACGGATAAATGATTTGAGAGACAACTTCCCGTTCATCAATATTTAAGTGTTATACACAAAAATTCTTGGTTTTTAGAGTAGATTAAGAAAATCAATGTTCATGAAGGAATTTCGAAAAAAGTATAAAAACTGAGACGGTCTAATATACACACATTTGTTGAAATATTTGAAATATTATTTGAAAATCACATGGTAGTTAGCAAACAATTTTGTCCCTAATTAGCTGGCCACTACTGTATATATTTTCTTCGTTTTACACATTTATTTATTTACTTTTGTTGCTTGTTTTCATTTCGTCATTTTTATCTACCGTCTTAACGACTCACGTTGTTCGATAAGAATCTCAATATATTCCTGCTTGTTTTGCGTAAAAATCGCGTTTAATGAGCAGTGAATTTTATGAGCTACAGGAAATTGCATTCAAATTAGTGTCTTGGGAATGGAAACAAATTGCTAAGTGTCAGGTTGTTCAAAAAACAGACCGTAGAATATAAAATTACAGACTGTGGCAAATCTATACTTAGCAGACAACGAACGTAGAAATAATGGCATGAACATACTTTTCAATTTTGTTGTGTAGAAATTTTCCATAAAAACTGTTTGATTGCCGGAATGTCATCAGAGAATTATTTTTTGTTTGGTTATTTGTCTACTTGCTTTTTATATTTGTTTTTTTTTTAAAGTAAAGTATATTGACCTGTAAGATATTTAAATATAGAATACGAATTTTATTTATTTTAAAAATTGCAGGTGTTTCTTTTTTTTCTAATAATTTCAGTTTATTTTGTGTAAATATATATGTAGGTATACGTATATGTAAGTAACTTTTAATTTAACTAAATTCTAAACTTTTTATAAAGTTTATTTTCATAGAAAACTTTGGTATAAAAGGAGAACAAATATTTTTCCTTACAAGTGCTGTCATGTTGCTTAAACTAAAACGATTTTCATAGAAAATTATGCTGCAACAAATTTAACTTGTAACATTTCCAGTTACCATAAACACTAGTGTATCTTATTTTCATATATTATAATTTTCTATTAAATTTTACATTGTCATATTAGCAGTTTATACATCCTTACTACTCATACACTACTACGAATTTACAAACACACTTGAAAACATACAATGTTGTATATGGACTAGGGTGGACCCTATTTAGTACTTTTTCGATTTTTAAGGTCTTCTGACAGTTCCGCTCGTATTAAACCAAGAAAGAATTTTTAAAGATTTCAATAGTTGTTGATTACAATATTGTATTAAATTCCAGTCCAGTTTTCATATTTCCATAAAAAATATTTATTTTGTTCATAGTTTTTATTATTTGTTACTATTTTGTTCACTATGTAGTCAGAATGAAAATTAGTTTTTCATTTTAAAATGCCTACTTACCAAACAAATACTTTGGCCCATAATCATAGTCAAGCAATAAAGTCGGTTTTTTTTAAAAAACAACTTTAAAATAAAAAGCAGCTTTTAATTATTTTTCAACTATAGTCAAAATTAAAGTGTGTTTTAAATTGAACCGACTTTAACTGGGTGCCAGCTCAAATGCAGAAAATATTTTCATACAATATACAACAAAATATAGACAAGTAGCACCGCTGAACAGCTGACATAGAAATTTAAAAAAAAGTAAACAATAAAAGTAACCGCGGAATCTAAAGAAAAAAAACAGTTTGTGGTGGAAAAATAGAAAAGATAAGATAAATCTCATATTTACGATATTTTGCTACTAATTTTATTGATAACTGTTCAATAATTGCAAAATCTTTGCAAATATCTTGTAATATAAACATTTTTTACTTTGTGATGAGCTTTTTTACTTGGCGAAGAACAGCTGATGCTGTTGTTAAACGTGTTAAAAACAATTTCAGCTAGATTTATATTTAGAGTCGACATCAGCGTCAGAAGTATACTTTAACTTGTCTATGATAGACCTAAAGTTCACTCTTAAGTAAAGTCAAGTTTAATTCTCTTAAAATATACTTTATTTTTGACTACGATTATGGGCCTTTATTAATACATTTAAAATTGAAACCATAAAATTATTTAGTTGAATGAAAATTGATAATTTTTAACTGCGATTAAAGATAAACCAAAATGTTTCAAATATGGTAATGACATACAGAAGCTATGTATATACCAAGCCTTTAAGAATTTTTTTATTTCATCCTAATCATAGTTGGGGGTAGTGCACTACTTTTTAACTATCACTAATAGTTAGTGGTAGTGTAAAATATTTCACTAATTTTTTTAATGTTTAGTGATGAGTTGAAAAATATAAGCCTCACTCAATAATAGTGATAGTGTAGTTAACATTTTTTAACTAATAATATTTTGAAAATAGTTAAAATATTTTTTTTGCAGCCTAATGAAATAATTTTTTCTACACTAAAATTTTTAGTTAAAAAAATATTCCTGCACTATTTTTTTCAACAAAGAAATGTTTTACTCTATTCATAGTTTAAGTTAATATATTTAAGGAAAAAACGTAAAAGCGGTATATAAATATACAAATTACAATAAAAAGAGAAATAAGCAATTACACATAAAATAATTAGCGACTATTGGCTTTAAGTAAAACAAGCTTTTCGAAATTCGAATCACTTAATTTATTTCTCGGAGGAGAATCCACCATTCCACTAAAAGAAAATAAACGCTCTACTGGAGCAGAAGAAGCCAAAGGAGTGTTAAATTTAAAAAACATTTGCCTTATTATTGCATATTTTTTGAGACTGCAAATATCAGTGTCCGAGCTTAAAAGGAATGCACGTATTTCACTATGCCATCTTTCTGAACAAAGGTTGAAGGTCCTAATATTGAAGATGTTAATAAACTAAGTAATTTCTTCAATAACTTTTTCACTTACTGTCGATTTCCCCAAAATCTAAGAATCCTACATTATCAGTGTTTTTTTGTGTTATTATTTCTTCGGATGCTGAAAAACACTTTGAAGCTTGCTCAACAAACATCTGTATATTTAATATTCTAGTTTAAACTGGAATAACTTCACGATCACTAATTTTGAATATATTAGTGCAAAGAAAATTATTGAAGCTTTTTTTTAGTTATTGTTAAATTTTTTAACTATTTGAGTTTAGTGCTTATTTCTACACTACCACTCAATTGATTTATAGTTAAAAAAATATCACTATCACTAAAAAATATTAGTGATAAAAATATAAGCTTCACTACCACTAAAGCTGATGAAAATTAGTTAAAACTATATTTTTTAAAATAATATTTAGTGCTAGTGAAATGTTGATTGCACTCAACATTTAGTTTCGGATTGTTTTTTAGAGTGGAAAACAATTTTTTAATTATTGGAAATTTCGAATTTTTGAAAATGTATGATTTTCAATTTGAAATATGATTATGATGAATTTTATGATTTTCTTTGGTACTCGTATCAAGAAAAAAAAATATTATGGAATATAAAATTTTCGCTATTAAAAACAAATTTTAATTAGTTTTTGTGTTTTCAATAATTCGATATAATTTGGTACATACAATTTTTTCGGACCAAAGTACAAATGTCCTCCCGAAATTGGACTTTATCGGTCATAAATGTTTAATTTATATATGTAGGTAACTACACAAATATTGTTCCAAATCAGTTTTATATATATCGAATTCATGTCACCAAATTTTGTTATGATCGGTCCATAATTAGTCATAGCTCCCATATAAGACCCACTTAGTGTTCATAAATCTCATAAAAATGTTAGTATTCACATAAAATTTAACATAAATAACTTTCATGACATGGTGATCGGTTAATAATTGGTCATAGCTCCCATATAAGGCCCACTTCAAAAATCACTCACGAATATAAATTATTGAATTTTTAAAAGAATAATGTTTTTGCTAATTTACTTAGTGTAGGGTATTATACTTTCCGACCATAAATTTCCGACTTAAAATTCTTACTTATTTGTTTAGGAAATTTTAAGATAGCTATGGGAAAATGCATGGTGATAGTGATAAAAAACATATGAAAAATTCGTAGGTTCGCGACCCGTACGTTCGCGACAGGTACTTAAGCCAATTAAACAAAATCCAATAGAGATATTTTACTGTGTAAATACTGGATAGATACCTACATTATTACACTTTAAAATAAATTAATCGCTTTTAACCCTTATGTGTGTGCAACTTTTTGAAATTTAATTGCAATTTTATATGTATGTAGAATTCCTAGGCGCTTGAAACTTTCTGAGAACTCATTAAATTTGTTTGTATTTATTTTTTATAATGGACACTTTTGTATCTCGACTTGGGAGGGAGTGGTTAATCATTTTAGATTTTACACCCTTAACAGGGCGACAGGGCACCCGGGTACCACATACAAATTATATGGAAAATATTACTCATACGCTCACAACACAATATTGAGTAGTCTTTTTACTTGCTGAATTTATTTAAGTACTGTTTATATAAATGGGAATACCTATTTATTGAATTGACTTTAGACCAAACTAAAACATTGTTCTTGCATTTAATAATATGGAGCATTCATATATTTTGCGCAATAATATGAAACGTCATTTGTTCTGTGTGAGGGTACCCTGGTAACCTGTCACACATAAGGGTTAAACATTCCGTTCCATTTCGCAGATTTTTACATTTCACTACTGTCAGCCAAAGTTGCCTTCTATTTTGCGTACGTTTGTTGTCATCTTTTGCACTAAACATAGAGCTACCAAAATACTATAGAATCGCAAAAAAAAATGTTAAGAACATTTTTGTTTTCTATATTCTTTGAGCATCAAAATCGTACGAACGTACGTTCGTGACCCCAAGAAATGTCCATATTCAATTTTCAAATTCAAAACTTAAAATTCAGTACAAAATATTAGAAAATTTTGTTTTTGAGCACATGAATACATGTTTCAATTATGAAATAATTTAAACCAGTTCAATATGTGATTAATATTTGAACTGAAACTGTTTAGGAAATAGTTTTTTTCTGTATAGAATATATTTAAAAATCTATGGGTAAATGGAATACAAAAACTATTTTTAATTGAATTGTTTTCAACATTTAATATGTATGTCAGACATAAGGGCCACCCTAATATATACATAAATATATATGTATTTGTGTATTTATATATTACATATAATATATACAATATCTTGAACAGTTTTAAAATAGAATTTACGGTAAAAATCACAAGCCAGTGTTTCTTAAAATTATATTCAACATTTAAGTCCCTATTCGTAAACAGTTTTTAAATTTAAACAACGTTTTAAAATCAAATTTTGTATGGCAAAAACTTTAAATTTCAATAATGTTTTAAAATTGTTTAAATTTACAATTTTTTTATGAATGTTTATTAAACTTTTAAAATTGTCTGCTTGGATTTCTGATGGAAGTTTAGCTGTACTTGTTTTCCATTACATTCAACGTGCGATAGATAGTTTGTGCGTGAAAGACTTGGAAGACAAAGATCGCCCTGGACACCCAAAAAGAATGAAGATCAAGAATTGGAGGAGACCAAAATCATTGGGAGCTACGGGAGCATCAGAATTCATCCAAAAGCAGAGAAATTGGGTACTTACGATCTAAAGCCGAGAGACCCTGAAAGACGATTTATCATGTTCGAAATGAAACTCAACGCTATAAAAGAAAATTATTTTGCACAGAATCATTACTTGCAATGAAAACTGGATTCATTGCGATAACGCGAAGCGTAATAGATCGTACGTGCAACCCTAAACACTAAAGCCAAATTTCAATGGCGCTAATACAATGCTCTGTATTTGGTGGAACCAAAAGTGTCCTATCTATAATAAGGAGTTGAAGTCTCACCAAATCATCACAGTGAACCTGCGTCGAATACAACCGATTGTTTGAACCGCGCATTGGCCCAAAGACGCCCAGAATATGCGGCCAGACATGAAACTGTTATATTTCATCTTGACAATACTCGGCCACATGTTGCAATACCTGCTAAAAACTATTTAGAATGAGGTGGTTGGGAAGATTTGCATCACCTGCTTTATAGTCCAGATCCAGAGCTCCCACTGGAATACACTTGACTTTGAAACATAGCATCCGAAACAGAGTATGGCTTGATATGTTTTTTGCCTCAAAATATGAGCAGTTCATTTGTCTCGGAATCTATATGTTACCAGAAAGATGAGAAAGTGTCACAGCTAACAAAGGTCAATACTAACAAATAGATACAAATTTTAAAAAATCCCGCATTTTTAAGCTTTTCTCTCCTTTCATCACCTTTACTTATCCAATCTAACTCTTTCCAAAGAAAACAAGTAAGAAAGTATGATCGGTGAAGCCCGACCATATAATAACCTACAAGTAAATAAGCAAAAACATGTTTATTTTATAATTTCAATAATTTATATTCGTGAGTGATTTTCGGAAGCTATGACCAATTATGTACCGATCGAAATAAAAATTGGTGATATCTATTCCGTGAAATTTGTATAGATAACTATATAAATTAAACATTTATGACCGATAAAGTCCAATTTCGGGAGGACATTTGTATGTAGGCTAGGTGAAATAATGAACCAATTTCAGCCAGTTGAAATTGGCTTTCTTCTTGGGCCAAAAAAATTATTTATACCAAATTTTGAGGACAATCGACTCAGAAAGTGTTTCTGATTCGATCGGTATACCTTAAGGTATTAGACTAATATTGTTGGACGATACAAACATCTGCACAAATGCTACCCACCCCAGTATAGTGGTGTTGGGTATAATAACATAATTAATATATAGGAGTGTTACAAAAAATATAAAAAAAATTTTAGTGAAAATATTTAACTGATTAGGAGGAAATAAGTAATCTTATTGACTTCAGATATATACACGAATATACTTCCTGCTAAGAAAGATTAAGCATCACTGTCCTCCTACTTCTTGCGATTGCTTCTATTTCGTTGCATTGCTTCTGAAAATTTATCAACCGTAAAAATGCGCAGCATGCGTTTGACTACGTAACAAGTACAGCCACATAGAATAGGGTGGTCGCGTTTGTATGGAGTCAAAATACGTAGTTTATGTTCCCAATTAAAATTAAATTTTTCATACATTTAAAAAAAAAATCCCAGTATTATTGTCGTATCCTTAACTTTTGATGAGTTGGATGAAAAATCAAAAATTATGCTTTTTTCTGGTTTGTTTTTCGTATTTTCTCCTTCGCAAACAAGACCAATCATATCCAATTTTTTTTATTAAATCATCCAGTATAATTAACATATCTATTTGTTTTCTTCTTTAATCGATTTTCCCAATATAAATATTATTTTCATTCTAATACTTATATTATATTAAAGTTATTGCGTAGAACACGCATTTTTATGAACTTTTTTGTATTATACAATAAAAAGCTAGAAAATTCTGTTGATTTTTGTTTATAGCTTCCCTAATATTCATTCATATAAAGCCAAATATATATTCATATAAAGCCAAATATATGAATCTACCTACATCTATGAAGCCTGAAAGTTATTATGAATGTTTTTAGCTGAAATTCTAAAAGTTACTAGAACATTTTAACAACAAGGAGGCGAAATTCGTCTAAACATAGTTACTTTGTGCAATTTTCTGTTTGCAAATTTCATATTTATATTGTTTATTAGCTGTTCTTTTTATTGTTGCCACAAGTAACCTTAATACATTGTTTTGCCTTAAATTTAAGTCTAGAAATTTGCAATACTTATCTGCTTAATTTGGAAGTTACAAAATAAAGATCTATGCCAAATGGTGCAGTGAAATAAGGCCATAGGCAATAAGGTCATATGGCCTTATTACACATTGTGTTGATAAATAAGACCATATGACCTTATTTCCAAGGAAGAAGTGAAACAAAGATATTATGACATTATTGCATTTTAGACAATTTTTTGTTTGCTAAAATGATTTATTTAATTTGCCAAGAAAAGGAAGTTCAATCAAAAATTAAAGAACTTCCACTCCAAAAAAAGTATTTTTTAATAATTTATTTAAAAGAAAGGCTTTATTTAGCGAAGCCGCCTGCCGCGTTCCATGGAGGAGAAAGTCCCTAAGAGCGGCCGCAGGCCGCCACGCAGATAAACTTTATTTGCGAAGACAAGTTTTTTTGCACTCAGTAGTATGGCCAGCAACTATTCGGTTTCGCAGGAAAAGGTTTTTTTTATTGGGCTCTTAGGGACTTTCTCCTCCATGGAACGCGGCAGGCGGCTTCGCTATATGAAGCCTTTCTTGCAAATGATTATAAAATTTTTTTTCGCGGCACTGTCTTTCACTCTAAAATAACTATACATATTTATGTAGTTATAACAAGCAATTTTACACTGATATGGCTTTATTTCCACTTTGGCCAATAATTGATTATGACTTTATTTCACTCCCACGGTGGTAATAAAGTCATATGGTCTTATTTCTCAACACAATGTATAATAAGGCCATATGACCTTAATACCTATGGCCTTATTTCACGTCACCAAGCCAAATAGCGGGTAATATTTTAGCATGTCGAAATATTTTAGTCGAAAATAATAATTTGATAAAAGCCTGTTAATAATTAAAATTTAATAAAATGAAATGAATTTTGTTAAAATAGTAGGAGTGATGAGTTTCAAATTTTAAAATGTGGATTTCACATGACACAAGGACGTAATTGATTTTGCTACAGAAATGTTAATATTTATATATTATGATTACTTTGGATCATATGACTACTTTGAATAACAATATTGATTACGTTTGAGTATAATATGATTTCATAACAACACATTTTGATTATAGAGGACAACAATATGATAATATTTGAATTATTATGATATTGTTAACTGTTTTATATCTAGTGTCAAATCTTACCAAAACAACAAAGTTATAATCTACACAAAAAATTATTAAAACTATAAAATAGATGAAATTTGTTATAAAATATGTAAAAATTTGCTCTAAATCCGATAATTTCAAGTTGGATTTGAAGAATTTTGTTGTCGAATTTTAATTTTCTATATTTAAATATCTGTGGGTAAATGAAATACAAAAACTATCTTGAATTGTATTTAAAAAAAAAAAAAAAAATTATAGCAGACATTATAACCGCTACATACTTACATATATTTCAATATCTTTAATTCCACAATTAAGTCTCTGTGCGTATAATTAACATAAACTCTATAATAATAAAAATATTATTCATACGTCCTATACAGAAAACAATTTCATATCTGGAATGAATTTTCTCATGAATTGAAAATTGTATTGAAAAAAATTCCACGATGTCGAAAGAAAAATAAGTCGAAAAAATTTGTATGAAAAACACTGACCCCATTTTCACAATATCTAACGATAAACCTCCAATTAACATTTTTTTGTATAAGAACTGTCAGTTTATCGTCACGATAAAAAATAACCAGAGATTGAGAAAATGCTGGTCAGTGATTTAAATTCTTTCGAATAGTTTTCATACAAATTTGTTCGAATCATTTTTCTTTCGACATCGTGGACAGGCAGTTAAACTTGAATTTTTTTCCATACAAAAATTGTTTAACGTTTGTTGTTGCGTTTTATAAAAAGAGACCCTAAAACGTTTTGGGAATAATGTTACATATTCAATTCATACAGTTTATGTGGAAAACTTAAAACTTTTTTTTCCCAGATTCTTCATACAAATTACAAAATTGAACATGAAGTAGTTTTCTTTTTTGTTTGATTTATAAATTTATCTTTTGCAAAGATAAGTCAATTGGTAACTTTATACATCCCATGAAATCTCGCATGAAGACAATTATCACTTAAGAGTCTCTCAGTAATTTAGAGTGTAGTTACATTAAACATTTATTTTATAATGTACTTTTTTGTAAGTAATTCGTACAAATATCTTAAATATTTTAGTTATATAGATGTATAATCCGAACTCGCACCACCATATTTTTTGACGATCGGTCCATAATTATCATTATCATTTTAACGAGTATAGATTTCATAAAAATATTGGTATTTAAATAAAATTCAACAAAAATAAGTTTCATGAAGACAAAAGACATGCCACCTGTTATGTTATGATGAGTGGTCCGTAATTAGTCATAGTTCCCATATAAACTTGAAAAAAGAACTGTTTATAATCATATTGTCGGTGTAGGGTATCATATGGTCAGGCTTGACCGATTATACTTTTTTGTGTCTTAATTGTAAGAGTATAAATTCAAACAATTCTTATATTTGTTATTGTATATTTGACCCCTAAAGGTTTTATAAAGATATCTGTCTGCTTTTTATTTCATACTAGCATGACCCGGTGCCCTTCGCTACCCCTGTCGAAGTAAAACAAAAAAAATTTGAAAAGATTTTATAAGCAAATAAATGAATTTAATTAATACCGGAATTTCTTGGTTGTGATTAATTGCATACTATGCCGTTGAAGGTATAAAAAATATACTGTGATTTAAAAAAATCTTGAGACTTTTCTTAAGACATTCGCCTATTTTTAGTCAGACTCCTTATAATGATATGAAAGTAATTTTGTTACCATTGTAGATAAAATATATAAATATTCGAATATCAAGTGAATCTAATTGTAAGAGTCTTTAAACTTTGTGCAAATTACGTTGATGCCAGTGCCCTAATATGCCAGAAATTAAGAAGAAGTGCCACACCCCTTCTTCCCATCCGTCCCATTTTTGAATAAACTTCATGTACTGATAAGAAATCGAAGTATATAGTGTTTCGAATATTCTGCAGATATTCGAAAACACTATATACTTTGCATGGGAAGTTCCACGCCCACTTATCCACTCCCGCCCATTTTCAGCTATTCTATGTAAAATGATAAGAGAGCTGTTCGGACAAAGTTGGAAGAATTTAGTAATTATAGATCTCAAGATATTTAGAAATAACTAATTACTTTGTATGGGAGGTGACTCACTCCGAGTTCCGATCCTTCCCATTGTTTTTATTAACTTCTTGCACTGATAAGAAATTGACTCATATGAAGTTTGAAGCCTTTCACATTTACAGTTCTCCAGATATTCGAAAATAACAATTTACTTTGTTAGTAGGTGCCACGTCCACTAATTTAATACCGCCCATTTTCAGCCAAACCATGCAAAATGATAAGGGTGCTAGTTCACCATATATTTGAAAATAACTATTTACATTGTATGGGAGGTGTCACACCCCCTGTTGCGATCCGTCTCATTTTTAGTCAAACTTCAAACAGTGATTCGAAATTGATTCGTATAAAGTTTGAAGATAGTCACATTTTTAGTTCTGCAGATATTCGAAAATAACTATTTACTTTGTATGGGTGGTAAAAATGTTGCCCTCTTTTGTCCCTTTGTGGTCCAAGTTAAGAAAAACTATATACTCTATTATTGCTTCAAAGTAAATGAATATCTATGTTCTAAATTTCAATCAAATCGGTGCAGGCGTTTACACTTGATTGTTTAAGAACTAAAGGTACCAATTTTACCGGTTTTCCCCCTTTAAATCTCTTTCTGGTCCAAGTATTAAAAAAACATATAGCCTATTGATGCTTCCAAGTAAGGATCTATCCATGTTCCAAATTTAAATAAAATCGGTTCAGCCGTTTAGCAGTGATGCTCAAACAAACCAACAAACAAAAATTTTATTATAAGTCCCTGAATACACCAAAACGGAAAATTCAATCAGAAAGTCAGAAATAAGACACAACAAAAGAGAGCCAAGGGCTAATTTCGCATTTATTAAGAATTTTATTTTAAAGTACCCCAAAAATTTAGCATGTAAAAAAAATAGTTCAAATTTAACAAAAAATCACTAATTTTATTACGCAAAAAGTTTATTACCATGTTAGACAAACGTAAGACGAACGTAAGTTTGCAATATTTTGTGTTTATCACTAGATTGATTAAATATTATGCAACTCAACACGTACGCGGTTAATAACATCACTTATTTATATTTTAAGATCGTGGCCTTCGTCTATTTCAACGTAATCATTATAAATGTCATCCTCAATATCACTTTCAACGACCGGTTAAAAATCACATTCACCATCACTTTCAACATCACTTTAATCTAAGTTAATATTTTGATTATTAATTGCGATTGTGATAATATTTCGTCAGCATATGTTCTCACCCCGTCATGTTTAGACCCTAAAATATCAGTTTCGAAATGAGTTCTAAAATTATTCAGCCTTTTGTTTACTACATGACAAATATTTTATTCCGTACCTTTTATTTTCATTGCTTCAAGTCCTAAATTAAAAACTTAGAACGACTTGTTTTTAGAATTGTAACTTCACAGCACTAATATTTACTCACATACTCTTATAAAATGATCGAAAGACTCCTTTATCTTTAGTTATTTGTCGAATTTCATAAACAATACAATTTATGTAAGTAATTTTTACTAAATTTGGAATTATGAAAAATTTTAAGCAATTTAATAAATTTAAATTTTTTTGTTTTTTTGTTTTATTCGATTATTCTACATAAAATGGTTCGAATTATTCGTTATTCGAAAATGGTTATTTTTAAGTAGTTCGAATAATTATTCGTAAGAAATTATTCGATTAATTGAACGATCATTGCTCGAATGAATACCCTAGTGTATACACGCAGAGAAAAAATATAATTGGGCATGGTTACTGTAACCATTTAAATAGTGTTACAAGATTTTTAACAATATTATAGTCACAGTAACCATTTACATGATTGTGGTAACCATAATATGGTTAATTTACGATTCACATGATTGTATCAACCATATATATGGTTACAGTAAACAAATATATGTTTGTGGCAACCATATTTATGATGAATAATTGTATCATAATATGTTGTTCTCAGATTATGATAAGCCTTAAGCCGAGAGCAACATAATATGATAAGTCCTTCATCATATGAATGGTTGTCACAAACATATACTTGTTTACTGTAACCATATATATGGTTGATACAATCATGTGAATTGCAAATTAAATATATTATGGTTTTCACAACCATGTAAATGGTTACTGTGACTATAATATAGTTAAAAAACTTGTAACAATATTGAAATGGTTACAGTAACCATGCCCAACTATATTTTTTCTCTGCGTGTAGCAATAGCTATTTTAGTGGAAATTTTAAGACAAAATTTTGAAGTTTTTGTTATATTTACATCTCTCTCAAGTATGTTGATTTCACATAGAACCTTCCCTTATTGTTTTTCTCCGTATAAAATTTTTATATAAAATTTTTTTTTGTATTAAAGAGAATTTTTCAATTATTTTATGTTTTATTTTAAAACATTTCTAACTAAAAATATTTAAAATAAAAAATTCACATATACAACATTTAACCCAAATAGATGGACAATTGATGTACAATGATATTTAAGCTTTTACTCATTCACTTTATGTATTGTTTCCGTATTTCGTAGTTTTTTTTGTATTGCAATGCATTTGGTTTTATTTTCGTATAATTTTTCATAGCTATTGCTAACAAGAATTATAGCTTAAAAAAAATACCCAAATACAAGAAATAAAAATAAATACAAAAAAATTTTAAAATAAACAAGAAGACAACAAGGAAAAGAATACAGAATGTAAAACAAGTAGCCAAACAATACAAACAACAATAACAACAAAAGCAGAAAAAACTAACGAACCAAATAACCGAACACAAACAACATCATAAAAGCCAATTTTGTATTTTTTTACGATCGTTATTTTATATTTCCGGTTCTTGAAGGTTATAGTGGCATTGTATTAAGAGTTGGCAACATGCATAAAATTGTCATTGTTATTGCTACTGCAACTGATGTTTGTTGCTCTTGTTCGTATTGCTGTTGTTTCTTGTGCAACATAAAAACAGTTGTTTCCTTCCTTTGGTATTGTTTATTTTTTTCATTTCATTTCTGTTTTTTTTTTCTTAATACTTTAGCATACACTATCTTCCGAAAATTTCTTTCAACTTTTGTCGAAAATGATGATTAAAGTCGCCAAAATAAATGCACTTGCTTGCAGAGTGCTAGTAGAGCATTCAGAAAATAAGAAATAAGTGTGAAAGTATTATGTTTTATATTTAGTTTTAATATAATCATAAAAAATAAGAGGTTTTTGAGAGATATTTAAGTTTATGACTTTGTTGAGTTTGATTTTTTTCTACAAATTTTGAATTTTGTCGGTTGTGGGGACAAAATGATTTACTATATATTTCTGTGGAAAGAACTGTTACTATCAGTGGAAGCAATTAAAGTATTTTTGTTTGTTTTGCAAATTTAGTTTATTAATTGATGTTACTTGAATTCAAAAAAATTAAAATTAATTATATACAAAACAAGTAAGAAAGTATGATCAGTTAGCTCGACCATATAATACCCTACACTGAGTAAATGAACAAAAACATTTTTCTATTAAAATTTCAATAATTTATTTTCGTAAGAGATTTTCGGTAGAGTTCCTTATATGGGAGCTATGAACAATTATGCAATGAAAAAAGGTCGTGAGATTTATGTCTATATAAGAAACTTACTTCTGTTGAATTTTATGTGGATACCAATATTTTAAAAAGTTATGAGGGACAAAGTCCAATTTCGGTAAGTCATTTGTATGGGTGCTAGTTGAAATAATGGACCGATTTTAATCAGTTTAAATAGGATTTGTCCTTGGGCCAAAACACATGTATGTGCGGAATATGATTGAAATACCTTCGAAATTGCAACCTGTACATTGAGCACAAGGTTTACATGGACAGCCAGCCAGACGGACGGACATCGTTTAATCGAATCAGACCATTTAATCGACTCAAATGATTATGTTAAACTAAAATTTTTGGGCATTACAAACATTAGCACAAACGTATAATAGGCTATGGTGGTCTTAATTTGGCAAGAGAATGTGAGAAAAAATTTACCGAAATCGATACTGAGGTTAATTAAGCGTTTTACTTTCACAGAATTTTACAACTTATTTTTCTTGTTCGCATAAATCCCTACATTGATCAATTTAAAGTCTAAAAATTCTGCACTGGCTTTGGTCTTTATAATATAAGGGGTAACCAAAGTTTGGTTGCTTCCACCGAAATTCTTTCGGACTTTCTGTTGATATTAACGAACAATTCTGTGTGTGCAACCAATAATTCTTAACTTCAATAGTGTGATAAGAAATATAAGTATTGAAAACAGATCATCGTCACTAGCATCAGTTATTTTCTCGTTCGACAGTTATCTTTACATTATAAGTTTTATGCACCGAGAAAACATATTCGTGATAGCAACCGAATTTGTTGCCAATCGAATGATTCGGTTGCAGACCGAAGAAAGTCAGAGAAAGTCAGTTAATAAAGAAGAAATTAAGTTGAAGCAACCAAACTTTTGTTACCCCTTTTAAAATTTTGTAGCCACAACTGTAAAATTCGGTTGCTATCACGAATCTGTTTTCTCTGTGTGGGTTTTGCGTAGCTCAAAATTACAAAAAGTTTTGAATGCGACACAAATTATAGAGTGCATAAGGCTGCCAAAGTTTTATCAAAAAAAAATTAAAAATATTCAGCTTACCTTTGGGAAATATTGTTAAAAAGATGAGGGAGTATCTTAACAAGAAAAAAATAAACTTTTCTCTACCATTTTCTCTTTTTGATACACTTTATTCTGTTGTATAATGTTTATAACAATATGTATCTTGTTGGATGCAAATAATTTATCTTTTAGTCCTACATGCTGGCTGCTGTCTGTGAACTCTATACAATTTCTTGGTGTATTTTGTTAATAAAAATTCGCTAACAATTTTTTAGATATATTGTAGTTACAATGCACACTAGGGCGGCCCGCATATTTGAATTTTTCGATTTTCTAGCCCTCCAAGTTCAAAAAATTTTATGTGTCATCTGCAGAATATTTCAGAACGTTAAAGGATAAAGTTAAGAGGAGTAATTTAATGTTGAAAAAATCTAATCAAATATAACATATTTTCCAATATTTTATTCAGATTGTGTATTTTTTGGTTGCTAATTTTGTTAATTTTTAATTTATAGGACTTTGTTAACACTTTCACATCTGGTGTCAAAATTGTCTATGGCAGCATATTATAAATAGAATAAAGATGTTTTTTAAAGAATAAAATTTAACAAATTTGTGACGAGGCAACATATTTTAAATCCGCTAATATCAATTAGTCCCTACGACTTTTAAAATTAGCATTTTTAGTCTTATTAACACATTTATTAGAATCAAAAACAATTTTTTTTAATTTTTTAAAAAAAATGAAAAAAAAATGGGATTTGGAATATGTATGAAATTGTATTACTTTTTATACCCTACAACACCATAGTGGGGAGGGTGTGTTGCATTAGTGCTGATGTGTGTATAGCCCAAATTATTATCCTAACACCCAAATTAAAGTATACCAATCTGCTCAGGATTACTCTTAGTGTCGATTAAGCGACGTTCGGCTGACCTTGTAATTAAACTACAGGTCTCAATTTTAAAGATAATTCAACAAAATTTGGCACAAACTTTTATATTGCCCCAATGACTAGCCTATTGAATTTAGTTAAAATTGGTCCATTATTTCTCTTAGCCCCCATACAACTGCCCTATCTGAGAATAGTTAAGCTCCCATAAATATCTTAATTATAAACATATCCAAATCAAATTCTGCATAAACATGTTTTATATAAGTTGAACTCGTACTACCAAGTTTAGTACCAATCGGTCCACAATGTTCCATAGCTCCCATATAAATCTCTGAAATATGTTAGTATCCAAATAAAATTCAACACAAATACGTTTCATATACACGCAAATCATCCCATCAAATTATTTGACGATCAGTTCATAATTAGCAATTACTTCCATATGAGGCCCACTTCCGAAAATCACTTTATCGAGCATAAATATCTTAAAAATGTTAGTATTAAAATAGGATTCAATACAAATAAGTTTAATCTCAAAAAACAAAAATTCAATTAAAAAATCAATGTTATCCGGATTTGGTTTTCAGAAGACGGAGAATAATTCGAACCTTTCGAGCACTGAAAATCAAAAAATTCCAAAATCAGGGCCAACCTAATGATCACACACGTCTTCTTTTCTTTTACCACCAAAAACAATATTTTTTATGAAATATTGAAAAATATGTCTTTGTAAGTAACACAAATTCATGTTCAATATAAAGTTGATTATGAATGATTTAAAATTTGTTTATGTTAATTAGGGTGGGCCGATTTGTATAGACAAACATTTGTCGATATTTTGCCATCGATATTTCGATAGCTTTTGGCATGAGGAAAAAATTTCCATTACGATATATCAAAAAAATCATTTTCGAAGCTTCCAAATTTCAGAAAAATTCCAAAGTTTTTTTTAGTAAGTAATAAAAAAATCAGCTGATTTAATTTTTTTTTTAATATTTCCTTAAATATTTTTTGACTTTTTCTCAACTTTTTCTACACAGAGAAAGCAGATTCGTAGTAGCAACCGAATTTTTTACCAATAGAATGATTCGGTTGCACACATAGCATTTTTCGGTTCTTGCAACAGAAAACCAGTTGGTCCAGAAGAATTGAAGCTACCAAACTCTTGTTACCACTCCTAAAATATTGTAACCACAACTATAAAATTCGTTCACTATGGCTGAATCATTCGATTGTGCAACAAATTTTGCTACTACGAATCTGTTTTCTGTGTGTTTACTTTTTACTTTACTACATATTATCATACCATACAATTTCCTTTAAAAAAAATTGTATCCATCATATTATGGACCAGTCTTTCCAGATTTATCCGATTTCTGTTTATATCTACAAACAATCGTTTAAAGTTTAAGTAATTTTCTGAAGAAGAGTTTTAGGAGAGCAATAGTACATTTTAAGACGATCCTTTAAGAATTTATAATACTGTAGCTGTTTACGTATATCATTCCATAAGATGTTTATGATATTTTAAGATTTTCGGATGTTTGGCTTACATGGGAGAAGATTTTTCTATACAAGTTTAACTGATAAATTTTTAACATTTTTTTTAAATTTAAAAAGAAAATTATGGGAAAGTTTCTATACATAACTGGTTGTAGAATCGTTTAAGAAAAAAATTGGTATTTCTTCTGCACCAGTGGCAATTTGAGACTCAAGTCGTTTAACAAAAATCACAGCAAACTGTACTAAAGTCTTGATTTAATACAGTTGCAGAAATTCTAGTAAAATTGTATGCATTCATACTATATGTATTTTATATTACACCAAAACTGCTGAATTCATAATTTAAAATTAAATTTACTTGCAAAATACTACGTAAACAAAAGTAGAATAAACTGCAAATCATTTGTGGATTTAATTTATAATTTCTGTTAGTATTTCTTATTTACTGATGTTTTTTTCTCATTTCTTTGCAGCATAAAAATCTTGTAATGGCTGTAAATTTATAACAAAATCATATATTATTTACTTTTATTATTTCGTTTTTTTTTTTTTGCAACTAATTGCTGGGTGGTAGTCTCTAACTCTGCTTCTCTCATTCATAAGGATACACACATAGAACATATGTTGAAAAACTGAACTTAAGATATATATCAGTGAGTAAATTATCACAACAATTTATATATCGAAAAAAAGAACAAAGCAATTGGAAAGAGGTTCAAGTAAAGGAGTGAACATACTAACACATGTTTGTATATTTGCACACAATTACATAGCACACACATGCATACTTACATACATATGTGTGTAAGTATTTATGTATATAAGAACAGGATATTGAACATCATTAGTTTCTTTACTAAGCTCCATAAACGAGTTCCAAACACAGTAAGTTAGAACTTGACTAAAGTCATTTTTCTTGTTATGTATTTGTTTTATGTGTTTTTGCCAACAAGCAAACCGAAAAGAAACAAACAAAAAAGCTCAAACAATGCAGAAGAAATGGCAAAAGTACAAAAAGTTGAAAAGTAAAAATAGAAATACATGAACAAAAATCTGAAATACACACAATGCTATTTCAATGCCATTTCGTAACATCATAAGTCACTATTAATTTTAGTTCATAAATTTAAGAACATTTTGGTTTTGGGATATTTTTTCTTTGTTTGCTTGTTAAAAGGTGAAGCTTTTTAGTTGGTAAAATAAAATTGTCGATACCCTAAATAGGTACAAGAGAAGCATCTTAATAAAATATAGCGTTTTCCGATTTTAGCAAAACATTCAGACTATATTTAAATTGACCTGTCTATAATATTCTGAATTGGTTTTACTTAAAAATTATAACAGTAAGAAAATTCGGCTTATTCGCCTAAATATGGCCAAAAAATTAGTTTTTCTCGAAAATCGCAAACTTTAAATCGCAGGTACGGAAAAACTATAGGAGGTATTGACATACCTTTTCCAAATTTTTATTCCCAATTATGTTGTCAATAAATCCACATGTGATGATCGAAAAATTCTGAAATTTGTTTAACAAAATGTTTAAAAATTTGAAATTGGATTTTTTTGGTTATACCTGCGATTGGTGGTTAACTGTATTCCATGAAGATAAAAACTCACATACAAGTAAATATGTATATATTTTAAGTAAAAATAAACTTTTGTTTTAATATTTCTCAAAATATGTTAATTTTATTCCTACATTTCTTGTTCTAGTGGCCTGAGACACGTTAATGGCCTGGCGATTTTTTAATAACTTTAACATTTTTTAACCAATTTTTTTTCGATTCTTCTAAATTAAATTGCAAAAGTAATTACTTAACCCTTTCGCTACAAGTTTTAACTGGAGGTGTTAATAGATGTTTTAAGTTTATCATATGGTTGGTATTGATATCAATATTGACTGATATTAATATTAAGGTCCTACGAGTCCTGGTTTATCCGTTATACCAAATTAAATTTTTAGTCCTGGAAGCTTATCCTGAAGCCCCCAATGATTTTTTTTTAAATATTTTTTATTTTTATATTTCCCTAATATGTTTCTAAGCATTCTAAATAATTTTTATTACAAAATTATAGTTTTTACAAATTTTATATGCAAAAAATCGAAGGCACTTTTTTTAAAAAAAAATGTTGGATTCAAAAATCTATTTTCACACATTTTCAAATTGCTATCAATCGAACACGAATAGCGATAATTCAATAAAATAAATTGTAAACATCTCTAAATATATTCCAAAAATAGACTCAAAGACTATTTTTTAAAAATATTTATAATTGTCGAAGTTATGTGCAAAAATCTAAAATGTATCCATATGGATACAATGTAGCGAAAGGGTTAATAGCAAAATTTTTAAAAAAATAACTGAAAAAAATGCATTTTTTCCTCTTGTAAATGCACCTCAAAACTAAATCGAAAGTCGGCACGGGTTACAAGCTAAACATTTTTTTGGTGATATTTTACTTCATTACGAAAGTTTTCAGTGGGTACCGTTTCAACATTTCAAAAAATTTAATTCTAAGGGACACTCTAATATACATCCTTTTTGAAATTACTTCGAAGAAGTTCGGGCGCTATCAGTAATTCTTTGCTCATCACTACTTTATTTGGATTTGCCGAATCGATTTAGCAGTACATCGATAAATAGCCCTAGGGGAAAGGGAACTAATAGAAACTACGAGACTAGTTCTAAAGTTATAGGGACCGCTTCTAGTTGTTACAATTTATATGATGAGGACTTGTCGATTTAAAATGACAATATTCTTGGATGGGGTAAATTGCTGCAGTTCTTTTTTTGATTTTCTAACACCGGCTATAAAATTTTACTAACAGAATAAAATATTTTTAGTTTTTCTAAAAATTTGGGAAAGGTTTCCTGATGATCCTGATTTTTAAATAATTTATTTTAAATAATACGGTTTTTGATTTCTAGCACCTTAAAATCATGTAAATTTATTTATAAATCAAATAAATTTAAGAATATTTGTTCACATTTTGTACACATGAATTGAAACAATTAACATAAATTTCCCGCACAGAGAAGCTAAATCTGTGATCACTAGTATTGCTAATCTTCAGTATTGTATTACACTGTGCAGTGTAAATACGATTTCAACAAATAAGAGGCTGAGTCTGTAACCAATCATATTTCTAAGCTAATAATTGTCACTAAATTACAGATTCTTCATAGCCCATCTAGAGACATTAAGATTTGGACAGTAAGATTCTCCTCTAAAAAAAATTCGAATTTTTATGAGGTAGAAAAGGGTAATGTTGTATTTAACAACTTTATCTGATGGATGCTTGGTAGCTTTTTAAAAGTGGTTAAAAATTTACAGATTTATTTTAATATGCATACAAATTATTTAAATAACATTCTTATTGTATCAAAAAAATAATAATCAAACGCCTATTTTGTACTTTTTGGGAGTTCGAACCATTTAAAAGTAAAAAATGTTTGTCTTTGTAATAAACTGTCCTTTTTTATATTTCCCTGTGAGCACCTTCTAAGATATTCGGTAAAATTACTTTAATTCAAATGATATGCAAATAATTTGATAAAATTTTAAACAGTGTTTTTTTATATTCGAGTATAAAAGGGAAGACTGGGTAAAGTTCGGGTAAATAACGTGCAACTTTTTGAAAACATATATCGCTTAGTTATATATGATCAATAAACATTTGCAAAAAAAGGAGCAAATAACAAATTCAAGCCTTTTGGCTTTGTAGGTGAAAATAAAAAATTTATAAATTTTCCATCTTTTCGTACATTTTTAATATTTTAAAATAATGACCTAAAGTTGAGCAGCTACACGCAGAGAAAAAATATAATTGGGCATGGTTACTGTAACCATTTATATAGTGTTACAAGATTTTTAACAATATTATAGTCACAGTAACCATTTACATGATTGTGGTAACCATAATATGGTTAACTTACGATTCACATGATTGTCTCAACCATATATATGGTTACAGTAAACATATATATGTTTGTGGCAACCATATTTATGATGAATAATTTTATCATAATATATTGTTCTCAGATTATGATAAGCATTAAGCCGAGAGCACCATAATATGATAAGTACTTCATCATATAAATGGTTGTCACAAACATATATATGTTTACTGTAACCATATATATGGTTGAGACAATCATGTGAATCGTAAGTTAACCATATTATGGTTACCACAATCATGTAAATGGTTACTGTGACTATAATATAGTTAAAAAACTTGTAACAATATTGAAATGGTTACAGTAACCATGCCCAACTATATTTTTTCTCTGCGTGTATGCTTCTGAGTGAAGTAGTAATCTCTCTAAATTAATTTACTTAAAAGAACTAGATTTATCTCGACTGAGTAAAGTAAAAATGCACATTTTTACTTCATTCGAATTTTGTGACAATAAATGTGGCATATGAGGGAAGTTTTGCTTGACTTCTTTAATCTGAAAAAAGTGCCGTTGAAGTACACCTATTGCTCACAAAAGCTTATGGTGAATGCGTTGCATCGGTTTCAACGTGAGAAAGATGTTTTGTTCGGTTCATAAGTGTTTTGTTTTATTTTATAAAACTTACCTCAAGCTTAATTAACTATATTAATATAATTATTGATTTTATTAATGCTAATTTTTAAATGAACTTAGAACCCCGACAGATGTAGCTTCAACAATATATCAGCTGTCAAATTTCGGAATTCCCTATTGGAAAACCCTTTATATACATGTTTATTAACAATTCAAGAAGGTTTAAATAATATCAAAATCTGCTATGAGAATCGAATATTTATTGTAGGAGATATTTCGATTTTAGCTATTTGGGGATATAAATAATTTCCATTTTATTATCCTAGAGTTATAATATATTTTAAAGTATTCACGTTTCTAAAAACAACAAGAAAAATAAAAGATTCTTAATACCACGTTTTAAGAAAATCAATGTGTTTTCCTGTGTCTCGCTTTTAATGTTTTGATTTTACTTACATAAATACAAACATAGATTTTTTGATTTTAAGACTTTTGCTTGTTTTAGTCTCAAATTTTATGATCCAATAATAATGGTGATGGGTTAAGAAGTATTTATACTTGTTTTGAATTTCTATTTACGCACTTTTAGCAAGGACATTTACACGTACGCAGCCACATACATACATATGTAAACATACAATCTCGTATATGCTGTAAATGTGCTTTAGCATGTGTGTAAGGACTAGCCCAACACACTAAATTCATAAATAAAATAAAAACAAACAAACAAACATAATATTGCAATAACCAGTACATAAGTTTAAATATTCTTTAGGGTAATCCTTATTTATAACTTTGTTGATTTGTGATGCTCCCAAGGTCTAAGATTGTTTTCCTTCGTCTAAAACTTATAATGCATAATATTACGATTTTTATAATGCATATGTGTTTTTGACTTCGTGTTAATATGAATTAAATATGACCAATTTTATTTTTTAATTTAGATACTCTTAACAAAAATTATATTTACAACTTACAAATGTAAGTTTAAAACGTAATCAGTTTACTTTCCAACCCCGTTAAAAAATTTAAAGTCGGACCGAAATTGATTGAGGTCAATAAATTGACGAACATCACTGAAAACGGTTTTTTTAGAATAACTTCTGAATTTGAGGGTGTTTATGAAATTTTTTGACCCAATTTGTAATGCACTCAGCAAGACCTGTAACCCACGCTATGTCTTTTTCCAAGTTTTTATACCCTACACCACCATAGTGGGGAGGGTATTATGCGTTTGTGCAGATGTTTGCAACGCCCAAAAATATTAGTCTAACACCCACCTTAAAGTATATCGATCGATTTAGAATCACTTTCTGAGTCGATTAAGCGATGTCCGTCCGTCTGGCTGTTCGGCTGGCTGGCTGTCCATGTAAACCTTTTGCGCAGAGTACAAGTCACAATTTTGAAGATATTTCGATCCAATTTGGTATATATTACTTTTTCGGCCCAAAGACCAATTCTATTGAAACTGGCTGAAATCGGTCCATTATTTCACCTAGCCCCCATACAAATGTCCTTCCGAAATTGGACTTTATCGGTCATAAATGTTTAATTTATATATGTATCTTCACAATGTACGCTCCAAATAAGTTTTATATATACAAAATTCATTTCACTAAATTTTGTTACGATCGGTCCATAATTAGTCATAGCTCCCATATAGACCCGCTTCCGAAAATCACTTTAACGTACATAAATCGCAAATTAACAGTTAACTTTTATATAGACATAAATCTCACGACCTAATTTCATGGTGATCGGTCCATAATTGGTCATAGCTCCCATATAAGGGCCACTTCCGAAAATCACTCAAAAATATAAATTATTTAAATTCTAAAAGAAAAATGTTTATGCTATTTTACTTAATGTAGGGTACTATATGGTCGGGCTTGACCGACCATACTTTCTTACTTGTTTCAATGTAGAGCCGTGTAAAAAAAATCCAATATGTACTTTCAAAAAAATAGCAAAAGATCTGAAGGTTCATCGTCACACTGTTGCAAGTATAAGAAAGACTTGAACATTAAAAGAAAAAGGTCTAACAGATATTGGTAAGGCAAAATAAGTCGAACAACTCTTTTGAAGAGCACCGAACACTTTTATCAGGAAAGCAGCTCGTAAAGTTAAATACTCTGATTATTTTGTGCGCAGACTATACATGCGGCTGGTAATGTTCAAGAACAATACCGGACAAAAAAAAACAAAAATTCTCTATGAACTTTCTTCAGAGGCAACTAGGGAAAAAGGCCGTTGAGTTGTATTCAAACAATAATGTAAATTTTGTACCACAGGTGATAAATCCACCCAACTGTCCAGAACTT